>NW_023425399.1:3002500-4225000 GCF_014108415.1 Molossus molossus | reverse complement strand
ACTTTGAGTGGGTCACCTGCTGTAGGACCAACTACTTGAGACTTTGGAAAACTATGGAGACAGTAAGATCAGCGGTTGTTGGGTTGGGCGGGAGGATGAGAAGGAGGAGGCAGAGCACAGAGGAGTTTCAGGGCAGTGGAACTATTCTGTGCGATACGGTGAGGGCGCGTTCAGGCCTTTGTACACTCGTCGCCGCCCGTGGAAGGTACCAGGACGCCACCTGTGCACTTGGGTAATGTGTCAGTATGGATTCAGCGGTGTAACAGGTGAACCCCGCTATTGTAGGATGTTAATGATATGTAGCCCGTGGAGCAGGGGAAGGGAGAGATGGAAACTCCCTGTACTTTCTGCTCGATTTTTTATTTTAAAAAAATCATATCTATCCCCAAACCTCCCAATGACATCCTTTGGCATTTGAGATAAAATCCCAGATCCTTGCCCAGCCGGTGTGGCTCAGTGGTTGAGCGTCATCCCATGGACCGGGAGGTCCCTGTTCAATTCACCGTCAGGGCGCATGCCTGGGTGGCAGGCTCGATCCCCACTAGGGGGCGTGCAGGGGGCGGCCGATCGAAGTTTCTCTCTCACATCGATGTTTCTCTCTCTCCCTTCCTCTCTCTCTAAAACAATCAGTAAAAACATATTTTTTAAAAATCCCAGATCCTTGCCTCTTCCTTACAGAGGCTGGTGTGATCTGTGTCCGTCCACCCGTCTGACCGCCCCTCTCTCCTCCGAGGTCGCCCTTGCTGGAGGTCCTCTGGTCACGGGGACCTGTCAGCCCCTCGAGCAGGCCCAGCTCCTTGTCTCCTTGGGGCCTTCCACTGCCTCCGTGGTTGCTCCCTCCTCACCCCTCCGGCCGGAGCTTCACGGCAAAAGCGTCCTCCTACCACCGAAAGGAGCTTTCTCCTGGGAATTGTGACCGCTGGCCTTTCTGGCTCCATCCATGATAGCTCTGGGGAGTGGTTGCTGTTTCGTCGACGTGGTCATTTGTTTTACTTGGCTTCTTACTGCTTCCCCAGGCCCCCTCACTCCGAGGTCAGGCAGGACATGCAGGCGAGGACGTTCGGTCTGTTTCGGTATTGACGTGTCCTCCCTGCCTTGCTCTGAGCTTTGCACAGTGGGTGCCCAATCATTGGCTCACCGACTGCATGGATTGCACTGACTGACTCCTACTGTATTTGTTGGGGTCCAGTGTAGGAAATAAAAACCATTTTAGGTCTTTCAGGCTGAACGCATTCTAACGCAGGAAATCGGAATTATGAAATCTGTCGACAACAAATGAAACAAGCATGGTTCTTAGTTTCCCGCGTGTCAGCCGCCTCCGCCCTCCTGCCCTGCCTGTGGGTCCCAGACACAGCCTCCCCGCGGGGCCGTGCCCCCTCAGCCCACCCCATGTCCTGCAGCAGTGTCCCCTTACACCAGCTGGTTAAGTGTCAGTATGTCAGGGCCGACAGACCGGGACTGAGTCCCAAGTCTAACGCACACCGGCTGTGTGGCCAACCTGTGTTTATTTTAACCTGTAAAATGGGGTCATTATGGGACTGACTCTCAGGCTTTGGGGAGGAGTCAATGAGATCGTGCATGTAACCCACCTGAACTGATGCCTGGCCAAGGGAAGCCCCAACGTCATGCCACAAATAACCACAGCCCCTTCTGTGCCGGGCAGGGTCACGTGGGGCAGGAGAGGTTAGGACCCGGCCCCCCTGGAGGGTCTGTTCTCATGGAGGACAGGTGTGCTGAGCTGAGAAGTTTAGCTGGAGGCAGAGGAGGCTATGGCCTGGGAAGGGGGCAGCCACTTTAGCAAGCGCAGTTGGGCAGGGAAGTGAGCGGAAGATGGGGGGCACCAAGTGAAGATCCGGGGAGACTGTTCCAGGTGGAGGAGCAGCAAATGCAAAGTGGAGCAGAAACAGCCAGAGAAAACTCTCTCTCAATAAATCGGTTACTACTTAGCACCGAGACGGAGCGAACGCATCTGTCTTCTTCCATTTACCCTCCTCCTCCACGCCTTCAATTCCCTCGTCTCCACTAAGACTTACGGGGACTCTTCCTTGTGTGTGATTCATCAGAGGTCTCGTAGTTTAATAACCGAGGTTCTGTGCTAGTTACCTACTGTCTCCGAAACTAGAGCTTCAAGCAACAGTAAGTATTTATTATCTCACAGTTTTTCTGCGTCAAGCATTTGGTAGCAGCTGAGCCCGGGTATCTCACGTGGTTGCGTCATCTGGAGGTTTTTTCCTTTTTTTTTTTTATCCTCACCCGAGGACATTTTTCCTTTTTTTTTTTTTTTTTTGTTCAGGTAGAGTGGGAGGGAGAGAGAGGAACAGAGAGAGAGAGAAACATCGACGTGAAAGGGACACATCACGTGGCTGCCACCCGCACGACCAACCAGGGCCGGGGACAAACGGCATCCGAGGTACGTGCCCCTAGCGGGAACCGAACGCAGGTCTCTCTGGTCCGCAGGCCGACGCTGGAACCCCTGAGCCAAACCGGCCAGGGCTCTGAAGGTTTGACTGGGCTGCAGGATCCCTCTCGGGTGGCGCATGCCCACGACCACCAGGCTGGAGCTGGCTGTTGGCAGGAGGCCTCAGTTTGCCTCCACATGGGCCTCTCCACAGAGACGCTTGTGTGTCCTCGTGATACAGCGGCCAGTTTTTCCCAGGGCAGGTGATCCCAGAGAACAAGTTGGGGGACCGGTGCCTTTTGTGACCTCATCTCGGAAGTCACAAGGTCCCACAGTGTTCTACTGGCCATGCAGTCAGACCTGGGTCAGCGTCAGGGGGCGCTGCACGAGGTGAGGACCCCAGGAGGCAAGGACCGCTGGGGGCCGCCCTGGAGGCTGGCCGCCACAGGTGTTCCCACCAGGTGCGCCGAGGTCACTTTCTCCCTGCTCGGGCCAGTGGATCGCTCGGTCAGCGACACAGCGGAGGAGTGTCCTCAGCCAGGAGAGTCGCCGCTTGTCTTTCGGTGTCGGTCGTTTTGAGCTTGTTTCTTCTTATCCGAAACGTTCTTTCCTTGCGTGGGGAGATCTTTGCTGCTCAGATTTCACCCTCTGATGGAGCCAGCCTGAGAGACCAGCCCGAGCTGCTCCGGTCCCGAGACCACAAGACAGAAATGTATCGTTCAAGTGGGAAGTAATGGGAGCTAAGTTGGCAAAAGGCTACAAAGTACTCCGCGGCCAGACGCGGAATCCGCCACAGGAAAACAGATGGGAATATTATGTAAATGCGGCGAACGCCAAGAAGAATCAGGAACGGCAACTTGTCGCTATTTAAATGATTTTCTAAAATATTTTTTTATTGAGGCTACACGGAATGCCAAAACAAGTCATGGGAATGTGAGACATCCCGTCAACCCGCCTGCGTGTGCAGACACGGTCAAAAACAAGGTGTTGGCCATTGGAAATCAAGTTTGGGAATCAGTCAACGGTTTCCCAATCGATGGGCACGGAGGCAGTTCCCGGAACCTGGGGAGCTTGGAGTCTCTGTGACCTGACGCTCCGTACGTAACGCCAGGGTCCGTGCCCGGAGCCGACCGGCTCTCCGATGACGGCGGGTCGGGGCTTGGCTGTCTCCACGCCTTCGCAGCGGCCCACCAGAGAAGGGTTGGGGTTTGTGGCCGAAGAGAAATTCGTTTTTACAAACAGCAGCATCCTAGCTAGCAAGGGTCTGTGGAGGCAAAGGTGCCTTGGGTGGTGAAGACCGGGCCCGGCAGGAAAATGGTCCCCTTGTATGTGTAACATGCGATCGTAAGAAAGAAATGACGGAGTTTTAGGAGCACGGCCGCCGATCCCTGCCTTGTGCAAGTCAGAGGTGATCACGTGAGCTAAAGTGAAAACGTTTACCGTATGTGTCCTTGGAGTTACTCTCCACCTACCCTTGAAGGAGAAGTTCAGGGCGATCAGCTTTACCAAGGGGCTCGGCTTAGGCCAGAGGGTTGGTTTCCCTGCGACACGTCTTCCCAGGGCAGCCCCGGCCTACATTCAGATGACACCGTGTCCTCCGCTTGGCCAGAGACCCCGCACTGAGCCATTCCGCGACCCTCGGGCACCTCCAGGAAGGGGCAGCGTTCACAGTCCTTATGGTTCCTGTCGCATCAGGTGTCCACTGGCCGCTGCCCTCGTAGCCGACCTCGGTCTGTGTGAACGCGGCTCCGTCACTCGGCAGGGCACCCCGATGTGAGACCGTCGGTGACAGCCCCTGCCTCCCGCCCGCCCGCTGCAGAGGGCCTGTCAGCCGGCGCCCCTCCGTCTGCACGGCGGCTTTCCTGCGAGGGTGTGGCTAGAAGGGTGAAGCGTCACTAGGAAGGACAAGGTCTTGCCAGGTGGCCCGACGGGACCTGGGCTCCTGAGCACACAGAGCTGGCCCGAGACACCGACCACGGCCCCTCAGGGCCCCTCTCGGCTTCATCTTACTTGACCTTGTCCCCTGCTTCATGATCTGTCTGGACTCAGCAGATGGCCCGGGTAGGGCATTGTGCCCAGCGCTACAGCCACTCCATCTATGTACCCATGAAATCACCCTAAGAGGCAGGTTGTCGTCGACTGGCGTTGGCCCCACGGAAACCAAACTGCAAAGAAAGCGGAGACTCTGACCAAAGTCGCACGGCTGAGGGCTGAGGGCTGAGGGCGTGGAGTCGGGGTTTAAACCTCGGCCTCTCAGGCCCTGGCCGGTTTGGCTCAGCAGTTGGAGCGTCGGCCTGCAGTCCAGAGAGACCCGGGTTCGGTTCCCGCTAAGGGCACGTACCTCGGTTGCAGTTTGTCCCCGGCCCTGGTTGGGGTCGTGCAGGAGGCAGCCACTCAATGTGTCCCTTTCACGTCAATGTTTCTCTCTCTTTCTCTCTTCTTCTCTCTCCCTCACACTCTATCTGAATAAAAAACGGGAAAATGTCCTCGGGAAAGGATGAAAAAACAAACAAACAAACCTCGGCCTCTCAGGCACACCCCACTCTGGAGCTCATCACTAAATGAGCCCCGGAAGACACCAGTAATGGGTCCGAGCAGGCTCTCCTCCCAGCCCAGATGTGCCCCCAGCCTCAGTGGAAGGTTGCAGGCGGCCTCCGCCCATCGGGAAGGCCATGGGCTCCATCAGGACAGGACCCAGTCCGGTTCAGGGCCGCACGGTGTCCCTCAGGGTGCGGCCTAAGTAGAAGCTCAGTGAATATGCGTAGGAGGCAGGGAGGCCGGAGGAAGGACGGCCAGGTGGCAGAGGTCAGCTCACGTCCTTCTCTGTGGTGCGGATTTATGCTGCTCTGCGGCTCGTCGTCAGGTGACCAGCTCCCGGAAGACACCAGCCCGGAGCTGAGGCCTCCAAGAAGCGGTGCGGCCCGTCCTCCCCGCTCTCCTCCCGCCGCTGTGCGCGGGGCGGCCACAGGGTGGAGCCCGGGAGCCCACGTGGCCTCGGGGGAGCCACCTGCCCTCAGGAAGCTCCGCTCTGGCTGCTCCAGGGGCCAGGAAGGGAGGGTGGGGAACCCCTCGATGTCCTCAGACATGCGGCACCGTCACCCCGGGATCGTTCTCTCAGGAGGGGCGCACGCGAAGCCGCAGCACAGCCCTGGGAGCCGGGTTGGGGGCCAGGAGCTCGGAGCATCGGCTCCAGCGCCAGCTGGCCCGGCTGTGGGGAAGCATGTGGACCGGCCAGCTCCTTGCTGGGCACCCGGAGCGCGCCACGCGTCTGAGCCTCACGACGGCCCCGAGGGGCGGTGCTCTCACCGCGGCCGCCCCGTGGACAGATGGAGACTCCCAGGCTTAGAGTGGCACAGGGGTCTGCCCAGCGCCCAGAGGGTGGAAGGGGCAGAGTTTGAACCCAGGCCGCTCTGACCCCGGAGCTCTGCACGAACGCCCTCTGTGACCCTGCTACTCAGGGAGCCGAGGAGGCCGTGCACCGGCTCTCTGCCTGGATGCCGCCCACGGGAGTTCACCCCGCCTTTGTCTCGGGAGTGGCCGCTGCAGAGCAGCTCGTCTGGCGGGGTGAGGGGCTCCCCCAGGGGTGCAGACAGGGTGAGGCAAGCGGTCTTGTAGCTCAGGAGCCTGGGCGGGTGGTGCAGGCTTCTGCCCTGACTCAGAGGCGGCCGGCCTGGGGTTGCTGAGTCTGCAGAACAGGAGTCACGGCTGCCGGGCCGTCCTGGGAGTGGCGGAGAGAGAGGGTGTTTAATTTAGAGTGAGCGATGCCCTGAGCATACGGGTCCCCACCAGACTGCAGAATAAAGGCTCGAGAGAGGACATGTAGGTGCTTGGCACAGCCCTCCCTGCTGGCCCGTCGGGGTCCCGAGCAGCACCCCTCAAGGCCTGTGCATAACAACAGGCTCCTCCTCGGGAGGTTTTATCCCAGCTGAGCTCACACATGGAAGTGCTCAGTACACACCAGTGAATTCTTACAATCAGGACTCTGTGGGCCTCTCTCCCAGCCCAGCCCCTGGATGGCGGCGGCTGGGACCCACCCCCCAACTTATAAAACGTGGGGGACAGCCTGTGCGGTGCCACCTGCCAGCCCCTCCCATGTCTGCCGGCTCTTGCCCACTGCCCAGCGCCTTCGTCCCAGGAGCCTGACGTCCACACCGTTTCACACCGTGTCACCCTACACGTGACGGGGCAGGTGAGCAGTGGCCCGCTGCCCCCAGCCACAGGCGTGGGAGCTCGAGGGGCCGGGCATCCGCGGTCTCCTCCTCCCTCGCCCCCACTTCGCTCTCCCTCTGCACAGGAAGGCCACCCAGGGGGGGTCGACGGGGTACCTGCACCAGGGTGCTCACAGGTAAGCGGCACGTGAGCAGGATAACCACGGGTGCAAGAGGTCACCGGAGAACATGAAGCAGGGTGATGGGGAGACTGTGACGAGCTGGGAGCGACTGGGTTGGTGGCCGGGCAGGTGACACTTGAGAAGCAGCGAGAAGAGAGGCAGGGAGGCCTGGACGTCTCTGCAGCAGGGCGGCGAGAGCACAGAGCTGGGGGACGGAGCAAGCCTGGGCCCTCGGGGGCAGCATGGCTGCAGCCAGGTGAGCCCCGAGACAGCAAGGACGCCGAGCAAGGCAGTGACCGGCACGGACCTCTGTCCTCCTCCGCTCCTCAGTGCTCCCCGGCTCCCCCCCTCCCAGCTGCACCCCCGCCCAGAGGTCTGCTCGTGCAGCACAGAGACTCGGACAGCCTCCTCCCTCCCTCCAGCCCCCAGAGCTGCCGAGTCGTCTTCAAAGCTCTTCCCATTTGCCCACGAATGTAACCGGAACAGTAGCCCTCTGGAGTAGGAATCAGTATTATTATCATTACTGGCTGTGTATTTCTTTAAACTTTCTGTTGTTGTTAAAACTCACCCAAGGGTGTTTTTTCATCAATTTTTAGAGAGAGTGGAAGGGACAGAGAGAAACATCGATGCGAGAGAGGTGTCAATTAGTTGCCTCCTGCACAATCCCAGCTGGGGCTGGGACTCGAACTCGAGACCCTTGGGTCTGCAGCCCAGTGCGCTGACCGCCGAGCAACAGGCCAGGGCTGATTAGCCATATTTAACGAATGAGGAAGCTGACCCAGAGAGGCCGAATGACTGGGCCAGGGCCACACGGGAAAGTGGGGGATGGAAGTTGGAGTCAGGTTCATTGGACCACAGGACAGGACTCCCGGGTCTAAGCTGACATACCGGTCACCCTAAACCTGAGGTTTCCATCCCGCTCAACTGTCCGTTTCTGCTTTGACTCCAAGCAGCCGAGGCACAGGCCCCGGGCCCGGAGAGCTTGGGGCTCAGGCTCTGGCCCAAGGACCCTGTCCTCACTCTGCCGCCTCAGTAGTAGATTTATGGCCGTGGCCACACCCCTGGTGACCGGTGGCCTGTGGCTGTCACCCTGCTAAAACGGCAGCACCGAATAGTGGCAACAAGACCACGTGGCTATCGAAGCCGGAAGTCTTCACTGCCCTGTACGGGAACAGCTTGCCGACCTGGCACAGAACGCACCCCACTTCTCTGGGGAGACACCTGGGTACGCAGGCCCCGCCCGGTGCAGCACAAAGTAGGCAGGTGGTTAGTCCTGCCCCGGCGTAGCCTGGGGCAAATGTCCCCTCCCCAAGGGGAGATGGCACGACCTGGGAGGCCTGACCCCGGCGCCCCCTCTCAGACGGGGTGCGAAGGCCCAGCACACGGCGAAAGCCCCTTCTCTGTGCAGCGTCCAGAGGTGCTAGGCTACGGACACGCATACGAGGCTCCACTTCGATTTCAATTTTAAATACTACCTGGGGCACACTGAACATGTTTTTAAAATGATCCTACTAAAATTCTGAAGTTACTACACTAATATACGAAATTCCAGATTCACGATGTCAAAATCTTTTGTGTAAGTATGTCCCCAAAATATTGCTTAGTACCTTTACCCATTGCTCATGTGACATCCAGATTCAGCTGGCTGCCTGCGTTCTGTCTGGGGACGCGGCAGGGGAGGGAATGTGGAGACACAGGAAGCTCAGCCTGCAGGGGCCTCGTGGCTGCTGGAGTTTCCACGGCGGGTGGTTCCCGTGGTGGGCGGACGAGTGACTCGCACCCACGAGGAGCCTTACGCACCCTCCCCACGTGGTCTGAAAGCAGGCGACCCCCCTGTGCCAAGGTGAGCTGCTTCCGAGAGGCGTCCCCAAATCCAGTTCCGGGTCCTCCGTTGTCACAGCCGAAAACGTCGGCCGGGTTGGAAACGGGCTGCTTTTCCCTGTGGTGGTTTAGTTTGGTTCTAGGGCTTCCCGGAGCCGGGCGGTGTCCTCTCTGTCTCCTCGGCTCAGGCTCTCCGCTCGTCCTGTCCCTCTCTGTCATGTGCTTGCTCGGGGAACAGGGCAGGGGAGAAAATGCCTCTTGACAGGTGACAAGAGGGAACCAACCTCGTGGTGGCTTTGGGGCCATAATCAGGGTGGCAGAAGCGAGGAGGCTTAGACAGCCAGTGGCACAGAGTGGGGAGGGAGGCATGGTTGCAGCGAAGGCGATTCTGAAAGTAGTTATTAGGGGCCGTTCTTCTCCAAACGTGCTGGACGGGGCTGGCAGGCCGCCTGGCCCGCAGCTTGGGGAGCCCGGCTTTGTGGTCGCCCCTGGGCACAGTGGCCGCGGTGGACTCGCAGGGGAGGCTGGAGGGAGCGCCCGGCCCTGTCCCTGCAGAGCCCAGGCCGAGCGAGGCCCAGTGACTTGCTCAAGGTCGCACAACTGGGCAGAGGCAGAGCTGGGAGTGAGGGGACCCTGGTGGGCAGACCCTCCCAGGCCTGGTCAACTCTTCCGTCCCATGAGAATCTTGCCGGTTCCCACCTTTTCCGTCCTCCACCTGCTGGGCAGCCCCGAGGGCCTCTGGCTGTGCCAGGGCTGTGTTCCCGGTTACTGTGGCCCCGTCTTTGGGAGGCTCGCTTAGGGGCGGAGGGGTGGACAGAGACGGTGCCAGGCGCCCCAGGCCTGTGCACAGAGGCGCCCAGGGCTCAGTCCTCACCTTTATTTAAAGCACCGAGTGCAGGGGGGGAATACCTGGTGGGTGCTTGGCAAGGGGCAGCCTGAATGCTCTCTGCGGGGCCCCTCTAAGGCCCACTGTGAACCTCCCGCCGGCAGACCCGAAGGGAGCTTTGAGGGTAACGTGAATGAGTATGTGTCAGGCCCTTAGCACGGCGTCCGGTATTCATTCGACAGACGTCTGGCGAACACCTGCTGTGCCCCAAGCGCCTCACCCAGAGCTGCCGCTGAGAACCGAGCTGGCGGAGCCCCTCAGTCACAGGTTAGAAGAGAAGGTGGACCAGTGCGAAGTGCTGCGTTCAGTGGTCCGGGCGCTGACCCTGCACCCCAGTGCCGCAGGGGGCGGGACCCTCCTCAAGCATCTGACCTTTCCAGGCCTTGGTTTCCTCACCGGAAACACAGGTGTGATAAGAGAACCTGCGTCACCGGGTCAGTGTGTGTGTTTTTTGTTTGTTTGTTTTTTATTCCTCACCTGAGGATATTTTTCATCAGATAGAGTGGGAGGGAGGGAGAGAGAGAGAGAGACAGAGAGAGAGAAAGAGAGAGAAACATTGACGTGATAGAGCCACGTCAACTGGTTGCCTCCCGCATGACCCGACCAGGGCTGGGGACGAACCACAACCGAGGTACGTGCCCTGGACCGGAATCGAACCCATGACTCATTGGTCCACGGGCTGACGCTCTGCCGCTGGGCCAAACCGGCCAGGGCTCAGTGTGAGTGTCAGATGAGTTCCAGGTGTCCCCCTGACTTGCAGTGTGCAGGGTGAGCTGTTAGCATGAGGACACGCAGAGCGGGGAACATCGGGGGACTTCCGGTAGCGAGGATGGGCGAAGCTTCCTGGGGAAGTGGCCAGAGGACAGGGGGTGCCGAGTGGACATCTGAGTCGAGAAGGCTCCGGTGGGAGAGGGAACAGCTCGTGCACAAGCTCGGGAAGAGATGGCAGTTGTCAGGTTCAAGTTCAAGGCTGAGGTGGCTAAAGCGGCGGTGAGACGGGGGCAGACACGAGGAGGGCTCTGTCAGCCTTGCCTTCGTCCCATGACGGATGGGCGGCCACCGGCGGTTGGGAGCAGGGCGTGACGGTCTGCTGTACTTGGAGACTCGTCGAGGTTGGTGGGGGTCGCGGCAGAAGCAGGCAGCTCAGCTGGGAGGCCACGGGGCCCAGATGAGAAGTGACGGTGGCTTGGCGGGGGCAGCGATGACGGCAGTGACGAGAGGTGGTCACCCTGCGCCCATTCTGGAGATGCGGCCAAGAGAGGCTCCTGACGGGCCACATAAAGCGTAAGGGGACGTCCGCGGCGACTCAAAGGTTTGGGTCTGACGGGAAAGTGGAGCGTTTACCTGCGCGGGCAGGACGCAGAGCGAGGGCGCCCGAGGGCGATGCCCCTGGGCCATCTTCTCTCGAGGGCCATGCGTGTCCTTCCAGCCCCAGCCCGCTGCGTAGGTGAAGCCAGCCCTCAGGAAGGCAAAGGGTTGTCGTCTGAATGAAAACCTCAAGCACGGGCTCAGCAGTTGAGCGTCGACCCTGCACCAAGAGGTCACCGGTTCGATTCCCTGTCACGGCACGTGCCCAGGTTGTGGGCCCATCCCCAGCGGGGGGCATGAAGGAGGCAGCCAGCCAATGTTCTCTCCCATGGATGTTTCTAACTCTCTCTCCCTCTCCCTTCCTCTCTCTAAAATCAATAAAGAAAAAATAAAAAAAAATTAAAAACAAACAAGCATTAAGCCAGGACAAGTAGGAGTCACACCACCTGGCAGGGAATCCTTTGTGTGCACACCTGTACACAACTCTCCTTTCTCGGAAAGCATCAAATGTTGTCAATCGTCCAAGACCGTGTCTTTGCAACCTCTGACTTTGTAAATACCAACTCTACTCTTTCGTCCTATTTCAAAGCAGTTCAGGAAGTAGCTGTTTGTCCAGCCCCCTTCCTTCTTAGTCTAGTCCAAGGACAAACCTAACAGGGTGTTTGGATTTCCCAGACAGTCACCCTCTCTGGATGGTGCTGATCAAGAGCTAAAACGTGTCTGAAATGCACATAGGTGGGTACATAGGTGCATGTAAATCTAGTTATTGTACTGTGTCCTCTCCACACCCCGCCTGGCTGAGCTGAAGTTTCCTAAACATTTCCCAAGCCGGGGAAGAACAATAGGAGGCACTTGACCACACAAACAAAAAACTCGAGCAAACAAGAACCCTTCTCAAAAAGCAGAGGAGCCCTGGCCAGTTTGGCTCAGCGGTTAGAGCGTCGGCCTGCGGTCCGGAGAGACCCAGGTTTGGTTCCCGCTAAGGGCACGTACTTCGGTTGCAGTTTGTCCCCGGCCCTGGTTGGTCGTGCGGGTGGCAGCCACTCGATGTGTCCCTTCACATCGATGTTTCTCTCTCTCTCTCCCTTCCTCTCTCTCCCTCCCACTCTGTCTGTACAAAAAATGGAAAAATATCCTCGGGTGAGGATAAAAAAAAAAAAAAAAGCAGAGGAATCTTTGTAAATGTAGATCGAGGCCATGAGGGAGGGTTGGCCATGAGGTTCTCACCCCAAGAGACTGCACTGGGTTAAGTACAGCGGACGGTGCTTCTGTGAGATTTCCCCAAACGATGGGCATTTCTGCTGGCAGGGGTAGCTCGTGACACACGCAAGCAGTCGGCACTTGGCTCATGCCAATGCTCATCGTGATCACTCTTTTAAACAAACAAACAAAAAAACTCCTTTCTTTTTAAATATGTTTTTATTGATTTTTTAGAGAGAGAGAGAAACATCAATGTGAGAGAGATACATCAATCCCCTGCCTCCTGCATGCACCCCACTGGGGATCGAGCCCGCCACCCGGGCATGTGCCCTGACAGGGAATCGAACCAGGACCTCTCAGTTCGTGGGGTGACGCTCCATCCACTGAGCCACACCGGCCGTGCGTGCCGGCCGTCTCCTGCCAGCCACTCCGCCACCCCCTCCGCCTGCGTGGGCTCCAAGGCCGACGACGCCCTGCAGGGGACCCCGTTTTTACCGTCACTGGCCCGGGTGCCTGTCAGGCCGAGAAGTTTTCTTCAGGCTCCCCGGGCCCACTTGGTCGCACGGAAAACCCTCTTTCTAGAATCTCTGCACAACGTCGCGTTCGAGTTCAAAACCCATCTGCCGTCATTTATAATCATTTGGCAAGTTTCATTTAAAAAGAAAATCCATTTAATGAAATATTTCCGTTTAAATACCAGCACATTAGATCTGCAAAAATGTACCCATCTTGAATATATTTAAGCAAAAATCAATAAAGGTTAATAGCATATTGCTAAAGCATCGCAATGACAGGAAGCCAAATAATTCCTTTTGTAATTGAATCGTGTCCGTGGAGTGAGCGAGGAAATCAACAACGCCACTTCTACCATATCTTCTCAAATGGTGTGTGAAATTCAACCACTGGGCTGTGATAGCCACATACAATTCAAATTTGACTAATTAGGTGCAATCTTCCATTTTTTAATGGGGAAGGGGGATGGCAAGGCAATTTTGAGAGGGTTGGGGCCGAAAAGGATGGGGTGGGGGGCGGGGCGGATGGTGTACAGATAGCAAAGTCTTTAAGAAAAATGTAGTTTTTAGAAAGGGATTTAATTGGAACCTATTAGAAGACAAGCCAGCTGGTTTGAAGGACAAGATTGAAAATATTTCATTAGTGCGCACGTGACTTTGGGAATGGACGCGAGAGGGATTTATCATTTTCCTGAGTCACTCCCTGCCCAGCGCGTTCTCCAAGGCTAGGGGGCTTCGGGGCTGTTAGGGCTCAAGGGCTTCGTCATTCTTCCCGGTCTCTGTCACTGACCTCTCCAGCCCCACCGGTGATGAGTGTCTGTTCGCGTTGCCGAACATCCATTTCCTCTCTTCCTTGCTAGCACCTTGGGGTTCTGGGGAAGCCACACCCTCCTGTATTCTAATCTTGAATCCGGAGTCCAGAAACATCGTCGCCTGCCTCAGGTTGGGCCCTGGTTGGCTAGAAGCAGTTCCTCCCAAGCCGCAGAGGTTGGCTCTGAGAACGGGCAAGCAGCCAAGTCCACTTCCAGAGGACAGACACCCTTGCTGTCAGCCGAGAGGGTCTGGGAGCAGCAGCACACCCAGGGCGCAGGTCTAAGTTTGGGGGCACCTCCTCAACGGAAAGGAAGCAGGGTTCCTTGGAGAGGTGGCAGATACACTAGGTGAGCCTGCAGGATCTTGTAACGCCAGAAAGTAAGGCGCTAGTTTGAAAGACAACACCCGCAAGAGTGGAGACACGCAGAAGAGCCACGGGAGCCACAGAAAGAGCCCCCGTGGCCAAAGCTGGGACACTTTGAGCTGAAAAGTAAGGTGGTGTCAGATTATAGCCCAACGTCTAGGAGAGCAGGAGGGGGAAGGGAGGACAGCTCTAATACTTTCAACAATAAAGATTTTTAAAAGTTTTAATAAAGAAAAAACAAAGCCTAAGATAAATACGTAGGATCCATATGAATGAATAAATAATTGAATAATGGATAAATAAATATAGACAAATCTCTCATGTAGAAAATTTTTCAAATAAATTATGTAGCTGCCCCACCCTCAGCGACCCCCCCAAACTCCATAAACGTGGCCCGCACTTGGTGACTTCCTTAGTGACGTGGAGAGAGAGGAAAGAGGCTGAGGGAAACCTGTGTGACGCCAGCTCAGCCAGGTGATCAAGGTCAACGCCCACAGTGACAAGTCACGTCCACAGCATGTGTCCTTGCGATGTGATGAGAAGGGCACTTTCCCCCCGGTGTCTCCCTCCCTCAAACCCGTGACCCCAGGGTGTTCACAGGAAAATGCCAGACAGACCCTAACTGAGGGAGAGACGGTCCAGGGAATGCCCGAACAGGACTCCCCCAAACTGAAGGTCGTCCGAAGCAAGGAACGCTTGAGAAAGTGCCACAGGCCCGAGGAGCCTAAGGGGACAGGACGACTAAATGTCATGTGGTGGGATCCCGGACTGGGCAAAGGACGTTAAGTAAAAACCAAGGACATCTACATAAACTTTGGACTTTAGTTAATAATAATGCATCGATATTGGTTATTAATTGTGACCGATGTAACATATTCATCTAAGATGTTCATATGGAAAAATAGGGTGGAGGGTATATGGCAACTTGGCAATCTTTGCAATTTTTTTCTTTAAATGTAACGCTCATCCAAAGTTTAAAAAAATATTATTTAACAAATCTGAAACGAAGATATTTATTGGGCCCTTCTTATCCCAAATAAAATATAGCTCCTTGTACTGCATCACTTGTAGAGTGTATGGATATAGAGTTTAAAACAGAGTGTGCTGCTTGGCCGGTGTGGCTCAGTGGTTGAGCGTCGACCCTGCACCAAGAGGTCGCTGGTTCGATCCCTGGTCAGGGCACGTGCCCAGGTTGTGGGCCAGGTCCCCAGTGGAGGGCATGCAGGAGGCAGCCGATCCATGTTCTCTCTCATCGATGTTTCTCTCTCTCTCTCCCTGTTCGTTCCTCTCTCTCTAAAATCAATAAAGAAAAAATAAAATAAAGTAAAACTGAGTGTGCCATTTTGCTACTCAAGAGGGAAAGGCTTGAGCTGCTAGGGGTTGCTAGGCACAGCCTGGGGATAAGCTAACCTGCAGACTGAGGAGAGAAGAGGCAGAGAGAAAGAAAATCCTTGGTAATATGGTATGAGCTGCTGGATCAAGCCTTACCTGAAACTAACCACATTCTTGACTTTTCTGACTCTGAGCCAAAATGTAAATCCCTTGATTGTTTAAGTGGGTTTTCTGTCCATTAGAACCTCCTGGTTAATTATGCATCATGGAGAATTATTCCCCACCTTCTCTGAGCTACTCAGTGATCCCTGAATTCTGAACTCACAGGTTCTGTTGTGTTTAGGATACAAATGAATTGCTGACAAAGTATGAGCAGTATATGCTTTGGGGCGACTCCCCCTCTGTTTTGGAGGGCAGAGAGAGGAAGGTGCACGGGCGAGGGGATGTGGGGGGCCTTGGGCTAGTCTTCAGTTCCCACCCCATAATTTCTCCCCCCAGTGGAGAAGCTGTTGCTGGAGGATCATTTCTGGAACATTCTTATGACTGAACCAAGACTTAAGCTCATTGCTTCTCAGTTTTATGTGGTTTTATTTGTTGTCTTATTTAAGATGGCTGGGGTGGGGTGCAGCTGCGGCTGGGTTTTCATGTCTGTTCTAGACTTTATTAGAAGATCACCCCCTTCTAGCCTCACCCTACCACCCATGGTGATGTTCTTTTTGTTATTTAAAAAAAAAAAAAGGCCTGGCTGGTTTGGCTCAGCGGTTGGAGTGATTGGAGCGTTGGCATGGCCTGTGGACCAGAGAGTCCCGGGTTCAGTTCCCGCTAGGGGCATGTACCAAAAAAACAACAAAAAAACTTTTTATGTAGATTATTTAACCTGGGAAAACTTCAGAAATGGAAGGACATTTGTATAAATAAACAATCAAACGTGTCTAAATTGTCCCTCCTCCCCCAGGGAAGAGACTGTATCTTAACCATCTTTATTCGCTCCCAAACCCGTCAAACGAAAGCGTGTGTGCTCCCTGCACCCCGAGGAGGACCTGGGGCGCACCCGGGCCAGACGCGCGGCAGGGGCAGGGTGCACCGATTCTGTCTGGCTCCAGAGCTTCTCCCTTCTCTGCGCCCCTCCCCGCCTGCCCAAGCACCAGCATGTTCTTAGGGCAGAGCCTTCCTGCCTGCGTGGCTAACGACACCCCAGCTCCTCCTGCACCCTTTGGGCACAGCACTTACGCAGAGTGGCTCCAAGCAGTGCCTGCCCGCTGATAGCCAGGGGACCCCCTGTGCTTGGGGCAGAGCCCTCAGCCCCTCCCGAAGCTGCGAGGGCCATGAAGGCTGCCAGCCAGACCGTGAAGGGGTCAGTGAAAGGTGTGGCCTCCATGGGGAGACACACACCTGCCCGTGGCCAGCCCCTTCCTGCTCTGTAATTCGGCTGCACAGTGTTCCAAGACACTTTATCAAAGGTCACTTTTCTCCTCTGACCTCCTGATGCACAAAATCCGAAACTCCAGTTTTCCCAATTTTATTTTTTTCTAAATGTCACATTAGCTGCTGCTTTGAAGGAATCCATCCATCCATCCATCCGTCCATCCATCCGTCCATCCATCCATCCACGGGTCTCTGGTGAGTGTCTCCTACGTGCCGGGCACGTCCGGGGCTGGAACACGGGTGGCTGTGACGAGGCAGGCGAGGTCTGGCTGAACCTAGGTGTGCTCTCTTAATGACCCGACTCTGAAAACTGCCTCCCTACTGTGCAGACATTTGTCAGAGATTATTTACAGGCGGATGGGCTGGAAAAGGCCCAGGAGACAGCGTTCGTGTTTGGGTCAGGTGTGCTTAACATGGAGGGGGGGGGGGCGCCTTATGTCCGCTCTGTGAGACACAGTCGTCACTGTCTAACTGAGGAGGACAGGGAGGTCCGAGAGGGGCCCACGTCTCAGGCATGTTCTCCCAACCGCCGAGCCGCAGGTGGCCCTGTTCTAGGAGAGTCCAGAACCGTCGCCCTTTCTTCTCCCTCCCGTAAATGGGCACTGGGAGGGACGGTGTGTTGTAGGTGCCATCGAAATAGAAAGAAGGTATTTGAATATCCGTTTCTCCTGGGTGATTTACTGACCATGGGACACATGTTTGTTGAATGACCAAAGAAGACAACGGAGCCATCTTCTCTCTGGAGGTTCCGCAGCAGCACCTCGTGGACCAGAGCGGGCGGGGAGGAAGGCAGGGGCAGAGGGTGACAGGCACGGTCACATCTGACGTCTGGTTTCACGGCGTCCCTCAGGCGAGGTGACGTCTCGGCCCTGAGCAATGTAGAAACGAGCGAACAGTGCGAGCATTTATGGGGAATGTGTTCCGTGCCCGACGGTCCATGAGCCTACGCAGCACGACTTGCGTCCACTGCAGTTTTAAAGAAGAAAGTAGCACAGAAATCAATGCCGAGCCCATGCAACAAGGCGGAGGGGGAGAAATGCCGCCGTCCCTCTACTCGAAGCGGCTTTTAGCTGCACGGACACTGAAGAGTGTGAACTGGTTAAGAGCCTCAGGTCTGGAGTCAGACAGCCCGGAATTCCAACCCCGATTCCTCCACTAACTGGTGATCGGGTCTCGGAAAAACGAGGCTGCCACGTACCCACCTGCTCACCCATCCATCCACCCACCCACTGAGCCAATATTGACGGAACCCCCACTCTGCACCGGGCTTGAGAACCGGAACAAGCAGGACGCCCCGGGAGCCAAGGCTGTCAGCCGACTGCACAGCTTCTTAGAAGAGCCTTTCCTGCCAAGGGCCTGCGGTCAGCAGAGCAGCGGCCCCGACGCCTGTATCCCGCTCCCTGGAACCTGGGGATGTGCTTCTTTGCACTGTAGAAGGGACTGTGCAGCTGCGATTAAATCGAGGCGCGTGAGGTGGAGAGCCTGTCCTGGATTCCCCGGGGGGCCCCGTGTGGTCACAGGGTCCTTCTGCGGGGAAGAGGAGGCAGGACAGCCGTGTCGAGTACAGTGCGAGGGAGACCACCGGCCAAGCTGGCATGAAGCTGGAGGAGGGGCCGTGAGCCAGGGAGCGCGGGGGCCTCTGGAAGCTGGACAAGGCAGAGAACGGCCTCCCGACGGCCCCAGGAAGGAGGACCCCCGGCCTTGTTTAGTCCAGGGAGACACGGCTCAGACTTCTGACCCCTAGAACGGTAAGATGAACGCACTGTGTGGTCTTACGGCGCGGAGCTGGTGGTACGTTTCCGCGGCGGCCGCGGGAGACGGATACAGTCAGGGGCGCATCAGGGTCGTACATGTTTTCCGCTCCGCGGGTCACGGGTTCTCCCCCACAGCTTCTCCGCTCTGTCATTGTTGGTAAACAAGGGAGCGCGGCTGGATCTGGCCCGTGGGCCCTCAGACAGAAACTCCTGTCCTAACATGTTACATCGGGACTTGCAATAGTAGCGACTTCAGAATGTTGCTTTGTGAGCATGGCATGAAATCAGGCATAAAAAGATTTGGTGGTCCCTGAGAAATAGCCAGCACAGGTTTATTATTATTATTATTTTATCACTGTTATTGTAGTGACTCGATGAGGAGGCACAGACGATTCTCCCAGCAGTCTGCCTATCTGAACCCCGAGGAGACCGGCCAAGAACCACCTGTTTGTCGGGTACTTCAGATCAGAGCGCTGCCCTAGGAGCCCATAGACACCGCAGGAGAGAGGCAAATGGCTTGGGGAGGACGGACAGACAAAAAGCATTGTTTTTACCTGAAACTGACAGCCAGGAACAGATAGGATGAAAACCAGGCATCTCTGAGTCCCGGGATTGCCCTGGCTTTGACTGGCATGGGCCACTGCGGAACTGTTTTCCCATCTCGGCATTGACATATTTTATTACTAATTGCTTCTTCAAACCTCATCAATGATCTTTTGCACTTTCCCCAAAGAAATGTTGAAAGCTTTTAATGAAGAAATTAATTATGTATAGTCTTGAATGCAAATTAGGCTAATTAATGGTAGCATTGATACCCTCTCCCAACACGGAATACGCGAGCTGGCGTGATACATATTTATAAGGCACAGTACATTTTGACAGATGCCTGCAGCTTGTGATGAGAGGTGGTCAAGGTGTCGGGAAGGACGCCTTCTCCCTGACAGATACATGTGGTATCGTTTTGTGAGAAGTTTAGTTGTCAACAATTGTGACTTTGGAATGTTGAGACGTGAGAACTTTGGGCATCAAGCAGATCTTCCCCCAAATGGAAAACATGAGTGGAAGGGACTGGGACCGGACTGAATCACGTTCTCGGAAGACCATTCGCGTGCTCCTGGCCCCTACCCTCTCCATCGGGGTCGGATGACCGTGGGGCTGCGTTAGGACTCCACTGCGGGGAGATCATGTCCACAATGTTCTACATCTTCTGCGATCAAGAAGTAAAGTTTGTTTGTCCACCCTTTGGACCTCGGCTTGGCCATGTGACTTGCCTGGGCCAATAGGACTGAAGCGAACGTGACAGAAGCATGAGACTGGAAAGTGCTTCTGGCCCGGGTGGGCTGTCCCTGCTCCTGCTGGAAACTCTCCTGCTCCCGCGAGAACCAGCACATGGCGACGGGCCAGCCATTCTGGACCAGCTGGCCGCTGCCGAGCCAGCCCGGACCAGGAGACGGCCCACCCCGCCAGCGGTCACGAGAAGTTTAAAGAGTGTGTTGGCTGTTTCACATTATTAAGTGGGATCATTTGTTACGCAGCAAAGGCTGACTGACTGATGCAAGTTAGCACCAAAATTTTAGAGCTCTTTCTCCCTACGTTTGGGGGAGGTGGGTATTGAGGTCTTTGTTCATGAGTGACAGGTATGCTTCCTAGGCAGACTCTCACAGGTAAAGACCAGTCTGTGGGGAACGGCAGACAATAAAGGGGTAAGCGAGTCAACAGTTCATCACAAATCGAAGGAAAGACCGTTTTGGACGAAGGGAAGACCGTTGCCCTGAGCACGTGTGCCAGACACTATTGCTGCCTCCCCAAGAGCCATCTCTTCCCCCCTCTTCTTTCCTCCTGACCGGGCCCTCAGAGGCCGTGGCAGAGGCTGAAGGTACCAGAGCTCATTGCCCGGCTTCCTTGCAGCCAGGTATGGGCATGGAACCCAAACATGGCCAATATGCATTGGGATGCTTAGAAAGCACCCCCACACACCTCCAGTGAAAAGAGACCCCCTCTCTCTGGTGGTGTGGTTATGTCCTGGAGTGGGCAGAATTCCAGAACGGCCCGGCTACTTCCTGCCCTAATCCCCGGAACTGTGCCTGTGCTGAGATATCGAATCACCCCTGGGATTGTGTGACTTTAAATGGCAAAAAGGAGCTTGTGATGCTCCCTGGCCGGTTTGGCTCAGCGGTTGGAGCGTCGGCCTGCGGTACAGAGGGAGCTTGTGATGTAATTAAGGGGACTAATCAGTTGACAGTGAGTTCATCAGAAGGGAGATGATCTGAATGGGCCCGGCCTAATCACTTGAGCCTCTTAAAAACAGTTTTCTCCACTTTGATCAAACTCGGTTTGCTGAGGGCAGGGCCTGTCTCTCCCCTTTAAAGGTACAACCTCACAAACCCACAAGTGTTGGTAAGAGAGGCTGGGTGGTCGTCTGCAGAAGCTGCAGGGAACAGTAATGGGAGGACGCAAGATGGGGGGGGGGCCTCAACCCTGTTGGAACCCTTCCCCGGCTCGGCTGCCCCCCAGCCACGGGGGTCTCCCAGATATCACGCACCCGTAAGATCAGTTCTCTCTTTTGCTTAAGCGCAGGTTGGTGTCGATTGTGTGGGGGAGGTATTCTGTCCACACAGCGCCCTTCTGCATCGAGAGGTAAGTTACAGATGGTTCGGCTAGTCACTGCCTGCAGCGTGGCCCACTTTCTATGCCCGTCCGTGCCCTCTTGTGCCAGCCAGCTTTGCCCACACATAAGCCAGTGCCCCAGCCCTTGGCCACTCAGTGTGGTTGGAGGTTTTGGCGCCCACCTGTGAAGTGTTGGTCAGTTGTCTTCGACGTTGCCCCACAGCCAAGCGTGCGGTCAATCAGCACCCCTTCCGTCGAACAGAGTGGACGGCGCTGGGCCCGGGCCGTGCGGTGCGTGCCGGGTCCTAGCCGCGCGGTAGGACCACGTGCTGGCTGTTGTGTGTTGACAGGTGTACAGAGTGGCCCACCACCACCCATAGCTTCTGAAGCTCGGCCCAGACTCGGGCGTGTCAAGGTTTCCGGCAGGTATCGTAGTTTGAGGTTGTCTTTTGAGTTCGAACTGTGACTTTCTGTCCGGGAAAACATGAAACAGCGTCTGTAATTTCCTCATTTCCTGTGGGGGAGACTCCCTCGAAGCCCAGGCCAGATGTGGAGGCCTCAAGGGCAGCCATGTCCGCCCAGTTTCTTGGACGACGGCGGGTTGAGAGTGTGGGGAGGCAGAGGACATCTCTGCCGCTAGGTGTGCCGGAGAAGGACTCGTTAGCCCAGGACACGCTGCTCAGCGCGTCTCTGTGGAAAGGGGGGCGGGATGGCCATGAAGCAGGACCTACAGGACCGAATGGGGAAAGGACCCCGGAGCTCTCAGATGCTCCACGTCCGGCGTGCAGGTCAGAGATGTCAATCAAAGGGCTTGTCTAAGGCCACGCCCTCAGCCCCCGTCACCACCTGATAATGACCTGGATCCTTGTGCCTCTGCTGCTCATTCACCACCTCAGGCAACGGAAGTGGCCGCTGCGCCCAAGATGGGAATGGCAGTGGCCGCAGCTGCACAGAACCGGGGTCCCCTTGTCTTCGTGGAGCTGCAGGCTGGTCACATCAGGAACCGGGCTCCTCCTCTCTTTGTGCTCGTCTGTCTTCAGTGGGAGGCATCGGTTTCTGGTCGATGCTGAGAGACCAGGGTTCACCGGCTCAGAGGGAGGTTACAGAAGGGGCAGTGTGAAATGTGGGGGGAGGGGGGCACGCATGGGGGTGGCAGGGAGTCCCAGGCAGGGACACGGTTAGGATAGGACCCGTGGGCCAGACAGTAGTGGAAACTGACGAAGGGCCCGTGTAAGATGATAAAGGATGACGCGTCGTTGGCTTCTCTGTCCGGGAAACAATAGGGAGTGGCGGGGACTGCGGCGAACACGCACGCCCGTCTGCTGCAGGGCTTCCCAGCCTCGGCACTCTTGGCTCCGGGCTGCACATTCTTTGTTCTGGGGTGGCTGGCACGGGCACCAAAGGATGTTTGGCAGCATCCCGGCCTCTACCCACGAGATGCCAATAGCACCCTCCCCCGATTCGCAACAAACAGGAATGTCTCCAGATATTGTTAAATGTCCCCAGACGACGAAATCACTCCCGATAAGAAACGCTGGTGCACAGAGAGCAGCCACCACTCGGCGTGGGCCGCGGTCGCCCTGTGGGAAGGCAGCCTGGCCTCCTCCGAATTTCCGTTCCTCGGCGTCTTTTTCTGTGAAGATTGGCAGGTGATTCATTTGTGTTTTAAAGACACCAACACCATGTGAGACAGACGAAACACGCCCCAGGCCCCGTCAGCAGCTTTGGAGTTAACGGCCTGTGACAAGCACCCAGTGACGGATCGATCCACACATTCCCCCCCGGACCTGCTTCGGGGACCCTTCCAGGGCACAGGAGCTTGTTCAGTGTTTGCTGAGTGAGCGGACCAAAGGGTGTGGCAGTTTGTTACAAGAATCCTGTGTGTCCTCCCGCTCAGGCCCCTGGTGGTTATCTGGTGGGCACGCCTGGCTCTTCCAGACCAGCCCGCCCATCTCTCCTCTTCCTGTCCCCTCCAGGGATTTAAGAATTTGAAACATCATCTGACCTCACACAAGCCTGATGCCACACAGCTGCCAGCCTCTGCCAGCGCCCTCATTGAAACCAGCCCTTCAGAGGCGCCCAGGAGAGCCCCCAGCCTCCCCTCCCCGCCCCTTCGCAGAAGAAGGCCAGGCCGCGCGTGGGAAACGCTGCTCGCTTGGTGGTGGTCGGGACGATGAGTTTACGTTGAACATGTTCTGCTTTGGATAAAAGTAAATAAAACAGAACCTCGTTCCTTCGCATGAACGTCAATATTTACCGTTCACGCGGCTGGCGTTTCGGACAGCCCCGCGCCCCGCGTGCTGCGGGAGGGCTCCCGGTGACAGCGGGAGGGGCTCCCGGTGACGGCGGGGAGGGCTCCCGGTGACGGCCCTCGCATGGCTGTTTCCCAGCAGCGCACTTCCCGAGCCCGGGCGCCTCAGAGCAGGGTGTTCCTGGCAGCCTCCGCCTCTGTGGAGCACGTCAGCCGCATGTTGCAGATTCGGGGGTTCATGTTGCCCGCCGGTGCCCTGCGCGTGCCCGTGTTCCCTGCGGGGACGCAATGGCAGAGCTGAGGGACGTGGGCGACACACAGGAGGGGCGCTGTCCTACACTCTGAGGGCCTGTCACCCCCCCCCCCCGCCTGCCGTCGGCCTCGGCTCTGCTCCGGCACCAGCACCGTGGCTTAGGGCAGGACGGAGCCTCTCTGGGCACTGGCCCCGGGCGAGAGACGCATGTGTCTGTGTGAGTGTGAGATGCCAAGGCAGCCGCCTGAGGCCTTGTGCCAGCCCGAGCTCAGCTGTGTGAAAAGATGCCTCTTGGACCTCAGGACCTGGCTCCGTCCCCGGGTCCCAGAGGACCCCGCCCTCCCGGCCGCACCGGGAGGCCTGGAGCCGGGAAGGGCTCGCGGCTGCACCTCTGTGTGGAGTGTCCTCTCCTGTGACCCCACGGGCGGGTGACCTGGGCAGCTGCACGCGGCCCGCACCCAGAGGCCGGCGCTTGGTTCCGTGGTTTGCCGTGGGTCTCTGGGAATTCTCAGTCGTTGGAAGAAATTCCTTGATGTGTGGGCCCTGCTTCATCTTCCAAGCCAGGAGCGTAGCATCTCCAGAGGCCCGTCACCTTCTTCCGGTGGTCATGTCTCCCTCCCCCGTCCTGCAGAAGGACACCTGGGGTAGCCTTTAGGGCCATGTGGTGTCCAGGATCAACTTCCATCTTAACATCCTTGATGTGATCACATCCAGAAAGCCCCTTGGCCATGCGAGGCCACTGTCCCGGGTCCTCGATATCTCAGGGCATTACTCGGCCTATCACAGCTGCCCTCCAGGGTGTCTCCCCGGGGGGCCCCAGGGTGGAGATGTGCATCGTGGGGGCCTGTGAAAGGGCCACTACAGCCAGGGCGTCTCGTGTCCCGTAGGAGCAGAAAATCCGCCCGCAGGACCAAGCAAGGCTGCAGTGTCTCAGGCAAGGCCCGGCGCTAGAGGTGTTTTGTTTTATTTATGTATTTTTTCTTTATTAATTTTAGAGAGAGAGGAAGGGAGAGGGAGAGAGAGATAGAAACATGGATGAGAGAGAACATCGATGGGCCGCCTCCTGCAC
Source organism: Molossus molossus (assembly GCF_014108415.1). Classification (NCBI taxonomy): domain Eukaryota; kingdom Metazoa; phylum Chordata; class Mammalia; order Chiroptera; family Molossidae; genus Molossus; species Molossus molossus. The sequence goes on along the minus strand of NW_023425399.1, from coordinate 4,200,677 downwards.
GCCCCCCACTGGGGATCGGGCCCACAACCTGGGCCTGTGCCCTGACCGGGAATCGAACCAGCCACCTCCTGATGCAGGGTCGATGCTCAACCACTGAGCCACACGGCCGGGCTCGGTGCCCGAGGTTTTCTGGCTCTGGGGAGAGGGTGGTCCTTGCTCCAGCAGCCCCTCTGCTCCCTGCCCAGGGGGTTTGAGGAGAGAAGAGCAGAGGGTGAGGGTCCCATCCTTCCTCTGTGAGGAGCTTGGGGGTGGGGCAGGAGTTCTGGGAGGTCAGAGGAGAGACCGTTGTCCTCGCAGATCACAACCACCCGTATGTGAACTCAGTGGGCCGTGCCGAGGGGCTCAGTCATCCCCTCTGCGGAATGGGAGCAACCCCAGCTCCCTCAGACGATCGCTGCCAGGGCTCATGCCCTTGTCGGAAACACGGGGACATGGTGAACTCGCCGGAAATCTCCTGTCTTAGTTCACCGGTGCTCCACGGACCAGTGTTCAGACCACGACCCTTGACCTTCCCTCTCATCCCCACCCCCGACCCCTCAAAGTCTCACTGGCTCTGCCATCATATGCCCTTTGTGGACTCTCCCCTTGCCCAACCCCTGTCGTCTCTCCTCGGTCCTTGTAAGAGCCCCTCCCTGGTGGCCCGTGTCCTCTGCCCTCTCACCATCTCCCCCACAGAGCAGAGAGGGACGCTTTGGGAACCCAGGTCAGCCCAAGCCCCTCTGCTCAGAGCCCTGGTCCCCTATTTCCTACTCAGTTAAGTCAGCGTCCGTACCCCGCCTGACGACCGCTGCGGCATCAGCCCGCTCCTGGTTCCCTGACCTTCCCTTACTCCTCTCCCACCTCCGCTCCAGCCTCCTGCCTCCCAGCTGCTCCACTGAGCGTGTTCCTGCCTCAGGGCCTTTGCACTGGCTGTTCCCTCTGCCTCGAGTGCCCTTCCTGCTGATGGCCCCGTGCCCCACAACCTCACCTCCTTCATGCCGTCGCCTCAGTGGCACCTTTTTGTGAGGCCTTCCCTGGTCCAACCGTATAAAAGAATAACCCCTTTCTGTCCTATCTCTGCACCTGAATGGGATTGTGTTCTTCTCCGGTGCACTGCCTGTCCTCTCCAGACTGCGGCTCTGTGAAGGCAGGGCCCCTGTCTGCCTCGCCCTCTGCTGTGAGGACACATCTGGGACAGTGCCTGGCACCTCCTGTGTGCTCGCTCAGTGCTTGTGGGATCTGTAGAAGGATCTCTTGGGGACTGGACAAGACCAGGGCCCGTGGCCTTCCAAGGGCTCTCTGCTCTCTTCCTCACACTCATGCTGTGAGCTCGGCACCCCCTCGGCACCACCGCACACTCGCACTCACACGTAGCAGGCGAGGAAACAGCCTCAGAGAGCCCAAGTGGCTGGCAGGGTCTAAACACGGGCAGTAAGATCGGCAGGCCACCTGCACTCGCCACCCCGCAGGGCACTGTCCCCTGCGGCAGCCCTGAGCCCGCGTGGCTCTTCCACACGGGACTCGTGGCTGGTCCGAAGGGCCATGTGCTGTGAGTGGGAAGCACACACTGATTTCAAAGTCTGAGTACCGGAAAAAAGAATGTAAAATAACCCATTAATGCATTTTTATGTGGGTGACATGTTGCAATGATAATAGTTTAATAGTTTCGATATACTGGGTTAAATAAAATATATTGTTCCAATTAGTTCCACTTGGCCCTTTTAAAAATATGGCTGTTGGAAGACTTCAAGTCGCACGTGTGGCTCCCGGTCGTGGCCCGAGCTGTGTTCTGTAGGACAGCGCTGCTCCGCAGGGCGTCGGAGGCTTGGACTTGAACCTCTGTGGCCTGGAAATGAGCAGGTGGGCTGCCCGGGGAGGGGGGGGGGGGGCACACGACCGCTGGGCTCCAGGGTGCCACAGTGAAAACCTGTTCTCTGAAGACCTTGCCGAGGGATTTGGGTGGCTAAATATTTACCGTCCTGAGGTTTCATTTGTAATGGCTCCAGTGTGCCTTGGATTTTGTGTGAACCGAATCATGGCAAGGCACGGGGTCCCCACTGCAGCCGCCTTTCGTCCTCGAGCCCCCACAAGGAAGACGTGACGACACCTCCTTGAAGTCCTTGGCCGTGTCTGGCTGGGAAGCAGCCACACGGGTCTGTACAGGGCAGGGGCTGATCTGGGGCGTTCCCCCGTGGTTGTGGTTTTGGAAGTACTGGTGGCGTTTTTAATGGTCGAATTTGATTGCTCTGCTAACCTGGCTGTGGAAGGAAGAGAGGAATGTTCCAGACCCTCGGGCCGGACTCCGCACACCAACACTCAGCCCCAGGGTGCCTCCGTGCTGGCCTTTTTAAATCGCTGCTAATGAAAAAAAAAATTTTTTTTTTCAAAGTACAATTTCCATTTATATTTTCCAGAGAACTTGTCTCCAGTCCTTAAGAACCTAGCTCCTTACGCGGGCTTTGGCGGAGGTGGTGGGGCAGCGGCCGCAGGTCTAAATCGGGGTGGGGGTGCGAGGTCCTTCGGGCTTCACGAGGATTCCTGACCCCCTTGCTTGGGTGGCACTGCTCACAGTAGTGGGGTTTCCCATCCGGCCGGGAAGCACATAGGCGTGGAGGCCACTCACTTCGGAAATGTCCCTAAGGTCTGTGGCCTCTGCTGTGTTTCGAATGACGAACTTCTTAGTGGCCGTGTCCTTGGGCACACATCGGGCACAGTTGGTGCAAGGAACGCACACGGCCGTGGCCTTTCCTGGCACGACTCATCATTTGTTGTGGGTTGTGATGGTTACTGTGTGTGTGTGTGTGTGTGTTAAAGCTGTCTAATTTCATTCATTTGGGCTGTGGACACTTTTCTGTTTTAGCATTTCCCGAGAGAGATGTCTCCATGTGGCAGGGGCGGGGGTGACAGTCTCCATCCCTGTTTGAACGGACTGCGGATGGAGATGGGTCACAGGAGAGAGACTTTCGGAAAAATCAGGATTCTTCAAGAGGGACTTGGAGGCGGTTGATAATGGAAGACATCTGTAGGACGGCCGATTGCGAAATCTCAGGTTGCACAAATAAGACGAGGGCTCTGAAATACTCGCAGGACTTAACCCAACTCATAATTAGAAGGTAAAACAATTTGGTGGCTAAAAAAAAAAAAAAAAAAAAAAAGATTCTTTATATGAGAACCCAAGAATCTTGTTAATGGAGACATCATCTGAAGCTGGTTATTTGAATTTTTTTTTTTTTTTGGTCGTAATGAAAAGTCTCCTATCCCTTTACTTTTCACTTCCTGCAGTGATTGGTGGTGATTTTTAACAACTGGAAATTGTTATCCATGACTTTGAGAGTGCGCTTTATATTATCCTGATTGAGACATCTTCCTGAAAATTAATGGATTTTCACTCAGGGCCAAGGGTTTTAACACAAGGGCAATACCCCTGCAGTCATGATATTGTTCCACATGAAGGCTGAGGTTTTGAGATCACAGATGACCATTTACCTTTAAAAAAAAAAAAAACGACATTATTTTATCTTTGGAATTTCGGTGCCCTACTTAGAGCCAAATGATGCCATTTTCTTCTCGGCAAATGGTTATTTTAACTGACACTCAAGTCAAAAGCTCGTTTGTAATGTCCTTTCATTTCAGTTTTATGGCAAATTAAATTATGGCTGCGGTTAAACAAAATTACATTAAAAACCATATGTGCCGAAGAAGTTCTGTGGAGAGTATCGAGTTTATGCTTTGAAAAGCCCGAAAGGCTGTTTTAAGTGGATCTTTCATAAACTTGGAGTCACGGAGCAACAATAACGTCCTTCACGGAGTCAAACAGTTTGGAAGGAGGCGAAGGGAAAACGCTCGGTCGAGTCTTTCTGTCAAACCACGTCCGAAATGAGGGTACCCGGTCAACTGCCATCTTCTGCGTCGGCGGGAGAAGGTACACCGCCCGCTGCCCCACCGAGCTGTTGGGAGCTAAGAGAACAAGATCTTTTTCAGCGCGGAATTCAATGGATTCTTCAAGGAAAAAAAAAAAAAATCCGGTGGTAGCATTTTAAAAGGAAAGAGGAGGAAAGGAAAAAAAAAAACAAAAAAACCCAAAACCGATTAGTTCCAAATAAGAGTCTTTTAATCACCCTGATGAAGGAGGAATTTGCAAAACACTACCAGGGAGTAACATCTTTTTAATGTCAGGTGGGGGGGGGGGGAGTGCATTGATAAAAATACGTAGAACATTTTAATTAAAACTCATAAAGTTGTGGACATCTGCTGGGGATTGTTGAGCGTGGCAGCGATTAGCGGGTCCGTGCACCCAGATAATGAGCCCTGGTTGTCGATCCTGGCACAATGGCCCGGGCCCTCTGTGAGAACGCGGGGGGCTCACTTTGTGGTGCCCGGCATATGCCTATTAGATTCCAGTAAGTTCAGCCGAAAAAGGGGAGGAGGCGGCGAGGGGGGCCGGGGGCGGAGGGGAACACAGGAAACAAGCGTTGAGTGTGTGCCAATAAAAATGATCACAAATCAGGGCTGCTGATGTCATAACCCTGGGGGTCGGGGGTCAGGGGGAGTGAATGCGCCTGAAAGGGACCGCCTGTCTGCGGCCGGAGCGGCGGCGCGCGAGGGGGGCGCGGCGCGCACAAAGGGCCCGGAGCGCCTCATTAGAGGCGCGTTTGATGGGCTCCCGGCCCCCACGGGGGCCCCGGGCGCTGTCAATGGGATAATTACGATGATCTAATGGCCGGCTCTTTTGCATGCAGGCCCGCCTGAATGGGGCGCCCCGAGGCTGCATTGAGGCCGGGCTGTGTAAACTGTAGGGTGCCTCGCCGACTTGGAGCCGCGGAGACTGGCGGCGGGTCAACTTGGACCACTTTGCATTCACGCTCTGAATAGGCGGAGCGGACGCCTTTCAGCGGAGAGAGTGACAGATTGGAGGTCAGGGGCTGGCGGGCGGAGGCCCGCGCCCGGCAGATGGACCGCTCGGCGGACCGGACCCCAGCCCTGCGCGCGGCGCGGGCTCCGCAGGCCCGCTAGGACCTGCCGGCGTGTGATTGGCAGCTGCGAATCGCCTAATGCGGCTCCGGAAGGGCGGTTTGCCACTTTTCCCAAAAACTGCTCTCGTAATCACAAGAGTAATGCATCCAAGGGGTCCCGTGGCCCGGCGCTTGGCTTCTCGCCAGGCACTTGTGAGTCTCTCCACAAGCAGACGTGGCCCTGCCAAGAGCACCACAGGGCAGCCCCACCCCAGGTATTCTGGAGGAGGAGGGAGGAGGAAAAAAAATAAAAAGAACTGGATATTTGATAGTTCAGAAGAATGCTCAATGGATGATGTGGAACCACATGACTCTGCCAGTATCTGACCACTTTCCACCTCCGGAGCTGGCGATTTCCGAGGTTCAGCCGAAGGCCACCCCGCTTTGCCCAGCACTGGGAGTCAACGGGACCTTGAGAAAGAGTTTGCAGACTGGGGATCCTCAGCTTGTAGCCCCCAGGCTGTGCACAGAGCCTCGTCTGGGCCTTCCAGGCACACAGTAGGCCCGCAGTGATGATCCGTGGAATGAACGTGTTAGTGGACAGACAGAGACCTGTACACAGAACAAGTTAGTGGTTCTCGCTTTGCCCTCCTCCCGCCAGCCGCCCCCCTCCTCTGGTCCAGCAGCCGGGATCATCTCCTTCACCCCCTTTCTCTTGCAGTAAAGACAGAAAAACCAGCTCCTAGAAAACTTGAACCGTACTAACAGAGTAAAAAGAAAAGTAACAATCCCTCCATCCCCATTCCAGACCTCTGTGTGTGTGTGTGTGTGTGTGTGTGTGTGTGCACACGCGTGCTTTCTGTAAGCCTCTGTGTGACACATCACACAGTCCTGCTTGTACAAGACAGGGATCACAGGGTACATGATATTTTGCAACCTGGCTCAACCTACCCTCACTGACATTTTCTCATATCAATAATATTGAAGTGCCTTCTGCTATTAAATGGTACCTACCACTTCCAGCATGGAGTTCCCCTTTTTTTACTGAAGCAGTCCCCCACTGATGGACATTTAGGTTATTTCCATTTTTTTTCCTCTTTAAAAACAACATTGTTATGAATATATTTGTACTTGCTATTTTCATACACTTTTCCAACAATCTCCATGAGATGAAGAGTTATTATTTCACAGGTAAAGGATGCTATTTCTCATATATTCTACATTTGGAGCTAGAATTAAGCCTAGACAATAGGAATATGCAAACATTTAAACTCGTATCCTTCCCAACCCAGGAACCTCCTTTTTCTTAGGAGAACTTTTGGGGTCACCCCAGGGAAAGATCAGTGTCTCTGATCTTATTTAACCAGCCCTCGCCTTCAGTCACTGAAGTCCTTTTTTTACAGCCAACAATTAGAAATGATTTCATCTTCGATGTCTTCCCTGCGGCCCAAACCCCTTCACAGCTGAGCTGAGCACTGATTACCTGGAGGTCTCAAAGCCAGACTTGGAAACAACCCCAGACACAGCAAATGACAGCAACTGACATCGTGTAACTGATGAGATGGAACTGTCAGCCGTAATAAGGTGCCGACCCTGCCTTGGATCATGCCGCCGATGTCCAGGCTGGGTCTGGTCTGCAGCACGAATTCATCGGCAAACCGAAAACAAAAGTGGAATTAAGTGGTATGTGTTTCAAGATTGGATTCCATGTTAATAAAACAATAGTGCGCCTAGGAAACATTTTTTTTCCAAACACAGTGAAAAGTTTCTCTCCCACGTCATCTCGCCCACCCCACCTCATCCCCCCAGATTCTGCCCCCACCCCCAGGCGTCTCCTTCCATATTCTTTGCACACATCTCTGTATCCATGCATCTCCGCTTTCAGAAAGGACACCAGCAGGCGGCACACACCCTTCTGCATTGTGCTCTCTCCCGACAGTATCTGGGTCCATATTCCTGGGTGTGGATTAACCAGTTGAACCAATGTCCTGCTAAGGGACACTCAGGTTGTGCTTGGTCCCTCTCCTGCTGCTGAGCGGGAGCTGTTGAGCGTCTAGGGGTTCAGGGAGGGAAGAGCCCGCCACGCTGCCGCTGCCCACCAGAGAGGTCTGCTTGGGTCGCATTCCCGGGGTGGGCCTGCTGCCCTGCCCTCTGTGCTTGTCGACTTTTTAACGAGTTTCCTCAGTCAGATCCGTGAAACTGCCTGAATATCTTTGACTGCCATGTCACCTCTGTGACTTTGGATCGGACCCCAGCCCGTCGCAAAGCGGCGCAGGGAGGGGCTCCAGCCCCCCACTGGGCCGGGAATGCAGGCCCCATGGAATGTCTCCCCCAGGAGGGGGAAGAAGAAACCGCTGGTGGGTTGTGTTTACCCTGCGTGAACGGGGGAAGGCCTGCACCCTTATTTGGGGTGTGTCGCTTTCTCTGGCTGGCGTCACCCTGCCGCTGACAGTCCCTGTACCCCGGGGGCCAGGAGCTCCCTGGGAGTCCAGCAGCAGGGACACCACCCGGCCGTACGGGGAGGTAAAACCCAGTCCCGAGGCCCCAGGCAGGACAGAAAGACGCATCTGCTCAGGCTTATTTGACCACAGGAGGTGGCTGCGTCTCCACACTCGACCGGGGTCTTCATTCAGAGCCTCCTGGAAGTTCCCAGCGCTCCCCACCTCCACCAGGCCCAACGAATAAACAGGGCAGATTGCATTGAAAGTGGGCACAATGGCATATTCCTGTGCATAAGCAGAGAGACTTGGGCAGGATTCCTGCACACGGGGCAGCGATGGATTCCCGGTCTTTACACACAGCTTGTAAAGCCCCCTGGGGAGGTCTGGTGTAACACACCCTCCTCCAGCTGTGATCGGGGCAGGGCTGAGGGACACGGGCATTTCCGCTCTCCAGCCTGCCGAAAAGACCTCTGGGCCTCTGGGTCCCTCACAGCCCTGGCTGCACCCTGCTTCCTCTTAAATACTCGCCGAGGGGGAGCTCGGGGGTCCTCTACGCCTTACTTCCAAGTTTTTCTTTTGCGCCTGGCCCAGCCAGCAGCATTTTCCGTGAAAACACGGTTCTCACTCAATTGCCTTCTCAGGGTCGACAGCTCTTTACTCCCCAAAGAAAACGCCCCTCGGCTGTGGTTTTGGATAGGACACAGAGGTGCAACATTATTACTCTGTGTTTGAAAATGTGTAGACTTTCATGCCCCGAGAAAACACTTGCAACTCTTGTGTTTCTGCCGCAGCACCTCCAACTAACTTCACCTGCTGTTCAGAAAAACCCCGTTCGTGTCGGTTTAAGAAAGATCTTTACGTTGTCATTATTTTCATTGTTGCCTGTAAATCTTTCTAAGGAGCTGGAAATTAATAATCTGCAAAGAGCCAAGGGCGGGGGAGAGGTTCTGGGGTGCAGGGCTGGACGTCTCCCCCTCTGCGGGGAACTCAGCTCTGAGGGTTTGGGTATCTGGAAGTTCCCGCGTCTCAAAGAGTTAAATGTAAATAGCTCATCTTTGCAGGGCCTTTGGCTCCCTCTCCAAGTAGGTGGAGTTTGGAATCCGGTCCCCGCAAACCCCTTGCATTTTTGGTTGATTGTTTTTAATTACTTCTGAGGGCTGAGCGAGGTTGCTCATTGCCTCGGGGCACTCATGACAGACAAGGAATGTTCCTTAATGCCACGGGTGAGGAGCTCATCAGAGAGCATCAAACAGCAAAAACGACAAGAATAGCAAGTGTATCATTACGGCCCCCATTTAGGTAGGAGATGCGGTAAACAGGAAGGAAAACCCACCGCGTGGGGGCCGAGTTATTCGTTTGGATTGCCTATTATTCAGACCGGTATTTACACCAGCATTTGTACTGTATTCGCTGAAGCTGATTTCTCCAGTTGAAGGATGCAGGGACAGAGGGCAGGGGGCGGGCAGGGAGAGGCTGACCTTCAGGAAACCCAGGTAAAAGCCAGTTTAAAAGAGGAAAAAGGGCTCCCCAATTATTTCTGAGAATTGATTTCTGGGGAGCAGTGCAGACATGCAGATAGCTGTTCCCTCGTTGTTCGAGTTAAGATGGTCAGATTGATCACAAACAAAACAATTAACAGGATAGCCAGCTCCATTTGAATTTCAGATGAACAATTAATAATTTTTTTTAGGATAAGCATGTCCCAGGTAATACTTGGGACAGAATTATACTAAAAAACTTAATCTCTGTTTATCTGAAATTTATTTAACTGGGTGTCCTGTATTTAATTTGGCCACTCTGGTAGCGGTAGGAATTGCAAACCCTGGTTCTGTGTAATTCTATCATCTGTGTGTCTGAGATTGTAATAAACCATCTAATTAGATTACACAGGGGTGGCTTTGGCCGGGTAGCTCCATTGGGTAGAGCATTATCCCAATACGCCAAGGTTGTGGGTTTGATCCCTGGTCAGGGCACATACAAGAATCAACCAATGAATGCAGAAATAAGTGCAACAACAAATCAGTGTTTCTCTCTCTCTCTCCCTCCTTCTCTCCCTTCCTTTTTCTAAAATCAATCAATAAATTTTTTTTTTTTTTATCCTCACCCGAGGACATTTTTCCATTTTTTGTACAGATAAAGTGGGAAGGAGAGAGAGGAAGGGAGAGAGAGAGAGAAACATCGACGTGAAGGGACACATCGAGTGGCTGCCACCCGCACGACCAACCAGGGCCAGGGACAAACTGCAACCGAAGTACGTGCCCTTAGCGGGAACCGAACCCGGGTCTCTCCGGACCGCAGGCCGATGCTCTAACCGCTGAGCCAAACTGGCCAGGGCAATAAATTATTTTTAAAAAGATACGGGGTGGGCAAAAGTAGGTTTACAGTTATAAGTAAACACAGTTTATTCTTGTATTATTATTTATTATTGTGTTATTTTCCATACACACAACTGTAAACCTACTTTTGCCCACCCCGGATTTTAAAAGGGTAGAATTTCCATCATAAGCCCTTTGTGGAGGCCAGCTTTGGGTCAGGGGCTTTATCATGATGACCCTAATAAGCAACACCCATTTCTCGAGGTTTCCCTGAACAGGTACATGCAGTCATCAGCCAATAATAAAAGCACAATTAATATCCCCATTGCACGGGTGAGGAAACTGTGGCTCAGAGGGGAGAAGTAACCTGTTCAAGGCTGCACCGCTTGCAAGCGAGAGAGCTGGGATTTGAACCCACAGGGACCTGCCTGCAGAGACTCCTCCCTCGCAGACACGAGTGCAGGTGTGAACAGGAGCCATCTCATCAGAAAACTGGAGACGAGTTGACCAGTCACATTAGTCAATCACATTAGTCAAAAGCCATTAGTTCTGTTCACCAGATGTGGCTCAAAGAAGCGGCAGAAACCAACAACCACCTTTTGCCCCTGGCTAGTTTTCCCTCTCAATTGTCTGGCACGGAGAGGGCAGGCCTGTGGCAAACTAAAAATGGTATTTTAGGTCACCGTTCCATTGCACTGAAGTGTTTGTTCAAGGTCCTCTGCTCTCGGGTTGGAACGCTCCAGACAGGAAATATTTCAGCCTCTGCTTCAACTATTCAGCTTTTCCACACGGAGGCACATGGCAGAGACAACACGGGGACGGACGGGTGTGGCCGGGCACCCACAAACCCCTCAATTCCCCCACACTCCTAGTGACGTTCTATGAATATGCCACAAACACTGGGTTAGCAAAGAGTGAACCATTCCATGTATCCCCACCCAAGGATATTTTTCCATTTATTTTCAGACAGAGTGGGAGGGAGAGAGAGAGAGCGAAACATCGATGTGAGAGAGACACAGCAATTGGTTTCTTCCCGCACAACCCCAACCAGGGCCGGACACCGAACCACAACCAAGGCACGTGCTCTTGACTGGAATCGAACCCGCGACTCTTTGGTCCACGGGCCGACGCTCTAACCGCCGACCCAAACCGGCCAGGGCCATTCCATGTCTTAATAAGCCGAAAGCAATATGTGTGTTTGTAGGGGGTGGGATGGGGAAGGGCTGCCGTATGAATCTCCTATTGCTGTCGTAACAGAATTCTATAAACGTAGTGGCTTCGAAGAACACGAGTTCATTACCTGCCAGTTACGAAGAAGTCCTGCCGAGTCCTACCCAGGTCAGCCTGGCTGTAATCAAGGCGTCAGCTTCCTTCTGGAGGCTCGGGGGAGAATCTCATCCTGGCTTTTCCAGTGTCTACAGGCCGCCTGAGTTCCTTGGCTCGTGGCCCCTTTTCTCCACCTTCAAAGTCGGCAGGCTGGCATCTTCCAGTCCCTCCGACTCACCCTCCTGCCTTCCTCTGATACGGACCTTATGATGACCTTGGGTTCCCAGGTAACCCAGGATAATCTCCCGATTCCAGGTCCTTGTTCTCACCTACGAAGTCCCTGTTGCCACGGAAGGTAACGTACCATATGCACAGGTCCAGGGGTTAAGACATGGACATTTGGGGGGGGCATCATTCTGCCGACCACACTGTAACCTCACGCAGAGCTCAGTGTGACCTTGGGGAAGTTTCTTTCCGGGCGGGGCCTCAGTTTCCTCCTGCGTAAAATGCAGTCTTCTTAGCCTCCTCTTTCAGCAAAGCTGGGGTTCCTCGGGTCAAGGTGTCGGTGCAAAGTGTGTGTTCACAGGACACCCCACGGTCCCTGAGGTCAGGATGGCGTGACAAGGACACTGGGACTTGGTTCTGCCCCCAGAGGGACTGGCCCGCTCTGGCTCGTTTTGTGTCTGTTGCTCTTCGGTACGTGAGTTCCTTCGAACAGAAACCTGGTCGCTGCAGTGAACGACATGGAAATGGCCTGCAGTCTTCCCAGGGGGGCCTTTCCGTGCCTTCCCCTGGGGCAGGGGCTAGGATTGCCCTTGACCGGTGGGAACCCAGAGGCCTGGCTCCAAACCCAGCTCCATCCCCCACCAGCCAGGAAAACTTGGGCCAATCTCTGAACTTCTCTGAGCCTCAGTCTCCTGCTCTGTAAAATGGGAGCAGTGACCACCTTCCCACAGCTCAGGGGCCTTGTGAAGAATCAGTAAGAGATGCAGTAAAAGGGGCTGGCATGGGGCATGGTGCGTGGTGCATGGTGTGTGGCGCCGGTGCGTGGTGCGTGGTGCATGGTGTGTGGCGCTGGTGCGTGGTGCGTGGTGCGTGGTGCTGGTGTGTGGCGCATGATGCATGGCTCCAGTATATGGTGCACAGTGCACAGTGCACAGCAAACCCTCCAAAACGTTGGCTCCAGATGGTGCCTTCACTGCTCACACACTGAAATAACAGACCCTCTTCCGCTTTCCAGCGTCAGTAGTTACAACGGATAAATCAATATTTGCCTTAACAATAGCGCCTCTTTTCCTGCAGAGAAACATCAGAGCTTCTTGAGTGGGTCAAGCATGCTCAGAGCTGCGGCTTAAAAACAAGACAAAACGAAGCCGCATCCCCAACCGAAGAGGGTCTGTGAGCTGCTGCTGCTCCTTGGGGACTTGGCCAGTGCCTCCCAAAGAAGATCCCTCACATCTAAGCAGCAGCGCCCACGAGGAGGGTGTCGGTTGAGGGGTGTAAGTGGCTGAAGGAAGCCTTTATATAGGCTGTGTGGGCCCAGCTCAGACTAAGAACCCCAAAGCAAGGCTGAGGGGCAACTGGGTGGCTTTGTAGGGACAGTTTAGGAAGGTGATGGGGATGGGGCCAGATTTGCCTGGGTCCAAGGTTGAGTCCTGTCGCTTCCTAGCTGTGTGACCTTGGGGAAGTGCTTGTTGGATGATTGAACGAACCCATCACCTTAACCTTCACCCTGAGAGCATCCGGCCACTAACCGGACCAGTGGGGTGGGGACGGGGGCCCTGCAGCCTGCCGTTGCTGACTGACGTCCAGCAAAGTCTTCTGGGCAGCAGGGGCCTGAGACCACCCGAGTCTGGGGGGACAGTGGCCTCCTGCCCCACTGCCTCTCTTAGCATCAGCCGAGCACTTGCAGTGAGCTAGACACCAATGTCATAAATCTGGAAGCTAAATTTCTTTTGGCAACAGAGCGGAAGGCTGTTGGCAGCCCCGAGCTGCGTAAATTAAAACAATAAGTTGTTGTTGTGTTTTTTTTAAAAAATTGTAACATTTCTAAACACGCATACACTTGAATTAACATCTAGCTTGGAATCCCTCACAGGACTGTCAACGGAAGACAGGAAGACAGAGCTGCTGGCCGAGCGCCCCTAACTGCCCCTCCAGGGTGTTCTAGGGACCGCAGTGTTGGGAGGCGGGGTCTCCTGCCGGCACCTCGTCCTCCTGCCGGCCAGTGGACTGACCAGTTTCTGCCGCAGTGAGGACTCGCTCGGCAAACCCTTTTCTCTCCTAACGAGGCTGGGTTGGCTGCAGCTGTGGTTAATTTACTTCTGATTAGTCTAACCTTTCCCCTCGGAGGAAGTTGTTTAGCAGGAGGGGAAAAAGCGGTCACAATATTGTTTTATGACTGTTTATCTTCAGAGCCCCAGCGATACTGATTGCAAATATTTATGTGCATTTTAAAAAATCACGGCTAAGGTTTGGAATGCCATTTTTTTTTTTAAGTGAAATCAGATTTCGGGTGGATCGAGCAATTTTGGAGGATTTCAAAGTCATAACCAAGTCGTCTCCACCAGCCCACTGGGACCAAGCGTGTAAAGGCAGCAATTAGGCAACGTGATCAAGATGCAGAGCATCCATTCTGTTTGGCTTCGGAAGGCTCCTCTCGGTCTTATGTACATTATTAGTGGCTCGTCTAGAAACCCAAGTCTTGGTTATGTTATATATAGTAAAGGGAAGAAACCTCCCAATGAGAAATCTTTGCAGTTCTTAGAGAAAGGATTAGCTCCCTGAAGGGAGAACCTCAGTTTCCCCACCTGCCACCACGGCGGGGTCAGCTACCCGGGGCGGCGGGGCGGCGGGGCGGCGGGGCGGCCGGGCCTCTTCTCATTCTTTACCTCTCTCGACAGTCACTGCTCACATGTCTGCTGTCCTGTTAAGTGCCTGGGCTGCTGAAGACAACCTCGAGGAGGGCCAGGGGTCTCCTGTCATGGGTTTCTCTTTGGCTTTAGAGTTGCCCAGATTTGGGGTTGGATTCCAGTTTTGCCCATTGCACTAGGGCCATAGGGAGACTTTGCACCCTCTTTGTGAAATGGGGGGAAGCAGTACTCGGTACTCTTTGGCTGCAAACTGGCCTAATGAAAGGAGAGTTATTGATTCAGGGAAATGGGAGGCCCAGGGACAGCTTCAGGCTTGGCTGCATCCAGGAACTGCTGTGGTGTGCTCAGGCCTGCACGCTCTCTTCCTCCCCCAGTCTCCATCTCGACATTTGTGTCCCACTGAGCACTCAGGAAGGAAGGACGTCTCTTCTACCCCATCAGGTTCTGTGACTGGGGTCTGTGAATTAAACTGACAAAGGACAGATTAACAGGAGAAAGAGCATATAAAGGTGATTTGATATTGTTTTTTTTTTTTTTTGTGGTACATGCCCCTAGCGGGAACCAAACCTGGGACTCTCTGGTCCTGGTCCACAGGCTGACGCTCAACGGCTGAGCCAAACTGACCAGGGTGATATTGCTATTTTTACACAGCATGGAGGGCTTCCTAGGACAAAGTTAGGCCTGAGAGGTTACATGTTATTGAGTCAAAGAATGATACATTGCAGGGATGTATCAAGGAAAAGGAAGGCCCGGCCAGTGTGGCTCAGTGGTTGAGTGTCCACCCATGCACCAAGAGGTCACCAGTTTGATTGCTGGTCGGTACACATGCTCAGGGTGTGGGCCCCATCCCTAGTGGGGGGCGTGCAGGAGGCGGCCAATTGATGTTCTCTCTCATCGATGTTTTTATCTCTCTCTCCTTCTCCCTTCCTCTCTCTCTAAAATCAATAAAGGGAAAAAAAAATAGAAATGAAAAGGGAGGGGCTTGGGGAAGGGGCTAGGAGATTCCTGGGGGACCAAACAGAAGAGAAGGGTTATTTCAGTGGGTTTGTTTGCACAGATCCAGCCCGATGTCTATCTCCTCCTCCTGGCACAGCGGGGGCCCCCTTCCCGTGGCGCTGACCACCCAGCATCAGCCTTCCGCGGCTTCTGGAGCCCAGACTGGGTACGTCTTCCTCCAAGGGCAGGACCCACCCGCCCTGTGGCTGCTCCGTCCTCCCCCGGGAAGCAGCCGGTGTCCGGGCTGCGGGGCAGGCGTCTGGCCGTGTCCTGGCAGTTCTGCGGACCGCTCCTCGGAGGGGGGTGTCCGGGCCCAGCGGTGGGGTTGTGGTACCTGAGAACATCGCCGTCTCCATGAATCTGCACTGAAACCGAATCCCGAGGCAGGAACGGTCAGCAGTTCCTGGCCGGACACACTGGGAGGACAGGTAATGAACGACACAGAACAGACAGAGCCTCCTCCCCTCGAGTCCGGACCTCAGCTGGATCCACCAGCCTCCTGGATTCTCGGCCCCGTGGAATCTATCAGTTTTATTTTATTTTATTTTATTTATTTTATTGTTGTTAATCCTCACCCAAGGATATTTCTCCATTGACTTTTTTTTTTTAGGATAGAGTGGAAGGGAGGAAGGGAGGGAGAGAGAGAGAAACATTGATGAGAGAGACACACATGGATTGGTTGTCTCCCCAACTACCCCGACCAGGGCCGGGGATTGAACCTGCAACCCAGGTACATGCCCTTGACCGGGAATTGAACCCGCAGCCCCTCGGTCCACGGGCCAACACTCTAACCGCTGAGCCAAACCGCTCAGGGCTCATTATCGGTTTTTAAACCGCGGGATGTGGTTTGGGAGACTGCACCAGCGGTGGAATCTGACAGATCCGTGCTGAG
Source organism: Molossus molossus (assembly GCF_014108415.1). NCBI lineage: Eukaryota > Metazoa > Chordata > Mammalia > Chiroptera > Molossidae > Molossus > Molossus molossus. Next base: position 4,184,963 of record NW_023425399.1, on the reverse strand, counting down.
CATCCAAGTAAGCCGGCCTGTTGAGAGAGAAAAGGGTGATTGAAAGGGGGCTCGTGTTCAAATCCGGGGTAAAAGAAGGGGCCACCTGCACTGATGGGGCAACTGCCGCCCGCTCAGGGCTGCTGGCACGTGCCGAGTTCTTCGGACACGTCGGACTCGATGCTCCCACCGCCCCAGAGGCCGGGGCGATCGTCGTTCCCATTGCACAGGTGACAGAGTGAGGCTCTCTGGACCCAGGTCTAAGTAACTGTCCATCCAGGCTCTAAACCCTCCGGCGGGCCCTGCTCCCTCCTGCGGCACCGCGTTCTCCTTACGAGGCGCTGCCGGGCACACGGACGGTTTCTCTGTTACGGCTGAAAGCGACGTCGATGAGCAGCGTCCTGCGCTCACAGTGAGGAGTGAGCGGTGGGCGCCTGAGCTTGGCCTCCGCAGGCAACCCCACCTCGGGCCTCTCCCCGCGGGATTTGGTTCTCCGGCTCGGTTCTGCGGCCAGGGACAGCCCCCGCCCTGCTCCCGTAGCGATGAGACCAGCCAGTCTGCACCCCGCTCTCTGGGCGTCAAGAGGCTCCTGTGCAGCTCTGAGGAGCCTTCTTTTTATTTTATCCTCACCCAAGGACATTTTTCCATTTATCTTTAGACAGATTAGGAGGGAGGGTGAGGTGGGGGGAGAGAGAAACAACAAGAGAGACACATCAACTGGTTGCCTCCTGCGCGACCCTGACCAGGGCCAGGGACGAACTGCAACCCAGGTACGTGCCTTTGGTCGGAATCAAACCCAGGTCTCATCGGTCCACGGGCCGGCACTCTAACCGCTGAGCCAAACCGGCCAGGGCTCAAGAGCCTTCTTGGAACAACGAGGGGCCTTCTCTGCTTACTGCAGCCTTTTTGTTGATCTCTCTTGATGACATTCATGACAGACAGTGTCATTCAAAATGAGAGCCCGTTTGAAACTGACCGGAGAGCCTTGGTGATTGCACGTCCCCCCGGACTCGGACCCGGAACTGCCAAGGGCGTTGTTCTGAGGAGAAGGGAGTCTGACTGCGTCTCTCAGTCCTACCCCCACACTCGGGACTTTGGTGCCCCTTTGATTTCAGAGCGGACGTTAGTGGGCATCGTGCCCAGCCTCACCCACAGGCCGGGACACCCAGCTCTGGACTGTGTCCGGCCTGCCCAGCAGGTCCCGAGAGGCGGCGCAGCGAGGACGGGCACAGATCTGGGACCCGGCAGGTTCCAGTCGCCCGCTCACTCCTGGGCCGTGGGCTGGGCACCGCGCAGGTTTCCCAGCTCTCGGGCTCCTCGGCGCCGAAGAGGGGGTGTTCTTATGGCGAGGTGTGGCGCCCGGCATGGACCAGCCCTCCGCTGGCGTGCGGGGCGGGTGGAGGCAGCGTTTGGTCCTCACTGCTGCTGGCACATTGTGGTTTGCGACGGACACATCTCCAGGGCCAGGCAGGACGGCGAAGCACAGAAACACTTTCTGGTGGGGATGTGTGGTCCTTTCTTAGCATCCAGTTTGGGGAAAGTGTGTTAGGATCCACCTTATTTAAAATATGACAGAACGCGCCTCCTCCCCAAGGCGTCTGTCCTGACCCCATAACCTATGAACCTGTCACCTTGACGACAAAGGGAGGCTCAGGTTGCAGACGGAATCAAGGCTGCTGAGCGACTGCCTTTCCGGTGCGGAGATGATTCTGATTATCCGGGTGGACCCAGGGTCATCACAGGGTCCTCACACGCGGGAGAGAGACCCGTGACAAGGCTCCGGAAGAACCGTCAGAAAGATGCTCCGCTGTCGGCTTTGAGGCTGGAAGAAGGGACCACTACCCAAGGAAAGCAGGGGCCCTAGGAGCCGGAAGAGGACCCCCCGAACCCCCTCCTCCCGAGCCCCCGGGACAAACGCAGTGCTGCCGGAGCTTGCTGAGGGCCCGGTTAGCCCGTCCGGGCTCCTGGCTTCCAGACCTGTGCTGTTTCGGGGCAGCTGAACGCGTTAGGGCAGCCGCGGTCCATGAGGCACCGGGGGCAAGGATGCTTTCCCAGACCTGCATCTCTTTCCGGGCAGCTGAACGCGTTAGGGCAGCCGCGGTCCATGAGGCACCGGGGGCGAGGATGCTTTCCCAGACCTGCCTCTCTTTCCACGTGTGGACCCCGGGGTGTGGGAAGGGACCTGCTGGAGCTCTGCTCCCGCCCCGTGGCAGCCAGTGGGTGCAGACGTTGTCCTCCGTCTCCAATGTCAAACCAAAGGGAAAATGAAAACGACCCAGTCAGCCCGTGTGAAACTGGAAGCTGGTTCTTGGGGAAGAATGTGGACGCCGACATGGACAGTTTGAGCTGTGCAGACTGGGACCACGCACCCCGGCACGTGGCTTCCATCGCCGTCCGCGAAGCGGGCACGGATCCGGGAGGGCCCGCGGTCGCCTCCTCCACACTCCGCGGGGCGCACTCCCGGGCTGGCCTTCTCCGGGTCCACTACACACGGACGTCTCAGCGCAGGGACCGGTTACAGCCGCCACGTGACGCTGAGACGCGGTGAGAACCTGGCCTCGAGCACAGCACGGGAATTCATGTTCAGAGGTTCTGGAAGGTCTCGGGGCTGTGAGGGCGGCTGTCCCTGGTTTCCCGACGTCACGCGGTGGCCGGTGGCGCGTCCCTAACCCCAGGTGGCCCTTTCTCTCCCTCGTTCCCTCAGCAGCTCTGCTCTTAGCTTCCCAGGCGGGGGCCCCCCACCGCCACCCTGGGGCTGGAGGGCTGAAGGCTTTCGGGGGGCTCCCCAACATCTGTCAGGAGAGACGGCTCATCAACAGCAGAGACCACGTGACGGCTGCAGCGCGGTCTGCGCTGGCTCGTGACACTCAGGCATAAATTAAGTCGAAAGCAAGCGCTTCGCTGACAGCACGTGATGACAGGTGTTGTGAATAAGTTGGCACAGGGGCCACTGCCCCACACAGCGATTGTCAGTCACGGCCGCCCCTCCGCCCCTCTCCCGCTGGTGGGGACGGGTGTCTCACCAGCAGCAGAGCATGGCTCCCCGGCGGTGGGTGGAACCGGCTCCTCCGTGCCTCAGGTGTCTCGGCTCAGGTGCGCAGTCCGGCGCCCGGGCGCCCACGCGGGTCGCTCTTCTCACGCCATCCTCGGGGTGGACACCCGTTTCTCGTTCCTGCACCTGCCGCCAGAGCACTCATTGGAAGCGACAGCCGGGAGGGGGGCCGCCCCAAAACTGAGCAGAAGCCCTGGAGGAGTCCATGCTAAGTGATCCTTAAGAAGCAAGGTATCCAACTGGCCGTCCTGGGAAATGTCAGGCTTTGTCGGACTTCCTTATAAATATAAATATAAGGTTACGGCTTACTGCAGTTTTTTAAAAAATTGCGTATAACAGAAGCTCCCTAATCCTCGGCTTCCTAGAATGTTTTCTGGGCCAGAGAAACCCCAGCTCAGCCCCCACCCCGTGGGCAGGAGGGCTCTGTCCCTGGGACGTGCTTGGTGTTCTCCCCACACGGCTCCAGGCTGCCCCCCCCCAGCTTGGGGATCCCAACCTCAGGTCCCGGAGAAATCTCCCCGTTCCGACTGCCGTGGAGGGCACCCTGGTCGGCCCGCCTGCCCGTGGCTGCCTGCACCCGTCTGCTCATCCCCACCGGGCCACTCGTCACAGTCTGAAATTCTCAGTCAGGTCTGCCCGCTCTCTGTCTCAGGGGGACACACACCCCTTGGGTCAAGAGCCCCACCCAGCCTGCTCACCAGGACGGCCCCCCGGCCTGGCCCCACGAAGGGTGCAGGGTCCACGCTCTGGATATTTGCGGAGTGAAGTGAGTGGACGTGGGGATCGAGCATGCCCTGTGCCCCTGGCATCTCCGGTCCAGCCCATCGGTGCCCCTCTGCTCAGCCTTCATGGCACAACGACCCGAGAAGGGTTGTGACAGCTGCCAGAGTGAGTTACTGTCACCGTGGGCTACACAGAGCCCGGCAGCCCCGCCCTAGATGTGCCTCGTGCTCAGCCCCGGTCTCTCGCCAGCTATAAGGCTGCCATCTCTGTGTGGAGGGGCGTTTTCAGGAGACCCTGCCCCAGACCCTGGCCCCCAAGACCCTGGTCCCCGAGACCCTGGCCCCCAGACCCTGCCCCGAGACCCTGCCCCAGACCCTGGCCCCGAGACCCTGCCCCAGACCCTGCCCCAGACCCTGGCCCCGAGACCCTGCCCCCAGACCCTGGCCCCGAGACCCTGCCCCAGGCCCTGCCCCAGACCCTGGCCCCGAGACCCTGCCCCCAGATCCTGGCCCCCAGACCCTGCCCCAGACCCTGGCCCACGGGACACTACAGAGGCCGCCATCAGACCAGCCCTCGTAGCCGTCTGGGGCCGGGCTTGCAAAAACTGACCTATTTTCTTCTGTACACCCTATTGAAGTATTTTTATTGTTTCCAGGTTACAGATTAAGAACTGAGCCTTAGAGAGGTCAAGAGGCTGGGCCAAGGTCACACAGTTAAGGGGATGCAGAACAGGCTTTGTGTCACAGTCGACCAACGAAGCCCGGAGGGAGAGTCGGCAGGCTCTGAGCCCAGGAGATGCAGAGGAAGGGGAATGACCCCCCTTCCGCCCAGGGCTTTGGCGATGCGCCAGGGAGGAGCAAATCTCCTTTCAGATGTCGGCTCCGGCTCTGTATTTCACTCCCACCCCAGTGGGGGAAGAAGAGGGGAGTGAACGGGGCAAGGAGACCCACAGGCACCTGCGTCTAAAGCAGGGTCCATTGTGATGAACCGGCAGAGAGTTGCCGGGCAAATCGCGTGCGCTTTGCGGAGCCCAAAGCCAAGGGTTTGGCGGGTGGGAGGCAGTGGGGAGTCGTCATCCCAGACCCCCAGGTTCCAGCCCAAACCACCTCCTTGGCTGCCTCCGATCTATTAGCGTGGAGTGAGGCTACTTCCTCCTCTGACCCAGCAGCTGGGGACCCTCGGGGAGGGCTGTTGTCCACAGATCTGCGGGGGCGGGGGGCTGCAGACGGACCAGAGCAGGTCATGTGCACAGCTCTGTCCAATAGAAACGCAGTGTGAGCCCATGAGGCCATTCTACGTGTCCTAGTAGCCGCATCATAAAAAGTATGAAGAATCAGAGAATCAGGTAACATTCACGTTCGTATTGTGTGTAAAACACATGACATGCTCCGTCTTCACCACGTCCAAGGGTACGGTTCAGCAGTGGTGTGTGTTCACATTGTTACGCAACAGATTTAGGTGATAGTAACGTTAATAGTGTAGTGTATTTAGTCCGGCCAGTGTGGCCCAGTGATCGAGCATCGACCCTGCACCAAGAGGTCGCCGGTTTGATTCCCGGTCAGGGCACATGCCCAGGCTGTGGGCCAGATCCCCAGTGGGGGGCATGCAGGAGGCGGCCGGTTGGTGTTCTCTCTCATCCATGTTTCTATCTCTCTCTCCTTTTCCCTTCCTCGCTCTCTCTAAAATCAATAAAGGAAAAAAAATAACGTCGTGTATTTAACCCAGTCTATTGCCAGTATTACCATTTCAGCACCCTCTCCCCCAGGTCTTTGAAGTCTGGCGTGCATTTTCACACCGACCCTCCATCCGGGCCCTGCATTTCGGTGGAAACAGTTCTAGTTTGTCAGCTTCCAGCCGAAACAGCAGGCCCAGTGCTTCCAAGCACACCTACGAGTTTTCCCATAACATACCCTTCGGTCATTAGCCTGGAATGCACGGGAATGGAATCAAATGAAAACGTCAGCTCCTTCATGGTACACGAGCCTCGCGTCCGGGGCTCGGCAGCCACACGTGGCTGGGGGCCACCACGTGGGACGGCGCAGGTCAGGAGTGGTAGCGCTGTTGTTCTGGGGACAGCAGAACGACAGGAAGTGGGAAGTGCCCCCTCCTTGACCCTGACAGTGACCGGAGCTGCGTGGGTCGTGTGCCTCCCCGCAGCGACCGCGGGGGGCCAGGCCACCCCGCTCCAGAGGAGAGAGCCATTCCCGGTGCGACCTCCTCTCTCCTGGGCACACGCAGGAGGGGCTGCGGCAGGGAGCTGCCCACCCAAGGAACTAGCAGATGGGGCTCGAAGGGGAAGAGAGACCTCGGACTGAAAACTGAGAATCATGCCGCTCGTTTTACCGCTGGAAGATCATCTCAACAACTTCCTCCAGGAGACTGCAAAGGGGAGTCATTATCCGGAGATGGGGGGGAGGGGAATGAATGACCCTTCCGAGAAGACACGCCCCTGACCCCACTTTGTGCCAGGCAGGCTGGGGGGCAGGGGTGGGTGTTCACTGGGTCATTTATCCAGGTTCCTATTTTTTTAAGTTTCCTTCTCCACCATTATTTGTTGACCCGAATTGTTCCCATGCTCTTGAGATGCAGCCCAGCGTCAGGGTCCGGGGCTTCCTCTAATTGCCTGTGTCCTGCCTGTCCCCTCGAGCCTCCAGGGCAGGCCCATCCCCACATCGGCTTCCAGAACCATCGGAACAGAGGGGCAGCAGCGCCAGCTGACATCTGTTCCCCCCGAGGCAGCCAAGCGTGCGATATCGCGTTACACCAACGGGGAGGTCAGCCCCAAAAAGCTGCTTTTCCGAGCGGATTCGCTGCTAAACAGGGCTGACGTGGAGGGGTGGGCGGGCAGTGGGCGTCGGGTCTGGCCCCGTCCTCCCTTCTGCATCGAGTAGGAAGTTTCCCATCTCCTGGGACAACGCTCCTCCATGTAAAAATGCTGTTGCAGTCACTGGGTTCTGGGCCCAGGTAGCATCTGGCCCCACGCAGGGAGAATGTGGGCTCAGGTCTCCCGAGGTCCGGAGAGGGCCCAGCTGCGGCCAGAGTTGCTTGGGCGAGCCCCGCACGCTCACAGACGCACGTCTGCGCCATTGACCGTGCAGCCGAGGGCAGCCGGCGGCCAGGGAGGACGAGGAGAGGGAGGCCCGGCGTCCCTCACCTGGCCCAGCTCTGGAGGGAGCTAGACGAGGCCAGCTCAGGGCCACCAGTCACCTGCTGGGGCCCCACAGCCCACCTGGCCCATAAAAGGCACAAACCCCCACTCCAGAAATTAGGGGGGCACCCTGGCTCATCCTGCCCGGGGCAGCCAGCCAAGGGCCTGCAGGACCCTCTGCACATCCACCGACGCCACCGGGCTGTAGTTTGAATGACGAGGACGAGGGCAACTGACTGAGCACGTTCTGACTCCAGTGCTGGACGGGGAACCGGTTCGACCCTCCCAGCCGCCCGGGGAGGCCAGCACCGTGCCCACCGGAGAGCTGAGAGGCGGGGGCCGGAACAACAGAAATCACAAATCCTTCAAAATCAGATTTGCTTCAGCAGTTTATCTTCCTTCCTCCCTCCCTCCCTCCCTTCCTTCCCTTCTTCCTTCCTCCCTTCCTCTCCCCCCTCCCTCCCTCCTTTCCTTGCTTCCTTCCTCCATTCATTCTTTCTTCCTCTCCCTTTCCTCCCTCCCTTCCTCCCTCCCTTCCCTCTATCCTCCCTCCCTTCCTCCCTCCCCTCCGCCCTCCCATCTCTATCAAGCTGCTTTTTGAAAAGCTAAGTCAGGGAGGTGGACCAGCTAAGACAGGACAGTAGCCCGGCCGGCGCCTCCCCCAGCTCGTGCTGCTGAGCACTCGCTCAGTGAGTGTGAGACGCGCAGGGTCTCTGTCACGTCATCCATCCCTTCAGCAGATGGTCCAAGATCAGCTGTGGGTGTTGGTGAGGGTCTCAACCGGGTGCTACTGCCATCAGGCCACATCCTTCTCTGGTGCAGGGGCTGTCCTGGGTCCTGTGGGTGCTCGGCAGCACCCCTGGCCTCTACCCACCACCAGCAGCAGCACCCCACCCCCCAGTGTGACAACCGAAAACCATCTCTAGATAGTCACGTGTTCCCTGGGGCCAACATCAGCCCTACTGAGAGCCACGGATCCAGAGACGCAGGGGCCGTGGTCTCGCCTGGCTCATCCCCTTAGCTCCCGGCGGGCATCGCTGCCACCCTGACCCTTCGGTTCACACTCCTACTTCTCGTGTCGGAACTTGGTGAGCTCCCGCGAACACAGTTGGGCTGGTTTCCACGGTTCCCCATGCACGCCAGTGCCGGGCGTGTTCACACACACATTCGAGCATGTCCACAGACCGCTCCGTTCAGGGAAGATCGTCGGATCAAAGGTGTGAGCGTTTAGATGTTGGCTACAAAACGCCGACAGCCCCTCCAGAAAGAGGATTGTCCCAACTTGCCGCTTCACCAAGTGCCCCAACTCCGACACGGATAGCAGCCACCGGGAAGGTTGTTCTAAAAAGAGAGTATGTGGAACATGCTAGAAAACAGAGATAGCGCCATGTTTCATTCAGAGGTGCTGTTAGGCCTTCTGCTCACGCTTTGCTAGTAACATTTTCTTTAAAAAAATTTTTTTTCCCTTACTGATATTTAAAGAGAGGAAGAGAGATAGAAACATGGATGAGAGAGAACATCGATTGGCTGCCTCCTGCATGCCCCCCACTGGGGATCGGGCCCACAACCTGGGCATGTGTCCTGACCGGGAATCGAACCGGTGACCTCTTGGTGCATGGGTCACTGCTCAACCACTGAACCACACCAGCCAGGCACTAGTAACATTTTCAAAATCATAGTTATAAACATAACTATGCCAAGTGGGCACTTACAAATTTTCCAACATGAGCCCTGGTCGGTTTTGCTCCGTGGTTAGAGCGTTGGCCCGTGGACCAGTGAGTCACAGGTTCGATTCTGGTCAAGGGCATGTAACTCAGTTGCAGCCCGTCCCTGGCCCTGGCCAGAGTCATGTGGGAGGCAACCAGTAGATGTGTCTCTCTCACATTGATGTTTCTTTCTCTCTCTCCCACTCTCTCTGAGGATAAATAGAAAAATATCCTTGGGTGAGGTTTAAAAAATAATAATAAAAATAAAAATAAATTTTTCAACGTGAGCACGTACTTCCCAAATCAAGCTACTTAATGAACGAAAGCGGTTCTGTGCGAAATGACAGCGAAGTACATGCAGCGGTTTCATCACGCTCAGTTCATGTAGCGTGCCTCTTGGGGGCGGCATTCAGGACAAAAAGGGCCGTATTCCCTTTTGACAGCCACCGAGTGGTCTGCGGCTGTTTCGTTGCCAGCTCCGGACGGTGTGCAACCAGAGCAATTCCAGCCCCCTGCCCCCACAAAGTCCATCCCACGCACACCTGTCTCACAGGTAGGGGTGCATTTGTGGGACACATTGTTTGAGGCGGGATTGCTGGGCCCAAGGATGCGTGTCTTTTTCATTAAGAAATCTATTGCCTAACTGTCCTCTGTTGGAGCTACGTGAGCTCATACCCAGAGTAGCCCTGGTGGGTCCAACTCGGTGCTCTGCCTGGTAACCAAAGGCACGGTGTGGGTCCAGGTAAGCTCTTGAGCACAGGGCTTCTATACATGTTGACTCACCTACCACCACGCACCCATCCACACACTCAGCAAACTTACATTAAACACCTCCCAAGCCCCAGGTACCATGCCAAGTGCTAGGGATGCAAATGAGAATGAAGAAACGTCTTTATCATCGAGGGAACCCCATCCCCACAGGAAAGACAGCTGGAGAGACCAACAGGTAGCATGTGACGTGATGTGGCTGAGACAGGGCTACCTACCCGCAGTGAGGAGAGAGGCGTCCTCAAGGGGGAGGAGCAGAGACATGACCAAGAGACTCCTGAGCATGTGGCACCTGTTGCCCAGGGACCATAACATCAGGTGCACCGTGCCAGGCTCCTGCCCCACCGTAAGGGTTGAAAGGGGAATCAGAGAAGCTCTGGATGTTAGAACTGATGTCCTGACAATCCAGCTGGACACATGCACCAAAGAAGGCCCAAGACCATATAGATCCTGTCACTCCTTGAACTTGCCAAGTTCCTTCCTGCCCCAGGACCTTTGCACATGATGTTCCTCCTCTGCGGAGCTCACGCCCACCCCGCCCTGCCCCTAGCTCCTCATCACCTTCAGGTTTCTGTTTAGATACCTCCTTCTCAGAGAGAGCAGACCTTGCCCGCATTCTCTGTTCAGCAGCCTTGGTTTCCGCAGGGTACCTGCCACTGTCGTTATGCCATCCATTACTGTAGCTCCTCTTCTTTTCCCCCCATCTTCCCTATCGGGATGTGAGCTCCGCCCACAAGGCAGGAACAGTGTCTTGTGCACTACTGTAACCTCAGGGTCAAAGAGGACCTGGTAGTGAAAAAAAGTGTCGGATGAAATAATGAAAGGATGTATTAGTGTGTATTCTTTATCTCATTCATCTTTATATCAGAACTTAAAGGAATTGTCGGCCTACCCATCATCATCACCTCACTCCATTCCCAGACACCCACTCGCGGATTTTCCTTCCTGGGGAGCCAGGCCCCTCCTTCTGTGCTCAGGGAAGGGGCTGCCTCCCCAGCCCAGCCCAGCCCTGCCCAGCCCAGCCCAGCCCAGGATGTGAATGGTGAGGGTTCTAAACCAATTACACTCATTCCATTTCTCCTCGGTGACTGGTTTAGACATTTGCATGTGGTGCAGCCCTGGCCAATCAGATTTCAGGGGAAGCTTCCCAGGGCAGCGCTGCCCAAGCTGGGATGTGGCCAGGAGTCACTGGGCGTCTTGGTAGGATGTTGACTCTGATTCAGCCTGGGGAGGGACACGGGCGGTGCTGATGCTGCTGGTCTGGGGACCACACCTTGAGTTATGAGGTCCCGGGGAGGTCCCGGGAAGAGTTTTTCTCCCCTGTACAGAGTCGCACAAAGAGAAACTGTCTTCTCTCTTGTCGTTGGGCAGCTGCAGTTGCGACTGACCACAGCCGGATGACCTGGGACAACACCCACAGGAGGTGGAAGGGGGGGCAGAGAGACACGGTAAGCCCTGGGAGCTGGATGACGTCGTGAAGCCTCTTACCAGCCTTGGAACTGCTCTTGTGGGGCGATAAATGCTGATTTTTAAAAAATGTGAAAGCCAGTTTGAGTTTGGGACTCTGCTGTTTGCAGCCCCAGCGTCATGACTGAGGCTCTAAATAACTTGGTGCAAAGCAGAAAGATCAACATCGGAACCAGACCAACCCGGGGACTTATCTCTGCCCCTTGGCGCACGCCGTCCGCCAGCCTCGCCAAGCTCGCTCTCCTTGTCTATGCCACAGGCCGTTCCGACCGTCAGGAGGACAAGGCCTGTGCTCAGCCCCAGCACAGCACTGCCCAGCAGAAACAGCCACACCCCTGCGTGTCACCTTTCCAGGGGCCACATTCACCACATAAAAAGAAACAGGCGATGTTAATTTCAAGAACTCCATTTATTTAGCTCCAGACAGTGCCATTTCGACACGGAGTCAGTGACAAAAGTACACACTTGATATCTATTTTCTGATACTGGGTGCGTCCTTGATGCCACCATGTGTCTCCGTTCCGACAGCCAGATTTCAGGTGCCCGAGAGCCACACACGGTTCCTTCCTCTGGCTCTCTCCCTCGCGAAGAGAGGGCCGCAGAGGAGGAGAAACTCCGAATTTCCAGACACGCCACTGCCAAGCCGGAAGCCTCCTGCAGGCGGGGCTGCCGCTAACAGTCCCGGCCCTGCGGCTGCACGGTCTGCGTGGCCCCACCGGGAGGCACAGGCAACTTTCTCCGCAGCCCTACAGGGATCTGCAGTGACTGGGTCCGAGGAGTTATGGCTGCTGCGAGCTCTGTGTAGGGAGTCTCTCAGCCCCCTGCTCGCTGCATTTTATTTATTTATTTTAAAAAAGTGTTTTTTTCTTTATTGAGTTTTTTTTTTTAGAGAGAGAGGAAGGGAGAGGGAGAGAGAGATAGAAACATCGATGACAGAGAACATCGATTGGCCGCCTCCTGCACGCCCCCCACTGGGGATTTGGCCCACAACCCAGGCATGTGCCCTGACCGGGAATCGAACCGGTGACCTCTTGGTGAATGGGTCAATGCTCAGCCACTGAGCCACACCGGCTGGGCCCAATCGTTGCGTTTTAAATGCGGGGCATCCTTCAATGGCCCCTCTTTCTGTCGGGTTAATGCCGGGCTCCGGGGCCCCTGAGCTCTGCTGTCTCAGCGCACTTTCTCCAGTCCTGCCGTTGCCCCGGTGCAGGCGAAGCAGCCGCAGGTGTGGGGGCTCAGAAAGCAGCGCTGCTCCTCCCAACTCTACCTTCTTCGGCTGGGCTCACGCAGACGGATTAACGGGAGAAAATCCAGGTGTAGTACATGTGCGCGGGAATTCGCGTACGCAGGACGATTGACGATTCCAAGGACAGCGAGGCCACACTGGGAATCGAGGACATCCGGGACCAAGGCATGAGAATGGCGATGGCAGGTGGTGGAGGAGGAGGGGAACCCACGTGGCGGCGGACTCTTGTTGGGCAACTCAGAGCGATGAGACGCCACGGGGATCTAGCTCCCAGGCCTGGAGTCCTGCCTCGTGCCAGGGTGACGCTCCTCGAGGTGAGAAGCCGAGCCCCTTCCTGAAGCAGGGTTCTCTGTCTGGGTCTCTGGGGCAGGAGGAAAGGGGGAAGGGTCAAAGTTCGTCCTGAATCTTGATTCTTAATAAACAGCTTAGAGTCACTATCCCCAAAGGCAGCTTCAGGGTGGCAAAACTTTGGTCCCCTTCACAAGCCAGATCTGTGGGTGGTCCGGGAGGAGGAAGAAGAGGTGGATGAAGGTGCAGAAACCAAGGGCTTGAGAGCGTGTGGGCAGAGTCAGGAGGCTGAGGTCACAGATGTCCACAGTGAACACGTCACAGTCGGTACGCTTCACAGAGCAGGTTCACGCGTGCAAATCGCTCGGGCTTTGCAGCAGCTCCGCGAGGTCACGTGGAGGACGCCACCTTTCTCATTTCTGGTAAGGGCACCTGACCCAGCTGCCTTTGGGGGTCTGCTCTCTGCAGTCTATCAGTGTGGTCCAGGTGGGGGCTGCCAATTCCATAGCCTGTGAGCCAGGGCAGGCCACGCCTAACGCCCCATTCCCTTGGCACAGTGATGGGGCCCGGGAACAGCACGTGTCAGGGGCTGGCCAGTCAGAGCCTTCGCTGTGCTCTGTGTACTGAAGAGGGCTGGTTAAGCTGGGTCGGTGCAGGGATGGACTTTGTCTTCAGCAACCCTTAGGCTTACGAAAGCAGCCTCTCTGCAGAAGATCGCGGGCTAACTTGCAAGAGAAGAAGCAATGGGGTGGGGGTGGGGGACAGGGAGGGAGAAAGGAAGTTCCTTTGAACCCCTGGATCCATCTGAGCCTGAAGCTAGACCACCATTTCTCTTCTTTCTTCTCCTGAACCTGTCTGGCATCTTTAACGTCAGCTACTGAGGTTGGAGTTCTGTCACAAGCAACAAAAAGACTCCCCGCTAACGTAAGTAAAGAATAGCCCCTCCACTGCATGGGTGAAAAGACGAGGCAAAGAGAGGCTGAGTAATTGCCCCAGGACCCTAGAACCGGAGCCAGGACTGAGTCCCCCTCACTGGGCTTCTCATCCCGTGCTCTTCCCACTATACCCCCCACCCACGGCTGCAGGAACACATTGCCACAAGCTTGGTGCTCACACAGCCGGAAGTTACTCTGTCACAGGCTGGGAGTCAGAAAGCACGATGGATGCACTGGAGTAAAACCGCGGTGTCCACAGGCTTCAGCCCTCGGGAGCCCTGGTTCCTCACCTGTCCAGCCTCCTGGGCCCGTGGCTGCAGCACTCCGAGCTCAGCTCCCCTTCACGTGGCCTCTTGTCTGTGTGTTTGTCTAACCTCCCCCAGCCTTTCTCTTCCAAGGGGCCCACCTGGGCAATCCTGGATTAGCCCCTCATCTTAAAATCCTTTTCCAAATAAGATAGCATTAACAGGTTCCAGGGATTAGGAGTTGGTATCTTTAGCCATGTGGCCTTTATTTAACCTGACACCGTTTCTGAGCTACCCAGGATTTCATACTTAAACAGCGTGAGTCAGTCCTGACAAAACCTGGCCGGTATCCAGGTGTCCAGTCTCCCCAGCCACGTGGTGAGTTCCTTCAGGGTCCGGCCCAGCCCCAGTGCCCAGCACAGGGCAGGTGGGCACAGGAGTCAGCCCGGTTTGAGTCTCCCCTGGCTGAGCACAGAAGATCAGGTGTGGACAGGTGTGTTGCTGCCAAGGTGAGGCACTCTTTCTTATGGACCCCTCTCGTTCTTAGGGCCTGCCTGCTGTTCGTTCTGCTGTAATTCGCATCTGTTGGCTGTAAGAGACAATGTCATGGCTGACCCACGTAACGGGGTGTACCGTAACCGTGCATGGGAAGCAGCGAGGAGCAGTCTCCAGAGTCTAACGGCCTGGGTTCCAATCCCTGTTCTGCCCTCTCGGCTGTGAATCTGGAACAAGGTACTTACCTGCTGGGAGTCTACTCCCTGTAGAGGGGTTGTAACAGTACCTAAGGGCTGGGGTCTGTGCGAGGGTTTCTGGAGAGTAAAGGAGGACCTTGGCAGGCTTGGTGTTAGGTCACTGTGGCTGCCACATGGGATCCGCCGCTGCCCCTCCCGTTTTGCTAGAAAGAGACTATCTTGGGTTATAAATGTTAAGTAGTAGTATTTCTACCGAATAGAACCTAAGGGTTATAAAATGACTTCCTGGGGCGCCTTATGGTGATTGCGTCCTCAAAATGTCAGGCCGCACATTGCTTTGGTTGGCCAGGGGCCCTGAACAACCACAGAGCAAGCTGTCTGCCTCCATCCCCACCCGGCTTTCCATCTCTCGGGGGAGAATCTGAAATGCACATCCCGCCTCTTCGCAAAGCGCCCTGATGAGAGCGGCTGTCGGCTGCGGTGGTCGCTGCGGGGCGTGGTTAGACCCGGGGGCGGGGCCGAAGCGCGGTTGGCTGCCGGACTGGAGGCGTGGTCGAGCTATTTGGGGCGTGGCTGGAGGCGTGGTCGGGGCGGGGCTTGGGGCGGGGCTGGAGGTAGGAGGGAGTCCCATGTGGAAATTTTTATTTCGCTCCAGGACAGAGCCTGAGAGTAGATGTGTGGGCAACCCAGAGCACTGTGGTCTCTTCTACCCATGCCTGTCCCCACCTCTGTGTCTTCATTCTCGCTGTTCTCCACGCAGCTGGTTCCCACCTGTCTTTAGTCCTCTGTGCTGTCTCCTTATCTTCACCCTTATGACCCTATGACCTTCCCCTTGGCGGCTCCTCTTCATTGTCTACATCAGGACACGAAAGGCTTTGCAGATCCTTCCCTAAGCCTGGAGCTCCGACATTGTTTCTGTCGCCTTTTCTCCACGGAAGCTACAACAATAGCCCGAACGGCAATTATCATAACAACAATAACAACAGCTCATTGTTTCGGAGCTGCTGTGTTTGCCGGGCACTGTGCTAAGGGCTGCTTATGTGGATTAATTCATTTCATATCTCACACACAGGCGCGCACACACACACACACTACACAGTAGGTAGTGTTAGAAGTTCTGTTTGATCGACGATGAAGCTGACTGGGGGGTTAAATAACCAAATGTTAGTCCCCCCCTCTTGCTCAATAAAACCAAAGTAAACGACCGAATCGCTAAAACCATGCTGTCCCACAGCATGACTCTAAAAATAAAACGACTTATGGTTCTTTTTTTTTTCTGATTACAAAACTAAATTTGTTCACTGTAGAAAATTAGAAATGTAATACAAAAAATCGTACTAAGAGAAAATAAAAACCACCCATAGTAGTTGGGGTATAGCTATTTCCAGCCTGTCGGTCTCTATCCATTTTCCCAGCTTTTCTGCTGTTACAATATTTGACAAATATGGTTAAACATGCTTCTTGGCCCCCGTTTCTAATTATTTCCTTAGGATAAGGGGTATGCCTCTTTAAGGCCAGAGGCACACATTGACAAGTGCCCGCATGGCCTTAGGGTCACCAGCCCCTCCAGCCAAGTCTGAAAGGCCCTGCTTGCTCACCCCCTCGTGGCTCTGGGGGTGGTGGCTTTTGTTTTTAAATCCTGGCTGGTGTTTTCATCTGCATTTTAAAATTGCCAGTGACCTAAACTTACTTTTTCTTGACGCAGTTTTTTTGGCCCCGTGGGCTTCCTGTCCTGGTCTTTACAATGCAAAGTTTTGAATATCTTTTCAGTTTGTCATTTTCTTATCTTATCTTATTACTATCCTGACCTCGTAGGTACTTAAAAGTCATGCTGGTTATAAGCCCCTTCCTCTGTAAAGACAGGAGGGTCAGATGTTCTAGCATTGGCTCGGCTCCCTAAGTGAGGTGGTCCTCGGGTCTCTCCCTGGGCTATGCTGTTCTTGCTGTGTTCCCCCCCATGTGGGAAGCAGGGGGGCCCTGCCAGGGGCCAGAGGTCTTTCTAAAGACTACAGGGAAAAAAAAAGCCTCCATGAAATGATTTAACGTCGCTGGAATTCCACATTCGCTCCCTCGCGTACGTGAAAACACCTCATTTTCTGCCCAGGGCTCTGGAGGGTAGAACTATTTAGAAAGAACACTCTAGAGTTTATAAACATGGCTTTCTCACATACGTCATCTCGGCTGCAATGAGCAATGCTTTTCTGGGTCCAGAAGGTTTGAGGGGACTTTCACTGAGGGGACAGACCGTTCCCACACACCTGTCGGTCCCTGACATTTCGCATGTCTTATCCCAGCTAATTGTAACCACCGTGCGAAGCATCCTCACTTGTTCAATAGATGAGTTTCTTGCGTGCCCACTGTGTGCCAGGCTCCGTGCTAGGCCCCGGGGACAGACTGGGGAAGGAGAGAGACAAATGCCCTGCCCACCAAGGGTGCATATTTCAGTGGTGATATTCCTAGGAAATCCTGTTCATACTTTATGGGTGACACCTCGGGCTGATTCAGTCACCTTTCCCAGTCACCCAGCTGGGATTCGAACCCAGATCTTCTTGCCTCAAAGCCCCTCCCGCTCCCAACTCAGTGCTTTGTGGACTCAGCCTGGACGTGTATTCTCATCTCAGTTTAGAAAGTTCCGTCTGTGTTTCCCAGACACCTGCGTGTCCAACAGCGCAGTTTGTCAGATGGGGACCTGTCACAGAGACCAGCGAGGGATGTCACCCTTCACTGCCCCCTGCCGTTCTCAGGGGGCCGGGAGGGTTGGAGCTGCCCCAGAGACCAGCCTTCCCAGGGCTGCAGATGGAGGAATCACCCCTGTGGACACCCGCATCTCCCCACCCACCCCGACCCCGGTTCCCTGGGCTTACAAGGCAGAGAGGGGAGGCCCTTGTTCTCGCAGAAACGGACCCCCTGGCTGCTGGTGAGGACATGCAGCAACGAGGACATCTCCCCAAGGAACCGGCAGACCCCAGCTTCGAGGGACATGTGAACTGCTGGGCTCTGGAAACTTCTGGGATGTTGGGGGAGGAAGGGGCAGGGGAGGAAGGCGAGCAAACCAAGGAACTGATAACAAAAGGACATTTTTAAAGGAAGAGCCCTCCTCTGCAGGCTCAGCCTCGGATTTGCCCCAAACCAGGACTGCTGCTGGGACCTGGAACCCCCCTGAGCCCCTCTGGCCGCGCAGACAGGCCCCCCTGCAGTCTGCTGAGACTCCCCTCTGGTCTGCCGGGACAAAGCAGGGAATAGCAATACTAATAACGACAAATAAATGAGCTCTCCCTGGGCTCAGGTCAGCTCCCTGGACCACGAGTTTGCCAGGCTTTGGGAAACTGGTTTTGAGTTTGCCAGGACACCTCCACAGTCATTTGCGTTGGAAGGTTTTCTTTTTCTTTTTGAACAGTGGAGGCACCGGCTCTTATTTGCAGACGTTTCTTGGAGGAATTGAGGGAATAAACGAAGGCCTGATTGTACAGTTAATTCCCCCAGGGCCCCACCCCCACCGCCAAGTTCAGAGTGGACGAGAAGTGTCTAGTGAGGTTCACAAAGCCATTTCATTACACAACAGTCGTGGGGCGGATGAGCACGGACCCCGCCGCCCTGGGAGAGCTCCCACACCGCCCCCACCCCAGCTCTGGGCTCTGGAGACCTTCAGTTGGCAGGAACACGCTGCCCCCTCCTGGCTCAGGTGGACAGGCGCACCCAGCCAGGGTGCAGACCAGCCGAACATCGTGAAGTCTGAGCCGGTTCACGGAGGACCAGGGAATGTGTCAGGGCACAGGGCTGGGTCAGACAGTGCCTCTGGATGGAAACAGATTTCAAGATGCCCTTTGCACTGCACTTCATGAGATTCACGCAGTCCCTGTCGGCCGCCGGTTGCACAACCCTGGAGGCTGCTGAGTACGGACTGTCTGTCCTGTGCCGAGAGGTCGTAAAAGCACCTGGGATTCAGAAGAGGCATCGGCTCTGCCATAACGTGGTCTCCTAGAGGTGACCCGTGTGGCTACTGGCGGGCAGAGGCGGGCAGCGGGGTCCTGGGGCGCGAAGCCATGTGGGTCCTCTGCCCCTTTGCCCAGTTTCACAACCTCCCTCACCTGTGTCTTTTCCATGCAGATGAGCCAACTGGAAAAGCAGGCCCTGGCTGGGGGTTTCCCCACAAGCACCGAGCTGTCTTGTTTCAGGGACCATGTCTTCTGTGGGAATGTGTGTCTCACCCCGACCTCTGGAAGACGGACTTTCTTCCCCACCCCCCACCTCCGGAGGGGAGACTCCGGCTCTGAGTCAGCTCCGTGCTCCTGGTAGGGTGGGGGGTGGGGGAGCAGACGGAGAGAAATGACTTAAGACTTCCATGTATGTGACTTAGACACTCAGGGTTGAGCTAGAGCCAGAAAGTGTTTGCAAGGGAGGTCCCTTGGGGCCCCACCCCCAGGACGACAATGTCTAAGGACCCCTGGGGAGAACAGGGGGTCAGGTGGGGGAGGAGCATGTGTCCTTCGGGAAGCGGACAGCCATTCTTGTCCTCGGCTCCCACGCCCTCTTCAACCTGCTGTCTCACAGCCTGGAAGCCCCGTGGGTGGGGGACCGGCCAGGGTCACTGTCCGCGCCTGGCGGCTTCTCCCTCTGCTCCGTGGCTGTGACCCGCCTTTGTGGGGTCGTGGGGTGCCTCCGGCTGTCTCTGGAGCTGTCCGGTCTACACAGCTCTGCGACTGGGGCCTCTTGGCGGGCTGTCACCCAGTTTCCTCACTAATTACGCCGGGATATTCCCCTGAACGGAGAAACTTCTGTAATTTGGGTTGTAAAACATCTCTTTGAATCCTCTCCAGGGCCTGCTGTGATTATAATAATAAAACGGACCGCGCACATGAAGGCTTTCATCCCGGCGGCTCGGAGCTCACATAAACAAATCAGAATTATGTACCTCGGCGGCCCCCCTTTTTCTTTCCCTCATGGGGAAACTGAGGCAAAAGGAGGCCAAGCGCGAGGCCTGAGGCTATGGCTTCTCTTCGCCGCCGAGAAGCCCGCAGATCTGCTGGGATTGTCACGGTGCTGGTGATGACAGCCCAGCAGGGAGGCCACCGGGAGTTTGCCGTCTGTCCTGGAGGCCAACGGTCTGCCACCTTGCTCACGAGCTCCTTCGGCCAGAGGAAGGGCTGGCACCCAACACCCACTGCACGAAGCCCTCGAAGGATCCTACGCCTTAAGTGCTCATGGGGCGTCCCCCCCCCTTACCCGTGAGAATACATGAAACACAGCCTGTGAGGATGCGGACGTCGGTGGTTTGCAGTGTGTCCGTCTGGCACCGGAGTGCGAGTTCTCCAGGGCCAGTGTCCCGCCCTCTGTGTCCTGGTCTGTGCCAGGCGCAGGGTCCAGAACATGACAGGAGGCGTATCTGTGGGTACCGTGCATGTGCCGGGGACACGGCTGCTCTCGAGCAGCTCTCCCCGGGGAGCTCAGCCTGTGGCTCAGTGTCCACGGGCCAGGCCCAGGGAAGCATCTGTGTGTGGTCGTGCAAACCACAGCCCTGAGCCACCGTCTGGGCTTGGGGCGCTGAGGCTAACGACCAAGACCCAGTGGCCACGCAGACCCGGGAGCCGCAGAGATCCTCCAAGCAAAGCCTCTGCCCTCGGAACCGCGGACTGCATCAGGCTCAGCCAGGAATGTGAGGGGCTTGGCTCACGGTTTGCCCCTTCTCTCCCTGCCTCCTTCCCGTCCCGAACGCACAGGAGGGCGGGAAAGGGCCTCGCAGCGCAAGACTCAATAACCACTCGCTGGGCTTCGTGGAGAACTTCCCAGGAGAGCCTGTGCCGGGGACAGGAGGGGGTTAGAGTCCGGGTGATTCCACAGGGCCTGCACCTCCCATGGTCTTTGTTGACAGTCACGAGGATGACCGTGTCCACTGAAATGCAGAGGAGTGTCAGTGCTTGGAACGCAATGGATTATTGCCTGTGACTGCTGAGCAGTTTTGCTTCTCTTTGTGAATGCGTGTCAGCATTTCGGGTTGCTGCTATGGTCTTGATGGGTGTGTTTGGATGATCCCTTGAACCATTTCTAACACGTCAGTGGTTCCCTTATTAGTGGAATAAAATCCTTGACACGGCTCTCGTTTGCATTTGGGAATCATGGTTTTGTCTTTAAAAAAATGTCCCCTTTAACAACACGCACGATCTTGTGACCCGGTGAGGTGGGTGTCACTGCCATTGTCCCCATTTTACCAGGATGTCGTCAGACTTGCCCGAGGCCATCCGCAGGTGGTGGTTTCGGTCAAGTTCTGCACCCAGGCGGCGGGGACCCCACACCGGAGCTCTTGGTCCTGCGTGGCTCCTCGTTCTGTAGCCGTTTATCACAGTGGGGTGACGGGCTCACTCCAACTGTGCTTCTGGGTTTCAAGTTAGTGCCCTTGGCGCTGGCCCTTCAGGGTTCTCAGTGCCTGGGCAGCTGGCTGAGGTGGTGGCCCCACCGGGCACCCCCAGGGGCAAGTCTGAGAGCATCCCCTGTGTCCCTTGGATGCCCAGCACAGAGCTGTGAGCAGCGGGCGGCAGGCAGATTCTTAGTCACGGGTCTGGAGAAGCCCATTCAGAGGAGGCCTCAGAGCTCCCCGGTAAGAATCCGCACTTGTTCCTCCATGACAGGGAGGGACCACGTCTTTAATTTTCTTATTTTAGTAAAGTAAATGTCAATGAATACTCATGCCATTTATCCTAAGAACTGATGTTTTCACACGCTGCTACTTTGAGTGCATGGCCCTGCGCCTTCCGGATGTGAGAAGTGGGTTGTGGGGTTCACTGCAGCCCCATCGGCTCCCCTGGTGTTGAGAAGCAGGGGCTGTCGTGTGCTCTTGAACTCGGTGGTCCACTGGCAGCCTCAGAGGTTGTGGTCCCACGGGAGATCACTTCTGCATGCTCCTGGGGTCCAAGGCACCCCCCAAACTCCCGGTGCTTTTTCAAGCACCCTGTGCCCTGTATTATATATTCCATGGAATGATTTCCACCTCCTGCTCAGGACCTGATTGGCACTATGAGACGATTTAGCACCTGACTGGCACTATGAGACGATTTAGCACCTGACTGGCACTATGAGATGATTTAGCACCGCAGAAATAAACAGAAAGCGAAGGGTTCCCACCTTACCCCGACTCCAGTTGCTCTCCACGAACAGTAACATTTTCTTATATATTATTTCAGAAATGTTTTTCTTTGTGAATCTCTCTCTCTCTATGTATGGATAGCTAGCTGGCTAGATAGGTAGGTAGGTAGGTAGATAGATAGATAGATAGATAGATAGATAGATAGATAGATAGATATAGATAGATAGATACAGGTAAAATCTATTTAACACAGACCGTCACTCAGAAGGAGTCATAACATCGCCGGAGGCAGGAACGCCAGGGTCTGTCCCTGCTCCGGGAACGCCAGGTTCCCGACTTCACGCAGGGAAGAATTTAGATCCAGTCTGAGGGAGACGGAAAGCAAGTTTTCTGTGGGTAGAGAGACAGAGGCCAGGGTGCGAGTTCCTGGAGCCAGGATCGGGGTGAGCCCGGGGCGCTGCTGCTGCCCCCCGGCTGCTGGTCCCCCGGTTCCACGGGCGCCGTGGACGAAGCGAGAGCCCGCCGAGGAGACGCGGGTGTGCGCTCGAGGAGTCCCAAACGTGGTCGGTTAGATCTTGGGATTTTATGTGTTTTCAAGGGTGGGTTGTTCCTGGACTTTATGGTAGCAAATTCCATCCCTGCCTTCGGGTCAGGAGGGGTCATGTTACCACTGCGGTCTGTTCTGCAGGGTTCCCAGCATTAGTTTTTCTAGGCCTCTGCTTAGGGTGTTAATTTTCATTATAATGTTGGAACGGCGAGCTTTGGGCTTGTCTTCGGGTCTGTTTTTCCTGTGTCTTGAATTCATCTGGTCCCAGCCCGTTCTTGTTGTTGACATCTTCAACCACGGCCCACCCTGGGAATTTCCTGCTGTAGACTGTCTCCTGGATCCCGCGTGGAGGGGGCCCTGGTGAGGGCCCGGCGCCCATCAGCCCGTGATGTCCGCTCTCCCTTCCTCATTCCACCTGTCCGGAGCGTCCCTACGTCTTTCTGTCCTGACTCAAACACATAGCCCTTGCTTTGCATATTGGTATTTTTTACTAAAAGTACTTTTTGAGTCCGGCCAGTGTGGCTCAGTGGATTGAGCATCATCCCATGCACCAGGAGGTCGCTGGTTTGATTCCCAGCCAGACACATGCCTGGGTTTTGGGCTGGATCCCCAGTAGGGGGCGTGCAGGAGGCGGCCGATAGATGTTTCTCTCTCATCGTTGTTTCCATCTCCCCCTCTCCCTTCCTCTCT
Source organism: Molossus molossus (assembly GCF_014108415.1). NCBI lineage: Eukaryota > Metazoa > Chordata > Mammalia > Chiroptera > Molossidae > Molossus > Molossus molossus. Next base: position 4,162,399 of record NW_023425399.1, on the reverse strand, counting down.
CTGACCTCAATAAAAACATATTTAAAAAATACTCCTCGAATCCCAATGAGATACCACGACACACTGAGCAGATAAATATAGGGGGAAAGAACTAACACCACCAACTGTTGACAAGGATAAGGAGCTCCTCGTACATTGTGGGTTTGGGAACGTAAATTGGTTGAGCTTTGGAAAACGATTCGGCCATTATCATTAGAGTTACACCTATACCCACCCGCTTACCCAGCCATTTGTCCACAGGAGGGTTTGTCCAGGAATGTTCAGGGTAGCTCCATCAACAGGAGTTGAAAAGAAGAAACAACACTGTCCCCGAGTCCCATGTGACCGGAAGACACATTGTATACTCCACAATGGAATACTGTTTGGAAAGGAAACAGGAGCCAAGTACTGACACACATCAGCATGGTTACATTTTATTTAATTTTTTTAAAGAGAGAGATGAGAGAGGCTTATTGGACTTTTTTTCTTTATTGATTTTAGAGAGAGGGGAAGGGAGAAGGAGAGAGAGATGAAAACATCGATGAGAGAGAACATTGATTGGCTGCCTCCTGCATGCCCCCCACTGGGGATGGGGCCCACAACCTGGGCATGTGCCCTGACCGGGAATCAAACTGGCGACCTCTTGGTGCAGGGTCCACGCTCAACCACTGAGCCACACCGGCTGGGCGGCACGGTTACATTTTTTAAAAAATTGTTCAAAGTGCAAGAAACCAATCAGAGAGGATGCAATCCCTTTCACGTGAGGTCGGGGAGCAGACAGCACCCTTCACCGTGCCTGCCGTCAGAAAACGGGGGACCTCAGGTGGGGTGGGGGGCAACTGCCTGGCAAGGGGCACCAGGAGCCTCTGGGTGCCAGGAACGTGGCTCCACACGTGTGCCCAGGGGCAGATCACTCAGGCTCCCCAGTGAGTCACGCCTGTCCCAGCGAAAGTGTACCTTTTGCTCCCAGCCTGTTGAGGTCTGGTTCGGTCTGCGTAACATCTTCAGGGATCGCCCTGTGCACCACGTGCGTGATTCCTGCCGCTCCTTGGACCTGGCTTCGGGCTGACCCGGCCTCTTTGCTGCCGACGAGGCTGTGCTGAGCGGTCCTGAGCCTCCCTGGGCAATTCTCCGGCTAGTGCCTCCATCGGGCGAGCTCCTGGAAGTGGAGTCGCTGGGTCAGCGGGAACGAGGTGGCTGATGGTTCACGCACGTTCCCCAATTACCTTCCAACATTATTGCAGCAACGCACACCCCTAGCACGCCGTCTCTCGTGAGAGTCCTGGTTTTCCCACACCCTCACCGGCCCGGGCATCACCAGCCTCACCGCGTGGGCCAATGTGATAGGTAAAACGTTTTATCTTCGCTTGGATAAAAAAAAGAAGATTGTATCTGCTCTATCTCGATCCGTTTCCCAAACTGGGTTTCTGCATCTGATGCTGTTTGAGGATAGGGTTGATTGCTAAATAAAATAGGAGAAAATGTCAGACTAGAACAAAGAAGAGATGACGTTGCTGGAAATGTGACTGCCAACGCGAAGAGGAGAGTCGCTGGGGCCCCTCAGTAACCCCAAGGTTGGGACACCATGACGCCCCCCCACCCCCGGTGCGGGGCCAGGTGCTCTGACTTGCCTGGCCTCAGTTTCCCCATCTGTGAAGTGGGGGAATGAGGGGAGTATTACTGTGTGCAGGCCAAGCGAGCTGATGCACAGAGCTCCGGCCGGCCCGGCCCCTCCTCCGTCTCATCACTCGCCTGGGGGCTTGTGCAGGCTCCCCCTGTGGGCTTCAGTTTCTGTCTCTGTAAAGTGAGGCTGCGTGAGATGCTCCCAGTCTGGGCTCTGTCCTGCTTCCCTGTCCTGTGGCCTCGGCTGCTGGTGCCCAAGTGAGCACCCTGTTTCCAGCCCCGGGCACCATGGCACAGACTCCTGAAGTCACCCACCCACCAACATTGCACCCCGGTGGCACCGCCTGTGACGTCTCCTAAACTCCAGGTGACTTGTCCTCGGTCACCTGGCCCCAAAGCACGGAGGCTTGTTCCGGAGTCTCCGGATCCCCAGGGAAAATGCTTCCTTTCGCTTCAACTGCAGCTCCCTGCTCTGAAAGGCAAGAGGCGCCTTCGCCGGGTCCCTCCGCGGGACACGCTCTGTCCCCAGGGTCCATACCTAAAGCCGTGACACATTGTCCCTTTGCACATAAATGTAGGCACCCTTCCTGTTGATCCCAACAGACACTGAATTCCGGTTTAGACTTGGTGGGGACCCTCCCAGAAGACAGCTTGCGCCATGCTCCTGCCAAGGGCCCACCTGCCTGGGCTCACGTCTTGGACCCCATTCAGTTCAGTTCATGGAACTTAATGAGCCCTTTCCTCCCTGATTCTGGGTCCTCTGCCAGTCCCTCAGGGGAGGCCCCTAATTTCCAATTGCGAAACCCCCTCCCCCGCATTGTCCTGGGCATGGACCAAAGGATCAGATCCTTTGAAAGCCAAATATCCACTGAGAAGTTTCAACACCACCTATTAATATTTTTGCCTCTCCCGCCCCACCCTCTGCCTGCCTTGCCTGGGTGCTCGGCCGTGCCTGACAGTCACCTGTCAGATTCTCAACACTGCCCGTCAGTCTCCCGTCCCCGGCGGAGAGGTCTTATTCTGTGTCTCTGACACCAGTGTCTTTCTCTGTCCCTGGCGTGTCCGCCAGAGCCCAGAATGGATTTCTTTTCCGTGAAATGATCGGCCGCAGCCTCACATCAAAGCGCGGGTGGGAGGAGGGAGCCGGTGGGAGGGACATGTGCCCGATCATTAGTGGCGGTTCCGACAGCTCTGTTCATGTTCGCTCAGAGGCCGCGTCACGTTTGATGGGATAATTGTTCAATGAGGTTCAAGGCACCAGGAGGCACCTCGTAAAAAGAAAGTGATTTCCACCAGTTCTCCCGAAAGGGACACCTTCCAGGGGCTGGGACGTTCCCCACGCCAGGGCCCTGACCCTCGCCAGAGTGTGCAAAGACCCCTTTCCTTCCCGTAGAGGACGAGCCAGACAGACATGTGGACAGACGGGCAGACAGAGAGCCACGGCAACCAGGACTCGCTGAGGGCCTCTCTGGGCCAGCGTCTGCTGAGACCTCACGCCTGCCCGGAGAGCCCCTCGCTTCCCCCAGCCCCAGTACGCGGGCCAGGAGCACGAGGTCGGCAGGCCCGTGGCGGGAGGGTCACGGTCACGTGGTGGGAGGGTCACGGTCACGTGGTGAACAGCTGCAGGGCCACAGCGGCAGCGTGGCCTGGGCTCCTGGACCGCCACATGGCCGACCTTGGGGCTGGCACTCCCGGGGGGCCGCCTGGCTCGGCAGGACGTTAGCAGCGCCCCTGGGCTCTACCCGCGGGGGGCCAGTGCTCCCTCCCATTTTCACCGATGGTACCGTGTGAGGCCCACGCGGACCGAAGGTGAGGAAGGCTGGAGTCCCGGGACAGAGCGGGGTCCTTGGGGACGGCCCGGTGCAGGCAGCCCGGGGGGTCAGCCGGGCGCCGTCTGCAGGGTCTCCCGGGTGCCAGGAGGGTTACCAGCTGGCTTGGCCCGGTAGTGAAACCGCGAGGCTTCTCGACCTGCCGCTGGTTATACCCGTCCAGGTGGTCGTTGCTTCAGCTGGAGGCTGCCCGGGAGGAGGGATGGGCAGTAAAGTGTTTCATAAAATTGGTTGGGAACGGAGGGGCTGGCTTCACACCAAGGCGGAGGGGCTGGCTTCACACCAAGGCGTGCAAGAGCGACGCGGGCCAGGGCCGCCCTTACTGCCTGGGCGATGTCAGTGCAGCCGTAAAACTGGTATTTATGAGCGAGTCCAGGGAGAAGCATCACCAAGTGCTTCGGTGGCGTGATCGGAGAGCCAGGCAGCGAAACAGCGGAGGTAGGGTCGGTAATAAATCATCCTAATAACAGGCCGGCGCTGCCCTGGCGGGAAGTCCCCCCCCTGCCCTCCCCCTGGGCCTCAGAGCTGGACCCCCAGGGGCAAGGGGGGACCTCCTTGTTTCAAGTCTAACATTTTCTGGGGTAAGAGAAGGGCGCAGAGCTATCTTTTCAGAATTAGCATTACTTTCATTTTGCAGCTAATCTCGTTTTTGGAAACATGAGAATATTCAAGATGAAGATAATCAAGTCTTTGAACCCCCCTCCCTCACCCGGGTCCTCTGCACCCTGATTCCCTGTAGGAGGGCCGTAGGCACAGGTTATGTTTAATCCCTACAAAAGGGAGGGACGTATGGGCAGCAAATCTCCTAATTGTACCAATGAGGAAACTGAGGCACAGGGTCTGAGCGACTGACTGACGGCAGCTAGGAACAGGCAGAGGTGGGATTCGAGGCCAGGTCTGTTCGGGACCCAAATGTGCGTCTTTCCATCAGGGCTGTCTCCAGAGTCTGAAAAGCTTCTTTATAAAAAAAAAAAAAATTTTTTCTTTATTGATTTTAGAGAGAGAGGAGGGAGACGGAGAGAGAGATGGAAACACCAATGAGAGAGAACATCGATTGGCCACCTCCTGCATGCCCCCACTGGGGATCGGGCCCACAATCTGGGCATGTGCCCTGGCCAGGAATCGAACCAGCGACCTCTTGGTGCAGGGTCGACACTCAGCCACGGAGCCACACCGGCCGGGCTGGACAGTTCCTTGAGGATCTGGAGCTGGCGTGAGGCATTGATCCCTAGCGGTGCTCAGACGTTCGGTAAACTGCAAGGAGATTCCGACGATTGTGCCCCGTGCTCAGAGGGCCAGGAGGGCTGAGTGGCCTGAGCATCCGGATCATCAGTAAGTCCAGGGGCACCTCATGCCATGGACCATCATGTCCAGGGTGGGGGTTGGGAAAGCGTTGACCACACACCTCTTTTTCCTTTCTGCCTGATTTCCGGAGCCATGAACCCAGCCACCGGACTCTTTTAGGTTGTTAGTGATCAGAGAGTGACACAGGTCCGTGGCCGACCCCCCACCCCTCTGCACGAGGTGCCCAGAGACCTCATTTTGGTCCATCACACCTGCCTGTCTCATGGCTTCCTACTTACCATTTAGCCCAGGGCTCTGCAAATCTTCCCATACACAGGCAAACGTGAGCAGCTGTGCTCCCTGAAAGACTGTCTTTTCTTTTTTTAACATTAAAAATGTAAAAATCATCCTTAGCTCATGGGCCCTATAAAAAGCGGCAGTGGCTGGATTTGGCCCACGGCTCTGGCTGGCCGGCCCTGGATTTTTACCTACGTCACTTCTGCCCAAATACACTGCCCATTCTTTGAGGGAGGCGACCACTCATTTCTAGTCAATACGTCAAAGCGTCACTTTGAGAGAGAGCTAAGCCTGTATTACGTGTCTAGAACAGTTCTAGGTGCCAAGGACATCGCCGGAGAAAGAGCAAACAAAAGACTCTTGCCCTTGGAAAGCTATGTTCTATGGGGCAACCCCGCCAATTTAATAAGGGGGTACAGCAGAAGGGGAGGGGTCTTATTTTTAAATAGAATAGTCAAGGAAGGCCTCTCTGGAAAGGTGACTTTGAGGAAAGACCTGCAGGAAGCAAGGAAGGGACTTACACAGTGATCTGGGTTTGAGGCCGAGGAAGCAGCATGTGCAAAGGCCCTGAGGCAGGAGCAGGTCTGACTGTGCTGGAGGCTGGAGTGGTGAGAGTGTGGGGCGTGTGGAACACAAGGCCAGAGAGTGTCCTGGGTCCCATCTCCCTGGGTCTGTTTTGAAGACAGAGTTGGTGGAATTTGCTGATGGAGCGGATATGGATTTGGTGGGGAAGAGAGGGGTCAAGGACAGCCAGAGTGAAAACTCCATTTGGGATGTGTTAGGTCTGAGAGACGTATTAAATCTTGCATACAGTTGACCCTTGAACAATTCAGGAATTCGGGGCACCGACCCCCTCTCCCCACACAGTTAAAAAGCCACGTATTACTTTTGACTCCCCCTAACACTGAACGACTAATGGCCTACTGTTGACCAGAAGTCTTACCAATAATACAAATAGGCGATTAACACATATTTTGTATGGTCTGTGTATTATAGACTGTATTCTTACAATTAAGTAAGCTAGAGAAAAGAAGTTAAGAAAATCATAAGGAAGAGAAAAGACATTTACTGTATTTATTAAGAAATCCGCGTGTAAGAGGATACAGGCAGTTCAAACCCTCGTTGTTCAAGGCTTGACTGCCCACACACAGAGGAAGGGAAATCAGCTCTCAGGAGGAAGGAGGCGCCAGCCCCTGGGGGTGAGGGGCGGTCGGAACGGGGAGACGCCCCCTGTCACCAGGACATGTGCTAACTCGGCGCCCCTGACGGCGGCCTCCTGGGAACAAGACCGGGAGCCAAGGTGGATGTTCCAGGCTCTCTCACCCCCATTTCTCCGAGCAGCTTCTCACCAGGAGCAGCTGCCAGGCCCGGGCCCCTCTGCAGCACTTGGCAGAGCCTGGGGCCCGGGCGGGGCGCGCCTGCTACTTGGATCCTGCCCCACAGTTTGGCCCTGGGAGCTGGGGGGAGACGCTTGAGGGGGTGGCTCCAGGACAGGGAGAGAGGGACCCTTGGGTTCCTGCCCAGCTCTCTTCACTTACTCCCTGGACAAATATATCTGAGCACTTACTCCACACCAGGCACAGGGCGGGTGCAGCGCAGGACGCAGGGACACACTTTAGAAACACAAAAGAATTGTTGAGTCCCCGGCATGGTCTCCGGGGCCCTGGAATCCACACCGCACGTGTCCACGGTCTGTGCTGCTGGGATTAGAGAAGAAAAACAAAGGGAAACACGGAGCGCCTCACCTGCGCCACCTTGTGGCGAGAGGGTCAGCACGGTAGCCCAGCGTCTGCACCCCAAGGCCTGCCCTGGGTGGCATCGGGTGTGAGAAGGCCCCCCAGTGCTGGTGGGGTCCCAGATTCTACACGCACAACAAGTTCCACGGGGGATGCCAACCCTGCCCGTCTGAAGGGCTTCTCATCCTTGGCACTAGCGGCATTTTGGGGTGGGTAGCTCTGCTGTGGGGACCGTTGTGGGCACGGTAGGAACTTAGCAGCATCCCTGGTCTCTACCCGCAGGATGTCAGTAGCAGCCTCGCCCCAGTGTAACAACCAGAACCGTCTCCGAGACCAGCCCGATGTCCCCTGGGAGAAGGCCTGGACGGGCCGGTGAGATGGTCACAGAGCGAGCGGAGAGAACGCCGGCCAAGCCCGCGGCTCGGTCCGCCAGAAGCCCAGAGAGCCGGAGCCGGAGGTTTGGTTTGCGGGCAAAGAAGCGAAGCGTGGCTGCGTGGCTGCGTGGCTGCGGGCCCGGGAGGCAGTGAGGGCTCCCTGTGTCCGACGAGGCTGCCGCTGGTCTGAAGGTCCAGTCCCCCGGGCTGTGAGCAGAGTGACACGCCATCTGCGTGACTCACTCCGGAGAACAAGCCCGGCCATTCAGGGGCAGAAGCCAGCACCCACTCAGTTCCATCTGTCACCCGGCAGGAGGGGGAGGCAGCCTCTCGTTTCGTGTGCGGACACGACGTGGTAAGGTTACCGCTGGTTATGCTGAGGTTGCCTTTGGAGGGAAGCGACCCAAGCAGGTAACTAAACAGACACGCCTCTCGGCCAGGGGCCCGGAATTGCCAATCCAACCCTCGGGGACCCGTGTGCACGGGCGGAGGAGATGTCTCAGCGTGTCATCTGAAGACACAGGTCACGTTGATGCAACCACCCTCCAGCCACGCGTCTCGGGCTGTGACTCTCCGGAAACGCGGTGCAGCCAGGTTTTACCTGGGATTCGAACCCGTGACCACCCGACTCCACAGCCCAGTTCTCACAGAACGCTGCCATTCTCAAAAACATTTTACTTTCGTTGCAAAAGGACAACAGTCATAATATGGCTACTTTCACGACACGTTCCTGCACCTCCTCAAGTCCTCACCAGACGGGACAGGAAACACACCTCTGTTTTGCAGATGGGTGCCCAGAGAGGCTGGGCAGCATGCCCAAGGTCACACAGCTCCTAAGGGCTGAGGCTGGGACTCCAGTCCCAGTCGGCCCGATGCCACAGTCTAGGCTCACAGCTACACCTTCTGTGTCTCCCCTTGACCCTACAGCCTCCGGGCTCAAGGTGTGGTCCCCAGGGAGGAGCTTTCTCACAGGGGAGCTGGTCAGAAATGCAGTGGCCCCCAGACCTGCTGAGCCACAGTCTGCACTCTGACTGGACCGTCTGAGGTTAGTGGGGTGACAGAAGGATACCCCAACTCCTGGAGTCCCACAATCACTCATCTCTGTGTATTAAGGGTTTTGTTTTGTTTTTAATCCTCATCTGAGGACATCTTTGCATTTATCTTCAGATAGAGCAGGAGGGAGAGAGGGAGGAAGAGAGACACATCGAGTGGCTGCCACCCACATAACCCCAACCGGGGCCGGGGACGAACCGCAACCGAGGTACATGCCCTTAGCGGGAATCGAACCCGCGACTCTCTGGTCTGTGGGCTGACGCTTTAACTGCTGAGCCAAACTGGCCAGGGCTATTCAGGGGTTCTTTATATAGGCTGAGATTGCCTTTGGAGGGAAGCGACCCAAGCAGGTAACTAAACAGACACGCCTCTCGGCCAGGGCGTGTTTCAAAAATGCATCCAAGAAATGTGTGCTCACAGTTTAAAAAAATGCCACATTGGGTGCAGGGATGTCACTGCCCCAGCTTCTGAGTGCGGCGGATTCTCAAGCCCGTGTCCTTGTTTTCCCACGTGTGGGGGGCCCGATCAGTCCACTTCTATAAAATGGGGATACTGGTGCTCCACCCCCCTTTACCCATCCTCTCCTCTCCCGCAGCGACAGGGGACAGCTCTTAGTCCTGAGCCAAGGGAGCCGCTAAGTCAAGAGCAGAGTGGCAGAGGACCGGGGGCTGGTTCTGGTCGGTTCGACTGTGTCTCTAAACCTGATCTCGAGGCCAGACGCTCTACTGTGAGCTCGGGCGTCCTCTGCCCCCGCCTGTCTCCAGCCTGAGCCTCAGGTTCCCCGGTGAGAAGCTGGGAGATGGTCTGGGACTGCGGGGCCAGCCTGGGAGATTTCCTTAGTAAGTGAGGTCATCTGGGTGCCATCTCCCCTCAGAGATCATGCAGCCCCCCTCCAGCCACCACCCACAACCTAGCCTTGCAACCCTGAGGTCCACCCCTCTCTCCCCCCAACTCCTTTGGGCCCCGACAGCCAGGTGGGTGCTTCTGGGACGGCGGAAGCCATCGTTTTTCTCCCCTGGCCGGGACTCGGTGTCAGAGTTCCTGGAGGGGGTGTCCTCTCAGTACTTTGAGCACATCCCTCCCTGCTGCTCCCGCTGGCCCCACGGGGCGGATGGGGGGGCCTCGCGCCCTCCCCCTGCGCACCTCTGCCTGGCCACTGTGCTTGCTGGGCCGGGGACACGCTGCCCAGCGTGTGTAGGGTCACATTGTCCCCGCTGGGCTCGCTCCAAGGCCCACAGGACGCTGTCAGAGCGGGCTTGGCCACAGGCGGCAGGCAGTCAGGGAACGCCATTTGTAGGCACTAAAGAACAAAACACAGCCTTGGACTTGACTGTCCCTTACGAAGGAATCCGTAACTGATGGTCTTTAAACTCCTGCTGTGGGCTTTGTGGGCTGCTTCTAAGGTTTTCTCCTTCCTGGACCATGAGCAGTGACAGCTAGTGTGGGTCTGTGGGGCGCTGGCCCGGGGAGTGGCCGGTTCCAGGAGCGAAGCTGCGTCTCTCTGGAGAGGGGACAGGCTGGTAGTGGACTGTGAAGAATGCCATGGACCCAGACCCCTACCAGGGCTCCCGCTGGGCCGAGCAAAGCCACAGTCCTTGCCTGGGCCTCTAGGACCCTACAGGGCCCTCACTCCCCTTGCCCTGCAGCTCCAGCCACACTTCCTGTCCCTCCACCCTGCCTCAGGGCCTTTGCACTTACTGTTCTGTCCGCCTGGAATGATCTTCCCCACACTATGAACACGGCTCACTCCCTGCTTCCTTAGATGGTCACCTCATGAGAGGGCTCTGACCTGACCACCCTACAAAGAACAGTAACCGCATTCCCCTCCCCCTCCTCCCTGTGTCCCACATCCCTCTTGATTTCCTGCAGGGGACCGTCACCCTCCACATGTCACTGTAGTTGTTTCTTTTTTTAAAAAAATACTCACCCAAGGACATTTTCATATTTATCTTCAGATAGAGCGAGAGGGAGAGAGGGAGGGAGAGAGGGAGGAAGAGAGGGAGAGAAACATCGACGTGAGAGGAACACATCGACTGGTGGCCACCCACACGTCCCCAACAAACTGCAACCGAGGTGCATATCCTTAGCGGGAACCAAACCCGGACTCCCTGGTCTGTGGGCCGATGCTCTAACCACTGAGCAAAACCGGCCAGGGCTGTAGCTGTTTCTTTGTTTGGGTTTTGGCTCATGAGTCGAGCGCTCCAAGAGAGTGGGTTGCTGTGTGTTGTCCATGGCTGTCCCCCTAACTCTGGAACGTCTGCCTAGCGGATCCTTCGTATTTGTCAAAGGGATGGATTCAGGTTGGGCATTTAGAGTGAGGTTCAGAGACTCTTTGAAGTGGGCAGAGCACTGTCCCAGGGCCCTGGGCACACCTGGTCCCGGGGGGCCGGGGAAGACTCGCTGGTGGCCGCGGACCCCCAGCTCACTGCACACCTTCGGCCCCCAGCAGAGAGCTCCCACGTGGTGACACTGGAGAATATTTGTCCAGTGACGGAAACCGAGTCTTGTCCAGTCCCCGCAACCCCCACGAGGTGGCCTGTTATCCTCGTCTTGGAGATGTGGTACCGGAGGTGTGGGCCGCGCCAACCCCACTCACCGGACTCCAGTCTCAGCAGCCACTTCTGTGCAATAGTCTCTCAGCACAGCCCCGGTGCCGGGCAGAGCCCCTTCCAGACCGGGGATTCAGTGCAGCAAATAGTGACCGCAGGGCTGCTAGGCAGGTCCAGACCATGAGGCCGGCCGCCAGGGAAGCTTGGAACCTCAGGCACGGGCGAGGCTGCTGGCCACAGGCTGAATTTTTCCTTCACCCGGGAGCCCAAGTTCAGCTCCTAAGGCCTTTCCACTGATTGCACCAGGCCCACCCGGACCATCTTAGAGTCAGCTGATTAGGGATAAAACGCCCCCACTGCAGCACCCAAGTGAGTGTGTGATTGGATATGTGGGGGCTGTAGCCTCAGCATCAGACACCTCAAACTGTCCTTAACAGACAGCAAGGCCTACGGCGCAGGCTGGCTCTGAGCTCTCCGCCCACTTCCCCCACATGCCCCTCCCTCATCTCCCCCAGGCACGCTGGCTCTGGCTGTTCCTCCAACCCCAGGGCCTTTGCACTTACTCTGCTCCTTTCCCCTCTCAGATAAAAGCAAGGCTCTCCACTTCACCCCACCCGCGTCTCTGTCTTTGCCTGCTGTATTTTTATCAATAAGCGAAAAGCACTCCCTGACATTATATATTTATTTGTCTAATACTGACTTCTAGAGAGCAGGCATTTTACTTGCAGCTAAAGGTTGTATCTTTAGACTTTAGGTCTTTGCGCCTGGGAGGGGTATAATACACATTTCTTGAATGAATGAATGAATGAATGAATGGGAATGAAAACATTGTTCATAGTCACCTTGATTCGGTCTTATCAGCTTCCACCTTGAATATTTCCCCCATGACCAGTCCTCAAACATTGTCCCTTCCTTTAAACACACACACATACGCACACGCACACAGGCACGAGCACACACACACACCCACACCCCTCCCCCATCTTTTGCTTCAGTGAGTGAAGTTTATAAGACATTCAGTGCTTAGGGAGAGGAGGAGGCTCTGAGCACAAAAAGGGAAAGTCCCCAGTTTTGCCAACATAAAAAGCCAGCCCCAACTCAAGGAGACTTCACAGTGATCACGGGGCCCCGCACGGGAGTCCCTGTGGAGCAGGGTCCGTCCCCTCCTGTCTCTGCACCTTTCGAGGTTGGAGAGGTGAATTACCAAGGACCACGACAGTCCAGCAAGGGCCATGTCGCAGGGGCGGAGTCACACAGGCGCACGGAGACCGCAGGGACCTTGCCCAGCTCCCTGGCCAGTGTTTCTCCTTGGCTCGTGGGGTCCCCGGAAGGCAGCTGGCGGGGTGCGCTTCTGCTCCCTTGAGAATGGAGCTGCTCCCACCTTGCAGATTTTTGGGCTGGAGGTTTGGGGGCGGGGGGCGTGGGGAGAACTGAGAAGTAGCCACCTGTGTCCATCAGAATCGAGGCACCTGGTGTTCTTGCTCCCAGCCCTCCAAGCCCCCTCCAGAGGGGGTCCAGGAGAACTCTCTCTCCACTCCTCCGACAGAAGTCTGCTTCCGGGCGCTCCTGACAAGTGTGCAGACTGGAGGTCACTCAGAGTCCCCGAGCGCTGCCCTCGGGAAATGCACATTTCACACGGGACTCAGGGCAGAGCTGAGGCTGGAGATGCAGCCTCTCCTCAGCGGGGGGACAGAGGGTTCCGAGGGCCTGGAGCCAAGTGGCACTGAAGTTTAACATTCACTTCCCAAAGCTTCTAATTGTGGGTGCCGAACGAAGGGGTCTCTCACCGTCACGTCCAAAATACATTAGAGATGTCACAGCAGAAAGAAAACTCTCCCCCCCCCACCCCAGACCTAGAGGTGATTCCATCCTGATAAACAGCGAAAGGCATTCTTGGCCCTGGGTCTGCTCCGTGAACTGTTCTATATTAAATATCGCCCTTTGGGGAGAGCTGTCAAAACAGCTTCATGTCGTCTCCCGCGGGAGAAAGGTCTTTGTGATGCCGCATAACTCAAATTATACAAATAGCTGTCAAAAGCCGTTAACATCAGGGCGCAGGCGGGTGGGGGAGGGGCGGGTCCTCGCTGGACGCGAAGAGAAAGGGCAAGATGTCCCCAGCCAGGAACCGCTCCTGGCCTGGGGTTCGGGAGGGGCCGTTCGTGGGCTTGCGCCCCTGGGAGCGAAGAGGCTGAGTCCGGCTGTGACCCCTGGGTCATCGTCTGCGGCCTTGGGGACCTGCGGCCGCCCTGCGCCATCGGTCCTGTTCCCGAGTGGGTGGGATCCCAGAGCCCGGTCAGCGGGTGTGGGAAGGCGCTGAGCCCAGGTGCGATGGCCCCTCCCCTCCGTATGCGCACGCGGAGGCCTGGCTTCCTTGACACCTGCCCCAGGAGGCCTGGGGGAGCCGGCCCTTCCCCACGCCCCTGCTGGGTCTCCGAGCAGGAACAGCTGTGGGAATGAAGCCGCTTTTGTGGTTGAAACGCCTCCATGAAGCCACATAACCCTCCACTCTGGGTGGGTAGGGGCTGAGCTGCCGGCTGGCCCTCCCCACGGGTGTATTCCCAAGTGCCTCCCGCGGGAGCCAGGGCGCCGCCGGGGTCTGCGCCTGAGGGAGGCCCTCGCCCACCTCTGGGAACGCACCCCCAGCTGCACACAGGCTGGCCGGTCCCTGCCCCAAAGCCAGAGTGGTCCTTCCAGAACTGGAATTCGATGTGACTTCCCTCCCTGGAACAGTCCAGAGCCTGCCGGCGGGGATCGTGGGGGACAGGCCTCAGAGGGGCTGACTACCACCACCTGGTTTCTCTGCTGCAGCCCCCAGCCCTCCCAGGCCTGACAGTGGGTGGCACCCTGCCCCGAGTGCTCTTTCATCCCTTCCCCTTGGAATGCCAGCCCTCCAGTCCACCATCTTCTCGGTCAGTTCTTACTCATCTTTTTTTTTTTTTTATCCTCACCCGAGGACATTTTTCCATTTTTTGTTCAGGTAGAGTGGGAGGGAGAGAGAGGAACAGAGAGAGAGAGAGAGAGAGAAACATCGACGTGAAAGGGACACATCGAGTGGCTGCCACCCGCACGACCAACCAGGGCCGGGGACAAACTGCAACCAAGGTACGTGCCCTTAGCGGGAACCGAACCCGGGTCTCTCAGGACCGCAGGCTGACGCTCTAACCACTGAACCAAACCGGCCAGGGCTCTTACTCATCTTTTATCGCTGCGCTAGGGGCCCTCCTTGAAAAGTCCTTCCTGACACCCCCAGGCTGGGCCAAGCCTCCCTCACACCCCTCTGTCTGCACCTCCTCCCCCAGGGGTTGGGACCTGAACCAGCAGGGGACCCCCCTGTCCATCAGTGCGGTTAGAATGTCTGAGGGCGAGCCTGGCATCTGCCATGTGATGGGGAAGCACAGTGAGGGCGGGAGCCCAGAGCCTCCCCAGGCCGAGGCTCCATCGGCTGAGCCAAGCCACATCCTGCCCTCGGGGGGGGCCTCGGCAGCCACCTGGGAGATGCTGCTGGAATGGCGCTGGGCGAGGCAGGGAGGGACTTCAGCCCGCGAGTGGAGGTATGAGAGAGAGCCCTGCTTTAGTCTTCTTCAGGGAAACGTCACTTTTTACTCTGAGTGCCCACTCAGGGCCAGTAGGGAATGTGCCCTGCTTCGAAGGCATGGGGGCAGGGGAAGGAGGGACACATGAATCTCAGTGGCCGACATCCCTGTCCTCAGGCTTCTTGAGCTCCTGGTCAAGGGCATGTACCTGGGTTGTTGGTTTGATTCCTGTCCCCAGTCGGGGTCGTGCGGGAGGCAACCAATAGATGCGTCTCTCTCACATCGATGTTTCTCCCTCTTTCCCCCTCCCTCTCTTCCACTCTATCTAAAAACCAATGAAAAAATATTCCTGGGCAAGGATTAACAAAACAATAAAAAATAAAAAAAATCAAGAGAATTTGTATAGCTCCAAAAAGGTAGCCGTGTCTGGTGGGTGTGGCTCAGCAGTTGAACATGCACCCCTGCACCAAGAGGTCGGCTGGTTCGATTCCCGGTCAGGGCACATGCCCAGGCTGTGGGCCTGATCCCCAGTGCAGGGCGTGCAGGAGGCGGCCAGTCGATGCTCTCTCTCATCGATGTTTCTCTTTCTCTCTCTCTCCCTCTAAAATCAATAACGAAAAATAAATAAATAAAAGGTAGCCGTGCACATTAAAATGGTAAATAGGGTTTTCCCAAAATGACTCCCTCTGAGACTTTACCACTAAAAATCTGTGTTTATCAATTAGAGTTCTAATTCGGTTCCTTTCCACTTTGGAGAGAGCGAAAAACTAACGCATGAAACCACTTTCTTGTTATTGCACTCTGTCCTCACCTAAAACCCCTTTCTCTCTCTCTCTCTCTTTTCTCTCTGTCAAATTATGGTTAATCTGAATTGTACATGGTTCAGTTTTATTGCCACAATATGAAATAAAATATTGTCATGAGGGTCAAAAAGCTTATTATTATTATTTTTTGTTTTTACAAAAATGAGTGATTCTCTTTGAGTCTGCACTTCCCCCATGTTTTTTCTTTCTTCTGATCTTCTGATTTGAATTCTTTGGTTGCTCAAAACAAGGGTGTGTTTTTCCCCCCAGTTATCTCAGTCCATTTTAACATCTCTCTTTCAGGGTTGTGGCATTTGAGAAAACTTCGTCTAGGTCAGTGAGTGCCTGTTGCTGGAAAGAATCTTCTGGAATGTCATTTTGATTTGGTATGACCTTTGTCAGCAAGTTCATGTCAAAGGTCACCGAGCACGTATAGTGGGGGGTCAGCCAAAGCCCAAACAAGTGACTGTATGTCAAAAGCAATTTTTAGAAGTGTTTGCCTCCCACAAGCAAGCCGTGGGCCCCAGCGGTGTGCACCCCCCGGAGCATCGAGATGTTTCTCCGTGGGGCTGTGGGAGCAACCCCTCCAGATGGCTTTCCCCAGGATGTCCCTGCGGCCGCCGCTGCCCTCTGGCCGGTCACTGCACGACCTTAGCCTCAGCGCCTGGTGGGCTTTGGCGGAGCGGAGCTGGGCTCCCAGGGCACTGACTCCTGGAGTCCCCGCTGCTTCCCCCGCAGGCACCAGGCTTGAGCTGCGCTGGAGCCGTTCGCGTGGGAATTTCCTCCGATTGCTGGCACTTCTCATACCCCACCCCTCACCCCAGCCCAGCCGCTGTGCCACCCTGCCCTGCGGCTTCAAACCCTTTGCACGGGGAGGGCGTCTCATATTGTAAAATTCCATTTACGTTTTTTAATAGATAATTTTCATATTATTCAATGTTCAGATGTGCTAACGGAGAAAAATACCCTCCATTCTCCCTTCTATGTCAGCCAGCAGGCTCCCCGGCCCAGAGGCAATCGCTCTGAGCAGCTAGTTTCTATGTCCTTTCAAAGACGCCTTATGTGTATGTCAGCGCACCTGGGTCTGTGTCCTTCTTCCCTCCCTTCTATGCAGTGGCAGCTTCCTTTCCCCTTGGGACACCGGGCGATGCTCTGGGGGACCCACTAGCTCTGAGCTGGGGCTTCCTGTGAGGCTCAAAAATCTGATCCCCAAACGAGCTGCGTTCACAGGCCTGTGCGCCGAGCACTAGGCTAAGCCTTCAGTGTTCATTTCCTCACTCCGGTCTCACCACGACCAACGAGGCGGGTGCTCTCATTACCTCCACTTCGCAGGTGGAGGCTTGGCCAGACTCGCCGGCATGGCTAAGTGACGTAATACACCGGTAAGAGGTGGCAGAAGTGGGGTTGAACCCAGGTCTGTTCAAGCCAGAGGTTTCAGTAATATGGAATGGGGGTCCTCGGGCAGGCCGCGCTCTTAAACTCTGCATAAACCAGAACAGACGACGGGGAAACAGCTATCGGCTATTTATTGCTCTCTGACTGGGAGCCAGGCATGGAGCTGGGGTTCAAAGTGGGCTTCTCTAGAGGGAGAGCACCCCGTGCTGCCAACCTCGGTCTAGTGAGAACAAGGAAAGTGTTAGACATCGTGGGTAGATTTTAGGATGTTCTTGACTCTGGACTGGAGTCAGACAAACTCCAGGCCTCTTCCTAGAAAGCCAGTGAGTTCAACATGCACACGGACCTTAGGACGATCACCTTCAGGGATTTGGAGACCACAGCTCTGGAAAAGGCCTGTTGAAACCAGAGTCCTCTTTCCAACAACCCTCAGAAGGAAGGGAAGAACTCCGAGAGACCGTGGATTTGGAGAAATAAATGATGAACCCACACAGAGTTTTCCCAACTCTCTCCTCCGCCCAGTAAGGCTCCCTTACGGCGTGAGGTGCAGGAAGAAGACACTGGGGAGATGCAGGAGGAAAGTTGACGTGGGGGGCGGGGCTGAATCCCGGGCATGACCTTGTTCACGTCTTTCTTCTCATCTCAATGCACTTACCACCTCCTCCACGAAGCCTTCCCTCCTGACCTCCAGGTGGAGTTGTTTTTCCCTCCTCTGAGCTCCTATGGAACCGTGTACTTTTTAAAATTTTGCAGTTGCTTTTAGAATTGTACCCCACTCGTCTGCTAGCGTGTGCAAGCAGAGGCCTGCAGACATTGTTTTCTGTAAAGAGCCAGACGATAAATGTCACCGGCTTTGTGAGACATATGTTCGCTGTCACAGCTATTCCACGCTGCCACGGTAGCCTGGAAGCAGCCCTAGACAAAACAAACAGCCGCGTGGCTCTGTTCCAGTAAAACTTCGTGTGGACACCGAGATTTGAATGTCACATCATTTTTGCATGTCACCAAATATTCCTCTTCTTTTGACGCCCTCACCCCCACCCCTGGCCGTTTAAAACTGTGCCACCCTGTCTTAGCTCAGCGATTGTCCAGATGCCGGTGACGGGCTGATGTGGCCACAGCTCAGGGAGGGCCCAGATCCAGGTGGCGCTGTGACTTCAGCCAGTGAATCCCCAGCGAGCCAAGCGGCCGCATGTGGAGTGCAGCTCACAGGGAGCTGTTGAAGGAATAAATTACACCCGGGGGTGGGGGAGGTGATGGTTAGAGGCATTAACTCGGCAGAAAAATATTAAATTTGCAAATGGGTTTTATTTGCTCTAGAGAGTTATTGCTTTTTCTCTCCAGCTGAATGTTATGAAATGCTAATTAGTTCCCATCACAACGCGGTTCACAGATCTGTTTGATCGGCTCTGCTGGGTGTGTACACCGCACCCTGCGCTGCAGACGGAAATAGCTGGGCGCAGCGGGTGGCACGGAGACTGGCCAACCCGGGGAGCAGGGGAGCCCTCAGGAGGGAGGTCGGACGGGCCTCAGAAACATCTGGTTCCGAGTTCGCGAGGCCGAGCTCTTTGTGCGCTCTCCCAAATGGCTGGAAAGGAGTTCCCGGCAAGCAGGGACCCCGCTCGCCATGGGGCGCACAGGACCACTGACCTCCTTGCTCTGTGGAGTGTTGACCAGCGACCCACCTTGTGGCCATTAGACCTCTTCTCACCAGGGTTCCCCTGCAGGGCACTGGCATTTGGGGTCCTTCTCCGATATGGGGTGTCCTGTGCTCTGGGCTGTGCCCACTGGATGCTATTAGCAACCCCTTCCCCCCCACTCCCAGCTTGTAAAATAAGAAACCGTCTCCAAGTATTGCCCAATGTCCCCTTGGGGGCAAATCGCTGCCTACCCCCACCCCGACCCAGGCTGAGCCTGAAGAGCGGTCCCCCCGAGTGGAGGTCCCAGGGTGGGTCTGGGCCGGAATGTTCTCCGGCCCTTGGCAAAATGAGAAAGAAAATGAAGACTACCGGAGTGAGTTTTTGTTTTTTGTTTTTTTAAATAAAGTGAGATGTGACCGATGTAAAGAAATGCTTTTTCCGGAACTTTCCTTTCCATGTGTTTGTGCAAAAATGTCTTTTATGAAATGATGCTAGCAGATGCCAGCCCCCCTCCCCCCCAAATGCTCATACCTGGCAAAATTCAAGACCACCACTCTGCTCTTGGGAGTTTTCCTGGAGTGGAATTCCAGAATCTAGCGACGGCTGCATTTGTGAGAGACAGATCAGATTTTCCATTCTCTCCCCGAAAGAGCTCTCGGGGCTGTTAATTGCTCCAGAAGCTTCTCCGTCTCCTCAGCTGCGAAGCGAAGCGAGCACCGCGCCCGGCTCCCAAGGCTTTGGGGAAGAACAGGGGCGAAATCGCATTTAAACCGCCGGCTTAGTGTAGATCCCGAGATCCTTCCGCTGAGAGCCTGTAATTGGCCGGGATCCGGGTAAACCCGGGGAGGCGGCAGGGATTACTGGTCCTCTGGGCTGTGAGTGTGGCGTATCTGCCCTCTGGAGAGGCTCTGGTTCTGCGAAGTTCGGAGGCCGACACGCATGGTTCTGGGCAAAATACAACAAGGGAGGTGCCGAGCGGCCGCGGTTCTGCAGTCACGGGAGGCGGGGAGCTGGGGTGTCCCTCCCGGGCCGCTGTCCCCGCAAACGTGCGCGCGGGGCGCAGCATCCAGAGAGGAGAGGAGGCGCTGCCACCACGACGCGGTCCCGAGGAGCCAACGCGCCCACGTTGGCAGACCCGTGTCATTCACATGCCGACACCGCTGCTAACAGGGATGGGGGGCAAAGGAGGGGTGGAGGGGAGCCGTGGAGTGGTCAGCCAGCCTCCCTGCCCCCTTCCTTTTAAAAAGTGCGCATTGTGAAATATTGCTCGGGTGACTGACAGTTCTGACAGCTCCACCTCCTCTCCAGCTTCCGTGGGGGTCACCGAAGGGACCCCCTTGGCGGTGCTGTTCCTGACCCCACCCGGAGGGAGGGCACAGGGCTGGGCGGGTGACCCGAGGCACTCACTCTGGACCTCCTGGGAGCCCAGAGGCCAATGTTTCAGATCTTACTTCCGCTCACTTTTGATGGATTTTCCCAAAGGAATGATGCTGGGTAGACAATACGTGTCCGCCACGAGATGGAAACCATGAACACACCCTGAGCTGCTGGGGGGCTGGGGGTGGTCTCACACACGCGTGCACAGCCCTGCACGCACACTCCTGCACAAGCCTCTCTCCACCCTGAGGCGTTTGTAGCTTCGAGAGGAGGGCGGGCCTTCTCGGGGCTGCGGGGTGCAGGGGGCCTCACGGGGTGCAGCAGCAGTCTGTGGGCGCTAGGAGGGCCCCGGCGAACGGGAGAGAACTTACCGCAGGACGTGGAGGAGTCACGGGGCTGTGCTGGGCGGATGAAAGATGAATGAATCTGATGTCTCCTTGGGAACCTAGGACTGGCTGCTTGAGGAGCCGGGGCGGTTGTCCTGGGGCGCGGTGGTCTCCCAGGGAGCTCTTTGGACCTCAGTTCCCCCTTTATGTTCGCTGCATGTGGTTGTGGCCTTGGAGTCATTTCCTGACGCACAGGAGCTGCTTGCACCTGATGCCCGGGGTCCCTGCAGATGGCCGTCAGATCCCCCCAGGAAGGGACAGCAAATGTGGTTGAGGACAGCAACTGAGGTCACGCCTCATTCCCACGCAGAAGCTCAGCGGCCATGTGTTCTCAGCCTCGGTTTTGGGGTGCTTTATCGGGGAGTAGTTGAGTCCATGCCTTCGATACCACTGCGATCCCAGCAAGAGGGGAGCTTTTATGACTTTCCTTCAACTGTGTCATCCCTCTGGGTGAAGGCGGGTGGGAGTATGACCCCCAAAGGTTCAAGGCTGCTCAATGGAATTTTCAGGGGCATCCTGGACACAGGCTCCAGCTCGCCAACACTTTCCCCTGACCACCTCGAGAGCCTCCGGGCCTGACCACCGTTTCCGTAGGACTCCCAGAAGGTGCTCGCTACAAAGGACTAAAACCCAGACCTCGCCGCATGCCGCGGGCACATGGCTGAGCGCAGGCCAATGTCTCAGCTTTCCGAGGCCGCTCCTCTTCGTCCTTCTACATTTCAAGGTGCCAAGTGAGTGACCCATTTCCGGAGCACAACACGGGGTGGCGATCTCCATTTCAGAGACGAAGAAAAATGTCAACGTTCAAAGAGGTCGTGACTTCCCTTCTTCAGAGGCGTTTGCAAGTGATCCTGTGTGGCTCCCAGGTACAGTCTCCAGATCTCAGCGTTGCTGGAAGAGGAGCACCCGCTCCCGGCAGAGACGCGCGGTCCGGCCAGGCTGCAATCCAGACTCCAAGCAGCAGCCAGGAAACAGTTTCCATGGGCACAGAGTTTGACATTATCAACTGCAAATGTTCACCACCCCACCATGACAAAACTCCAGCAACTTCAAAGCTGCGAAGGATCGCCGTAGGGCGAATTTTAATTAAAATTAGCTAGCATATATGAAAAGCATCCAATTTGTACTCTATAAAGGAGTTTGGGAAGCAGGCCGGGGGGGCCTCAGGACTCGCTGTGACAATTCTGTTGCGACTTCTCACAGTACAATCACAACATGTTAATTTGTTAATGAGTCAGTCGAAGCAGAAGAGAGCTCCTGAGGGAAACGTACAACTTCCATTTCCATTTCTATTTTTAAATAAATTAAACGTTCCAAGTCAAACTCAAACTTCACATGAAAGTTTTGAATTTCTACTGATTTTTTTTTTTTTTAAACTCACATTTCCGGCTGAGATGAGAGAGTATTAAGACTCTTGGGACTCCTCAGCCAGAACTAAGCGATCTCTTTATTTCATTGTGGCCGCAATGACGTACGTGTTAAGTGGAGCCGTTTAGAGGGGGAGAGGGGCTTCTCTCTCTCTCTCTCTCTCTCTTTGTGAACTTCTGGCCCCTAGGAGCCACGTGAACTCAGGAAGGAGAGATGGTAACACCAGAGACTGTGAGAAGTCTCCTTGTTGGGGACTTTATTTCTCAATGGGATAAAGAGAGGGAACACAGAGGGAGGGAGGATGCGGGGCCACCAGGGCAGGGGTGGGGTGGGAGGGGTCGGTGCTCAACCTCAGGGTCCTGTGCGCGCCTCCTCAAATTTGCACCCTAGGTGCCTTGCTCCACTCACCCTGGAACCCCCTAGCCTGAGCTTCCCAAAGTCAAACTAAGCGTTTCCGATAAAGACCGTGGTCCTCAGAGTCACCTGACCCGGGGTGTGGGCGGGGGCGTGAGGCCCCTAGAAGTGGAAGGGTTGAGTGAACGTTTGCAGAGTTGCCATCAAACACATGCCTCTGAGGTGACACGGCAGGGCCCTCCCAGGGCCTGGAAGGCTTCCGGGCCATGAGGGTCCCAACAGACCACCTCTGTATCCATCATCCCGTGGCTCTTCGCCAAGCCCTGGGAGACAGACACAGCTATAGTCCACACGTGGAGGGGAAGAAACTGAGGCCCAGGGGAAGCACCTCGCTTGATTTGGGTCACAGCGAGTGTTTGCAGAGCAGGGACTGCGGCTCAGCTGTGTGGCCCCCAGCACCTGTGTTCTCGCCTCTGCTGGTCGTTGTGCCCCAGGGAAGGATCTCTGAGCGCTCGTTATTCAAACACAGGCAGGAACAGGGGACAGAACAGTGTCACACACCAGGTGTGGAGGCAGAGTACAGCCAGAACAGGAGACCAGGGAGTGTGACGAGCACAGGGTAGCAGGTACAGGTACAGCACAGGTGTTACAAGCGCAGGGGACGGGAAGAGTGTGACCAGCACAGGTGTGACCCACGCAGGGGTAACAAGTACAGGGGAGTCCAATTGAAACTGTGGCTACGTGCCATTTAGTTGGCTCCCGCTCCCAGGGATCCTGTGGACGAGTGACGTCCACAGCGTCCTGGCCTCAGCAGCCCTTCCCAGCTCCTGTAGACACGCGTCTGTGACTTCTTCCATGGAGTCACCCACCTCATGGTCTCCCCCTCAAGTCTGATGTAAAACCAGACTCCAGCAGAGGAGAACCGTCTTTCCGGCTGGTGTGATGCAGCAGGAGGAGCAAGTGAGAAGCCCACTCAAGGGGATGAGGGGGTGAAAAGGATGGGCCGGTAGGAGGGAGGAGCTTTCTCTAATCTTGGAGCTGGTTCTTAAGTTTTTTTTAACCTTTATTTTTCTGGATAAATCAGATATGGTATTAGTTATTTTTGAGGGTACTGGGTAGATTAAATTCAGGAACCTTAGTTGTACTGGACAGGTTATTTTCCTTTCAATCATCCAGCTTCTATTCCTTGGCATAGCCACACACCCCTGCTCTTTGGGTCCCCAGTTGGCCTATCAATCTCCCATACAAAGGGCGGGCACAGAAGTTAGCTGGCCAATGAGAGTACTCCATTTTCTTGGACACAGCGATTGGTCCAGAGGTGGGTCCAAAACCCAAGCAGACCAATCAGAGTCCTTCCTTGGATTCAAATGCAGATGTCGGTCAAGAAGGCTTCTGTAAGGATGCCCTTGGATTGGGCCACGAAAGCTTGTCTCTTCTTGCCTGTGATAGAAACCTGTCTGAGAGTGAGTCACAAGAAACCGAGGGAAGCACATGGAGAGCCTGGGAGAGACAGAGGAGAGGAAAGAGAGCCCTGATAACAGCCATGCAGGAAGCTTATCTCACCGAACCCGCATAGCCTCAGGAAGGAGATAGCATTATCATCCACCTGTTTCACAAAGAGGCAGCACAAAGTCAGTCGTCGGCTCCAAGGTCACATAGCAAGTCCATGGTGGAGCCCAGTTGGTCTGCCTGCCTGCAAGCCCCCGCTTCCCTGTTCTGCTGGTACCCACCGAGATCCTGCGGAAAGCCCAGCGCTCAGTGGGGAGAGATGTGTGAGCAGAATGGTCAAACTGTGAGGTGCTCTCGGGTGACGTGAGCGTCCTTGGGAGGAAATCAGCCCACTTTGTCCAGGGAGTTGGAGGCAGGGCAGGGCTACTCCAAGGAGGAGATGTGCTGACGGAGCCTTGAAGTTGGGTTTGGAGAGAGGGATGTGGGCAGAAGACACAGAAGAGTGAGGGCTGGAGGGAGGTGGGGACTGAGATGTATTCAGTGCTGACCAGTCAGAAAGAGGGGGCAGAGGCTGGGGGGACCCATCAAGGTGGTTTTATTTGCAAAGGATCAAAATCCCCCCCCGAAGAACTGAAGGAAAAGGGGACTGGACTAGCTGTGTCACCGGAGAGGGGGCCTGCAATGCACACGAGAAACAAGGGTCCGCTGAAGGAACCAGGTCCCTGCAGACTCTAGCAGGGGATTTCCGCCCCCTCTGGCTCTCTCATCCCTGCTGGTCTCAACCTGCTCTGCTCCTCCGCCTCATTCTTACCTCCAGCAGAGGAGTCTTCCTGTGATGAAGAACACAGCTGCCTACTGGCCCGCTTCAGTGGAGACAGAATTCCTTCCCCCAGCAGATGTCCATCAGTCCCCGAGACGTTCTCATTGGTTGCTTGCGTTACATGGCAACCCAGGCACTAATGCCAGAGGCATGGGCTCCTATGGCCAGCCTGAATCTTGGAGCAGCCCCATGACCTGGTGGTCCTGACCAAGAGGGGCATAGAAGAGTTTGCTGAACTGGCTAAATAAGTTAATTAAAAAATGACCTACCTACTACCTACTGGCCATTTCAGTCCACTGGGTAGAATAGGACAGGGAGGGACTCCCATCCTTGTCCACAGGGGATTTGTAAGAGAGTGAGCTTAAGTAAGCTTAAGAGAGTGATATTCAGTGATTTAAAATGACCTCCAACCTTGGATGATTCAGCATTGGATGTTTAGGTTTGACACCAAACACATGAGCAACAAAAGAAAAATATCTACACTGGATTTAGCAACATTAAAAACGTCTATGCACCAAAGGACATTATGAAGAAGTGAAACAACAACCTACAGAACGAGAGAAAATGTTTGCAACTCAAATATCTGACGAGGGTTTCTCATCCAGCGTCTAGAGAGAACTACAATTCAACCAGAGAAAGGCAAACAACGAACTTTTCAAAATGGGCGGAGAACTTGAATAGGCATTTCTCCAAAGAAGGTATGCAAATCACCAGTTGGCACCTGAAAATATTCTCGATATCATTAGTCATCAGGGAAATGCAACCCAAACCATAATGAGGTATCACTTCATACCCACTAGGATGTCTATAATTTTTTTTTTTTAAAGGAAAATAAGTGTTGATGAGGGTTTGGTTACACTGGGATCCTGATACATGGCTGGTGGGAATGCAAAATGGTGCAGCCATTGAGGAAAACAGTTTGGTAGCTCCTCATAGAATCACCATGTGACCCCACAATTCCACTCCTATGTAGATGCAAAAAGAAAAAAAAAAAATTAAAGCTCCAACAGATACTTGCACACCAACATTCACAGGGCATATTCACAATAGCCAAAAGGTGGAAGTAACCCAGGTGTCCATCAACAGACGTATGGATACACAAATGTGGTCTGTACACAAAATGGAATATTACTCTGCCATAAAAAGGAACGAAGTTCCAATGCTGCTATACCGAGGCTGAATCTTGGCATCGTTATGCCAAGTGAAATAAACCAGACACCTAGGATTACACGTATGTGAAATAGCCAGAGCAGGAAAATGTATAACTACAAGAAGCAGATTCGAATTCCCAGGGCGGGGGGCAGGGAGGAGAGGACAGGGAGGTACCGCCTCACATGCACAGCCTCTGTTTGGGGTAATAAAAAAGTTTTGGCAACCACAGGGGTGATGGTTGCACAACATTGCAATAATTAATGCCACTGAATTAAACAGCAAATGTTACGTTGTATCTATTTTACCACAATAAAAACTTTTTTTTTAAACATGATCTCTAAGGGTTGTGTTCAAGAGTCTCACCCTATTGCATGTCCAGAAACCCCAAGGAATGGCCCCGGGGCGAGAGCCTCTCTGGACGTGCTTTTCCTCTCGGGGGAGTGTATTGTTTTGGTCCAACTACCTGCAACCCACGGTGAGTCACAGAGGAAAACCCAAACGTAAGCACACAGGCAGGGTTCGGCTTTGTTGTGCTGTCTCTGGCTGAGCTGAAGTTGACCGGGAAGGAATGAAAAGACATTTGGCCAAGTTCTGCTGAAGCGAGGATAGCAGATCTGGTGGGGGCGGGGGTGCACCGGCCTTGCTTCGCTGGACACTCTCTGGGCGAATCCCGGGCTCCTTCAACCACAGTCGCTCCTCCATCCAAAGGCAGACCCCCGGACATGCCTTCCTATTTTAGTTTTTGGTTTAGGGGCTGCCACCGCAGCGCTGTTTATTTAAAAAACAAACACAAGTTCAGATGTCCGATAACAAAAGGTTGAATAAACAAAGCATGGCACAGCCGCCTAATGAGATCTTCTGTGACCATGGAAACGGTGTTGCGGAACCGCTGTCGTGAACACCATGCACCAAGGTCTGTCCGCCTGCTAGTCCTGAACAGACATCACCGTATTTAATCCACCCAACTCCACTGTGGCAAAGATGCCACACACACCCCGTTTGTGGATGGGTAAACTGAGGTGCTGAGAGCTTGCATAACTCCTTCAAGGCGGTGCAGTCAGCCGGACAGACCCAGGACGCGGGCCCTGTCTGGTTCCGGAGCTGGCATTCCTGACCCTGCTGTGTTCTTTAGAAATGCGTCCACTGAGCTGGGAAGCGGCTCACAGTAAGTGGACTGGACAAAGTTTAAAACACATATTTCTGAAAGAAATTTAGTGGCGAATTTATGTGCACAGAGCAAAACATGCAAAGATAGAAACCGAGTTTAATCGATACTCGTTGTGCCTTGGAGGTGAGTGTCTGTGTTGAAAAGCAGCAGGTTTATCAGGGCCTCAGGCAGCCTCTCTTCACGCCTCACCTTTGAGCAACCATGACTTAGAGGGAAGAGACTGCCACAGTCGGCTCAAGATTCACCCCTCAGCTGGGGGTAGGGTCACACCTCCTCGAGGTGGTAGGGGAGAGCATGGATGTTTCTGAACAACCAGCAATGTACCCATTGCAAGTGACAGAAAAGTCAACACAGCCTGGCTTAACTTAAAAACAAAGTGCGGGGTCACCCGCTGCAATCAGATGCCACTTAATTCCAGACTCACACAATGACCCCAGGATTGGAACCTCTGTTTACAAAGTGGCTGCAGAAGCTCCGGGTGTCACATCCTCATTACCATCCCCGGGGAAAAGGGAGCTTTTAGCCTCGGGGAATGTCTCTGCACATGTTATTGACTCTAGCTGGGTGACTCGGTCATGGGGTCATTGGGTGACCCTGAACCAATCATACACGTCTCAGGATATCACCAAAGCAGTGAGCTAGGAATGAGGGCGGGGCATCCCAAAGACAATCATTGCCCTTTTTACTAGAAGCGGAGAGGAATAGGTGGAGGGAGCCAGCGCTAGATTTCCACCAAGAGCTGGCAACCCAACAGCCAGACCAGGCAGGGCAAAGGTTTGGGGGCCACCTGCTCTCCGCTCCAGAGAGGGGCCCCCTGGTTGTGGACAGACAGGATCAGTGACAGGGGCAGCAAGACTGGAGAGCATGAGCAGAGAAAGGGCTGAGGACTTTGTTTCCAAATTGCACCAAGAAGACCTTGTCAGAGGTCACCGAGCCAGGAACGAAGAAAACGTTGCCAAGCCTCCCGTCGGTGAAAGGGCCTATTTCTTGGAGTGTTTTTCTAACCTTTTCTTTAACCAGGAAGTCACCACCGGATTAGCAATTTTCTGCAAAGAAACTTTTGGGGTGACCTTCTCTAGGAACAGAGTTGAATGGCACCATACGCAAGCGGCGTTACAGCCGTCCCTCCCACGTCGCGCTGCGACTTCCGCGGACACCTGTATTACAATTAAAATGAAAATTACCATACGTATGGACTGTAGGCCTATGTATCCGAGCATCCCGGGAACCCTTCAACACCGGGTGCAACCGCTAGAGTCTGGAACGGATTCACCGCGATAAACGAGGGACGACTGTATTTCTGTTACCTTAATGGATTCTGCGCGCCCACAAAGACTCCTCTCTACACTTGTACCTGCTTCGATCTCACTGTTCCTATATCCACGCATCATTCCTTCATCCGTCCATCTGTCCGTCCATCAGTCCACCCACCCATCCATTCACCTGAATGTTCTGTTTCTTACACCTTTATGGATTGCATCTAATTGGAGGGTTTGGGCACAGTTGACTCCCTCCGCCTTGCCCCGCAGCGGTCACTGGACTAGGCCTTGATTCGGCACCGTGAGAGCTGAGGCCAGGCTATGATCACTTATTCTTAGAAAGGTTGGCTGCTCGACACGCGGAGCACTCTCCTCTTAACCCTTGAGCTGGTTCTCATGAGGATACAGGTGATTTCCGAGCTTTGGGGACCTGTCTGTATTTCCTCCGAGTGCAGCTCCTCGTGGCCACCAGCTCAGAGGTGTGACCCGACTCCGTTTAACTCGGGGCAGGACGAAGGTGGCCTTGAAGTCCGCAGGTTCGGGCACTGCAGGGCTGCCTCCCAGCCCCACCCTCGAGGGCTCTTGTTAAATGCAGCCTGCGTGACTGTGACTGCTAACGGCCTCTTGGAAGCCAGGAGACACAGCAGTTAAGGCTCTTCAGCAATGTGTTCAGCCACAGTTCCCGTGACACGTTTCATCCCAAGTTAGAACATTCCCCCTGGGGATGCAGGCGCACGAAAGCAGCCCCCTGCACCCACGTCCCAGCCAAGAGGGGCGCCGTGGGAAGGAGCGTGCACACATGAGCCCCACTAGCCAGGCTCGGTGCCAGGGGCCGCGGGTGAGGTCTCCCGGGGGGTCACAGCACCCTCAGGCAGCTCACGATGGGCCCGGCTTACAGATGGGCGTCTGAAGTTCAGAGCGGGGCCGGCCGGGCCGAGCTCCCACAGGCGGGACGCGAGCAGCCGGGGTCCTCAGCCTGTCGCAGGGTCCCTCACTGCAGCACTGTGACACTGGGGCGGGGCCATTCACTGTGGGGGTGCTGTTCTGTGCATTGTGGGGTGTTCAGCAGCATCCTTGACCTCTACCCACGAGATGCAAGGAGCAGCCTCCCCACATTGAAACAACCAAAGTGTATCTGGGTATTGCCAGGTGTGCTTGGCGGGAGGAGGTGGAACACGCCCGGCTTTCTTGCCGTGTTCCGGGTACCACGGACGTCGCCTGGCAGGCGGTTGGACTGTGGCAGGGCCCCTGCCCACTCAGGACTCTTCCTTCGCCCTCCCCAGACCCAGCACGGCGCTTTAGCAAGCAGGTGCTCTAATAAGCGTGCCGAAACGGAACGGAAAAGTCAGCCTGTCCTAACTGCAAGCCCAAAGGGTTCTAACACCCCAGCAAAGGGGAGACACCTCTTCGGGCCTCGGTGTCTCCCTCTGTAAAAGGGTGACACTAACAGCACTCACTTTGTAGGGCTGTTATGGGAATTGAATGAACTAAGACTTGCCCTTAGACCCATGTCGGGTCCGTAGTAATTAAATTAAACGTACAAGTATGTCCCAGAGCACATCAGCTGCAGAGGACCGAAGGACCGGCGACGGCCGAGGGCCGCCGGGCAGCCGCAGACCCCGTGGGATCGGGCAGTGCCCTTGGCTGGGCCTCTGGGGGCACCCTGGTATTTAACATGGGGAAGGCTTCACACAGAATGTAAATGCCTGGTTTGTTCGAGAAGCTGGGAGAGCTGGCGTCCAGCCCAGACACCCTGTCCCCTGGCTGCCGTGGAGTGTGGGCCCGGCTGGGCCCTAACTGGGCCGGGACTTGGGCAGCTCCGTCTCCAGCCCCTTGAGAATATCCTTGGCCTCTGGAATCCCAACCGTTCAGGGGCTCTGGGCGGGGGAATAGCCCCTTCCGGCCCCCACCGTCCTCGGGTCCCGGCTGGGATTTGGGCAGGCCGGTGCCGGCATCTCCAAACTTTCTGCGTTTGTTTCCCAGGATCTCTGGCTCTCGGTTTACGCTCGCAGGATGTTATCTCCTCGGGAGAGCAAACGTGCTGAGAATTCGGAGAACTGAAACCAAACGGGCAGGGGGAGGGCGTGCGTGGAGGGGCCCCTGTTGGTCTTCACGAAGGCCTCCAATTCCACTTGGGTTTCTACTCGCCGCGACCAGGGGGCTGGGCTCGCAGTCCGGGTGCCCAGAGGAGCGAGGGCGGGTGGAAAATGCACCCCACACCTGTTGGAGGTACAAGGACGTTGAGAGGTACCCCTGCAACCTTGGAGACCCAGAGAGATGACGAGACGAGTCACGTGTCACCTGAAGTGGCAGAGGAAAGAGCCGCTGTGACTTCTTCAGCTTCCTGGGGTGGGATTCTTTCAGAGAAGTTTCTTTTAGTCCACGTGTGCTTTGGGACCAGGTAGCTCTGTGAAAACTCCCGCGCTGCCACTGAAGGTCCCGGGAAAGCTATCTAACCCCCCAGCACTCGTCTCTCCTGCAAAGGGGAAGGGATGGTGCCACACGTGAGAAGTGGGTCGTGCGGGCCTCGTGGCTGCTCTCGGGTGGACGGCTTCGGCTGCAGCAACAGAGAGCCGAGGCCTGCCCAGCCGAGCGCGGGGCGGGAGCAGAAAGGACGCCCGTCTGCCCACGGAGCCGCGGCCTCACTCAGCAAACACCGACTGAGCCTCCTCCACAGCCTAGGCCCCGCCTGGGCCCCCAGGACACCGCCTGTGCCACTGCCGTGCCCTCGGGGAGCAGGGGTCACGAGCCCCCGCGGGCAGCTCTAGTTGGTGTGGGCTGCTGGGAGGCCAGACAGGAGGGAAGGGGACAGAAAAGGTGAGAGCTTGGACACCCCCCAGGGGACATTTGGGTGGAGGCCAGGGACTGTCCCCACAGCAGAGAGCTCTCCCGATGTCACTAGTCCTGGGGGTCAGAGTGCGGCCTGGGGCACAGCAGTGAGGATGGAGTGAAGGGGACCCAGCTGAGATTCTACCTGGTGGGAATAAACGGCACGTGGGCTGTGGGCGGCTCTCCAGGTGTGTGCTGGCCTCGGGTCACGGGCTCCTGGCTCGCTGGCCCTTCGTGTCCTACTTTTCTTTCTTTCTGGGAGGTACAAGCTGTAGGAGCTCGGGCCCAACGGCCGGCGACCCGCCCCTCCCCCACCCCAGCTCCGGCGGCCAAGGGTGGCCCAGCTCCTGGGTGCAAGTTGGAGCTGCCGGGGGAGAGATAGCATCAAACATTTTTTGAGAGTCAAACTCAGGTCTTGTTTTTCAGGTTAAAAAATCGGTGGTGGGGGTGGGCCGTCGGGAGCGCACTGCACGGAAAGGTGCTCTCTTGGGGTGCATGTGTGCCTTTCTGAGCAAAAGGGGGACATGCCCCTCAACTACATTCCTGGAGGGGCTGGGCATTTCTTACTCCCCAACAGACATAGACGCCAACAACCACGAAATGCCCAACCCGGAGCTAAGACAACTCAGCACGTGGCTTTTAGGAAACTCAGAAGGCATAGCGAACCTCGAACAGGAAATACACCCGTCCTGGGGCGTCGGGCAGGTGGGCTCTCCGTGTGGAACCGGAGGGGGACATGGCCTGCCCAGTGGTACGCGCTCTCCACATCCTGACCAATCGGGCGTTCATGCCCTCAGCTCGCCCTGGTGCCCCCGCGTCGGGCCGGGAGGAAGCGGTGCAGGGCAGGCGCGCGGGGCAGGGCAGGCGCGCGGGGCAGGGCAGGCGCGCGCATGGTGCCCTGCGCATGGTGCCCTCCGCCTGGAGCGTGTGCTCCTCCGCCGTCCGACAGGTAGCCCTCAGCCGGTGACGAGGCCCCGGGAAAGAGCCACCGTGGGAAGACCGGGAGGGCAGTCCCGCTGAGGGAGCTGTTCCAGGCTGGAGGGGGCTGTGTCTGTCCCGGGACCTGACCGGGATGCCCTGCTCCGCCCCCTTCACCTGGTTAATTGCAGCCCTGGTTCTTCTCGTGCCCACGGGCTGGAGATGACTCTGGCATACGCCCACCGGGCTTTGTCCTCCTGAAGGCACTGAGCACCAGCCAAGCAGTTGGCTCTGTGTCCCCAGACAATGAGGGTGCCAGGGCCAAGGGGCCAGAGGCTGCGGGGGCTTCTGTTCACTGCTGGGCCTCAGCCTCCGACCTGCGCCTGGCATCCTCATCCAGTGCCTGCTGAACGAATGACCGATGAAGGAAGAATGACCGACCGATGAACGCATGCGTGCATGCATGAACCAACGAAGAAAGCAGGCAGGTAAAACCAGAGCTGCTGAGAACCAAGAGAGCCCAAAGGTGACCTCCATTCACCACCCGGGCCGGGTCCACCTCCCCCTCCTTCACGGGCAGATGCCAAGAGCTGAACTATTCCCTGCAAGGAGACAGGAGGTTGACATCATCCTGTCATGCGGAAGGATTCAGGGAACATGCTTTTGGTTACCATGGCAACTTTAGGTGTCAGACCTCTTTGTAGCCTTTAGGGTGTGTGTGTGTGTGCGCGCGTGTGTGTTTGGGGTGAGGGGTCTAGCACTTCTGAGTTCAGACAAATACTGAGACACTGTCAGGGTGTGTGAGCTGAGTCGATTGGATTTTAAAGGATGTCAAGAGGTGAACTTGATCTTGTTTCCCAAAACCCAAAGGACCAAATCTCCTGGGCTTGGTTTGAGGGCAAATAAAGAGTTAACAAGTAGCAATCTCACAAAACCCAACATTCCAGAGTGGCTTGAAATAAACCTTAACACCAGCCGGTGGGAGGAGGTCACAGGGCAGCCAAAAGGACAGATTGGAGAAAGAGGATGAAATTCTAGCCCCACTCTACTTCCTATCAGCCACTTGGCTTTGGTCAAGTGACTTTGGTCCTCCAAACCTCCGTTTCTACACTTGTAAAATGCGGTAATCATGCTACCGTCCCCTCCTGGGGATGGGGTGGGGCAAAGCTCATGGCAGGGGACAATGTGTGCAAAGGCCCTGTGGGGGCTTGGGAAGAGCTTTCTCGAGGACCTGCAGGGAGGCCGGTGAGCCAGTGGGTGAGGGAGAGTAGTGTGGGATTAGCTGGAGGGGCTGTGCGGAGCTGGACCACAGAGAGCCGTGGAGGGACATGCAGGACGTTGGACGGGCGCAAAGTGTAGACCTGGGACCAGCATCATCGTCCCCTGGGAACTTGTTACAAATGCAGATTCTCAGGCCCATGCCAGACCTACTGAGCAGGAAACTCGAGGAGAGGAACTCAACACCCATCTTTAAAAAAAAAATTTTTTCCTTTATTAATTTGAGAGAGAGAGGGAGGGAGAGGGAGAGAGAGATAGAAACATCGATGAGAGAACATAGGCTGGCTGCCTCCTGCATGCCCTTCACTGGGCGTTTGGCCCACTGTCTGGGCATGTGCCCTGGCCAGGAATCAAATGGCGACCTCTTGGTTGAGTTGACGCTCAACCACTGAGCCACACCGGCCGGGCTCAACACCCATTTTTTCTTTTTATCCTCACCAAAGGACATTTTTGCATTTATCTTCAGATAGAGTGGGAGGGAGAGAGGGGGGAAGAGAGAGAGAGAGAAACATCGATGTGAGAGAGACACATTGACTGGCTGCCACCCACATGACCCCAACCGGGGCCGGGGTTGAATTGCAACCGAGGTACGTGCCCTTAGTGGGAACCGAACCCAGGTCTTTCTGGACCGCAGGCCAACGCCCTAACCGCTGAGCCAAACCGACCAGGGCTCCACACCCGTTTTTGACGTCCACTGTCCTCTGTTGCGTCAATTTCACGAATACTCAGAGTTTGCAAAGAACAGCAGGACATGGTTAAAGGTTTTCATCAAAGTTGCGAGGACATAGATCCTTCTGGAAGTCCTCTTCTGTCTGCTAGAGGCCTGCTGGGTGGGTGTGTGCACCCTGCTCAGAGCAGGAGAGGGCTATGAGGCAGGGTTACCAGGTAAACCTAGGCCAGGATGCTCAGTAAAATTTGAGTTTCAGATAAACAACAAATCGTTTTTCAGTCTAAGCATGTCCCATGCACAGTATGTGCGGTGTTTTATCGGACACCTGCCGCAACTGCCCCATTCCGACTCCCCTCCCCCGAGCCCTGGCGTGGTTGGGCAATGACTCCTTTCCTTGGAATCTTCTGGAAGCTGGGCATCCACTTTGAGACGTGCTCATTACTTGGTTCACCGTCACTCCAAGGGAACGGTCTGAGCTTCAATAAAGTGACTCACGCTGAGCTGATCCGTCTTAGAAAAAAATACAAATCAGAATGACCGAGTGGCTGTTGGTGACTGGGCTCGGTTTCAGACAGCGCTCGTGTTGCAATCACTTGATTTATAGCTTTTTGCTGGGCCAACCCCGAGCTGGGAGAGGAGGTGTGTTCCGCCCACTGAGCCCTTCTCACCTTCCCCGGGCGCCGGTGGGGTTTGATGCCGCCCTTGGTCGCAGAGGCTGGGGGGCTCCCCGCTGCTCTGGCCTTGGCCTCTGCAGACTCCTCCCGGCCAGTGGGCATGTGTGGTCCATCCCTCTGATCTTTGTTGCCACCCATCGGCCAAGCCAAATCTCTCCCTTGCTTCACGACATCAGAGTTTTACCTGTTTTCCAGGTAGATGCCGCGCTGGGGGCTCTCCGTTCAATGCAGGGCTCCACTCTATTGGCGCCGTTCCATAAAGGCTGGAGGGGGGCTGAAGGAACGGCGCCTTCACCGCGGCCTGGCTGGGGGAGCCCCAACTATCTACCCTTGGGAGCCTCCGTTTCCCATTCTGCACAACGAGGATGATAAGAAATCTGCCCCTTGGTCACAGGTAGCTGTGAGGTCTGGATAAGGGAGTGCCATCACGCCATCCTTGGCACAGGAGCACGTGGGGGCCCGAGGGGGGCCCCCTTCAGTGAGGGCCGGTCACAGCCACACGCCCAGAGGAAGAGCACTGAGCTGGGACCATGAGAGCAGAAAGCAGGCTCTGGGGACCTGCTGGTGAAACCTCGGACACTTTGGGAGTTACTGCAGCTCTCTCTGAAGTCAACAATAGGAGGGAGGGCAGGGGGGAGGGAGCCGCTTGAGCAAGAAACAGATAAAGTCTTGTTTCTGGGCTTTTGAAGACTGACGCAGATTCGTCTTTCCTTCTCGTTGGCATTTTGTTTTATGTGCTTTGTGGTTTAGTTTCTGTCCGGAGCTCAGGATTACGAAGGTGCCGACACTTCCAAATCCCACCTTGGGCCCCACCTTCAGTGGTGAGTTCCTTCCCTCTGTTGATGTCCCTTCCCCCCAGCCCCCGTGTTACGGAATAAACATTCTGTTCTTGCCCCAGAAAACGGAGTGAGTGACACACTTATCCTTTGTAAGAGTGGTGTGTTTATGCTGGAAATCGAAGGCAATACATGAGAGAGAAAGGAAACATCGCTCAGATTCCAACCACTCGAAGAGATGCTCGCTCTTTTAAAATAACATTTTTGTTCCTGATGATTATCTGAAGCTAAAGGTTACTGAAGTGGAACTTTAGAAAATAAAGATATAAAAAAAACGAAAGAAAATTCCACTACCCGGAGATAATGACCGTTACTATTTCAGCCTCGTTCCTTCCCATTCTCTCTCTCTCTCGCCCTCTTTCCACATTTGAGATGTAATTATACAAACTCCTCTCATTACTTACGGCTTAGAAGGCAGTTTTTAATCATCTCATTTCAAACCATGAGAACGTCCCATGTCCTTTGTCCTGGAGAAAGCTCAGTCCAGTGGTCGCAAGGGCCCGTTCCGTCCTGTGTTTGGGCCATAATGTAACCACGTCCCAACGTCGAGTACTTCGCCTTTCTGTTTGTTTGTTTTTATAATATATATTTTATTGATTTTTTAGAGAGAGAGGAAGGGAGAGAAACATCGATCGGCTGCCTCCTGCACGCCCCCTACTGGGGATCGAGCCCACAACCCAGGCATGTGCCCTGACCGGGAATCGAACCGGGACCTCTCAGTTCACGTGACGATGCTCAGTCCACTGAGCCACACCAGCCGAGCAAGCACTTGGCCTTTTTGTAGCTTTTCACCGGGACAGCCTCTCCCTGAGTCCCGGCCACTGATCTGTGCCCACATTTCTGAGGATGGCCAGGGACAGATTTTTCAGACAACTGAGTCTTCAGAGAATGAATGCATCTATTTTAAAGTTGAAATGATTTCAACGTGAATCTTCTCATTTTACATTGATGCTTGCCACGCTCGCCGGCATTCCCGGGTGGAGCGGAGGAGAAGAGGGTGGGAGTCCCTCTCTTCAGTGCGACAGTTGTGGCCCTGGAGGAACCGTCAGAAAGTCGCTCTGGAGAGAGAGAGAGGGGGGATTTGGTTTCTACCGGAAACACCTGTGCACATTTCACAGCTTTCAACGCAAACGCTGGTGCACTGAAACCACAGACCTCCCGTCAATCAGCCACCGCCTAACAAGAAAACGAGGCGGCTCGAGCACGCCCGGAGATGTTCCTGGGACGTTGGACTCTGATCCCAGGAACACACACTTGCAGGACGTCTGCCTGGAGTGTCCTTGCCATGCCTGCTGCTCCAGCCCCAATCCTACTGCCTGGAGCCCTCCACTGGCTCGGCCCAGCCCGAGAGAGAGGGAGCCCGAGCCAGCGGCACCGGCCCAGCGTTCGCCCAGTTGCGATCTGGAATTGGTTGAGTGGCTGATCTTTATCTCGCACGAACAATGCCCGGTTTCCTGGGATGAAAGGGAATCGTAGGGGTGAAGCTGCTAACTAGGGAGTGTAGCGAGGTCCTGCCCCAGCACGCAGCACCCTGCCCGAGACCCCCAGCTCAGAGCACCTGGGCTTTTCCGAAGCCGCCTTAAACACCGGGTACTGTTCCCACGCCCAGTGCCACCTTCATTCCCACCCCAGGGGAGAGACAGTTGGCTGAGCACATGCTCCAAACCCCAGGTCCTGCTGTGTGGCCCCGGGGTAGCCCTCTGACCTCTCTGCTCATTCGTACACCGACCTCGGAGGGCTGATGTGAGGATGGAGCCAGGTCACGCCTGCAGAGCACTCCTAACAGGCCTGCCATGGAGTCGCTCTTTCTGCCACCAGCATGTACAGGCACTTTGTCCTGTGGGCCGCAGCGTGCCTGGTGCTGAGAACAATGCCAGGTACATGGCAACACTCTGTAAGTGTGCACCGAGGGCATGCGCCCTGCTCACCAGCACCCACAGCCTGGGCACAGTGCTTGGCGCACCCTGGGTGATCAGTTTGTAATGTTTAGTCCAGGAGTGCGTGCCACCTCCCCTCGGGTGTGGGTCTCCGGGTCTTTGTTAAGGAGCCAAGATGAGTTGGTGTTTGCTCCAAGGAGCCTGATGCACTCCTTCCAAACACCTATAGCAAAGACTCCCTGCGTCCCAGCCCGAGCTGGACACCAGCAACTTAACCTCTGGTCTCTAGACAGCGCTTCCCCTTGTCGGCGATGGGCACACACAGGAGACACGATATTTGGACAGTGCGGTGGGTCACACAGACAGGCTTGGGGACATCTGCAAGGTGCAGGGTGGAAACATGCCTTGCATTGAAAATACTCTATAATTATGACGAGGAGGACCACATACAAAGGACTGCGGGGCACAGCTAATACTGAGTTACGTTTAAAACTTTCCATTAAAACCCTGTCACCTCTTCAAACAACACCTTGAATTTGCTTCCCTGAACATACCTGGTTTGTGTCAGAGGTTATGGTTGGCATGACAACACAATCTCTGAGCAAGAATTCTGCTGGAGCTGTCTTCAGATTCTTCATTGTCACTGTCTTTAAAACTTTTTTTTGAATAAACAAGGAATACAATCTTAAAAATCAACTGTAAAACATTCAACAAAGAAAGAAAACAACAACAGGTGAAATTGTACTTAAAGAATTCAAAGCCCCGGCCGGTGTGGCTCGGTTGGAGTGTCCCCCCCACGCACCATGCAAAGATGCAGAAGCGGAGGGCTGGTGATCCAGGGGCTCTGCGAGTCATTACAATGACCTTGGCAGCCTCCCTGAGCCACAGGTACACCATTGCAGGGGCTCCAGCGACAGGATCCGATTTAGGTTTCAACAGCGCCCCCTGGCCGCCATGCTGGGCACAGGCAGCACAGGGCCGCGGCAGGGAGAAGGGGAGGGTTGCCAGGGGGAGGAGGGTGGCCTGGGAGAGGTGTCATCAGAGCCCCTCCCCACCTGTGATCTCATCTTCTCACCCAGCTATTCCACACCTGGGAGCCAGACTCAAGAAACAGCCCCGGAAACCCACAAAACTCAAACAAGATTTCAAAGGGGAGGGTGAAGTTCGGGAGGGATTGGATGGAAATGCCAGAATTGTGACGTAAAGAAAAAACTGGGTGCAACATTCACACCCCGTAATGGGGGCCTAGCGAGGTCCAGCTGCAGGTGTGAGGCCGGCATAGGGGCAGCCTGTTGGTGGCGTGTCACCTGAGCGGTCACAGCAGGACAGTGTGCCCAGTGCCACAGTATGTCATCACGCAGGAGAGACACTGGGAGGCAGGCAGCGGCCTGGTGGTCCCAAGAGGGCAGGCCAGCCTGGAGGGGGTCGGAGGCTGGCCTCTCTGAGTCTAGGTGGGCAGGGCTCTGGGCAGGGGGCAGGGCTAGGCATTGCCCTTCTAAAGGCCCGGCCCCTGGAGTTGCAGGGTCTCCTCCTCTCCCCTTCTCACCCCACCCCTCCCCCATCCCGCCCCTCCCCCACTCCCCCCACCCCTCCCCTCCCCCACTCCTCCCCCACCCCACACTCCCTTTCCCAGCCCATCTTGTATAATTACAGTCAGCAGTTTCACTATGGGCTCATACAGAACAGGTGGGTACAGGGCTCCCGGTCTGGCCTGCCTCCCAGTGGGCGGGGGGTGTTTCCAATAAATTTCGGCGTTTTTAATGAGTTCTTTACAACTGCTAAATGATTAAACCCAAGATTGACAAGAGTAACTGGTAGCCCCAAATCTTGGCAGCAAATGAGAGGAGCGGGGCCCCACCCCGCCATCCCCCTCGGCAGACGGTGGCAGCTCGGTACAGGTGAGGGCTGGCAGAGCCGGCGCCTCGTGCAGCTGAACCCCGGAACCAGGAGCTCCCACGTTTCCCGGTTATGGCGGCCTCCTCCGTTTCCTTCGGGTCTGACGCGGATGCACGAGGGGTGGCCTCCATCTAATGCGCACACAGCCCAGCGCCAGAGACCAGACGGCCCCCGTTCTGTGGGTGTGGGGACAGGGCCTGCCTGGCCAGGGCTGTCAGACGGAGCAGGGCCAGGGCAGGACCCCCGGGCACATCTGACCTTCAGATAAACAGCAAGCACATGTTTCAGTCTTAGTGTGTCCCAAACATTGCACGGGACCAGCTATAGCTGGGGAATGGCTCACTGGCTGGCTGAGATCGCACTTGAGCTGTGGTTCTGTGTTGCGACTGGAGATCCTATTCCCAGGATAAGACCGATCTGAGAAAAAGTTTTACCTGGGGAACCAGCCAAACGATGATCACGTGACCTTCATCGTGACCTTCCAGGGTGCGGAGCATCGGAGGGAGCCTGTCCCATGAGCCAGTGGTGGGCAGAGGGTCACGCAGTGGTTAACGGGAGCTGTGGTGTCTGGGTTTGGATCCTGCTGCTGCCGCTCTTTAGCTGGGTGACCTTAGAGAGGTCACTTAGGGAGCCTCATTTTCTCCGTGTGACGTTGGCATGAAGGGACCTAGTTCTCAGGGTGATTTGAAAGTGTCACGACAGGGTCCATTGGGCGCGCCTCGTCCCAGAGCACGTAACCGAGGGTGATCCCGTTAGACTCCGCTACCGCGGAGTCCATACCGAACCCTCCGACGGTCTTCCCTCTGAAGGTCAAGGTCAGGATGCCTGTGTTAGAAGAAAACATGGCCCCAGGGGCAATGGCACGGCCCTAAAAGGTTGGGACCTTTGGCTCTCAGAGAGGGTTGGCATGAAAAGTATCGAAAAGGACAGCTCCCTGGTGAGATCCGAGTGGGGACCCTCCGAGCAGACAGCACTCCGGAGCTGGAGACCAGGCCGAGGTAACCCTGACCGACCCCGCGACACGGCCCATTTCAAGCCTCCCCGCTGTGGGAGCCCCAGCAGGACCCGGCCCACGACTCCGCTCTGTAAGTATTCGAGTTCCTGGCTCTGAGTCCCCGCTGCTCTGAGCTCCGGACCAGGACTCGGCCCTCCAGGACCTGACGCTGCGGGGGAGGAGCAGCCCTGGGTGAGTAGCGGGAAGTCCGGGCAGGGAGTGAGCAACTGTTACGTTTATTCACTGAGCAAGATTACTTGCCAAGTGCCATTTGCATATGACCCGTCATGTAACACAGTCATGGGGCAGCGTGTGGAGGGACCAGCGCTCCCGAGGAGCACACAGTCCCGGGGAGGCCAGTGGGACCCCAGATCTGACCAGGGAACAAGGCCAATTTGAGGTCTAGGAGAAGCCGAGGTGCCGGATGCGGGGCAGGAAGTCACCCCGCTGGAACCCTAAGGGGGGGTTCTAACCGTGTCCAGAAAGAAGCCGGAACCGCACAGTCCACAGCGTAGCCACACACGGCTATTTTCATTCAAACGAATGGAACTGAAATAGAATTTGAATGTCCACTTCTGGGTTGCACTGACCACGTGTCAGGAGCTGAACGGCCTCATGCGGCCAGTGGCTAGCACACGGGATGGAGCAGGGCGGAGGCGCTCCATGCCCAGCTCAAGTTCAGGTGGGCAGTCCTGAGACTATGGAGACCAGAGAAAAAGTTCTTGAGTCCAGAGCTAAATTTTCCAAGGTCTTAAAGAAAAAACCATCTTGGGCCCCAGATTAAAAAATTCCACCCTAAGTAGATATTTTGATTGCTTAAGTCTAAGGACAAAAATCGAAGTTCTGGGTTCCTGAGAAGAAGGCCCAAGAGGCCTAAGAAAAAATTCCGAAGAGGACGTGGATGCATGCGACGGGGCACCAGGGCCTGCCCAGCCCGGCGTCCGAGAGCTTTGAGAGAACAATCTGAGCTCTCAGTACATCTCAGTTTCAGCCTCGACAAAGACCTCCTGCTGGAATGTCCGATGAATTGATCACGCGAAGACGTACTGGCGTCTATAGGAACCCAGGGGTCGCTATTCCTGGGCACAGGTCTGTAAGTTGACCTTGGACGGCTAAAGCCGAGCTGCCAAGATGGAAATGACAGGGACACCTGGAGGCGAATTGCAACACAACATCCACGAGGGAAAGCAATAAAGGTAAAAACGGACATTGTAAGAATTACATTCGGTTGCCTAGAACACAGAACTCAAATAAGTCACTTAAATAAGATGAGCCTATTTCTTCTTATTTAAAAGATACCTAGAGAAGCCCTGGCCAGTTGCTCAGTGGTTAGAGCATTGGCCTGCGGACCAGAGAGGCCCAGGTTTGGTTCCCGCTAAGGGCATGTACCTCGGATGTTGTTCGTCCCCGGCCCTGGTTGGGGTCATGTGGGTGGCAACCAGTCGATGTGTCTCTCTCACATTGATGTTTCTCTCTCTCTCCCTCCCACTCTATCTTGAAGATAAGTGCAAAAATGTCCTCGGGTGAGGATAAAAATAAATAAATAAATAAAAGATACTTAGAGGGGAGCGGGCCAGACTGGCAGGGACACCCATCATTGGGAACCCGGTCTCCTTCTGTTTCTGCTTTTCATTCTTAGCATGAGACTTCCAGTCTTAAGCCTCCTCATGGCCCAAGATGGCTGCTGGAGCCCCAGCCATCATGACTTATTCTAGGCAGAAGAAATGAGCAAGAAGGCTGCACTGAGAAAAAGGGCCCAATTCGCAGCTGAGTCAGCCTGTCTTTAAGGAGCTCACCAAGCAGCCCCATGCAATGACATCCTTCCTCTCAGATCTTGGGGGCCATTTCTACCTGCAAAGAATCTAGAAATAAAGTCATTTAGCACATGATCACTCAGAATAAAAACAGGGTTCTCTTATGAAGGAAGAAGAAAGGAAAGGAGAGAGGAAAGGAGGGCGTGAGGAAGGAAAGGAAGGGGGGGAGGGAAGACGGGAAAGGAAGGAAGGAAGGAAGGAAGGAAGGAAGGAAGGAAGGAAGGAAGGAAGGAAAGAAGAAAGGAAGGAAGGAAGGAAGGAGTTGGTTAAGCATTCAGCAGGTCCAGTCATACATGGTACAAGTCACACAGGGCAGCTACTTTGCCCCCAAATGCAGAGGAGCAGACTAGGAAATTGTCTGCTCACTGAAACAGCAATGTCTACAGAGCGAGGGTGCCAATAGGGAGCAGTGTGGAGTGTGGCAAACTGGAGGACCTGCATTCGTTCCAGAAGGCCTCTGCCCCTCACTTCTGGCCGATTGTGGAGTCTGCCTCATTGCCGTTTGTGTGATTGGGATTTTGTCTGTTTGTTTTTTAAGACCATCAAGAAATCTAGATGTAGGTTGTGATTTCTCCATTTCTAAATGCCGAGTTAACAGTTATTTGTAAAAATGTAAGCAATATGAGGGGCAAATGAAGTTGGCATGTTCTGACCCAGAGAGGGCATGTTTTTATCTCCTGATTATAGACAGGCAAATACAATACCTTCATCACATGGAATTATCGAATGGAATTGTATCAGTTGTTAAGGGGGAGATCTAAACATAATCAGATCCACCAGGGTAGGGAGATGGCTGTGACCTTGGGTGCTTGCCGTGGCAGTCGGGTGCGGGGCGCAGGGTTGCCGTGCAGAACTGGGTGCCCTGCCCCACCGAGCAGTGAGCAAGCCTGAACCCCGCCATTCAGCCTCCTTGTACGTGACAGTCTCCCCACCCCCAGCCGTGCTGGGGCCAGGGGTGTGGAGAGGGGTGGGGGTCACGCTGCCTCATCTCCGGGAAGGGCAAACACCTGATGAGTCTGAGCCTGCCTGCTGGCAGCGGGGCCTTTCCCCAGATTTGGGGTGGATTCTGCTGGGATCGAGCCAGGCCTCAGTCTTTGTCCGAGATCTCGGGGTACGCATTACACAGGGGATGAAGGTCAGTGGGGCCGACCTCAGGAACAAATGTCAGGGGAGGAGGTGCCAGGCCGCGGCCAAGGTGTCAGGCACAATGGCTCGGCTTGCCCTTTCTTTGTCACCAGCTAAATGCCAATCACAACAACCATTCTGTCATGAGAGCACAGCCTCCGGCTGGCATGAAGGCAGCTATGGGCCCTCCACGGGGGGCACTGTCCCCCACGTCTGTGCTCCGAAGAGGGCATTCCTGTCGTCAACTAACTTCCTCATTTGGGCATTGACCAGGCTCTTCCCCTGGGTGACAACGGTCCTGGTTTCCCTGGGACGAAGGGGGTTCCTGGGACGCAGGGCTTTCTGCTCTAAACCAGGCTGAGTTGGCCACCCCGTCTCTGTCACTCTCCACGGACAGCCTCTTGTCCTTTGCCAGGATGGGCAAGGACATGGTAACTGCCTGCCAAAGGTTGCAGAGTGCAGGCGTCTTCCCGGGGGGGGAGGACAGTCCAGTCCCCGGGAAGGCTCTGAGTCCTCCCAACCAGCCCCAAACCACAGGCAGCAAGGGAGGGCCGGCGCCGGGCTCCCCGCGGAGAACAAAGTCAGGAGCGTGGGAGAAACTCGATTCAGAGGTTTAAAAACTATGTTACCTCTGTTCACAGCCCAGAGAGGTAAAAGCCCAGCCCCTCTGTGCTGAATCTTCCCTCGCTCCTGGCACAGGTAGAAGGCATTGTCTCAAGCACAGTATTTCAAAACAAAACTCGGGAACATGTGCGTGGGTTTGCAGAGCAGAGAGCACAGAAGAGCCCTCTTGGGGGGCTCCCTCGAGCCACGGGGCTCGCCTTCCTTTACCCTGCCCTGTGTTGCTTGAGGTTGTGCATCCATTTTCGAGACCTGATACCTGCAAGGATTTAGAACAGAACTGTAGCCCAGACGGTGTGGCTCAGTTGCCTGGGCATCATCCCATGCACCGAGAGGTCGCCGGTTCGATTCCCAGTCAGGGCACCTGCCAGGGGCTGCAGCCCAGTTGGGGGGCGTGCAGGAGGCAGCTGATTGATGTTTCTCTCTCCCTCTCCCTTCCTCTCTCTCTAAAAACATCAATAAAAACATTTAAAAAAAAATAAAACAGCCCTGACTGGTTTGGTTCAGCGATTAGAGCATGGCCTGAGGACCAAAGGGTCCCAGGTGCGATTCCTGATCAAGGGCATGTACCTGGGTTGCAGGTTTGATCCCTGCTCCCGGTTGGGGCTGTGCAGGAGGCAACCAATGGTGATGTGTTTCACATGATGTGTTTTGTTTTTTTTTTCTCTCTCCCTTGCACTCTATCTTAAAAAAAAAAAAAAAAAAAATCAATGGAGAAATATCCTTGGGTGAGAATTAACAACAACAACAAAAACCAAAGCAAAACACAGAACTATAATTTCTTCAAACTGAAAATGCTTTGTCTCCAAGGCTAAGCAGTCATTCGAAGGAAAGTGCTCAGCATCCAGGACACACCATTCAGTGGCCAGAGCACGTCAGATTGTAGCATCACCGCAGTGAAAATAGATGTACGTGTTGCAGGGATTTGTCCAAAAAGTTCTGAGATGATTCACAGCAAGATTTGAACGTAAGTGTACACCCAGGAGAAAGTTAAGGTATAACCTTGTACTTTAAAATTCATTCTCTGCCACTGGGCTAACCTTCTTGCCCTACAGAGCCAATACTTTTATTTTTTCTTGTTCAAAGGCAGAGATGGCATTCCTACTCCGGGTTCACGGGTCTGTAAGACCCCTAGGGTTCCTCCCTCCCCATTCCCACAGGCCCTCATCCTGGCGCAAAGCAGGGCGAATTTTCTACACCTTTTTAAGAACAAATCCCTCGTGTAATTAATTAAGCCTATAATTATAGACCAATCTTTAAAAACGTAATTTGTAGCTTCCCGACAATGCTCATTTCAAGCCTGACTTTTGATGTGGGCTCAGTTATATTGGGACCAATTTTTACAACTTGGAGACTCAGGAGAAACCAGGCTTCATCTGTGACTGATTTAAATACACTGTTGTTTCCATATTTATGTCTTCATAGAAACTGGTGTTTATGGAGCCACGCTGCACCCCAGGCCCTGGATACAGGGCTCCGAAGCGTGAATTTTATGTGAACCTCTTGGCCACCTCCTGGGAAGTTGGAGGGATGGTTTGCTCCATTCCAGTTTTTTCTTTACCATTAGTCATAGCTCATCTTCCTTCTGAGGGTCGTTCGTTTTATGGAACAAGCTTCATTCTGCTTGTGCCATTAAAAAAATAAAATCTGAATTTGCGTAGGCCACTGTGCGAGTGAAAGTGGAGATTTTGGAAGAGAGCAGTGAGGTTTTTTTTTGTGTTTTTTTTTTATCCTCACTCGAGGATATTTTTCCATTTTTTGTACAGATAGAGTGGGAGGGAGAGAGAGAGAGAGAGAGAGAAACATCGACGTGAAGGGACACATTGAGTGGCTGCCACCCGCACGACCAACCAGGGCCGGGGACAAACTGCAACCGAGGTACGTGCCCTTAGCGGGAACCGAACCCGGGTCTCTCTGGACCGCAGGCCGACGCTCCAACCACTGAGCCAAACTGG
This sequence comes from Molossus molossus, assembly GCF_014108415.1. Taxonomy (NCBI): domain Eukaryota; kingdom Metazoa; phylum Chordata; class Mammalia; order Chiroptera; family Molossidae; genus Molossus; species Molossus molossus. The sequence goes on along the minus strand of NW_023425399.1, from coordinate 4,117,484 downwards.
CCAGGGCGAGCAGTGAGGTTTTGACCCGCTTTGCAGACACTGCGGTGGAACCCCATCCACAGACTCTGCCCTGCCCGGCACAGGGCGGCCCGGCGGCCACTCCGGGGGTCTGCAACCTGGGACTCTCTGGGCTGCTTGGAGCATGGAGGTGGTGCTGGGAGACCCAGGCTGTCTTTGCAGAGATTCAAGAGGGCGGGGCCCTCAGGAAAGGGGTCGGGGCCCTGGGGCGGGTGAGCAGGGCTGTCAAAACACTGATTTTGCTTCCTCCACCGACACTGGGGCTCTTACTGACACAACGATCTGATCCGTAGCCGAGAGCGGAGCCTGCACTTCCCAGCTGCGAGGCGGGAATTCGGACCTGTCAGGGCACAGGCATTGGTTGCACAGGTCAAGGACAGTCCTCTGAGCGCTCAGGGTGGCACAGTCCCCACCCTGCGCCCTGCGCGGCTCTGAAGCCCGCCTGCCTCTGTCTGGAGCCAGCACCGGGGGAGCCCTTGTCCTTTGGTTCCGAGTGAAGGTGTAGTTGGGGGAGCTTTCTTTTTACCTGGGGAAGGAGTCCCTCCCTGTGAACACCTCCCCAAAGGGGCATCCTAGCCAAACCTTCCTGTCTAAATATTTCCTTATTTTGGACTTTCACCCTGGAGACAGGTTTTTTTTTGTTTTGTTTTGTTTTTTGGGGGGTTAAATTGTGTGTAGCCTCTCAGAGGGATTACTCATGTTGACCCGTGGGAGGAGCCACCCCCAAATACCTTTTGACTCATTTGGAGTTTCTAGCGCCTTGCATTAACTTTGAATGACTGCTTTTGTTGAGCAGATGCTTATTGGGAAACACCCTTGCAGGCCGTCAGTACATGCCATCCAGTACATGCCACCGCATTGCCCGGCCCGGGGGAGCGGGCCTGGGGCAGCCCCGGCAGGTCCAGAGAGGGGAGCACCTCTACCGGCTCCGCTGCAGCCGGCGCGAGGGCCCGGTGGGTCTGCGCACGTGCGGGCCAGGCAGGGCCACGGGCAACCGCGCATCACGGCCGTGCTCGCCACCCCACAGCCAGGCAGGGCCACGGGTGCCCGCGCATCACGGCCGTGCCCGCCACCCCACAGCCAGGCAGGGCCACGGGCAACCGCGCATCACGGCCGTGCCCGCCACCCCACAGCCAGGCAGGGCCACGGGCGCCCGCGCATCACGGCCGTGCCCGCCACCCCACAGCCAGGCAGGGCCACGGGCACCCGCGCATCACGGCCGTGCCCACCACCCCACAGCCAGGCAGGGCCACGGGCAACCGCGCATCACGGCCGTGCCCGCCACCCCACAGCCAGGCAGGGCCACGGGCGCCCATGCATCACGGCTGTGCCCGCCACCCCACCTTCCTGCCTTCACTCGAGGTTCGGTCCCTGCTCTGCTGCAAACCTTCTCCCCTGAGAATGAAATGCAGGTGCCCCGGGCAGGAGGAACGAACCCAAGCCCCGAGCAAACGCTCTCGTTCTGAAGGCTGCGAACCACCCTTTCCCCCGCCGGTTTGGTGGTTCTCCACCCATTGGAATCAGAATCAGCTGAGGAGGGTGGGCCTGGTCAAAATTCTGATGCTCGGCCGCCTCTGACCAATAGAATCAGACTCTGGGCTTTTTGTTTGTTTGTTTGTTCCTCACCCGAGGATATTTTTCCATTTATTATTAGCTAGAGTGGGACGGAGGGAGGGGGACAGAGAGAAACATGATGTGAGAGAGACGCATCACTGGTTGCCACCCACACGACCCCACCAGGGCCGGGACGAACCAGGCATGTGCCCTTGGCCGGAATCGAACCCGCGACTCACCGGTCCTCAGGCTGGCGCCGAGCCAGGCTTCTTCTTTTTGTCAAAGCCCCCCATGTGAGTGTTTAGTGCGCGGGAGGCTTCCGCTCAGGAAGACAGTCCAGAGTTCAAAATGTCAAAAGGAATAGAGAGTCGCCAGGTGAGTTTCTCCGAATCCTGAACCTCCCGGCTAAGTACGGGCATCCCAGTGGCTGAGAGACGGAAGAGCCAGCCCCACATGTTCGTGGGGCCCAGCCCAGAGGATTCGGCATTCGTGCGGCCCCCTCTGCTGGCCACGAAAATCAGCCCAGTCTCTCCGGAAGAGGGCTGTGCAAAGGGGCTCAGCTGCCACCTGTGCTGCTCAGATGCTGGGTCCCCACAGCAGGAAAATGTCCAAGGCAAATACCAAAGTGTTGGGGGTGGGGTCAACCTTGTGTTTCACCAATAACGCTATTTCAGAAAAGAGAAGGCATTTCCCAGCAAAAATATGAAAGGAAAGTATTTGCAGAACAGAGGTATTTAGGCTGTAGGAATAAATGCAGCCTTCAAAAAACCCTTTCTGCATTTTCCATATTTTCCTTATTTTGCTGTAGGCCAGTGAGCTGCGCCTGGGACTTGAGCTGGGGGGGGGAGGGCACTGGCTGGAGTCTCATGTCTTCTGTGACTTGTTAGCTTAGAGGTAGGGAGTAGGTGGGGAGCGTTACTGTTACCTCTGGAGTAACCAAAAGTATGGAGTTTATGTATGGGCTAGTAAAGAGGTCCATGAATTCTGTGCCAGAGAGCTTGGCACACATGAGTTGCTGAAAAGAGGGTGGTGGTTTGCCCGGGGCACAGCGCAGTGGATGGAAGTCTGTCAGTTCAATAGCAGAAGCACAGATCACACTGGCTTGAACAAAAATTACATGTATTGGTTCACCTCGTTGAAAAGTCCAGGAGTGGACTTCAGGCACAGCTGAATCCAGGCGTTTGAACAAGGCTGAGAAATTGGTGTCACTCCACCTCTGCTTTTCTGTTTTTAGCTGAATTCGTCCCCAAGGCCACCTCCCACGGCTTTGGGCTTACTGCCCTTCAGTTTCTCATCCTCAGTGCAAGGGGAACATCTCCTTGTCAGTGTTTCTGCAGAGTCCTGGGACTGGCCGTCTTTGCCCTGGCTGGGTTATATGCCCTTCACTCAACCTCCATGAACTTGGGGGAAGGGGCAGAGGGCAAGGAAGCTGAGGAAACACCCAGCATGCTCACGGTGGGCTCTGTGTGACAGGAAGCACCAAAGGCTTAGCAAAGCTAAGGTGGGCGGATGGGCGGGGCTATGGCAGCCCTGCCAGGGCGCACCCTCTGCTCAGCTTTTCCAGCATTGGTACCCATTTCTTGTGGTGCTCACACTGCCTGGGGCACCCAGACCTTTTGGCACCAGAGTTTATTTATTCTATTCAAACACCACACGCTTCTAGGCAGAATTCGCTCCATCTCATCCTGCTTCCCCGCTGTTCTTTTGGGGGGAATCTTTCTTCCCTGCAGCTCTGTCAAGGCAGATGTCCCTGGGACTTTGTCCCGAGGCATCTTGTCTCAGTCTGCCAGCCCCGCATCCAGCCTCACCTCCTCTCTGCCATGCTGGCCCCACCCCATCCTCCCGCCCTCTCGGGGAGCCAGTGACCCCAGTCCAAGGCCTGGTCTGTCTAGGCCAGGGGCCCAGCGGGCCGGTCACGGGGAAGTGCATCCCGAGGTGATTCTCCTGTGTTCCCCTGCACAGAGGCAGTCAGCTCACAGAGGAAAACCAGATTTTGTTTAGTCTTTTCCTGGCTCGAACACCCGGTATTTAATAAGCCTGGAGCCAGCCCCGAGGGCGGCTGCTTTCATGGGCTGCAGGCTTCCCCGTGCTCCCTCCCCGCAGGTGGGGGCTTGACCTCCGCTCGCTGCCGGTGGAAGATTGGAGTTTTCTCCCCCATGTCACCACCTATCTGTTCTCCGGCAGCCCCATCTCTGTGGGGCAGCTTCTCCAGTTTAAAGGACTGACCCTGCTCCAGGGCCGACCCCAAAGGAACTCGGGGTGACCTTTGACCCCTGGCTAGCCCACGGCATGGTTCAGCCAAGTCACACTTGGGGTCTTCTTGCCCCAGAGAGTGATTTACTGCCCGAGAAGTAGCAGTGGAGACATCAGCTCTCTTTAAGGTGGACGGAGGGATTTTAGGGACTGCCCCCAACCCCCCACCCCCGGGCTCGAGTGACAGTACTCCCACCGACACCCTAGCTCTCCCATAACCAAGACCGCAAGGCCCTGGGGTGCAGGGCTGGACCAGAGGCCCTGGGGTGCAGGGCTGGACCAGAGGCCCTGGGGTGCAGAGATGGACCAGAGGCCCTGGGGTGCAGGGCTGGACCAGAGGCCCTGGGGTACAGAGATGGACCAGAGGCCCTGGGGTGCAGGGCTGGACCAGAGGCCCTGGGGTGCAGGGCTGGACCAGAGGCCCTGGGCTGCAGAGATGGACCAGAGGCCCTGGGGTGCAGGGCTGGACCAGAGGCCCTGGGGTGCAGGGCTGGACCAGAGGCCCTGGGGTGCAGAGATGGACCAGAGGCCCTGGGGTGCAGGGCTGGACCAGGGGCCCTGGGGTGCAGGGCTGGACCAGGGGCCCTGGGGTGCAGGGCTGGACCAGAGGCCCTGGGGTGCAGGGCTGGACCAGAGGCCCTGGGGTGCAGGGCTGGACCAGAGGCCCTGGGGTGCAGGGCTGGACCAGAGGCCCTGGGGTGCAGGGCTGGACCAGAGGCCCTGGGGTGCAGGGCTGGACCAGAGGCCCTGGGGTGCAGGGCTGGACCAGACACCTTGGGCATCCCCACTGGCCGCTGGGCATCCTGGCGGTGCAGGACCGTCCCTGCCCAGTGTTGGGGTGGGAGTGGGCTGCGAATGGATATTTCCCTTTGGGGTCACCCTCACGCTTCTGAAGCCAGGCTTCCACAAGCTGAAGCACCAGCGAGGGAGACTGGGTGGTGGGGAGATGCCGGCTGGGAGGGATGTCCCAGCGACGGCAGGACACCCGGGTCAAAGGGACCACTGGCTGAATCCTTCCTTTCCAAGGGCCTAGTCAGCACAGAGTGGGTCCCAAATTCAACTCCCCCAACCCGGCTCATCTGCCCTGAGGGCTGCTCCACACTTTATTGATTTTCTTTCTTAGAGAGAGAGATGAAGGGGGTGGGGGAGAAGCGTCGATGTGCTGTTCCACTGAGGGACGCGCCAGGGATCGAGCCCACAAACTTGGCGTATGGGGACAACGCTCTAATCGACTGAGCTACACCACCAGGGCTCCCCGTCAGCATTTCAGACACCTCCTGAGCAGTCAGCCCATTGTATGACGCATGACGCCATTCCCACATGATGCCTGTGGATGATGAATGAATGAATGAATGAATGAATGAATGAATGAACAAGGGAAAATGCGAAGGGGTGAATACATGAAGGAAGGGAAGGAGGGGTGGGGAGGAAAGAGACCCAGTTCGCACATTCAGTCATTTAAAAAAAGAAAGAAAGAAAAAAATGTACTAGTAAGACAACCGTTCTCCACACTCCCCCGCCCCTCCCCTTTCACCTGGTCCCCGTGGAAGCCGCCACAGTACACTGTGACCCAATCTCCTGGTGTCCTTTGCTTGGTCCAGAAATGAGCACGAGATCCAAGCTGAGCCGATCATGTCCGTCCCTGGGACATGCTCTGTGCCTGCACAGAACCGTGCAGACCTTGGACGTTGGTGACGGCCGCATTCCTTCCAAGGGACCCTGAGAAGCCCAGGAAGCCGGGTTCTGAGAGGAAGGGTGAGGCAGACCCTCCAAGGGGGTGGCCCGGACCCCGTGCCCGGCGGGCCCCGCCCTCTGCCCTGCGGCCTGCCCTCCGCCAGAGGCCCTGCTGTCCGGAGCTGACTCGGGGGCTCCTGGCAGTGCAGACCAAGAGGCCCGGAAACAGCTCACGTTCGTCCCGAGCTGTGGGCGCAGCACCCGCCAGGTGCGGGCGCTGGGGACAGGTCCAGGCTGGCCTCCGGGAGTTGATGCTCCAGGTTCGCACAGACCTCCCACCCGCTGGCACCGTGGTCTGGACGTGGAGCCCACAAAGCTCTTGGGCTCATTATCGCTCGATCTTCAGACAACCCTCTCCCGCCGCCTCTGTGCGCCAGACGCCGTGCCAAGCGCCAGGATCAGGCAGAGCGCTCGTGCTGATTCACCAGCTGCCGGCTGGCCCGGGTTGCATCACGGTGAGCAGATGTGCCGGTTTCCCACTGGCTTCGGGGGGCCCCCCAGCCCCGCCTCACTGATCAGCAGTGCGGAGGTCATGCCCCCCCCCCCCCCGGATCACAGTCGCAGCTGCAGGTCTGGCCCTTGTTCCAGTCCCTCTGGGTCCCCACATCCCAGGCCCTAGCCGTGAACCCTGGAACTGAATCTGGAACGCCGTTCCGTGCCACGGGTCCCATGCCCAAACTCAGCCCGGGTGGCTCGTGTGTTCAGCCGCTGGCTTCTCTTACGTGCACGGGATAGGGGAGCTCCTTGGTCCGGGAGAGCGACGGTAGCCCCGGGGAGGGGGCTGGGTCTGTGAAGGCTGTCTGCCCTGTGGGAGCTACAGGTCAGCTAAGCTCCCCTTCGTCTCACCCACAGCCCTGACCCACAGGGGTCAGGCCATGGAGCTTGCTGGGGTCGGGGAGATGGGAAACAAGCCCACAGGCTGGGCGCTCACTCAGCAAGGGCTCTGAAGACAGCAGGGCGAAGGGATGTGGACAAGAGGGGCTGTGGGGGGACAGTGTGACTGGGTAGTCAGGGAAGGCTTCCTGGAGGCAATCATTTTGATTGTGAGAGCTAAACAACCAGGAGACAGGCATGCGGCCTTCTGGAGGAAGAACATTCTGGGCGGGGCGGGGGGGGGGGGGAGGCAGGTGCAAAGGCCCTGTGATGGGAGGGAGCCCGGGAGCTGAGGCCTGCGCAGGCCGTGTGGTCGGGTGAGGGGCCCCCAGGGACCAGGAAGGAAGATGCCGCTGCAGACACAACGGCACGGGGCTTGGAGGCCTGCGGAGGAGCTGCGGTTTGCTCCTGTGGCCCCACGAAACTAACTGACTCCCCTTTTCCGTCAGAAGATCAGTTCTATGTCACCCTCCCACAAGGCCTGTCACCGAGGCCAGCAGACATCTGTTGATTGACAGAAACATAACACAACGCCCACAGTCTGAGGGCCATCAGATGGGGACCTTTGAGGGGTCCTCCTCAGTCCGAGGAGTGATGGGAAGCAGAGCTTCAGAGCCGAGCGGTGGGTGGCAAGAAGGCCAGAGAGGAGTCCCCTTCTGGGGCAGCAGCCGCAGCCCGAGAGTTGTGGGGACCTCTCAGGACACCCAAGTGTTTCCAGCATCAGCCGAGGGGGAGAAGCAAAACCACCGGCCGCTTGGTGGCCCTTGGGTCGGGGTGGCATTCCCCCACCACCTGGAGCATGTGCTGGGGGTGAGCTGGGCCCCACAGGCCTCAGAACTGGGGGGAAGGCAAAGCCACCCCAATTCAGGCACATCCGTCCGCCGGGGAGGCCAAGAAGGGTCAAGCCTGGTGGCGGAGACTGGGGCCTCGAGACAGGCTGGTCCACTGCAGCGGAGGGAGGCCGGGGTGGGAGGCGGGAGCGGGAGGCCGGGGCGGTGGGTGAGGCTGCGGTGGCCGGTTTCCCAGGGCGCCTGCCCAGATGGGGGCACTCGGGGACGCAGTCCTCAGCCGGGAAGCCTGGATTCAGTTTGCACCCCACCCTCGTTCGATCCGGCAGAGACCCTGCCCGAGGGCCCCCAGCTGCATCGGCTTCCGGGAGGAGCTCTCTTGTTTACAGCCTTCTTTGACGTATTTTGTTTTTAATTTTCATACAAAGGGGACGTGAGAACCTTCATGAGCTGTGGGAAGCGCTTCCTTTGTACCATGAAGGGGGGCTGGCAGTGTCCCTGGGGCAGCCCGGTGGCTCCGCCCCACCCCGGGGAGCCTGGGTTCCTTGGCACCCATCCCGACCTGCCTCACCTCCAGCCAGACGCCCTCGGCGGGCAGGAGAGAGGCCAGCAGGGCCCCGGGGAGGGAGGGAGGCAACGCCAGTCTAGCTCAGGTGTGAACACAGACCTATGGGTGTTTTCACTTGTGGGCTACGGAGATTTTCAGAAACTGTGTTAAGAGAATGCAAAGTTGGCGTCAAACATAATTTCCAGAAGACATCTCGACGGTCTCATCTGCACATACGACCTTTGCACCAGCCGCGCTCTCGGTGCGAAGCCCCTCCCAGCCATTGCCTCCTAACAGCCCCTGGCAGGACTTCATGGGTGTCTTCTCCTCCAGGAAGGCCTCCCTGACCTCCCAGGGCTGCCTGTGCCTGCTGCCCGGGCCGTGTCCACAGTGGAAACGCGGAGCAGGCGATGGGCGCGCTGGCCGGCCTCACTGCTGCATTGTCCACAAACACCCACGCGCACAGAGGTTCCCGTGTGAGCTCCCAGCTACCTGCCTGCCCGGGAGGGAGGGCAGCCGGCCACACCCCCCTGTAATCAGAAACACACCTGCTCTGGAGTCGAGACTCAGGCATCACAACTGGCTTTATAAGGCAAAAATTGCCTAAATGAAAATCCCACTGGGAAGCCGTCCACTTCCATACATGTCAGTACCTGCGGTTTTGTGCGCACTGGGCCAACTCATAGGCTGCAGCTAATTTTCCTCAGGCATGAAGCAGACCAGTGTTTTTTTCTACTCAGCACCATATAAAATAAATCCAGTTAAGCCAGGAAAACCATGTCGGGAAGTAGGGAAAGAATAAACTTTGGACAACGTATCAGTTCGGAGACTTTTAGCTATAAAGAAACCATTGCCTACCAGGGGTATTTAAAAATAAATCCTTATGATTTTATATCATAAGTCCGGAGGAGGGTTGGCAATGCCAGACTGCTCATTCGGGGACTTGTTAACATCGTCAAAGACCCAGGATTCTTCTACCTTCCATAGGTGAGTTTTGCTCCTCACGCTCATCTCCTCAAGGCACAAGGGGGCTGCACTGGCTCCAGCCATCACCTCCTCACCAGCTGCATTCAAATGCAGAGAAGAAAAGTTTCCATCTAGTGTCTCTTTTTAAGACTAAAGAGACCCATCCCCAGAATCTCTTCAGTGACATCCCCTTGAGGTTTATGGGCCAAAACCATAGCCCAAACTTCTTCCTACCAACACTTGGCAAGGAGAATTTATTATGATTGGCTAAGACAAGGGATTGGCAAACTATGGTCTGGCGGCCAAATCCCCATTCATCACCCACTTTTGTAAATAGCCCACCCCCTGTTCAATTCAATATTATCAAAGGTCGCTTTCATGCTACTATGTCAGAGATCACATGACTAAAATATTTACCAGGTGGTCCTTTGCCGAAAAAGTTTGCTCCCTCTGGTTTAGGTGGATGGAAATGGGAACCAGACAGAAGGAGTCATCCCTGAGCACATGCTGTCCAGTGAGGGAGAGGTGGAAGGCAAGGTGGATGATTCGGGCAGGAACCCAGTGGCCTCTGGTTCCGACGCCGCTTTGCCTCACACGGGCTGCGTGTCTTTGGGGAGCCCCTCATTCTGAGGCTCAGTTCCCCGTCTGGAACAAGGTAAGACCTATTGCTGCTGTTGCAAGGATTAAACGAGGTGATAGACCAAAAACACCTGGTACAAAAGAGGCCCGAGAGTGTTCTGTTTCCTTCAAGAATTTCCTAACGAAATTTGTGCCATTAGGTCCCCTCCCGGAGAGAGGCTGCCAATGGGATTTGCGGTTTGCTAATTAGAATCAAAACATTGCTCCTGTTTTTACAAAAGTCAAATGACCGCAAGTAGATGGGTTTGGGGAGCTTTCTGAACAGAAGACAGAGCTGACAATAACTCCAAAGGAGAGTTGTGCGACATGGCGGGGGCGGGGGGCGGGGGTCCACGGGGGTCTTTTCTTGGGGCTTCAGAATGCAAGGGTGTCTCCCCGTCCAGGATCGTTGCTGTGGGTCGCCAGTCGAGGCAGGGGGAGGGGCAAGAAGGAAGGCTGTGCCCACAGCAACACACATCAAAGGCTTGTTGTGGGGGCCCAGTTCTGCATCCCCAAGAACCTTTTTAAATATCCAGCCTCCCCATGTTTTGAAAGAAAATGACTGCCAAACAAAATGCTTTCATTAACTAATTTATGTTCCTTTATTTTGGTGAAAGGCGGTCAAGAACATGCATTGGCCAGTCTGGACTTCTGCTGGGGCCGAGGCCAAGGACACGAAGCAAAGAGAGCAGGCTGTGGTTTGCACCCGCTTCTCTGCTTTTGGCCGCGTCTGCCGGGGCAGGTGACCTCTCCTCTCCGAGACTTGGTGATAAAGTGTCCAGTCCAGGGTCTGGTACATAGTATATATATGCTCAACAAATGTTAAATATTACATTAGCTCCAACATTGCAAGATATATATTAGTCGCATTTCTCAGAAGAGGAGACTGAGACTCAGAGAGGTTAAGCAGTTTGTCCAAGGGCACACAGCTGGGAAGTGGTCGAGCCAGCATCGGTGCACAGGTCTGGGTAGCTCTAGAATGCAGGCTATGGGACCATGGGGACAGTGATGAGGAGACACCCACGGAGTCGTGACCATTCCTGCCTCATCCTAGGAAATGGCCTTCTATTCTTTACAGCACTGACAGTAGCTTGTAGGGGCACCTGCCTGAGCCCACCCCAAAGTGGGGAAACCCAGAGGAACCCCCGCAACCAAACAGGAGAACCAGGGAGAGGCAGCCTCAAGGGCACCCGGCAGACCTCCTTATGGCCACCAGAGGGCAGCAAACGCATCTGTAAGGGAGGACAACCCAGGTTGGGGAGTCAGAGGGAACTCAGACTCCCAGGTGCTTCCCCCTCCACACACACACTGGTGAGTGGTGAAGCTGGGACTTGGACCTGGGCCGCTGGGTCTGAGTCCTGTGGGGGCCTCTGCTCTGTTTGATCTAAGGCTGGGTTCCTGTCGATTGCTCCTTGACCTCAGCAGGGTGGAACAAGGGAGGTCACCAGGACTGTCCATATCGTACCTTCCCTGTTGGTCAAAGTTCTTAACCCTAACCCTCAGCAATTTCCTTATCCCCATGCCTCCTAGGGAGCCTCCATCCACTCACCCATCCATCCATCCATCCATCCATCCATCCACCCACCCAACCATCCATCCATCCATCCAATCATCCACCCAACCATCCACCCATCCATCCATCCATCCATCCATCCATCCATCCATCCACCTAACCATCCATCCATCCATCCACCCAACCATCCACCCACCCACCCATTCACTCACTCGTTCATGTGTCCATCCCGCAACTTATTTACAAATATACATTTACTGAGCACCTACTATGTGTCAGACAACACAATAGTGAACAAGACAGTCTGGTGGGGGAGGCAGACATGTGCAGGGTGACAGGATGGGTACAGGAGCTGGGGCGCTCCGAGCCTGCGGACAGGAGGAGCATCAAGGAGGGCTTCCTGGGGGAGGGGAAATTTTAAGGACTAGGAGCTAGGTAGCCAGTCATGGGTGGGAAGAGGTTTTTTTTCCTTCTCATCCAGTCATTTAAGAACCACATAAAGCGGTGGGATGGGAGCTGGGGAAAAGAGATGCCCTCAGATTTATGGCCCAGCAGGAGAGGCAGGCCAGGTGTTAGCATCTGCAGTGGGCTGTGGTCAGTGCCCTGATGGTGGGGCCCCAGGGGAGCACGGGCAGGGGACAGGGCCAGGAGGCTTATGGGGGTGCCCACAGGAGCAGCATGGTGGGAGCGTAGACTGTGCGGTCACAACCTGGGTTTAGACCCCAGCTGGGCTCTTACGAGGATAGCCGTGCAAGTCAGTAACTTCTCTGGGAATCAGTTTCCTCATCTGTAAAATGGGAGTGGTTCTCATTATTCTGTAGGTGTCGCAGCCCCTGACACAGAGTGGGTTCTCAAGGAGTGACTGCTGGGGGAACGAGTGGGGAGTCTGTAGGCTTGCTCTGCGAACAGGTGCTGTGTTGCTGTGGATTTAGTATTATTACTATCTGTGCGCAGTAAATCCTGGAACATCACAACACAGTAACACTGGCAAAGACTGAGCAGGGGTTTTCCAGTAGGTTTCCTGTTACTAGCAGAGACGACTCTACCCGCCCACCAGGGGGCGTCTGCGCTCGCTGGGTCAGGTCGTGCACATGCACTCTCACACACACACTCACACTCACACTCACACATAGGCATGCTCATGCTCACAGCATACCTCCATACCCACACCCACACTTGCTCACACTCACGCACAGATTCTCACACACTCACTCACACGCCCACACCCCCACACATGCCCCTTTCCAGAGCCAGCATGTCTCTTAGGCAGACCTCACCAAGGCCCCGGCCTGACTGGTGACCACAGGTGCTCAGACCTGCCAGGAGGCCAGAGGCGGGAGGAGGGCCACGGACTGGCAGGTGCCTATCACTCATTTAGGCCTCACAGCACCCTTTCGGGGAAGGGAAACTGAGGCATAGAGCAGTTATAGGACTCACTCAGGCTAGTGCGTGTCCTGTGAATCACAGCAGAGCCCCAATGACGCCAGCAACAGCACAGAAAGAACAGCACACAACACAGTACAACACCACAACACAGTAACAACACCACAACACAGGAACACCACCACACAGGAACCACACCACAACACAGGAACACCACCACAACACAGGAACAACACCATAACACAGTAACAACACCACAACACAGTGACACCACAACACAGGAACAACACCATAACATAGGAACAACACCATAACACAGTAACACCACAACACAGGAACAATACCACAACACAGGAACAACACCACAACACAGGAACAACACCACAACACAGGAACAACACCGGAACACCACAACACAGTAACAACACCATAACACAGTAACACCACAACACAGGAACAACACCACAACACAGGGACACAACAACACAGTAACAACACTATAACACAGGAACACCACAACACAGGAACAACACCACAACACAGTAACAGCACAACAACATAGTAACACAACAACACAGTAACAACACCATAACACAGGAACAACACCACAACACAGGAACAACACCACAACACAGGAACAACACCACAACACACAAGACAGGAACAATACCACACCACACAGAACAACACCATCACACAGTAACAACACCATCACACAGGAACACCGCCACACCAGCACCGCATAGCAGCAGCCACCTGGGGGAGCTGACATCCGAGTGTCCCCGGCTTTGAGCACCAGGCCGGTTTCATCACCACAGTCGCTGTGCCTGTCGGAGTTGCTCCAGCTGCTGTAATAAATTCCCATGAACCGGTGTCCCCAGCACCGCAGACTGATGTCCTTCCTGGGTCAGTTCTGGAGGTCAGACCATGTGCCCCTTGCTTCTTGGACTCTCTCTCTGGTCTCCGTCACTCTCCTTTTCTGTCTCTTCATCCCCTCCATGTGTCCCCTCTCTGTCGTCTCACCGTGTCTCTGTCCACTGTGCTGTCTCTGGGGCTACTTCTCTGTGCCCTCGTCCCTCTCTGTTCCTCGTGCACGTGGCTGTGTGTCTGCGTCACCACCTCTCTGCGTGTGTCCATGGCCGTGTCCGTCTGTCCCACTCCGCCCCACCTGTGCGTCCCTCCAGCCAAGCACACCTGTGCCTGCCGGTGTGGAGCGCAGAGGCCATGGACAGTCTGACGTCCCTCAGTGTCTGTGGGCCCAGGGGCCCTAGGACACTGGCTGGAGCCCCCTGACCAGACGCTCTGTGGGAAGGCTCAGGCCTGATTTCCAAAGCAGCCCTGCCCAGCTCCCCTGCCCCCTGCTTCTCACGGGCCACCTCGACCCGCGACCCTGTGACCCCACCCTCTGTGGAAGCCCCTGTCCTTCCCTTCAGAGTAGGGGGCAAAGGGAGCCTGGAATCAGGGATTGTAAAAGCATGCCCTGGAATTTGCTGGAAACAGAAAAGCCCCCCATAAAAGTCTCCCAGTCCCTCATATTCGATTTCACGAGCCAGTCGTCTGGGTAATTGCTGGGAGCAGCCCAGCATCAAAGCAGCAGCCCCCACGCCCCAGCCCCATCCGGCGGGTGGTCAGGAGGGGACTTCGGGTGGGAGGGCACGTTTCCCCTGCTTGAGGACGCCAGGCGCTAAGTGACAACGTGCCGTCCACCACTGCTACCTGCTGGAGCGTGGCCCTCCCCGCTGGGTCCCCAGGAATGACCAGGGACACGGGAGGGCAGAGACTTGGGGTCTCTGCTGATGGTGAACCTCTACCCCAGACCCCAACAGCCCTCGTCGAGCTCCATTCACACCCTGGTCGGGACTGCAGCACTCATTTCCCTCCACAAAACTTTCTTCCGCTCCAGGTTCCCTCATCAGAATAAAAGTCCCCATTGCTCCAATCAAGGGGTAGCTCCTGCCTGACCGGTGTGGCTCAGTGGATGGAGAACCATCCCATGGACTGAGAGGTCCGGGTTCGATTCCTGGTCCAGGCATGTGCCTGAGTTGCAGGCTCAATCCCTAGTGGGGACACGCAGGAGACAGCTGATTGATGTTTCTCTCTTACATCGATGTTTCTCTCTCTCTCTTCCTCCCTCTCTAAAAAATCAATAAAAACATATTAAGAAAAAAGACAGCGTCAGCGCCTGGCGGTAGGGGCAGGACTGCTGGGGCGGGGGAGGGGCAGAGAGCAGGTGCCGGCGCTGAGCAAAACGAATTCATTCTTCCAAACAGTGTTTCTGGAATCTGCCTGGGAGAGGCTGTGTCAGCCGGGCTGATGACTTGGCATCTCTGAGCCCCGGTTCCTCATCTGCACGGTGGAGATGTTACCTGCCTCGCGGGGTAGCAGGAAGGAGTAACTAGTTATTCACGATCATCAGAACCAGGCTCAGTTCAAATCTCAGCTCCCCCCTGACGGGGCGGGGCCATGGCGGTCCGTGGACGTGGTGGCGTCCCAGGCGTCAGTTATTCAGCCCGTCATCTAGGCGCTCTGCGTGTGGAGGTGTTTGTAGACGTGATTAGTCTCAGGCTGCTGAGTTTAAATAAGGGAGACTGTCCCAGACGACCTTGTGGGCCCGGTCCCATCGGTGGGGGCGCCAGAGCAGGGCTTTCCTGGAGACATGCCGCCTGCGGGCTGAGTCCGGCCCCTGCCTGAGAGTTCCCGCTTCTCCTGCCGCCCCGCTTCTCCTGCCGCCCGCTTCTCCTGCCGCCCGCTTCTCCTGCGCCCCGCTTCTCCTGCGCCCCGCTTCTCCTGCCCCCCGCTCCTCCTGCCGCCCCGCTCCTCCTGCCGCCCCGCTCTCCTGCCGCCCCGCTCTCCTGCCGTCCGCTCCTCCTGCCGCCCCGCTCCTCCTGCCGCCCCGCTCCTCCTGCCGCCCCGCTCTCCTGCCGCCCCGCTTCTCCTGCCGCCCCGCTCCTCCTGCCGCCCCGCTCTCCTGCCGCCCCGCTCTCCTGCCGCCCCGCTCTCCTGCCGCCCCGCTCCTCCTGCCGCCCGCTCCTCCTGCCGCCCGCTTCTCCTGCCGCCCCGCTCCTCCTGCCGCCCGCTTCTCCTGCCGCCCCGCTCTCCTGCCGCCCCGCTCCTCCTGCCGCCCCCGCCCCGCTCCTCCTGCCGCCCCGCTCTCCTGCCGTCCGCTCCTCCTGCCGCCCCGCTCCTCCTGCCGCCCCGCTCCTCCTGCCGCCCCGCTCCTCCTGCCGCCCCGCTCCTCCTGCCGCCCCGCTCCTCCTGCCGCCCCGCTCCTCTGCCGCCCGCTTCTCCTGCCGCCCCGCTCCTCCTGCCGCCCCGCTCCTCCTGCCGCCCCGCTCTCCTGCCGCCCCGCTCCTCCTGCCGCCCCGCTCCTCCTGCCGCCCGCTCCTCCTGCCGCCCCGCTCCTCCTGCCGCCCGCTTCTCCTGCTGCCCCGCTCTCCTGCCGCCCCGCTTCTCCTGCCGCCCCGCTCTCCTGCCGCCCGCTTCTCCTGCCGCCCGCTTCTCCTGCCGCCCCGCTTCTCCTGCCGCCCCGCTCCTCCTGCCGCCCCGCTCTCCTGCCGCCCCGCTTCTCCTGCCGCCCCGCTCCTCCTGCCGCCCCGCTCCTCCTGCCGCCCCGCTCTCCTGCCGCCCCCCTTCTCCTGCCGCCCCCTTCTCCTGCCGCCCCCTTCTCCTGCCGCCCCTGCTTTCTCCTTGCCGCCCGCTTCTCCTCCGCCCCGCCTCTCCTGCACGTCCGCCTTCCTCCTGCACGCCCCGTCCTCCTGCCTGCCCCGCTCCTCCTGCCGCCCCGCTCCTTCCTGCGCCCCCGCTCCTCCCTGCCGCCCCGCTTCCTCCTGCCGGCCCCGCGTCCTTCCTGCCGCCCGCTTCTCCTGCCTGCCCGCTCTCCTTGCCGCCCCGCTTTCTCTGCAGCCCCGCTTCTCCTTGTCCGCACCCGCTTCTCTGCACGCCGCTTCCTCCTGCCGCACCGCTCTCCTGCCGCCCCCGCTTCCTCCTGCCGCCCCTCTCTTCCTCGCCTCCCGCTTCTCCTGCCGCCCGCTCCTCCTGCCGCCCCGCTCCTCCTGCCGCCCCCGCCCCGCTCCTCCTGCCGCCCCGCTTCTCCTGCCGCCCGCTTCTCCTGCCGCCCCGCTCTCCTGCCGCCCCGCTCCTCCTGCCGCCCCCGCCCCGCTCCTCCTGCCGCCCCGCTCTCCTGCCGCCCCGCTCCTCCTGCCGCCCCCGCCCCGCTCCTCCTGCCGCCCCGCTCTCCTGCCGCCCCGCTCCTCCTGCCGCCCGCTTCTCCTGCCGCCCCCGCGGATCCCGCCCCGCTCCTGACTGATATGGGGGTTCTGGGCAAGTTTTTCAAGCTGCAAAAGGGGAGTAAGAACCTCTCATAAGATTATGCTCAAGAACAGAGTCACAAAGGGGCAGCCCTGTGGCTGAGCTCTGAGCCGCCCCAGCCTTCAGAAACGTCCTCAGGACGGACACGGGCACGGCCCTTGGCACACAGGTCCCCTGCACACTGGTGTCACACAAACGACCCAGCTTGGTCTCTCCCCGTCCTTCCCTGAACACAAAGCCTGGCAGCTGCGCCGCGGGCCGTCCCAGTCGTCCTTCCTGCCGTGTGCAGGTGGCGGCAGAGGGTCACCAGGTGACAGAACGCACAGTGGCATTGGACTTTCAGATGAGTAGGTCCCACATACTGCGTGGGACGTCCTTCTGCTAGCCCGGTATTCGTTGTTAATCTGAAATTCGAGTTTAATGGGGAGTCCTATATTTCTAGTCCCTAAATCGGGCAGCCCTAATTGGGCAGGGCTGTCTGCACTTTTCACTATGACAAATTTCATGGGGGTGACAGGAAGTTTTAAACCACGCGTGGAGACCTGAGCTTGGGGCCCCATGTGACTATCCGAGTCACACACCCAAGAAGAGGCTCCACTGGGCCGTGACCATCTCCTCCCTGCCACCCGAGGGCTCTGTCCCAGCCGAGCAGAACAGGGGACCTGGTGCTTTGACGGGTGATGGAATTCAGGTAACCACTCCAGAACCCAGGAGCAAAGAAGACGAGCTCAAAATTCAGTGTTTCAGGGACTTTGTGCTTTCTCTCATGAGATGCCTCCAATCCCCGAGAAAGCATCTTTAAATACCAGTGATTCCTACAGGCACTGTGGGCATGTGGGCACGTGGGCATGGGGTTAGGGAGGGGCACAGGCTTCCTTCTACTGTTTTCGTATTGACTTAGTTATTTTTTTTTTTATCCTCACCTGGGGACATTTTTTTTCTTTGCACTTATCTTCAGATAGAGAGGGAGGGAGAGAAGGATGAAGAGAGAGAGAGAGAGAAATATCGACATGAGAGAGACACATCTAGTGGTTGCCACCCACACGACCCCAACCGGGGCCAGGGACAAACTGCAACTGAGGTACGTGCCCTTAGCGGGAACGGAACCCGGGACTCTCTGGTCTGCGGGTCGATGCTCTAACTGCTGAGCCAAACTGGCCAGGGCGTGACTTAGTTATTTTTAAAGCAAATCTGAGACAGAGCAGCATGCCCTTTGGACCAACCTGGCTGTTGGGAACACAGATATTCACGATATTAGTATCTGAAGTTGTATTAAGAAGACAAAAGGCATGGGCCATACACTGGATCTCACCAGTGTCCTACCATGCAGCCTGGAGTGACAGCTGGCTCGTCGCAGGTATGTCTTTATGACTCGAACCTTGGTTTTCACATCCTACCTGGATGACCATCCAACCACCGGAGCAGGCATTCGAGTTTTCCCTAGTTACTTCTAAATGTTAACATTGCTTCACCAACCTGACAATCTAGTGTCCAGAAAATTGAGCTCCTACAACTCGATGACACGAAGACCAACCAAACCCAATTTAGAGAAACAAGTCAAGGATGTGACATTTCTCCAAAGAAGACTCACGCATGGCCAGTGTGCATGGGAAAAGATGCTCAACATCCTTAGGGAGATGCAAATCAATGCCACAAAGTCCCACCCACTAGGATGGGTATAATTTTTCTAAAAAGGAACTAACAAGTGTTGGCGAGGACGTGGAGAACTTGGAACCTTGTCCACTGCTGGTGGGAATGTGAAATGGTGCAGCTGGAAAACAGTCTGGTGGATCCTCAAAAAGCAAGACATAGAGTTACCAATGACCTAGCAATTCCACTTCGGGATATACACCCCAAGGAATTGAAAACAGGTACGCAAGCAAATACATGTACACGAAAGTTCATAGCAGCACAATTCACAATAGCCAGAAGGTGGAAGGAAGCAGCCAAATGTCCACCAGCTGGTGAATGGATAAACAAATTGTGGTATGTAAATACAGTGGAATATTACTCAGCCATGAAAAGGAATGAAGTGCTGATACCTGCTGCAACATGGATGGATCTCAAAAACAGGATGCTCAGTGAAAGGCACCAGACACAAAAGGCCACGTATTATATAATTCCATTTATACGAAATGTCCAGAATAGGTAAGCCCACAGAGACAGAAAGCAGATTGGTGGTTGCCAGGGGCTGGGGTGGGGGAGAATGGGAAGCACTGCTTCCTGAGTATGGGGTTTCCTTTCAGGAAGATGAAAATATTTCGGAACTAGATAGAAGAGGTGGTCGCACCACATGGTGAATACACTAAATGTCACGGAATCGTTCACTTTGAAATGGTTAATTTTATGTGATGTGAATTTTACCTCAGTGGAAAAATATTGTTATCTTGTGACCTTGAGGAAAGGCCAAGGGCATCACAGAGGCATCAGCACCGACATCGCTGCTTTAGCCTGGTCGGCCCCTCCGCACTGGGGCTTCTGAGCCTCGGAACCACAGGCCGGCCCGCCTGGTGTGTAACCTGTCCCTCAGCACCCCACCGGTGTGGTGACCAGCGTATTAGCCAGATCCTTCTGACCGCAAGAGACAGAAACCCACCTTCAGCAAGGAAGGAGGCTGGCCATGAGGAGCTCAGGGTGAGCCTCAACTCGAGTCCTACCGCCAGGGACCAAACTCTGCCACAGCCACGCGTGCTGGGAGGAGGACCTCAAACTCCGACCGAGGACACAGGCCGGCGACACCCTGACTTCAGCCTTGAGCAGAGGCCCCGGTCACCCTGAACTTCCGTCCCGTGTAAGGGAGCGAGAATGAGCAGCTGTTGTCCTAAGCCACTGAGTGGTGACATTTCCTTACGCAGCACTGCAAACTAATGCAAAAGCGGGCCCTTTGTGTGACCATGGAGCTGGGCGGAAGCTCACTGAAGACTCGGTGCCCCCACTTCGCTGGGAATCTTCTCCTCCACCCCTCCCCGCACATCAGAAACCTCTTCGCCCCCTGCCCTGCCTCGATGCCTGGCCGGTGGTCTGATTCCCTTATTTTCCCTTTCGATACCTGTTCAGCGAACATGCCACGTGACAGAGGCCTCTCCTTGCGGAGGTGAGGAAAGAAAGCGAACTGAAGCTCTTGCAGGAGGGCCCCCGTCCGAGCTGGGGTACCAGGCCGAGTTGGCACCGGGAGCGGCAGCCCCTTTGCCAGCGCAGCTGAATGCGGTTCTTTAGTCTCGAACAAAGCTCTCCCTTTGAGGATGAACTGCCAACAGGGAGCCCTTTGTTTCGAGCAGAATCTAAGACGACTGCTGGGATGGGAACGGGGACAAAGGTGAGCCGAGTCCGTCCTGGATCACACGGAACATCGCGTCTTCCCCTTGTTGGCAAATACGGACGCGGATGGCGCGGACGGTCCGCAGCGTCCATCTGAGGCGCGGCCCGGGCCCTGGGCTCCCGTTTCCCCGCAGGTGATCCCTGCACAGAGAAGCTCAGACATCCGTGGGTCCCGCCGAAGGGAAGGCCCCTTCTCACGTGTCCGCTTTCGATGTTCTTAGGAGAGAGGAAAGCGAATCCCGGCGCTGTTCCCCGAGGGGGAGATCGGAGGCGGAAGGCGCTGGGGTGACCCCGGCGCGAGCAGGGAGCCTCTCTGCAGACAGCTCAGGGCTGTTTCTGCCTCGCAGTCCCTGCCACCCTCTCTACATTCCCGCTCTTTAAGGCGCGGATCCCGTCTCACTCTGAATTAACCTCCACGTCCTCCTCTTGGGCCAATGTTGTCATGTTCCAACTTTCCTGCGTCTCTGACCCACCTCCCGGCCCCTTCGGCCCAGCCATGCTGTGCCTGGAACAAGGCAGGCAGGTTCCCGCCCCAGGGCCTTTGCACAGCTGTTCTCGCCACCCGGGAGTTTGTCCCTCGATATCCATCTGACCGACTCTGTCTGTTCTTCTAGCTCGTGCCCGGGAATGCCATCTCCTCAGAGAGGCCTCCCTGGCACCCGCGTCTCTTCTCTGTTCACAGGCTTGATGTTTAATTCTGTCTCTCTCCGTCTCGGGCGTCGGAGCTCCACGCTTCGGTTCCCGCCAGCCCCGCCCTCATCGGAAGATTCCGGCCAGCAGAGGGACACGTTCAGAACAGGGTGGACCCGGCCATGGTCCCTGCCCTCCCGGGGCTCCTGCCCAGGGCATGTCCCGGACGCTGGGCTGGGAGAGAGGGTGTGAGGGTCAGCAGGCGAGAACAGGGAGCTGGCCTGTTCCCACTCTCCAGCCTGTGTCTGCCAAGAGGCCCCAGGTCGTGTGGGGTGCTGGCAGGCAGCCCCATGGCTGACCTCCCTCCCGTTGATGATTTTAGGGCCTTTCCGTTCACAGCTCGGCGGCGTCTCAAAGCTGGCGGCTGGGCTGGGAGCTGCGGCCCCTCCTCGCTGACGTCAGCGCGGGCGAGGGAGTCCTGCACAGATGATCCAGACAGCTGGAGGCCTGCAGGGCCGCTGATAACAATGGCCAGTGCCGGCGACGGTACCGGTCCCGGGCCGTGCTGGGTCCTGGCTGCACCGGTCCCGGGCTGTGCTGGGTCCTGGCTGCACTGGGTCCGGGGACCGTGCTGGTTCCTGACTGCATCAGTCCCGGGCCGTGCTGGGTCCTGGCTGCACCGGGTCCGGGCCGTGCTGGGTCCTGGCTGCACCGGTCCCACGGCTGTACTTGGTCCTGGCTGCACCAGTCCTGGTCCGTGCTGGGTCCTGACTGCACCGGTCCCGGGCCGTGCTGGGTCCTGACTGTACCCGGTCCCATGGCTGTACTTGGTCCTGGCAGTACCGGTCCCGGGCCGTGCTGGGTCCTGACTGCACCGGGTCCGGGGGCCGTGCTGGGTCCTGACTGTACCGGTCCTGGGCTGTGCTTGGTCCTGGCTGCACCGGTCCCATGGCTGTACTTGGTCCTGGCTGCACCGGTCTCACGGCTGTACTTGGTCCTGGCTGCACCTGGTCCCATGGCTGTACTTGGTCCTGGCTGCACTGGTCCCATGGCTGTACTTGGTCCTGGCTGCACCGGTCCCATGGCTGTACTTGGTCCTGGCTGCACCTGGTCCCATGGCTGTACTTGGTCCTGGCTGCACCGGTCCCATGGCTGTACTTGGTCCTGGCTGCACCTGGTCCCATGGCTGTACTTGGTCCTGGCTGCACTGGTCCCATGGCTGTACTTGGTCCTGGCTGCACCGGTCCCATGGCTGTACTTGGTCCTGGCTGCACCTGGTCCCATGGCTGTACTTGGTCCTGGCTGCACCCGGTCCCATGGCTGTACTTGGTCTTGGCTGCACCGGTCCCGGGACCATGCTCGGTCCTGGCTGTACAGCCGCGGGTGGAGCACCTGACAGCTGCTCGCTCCTCTTTCCTGAGCTCAGTGTTTTCCTTTAGCAAGTGTACCTGCATGCACAGCATTTCTCCTCAGCTATGGACTAAGCGGATGACCGCACAGGAGTGCCCCCAAGCGAGCAGAGTCGTCCTGTGGGTTTTGCCACCTGCAGCCACCTCACTGCCCTCACAACTCAGACCCACCTTCCAATCTGCCCTCGGCTGCGCGAGGTCTGTTTCGTTCTCGCATCAACCCTGAGTGGCCAGTGCCCGGCGGGGGCTCTGTCCTCGTCATGCCCGGGTCCCACTGCCCAGCACACTGCCTGGTGTACAGCAGCTGCTCAGTACACATTATTCAAGGGGCTCAGTGGCTGACGTGGTATTGTTGCGGAGGCCAGTTTACAACCAAGGAAGGCGGGCTGAAGAGCACAAGTTCCGTGACTAGTGAGAAGCGGATCCAGGTACAGCTGTGGGTCTGTGGTTATTCGCACCCCAGCCCCTGCCCCCATCAGTGGCTCTCAGATCCAGAATTCCCTGGTGTGGGACCCCAAGGCCTGCCTGGGTAGAGGAAGGGGTGTTAGCCTCATGCAAATCCAGCCTAACTACTCTGAAACCCGGACCTTTGTCTTCTATTGCTTCTCGGATTCATGGACATTCATGTAAAGGATGCTTGGGGGTGGGCACAAGGCCAACTGACCTTCCTCATCACAGGGTAGAGGATGGAGCCCTAAACTGGGATTCCACCTCCCCAGGTCCAGTCCTGACTCGGCACAAAGCACTGTGTGACCTCATGCAGGTGCCACGGCCTCTCTGGGCTTTGTGGCTCCAATTGCAGAATAAAGGAGGGGCTTCTACCTAATGGAGTCAGAGTCCTCGTTACTCCGCCATTATGGCTCTGTATCATTGAGGACTTCTTGGCTGAGAGGGGCAGAAAACCCCACACACACTGGTGAGTGAAGGCTTTCCTGGCTAATGGAGGAGTTGGGAAGAAGACTGATTCAGGTATGGCTTGATCCAGGGGCTCTCACAATGTCATCCTCTCTGTCCAGTGTCTTTCCCTTCACCTCTCAGCTCTGCTTTCCTGTGTGTCAGCTCCATTCTCGTGCAGACTCTCCCCTGGGATGGCACGATGGCTGCCAGCAGCCCCAGGCTTCATTCTGTCCCCCGAGTGTCCCCAACAGGAAGAGCACTTCCCTTCATCCCAGAGCTAATGTGAGCGAGCATGTTGGCTCTGATTGGAGAAACCTGGGTCACATGCTACTCCCTGAACCAATCCCGGTAGGGGTGGGTGGAATGCACCGATTGGCGGAGCCTGTGTCATGGGAACACGCTGGATGTGGACTGAAGCTGGGGTAAGAGTGGTTTCCCAAAGGAAGTCCTAGAGTTGTTTCCAGACTGCGAGGGACAGCTGCTGGACGGGGGAACATTTTTAAACCCATCAGAGTCTGAATTACACCCTGTGCAATCACCATCACAGGGGTTTGCCTCCTGTAAATGTGGTTTCTCGGTGGGTCCAGAGACGCTCCAGTGGGCACCAGGGCCAGCCAGGAACTGCCTGCAGTGACAACCCACATGGCACGGAGTCCTTTCCTCTCCCGACTGCAATATTCTCATCTCAAACGTCACCCCCCTGTACCCCCAGCCCTCAGGGAAGCGCCCGTGTTGGCTTCCTGAGAGCAGGTGATGGACGAGGCCCTTCTAGGTGCCCCTCAAGGCTGCACTCGCCCTCAGGGGAACCTGGGAGACACCTGAGTGACGTTGACTGAGGAGATGGTTACAGGTTGGAGGCGCTTCCTCCGGCTGCTGTAACAAAGGACACAAGCCTAGTGGTTTAACACAACACGATTTATTTTCGTACACTTCTGGAGATCAGAAAAGGGGTGTCCTTGGGTTGGAATCGGTGTGAGCAGCAGCCCGTAGAGAAAGCAGCCTTTCTCTCCGAAGGCTCCAGGGAGCGTGGGATTCCTGCCTCTTCCAACCTCCAGGGGCCGCCCGCACTCCTTGGCGCCTGGCCTCTTCCTCAGTTTCAAAGCCAGCGGAGTAGCATCTGCACATTTCTATCCTGCTTCTGACCCTCTGCCAGCCTCCTGTAAGGCCCCTTCTGATTCCATGGAGTCCACCTGGATAATCCAGCACAAGCGCCCCATCTCAAGGTCCTTAAACACATCTGCAAAGTCCCCTTTGCCATGTGAGGTCATATATTCACGGGGATGAGGATGTGGACATCAGGGGGGCCCATTATCCCACCAACCACAGGGCTCATTCCACTCACTCGCCTGCCGCCTGGTCTTTCCCCAGACCACGCAGTAAACATTTGCTTTGTGTTACCGACAGGGGCCTGCAGGGTTGGAATGTGCACACACACACACACACACACACACACTCGCCCTGCCTTCTCCAGGGTGCCTGCAGTGTGCGGCACATGAACATTCGTCTGTTCATTCAGTGAGCTGCATGGGGCCTCTGCTCTGTGCCAGACACTGAGCTCAACACGGAGGTTGTGCTGGAGACGAAGACCGACAGGTGCCCCTGCACGGAGCTTCCTGTCCAGCAGGGGACCCGAACACCAAACCAAGTAAGCGCTCACCAATTCTTTAATTCACCATTCAACCGATACTTATTAAAGGCCTGAAATGCACCAGCCCTGTACTAAGCACTCGCAAATGGGACAGGCCCAGTCCCTGTCCCCACGAGAGTGCACTAGAAGGTGGAAGATGGACCGTTAAACGTGCGAGGACAAAGGAGAATTGGATGGGAAGAGGGACCAGCGCAGAGTGGGTGTGTTGACCATAGAAAAGGGGACAGGTGGTATCTATCAGTTAGCCACTGCTGCGTAACAAACCACCTCGAAACCCAGAGACTTCAAGCAACACCCACTCCTTATTTCTCAGAGGTGTGGAGGTCAGCTGGAAGGTTCTGCGGACCTGGGACGGTCTCCACTGCGCAAGGCCGTGCTTGGACCCTGCGTCTGCGGTCAGCGGGG
The DNA here is from genome assembly GCF_014108415.1 of Molossus molossus. Classification (NCBI taxonomy): domain Eukaryota; kingdom Metazoa; phylum Chordata; class Mammalia; order Chiroptera; family Molossidae; genus Molossus; species Molossus molossus. Next base: position 4,092,622 of record NW_023425399.1, on the reverse strand, counting down.
GAGACCGTTTGAGAGCGAGCTGGTCTACAGTGACCTTGCTCACGTGAATGGTGGTGGCTGGGGTGAGGGGGTGACTGGGCCCTGTCTCTCATCCTCCAGCTTGTCAGCTTGGGCGTGTTTGCCCAGCAGAGATGGGGGCCCAAGAGGTAGGGTACAAGACCTCACACGGCCCAGGGTTGGAACAGGGACATCTCTTCCACCACATGCTCTTGTCCAAGGCCAGCCCAGATCCCAGGAGAGCAGGACAGACCCCACCTGGTGTTGGGAGGCATGACACAGTCACATTGCAAAGGGTGGGGCTAGAGGGAGGGGGGGAGATCGAGGCCGTTTACAAAGTGTACCACAGGGAGGCTGAACGCAGGGACCCGCCTCGGTCCTCTGGTCTGCGGGGAAGCTTCCACCATCACTCACCCAGGTCTGACCTTGCGGGGAGGCTCCTCCTCTGGGGAGGTCTTCCTGCCGCAGCCTACGGTCCACCCCCTTCCTTCCAGCCCAGGGCACCACCTCCGGGAGCCAGGAGGAGACTGGCACAGCCCTGCCAGGGTCAGCATCCCCCGTGCTGGTTTCTGCCCCTCGAGCCAGCCTGCTGCCCGCTCAAAGGGACCAGCTATTGATTTCCCACCCTCCGAGTCACAGACGCTTCCGTGGAAACGGCCAGGAAAGCCCCCAGAGTCCTGTCGCGGAGCTGGGTTCTGGGGCGGCCTGAGCAGCGAGGATCTTTCTAGATTTGCAGTAAAATTTGACCTTTGGTTCAACCCGGCTTAATGAGTACGTGAGCCGACAAAGGCCCTGTGGTCAGCCCCCAGAGCTGCTTTGGGGTGAGGCCGCCGGCCGGCCTGGGGCCAGCCCTTCCCCGTGATCTCAGTGTCCCCTCCCAGTCCCCAGAGCTGCGGGGGCAGCTGTGGAGCGGCAGTCTGGGAAACAGACCTCGGCTCTCTGGCAGCGGGAGGTGGAAATGCTGAGAGCCGGGAGCAAACCGGCCGGACCGGGAGGTCTGGGCAGGGCGGCGAAGTCTGGGAGGCCTGGGGGCTGTGTGGACGACACTGTGGCTCTTCATGGGGTGAGCTTCAGTGCCGGGCCTCCGGGGGTCCCCACCTGCCACTCCCCAGCTCGGGGATTGGAATGCACATTGGTCCTCTGCAAAGAGGGGTTAGGAGGAAAGAGGGGACATGCAGGAGACCTCGGGAAATATTCACTTTAATTGTCACAGCAGGGGTGGGGCCCACCTCGGTGACTCGGGAGAACCACGCCCAGCAGCAGCGACAAAGCCTGTGTTCTCAGTCCAGTTCCGGCATAAGAGACTCGGGGACACGCCCTGGAAAAGAGGACTCACTCTCCTCTATCAGTGGGAGCCCGGCCACAGCTGTGCCCGGGGCCACCCGCCTGGAGGGCGGTGCTTAACTTCATAGCACGCGCAGCACCCACTGAAGCCCACGAGGGCCAGGCGCGGGGCTGGACACCCCGCCTGCATGGTCTCAGAGGAGGATGGGGCCCCACAAGACACGCCCCCCCCCCCCCCGGGCTCTACAGCTGCACCTACCAGACTGGCGCGGAGACGGGGACACGGGGACAAGCGGGGCGTGGACGTGGAGGGTCAGGCAGCTCCGCTCCCACAAACAGCCCCTCTCCCCATCTAGAAAGCATCTTCAGAAAATGGCAGCTTCAATTCCAGGGACCCGTGGGACCCAAGCAAGTCCCAGAAAGAACCAGCCGGCTCCTGGAGACAGCTTCCAAGCGACGGTCGGTTTCGCTGGGCCCTCTGAGCAGGCTCCTTCCAGCCCACAGCAGTAACAACAACGGCAGCAACAACACGGCTTCGATTTGCCGAGAGCTTGACTGCGAAGAGCCAGGCGTGATGTATCCCAGCGCCGTGATCCCCCTTCCCTCTGCTCAGCATGCAGCGAGGAGGCATTTTCACTCCCTTTGCACAGAAGGGGAAACTGAGGCCGAGAGGCTCCGTCCTCCCGCCAGGAGGCAGCAGAGCCTGACTGCAACCCAGACGCACCGAGCCCGGGGCCCTCTGCATGGCGGTGCCGATGAGAACCCTTCCCAGGCGCAGCTCTGTGTGGGCGGCTCCCACCCCTAGCGGCAGGTGTAGGGAATCTCAGGTGGGCTCCGATGCAGGGTGGTGCAGTGGTCGGCCCCGAGTCTGAAGCCCGGCTAGCCGGGGTCCCTCCCATCAGCTCCTCCACTCGGGGGCCACTCGAATCCTCGGCTTCCTGAGACACCCAGGGAGACCATGGACCGTGTGAGGATTTAACGGGACCATAAGCACGCAGAATGGGGCTTGGCTCGGGTGAATGATGGACGGGAGACGAGTCCCTGGCCCGCTGGAGGTTCCGTGCAGGGAGACAGTGTCGGGAATCCTGGAGCCTCCTCTGGGGAGCGCAAACCGCAGGGTGCGGGGGACGGGGAGGGAGCTGGACAGGCCAGGCCAACCACACCCTGGGCCCTGCAGTGGACTTTACCTCAGGGGCAAGGATGAGCCCCTGGAGGGGTGGCACAGGGGCGAGGTGGGGGCACATTTGTATCTGCCCATCTGGCGAGGTTGGAGGCAGGGAGACCAGAGGACACTGCTGAGGTCGCCGGGAGAGAGCAGGCGGTGACCAGGACCAGGCTGTGCAGGGGACCTGGAGATGGGTGGCCAGACCAAGATGTCTCTTCGACGGAGCCAGGATCTCCCGCTGACCCGCGCGTGAGGAGGGAAGCAGAAGCGGCCGATTGGAAGTCTTCCACCGCAGGCACCGCGAGGTCCAGCAGCACCGCCCGCTCCTGCACCCCTGCCGCCCTGGAGAACGGCCCAGGGAGGAGCTGCATGTGCCAACGCCCGCCAGAGGGGGAGCTCCTGAGTCGAGGCTTCGGGAGAGGAGCTGGGGTTTGCGCCGGGCTGCACCAGGCCCGGGAGGAGCTGCGGCAGGTTACTTACCCCTGGGCGCTTTGGCGTCCTCGCTGTTGGACCGGGGAAGGCAGAATGAGTTTGGGTAAAAGGCAATTAGGATCTGGGACACGGTAAGGGCTCCGGGCACTTGAACTTGATCGTCCTTGCTGTTGGCAGTGGTGGCGGCGGTGGTGGTGTTGGTAGTGGCTGTCGTACTCTCTCCAAACTTGGGTTCAAAGCCACCACCTGACAACCTCCTCCCAGTCCCAAGTAAAATTCTCAGGGAAGTGACTCTGATTGGCCCAGGTTGGGTCGGTGCTCAGCCTTGGCCAATCAGCAGTCACAGAGGTGGGGGGAGGTCAGTGGTGTGAGCTGAGCTCCTGGGAGCACCCCCTGACCTCGAGATCAGTGGGGGAGGGGAATTCTCCCCAAAGCGGGGATGAGGGGTGGTGCGTGCACAGAAACCCCACAAGCCTCTGCTATATCTTTGTTGCTAAATATAAAATATTCCTTTCTGATTGTAAGAATTATACATTCACACTGTAAAAACAGATACTCAAATACTAAAAGGTATAAAAGCAATTTTAAACTGCTTATAATTGCCACCCATCTGGTCTCTCTCCCTCTCCCTATCTGAGATTGTTATATTCTGCGTGGACATACATACGTCGCAGTACCTTTGCTGTATAAAACTAAAACTGCACCTCCGCTCACGTTATTGTGGACCTCTGTATAGACCAGATCTAAGGCCGAAGGTGACATCGCAAGGCGGCAACGTCATACTGTTCGACCGAACGCATCACTGTGTCAGTGACTGGCTACTATGCCATTTTCCGACTGTGCTACTATTTACTTAATGGCCCCTTACTGGACGCCGGGGGTATTTCCAGGCTGGATGTATTCGGAGCCCTATTACACGAGTGTTTTGGGTCTCGCTTTTGAGTGCAGGAACTGTCGTTGCAGAATTGGCTTTAACCATGTGCCTCCACCAGGCCCCTGGAAGGCCAAGACCATCCGAGGGGTAGAAACCGATTCCCGCCTCGGACAAGGAGTCTGGGGTTTCTGACCCCTTCACTCCCAGCCAGGAATCCCACCATGCAGGTGACACCTGGGCCACCCCTGCCTGACCTGGGAGCTCTGGGAAGCTGAGTTTTCATCCCTTCCCCAGGAAGGAACTGTCGGAGGGAAGCACAGGCGTTAGATTCCGAGTCTCCACGGTTTATGGCTCCCTCTCAGACTCCCTCCCATGGCTCTGTGTAAACAGGGCTCTCCCCAGCAGAACCTTTCGGGGCCTCTGCCCCTACGCGCCCCTCCCTGCCTCGCTTCCCTGAACCCCCAGCACCTGCAACAACCATGTGAATGTGATCTGGCCCAGAGGAGGGGCCTGAGGTCCAAGGTGCAGAAGGCCAGCTGTCTAGACAGGAGGAAGCTGGTGGTGAGGTGCCTCCCGTCCAGCTGGCCTCCATCACACACACACCCCGGGGCAGGTGGGGGGGTAGGTTCCCATGATCAGGAGTGCACACCTTTCATCCTGAGCTGTGGGTAAGCCGTAAGGCAGGCAGATGGGAGGGGGCAGAACACAAGCCAGCCGGGGTGAAGCCAGGCTCGGCTGGGCACTGGTCTGGATCAACAGTCTCACCGGACAGGTGCAGCTATAATGGTAACAGAATGTCAGTGCATTGTACTTGTTTTCAAGCGTGGTTTGAAAAGCAAAAGTCCTTTTATTCTGTTCTGGGAAAACACGACTGTTACAATGACAGCTGCGTCTGTCCGGTGTGACTATTGATCTGATACTACTATCAATCATTGGTCATTCCATTGCTGCAGTTGCTCAGGCAAAAAAATACTTACAAGTTATTCCTGAGTCTGTCTCCCTACAGCCCATCGAGGCTCCCTTCAAAGGACACCCCACTGAATGAATTTGTGATCTGGAAATATAGTCTGTTGGGAGCCAAGAGGAAGCTGACTGCTCCTCCCAGGTGGCATCTCACCCCCCAGGATTTTCTGTTCCCCTCCCTTTTGTATCAGTTGGAATGTCCTTGGATGTGAGTGACAAGGACCTTGATCTAGCTTAAGAAAAGAGTATTGTCTCAAGTGATTGAAAAGTTGAGGGGTAACTTGGGCAGGTAAAACGATTGGGAGCTCACATGACATTAAGATTTTCTCTTTCTCATTGCCCCACTTTCTGTCACTGGTTCTCTTGGAAGGGACTTCCCTCATGGTGACAATATGGCTGCCAGCAACTCCAGAGCTCACATCCCCTCACGCTCTCACTTCCAGCAGAACAGAGCCTCTGTAGCACCGGCTCTGGATGGACAACATCCACATTCCCCAACCAATCCCTGTAGTCTAGGAGCATGTGAAGTCCCAGCCACATGCTCAGCCTTTACAGTGAGGTGGGGGCAGAGATGTCCTACACACGAGTCAGCTTGGGTTTCTCTTTGAGAAAGGTAACAACTCCAATGTGACCCTCATTTTGCCTAAAGGAATAATAAAAAAGTAATAACCATCATATACTGAGGGCGAACTCTGTCCTGGACCACGTGCTAAGCATTTTATAGCCGTTCACCGTCGCTTAACCCACTTAACCTTCACAACAATCTTTTGAGGTAAGTGTATCGGTTAGGATCAAGTCCAACATAAAAGACAGGAAACTGAAGCTGCCAAAAATGCAAAGATAAGCAATGCAAGGCTGGGATTGGTGAACCCCACCCCTTCCCTCTCCTAGCATGTGTGGACTCCATTCCCAAGGTCACCGCCATGGTGCAAGATGGCTGCTGGAGATCCAGCCGTTACGTAAAATTCCAGCCAGCAAGAAAGAAGATACAAAGAAGGGCACACATCCTCCCGAAGGGCCTTTCTAGATGTTGCACGAGTATATCAGTTTGTGCCTCTTTTTAACAGAATTTAGTCATGTGATTTGGGTACTAAAACAAGCCGCAAAATACAGTTTTTATTCCAGCTGTTTCAGGTCCAGGTAAGAATCAAGGTTCTTGCTCGGGGAGAGAGAAGAAACATAGGGAGAGATAGTTGGCAGATTTTGCCACAAATAGGTTCTATTATTATCCTCTTTTTGTTTTCCTCACCCAAGGATATTTTTCCATTTATTATCAGATAGAGTGAGAGGGAAGGAGAGAGAGAGACAGAGAGAAACATCGATGTGATAGAGCCACACCAACTGGTTGCCTCCCGAATGACCCGACCAGGGCCAGGGACGATCTGCAACTGAGGTACGTGCCCCTGACCGGAACCGAACCCGAGACTCATCGGTCCACGGGCCGACACTCTAACCGCTGAGCCAAACTGGCCAAGGGCTATTATCGTCATTTTTGGATGAATTCGAGGCTCAAGAAGGTGAAATAACTTACCCAAGGCCACTCAGCTGATAGCCTGTCCCCAGAGCCTGTTCCTGTAGTAACACTATCATGTAATTGGACTTCGACTTCACAAAGATGTCAATTATGTCAGTAGGATCTGATGACCGGAAAACCCTGTTTTAAAAAATATGACTTTCAAACAAGCCATAGACACTCAAATGGCAGAACTGCATTAAACACTCTAAGGACTGCAGCAAGTGCAGGAAAAACATGGGCAAAAATGTTTAACGGGCCCACAAATATACGAGGGGAAAGGCCAGTTTCCGAAGACCAGCAGCCCTGCTGGGGAAGAGAAAGCCGGCCCGCGTCCCAGAATCAGTTTAACTGGGATCATCCCTGAGAGGAACCAGGGAGCCCTGGGAGGGCGCAGTGTGGTGGTGGTGGGGGGGGGACACCCTAACTCAGGAAGAATAAAAGGGGGAGCCCTTTTATGAATGAACAGTAAGTGGGCTGGTGGGTTTGAGAAAGGCAGCTCTTTGAACTTGGATCTCAGGGAAATGGCTTGGGAATGAGAAACTTCTCCAAGAGAAATACTATTTGTACTCCCGGGTTGTAAAAGCGGAGCGCCCTCCCCCAGCCCCAGCCAGAGGAAGGGAAATTGGAAACCTGTCATTTAGAAGCTGGTCTACAAGCGGGAGGGCCTGAGTCCCAAGGTCCCTGCCTGGGGCCTTCTTCAGGCTGGTCTGCAAAGCCGAGTAGCTCTCACTGTTGGGAGAACCGTCTGAAATGCCACCGCCTGGGGGCCGCCCTCCTGCGGGGGGGATCAGGTAGCTCACAACACCGCGCTTTCATTAGATGCAAAACATAAAGTATTAACGTAGATGATGGGCTACAAAATAGAACCATTTTTTCAGAATGTCTCAGCCTGAGGGCACCCTCGGAATGCACAGGAGGAAAACCAGAGGTGCCGGCACCTGCCCGCAGGACGCTCGTTCTGCAGCCGGGCTCCATGCCCAGGGGGAGTGTTGTGAACAGAATACCTGCTCTCCTTAAAGACCCGACACCGGTCAGGTAAGACTGCGGTACCGCTTCCACCACACCAGGGCAGGAAGCCCCACGCAGAGGCCGCGTGGCTGGGAGGAGGCGCGTCCACAGAGGCGGGGGGTGATCCGTGGCTGCCAGGGGCTGGGGCAGACCGAAGGGTTAGGGGTGGTGAAAATGTTTGGAACCGAACAGAGGTGACGTTTCCACAGCATTGTTAATCTATTCAATGCCACCGAGTCACCCACTTTTAAATGGTTCCATTATGTTACATGAACTGTGACTCCATTTTGAAGAAGTACGACGTCCCCCAGTGCGGAAGCCTCCGGCGTGTCTAGAGGCCAGGATGCTCCGAAGGACCCCCGGGAACGAGCCCCCAAGGGCTCCAGGGCGGCACCCGCAGACGCTCCCAGGTGGAACCCCGGAACAAGCCCCCGAGGGCTCCAGGGCGGCACCCGCAGACGCTCCCAGGTGGAACCCCGGAACGAGCCCCCGAGGGCTCCAGGGCGGCACCCGCAAGCTCTCCCAGGTGGAACCCCGGAACGAGCCCCCGAGGGCTCCAGGGCGGCACCCGCAGACGCTCCCAGGTGCACCAGGAAGCGGCTATTGACAAAGTACCGCGGAGTAACTCGCGGTTCCAAAGCTCGGTGCTCTGCAGTGACAGGAAGGACGGACTGCGGCTCGGCTGGGCTTGGTCTCCGGGGCCCAGGCTGCAGGGCTGCAGCTGATCCTAGCCGTAGTGGTCTCTGCTGCACCCCTGGCACCCGAGCCCAGTCAAGCATGCAGCTTCCGGGACACACCCCTGGGCAGCCATCAGCAGTGATTGAGGGGTAGGTGGGCAAGGAGTGGGCCCCGCCACAGGAACCCCAACGTGTGTCTGACACAACCTCCCAGAGGCCCCCAGCAGGACTGACCCCCAGGAGCCCACAGCAGGAATCTACTCACTTCTGTCTCCCCAGCTAATCCGTCCTGGGATCTACTCCCACCGCAAACACTTGCCAGGCAGGGTCTGGCGACCAGAGGAAGCAGGGCCTTGCAGCTGGGAGCTGAGCACCCACTGGCCTGGGGGCGGAGGGACTCTGGGACACCGCATGTTTGCTGCCAGGCAGGCGCTCGAAGGCTGTGCCCGGTGCCTGGGAATCTAAAGTTTAGACATGCATTCCTGCCCTCACGGAGTGCGGGGCTCAGCTGGGGTGGAACCCCTGCCCACCTGCCCGGCCAGAGTGCTGCGGAGTCGGGGAGCACGCTAGAGGCTGTCAGCTGTCCCCCGAGGGGAGGTCCCTGCAGGCGTGCGGTGGGCACAGGAATGAACACCCTGAGCGGTTCTGAGCTGGGGGTACAGGGGTCAGACCTTGAAAAACGCTGGGCTGCAGAGCACAGTTCCACTGGACAGAGGCCACTTTGCAAAGAGAACGTGTGCTTGTGGGCCCTTCTCACAATGCCAAGGTCACACCTGCTCTCTCCCCTTGACCACCCAGAACTCGGGCAGAACATGCTCCCCAGCCCACTGACCACAGCTTGGGGCTGGCATCTTGCTTTGCCTGGTGAAGATCAGTGGGTGTGGCCCGGAAGAAAGCTTCTATGGGCCCTCGGACGCTCTGTCAGGTACCGCCAAGGGGCCCATCCCACTGCAGGGGCTTTGCCTCCAAGATACAGAGGGCACAGGTGTGGCTGGTCGGAACTGAGGACCAGGGCGGGGGGAAGGAGGCCAGCTCAGCACATGCCCAGGGCACCTGGGGACAGCCCGGACCAGATACCACTTGCCCGCCTGGGCTATATGGGCCCCCTAAGCAACACTCCAGGGAAGGGTGAGCCCAGACCCCTCACATTAGGTTTCTGCCCCCTGGCTCAGAGGGCTTGAAAGAGAAATTGACTTCAGTTGGGGTTACAGTCTGCACACAGTTCATGCCCAGACAGACAGGGGATTGCTTTAGGCGGTGGGGAGAGCGGTCAGCTTGCTTCAATTGTGTGTGTGTCCCGGTCCCCAGTGGGCCGAACCAGCGTTGGCAGACGCGGCCCGGGCCCAATCTGACCCACTGTCTGTTTGTGTAAATAAAGTTTTATCGGAACACAGCCACGCCCGTTTGTGGCCTTGCAGTCCTGGGCTACAGAGGCAGCGTGGAGCGGAGTCAAGAGGGGTGGTGTGGCTGCAGGGGTGAAAATGTGTGTAGCCTGGGCCTTTGCAGAAAAGGCTTGTCAACGCCTGCTCCCGACCGCCGACTTCCCCGGCTCCCGCCTGCTGGCCGTGACGGCGCACACGCGTTGGCGGGAGTAGAGTGGGTTTTATGAAAGGAAACCGAACCCCGGCGTGGGCCAGGGAGCTGTTTCCCACATACCGCGAGATTCTTCAGACGCCCCCCAACCTGCCCGCGGGGGCGCCTGGATCGCACCGCACTGTGCCCATCCATCCGCGCCCCAGAAAAATGCCTTTCCCTCCTCCCGCCAGCCCGCCCCGGCTCTCCTTCCAACCCCCACACCCAGGGCGTCGCCCGAGAGGCTCCAGGTTTGGGTTCCACGTGGAAATCCGCTCGGGCCGGACCGCACCCAGCGCCCGGCGGCAGCGGGACCCGCCGTTTCTCTCTATTCATCACAGGCGGAGGCTGCAACTTGAGCCCCGCGGACCAGAAATGAATGGAAAAAGTGCAACCTGACCACAGAAGTATTATTTTATAAATAAGGCCCTTCAGTAGTGGTTAATTGGACGCACATTTTGCGAGGTTTGGGGAACGTTAAAGCTGTCATTCTCCAACCGACCGGCTGGCTTCCCCCGGCCCTTCTCTGCGCAATGTCAGGCCCCAGGTTGCAAATTCGAGCGCGGAGACTTTATTTTTCCCCAAAGGATGTCACTTCTCCACCCCCCACCCTTTAAAAAAAAGAGCGAGATTGATTTAGGGTATGTTTAACAGCTCCATAAATCACTCAACATCCTTGAATCTCATCAAAATTCTGCCAGAAATGATTTCACTCAAGCAGATGGCCTGCTCGGGGAGCTCATTCGGCTTTTATTTCCACCAAATTTCGATGAGCTCCTACTGTGTGTCAGCCTACACCTAGCCTTGGAAGGAACCAGGGGGAGCCGAGGCCAGGACATGTCTCTACATCCCAGAGGAAGCCAAAATTGCAACAGCTGGAAGCAGAAGATGTTCAAAGATACAGGAAACCAGCCACGAAGACTGCGAGCCATGGGACAAGGGCCCGTTTGTTCCGAGGCCATTTAAATCCACGAGTTTCTCACGGAGACAGACAAGCTTCAAGCAGCATCTCCTACTATGCTTGTGCCGGGTCGTGTGGGGCCAGGGACGGGACCCAGTGGCGCCTACAGAGAGAGGACCGGAAGGAAGGGTGGAGGTTGGAGGGACCAGAAACGGCATACCTGTTATCTCATTGAGTCTTCAAAGTCACCCACAAAGTAGGTGCACTTATTATACCCATTCACAGATGAGAAAATCAAATCTCCTGGGTGTCTCAACCTTTTCCATCAAAATGCTCCTGATTGCGGAATACAAGGAGCATATGAGCCAGGGACTTGGGATGGGGGCGGTTCCCAAATCCACCTGCTGCGAAAGCAGAGTTTCTCCGAAGTTCTGGGATTTTTTTTATGTTGATGTGTTTTTTACACTCTGATCTGTATCTCAGTTAGTTTCAATATGAAAATGACGTTTTTAATGGTCAGTGAAATTCCACAACCCCCCCCAAAACAAAACTCCTAATAAAACTAACATTCCCCAAGGATATACTTTGTTTCCACATACGTTCACCCACTGATCTGTTCTAGAAGCTAAACATGCTCCGGTTTAGGAGGCTCAGCCAGAGAGCAGGACTTGTAAACTGGTGACCTTTTGCCATGTATAGTATTTTGAAGTTTTCACACACACACACACACACACACACACACACATTTCCAGGTTCCAAAATAGCCACTGTGTGGCTCTGAGTAGTGGCGGCCCTGCAGGCCAGGCATGGGTTCTGCAGTTTGCCACAGTCCCCACCACTCCTTAGTGTCTTTCTTTTTTTTGAATCCTCACCCGAGTATATGTTTGTTGTTTTTTTTCCATTCTAGAGAGAAAAAGAAGGGAGAGTGAGAGAGAGAGACAGAGAGAGAGAGAGAGAGAGAGAGAGACATCAGTCGGATGCCTCACACACATGCCACAACTGGGGATAGAACCCGAGACCTGGGCATGTGCCCTGACCGGGAATGGAACCCGAGACTCTTCTGTGCAGGGAACCACGCTCCAACCACTGGGCACACCGGTCAGGGTGCCTTAGTGTCTAATATCTGACTATGTCACTCGTTTATGTTCTCATTTGGACCCTGGAGGCACGGAGAATGTGTTCTTGCCACGGAAGATTGCTATTTGGCGTAGGAAGCGCTGAAATGCCATGGGTTCCTCCCTGGAAAGACAGAGGGGCCTCAACCAAAAGAGAAAAAAGTCCATTCACAAAACAGCCCTCGCCGTCATGGCAACACAGAGGGGAGGGGAGAGCTCAGTGATGCTCAATGGAGCCTTTTTATTTTCCACTCTGCCTCTGATGCTGCTCGAAGTGATGGATTAGAGAGGCTCATTTCCTCTGGTAGAAAAAAACCCCACCAGAACGCAAAAGAAAAAGGCAGTGTTCAATGAAACGTGTGACGCAATGGTGCTCGGACCCCTCGGCGTGGGGCTGTTAATTGCTTCCTTCCCCGGGATGCTGGTTTGCCCCTCTCTCCTGGACGTGGATGTGTTTGTCAAAAAAAGTAGCAACCGCCCATAAGTCTCCAAAACGGTACAATACATCACTGAAAGCAAGCGAGGATCAACACGTTGTTAACTGTTTGATCTCGCAAGTCAGAATTAATGATAGGTATTTTGCACAAAGAGAAAAAAAATGAATGTTAAAAGCCTATTGACGTTAACGAAAGACATCCCCGCGGCATCGGGGTTGAGCTGGAGGAGATTTCCTGCGGCACAGCTGTTCCACGTTTGCTAGACTGCGGGTGGGTGGCAGTAATTACAGCCAGACTGAGGGTGCGGAGCCAACGGATGGGGGTACGGGAGCCTTCAGAGAGAACATCCCCATGACCAGCTGGAGCCAGGGGCTCGGGCATTGGAGATCGGAGTGAACTCATTCGGAGCCCTGGGGAAAGTTGAGGATCCGTTTCTCCATCTGAAAGATGGACTTCATTGGTTCATTCTGAAATGCTTAATGAGCCTGGGCTGGGCACAGGGGATCTAGTAGGGGAACAGATCGAGTCCCTACGCTCATCAGTCGTACATTCTGGACAAAAACAGTTTAACGGATAAAGAAACAAATAGATGAATAAGTAAGAAAACTCCAGGTCATGATGATACTATAAAGGGAACAGGGTGGGATGTGCCCAAAAGGGGCCAAGGTCAGCAGTCAGGGAAGGCCTCTCTGAGGAGGTGACGCTGGATTAAGCACCGAATGAAGTGAGGATGGACTGAGCCAGGCAAACACTCTGGAGTGGAATGTTCCAGCAGAGGCCACAGCCCGTGCAAAGGCCCTGAGGCAGGAATAGGCTTGGGGGTGTTCAAGCTGCAGCAAGGCCGTCCAGTGCTGGAACCCAGGGAGGGAGCAGAGTTGGGGTGGACGAGGCTGGAGAAATAGGAACAACCCCGTGTAAGACCCAGGAGGCACAGAGTCCCCCTATCCCCAGCCCACCCAGGTTGACAGAGGTGGACATGAGTGGAAGCTTTTAGAACCACTGTAGTTGTTTCTTTTCTAGGCTGTGAGCAGCAGAATCCACTCACACTGAGTCAGGTGGAGGCAAGATGTGGGAGGGAAGCTGAGTCATCTCACAGAACCTGAGAGGGAGCTGGACCCGTACACATGATTATCACCTGGGGAGCTTTTGAGTTATTCAGATGCTCGGGCCACGCCCCAGAGCAATCAGCGAAAACCTCCGGGACCCGGCCTGGGGCCCCACGGTAATTCTAACTTCCAACTAAGTGGAGAGCCCGTGTCTGAGCAGCCAGGCCTCCGTGAAGATGCCTACGGACCTCCACTCACCTGCTTCCATTCTGCAGACTTAGGGGTGCCTTTGAGGCACCAGGGCCTGCGCTAGGCTCCAGGGATCCAGCCAGGAGAAGACAGACACACAGAGGTGGTCAGTGGGGAGGGGATCACCCCTGCCCGTGCAAACTGCACCGAGAGAGCCTGGGATGGGCCCAGCCTGGTCACATTTGCCACTGAACCAATTAGCTGTGGCTGCCCAGGCGGCCAAATGCCAGTAGTGCCCAGGTTGAGAAACTCTGGCCTGTAACAGTCATGACCCACCTCACTTCACAAAATCAAAGCTCAGACGGAACAGTTAGAGATCTGTTGCCTTCCTCCACTTTGCCCAGAAATTCACATTTTGTTGGCTAAACATTAGAGAACGTTTTCTCCTGAAGAGCCAGCTGTGGTATAATAACACCCTTCATAAGAGCTAACATTTGCAGAGTTCTCACGCTGTGCCAGGCCGTGCATGGAATTCTCACGACCGCCTCATCAGGTTGGTACAGAAGAGGGAACTGAGGCGCCCAGAGGTTCCGCCGCTTGCTGGGGAGCACAGCTTCTGCCCGGAGGCAGGACCTGACCCCGGCGACCTGGTGCCCAAGCCTACGCTCTCTCCAGGATGTGGTCTACCTCGCAGGATTCTGTGTTTTCTCTGGGCCGCACTTTAACAATGTTCACCATTAAATGGGGGGGGGGGGTGCCCCACGTGACTTGTATTTTCCCCGAGTAGGTCTTCGTGAAGGAGGGCCCTCCGCTGCTCCAGACTCCCCCCTTTACTGCAGGTACATTCCCTGCAGTCTCCTTGTTTCGCCTTCATTCCTTTTCTGCTTCGTGCCATGTAAACCAGGTTGGGGGTTCACCGTCAGGGCTTCGTTCGGTCCAGCAGCCCAGACCGGGCGCAGTGGGCTGGCGTGGAAGGGCAGGCTGGGCGGGGCGAGGGCGGGGCTGGGGCGGGGCGGGCCTGGGGCGGAGCTCTTTCTAGACTCCTGCGAGCCTCGCACGCATTCCCATACATGCCAAGCCCACGTCCTGGGGACTAGATATTGTTTGTTTTTGTTTTTCATTAAGATAAAATCCGTAGAACAAAATTCATCACCGAAACCATTTTGAAGTGTGCGGCTGGGTGGTTTGGATGCATTCACAATGTCCCGCGTCCGTCACCACCGTCTAACTCCAGCCTATTTTTGTCTCTCCAAAAAGAAACCCCTCCTGCCATTACTAGCCACGCCCACATCCCCTCCCCGCCGCCCCTGGCAACCACGCGTTTCCATTCTGTCCCTCTGGACTGGCCAGTGCCGGACTGTCCTGTAGATGGAATCACCGTGATGGAGCCTTTTCCTTCGCTCAGCAGCGTGTTTCCAAGGTCCATCCACTCGCGGCAGGTGTCAGGACTCCATGCGTTTTCCTGGCTGAATAATACTCCGCCGAGTGGGTGGACCACGTTCTGTTTGTCCACCTGTTGGCGCTGTTCAGGCCACTTCCCCTTTGTGGCTCTGGGACCAAGGCTGCTGTGAGTGTCCGTGTACAAGTTCTCGTGCGAACACTTCTGGTTCTCCTGGGTGTGTTACCCGGGCGGGCATCTCGGGCTCCCAGGGTCACTGTGTTAGAGTTTCAAGCCTACTTTACAGATGAGAAAACTGGTCACAGTGTAAGCTTGTCCTCGGTCACATTCCTTTTATACATATTTGCCGGGCTTAATTTTATTTCATTATAAAAGTAATGTGTGCTCATGGCAGCATGCCAAATGATTTTTTTAAAGCGAGTATATTAAAAAAAAAGAAAGAAAGAAACACGATTAATGGTCCACGTGCTGGAAGCAGGTCTGACTTTGGGGTTACTTTCACCAGCAGCCCTGCAGCAGCACTCGGGTTCCGTGACCGTGGGAAAGGGAGACAGCCCTCAGCGGCCAGGGCTATGCAGTTCCCACGGACCTCAGTGACCGGGACTCGGGGCGGGGCTGAGCCATGCTGGGAAGGTTTCATGCCCTCCACAGGTGCTGAGCCTTGGCCAATGGTGATGGTGGCCCTGAGCTAAGGACATTGGCTGCCAGGCCAGGGCAACGCCATCAGGCCTATGTTTAATTCTCAGGAAAACAGTCTTTTCCCTCCCATTTTATTTATTTTTTTAAATCCTCACCTGAGTATATTTTTCTATTTGTCTTCAGATACAGTGTGTGTGTGTGAGGGGGGGGGAGAGAGAGAGAGAGAGAGAGAGAGATGAGAGAGACATATCAACTGGTTGCCTCCTGCACGTCCCAGACCAGGACCAGGCCAGGGATGAGCCGCAACCGAGGTACATGCCCTCGACCAGAATCAAACCCGAGACTCTATGGTCCGAAGGCCGTGCTCTCACCACTGAGCCAAACTGGCCAGGGCCCTCCCACTTCTTTAGATGAGGAAACCGAGGCTCAGACAGGGGAACTGACTTGCTGATTAGCAAGGAAGCGGCTGACCTGGGCGTCCACACCAGTTCTTTCTCCGGACCACAGGCCGACGCTCTAACCGCTGAGCCAAACTGGCCAGGGCAAAAGTTCTTTTTTTTTTTTTTATCCTCACCCAAGGACATTTTTCCATTTTTTGTACAGATAGAGTGGGAGGGAGAGAGAGGAAGGGAGGGGGAGAGAGAGAGAGAAACATCGACGTGAAGGGACACATCGAGTGGCTGCCACCCGCACGACCAACCAGGGCCGGGGACAAACTGCAACCGAAGTACGTGCCCTTAGCGGGAACCGAACCCGGGTCTCTCCGGACTGCAGGCCGATGCTCCAACCGCTGAGCCAAATTGGCCAGGGCCACACCAGCTCTTTCTGACCTCAGAGCCCGAGAGCTTTATTTACCGTAGACTCTTTGCTTTTATATCCACATCACATTTGACTCACAACAATCCTGTGAGTAGATACCTTCCTTATCCCCATTCTGTAGATAGGGAAACTGAGGCTCAGAGACTGCGAGTGATTTCACTGAGGTCATTTGGCTAGAGGTGGAGCCGGGCTCGAACCCAGGTGCCATGTCTGGGACTCTCTTTATAGCAGAAGGTGTTCTCTGGGAACCCAGGTGTCGGTGAAGGGCCTTTCTCTTTGGCTTTCCGTCCCAATCTTAAATGCTCCCAGGCTTCTACCTTGATTCGCTGGCTGGGCTTTGCTGTCATACAGACGGGCCTTGGTTTCGAATCCCAGCTCGTGGCCAGCTGCTCAGTGAGAAATTGAACTAAATACCTCGCAAGTCCGTTCCATGGAGAAATAATGAAGAAAATGGTCAACTCGTCCAAAGAGCTTATTTTGTGCCAGAAACTGGGCTCTTTCTATGTATTAACTAATTTAATCCTCTAACAACCTTTTGATCTAGGTACTGTTTCTATTCCCACTTCATCGATGTGGCGACAGGGGCACAGAGAGGCTAAGTGAGTTGCCCAAGGTCACACAGCTCCCAACTGCCAAGGCTGCAATTTGCAACCCGAGCAGTTTGGAAAACGCCATGAGTTCAGTTTTATTTTTTTTTTTTTTTATTTTTTTTTTTTATCCTCACCCGAGGATATTTTTCCATTTTTTGTACAGATAGAGGGGGAGGGAGAGAGAGGAAGGGAGAGAGAGAGAGAGAAACATCGATGTGAAGGGACACATCGAGTGGCTGCCACCCTCACGACCAACCAGGGCCGGGGACAAACTGCAACCAAAGTACGTGCCCTTAGCGGGAACCGAACCCGGGTCTCTCCGGACCGCAGGCCGACGCTCTAACCGCTGAGCCAAACCGGCCAGGGCATGAGTTCAGTTTTAAAAGTGGGTCACCAATCAACCCGGAGGCCCCGGTTCGTTTTAAGTGGGTGTGTCATACTACATTTCCTGAGTGCTATGTCTGGGTGCTAAAGCAGGCGCTTGGGACATAGGTTGAACTTAATCCTCAAGCAGCCCCCGAGGCCTCCCCTGCCCTGGACATATTCAGAGCGGAAGGCGCAGAGGGTTTGGTCGCGCAGCCCTGAGACAGGGCTGAACTCAAAGCAGAATGCACCACGAGGACCACTCACAGACCGCTGCTCACCCAGCCCTCTCATGGGAGCTCCGGGCGCCTCCCCCAGCAGCCCCATGAAATGGCAGGAGAGCTGGACTGGTGGCTGTGACCTGCGGGTGCCCCGGTGTGAGCCTGAGTTGTCCCCAGAGACTCACATCCCCCATCCCGCCCCCACATCTGCAGGGTGCTTTCCAAAATATGTAACCACACAGAGCTGGAGCCAGGCGCCCCCGTTAGAGGCCAGACTGGGGGCAGTGAGGGAGCGTGTGGGGTGCTGGGTGAGGTGTTCAGAGGGCTCAGAGCTCACCCTTTGCCTACCTGCAGCTTTTCCTTGGAGCCACAGTGAGTGTGGGTCCTGTTCTCCCTGGTGCCCTCAGGAGCTGCCTCCAAGCCTGACTCCCAACCCCTCCGAAGGCAGAGCCCTGAGCGGGATCGCAGAATCTGGAAGAGGTTGGGATCGCAGCAGCTGTGGAGAACAGCAGAGGGGACACAGGAAGGGGGGCAGGCCAGATGCAGGCCAGGAAGCAGGAACCACATCAAAGTGATGGGCACCCAGGCCAGGGCGGGAGGGGACCGAGGAAGTTTACAGAAACCTAGGCCCCACGGAGCCACCCCGGTCTGCAGGCACGATCCTGGACCAGGCAGGGGCCGCAGTGACGGTGGCCCGAGCAGGCCCAGGTCCAGGACGACACTGAGAACTTGTGTTCCCTGCATCTCGGAGCAGAGAACTTGGGTCATCAGCTGGTGGGGCCACCGCTGGGTTTCAGCTCCAGCACTGTGCTCTGCGGTTAGGAGCATGGGCTCTGGACCCAGAGGGCCTGGGTTCAAACCCGAGCTCAACCAGTCACGAGGGTGTAGCCTTATGCAAGTTCTTAACCCTCCCCAGGCCTGTTCCCTCATCTATAATTAGAGTAACGGCCGGCCTTCGGGGCTGGGAGGAGAGAATACGTCTAGTACAATGTGGGCGCACACCGAGCGTCGGGAGCTAACGCCCCAGAAGCACCCCCTCTGTGCCGGACAGAGCTAGTGGATACATATCCTCGCCTCTCTGAAGTCTCAGCTCCACAGCGTCCCCAGGGTCCCCCCAGGACTGCGGCTCCGAGCTCTCCCTCTGTTGGTCACCTCCCCTCCCGCCTCACACCGGCTGCCCACGCAGGTTCCCGAGTCTCCACTGCTCCCCTGTGAGGTACAGCGATGGTGGCCACCTCGAGGTCGTGGTCAACGTCGGTGCATTCTGTAGGTCGAGGGTCTAGCCCGTGCCCTGCCCAGGGCAGCCAGGAACCAAGTGTTAGTTATTGCTACTGCTGATTAGACTGGGGGGCGTTCCGCGAGAGTCTGCGGTCGCACAGGGGCCCTCCCCGGCTGTGTGCTCTGCTGTCGCTGTCCTGCCGTCCTCCACGCTTCCTGAACAAAGGGCCCACATTCCCGCTGCGCACGGGGCCCTGCACACCGTGCAGTCATCCAAGACTGTCTGGGCCTCGCTGCCCTGGTCTGTAAGCCGGGATGACACTGGATGCAGCTCCCAGCGAGCTGGCGGCAGGGACGGGCAGCAGGGTGTGTGGTTGTAAAAGTACTTTGCCAACAGGGAGACAAAGAACCCAATTAAAACACAGGCAGGGGATCAGAATAGATCTTTCTCCAAACAGATGTACCACTGGCTAGTAAGCACACGAGAAGATGCCTCTGTCAGCCATCAGGGAAATGCGACACGGCGCCAGCCCCTCACACCATTGCAATGGCCAGAATGAAAAAGGCAGGGCACGTACGGGCTGGTGAGGATGTGGAGAAATCAGAACTCAGAGGCTGCCTGGTGGAAGGTCAAACGGGGTGTCCGCTCCAGGAAAGGCCGGCCGGTCCTCAAGAGTTAAAACAGAGTTGCTACATGACCCGGGAGTTCTACTCAGCATGTACCCGAGAGGAATAAAAACGTGTGTCCGTGAGTATTTAGAGTGGCATTACTCCCAACAGCCCAAAGTGGAAGCAACCCAAATGCCCGTCAATTGATGAATGAATAAACAAACATTGGCTGTGCAGCGGAATATTATGCAGCCACAAAAAGGAATGGAGTGGTGACTTATGCTACGACCTGGGTGAACCTCGGAAACATCATGCTGAGTGAAAGAAGCCAGACAAAGACCACACGTTGTATGGTTCTACTTATATGAAATATCCAGAATGGGCAACTCCATGAACACAGAAAGTAGATGAGCGGTTGCCAGGTGCTGGGGGTGGGGTGGGGAATGACTGTTAATGAGTAAGAGGCTTCTTTTGGGGGTGATGAAATGTTCTAAAAGTGATTGTGCCTTGGGCAGTGTGGCTCAGTCGGTTGAGTGTTGTCTGTGCACCGAAATGTCCTTGGTTCAATTCCCAGTCAGGGCACATGCCCAAGTTGCAGGTTTGGTCCCCAGTTGGGGTGCATTTGGGAGGCAAATGATTGATGTTTCTCTCTCACATCAATGTTTCTCTGTCTTTCCCTCTCCCTTCTTCTCTCTCTCTAAAATCAATAAAAACATATTTTTAAAAATGACTCTGGTGATGTCATACAACTCTGGGAACATATAAAAAACATTGAATTGTATCCCGTAAGTGGGTGAATTGTATGGATGTTATATTTTTGAAAAGGGGCTTTGCTAATTCCAAAGTGCTAGACAGAGGCTGTGGTAATGGTCACAGCACAGTGCCCCTGCCCACACACGGGCATCCACACACACACATGCTCACACACAGGCATGCACACGTACACACATGCATGTACGTGCACACACATGGACATGCACACGCACACACGCACACACGCTCACACACACAGGCATGCACATGCTCACACACACTGGCACATACATGCTCACACATACAGGCATGCACACGCTCACACAGGCATGCACACACACATGCTCACACACATGGGCATGCACATGCTCTCACACACAGACACATTCAAGCACACACACACTCACATGCATGGGCACATTCATGCACACTACATACAGGCTCACACGCACAGCCATATTCATGCACTCGCATATGCTCACACTCCCATGCAGTCACACACACTCACACGCACACGCACACTCACATGTTCACTCAGGCACATTGAGCCATGCTCACAGACACATGCTCACGCTCACACACACATTCATGCACACTCATATGTTCACACATGCACTCAGGCACATTCAGGCGTGCTCACAGACACTCACACACATACATTCATGCACACTCACACATGCACCCACACTCACAGGCACGTTCATGCACACTCACACACACTCACACATGCACCACACTCACAGGCACATGCACCTTCACAGACACACACATACACACTCATGGTCCTGCCCTGCTGGATCCTCGTGTTTATTCTTGATCTTTGGGAAACACACCTGTACCGAGCTCTCTGGGGAGAGGCCCTGAATAAATACACAGCCACTGCCGCTACTCCGTCCTGCCTTCCACAGCAGAAACAGGTCAGAAAGAGTCCTGGTGGGACCACATATGATGTGGCCTCTCGGGACCCTCTCCAGGGCAGGGACAGCTTTCTGACCCGGCCAGGAGGCGACGAGCCTCCTTACCTTGGTTCAGGACAATGGCAGAGGACTCAGGGCAGTGGTGCCCAGATGAGGGCTTCCCAGAGCAGCCAACATTCAAATAAAGTTGTGGGAGTCCTGCGGGGTCATCTCTTCTCACCGCCCTGCCCTTCTCTCCCTTCCCCTCGCTCCCCTCAGCATTGTGTGTGTCCAGCTGACCCTCTGGTTCTCTCCATGTCTCTCCTCGTCTCTCCCTTCATCCTCATGTTTATCACTTCATGGCTGCAAGGTGGCGGCTGCACTCCAGACATCACACCCACATTCCAGACACGAAGGGAAGGCAGAAGAAACATTAGTCGATGCCGCAACGCATTTTCCCAGGCCCTTGTGACAGAGACACCAATCAATAAATGTCTGAATGCTCCTTATTTTACCAAACTACCCCAGGACCACCACCACTAAAGAGGATTTTATCATTCACTTGCTCAAGGTTCTCCCCTTTTCCGTGCTCTGAAAACGCCAGGTTGTTCCTGGGATGCTGTGAAACAAAAGTGAGAGAATTAGTGGAGCAGAGGGGAGAGAGAGGGACGGCCTCAGTCCTGTCGGCTTCCATGGGACCTGAGCTCACCCCAGCCACATCAGTGTTTTAGCTCATTCATTCATTCATTCATTCATTCTCTTGCTCTCCATTGATTCCCTTCCTCATTGCAACAAGAACTAACGGGTCATCAGACTGCAGTGTGGCTGACAAGTACTGCCCCCTGAGACTGTGGGGTCCAGGTGTCCCTCTAGGACCCGGGTCAGGAAGGGGCTGCACCTTGAGGCACCCCCAGGAAAGGCCCCGGCTGGAAGAGCTCAGTCGACCCGAATCTCTGGGCCAGAGAAGATGAAGATAATGCACATTCCTGGTCGCCTTTCTCCGTGACCCCTGGATGTTGGACTCATGCCGTGATACCCCGGGGGGGCTCCCCTCCACCGCCAGGACCCACGAAGCCTAACAGACGTCCCCTCAGAGGCTGTGTTCTTACAGTCCGAGAGCACCGCTGGGAAAGATGGGGACGGCTGGAGAAGCCTCCCGGAGGCTGGCCAGCCCCACCTCCCGGGCCCTGCTTGGTCCCCACTGGTGGTGGGGTGCAGAGGTGTCAGTCTGGGGGAGCAGGGTCAGGTCAGATGGGCAGGCTGGGTAGCTGAGTTCCGATAAATTGTGGTCTCCCGTAGGTGAGGCTGGCTAGCTTCTGCTCTTCCTGGTGCCGCCCCACCCAGGAGGTGGCCACCTCTGTCAGGGTGGGGGTCATTTCCACCGGAAGTCAGGTGGGTCCCCAGGAAAATGGCAAACAAGCCTGATGATGATAATCACAGCCATGATGACAGGCACCGTGTGCTTGCGCACCGTATCATCACGATGTGCTAGGCACGTGGTATTTCCTTTTCTTTCCATTCAGCCCTGTGAGGCCGGTGCTGTAATTAGATCCATTTGGCCGATAAGGAAATTGAGGCTCAGGGAGGCCACCTGGCCAGGCCGGCAGTGGGCGGAGCTGGGACTCGCCCGCAGGGGCAGCGCAGGGGTCGTGGCCGGTCCACTCCAGAGCTGACGCCCTCCCACCTGCCCTCCAGCGACGGCCTGGGCGCCCTCCCTCTTGCTGTAAATTAATTTAGTCTAACAGGTGAGTGACTGCCGAGCTCAGGTCACCCTAAAAATATTTGCGTTTTTAAGTGCTGGTTCACCCAAACGCGTGGCTAATTGGTGGACGGGAGGGGTGGGCTGTGGGCACGGAGGGGGGCCTGCTGACTCCCCGTCCGTCCACAAACCCTGGTACAGGGGAGATGGTGAGAACAGCACCTGCAGCCCCGCCCTTGGCCGTGAGTAAGTCCTTCCAGGCCCTTCCCCGCAGCCGCTGGTCTCCAGCCCCAACACCCGCCTGCCCTCTGCGAGCCCAGGTCCTGTTTGGACTGGAACCATTTAAAACGCTTTCGTGTAATTAGAGGCCGCGCGGCCAGAGGCCGGGACAGGCGCGTCTCCGCGGCCGCCAGCCATTCCCGTGATGACAGTCGTGCACCTGTTTATCTTCAGGGCTTCCAGAAACACGGGGACTTTTCCAGACACTCGGCAGTGACGGGGACAGGATGAGCGGCTCTGCGTCACTCTCCCGGGCTGCGGGGACTTGCTCCTCGGGGGACCCGGGCTCGGGTGTGGTTAGACAGTCCGTGGGCGAAGGAGGCCGGACGCGGCGGCTGGAGAGAGAGTTTGCAGGACTGAGGGACTTCCTGGGAGCAGGACTTTGGTGGCAAAGCCAAGAAAAGCCCTGGGCAGACCAGGGCGAGTGGGTCCCCCTGTTCCTGGTGACCAGAGGGAAGGAAAGGGGGGTGTTTTTCTTTGCTCCATCCGGAGACTCGTGTTAAAAAGGTAACAAATAAACTTCTCCGTGAAGGTGTGAACCCAGGGACAACAGGAAGAGAGGAGTGGACACCAGCAGGAAAAGGGCACCCACAGGATGTGAGAACGTGGGGACCAAGTGGATGGGGACAATCCCCTGAGCCCAGGTGGGGGTGGGCAACAGCAGGCGCCCCGCCCCCACCCTTCCGGGCAGGACGTGGGAGGTCTGCCCCCCAGAGGGGTGAAGCCTGAGCCACTGCAGAGCCAGGGTGCTGTGCCCAGAGGGGACAGGTCCCCGGCTGTGAAGACAGGACTCTGAGTGAGGAAGCCACGGAGAGTGAACCAGGAGGAACCTCGTAAACACCGACCCAAAACAAAACCCAAAGACCACCCACTGGGCTACCTAATGTGTTTGCTGAGGAAAATGTTAGGGCTCTTGGGGGAGTTAGATAAAGACAGTGATGAATACAGAGACAACTAAGCAGAGGATTTTCTGAAGGCGATTATAAACTCCGGGAAAAACAGAAGGTTTCAGGAGAAAGGAGATGTTGTAGTAGATGCTGTAAGCTGGAGCGGTAACCAGTGCTTACAGCCAAATGATGTAAACGCTGCACAACAATTTCGCCACAAGCCAGATCGACAGAGGACAGCTCTCTTCGTGCAGGCAGTGCAGGTCTTCAGCCCTCATTTCCATGTGAGGGGCCCGGGAACAGCGTCTAAAATAGGGAACCAGGACAGAACAATACACGCATGTTATTTCGAAAGAAAAGAAAGAGCTAGAAAGGTGGAAAGAATGCCGGCCAGTGTGGCGTCGTGGACTGAGCGTCGGCCCATGTTCGATTCCCGGTCAGGGCACATGCCCGGGTTGTGGGCTCGATCCCCAGTAGGGGGCGTGCAGGAGGCAGCCGATCGAGGTTTCTCTCTCACGTGGATGTTTCTGTCTCTCTCTACTTTCTCTCTCTCTCAAAAAAAACAAAAACAATAAAAACATATATATTTTTTAAAGTGGAGAAAAGAAAAGCGATTTCTTCCAGAAGACACTGATGTCCAGATGTCAGGCGCCCATCCAACGCCCAGCACAATCCATTTCAAACGGCGCTACCAGTCTGGGCCCCGGCGGAGAGCGGGCGCTGGAGCTGGACACAGGCTCACACACAGCTCTTTCTACTCTACCTCTTGTATGACAGTTTCACTTATTTACCTCCGCACAAATGGAAATCGAATTTAAAAGGTAACAAAGGACAGTTTTCTTTTCTTTTTTTTATCCTCACCCGAGGATATTTTTCCATTTTTTGTACAGATAGAGTGGGAGGGAGAGAGAGGAAGGGAGAGAGAGAGAGAAACATCGATGTGAAGGGACACATCGTGTGGCTGCCACCCGCACGACCAACCAGGGCCGGGGACAAACTGCAACCGAAGTACGCGCCCTTAGCGGGAACCGAACCCGGGTCTCTCCGGACCGCAGGCTGACGCTCTAACCACTGAGCCAAACCGGCCAGGACACAAAGGACAGGTTTCTATGGGCACAAAGTACTAAGAGGAATTCATCAGCAACGCCGGTCATGTCGCCAAGGGCGAGGTGGCCGACGCGACCCAGGTTGCCCAAGCCTTTCTCAGAGTGAGCCCAGAAGTGGACGCACGCCGAGGAGAGCCGTCAGTCCCAGGCAAACCGGGGCGGTTGGTCACCTTAATAAGGGGCTGGTTTTTCGGTCCCTCTGACCTGCCTTCAGAGGGGTCAGCATCACACTCAGATCCCCCCGGGCAGCCCCTGGGACGTGGGTGGTTGTCCCAGGGCCGGTGACCACCACCAGGAACTTCCCTGATCCTTCTGAAAAATCTCTCACTCCAATGTTATTTCGAATCTTCCTGGTTTTCGTGAGTTGACGTTTTTTGGTTAAGTCTCCCACTAAACCTGTTTTTGGGAAGCAGTCCATCTACAAATCCTAAATACATAGAGACATCACTGTTCTTTCCACCTCTGTCCTGGCGCCGGGGCATTCAAGGAGAGCTGCCAGGCCCCCGACGAGCCAGGCCCTCGGAGCAGGGGGACTTCTTCAGCCTCAATGGCTGGGGCGCGAGGGTCAGTGCGCAGGGCCACGGCTAAGTTCTCGTCAGGCTGTGCTCAGCAGGTGACCGAGAGCTCACTGTTTTGGTTTTGATTCGTCCACATACAGGTTTGGGCAAGAAGCTGTTTGCCTGGATTCTGGTTCAGGCTCTCAGACGGTGGGCGCCCACCTTGGCGATGAAACAAGAAACAATCCCTCGTCTGTGGCAGGAGAGGCGTCTCAGTCTCCCCTAACTTGGGTGGGGGAGCACCGTGGTGGATAGCACCAGGGACAGGAGCAGGGTTCAAATCCCTGCTCCTAGTGAGTCACTCTCTGGGCCATCTCTAAGCCGGCCCAGTGGGAAGAGGTGGCCTTCTGGGTGAATGCGCCATCACAGCGTCTCCCGTACGGGATGGACGGGGACACAGATGGAAATGCCCAGCCCAGCGGCCCACAGGGCTTTGCCGTGCATGGATCAGCAATGGGCAGAGCGCTTTCTCTTCTCCGTCTCTGGCCCTGACCGTGTCCCAAAGACTTCTGTGTGGTTGTGATCCCCCTCAAAAAAACTAAATTACATTACAAAATTCAAAAGTGAATAACTCACCAGAATATGTAGGAGGAAAGAGACAGACAGTATCCAGGTCTGGTGAGGATGTGGGGCAGATGAGACTTCCTCATACGGTGAGGATGTCGGGTTCGACCGTCTGGTGAAACAGCTTGGCGGGATCGTCCCGCGGGGACACCTGCAAACCCTGTGAGTGGGCCACACTGTTCCACCCACAGAGGCATTGCTGCCGTCACCAGGACCAGGCCAGGGGTGCTTGGCAGCGTTTCCTCCTGGACAGGACCTGGAAACCACCGGATGCCCATCGACAGGGAACAGATCCAAATGTTGGTCGCGTTTATATAGCGGAATAGCACACGCCAGCGAAAATGGGCACAGGACCATTAAACACCAGAGACGCCCTGGCCGGTGTGGCTCAGTGGTGATTGTCGGCCTGCGGACCAAAGAGTCTTGGGTTCAATTCCGGTCAAGGGCATGTACCTTGGTTGCTGTTGGTCCCCAGCCCTGGTTGGGGTCGTGAGGGAGGCAACCAGTCGATGTGTCTCTCTCACATCCATGTTTCTCTTTCTCTCTCTCTCTCTCTCCCCACTTCCCACTCTATCTGAAGATAAATGGAAAAATATCCTCAAGTGAGGATTTAAAAAAAAAAAATTCAACACAACAAGAGAGAAAATCTCCAAACATAACCTGGAGGAAGAGAAGCCACGTCCCCAAGAGCACGGGTCGCACCGTTTTGGCCACGTAACTTCCTAAAACAGAAAACAGTCTACAGAGTGCGAGGTCCGGGCCGTGGTTCCCCTGGGGCGGGCTGATGGCCGGAGGGGGGCGCAGGGGACCTGTGGGGACAGTGAGACTATTTCTTGCCTTATTCCAGGGGCAGAAGCCGTCATTCTGAACCGACTCCGGGACTATCCACTCTCCCAGGTGTGCGTACTTCCCGCCTGCGTGTCAGGACTCAGGAGACAGAAAACAAATAGTCACACAGTGTCGACTGTGTTTCCCTCCTTCAAGGGGCTGTGGGGGCTGGGCTGATGGTGATGCCCCTTGTCATCCTGTCTCAGCTGAAATGTCACCTTCTTAGAGGAGCTGTGTCTAGAAACCGGTCCGGAAGCCGCCGTCGGTACCACCACACCCTCGGGGACTCTCCACTTGTCCCCGTCTGCTGTCTGTCTTGTGTGCCATTTTCTCTGCTGGACCGGCGTCCCTCGCCTGGTTGGTTCCGTTGGTTGATTGTGTCCCGTCTGGCCAGGAGTGCGGGAGCGTGTCCCTCTCGTCCCTGCCACGTGCCCTGTTTCCGGAACAGCTGGCTCAGTCTGTGAGCGTTGAGGGGAGCGAGACCGGGCCGACGTTGATCTGTAGGACGCAGTGGTGTCCACGTGGGCGGTGTGTCACACCTGGTGAGGGGCACGGCTGGTTTCTGGGTGATGCTTTGCCTTTTCCGTGAGCTTGATGTTCCAAATCTAGGCTCGGGAATAATCTGTGTCAACCAGGGTGGCCTGCTGCTGATGAGTCACAGGAGCCAGACACAGGTATAGGACGTGACATGGGAGGCCAGTGTCCCCCTCTCCCCCTGCCCATGGCAGGCTCCAGGGGTCACAGCCGGGCAAAGGCTGGAAAGAAACATCAGGATGAGTCCACCCTCTGGCTGAGGACACGTGGGCAGAAGCAGTGGCACACCTGAGTTTCAGGGGGTGTCACGGACCAGGCCCCACAGGCTCCGCCACCGCCATCACACCTGCGTGCCAGGCTTCAGCCTGCAGGACTATTTATACCCCAGGGTGTCACCAGGCTGATGGGAAGCAAAGACCCTAGCCCAGCGCTTCGAGAGGACCGGCTCAGCGTTATCAGCAAGCCTGCTCCAAAGATAAGGAGCCTCCGCTCGGTCCACTAATGGTATTATTTTAGGGACCACTCGGAAGGGCCAGATGGGAGGGGGCCCAGGTCGTCTGTCATCCTTTCCTTCATCAACACGCTCAACAAGGATCGAACGAAGACCAGTGCTTGTTGAGGGCTGGAGAGGCCCCACTGAGCCGGAAAACTACCCTCCCAGAGGTGGTGGGGAGGAGTGTGCGCAGAGGCTACTGCCACCCCCACGGCACCTGGGCCAGGCGTGGGGCTAGGTAAAGGGGCGAAACCACTGCTCTGACTCGGCTCGGTGCAGTGGGTAAGACAACTCCCACGCAGACCCCTGAAACAGAGGTCCCGGGTCCGGATGCGCTTAGAGGGGGTCGAAGCTCAATGTGTCCTTTCTCTGCTGGCCATAGCAATTAAAACCGTTTTTACCGAGCATTTCTATAACTTCATTATGACATGCACCGCCGAGGGTCAAGTGCAAGGTTGCGGGCATCTGAGCAAAGGGCAGCCAAGGTCTCCAGCCCCCCACTGCCACCTTCACCCCACCCCAACACACACACACACAGACTTTCCTTAGGAACCGGTGTGTTACTCAGCGGCCGGCATGAACTAGTGACACGATCAGGGGACCGTGGACGTCAGGCCAGGCTCATGGTTCCTGGTCCCCCCGCCGCTCCTTCCCCGAGCGGGAAAGCGGAGGAGACAGCTACGGGGCCTGGGTTGGAAGCGGTCAGCTCGCTGCGGCGTTGGAGACCGTCCTGGGAGCACCTGGGGAAACGTGTCACTGGTCATCCCCACGTGCTGCCCAGCTGCCAAAGCACTGCTCAGGGGAGCCGACAGAGAGCCCCGGCTCTGTCCTTGACTGAAGAAGGGGAGGCTCGGGGGTGAAGGCCCTCCCCAAGGTCAGTCGCTCCTCAGGGCAGGGTCCAAGCCTCCCGAATCCGGGCCTGTTAATAACAGTCATGACACTTACTCATCAAACTTGTCGAGGAAGCTCTGCCGTGTGCCAAGCCCTGGAACACCACAGTGACCAAGACAGACAAACGCCCTCGCTCTCTGGAGGGTGAGACAGACAACCGGCACACGAGTCAGCGAAACATTCAGTTTTCTGAGTGCGATGCGCATCGTGGAGTGAAGAGAAGAGGGAACAGCCTGCAGCTGTCCGGAGGAACAGCTTTCCTGGTGTGGGGCCAGCAGTGCAAAGGCCCTGAGGCAGCAGGACACCTGCGGGAAACAGCAAGGAGCGGGTGCGCTGGAGCCCAGCGTGGGAGACGAGATGGGCTGGGTGCGGGAGGGTGAGTGACGACTCCTGCCTCGTTTGCTTGAGTTCAGTCTAATGTGGTGGCACTCAGCTGAGAGCGACTGTGCCCTCGGGGGACATGTGGCAAGTCTGGGACATGAATGGCCATCACAACAGAGGGGTGCTACTGGCATTGGGCGGGTAGAGGCCAGGGAGGCAGCACACCCTGCAATGCGTGGGGATGTATCCAGCCCTGAATGTCCCAGGGCGACGTCGGAGAAGCCCCTGACTGATCGCCCTTTGCCGGGCACAGTCTGCTGCTGGCTTTGACCCTTCCCTGCTCTGTGCCAGGCACGCTCCCTAGTGCTCCTCTAACCGCGTTGTGCTGGGCAGCTTAGCCGCTGTGCCAGCAGCACCCGGAGGCGACCCCACGATTTCTGCCTCTGGCCCTACCGGCCTGAGCAGGGGGCTCTGTGCCCGCCTTGCTCCTTCCCAACACCCTCCTCAACTGGGCCAATCGGGGTGCCGTCTGCTCCTCCTGGGCTCGGGGCTGATCGGCCCCCCTGCTCCGTAGGACTCCTGCTTGCTCCCCTGCTCTGCCTGGGGCCGGACATGCATCCAAGATAGTGGGGCCTCCCTCCCCGTGGGTCACAGTGTGTCTCCGCGCCCCAGACACTGTCCGCAACGCACAGGTGCCCAAATGCACGTGCTGGACAGTGAAGGTGGCGGAGGCCCTCGCAGACCCTGACACCAAAGATTTCCCTCTGCCCCCCGGGCACAGGGCCCACGACGAGGTGGAGGGGCCCACAGCAAAGTGAGCCGAGGGGACTTGGAAAGGGTGGAACCCCAGGCTGGCAGCAGTATGTGCTCAGCTAAACTCAGGGCCCCCGGAGCCCTGGAGCCCCCGGAGCCCCGGAGCCCCGCGCTCGATGCGTCTGCTCTGGCCGCCAGTGAAGCTGGCCCTGGCCGGGGGCTCGTTTTCTGTCCTGCCGCCCTGGTTGGAGCCGTGACGGGACCCACCCACTTGGAACAGGTCCGCTCCGGGCCTGGCGTCTGGGGAGTGGGGGGCTTGAGACCTGCCCGCGGGGGCCCCCTGCTCTGCCTGCACCAGACTGTCCGAGACGGAGGCGGCGGCAGGACCGGGAGTCGAGGAGGAAGCTGTGCTCCCAGCTCAGGTGCTCGCTGCCTTGGCCCAAACAGCTGTGGCAACTCCGAAAGCTCAGGACAGGTCTGTGTCCCCTCTTCTGTTTTTATTTCCTCAAATCTAAGACCAAGAGAGGCTGGCGCCAGAGTGCGGAAGGGGTCTGAGCCCGAGGAATCAACCCACGAGCGAGGGGAAAGGTGTCTGCAAGAGGTCACCGTGAGGGTCCTCGGGAGGGACGGGCACCCCTTCCTGAGTGCAGGGCGGGGCCGGGACACAGGGTCCCGCTCTCCACCAGATACCCCGATGTAGGGCCGGGGCAGGGCTGCCTCTGCATTGCCCAGCCCTGGAGGGCGCTGTTTCCCCCGATGTCTGGGTGAACAGCACCGGAGGAGAGCAGGGCCCGCTCCCACCTCCCTGCGCCTTCGGCCGTGGAAGCACGTTCGAGGATGGCTCTCCGGGGCTCCTTCGGAGGGTTAGTGAGCTCAGGCGCCAGGCCCTGCACGTGCTCTGGGCGGGTCCTGGCCCAGGAGCACCCAGGAGCATGTACTACATTTTGCAAAGATCAGACTGGTCACACCGTCATCCTTCCCAGGTGCGTATAAGCATGGCTGGGGTGATGAGTGACTTGACCAAGGATTTGGGGGACGATTGTTCACCCCATTTGCTGGGGTGGGGAGCTTCCTAGCAGGAGGGCCCTGTCTTCAGCCACAGTCACCACCATGTGTGTGCCTGTTCCAGGCCGGGCACTTTGCACGTGTGTATTGTCCCGAACGCCTTCCCTAACCTGGGCTGTGCCATGCAGCTTAGCGACTGTGCAGAATTCGAAGATGACCCCCAGGACTTCCGCCCGGTAGATAATGACCACTCCCAAAGGTGAAAGGATTTCGCAGATGTCACTAAGGCCCCTCGTCAGTGGACGCTGAGCTCGTCAAAGAGAGATGATGCTGGGTGGGTCTGACCTACTCTGGTGAACCTCAAAAGAAGTGGGAGATTCTCCGCCGGCTTTGAAGAAGGAAGCTGTCGTGGTGGGGGAGGACCACACGGAAAGGGGGTGAAGGGCCCTCTAGAAGCTGGCAGTGGCCGGGGGCTGACAGCCAGCGGGAAATTGGGGACCTCAGTCCTACATCGGCAAGGAACGG
Source organism: Molossus molossus (assembly GCF_014108415.1). Taxonomy (NCBI): domain Eukaryota; kingdom Metazoa; phylum Chordata; class Mammalia; order Chiroptera; family Molossidae; genus Molossus; species Molossus molossus. Next base: position 4,061,497 of record NW_023425399.1, on the reverse strand, counting down.
AATTTGGCCAACACCTGAATGGGCACGAGAGAGGACCCGAGCTCCAGTGCACCGTGCGGCTGCTGACACCTTGACCTTAGCCTCGTGAGATCATGAGCAGAGAACCCAGCTACCGCTGACCCGAACTCCTGACCCAAGGAAGGTGTAAGATAGTAAGTGGTTGATGATTTAAGTCACCCAGTTGGTGGGGATTGTTATGCAGCTATAGAAAACTAATACAGATAGCTAACTGCTGACCTCTGGCATTCACAAAATTCACATAGCAATAGGGCCATGACTGCTGAGTTCTGACTAGGTACATTGCCACCCAGACTAAAGAGTATCGGTCCCAGTCTCCCCTGCATCTAGGTGTGGCCATATGACTATAGCGTTGCCAATGAGAAGTGAGGGAATATTTTGTGTCTGGCCTTTGAGATGACGGCTGAAAGGGCACATTCAGGGTGGAATATAGATACGATGACGAGAGCTCCAGCAGCCATGTTGGACCATGAGGCCAACTGGGAGAATGGAAGCCATGAATTAGGCTAACAGAACAGAAAGAGGGGAAGGGCCTAGATTCCAAATGGCACAGTGAAGCTGCCTTCCTGATCTTGGATGACTGCCCTTCAGACTTCTTTCAAATGAAAAATGAACGTTTATTCTGTTTAAGCGCAGGCTTTGGGTTGAAATGTCAAAGTCCAGGATCTAGCAGTTCCTAGCTGGGACTTGGAGTCGATCCCTTCACCTCTTTGCACCTCTCGGCACCACTGGCAGTGGCTCAGGCCACGCGCTGGGAGCAGTGGTCCCTGATGCAGGTGCTTGAGGAGCAGGTCTGGGAGAAGCGGCAACAGAAGGTGGAAATGAGCAAGGCCACCAGGAGGAGAGGGAGGCTGCAAGGGGAGGCTGCAGCCACAGACACACCTGCCTGCGGAGACGGATTCGGTGTAAAATGGAGAAAGTGAGCCAGGGATGGACAAAAGGTGTGTCGTCCTCTCTTCTTCCTGAAGTGTGCGGCTCTCTGTCTGGCTTTTCCTTTCCTACTCTTAATAGAGACCAATAAATAGCTATCTGCCGTCTCTGACACAGCGACTGGCATTTGCCTCTTTGTGAGAGAGGCACTAGGGAGTAGTGGAGACTGTGGCAGCAACTGCTCATTGCCTCCAGCCGAGAGCTTGCACACAGGAACGAGGCCCAGCCTGGCCAGATCTGCCGATTTCTCAAGAGAAGCCAGAATTTGGGATATTTTTTTCCTCGCCCCAATCTTCTGATTTCCTAAAACATGTTGGCGATGAATTCACTTAAAAAAAAGTAATGTAGAAACACCACGCAGGGGGAGCAAGACACGTCTGCAGACCGCATCTGGCCCTCGGGTTTGCGGCTCTGGTCTCGAGCCTGGAAACAGAACAAAAGCTGAACGGAGCATCAGGACAATGACAGGAGGGTCTGGAAATCATAGGGGCTGGAACTTGTTAAAAGCGGCCGCTTGTTTGAGGCACCAAGGGAAGAGAGAACAGCCTGGCCAAGGGATGGCCGGGGTTCTGACATCCAGCGGGTGACCTTAGTGTGCACTTCAAAGTGAACAGGAACCCAAGAGGCGGTCCCACGCCACATGGCTGCTCTGGGCCGCTAGGCACCAGGCCCCTGACTGCTCCACCAGGCTGTGGTGGGGCGTCCACGGCTGGGGCCCGGAACCAGCAGCAGCCCCCCAGCCAGCGAAATCATCTGCCCTGGACCATGTCGGCTCTGGGGCTGTGCTGCTTAAAACTTTTGGGTGTACACTCCCCTCCCACCTTTTTTTTTTCTTTCTTTCTTGTGCCTCTATTTTATTGGGATGACTAAAGCTTTCAACTATGCTGGCAGTAAACACAGCTAATTTACCCCCTGCCTCTCCGGGACAGCTGCTCACAGCTGCACTGCATGTAACGGCTCTTTGCAGCCGAGCCTACCAAACTCACGCGTTGCTGGGCTCCCTCTCTCCGGCCCGGAGCCCCACACAGCTGCACCAAACACTGCCGAGTGCCCCTTTCTCCCCAGGGCCCGGATGACAAACGGCGTGAGTGAACAGAGGGGGCCAGGTGGAGACCTCTTTGCAGACCAAGAGCACGGCCGTGTCCGGAGCTGAGAGAGAGAGAAAACGGCACACACAGACATACGCAGGCCCAGGGACCAGAACCAAATGTCTCCTTTTATTGCAAAGTCAAAACCCTTTTCATTTTGTCTATTTGTACAGAATTGTCGCTGAGGGGCCGCTCTACGAAACAGCTGAACGTACAATGGTCCGACCGTTAATAAATAGTCTTAAATAAGAATCAAGCGGGGTGGAGGGAAGCGAGCTCGACATCCCAAAGGAGCGATGGGAAGAGGGTCTGAAAAGAGCTTCCGGTGGACATAAATAACGTCTTTGTTTTGTAACAACTATTTACACGTTGCAATGTACACATGATGCTAACCAGAGGCTGTTTGGGTGTAACTGGTGAGAAAATTTGCACCAAGAGGGAATAACACAAAAGTCCCCCAGATCTGCCAACAGATGAAACAAAATGTAACAAAAAAACAGCAACTCTTCCCTGTTGAACAGGCAGAGTGAAGGCTGCAGCCCAAGCTACTGAAGAAGAAAAAATAAAAGGAAAAAAACAAAATTTTCCCAAAGCAACCAGCAACCAACTTAATCACAACGGAGAAACAGCTCCCACCAGAGTGGACCCCAGGGGCCTTCTGGATAACCCTGGTCTTTGTTCATGGATAGCCTTGTGCTCCCCGAGTCCTGTGCTGCAGCTGGAGGTGGGGTACACACCATTTAGGGGACCCACCAGCCAAGGCAAGGAAGGCTCTCACCAAGAGCCATGTCAGAAATGGCACCTTCAAATCAGGACGCTTGATTAGGACATCACTCTCAAAAGGCTTCTAGGTCCTTCCATTTGAGATCTGTGCCCCGCACACCCTATACCCAGCGGAACTCCCACTAAGCTTCTAGGAGCTGGCTGTTTGCAGAGCCCTCAGTAGGGGTCTGCCAAGGAAAAAAGGGGCCCACAGAGGCCCAGTCTGAACCCAGACTTCAGAGCACGCTATCAATGAACAGTGGACAAGACTACTTGGGACACGGACAGCAGCCTGTCGAAAGCCAGGTTTCCGCGGTGCTTCTTTAAACAGGGCCACGTCAGTCAGAGTTCAGGGTCAACTTGCAGGTTCTGTCCTAACGCTGTTGTCCCCACTCTGCCTGGTGTCCTAGCACAGAGGGGAACCGGAGAAGCACTCGCAAACATTTGCTGGGGCTTTAGTGCCTCCTCGAATTTCTGCCATCACACGCCCAGCCGAGTGACGAAGCGCATTTCTCCTTCAAGGTCAACACGCCCCTTCCTCCCAGCAGAAATGTGTCTTTCTCCTCCCAGCCAAGTCTTGGATCTGGGCACAGTTCCGTCAACCCTGGGTCTCGGGAAACCTCAGAGGGAACCCAAGTGGAATGGAGAAGGGGCCTCCCCGCCCTCCGCCGGCCACAGCTTCTGTTTATGAAATCAGAGTAAACCAAGAAGTGGGGATAAATTGTTTAGGAAAATATATCTGTAACATCCTAACCATTTTCATTCATTCGTTTTATTGGGACGTTTATTACAGGAACCTTTGTGTCACTCCTTCTCAGCACAGACACTAACGTGCCCACCCCTCGCCACGCACCCTCCTCCCCCGACGGGTGGCCTGGCCGAGGGTGCACCCTGGGAACCGGGCTGTGCGTGGCTGAGACTCCACCGCCCATGATCATGGCCGTTTCTCTTATATGTTTTCCTTCCTGTTAGGTTTTGCCTGCAGCAGCTTGTAGGATCTTGTCCGTAGGATGACAACAGAAAACTGATCAAAAGCCATTTGCCTCTCAAATTCCTTAAAGCTCCTACACCGGTCAAGTTGGGGAGGGGGCGGGAGGGTCTCCCAAAAGGCAGTCGGTGTGCTGGCTCCTCGCCAGGCGGGCGGAGGAGCTGAGCGGTGAGCCGCAGGACCCAGAAGAAGGTGGCGCCAGAGGCTCCGACCTCCGGCAGGGGCTAGTGGCAGCCACAGGCCCGGACAACCATGTTCCTGTATTTCTTCAGGATGACGTTGGAGCTGTCGTCAAAGTAGAGGACGGAGATGGCATTGAGCTGAGTCGGGGCGCAGCAGGGCTTGGGTACCGTCTCCGGGTTGATAAAGTGGACCTGGAACACAGGCAGTAGTGAGATGCGGTCACTCCCTTCTCTCTGGCCTCCTTATGACCGTAAGGGACAGGTGCTGCTCGGGCTAACGGCCCTCAGACACTTCGCCGAGCATGCCCAGTTCTAAGCACACCGCCTGGAACTAACCTGGTGCTGCGATGATCCCTGTCTCATGATGAGGGAACCAGGCACCCACAGTGCTTGCCCGGCACACGGTGGGAGTCAGTGGCCAGACCAGACTGTGAGGCCTGGCCTTCCTCTGCGGCAGGGCTGTCCTGTGCACTGTAGGGTTTTGACCGCAGCCCTGAGCACTAAGGTCAGAAGCACCCACCCCCCAATCATGACAGCCCAAAGTGTCACTAGATCTCAAATATCCCTGCGGGGAAAAACTGCCCCAAGTTGAGAGCCCGAGCTGGACTGGGGTCAGCCTGCAGGCCAAATCCTGCCCTGCCGCCTGGTTGTGTGAATAAAGTTTTATTGGCACCAGCCCCGCTGTTCGTGTGTGTAGCCTCGAAGGCTGCTTCCTCACTCTGCGGGCAGAGCCGAGCAGCTGCACCTTAGGACTCTCAAAGTCGAAAATATTTACTCTCGGGCCCTTTTTAGAAGAAGGTTGCTGACCTCTAAGCTTAGACCTGTCCTGTGCAAGAAAAATGTAACGCAAGTCACACATGTCATTTCGAAAGTTCTCGCAGCCACGCTTAAAAAGGTGGGAAAGAAGCAGGTGAAATGAATTCAAATAATATATCTAAGTCAACCAGGTATTTCAAAAATATTATTATCTCGACCTGGAAAAGTGATGCTTTGCCCGCTGAGGACAGAGCCTGGTCTGAACGAAAGGAACAGAGGAGCTCCTCCAAGACGGGGCACGTGGGGCCGGGACGAGGGCAGGGGGCGAGTACCACAGAAAGGACAAAGCTCCACCACGAGCAGAACTGGGGGGCGGAGGCATGGCCCTGGTAGTGAGCTGTCTGTCCTCAGGAGCATTCAAGCCAGGGAGGATGACCAGCTGTCAGGAAAGGCCCAGACAATGTTCATGGCAGCAGCTGGACAACCCAGGTCCCCGAAGCCCAGATTCTAAGCTAAAGAACCAAGTCCCTGACTCATCGCTGTTGCTGTTGGTCAGGGAGCAACAGTAGCGTCTACCCTGTGGCGTCAGCGCTGGGCACCCCGTTAACCTCACACTCACACCGACTCCTCCAGTGACCCCGTGGGAGGCCAACCCGAAACAGCCCCTCGGCTCCCCAGTCGCTCGTCACCCTAGTGTCCCGCTGGATCATCTCCCTGGGCTTCCTCCCTCCCTGAAGTCTCCTCATTTGTTTCCTTCCCTGGAAACGAGGCCCTGCGGGCGGGACCTGTGCCGGACCTGGTCTGTGCAGGGTCCACAGAGAACAGACCTCAACCGACACAGGAAACGCCCTGCAAGGACTGAACCGCCAAGTCATGGCCAGGAGGTGGGGACAGGAGCTGTGGGAGGGACAGCCCTCCCCCCTCCCCCACCCCCGCCCCAGGGGAAGACCTGACCCTGTGGGGTGGGGACAGGCTGACAGCCCAGAACAGCAGCCCCGACAGAGGCAGGGCCACGGCCACGGCCAGGACCATGGCCACGTCTCCACCAGGCACAGTGGCTGCTGCCCACAATACCTTTAGGAGCCCACGAAACTGTTCTAATGTCTTTTACAATGAGGAGAACTAAATCAACTTTAGGGTCCAAGATCAACTACATCGTCATGTCAACGGAGTAGAAAAATATGATGTTTAAGCTTTTTTTTAAATAGGGAAAGGGGCGCTGGGCAGAGACCTACTCTGGCCCCAGCCGGGAGGAGCCCGAGGCAGGGCCGGCCGGCCACACTCACCAGTGTCTGCACAATGGCGTGGTTGGTGGCGTTCATGTAGGAGTTCAGAGGGAAGGCACACTCCCCCTCGCAGTAGTAGGCGGCGTAGCCCTCGGGCGCGATGATCCAGTCCTGGGGGGAGAGGGGAGCGCCCCGTGGAAAGTGTGAGCCACAGGGTCCCCCCCTCCAGGTCAAAACCCCCCTCCTGTGGGCCAGACTCCGTGCTCCCAAGGCCGAAGGCACCCTCCTGGGCAGCTGTGGGCCTTGCAGAGCAGGAGAAGTGGATGCCAGCCTCTCATGGTCGCCAGACGAACAGGCCGCCGTGGGGGCCGGGGTGAGACCAGAATGGACACGTGTGGCTTTATGGGACGGTGACATCCACTTTACTAGGTGGTAACACACTGGCTAATCGCAGAAACAAAACTTCACGAGCAGTTCACCTGCCTGGGAGGGGGATTAACAACCCATCATGGTGAGAAGAAAGCCTGGTACTCGTGAGCTGCTCAGAATGGGGTGCCCGCGGCCCCCCTCCCTTCAGGGTCAGGTCAGTGCAGAAAAATTGCCCTAGCAATAAATACACCCCTCACTGACTCAAGTCCATGCAACCTCCCAGCAGAGGACCCTGGGGCACAGAAGTCACGCGTGACCTGGCTCCCGAGAGCACGGGGGGGGGATCCAAGCTGCCTGTGCGCACAGGTGCCCTGGGGGTGCACTGGGGCCTGAGCCCCAGGGAAGAAGCTAGACGCTTCCATTTGACCTAGTGCTCTTCTGACACGCCCTGCCCAGGACAGCTGAGCTGTGAGGACCGGCATGTTGCAGAGCTCACTGCTGAACCTCCGGGGCCTGCAGGAGGGCCCGGATGTCAGGGGTTCCTCGTTGTCGGGCTGAGTGACCCTCGATCCTCTCCTAGGATTCATCCCCTGCCCTTCTCCCTACTCCATCCGAATGGCTCCTGTAACATGATCCCACCCCTAAGACAGCTCATTGGTTCAGGAACCAGGGCCTGACCGAGCTGGGCCAATCAGTCCCTTCCCTGGGAGTTGACTCACGGGAGGGGGAAGGAGGGGCAGACAGGGCAGAGGCCTGGAGCTCTCGGGGCAGCTGGATTCTAGCGCATGCGTGAGAGCCGCAGCCAGCACAGGATGGAAGCGGGGTTCCCGTGCAGGTGAGGTTCCGAGTCCAACGTGTTTGGGTTCCCGGTTCTAGCTTGAGCCTCGGCCACATCTTTGCTCTCGGGTTTCATGAGGCACCCTGTACCCTGACCCTCCTGTACCCCGGTCAGGACACTCAGTCCCGGGGTCCTAAGGACGCCGAGGAGAGACGTGGTTCGCTGGCACACGGGGCACAGCCGGCAGCCTGGGCGGAGCAGCGGGGGCCCTTACCTGCCAGCCCAGGTCGCGGAAGCTGACGTACAGCTCGTGCTTCTTGCAGGCCTGCCTCTGGTCCGTGCTGCTGTTCTCTGCGGGGCGCCGGGGGGGAGGGGCAGAGACGGCGGGGGAGGGGCAGAGAGAGACGCGCGTCAGTGTCCTCAGCCCACGCCGCGGGGCGCGGCTTCTCTGACGCGCGCTGTCCAGGACCCGCAGCCCTCGGACTTACCCCCACCCCCGCGGGCGGTCTCCCCGCTCTGCCAGCCCAGCTCGCGGGTTCCGACCCGTCTGCCCACACTGCTTTCCTCCACACCCACGCACGTTCGGGCTGACATCTGCCCGGATGCCGCTCGGGGATCAAAGCCCATCCACATCTCCCGCGGCCACAGGAGGCTGCCCCGAGGGCTCTGCTCGCCGACCTCGCCGTGGGAGGCCAGCCCGCCCCACGATGCCCACCCCGCGGGAGGGGCAGGAGAGGGTGCAGACAGGGCCTGGGACAAAGCCCCCATCACCACCGCCAAGAAGAAACAAGAGGGCAGCGAGGCAAACCCCACCGACCTTCCAGGGAAGCCCCACTGAGGGTTCTCTGGGGGTGAGGATGACGCACTGGGGTTTTCCAGACTGTCTAAGGTTTGCAGGCATTTGGGCTGGGGATTAAGCCTTTGTAAACACGGGATCTCTGTCTCCCTGACACACACACGCACACGCACACCCGCAGCGGCCTGTCCACAGCCAGCTCCATGAGCTGCTCGCGGCCTTGGGTTTCAACACGAAGCCAAATGTCATTGCTTTGCTTTAAGGGGTTGGAAGAGGGCGACCAGGCGGCTGCCTGCCCTTCCTCCGCCCCTGCAGACATTGCTAATCAATCACGGCACCTCCCTCTCACCAAGCCCTCGCTCGGCTTCAGTCCCTGCCTCCCCTGGTGCGGGCACCAAGCAGCTGGCGATGCTGGTGCAGAAAGGGAAGAAAAGGATGCTGGAGAAGGAGACCCCAGCCGCCCAGCCCCTCCTGCCCCAACAGCCAGCAGGCGAGCAGGAGGCAGGCCGCCTCCTCCACCCCAGGGAGCCCGGCCTGAGCAGCTAACGAGTTACAACCGGTGCTGGGGCTCAGCTCCCAGCCCCGGTCATCTGCTGCAAGTGGCTAATTACTAGGCAGTGGGGTCCAAACGTGGGTGGGGGAGAAGGGCACGGGAGGAAGGCAGCGACCCCAGCCTCTCATTCCCAAACCACAGCATGTGAGGAGCTGTGGAATCCTTGGGGGAAGGGTAGCCCGCAGGAAAGGGGGTTCCCGGGGGGCGGGCAGCACGCAGCTGGATCCTGCCACCGCACACAGGGCTGCCTCCGGGGAGTGACTCGTGTGGCCCTAAGTAGGCTCCCAGCCCGCACGTGAGGTGAAGCTCTTCCCAGGTGCACATGCTCTCACATACGCATGCGCACACGCACACGCACACGCACACACAGATTCTGGCTACTAAGCCTGCGGTGGGGCCCAGGCCTCGGTATTTCTTTTCTTATCAAACTTCCAGGCAGGGTTTAAGCTGAACTTCCAACAGGGCCAGGAAGTAGAAATCCACAGGAAGGAAGCGGATTCCAGGCAAGAAAGAATAGCTGCCATGTGCGGTAGTGAGAGCCCCGTCCTGGGGGTTATGTAAATGGAGACTTGGCGGCGAAGTGTGGGGGAAATGGAGCGTGGACTTCTAAGACTCTGAGGTGCTCCACAGGACGCCAAGATGGAGTCTGCTGGGGTGGGATGTGCCAGCGCCCGGCTTGGTTGCTCTGGAAAGGCCTCTCACAGGTCTCCCTCCGCTGACCCTCCCTGCCTGCTCCCCACACTCTCAGAGCAGCCGGAGGATCGTCTGATCATCCCCAGCCCACGCCATAGCTTAAACCACGAAGAGCTTCTGAATTTGCTTTGGAAGAGATTCAAGTCAAGAGGCGGCTCCCAAGCGGATACTTCCATTTGCTCACCTCGTCCCAGCCACCATATCCCCACCCCCCAGGTGTCTCCAAACCTGTAGGTCCCACTGCCTGGAGCCCTGGAGTGGAGTCGACCCAGCCCGGCCCCCACCCAGCCCGGCCTCCACCCAGCCCAGCCTTGTGGGCACCTGCCTGCCCAGGGCTCTCGGCTGGGAAGTCCTCTGAACCCCCCCACCCCATGGTGAGTCCCTAGTCACCGTCCCCCGACCCTCAGGCCTGTTATTAGTGTGGTTGTGAATGACAGCCACTTCCTGCTGTCCAGAGTCCCCAGGGAAGACCATGGCTGGTTTTCACCGCTGAACCCCAGCCCCTAGCAGCCCGGCCTGGAGAAGGTTTCCAACACAAATTCTGGGGTTCGGTTGGTTTCTAATGTGGGGGATCACAGACCCCTTTGAGAAAATGATGGATGTGCCTGGCAGACAATATCCCTACAAAACCCGGTGGGCACACTCTGGAGCCACCCACACCCACCGAGGTCCAGCCGGGGTCTCTGGGGCTCAGGAAGCCCTCACCCCAAAACTTCACCAACCACACTTCCCTTCTGCCTTGCAAAGGAAAATGAACAGAACGTTCCACATCTGCCAGGTGAGGCAAGAAGCCGTTGATAAGACAAGGTATATTTGGGGGTCTGGGCTGCTTTGCATATTCTTTTTTTTTTCCTCACCCGAGGACATTTTTCCATTTTTTGTACAGACAGAGTGGGAGGGAGAGGGAGGAAGAGAGAGAGAGGGAAACAACGATGTGAAAGGGACACATCAAGTGGCTGCCACCCGCACGACCAACCAGGGCCAGGGACAAACTGCAACCGAGGTACATGCCCTTAGTGGGAACTGAACCCGGGTCTCTCCGGACCGCAGGTGGACGCTCTAACCGCTGAGCCAAACCGGCCAGGGCTGCTTTGCATATTCTAAGTCCCCCCTTTCCCCTTCAGCTGTGAGATGGCATCGGAGCTGGTCCCTGCCTCACGACCAAGGCAGAGCACAGGAACACGAACCCCGGGTGGGAAAACCCATGCTTAACAAGTATTCAAATTTGCCCAGAGTTTCAGATATTTTCCACTTTAAAAAATAAAATTAGGCCCTGGCCGGTTTGGCTCAGCGGTTAGAGCGTTGGCCTGCGGTCCGGAGAGACCCGGGTTCGGTTCCCGCTAAGGGCATGTACCTCGGTTGCAGTTTGTCCCCGGCCCTGGTCGGTCATGCGGGTGGCAGCCACTCAATGTGTCCCTTCACGTCGATGTTTCTCTCTCTCTCTCTCTCTCTGTTCCTCTCTCTCCCTCCCACTCTACCTGAACAAAAAAATGGGAAAATGTCCTCGGATGAGGATAAAAAAAAAAATTAAAATTAAAAAAAAAATAAAATAAAATTAGCCTGGCCAGTGTGGCTCAGTGGTTGAGTGTCGACCCTGCACCAAGAGGTCACCGGTTTGATTCGGTCAGGGCACATGCCCAGGTTGTGGGCTTGATCCCCAGTGGGGGGCGTGCAGGAGGAAGCCAGTCGATGTTCTCTCTCATCGATGTTTCTATCTCTCTCTCTCTAAAATCAATAAAGAAAAAATTTTTTAAAAAAATTAAAGATGCAACAAAGTGCTCCCTGCTCCCCGGGCAGCAGCCTCCCTGGGAAGTCAGTGTGGCACCTTCCCACGCGCTCTCTGGTTCTCCTTCATTTGTCTGCAGCCACTGTTCCGTCCACTCATGTTCTGGTCCTGGGACCTCAGTGACCTGGTGACTTGGGCGTGGCTGAGGGGGTGAGTGCTGTGAGGAGGGGAGTTTGTGGGGTGCGATGGACTCCGAGGCACTCTGCCCCGGCCCCGTGGGTCCCTGGGGTCTTGCTTTGACTCCCCACCCCGGGCGTACCTGCGACATTGGCCATCCGCAGGGCTTCCTGGTTCTTGGGCGCCTTGGAGCGGTTCTGGCCACGCTGCCTGTTCCCTGTGGAGCGGGTACTTCGAAGGTGGACCTCGGTGGCCTTAAAGAAGGCCACCATGAAGGGCTGCTTGTTCTGGGGCCCGTGCCGCCCGATCAGGCCTGCCAACTTGGGGTTGATGCTCTGCCCTGGATTGGAAGCAGCCAAATGCAGAGAAGACGGTTACAGGAGAGGCGGTTAGCGGGGTTCCCACAGTTGACTCACGAATTACCCGTCCGCCCGGCCTGCCTTATTCAGCAGTGGCTCTAGGCCAGGCTGTATAGGGGCTTAGAACACAGTGGGGCAACCACGCAGAGGAAACTCCTGTGCCCTGGGCAGGCCCGCGGGCGGGAAGGTGGGCAGGAGACACAGACGGCAGGTGTCCCGGGCTGAGGTCGGCAGAAGGTCTCAGGCTGGAGGAAGTGCCACTCACATTTCCTTGGGCAAAGCAGGTCACAGGACCCACCTAATTTCAAGAGGGTGGGGCAGTCCTGCTGGGTGCCAGGGAAAGTGGGAACAGCTGCCGCAGCCCCCCTAACATCTATCACCCTCTGCACGGCCAACAGGGAGGAGGGGAGCCATGCGGATATTTGGAAGAGGGCATTCCGGGCAGAGAGCAAGGCAAAGGCAGACGCTGGGAGGTGGGAGCCAGGTGGGCGTGTTCGAGGAGACTGGCCGCCCGGTTGGAGCAGACTGGGTGAGAAGGGGAGCAGGTGGGTCAGAGGGATAGTGGTGGGGGATGGTAAGGCAGCAAGCACTCTGCCTTACTGTTTACTGGGTTGACCCCCCAAATTCACATCCCCCAGAACCTCAGGAGGTGACCGTATTTGGAAATAGCATCTGTGTGGATGAAATCAATTAAGATAAGGTCATCCTGGATTAGTAAGGGCCCCAATCCAATGCCCAGTGTCCTTAGAAGGAGCCATGTGGAGACAGACAGACACACACAGGAAAGATGGCCGAGCGACACTAGAGACAGCCAGGTGCTGCCAGGGGCTGGGAGAGGCCAGGCAGCCCCTTCCCTGGGGCCTCTGGAAGGAGCACAGCCCCTGGGACACCTTGGTTCTGGGTTCCAGACGAGAGAACAGAGCTGTGCTGTCCTCAGCCCCCGGCCGCGGTGTTGTCACTGGACACTCACACGGTCTGCAGAGGTGGGAGCCACAGGTGTTCAAGAGCCGAGGAGTGGGCAATTTGAGCTGCTTGCAAAAGACAACCTGAGGCCAGCCCTGCAGACGGCACTGTGGGGTCAAGGACAGGAGCCGGAGACCAGGGGAGGTGGTCCTAGGCAGTGGGAGCAGAGTTGGCCAGGAATGGCCAGATTTTCAAGTTCTTTCTTTTTTTCCTTTATCGATTTGAGAGAGAGAGGAAGGGAGAGGGAGAGGGAGAAAGAAACATTGATGAGAGAGAACATCGGTGGGCCGCCTCCTGCACGCCCCCCACTGGGCATCGGGCCCACAACCTGGGCATGTGCCCTGACCGGGAATCGAACCAGCGACCTCTTGGCGCGTGGGTCGATGCTCACCACTGAGCCACACCGGCCGGGCAGTAGTTCACTTCTAAATCCATCTTTAGACTTTACTGTATCGTTACCGTCTTGTTTAGAAGTCATGGCTCGCAGGAGCTGCGAAGGGAGGCAGCCTTCGGGAAGCCCCACCCCTTTCACCCGGCCCCCCCCACCCCGGGTCCCACACTCGAGCACCAGGTCCCCACCTGGAAAACAACCACTCTGGCTCCACCTGGAGAGGGAAACGGAGGGGACGGCTGAGGGGCTGGACCTATAGGCGAGGCCCTGGGAAGTCACAGGACTCCCACTCGGCCGAGTGCCAGGAGAAGGGAGGCCCTCTGCTGAGGTGGGAAACAGGGCAGGGCTGGGGCGGGGGGAGCAAGCCCGAGGGGAGGGCGGAGGTGGCAGTGACATCTTAGCTTCGGCTCTGGATCGGCGGGAGACACACACTTGGCACCAAGGCCCACCCAGCTCCGGGCCAGCCTCCCTGGGTTCAGGTCCTGCCTCCGCCGCTCAGCGTCGGCGCGGACGCCCCTCTGGGCAGAGCGCTCTGCACCTCACAAGTGCTCGACAGACCTGGATCAGGGCCGACGCCAGGGACCAAGTGGGGCCTGGACCAGCTCACCTGGGGAGAGCGTGTCGCTGGACACGCCATGTGCGGGCCGAGGCCAGGTGCCCATCTCCACCACTGAGAGATGAGGGCAGGGGCAGAGGCGGCCCGGGGTGCCCAGTGAGGATGGATCTGGGAGCAGTGAGGGGACCCAGGGGAGAGGGGATGGGGCCATCACTGTGTCCTGTGCTTTGCGACGGGCCAAGCGCGATGGGAGGACCCACAGTCTCCAGGTTCCCGAAGCTATGAGGCCATTGGCCAATATGTCCATCATCTCATGCCCGGCGATGACAGTGCTCCAAGGAAGAGAACAGACGGGACAAAGGAAGCCCACCTCCAGACCGAGTACGGGCCCAAGGACACCCAGTCTGAGAGCGAGAGAGCAAACCCTGACCCCAGGTAACCACAACAGACTCCACGCCCCCGCATGAGGTGACGGGGGTCAGCGGCCAGTGGAATTGTTTCTCCTGGGGCCCTGGCCCCATCACATCTGGAATTAACTTCACCTGGAGCCCCCCAGGCGGGCTGAAGTCAGGAAACCCGCCTCCCACGGACCAGGCCAGCACCAGGGGTTCACTTTGGTTTTTTAACAACTAGTGTTTCAAAGACCAAACTCCCCGTCCGCCACTATTTCCCCCTAAATTAACCCCTTTAACGTTCGCTCTCCTGCATTCTTTAGTGGGGTTTCCCCGAGTTCACCCATCTATAATTGGAGCGGTTCTGTAAAAGGAACCATTAAAGCTGAGCCCCTAGGATTTGCGTTCCCCCCTGAAAGGCTTTTAAGGGCAAAATAAAAATGCCTCGCCTGCGAACGCGATGCAGCCCCAGATACAGTAACCCTACACTTCCCGAGGTGGCTGAGGGCGGGCGGGCTCACTGCGCGCCCCAGGACAGCCCGGGCCAGGGACCCACAGTCTTAGCTGGGAAGTGGGCAGCGGGGCAGAAAGAACAGGGTCTCGGGGAGCTCTACAGCCCAGCCCGCGCTGACCAGCCTGCGTGGCCAGACAGGTGACATCATATGCTGGGCCCAGAGGCGGTCACCAGACAGACGATGGGAGACACAGTGGCTTCTCCACCCAGCACATGGGTTTCGGCTGGACATGCTCTTCGGGGGCTGCGTGGGAGCCATAGGGTGTGTAGCAGCATCCCTGGCTGCTTCCCAAAACGTATCCAAGTGTCCCCTGGGAGGCAAAACGTCCAGGTGGAGAGCTGGGGCTTTCTATACACCCTCCCCAGAGCAAGCCAGGCTCCAGTCACCAGAAAAGTCACTGCGGTCAAGCCTTCAATTGCAAAGCCTGAGACCACGCAGCAAGGAAGTTATCAAGATGAGATCATTAAATTCGGGGGCGTGCCGTGAAGATGCGACCAGCCACCTAAACAATGCATGCATCTCTTTGCAAGCATGCCTGGCGTGGGGTCCAGGTCAACACTGCTCTGTGCCCTGGGGGCCACACTAAGAACAAGACTGGCTCGGGCTCGGGGGGCCACAGAAGGAAAGTCCTCTCAGCTCAGCCCCTGAGTGAGGGGCCAAACACAATCCAGTGTGACTTCAAGTGGGAGGAAAGAAATGTAAAACCTAGACGAACATATGTGGGTGCGCGCATACGTAAAGTTTGTTTTTCTTTTAATATCCCCAAAAAGGGTGGGGAAAGATTGTACTGGGGAGAGGACATGTGGATTGGCTGAGAGAGGAATTCCTTTTCGTTTTATGACATTAAATATACAGGCTTCACTTAGCACGTGCCAGTGTTCATTTTGATTATTTGTATTTAAATATCCAGGGCAAGTCACGCTGGCCAAATGTATTAGGCAGGATTGAGGCGACTGAATGCATTGGAAAAAAAGAGATATACATACTGTTTTAACATAGGTGTGTAGCTTCAGGAAAGTTGAGAAAGATTGATATTGTAACCAAGGGTTTATATATATATAATACACACACACACACACACACACACACACATATATGAAGCCACTGGCTACAATATAACAAAAAAAGACCTAAAGATTTTCTAAGAACAGGGTTGTCAGATTTTGCAAATAAAAATACAGAATGCCCCATTAAATCTAATTTCAGATAAATGAATAATGTTTGCAATATTCGAGGCATACTTATATTAAGCACTTATTAGTTGTTTACCTGAAATTCAAGTTTAACTGGGCGCCCTGTATTTTATCTGCCGAGAGGTGATCCTTACGTTAGGCTGGAAGGGTCTACCAGATGTCAGACTGCAGCTGATCCTTGTGGGCAGTGGGGAGGTGAGGGGGAGGCATCTGGCCCACCCGGTGGGCAGGTAACAGGGCCAGGGCAATAAACTTGCTGGTTTCTTCTTTAGTAGGACTCATGGCTTGCCTCTCTGGTGTTTTGTGTTTTTTGCTTGTTTTGTTGCTTTTTAAAATTTTAGTTTTTAAATTATCATATAGTAAAACATATAGTATGGATCCATGTAATCACTTCTATCAGGGTACAGAGCAGCCCCAGCACCCCTAAAAGAACTCCATTTTGCTGCCTCTTAAAAAAAATGTTTTAATTTTTATTTTTTTTTTGGTATGTGCCTCTAGCAGGAACCGAACCCAGGACTCTCTGGTCCACAGGCCGATGCTCCAACCGCTGAACCAAACTGGCCAGGGCAAAAAAAAGTGTTTTATTGATCTTTAGAGAGAGGGAGAGAGAGAGAAATATTGATGTGAGGGTGAGACATTGATCGGCTGCCTCCTGCACGCCCCCTACTGGTGGGGATTAAGCCTGCAACCTAGGCATGTGCACTGATGGGGAATTGAACCAGAGACCTTTTGGTGCACAGGACAATGCCCAACCAACAGAGCCGCACCAGCCAGGGCTTTCTGCTGCCTTTTATCTCTGTGTGTGGAACCCAGAGGTCATTCTGCTCCCCTGGGACAGGTGGCAATTTCAGGCAAGGTGCTACTGGCATGGGGCCGGTAGAGGCTGGTGCGCAGGATGGTCACAACAGAGAAAGTCCAACAGAGAAAGTCCACAGCAGCGCCAAGGGGGACACACGCTGCCAGTCCCCTGACTCCTCGCCTCTGGCAACTCCAACCTGTTCTCATCCCTCTTGCTTTGCATTTCCCGGGCATTTCATAGACATGGACTCCCAGTCTGGCATTGGCTCATTCATTCCGCGTGTCCTTGAGATTCACCCACGGGGTTGCATGTTTCAGCCACTCATCCCGCTCTGTGTCTGCGCAGTGTCCTACAGCGCGGGTGTTTGCAGGCTGTCTACCCGTTCCCCGGTGCAGGACGTCACGGTGCTTCTCAGAGGATCACGAGAACCACCCAGCACAGGGCTGTGCGTGGCTGTTTTCATTTCTGAGACGTAAGCAGAGCAAAGTCCGCCACGGGGCCAACTTCCCCCAGTCTGCACGCTCAAGGTGCCCATCTGCTCCGGAACCGTCGCGCCTGCTCCCGAAGAGGCCAGGAAACTGTCCGAGCAGCTCTGCCTTCACTCCGGAACTGTGCGCACTGGGCCCAATCCCAGGAGTGTTCGGCGAGGCAGAGGCTGGGGGGTGCAAACCCCACTGCCCTGCCCAGCCCCCTTGTCCCTGGTCCTCCTCTGCCCACGTTGGCGGCCAATCAGCCCCTTCCCAGCCTCACTGGCAGCTCCTCACAGGACGGCTGCTGCAGGCTCCTCCCTACAATGGCAGACAGATGAGAGCGTCCTTCACCCAGCCCACCGCTTCCTTCCTCCACGGGCGGATGACGTGACGGACCTCAGGCCACAACCCCAAACTGCACGACATGCGGGACCGAGAGGAACCGTCTTCCCTGCTGTTGATCCTCTGAACCCAGAGGTCCCCAAACTCTAGCCCGGGGCCCAGTCCAGCCCAGCAGCTTCTTGCAAACATCGTCACGGGAACACAGCTGTGCACACCTATCGGCGTGCTGTCCGCCTGCACACGCAGAGCGCACAGCGGAGGGGCTACGGCAGAAAGGTCCAGCCACAGAGCCTGGCACACGTACTGGCTGGTACCTCACGGAGAAAATGTGCTGCCCTCGGCTCTAACCAACCCACGTTCTTCCAGACTTGTCACGAGAGCCGTAACTGTCCCCATGAGGTGAGCTATCCCATTACCTATTATTGGTCAGTATTCCCGACAGAGCTGGTTCTCAACACAGATGAGAAGTGACCACTGCTGAGCACTTGCTCTGAGCCTGGCACTATGCTGAGCCCATTCCGTGGGCAGGACTCCAGATCCCATGTGTACAGATGAGTAGTCAGGTCATAGGCACGAAGCCATCTCCCCGGGGCCTACCACCAAGGAGGGCTAAGATGGAGCCCCCTCCCCCCGGGTCCGCGGACCCAAGCCTGCGCTCGGACTCACTGGCCTACCACCGAGTCCGGGCGGGCATCTGGAAAAGCGCTAAAGGAGAGACTCCTGGGCATGGGTGGGGCCACCTCTGAGGCCTCCGCGGGTAGGAAGGTTTCGCTGAGGCACAGGGAGGAAGGCCTTCCAAGAGGCGAGCCAGGCGGGGGGTGGTGTGGACACGGGACTCCGGGAAGGACACAGGACTGAGCTGGGAACAGGGGCCGGTGGCAAGAGCTGAATCGGCAGGCCCAGCCCAGAGGAAGAGCCCTAGGGGCAGGCATGGAACACAGCTGGGGCCTCTCGGGAAAGAAGGGGGTGCAACCCGCCCACGGACAGGGCGGCATCTTGGTCTTCTTGTGGTGTCTTTGTTTTCCAGGCCCAAGGCCATCGGCTGCCCCGATGAGGCCCACAGCGTAAGAATGTTCCTCGTTAATGGTGCAAAACACATTAATTCCAGCCACTTCGCGTGATGGACCAAGGCCCAAGCGATGAGCAAGACCATCGTTAACACTTGTGACATCTGCTGGGCCCCAATCTCGTCCCCGCCACCGCTGCCCGCCCAGCCCTGCGAGGACCCATCCCAGCCTGGGAGTCACCAAGGCCTCTTCTCCCTCTCACCGCGGCTTCTGGACAAACAGGATGTGAAGCAATCGCGAGGGCGCAGGCACCTCGAGGCAGCTGCGCTGCGGGCGGGTCGCTCGCCAACCTTGGCTTTAAAGGGCTTAGCCTCCACGGCCGCCGTGGGCGCATGGCTCAGCAGCTGCGGCCTGAGCGTCAAGCATATGCCTCCAATCCTTCAAGTGCTTCGCAATCCCATCCAGTGCCATCTGGGATGATGGAGAGGAGGGACCCGTGCCGGCGCCCCAGGAGAGGAGCCCGGGGCTCTGCACACAGACATCTGGAAGGCCCACGTAGCTGACTCCAGGAGGCAGGGCTGGGCTGGGCGGGAGCTCACGGGGCCTCTAGTCCTGGAGTTAGGGCATGTCGGGCCGCAGCTGCAGGACCACCAGGAGGAGTGAGAGACGGGCCACAGGCCACCAATCACCTCCTGGGATCGGAGAGCAAGGCAGATCCACCCCGCCCTCCTGAGCCTCCAGGTTATTTCTTCCGTAGTCAAGGGAGAGGGGGGGATGCCTGTGAACCAGGACAAGACGCTGGCGTCCTCGTCCTGGGAGCAAATGGCAGACGCTTCTATAGCTGCCGGGAGGAGAGAGTCCCCAGCCCAAGCTGCCTTCATCTCCCGCAGCTTTGGAGTGGACGACGGCCTGGGGGCCGGTGTGCAGAGCAGCTGGAGCCCTCTGCTCAGAGCTCGTCCCTGACCTCCAGCATGGGGCCTCTTCCTAGGAGAACGTGAGCAACAGCAACGACAGGCTTGTCCCGCCCAGGCCGGAGCCCAGGCCTGTGACCGGGCCTGGCACGTCGTAGGTACCAGCAGGTGTTTGCTCAGTGGGCAGATGGCTTCCCACGCAGGCGAAGGGCTGGGGTCTGTAGGAAGCCGGTCAGAAGAGGCAGGGATGGGGACGGCTCAGTACCCTCCCTGGCCTGGGACGCAGGGCCCAGGGCCGACTTGTCCTGCAGGCACAGTGCCCGGGCCCACGACACTTTCAGGGGCCCGTGTAGACATTTTAATGTCTCTTAAAATCAGAAGGCAAAACATGAACTTTTTAGGGTTAGAGAAAATGTTGTAATTTTTAATCCAGCCAGGATTATATTTGTCTTTATACCAACACGGTCATAAAACATAATTTTTAATACTTTTTATGGAAGGAGCCCACGAAAGTCAGATGTAGCCCTGGCCACCTGTGTCACAGGCTCCCTCAGCCAGTCCGACGGGGAGCCCACTTTCCCAACTCTCCTTCCCAGGAAAGGGGATGTGACGAGAACGGCCAGGCAGGGGCCAGGCCGCTGGGGCCCAGCCGTGTCCCCTGCTGGGGCTCGTTAACCACACAGGGTCCCCGAATCTGGTCCCTGGTGACCACATCCTCAGAAGGCTTTCCAGCCAAGAGCGAGTCAGAGGCCACGGGGACACCCAGGGCACGGAGAGTGGAGGGCCTCGGTTCCTCTCCCGTAAGGTGCTGGCTGCAGTAACCTGGGCAGGGTCACTGTGAGAACGAAGCATTTCGACAACAGCAACAGAAACAGTATCTGACACTCGCGAGCACAGACAGGGTGCCCAGCCCAGGGCTCAGCATTTGCATGAATTCACTCCTGTCTTCCTCCCAGCCATTACTAAGCCCGTGGAACAGATGAAGGGCTGAGGCACCAGGGGGCTGGACCAGCTGCCCAAGATGCCGTGGGGCTGTCTGGAGGAGCCTCAGTCGGTGCGGGAGACACCAGGCTGTCCCGGTTCTGCTCCTGCACCGGAGCCTGGCCCGGGCCTGGCTCTGCCCAGCCCGCTGCCTTCTCAGGGGCTCCAGCGGGGCCACA
Source organism: Molossus molossus (assembly GCF_014108415.1). Lineage (NCBI taxonomy): Eukaryota > Metazoa > Chordata > Mammalia > Chiroptera > Molossidae > Molossus > Molossus molossus. The sequence goes on along the minus strand of NW_023425399.1, from coordinate 4,041,397 downwards.
AGGTGTGAGGATCCCTCCGATCAGGGGCCCCTCCTCCGCTCCTCCCCCCACACCCCTGTTGGGGAGCAGCCTGTGTGCTGGGGACAGGGAGGGGCTGCCTCTCCTCCTCTCTTCTCAAACAGGGAGAGGCCAGCAGACACCAGCCCTCCTCCCGGCATCCCGTGCAGATGAGAGGATGCTCCCAGTGGCTGCCGAGGAGCCCAGGTGCCCGGAGTGTGTGGGCTTCTCCCCGCCCAGGCAGCCCCATGAGCGGGCCGAGCTGTGCCGCCCCCAGGGGTGACTCGCGAGGGCTGCAGCTAGAGGAAGAGGGAACACAGGCTGCCTGGGTGGTCTCCGGCAGCATTTGGAGGCCAGGTGGGCAGGGCGCTCACCTCGTACCACACAAAGCTTCTGAGCGAAGGTCTGTGATGCCTGTGCCTCCTTAGGACGGAGGCAAGCTCACTGCGTCCCTGCTACCAACACGCCCCGTGTGTGGGTGAGGAGGCCGACACCCCGGCGGGTGACGGGGCTCCCTAGTCTGGCGGCTGCCTAGTGGCTGCCAGATGCTGTCTAGGCCTGGACAAGGGCCACATGCTACCCCCGGACTCGGTGCCCGTCTCCTCCCCTCCCTGACGTGCACCAGGGACCCGGCTTACCCAGGTGCTGCCCGAGGCAGCGGTGCCCCTGGGGGAGGCCCAGGGCAGGGACCAGGCTGTCCCTACGGGTAGCTTAGGCTGGCACACCGCACGGAGGCACCAGGCTGCCCAGCAAATGAACCCCAGAATCCACGGGCCCCCCAGCAGGCCCTGCTGGTCCTTCACCGGTGCAGACATATAACATGAAAAGGCTGAGGCCCAGACCTTGAAGGAGGCCAATCAGTTGGGTACTATCTTGTTAATGGGGTGCCCCAAAACACAGGGCGCAACTTAGCTAGAGTGTTACCACCGATCCAGCCCCAAGTTACCCAAGGAGCTGGTGAGAAAAGGCCGAGTTCCAGGCCCACCCTCAGGCACTGGCCGCCAGGGGTCTAGGGTGGAGCCCAGGAATCTGTTCCCCGTGCCTCCCGGGGACGAGCACGGTGCTGGGCGGACTCCACGGCCGGGAGCCTGTGGTGCGAGATGCTGGGCTCACCTGCTCTTATCCCACTCCCAAAGGTCCAAAAGGCACACGCGTAATGGGCCAAACTGGCCAGTGGTAAACTTCGCCCCTCCCCGGACCCGGGCAACCACACCAAACAGCAGGCACAGCGCCTGGACAGGCTGAGTCCCAGGGCAGTGGCACCCACGCCCACCCCCCACCCCCCGCCCATCTGGAGGGGAGGAGACGGGCACCAAGGCAGGGGTACAGCGTCTAATCTTTGCCCTGACTCCAGGCGGCGGCGTGTGACCACTAAGCTACACTCCCCGTGGATGGGGAGGGTCCCAGGCTGGGGAATGTGGAGCCCCCACCTCTCAGGGGCGTCTGCCTCCTTGCCAGTGCCCGGGACGTCACGCAGAGTCTGGCTCTGGGGAACGGGAGGGTTACAGGAGACAACGTCACGACGCACTTCCTTTGTGCTGAGCGGAGGCGCTAGGGGGCGCTACCACAGCTGAGCTGTGAGCTCTTCACCGCCTGAGCTCACCTGCTCCGTGGCAACCACCTGGGAGGGGAAGCTGTTAGGAACCCACTTTCCAGATGAGGGCTGTGGAGTGACTCACCCTGCTGGATTCGAACCTGGGGAGTCTGACCGGCTCTGACAGCCCGCACTCGGACCATCTCGTAAGTGCTGAGCTTTATCCACGGCCTCAGGGCCACAAAGACCCTGACTTTGGGGGCGAAAGACAATGGCAAACCTGACCCTAGGGGAACTGAACGGAGCGTCACGTAAGAGGAAAACCAAACCCGGAAGCACAGGACCCCCTGGGGCCAGCGGGAAGGTCTTGCCAGTGTCTACAAGTCCAGGGAAATGGTCGCCCTGGAGGGAAACCGCGTCTACCTTCGCCTCGCTTTTACCTCGTCCCCAGTAAGTCCCACACGGGCCTCCAAGGGAGAAGAAAAGCTGAATGATTCTATTGCCAAAAAAGTCTGGAATTCCTCTGTGCTCTGGTCCCCATCAGGAGATTCACAATGGACATCAGCAAAATAAAAGCTCTGATAAGGTTTGCAGGGAAATCTGTTTCATTTGTCCAACCTAGTGTTTCTCAACTGACTGTGATCCCCGGCAGGGGTCGGAAACTCTTTCCATAAGGAAGATTCCTGAAAATAACAAACATGTTCAGAGTCCCTGTTATAATAACTCTGCTGTCACAGCACGGAAGGGATCCGGGACGAACAGAAAGCAACGAGCGTGACTGTGTGCTCGTAAGACTTTATTTATGGACACGGAAGTGGAAGTTTCATATAATTTTACGCGTCACCAAATAGCCTTCTTTTGATTTTTCTCGACCATTTAAAAATGTGAAAACTATTCTGAGCTCCCAGGCCACACGAAGGCGGCTGCCAGGCGAACCCGGCCCACCGGACAGTTTGCTGAGCCAACGCAAAAGGGTGGATAAGCCAGCCCGCCTTCAGGTGTCAGGGGTGTGGACAGGGCAAGGAGGGCAGGAAAGATGGGGGGCTATCCGCAGAAGGGAGGCTGGCTAGAAACAAGACAAGCGTGCTCCTCGAGTCTGCGGCCCGTCCCAGGGGGCTCAGGGCCTGAGGCGGGCAGTTCTGGTCCCCTGGGGCTCAGGCCAAGGGGCAGATCCGGGCCCTCCGAGGGAACGAGAAAGAGGCCAAGCCCAGGAGCAACAGAGGAAGCGGCTATCAAGTTCAGCTACACTGTCTAAGTCCACCTGGCAGAACCCCGCTTTAACCACAGTGAAAAAGAACAACCACAGACTGGGAAACTATTTGCAGCTCAAACCACACAGGGCCAAATGTCTCTAAAATCTAAAGAAGATCAACACCTGACGAGGGCAGAGGGCAGAGGGCAGAGGGCAGAGGCAGGAACGGACGGCACACAGGCACGCGTGAGAAAGGGCTCGGCCTCACGCACAGCAGGAAGGACAAGCCAGGCTGCGGGACCCATGGGCACCTGGCGGGTGAGCGGATGCACGGGTTTGAGACCTGTGCTGACAAAGACGGGAGACAGGTGCCCTCATGAACTGCTGTGGAGGCCGATGCAGTGACCCCGCTGGAGGGCAGTGTCCCTGCCAGGCATGCGCCCGAGCGCTCCAGTCACCCGAGGGGACGCGGACGCGGACACTGAGGTTCTCCACCGCCGCCCTGTGCGTAGGAGCAGAAGACCAGAAGACACCCAGGCTTCCGAGGGGGCCGGGTAAGTCACTTTTGGGAGCGATGATAACAACAGCCACAACAATGATGACAGCTCTCATCCAGGGCATGTGCTCTGGTGGAGGGGCGGGAGGTGCTGAGGGAAGGGGAGGTGAACCTGATTCTCCAGGTGTTTGAGACTTGGAACCACATCTAGGGTTTCTTGGAAGAGGGTTAATGCCTTGCACCGACCAGGGCAGTGGTCCTTAACCAGGAGTAACCGTGCCCTACAGGGGACATTTGAAAATGTCTGGAGACATTCTTGGATGCTACACCTGGGAGAGGCTCCGGGCATGGGGTGGGTAGAGGCCGTGTGTTCAACATCCTCCCGTGCCCAGGACAGCCCAGGATGCGCGCAGCCGGCCCCGGGGCTCTTGCTAAAGGGTAGGCTGCGTGGAGCTGCCCTGGGATGGGCCAGAGTCGGCACTTCCGCCCCTGCGGCTGCGGGACCACTCAGAGCCGAGGCCTCACCCGGCACGGCAGCAGCCAGCGCGTCACGGTCTCGCGCAGGGGGCTAGCGTGAGGCTGCACACTGAGGACGGGGTGGGGCGGAGGCCGGGGAAGCCTGCCGGGGATGGACACCCCACAGAGGTCCAGGAGTGCAGGCTGCATCAACACCGCCTGGGAGGCGGGTGGGACTTACCATCCAGGGTCTCCACGGAGAGCTGCAGACCCAGGTTGTGCCGTGGGTTGACCACCCAGTGGTTGCTGGTGGCCGTGATGTCAAACACCAGCCAGCCCTCCTCCGACGCCCAGAGGGTGCGGCTGTCGAGCAGGAACAAGTCCGACTCCCTGCAGGAAAGAAGGAGGTGCAGGCTCAGTCACCCTGTGGTCCAACCAGACACGGATGGAGCGAGGCCCATGTAGGGGACAGCAGTGGGAGGGGGTCTGCTGGTCCCCAAAAGAGGGCGTATCGGACCAACATCCAGACGTCGAGACCCTTGAGTAGCTGGGTCGGGAAAGGGACTGTGGGCACACACAGGAGACGGGCACCGCGAGGAGGCAAGCTCGCCCTCGGTTTGTTAGCGGGATTGCCAGGGCACGGAGCCGGCAGGAATGGTACCGCCTCCGCGTTGCTGGACATCTCGGGGAGCAGCCCTTCACATCTGCTGGGCCACCCCCACTGCCGGGCACTGTCCCAAGCGTTCTGCACACATGCTCTCCCTCGGGTCTCACAACCATAGGTGGCAGGGGTAGCATCCTCTCCGCTGCTCGCACGTCAAACCGTGACTTGCCCCAGGCCATTCGGCTGGGACGGTGCCAAGGTGGGGCTCGAGCCCAAACACTTCGTTTCCAGGCTACTCTACTTCTTCACGAGCCCACCAGGTGTTAGGAGGTGAACGTCTATAGTTAAGCCCCTTCATTCTCTCTTCCTCCCATGTTCCAGTCGCAGAACAGGTAAGACCACAACTGACCTTGTACAGGATGCAGGATGGATAAGTGGATGGAGAGATGGATGGCAGATGGATTGATGGATGGATGAGTAGAGGGATTTTACATTCCTAGGTGGCAGAGTTCTAGTATATAAAGTATCATAATGTCTCTTGTTAACACTGAGGAGTCAACGTTTCGATATTTTGAGTCTTTTGAGACTCAGTTAAAATATCTGAGCCCCTACGCTATGCCAGGGGCTGGGGCACAATGAGAAACAATACCCGTAGCTCCTGCTATTGGCAACCTCTAGCTCACCTGGAGTGACCTCATTTTCCTGGAAATTACGGTGGATTTTCTCTGCTCACACATAAAGACATCAGAGGGAACAGCTCTCTACTGAGCACCCGCCATGTGCCAGGCCCAGGTGGGACACCTGACCAGCGTCATACAGTAACTACGGGAGCTGGACAACATTACCTGTGCCACTGCGCAGACAGAAGAACCAAGGCTCAGAGGCGCCAAGCTTTCCCCGGGGTGCACTGCCGGGACAGTCGAGGCAGGATGGGAACCCACACAGGCTGCCGGTAAGCCCACGTTTGGGACCACACATGAAGACGGTGCTTCCGGACACCACCTGGGCTCAGGTGTAGTTGTCATTTTAGGGCATCTGGGAAACCACTCCTTGTCACATAACCCCTAAGCCGCCGGCTGGCGCTGCGGAGCAGGTACCCCCTTTAAATGAGGCACGTGTCTCCTACAGGCCCCGCCCCCAACTCTGCCTTCTGAGTTGAGCTTCTCCTGTGTGGCCTGGAGATCTCCGAGTGTGTGAGGTTGGCCGGGTGGTGACGCTGTTGCAGGCAGAACACGGGGGACATCCACTAAGCACGCTGACACGTACAAGACTAGTGGGAAGGCACACGGGAACAGGACCAGTGGTGTCTGCCAGGGTCTCAGCTTTGCTTCAGCTCGGACCCACTGGAAATGTGACAGGTCACTCAGAGAAGGCTACGTGGGGATGGAGAACCGGCTCTGAAACAGACGGGAGCCAAGGCCGGTGTGGGAGGCGGGCTGTCTCAGCACAGTGGCCGAAGGAATGGACATGAGCTGTATTTCCCTCTGCATCTCTCCATCCAAAGGTCTGGGGCAGACGGCCTGGTTGGCCCCATCGAGCCCATGCCCAGCCCTTGGCCAGGGGAGGGCAGGGCACGCCAGTGATGGATGGCATCACCAAGACCATTCGATGGGAACAGGGGCTCTCCCCACAGACGCTCCCCATATTCCCCTCTTTAAGTGATACTCATCAACTTCCAGAACCCAATTCAGAAAACGCTGGCTCACGCGATGCACAGTATATGGACTGGGACCTACTGGACGGAACCCGACTTCTGCTCCCTCAGCGACAGGACGCAGCCACAGGGTAAGAGAGCACATTGCCCCCAGCCGGCCCGAGTGCTGTGGTCTGAGACCCCCATGTTTCCCGCAGAGCACAGGAGCAGGGGGTCTTTTAAGAGACCCAGGGTTCGGAAGACCCGAAGTCACTGAATAAAACAGTGACAGGCTCTCCCACGACCCGTCCACGCTCCTCCCACCGCCCCCGGAGGCCGCTGCAGAATGGCTCGGACAGTGTCCACGCGGACTTGAACCTGCGGCCGAGAACTCCCCGCCGCCTTCATCTCCAGCCGGCAGCTGCCCTCCGCAGCGCGAGGGGAGAGGAGCACCGCTCCGAACAGAAACAACTCCCTGCCTGAGTCAGGCCCCGGGGCCCCCGGAGGGTCATCCACGCCACGGCACAGAAGTCGCAGACCTGGGCGGGGACTGTGGTGGGAAATCGTTACTCGTAGGAAAATGTGACCAGCGATCCGGATGAGCCCTTACGGGCAGTAGAACAACACACAGTAACTTGAGGAATGGAATCAGGCCTTTGATGGGCGGCGGCCTTGCCAAACGATACTGAGCATTCTCTCGCTCAGGCCGGGCCCGGGCAGATGTCCGCGCCAGCTGACTCACCGTGAGTCACCGCGGACGCTCCTCCAAGCCACAGTTTGCACTTTGTTCCAGACACGCTGGGAAGAGCCAGCCCCGTGCGAGGCCCCGGGACGAGGAGCCTGAGGTGGGAGAGATGTGAACACGGGCCCTGCTTCCAGACCGAAGGCCCGGGCGTGAGGCCGGCCCGTGGGAACACACCCGGCAGGAACTGCTAGCAGCCAAGTCCCACAGGTGCAGAGCGGGGTTTCTGGCTGCCACCCGGAGCATCTCCCTGGAGCACAATGGTTCTCACAACCAGGCGGACTGAACGAGCCCTTTGTGACCTATTTATTTACCTTGAACACTCTGGCTTCCCCGGCCAGCCCAGGTGAGCGCAGAGGTGGGAAAGGCTGGGCCGAGGGCCCCGGGGAAACCAGACGCACCTGTCACTCTCCCCGCCGCTGAAATCTCAGGGGCTTTCCTCGCCCCAGTTCTCCGAATCTCCCAACAGTACGATCATTGTTCCCATTTCACAAATGAGCAGAGTGAGGTTCAGAGGTGAAGCCACTGCCCACACGGTGGCTGTGCAAGTGATCTCACACTCGAGCGCTGAAGCCCGACCCACCTTAACTCACCCTCTCGATGGGGACAAGAGACACAGGCAGCTGTTGGGTCCGCACGGTGCATGTTACTGTCTTGCTGCACGGGGCAGAGGACATCCTCGCGGGGAGGAGCCTGAGGTGGCAGGGCACGGAGAAGGCGAGGAGGTCAAGCCAGCGAGATCTCGAGCCTCGACTCCCTCCTCCGTGAAGTGAGGGTAACGCCACCTTCTTCAGTGACCGGCGAGAGCCACGTGAAGACCAGCCTGGGAAAACCCGTCGGGGCTCCCGGGGCACCTCTGCAGTGATGACAAGTCAGGTAGCGGTTGGTACCCGTTCCCTGAGAGACTGCAGGGAGCTCTGGGGACTTGACCGGCCTTGGTCCCAGTTGTCGTGTGACTTCCAAAGGTCCGCCAGTCGAGACCATACGTCCATTCAGAGGATGGTCGCTGGACTGCACAGTTCCCCAGACAAGTGTGTCCACATGTGCACAGCTGCGGAGCCTCCGCACACGGGACCCCTGACAATCCCTCCCATCACTGCACCGCATGCAACTCGACGACAAGTCGCTGTCCTGTCCTTTGTCCCGCCTCTGAGGTCTGGGCTGACCATAAGGGACCAGCGGAAGGGAGAACCCGCCATGTCCAGGGCTAGAATGAAAGGAGCTTAGCAGCTCTCTCTGGGAAGGCGGCACCTGGATCAAGAAATCTGATGACTCTGCTGAAGCCACAGACCCCTGGAAGGGGAGGAAGGCAGAGGCCGTGGAGGAGGGAGGTCAAGTCTGTGAAGAAACCAAGCCAGCCCCGGGGTGAGTGCCACCGTGGGCATTGCAGCCCAGCCAAGCTCCCAGCTTCATCGGTGACGCCGTAGACACTGCAGAGACCTGCCCGGCCAGCCCGGCCCCAATTTCCAAGCCCGATTCCTGAGCCAACAGAGATGAGACCCAAGCACCAGTTACACTGTTTACAACAGAAGAGCTGAAAACCGTCCACACAGAGGGACTGGTGCAAACATACACATATAGAGCCGCGGCAAAGGACCGCGGGCGGGGTGGGGAACGAGCCGCCCGCGGGCCGTGCAGGGCCTGTGACATCAGCTCACATCCCACGCCTGACCACACAGAGCGGGCGAATTTTTAAGCTGATAATTTTGTATGGCCCGCGAATGATGTTATCAATATCCAAATGGCCCTTGGCAGAATAAAGGTCCCCCACCCCTTGTACCATAAATCTATACTTCTTGGCCAGGGAAATACGGAATTAAGCAAACAGGTGTTATAAAACGGTGTGTGGAGTCCGTACACTTCTGGGAAGATACAAAATGCTAAAAATGGTGAAATAGGGTATTGAAAATTTGAGTCATCCAATATGTGTTAAATAACTGAAATAGGAGCCCTGGCCGGTTTGGCTCAGCGGTTAGAGCATCGGCCTGCGGTCCGGAGAGACCCGGGTTCAGTTCCCGCTAAGGGCACGTACCTCGGTTGCAGTTTGTCCCCGGCCCTGGTCGGTTGTGCGGGTGGCAGCCACTCGATGTGTCCCTTCACATCGATGTTTCTCTCTCTCTCTCTTCCTCTCTCTCCCTCCCGCTCTGTCTGAACAAAAAATGGAAAAATGTCCTCGGGTGAGGATGATAAAAAAATAAATAAATAAAATAAAAATAACTGAAATAGGAATAAAAGATCTTTCCTGCCCCTATACCCCAGATGGCTTCATGCTGTATTTTTAAAATCAAATTTGCTAAATCATCAACAGCTAATTTCTTCTTCTACAAACTGATCAAGAAAATGGAAGAGGACAAATTGCAAAGCTGGTATTGTAAAGATAGCCCGCTACTGATTCCAAAAACTGGATGAAACCAACTTGAACAGACATTTCCCTAAAGCTGTACAAATAGCCAGTGAACACATGAAAAGATGATCAACATCTTAGGGAAATGCAAGTTACAACCACAGTGAGAGAGCCCCTCACGCCCACTAGCACGGCTAAAACCACGACCACAGACGACAAGCGTCGGCAGGGATGGGGAGAAACTGGAACCCACGCCCTGCGGTGGGAACAGAAAATGGTGCAGCCACTTTGGAACACAGTACGGCACTTTTTCAAAAGGCGAAACATGGACTTACCCCGTGACCCAGTATTTCACTACCCAAGAGAAATAAAAATCCTACTCACGAATGTTCATAGCAGCATTATTCAAAATAACCCAACAACTCAAGTATCCACCCCCTGATGAGTGGATAAACAGGAGACGGTGAGTCCCTACTGTGGAACACTGTCTGGTTATAAACAGGAATGAATCACGGTCACATCCTGCAACCTCGCGAACTCTGAAATCTGTAAGTAACAGCCGTCAGACACCAAGGACCGTGTACTGGGACACCATTGACACGGAGGGTCCAGAAGCGGCTTCCAGAGGCAGGAAGGTCAGCAGACGCCCACAGGTGGGGAAGAGGGAACCGGGCAGGCCGCTGTTAATGAGGACAGTTTCCTTTCAGGATGATGAACTGTCCTAACCTTGAATAGTGGTCTTTATTGCACGACTCTGAATATACTAAAAACCACCAAATTATATACTTTGTAAGTATATATCTCAACAAAGCCATATTTTTAAAAAATGGACAAAAAGAATATACGTCCAAAACACAGAGCCTGACGTCATCACACGGATGATATTTCAAGGTTACACACCTACGTGTGAAAAGCTACATGCCCGTCACTCCAGTTTCAATTCTCTGCAGTAACTCGCTCTCCCCAGTAGACATGTAGCAATATTGTCTCAATGTAGCGAGCACAGTTCTAATCCTGCAAGAAGCAAGATCCATTTGAGGGCAAGTGTTTCCATGCTCTGCTGGATCTGTGCATCAAACCTGGGCAAGGTGGGTGGTCTGGCTCTTGCCCCTCCTCCAAGCTACAAACTCGGTGCCCCTGCCTCCCATGAGGGAAACAGCAGGAAGACCTAGAAGGTCAACTTCTTCCTGCCTGAAACCCAGGTTCCCCCAAAGCCCTGCTCTCTGTGAGGCATGAGCCACTGGTGACCCCAACTCCGTGGGGCTCGGGGTTGTTAATATTTAACCACCAGCCTGGAGATGGAGTGTTGCTGAGGCGCGCGGGCTCCTCCTCCCAGGGACACCCACAGGGACAAGGAGGATCCCCACACACCACCAGAGCTGGCTTCCACGCAGCGTCTCCCAGCCCACCTTCCCCTGGAAAGTTCTACCACAATGGAAAAGTGGGTATTTTAAAATCACCAACGTGGGAAGGTGGAAAGTCCTCTCCGTCCCCTGACTCTTTCAAGGCTATTTAGAGACGGTGATGTCAGTGGTCTTCACCCACGGTCTACTCCAGTGGCAGTAAGATCCCCAAGGGGGAGGCAGGAAGTCAGCCCTGACACACATACAGCTCAGGGCACCCAGCCCTGAAACTGGCAAAGCAGGGCTGAGACAGGGAGCCCGAGGAGTCCTCCGGCCCGGGCACTCCAGGTGGGGGCAGGAGGCACAGAACACACGCTTCCACCTGAGCCACCCAGTGCCCACGGCCTCACACCTGGGACAGTCCCTGTGCAGTCCCAGAACCCAGTTTCTCTCCTCTTCCCTCCTCTGCAAGACCACGGGGATGATACCTCTGACCTGCCCGCGGGTTCCGGGGGCCTAGGTCTGCGCAGCCGCACAGGACCTTGGAAATTGACTCTAGCTGCCTTTTTTCAGCCTGAAAGACCCGAGACTCCATCCTGTGCACAGGCCGCTGGTGGCTGATGAGAATTCGCACCCAGTTCCGGGCCTCCATCTGGGGTGGGGTGGAGACACTCTCGCCTTCAGCGTCCCGGCTTGGTTCGCCCTGCAACCCCCGGGTCCCTCAGACACAGCCCATCGCCTTCAGGAGCAGATGCAGGGCCACATTCGGAGTCCACCAAGGTCACTCCAGGAGGCGTGGCTGGGGGCTGGAGCCCTGGTACCCCGACACCACGTCCTGGCCACCTACTGTGCCGCCAGCCTTGCGTGACATTCTCTCACCTAACCCGTGTCTTCCAACGAGCTGCATGCAACCATGAGCCCATTGTATAGAGGAGACAGCGGAGGCCAGGGAGCTAAGAAAGCATCCTCAGCTAGTGAGCGTACGTCCCGGACGGAAATGGGGCCACCTGTCATTCGGGCGCCCCCAGCCAGGAACTCTCCCCAGGGTGAGAGGAGACAGAGAGAACCCAACAGAGAAAGCGACTGGCCCAGAGCCAAGTGGCCCCGTCCAAGAAAGAGAAGTAAACGTCCAGGTCCCAACCCAGGGCCTGTGAAGGTGTTGCTTTCCACAGCAAGGAGACTTGGAGATGCGAGTCAGCCAGGGAGTTTGGGGACAGATGAACCTGCGTTGCCCGGGTGGGCCCCCTGTGGCTGCAGGGAGACAGGAGGGTCGGAGATGTGAGCACGGCAGCCAGCGGAGTTCCACTGATGCGACAGCTGGCGGGCGCAGGAGCCAAGGAATGTGGGCGCCTCCAGGAGCCCGGCAGACGGGGAACAGCCCTCCCGCCCCCCCACAGCCTCCTGGGACAGCCTGATCCCAGTTGGGTGGGATCCATTTAGGACTTCAGGTCGAGCACTCGGGTTGTGTGAAGCCACCAAGCCCGTGGAAATCTGTTACAGCGCGGGAAGGAACCACGTGTCAGTCCGAAATCCCCCGAACGCCTCCTGTGTGTCGGGCGCTCTGCTGGAGCCGGAGGGGCCCAGGCAGCCAGGGCCGGAGCTCTGGGTCCCGGGGCTGTGAGCGCATCGCACACGAGTGTCCCTGAGGGAGCAGGAAGGAGAGGGAGGAGTCCGCCGGCGAGCACATGGGGGTGGGGGTGAGGGTGCTCAGGGAGGGCATTCCTGGGGCGAAGTCATCCTGAGCGAGGTCCCGGGCTGAGCGGGCCAGAGCAGGAAGGGCACCAAGTGCAAGGAGGGGGTGCTGGTGCCAAGAGTAAGGCAGGGGGCGGGGGAGCCTGAGGGCCTGGAGCCGGGAGGGTCTGGTCCTGAGGGAACTGGAGGCTGGGAGAGCAGTGAGCCGGCGGGAAGCATCGGGCTCTCCCACCGCGGGCTCTCCCTCACCTGCGCTCTCTGGAGAGCCACGGGTTCTAAGCCCTGCGTGCTGGGAACCGCTGCGGGGCCCGGGGACACTCCCCAGAAGACAGAGCGAGCTAGCGTGATGTCAGGGAGGGCGGCAGGCATGTCCCTGCTCAGGACCAGGCAGCTGGGGAAGCCGGCTCCGTGCACCTGGAGTCGGACCAGCAGGCAAACACAGCCCTGCAGGGGAGCCGGGAAGGAGATCAAAGGAGACCGAGGAAGCCGGGCGTGGGGTTCCAAGGCTCTCTACGGGGCGGGGCGGGCCCCTCCTGAGCCCCAAGCTGGGGAGGACCCTGCCCTGGTCCCAGCACCCCACCTTGGCTTCAGGGAGTGCCTGCCTGTCTACCAAGTCACCAAACAGTCCCTGGCGTCCCCGGGGGCAGGAGGGGGGATGAAGTCAGGGAGGTCCGAAGCTTTTTTTAAACACACTTTAAGACTGCATATCCAGGAAGACTAAAATTAAGTCATTTGGGAGAAAAGTGGAAAAATACACAAAGAAGCAAAGAAGCATGGTACCCTCCTCCCACGGCCAGAGCACGAGTCACCAGCCCACGGCCTCTCTGCCCCATGACCCTCTGTCTGTCTGTCTGTCTCCCTCGGCCTTTCTCCTGCCCCACACCTGGGCGTTCACAGGAGGGTCAAGCACATCCTGTCCGGAGCCCAGCAAGCTCACGTGGTCAAAGTGTGGTCAAAGTCGGGAAGTACAGCAGCCACAGGTCTGGGTGCCAGGTTCCCACCTGGAAGGCCCTGGGTGGTCTGTGCCCGACCCCCCCCCCTCCTCCCACCCAGCCCTCAGTTCTCCGGCTTCCATTCAGCCTGCCATCTGTCCCGGACTCCAGCCGACCACAGGCCTTTGCGCATGCTGTTCCTGCTACCTGGAACACTGTTCCTTATCCTTTTCCCTGCCACACTTGTTCATCCTTCAGCTCCTCAGGGAAGCTTCTGTGGACGTCCTGATGGACGGACCTTCATTAGATGCCCTCTAGGACCCTCCTCACCACACTCAGGCTGGTGTTTCAATGGGGTCTCCTCTCCCCACACCCAGCAAACAGCACAGCCCAAGCGGGTCTCAAGTGAGTGGATGTGCAGTGTCCTCAAGTGAGTGGATGTGCAGTGTCCTTAGCCCAGCCGAGGTGGACCCAGGGTCACTTTTTGTGCTTCGTGTTAGTAAAAGGGGAAGAATGAACGTTTTTCAAAAATACTAGGGTGTCTCCAGAAATGGATTTGCCTCCAATTCCCTGGGGCCTCGGCCCACTGCCCACCCTGTGCTCACTGGGCACAGACACTGGTCAGCCCCCAGGGCACCTCCATGCCCCACCTTCCACAGACCTGCCTGCACAATCAGGGGGAGGCCAAACTGCCCCCCGCACACCCCAGCTGGAAGCTGCCGGCTGCTTGGGGTCCGTGCCGTCCCTTCACCAGGGCCGCTCCTTCGTCCGTGCGTGTCCGGAGGGACCAAGAGGACGCAGACAGGGAGCTGCGGCGGGAACAAAGCCAACCTCGGGTTTACATTGGAGCCTGACCCTTGCCCCCCTTGCTTACAGTTCCAGGGTTTGCGTCCCAGAATTGCCGGAAACTGGAGGCCCTGTCTTTCTCTCCCCCCGAGTAACGAGAGGTGAGTCACGCTGGTGATGGCAGTACGCAGACAGATCTGCGATGACACACACAGACCTCGGGGGTCCCCCGGAAACACCAGGCCTTGTGGGGAGCACGACAGAGCCTCCGAGACGGCTGCGGGAAGCCCACACTGCCGGGCAGCTGCGGCTGGCACGGTGGAGGTGGGCGGGACAGACGCCAAGGATGGGACACTCATCTTCAGAGACTCTCCCTGGTCACCCTACTTCCTCCAGCCCCAGACCAAAATAGAACGAGGTACATTCAGCCTCCTCACGCACATTCAAGGAATAAACAAAGCGACACGAACCCAGTGATCGTGCAGGGTCATCTTGCCTACCTGTTTTTTTTTAAAGAACCACAGGCTGTTTTAAGGTTCCAAGCCAGGGGCAGAAGATGAGGTGCGGCGGGCACACAAGGGAGGGAGGGAACGAGCGAGCCTCCGGTGGATTCGCGGACAGCAGCGTGTGTCACGGGGACCCGATTCAAGGTTTCCGAGAGCAAAAGACCAGTGGGGCGTCTACGAGTCATTCTGACGGCGGGTCCTTAGCCCAGAGTGGTGGCAAGGAAGGGGCTGAGGACACGGCCCTCTCAGCAAACTATGCCAAGTACCACACGGGCCTCACGACCTGACCCGAGACAGGGTTCCCAGGTGGATACTCACCTTCCATCACATTCGGGGACTCCTCCCCCGAAACAGGTCCTGAGTAAAGGACCTGAATGCAATTAGTTTGCCTGAGAAGTGACCCCAGGAACCGCCTGGAAGGAGGCAGAGATGGAAAAAAGACCAAGCAGGCTGCTGTGGGCGCCTGGGCTCACACCCACCAGTGTCCTTCTGCACCGGCTGGAGGGGGGACAGCTCCCTACACACAGCACAGGGGCCTCCCTCAAGGTGGCCTGAGGAGATTCAGGGGTGACAGGGAAGTGGGGGTCCCTCCGCTGCCCAGGAATCACGACTCTGGGCCCCACAGACCTCTGCGCTAGGAATTCAGGGCCTGCGCACACGGAACCCCTGACCACAGGTTTCTCCAGGGGCTCCTCTCCTGCCCACCCCCACAGGCAAAGCTCACTCACATATCACCCAGCCACCTCCTGCTCCCGAGGGGGGGCCCCTGGAAACGAAGGGTGAGCCCACCTCCCCAACCCACAACATCCAGGGTGGAAAGGAGCCTCCAGTAGACCCGAGTACCTTCTTTAAAGAGACCCCAACCAGATGCCAGGGAAGAGCCAGGAATACGATCCTGTCCCTCAAGAGGCACTTACCACCCAGCATTCACTCAAGAAGCCCTCCCGCCCCCGACCACGCCCCCGACCACGGGGCCTGCAGGGGCCTGGGGGCAGGGGCGGGACTCGAGCAGAGCGGAGAGAAGACAGGACAGCAGCCTCCCCTGGGCCCGTCCGGAGGTTCTCCTGGATTCTCCCACCTGGCTCCCAGGTGCCAACCCCCACTTCACCTGTGAGGATCCGGGGACCGGCACCCCCCTCCACCCCAGTGCTTCTCACCCAGGGGTGATTCTGCCCCCAGGGGACATATCACAAAGTCTGGAGACATCTTGAGTTGTCAAAACCGGCCGTATCGTCCTGTGGGTAGAGGCCAGGGATGCTGCTAAACACCCTACAGGCACAGGACGGCCCCCACAGAACGATCTGCCGCAAAGGTCAGCAGGGCCGAAGCTAGGAACCCCTGCCTTACATGCTGATGGATGTGGAGGTATCAACATGTCAGCTCCTTGACCCCTGGTCGGGGTGAGAGGCGCAACTCTGTCTCCAGAAGCTGCTGCAGGAGGAGGGAGCCTACGTCACCCTCCGGGGGACTCTGCATGGCATGGCCCCTTGTCTGGCTGCCTACCTTTCCGGGCACACTTCCCCGGGCTCTGACCTTATCTGGAAACATTTTCTAATCATTCTGAGTCGCACACAACCCTCATCTCAGGGTCACCTTTAGGGAAACCCAACCCGAGACCAGTGGCCAGCAACTCACTCAACTAACAGTGGCTGCCTCGTGGGGTGCAGCTGCATCAGGGTTCAGGCCCCAGCCAGGTTTGCAGGAAGGAGTGCTGCAATCCATTAGCCATGCCTGCCTTGGGCCCCAGGTGGGCAGTGCTGCCATCCATTAGCCATGCCTGCCTCGGGCCCCAGGTGAGCCAGATGCCTGCAATCCATTAGCCATGCCTGCCTCCGGGCCCCAGGTGGGCAGTGCTGCCATCCATTAGCCATGCCTGCCTCGGGCCCCAGGTGAGCCAGATGCCTGCATGCTAGAATGCAGGCCAGGCCTCAGCTGTCCTCCCTGTCCTCCCGCCATCCCTGGATGGGCAGAATGGAAGGCCATGGGTGTTGTGGAGGGAAAAAGGCTCTGAAGAGGGCTGGTGGTAGGGAGACAAAGGAAGAGCAGTGTTTGGAAGAGCCCTGAGCAGTTACCCCAAGGCCTCCTTCTGCCCCGAACCTGAAATAAGCAAGGATCATCCTTAACTGCGGCTGCCTCTTGTAAAACAGCATCTTCTGGTGAGTCCGCATTCCCCAGGTTCCCTGCCAGTTCCTATCTGAGCAGGAGCTTTTCTTCCCTGCTACAGATGACCGCTCACGACCAAATCGAAAAATAGTAATTCTCTCTGTCTCCTGCCAAAAAGGCTAAAGCAATTACAGGCCCTGATATGAAACACAGATGTTAATACATTTGGAAAAATAGGCTCCTATAGGCGAGCAGAGGTCCAAGGATGAAGTGCTTGGAGTTAAAGCCCGAATCGAGTTACACGGCCGGCCCTCCATCCCGACGCCTGCTCTCCCAGCTCCGCTCCAGGGCAGGGGCCTGGGGCCTCGGCACCAGGACACGGGTCCTCTGCGTCCAGATGAGAACCGATCCGCCCTGGGGTACCCGCTGCCAGGCACACAAGCTCTAAATAATATAATTATAATCACCATAGGGAAAGTGCCCCGAGATCGAAAAGTATTCTAATTACGGGCAATTTTCACTTTTTGGAAATTGGGCTCAGATGCGGGACAAAGATTGCAAACAAGGCGTTCTCGGGTTTCAGTTCTGGAAGAGGGACTCGTGGGGAGCTTGCTGGGTGGACCGGCCCGGGGCGGGGGGCCGGGGCGCGGGGAGGGGTAGGTGGGGCGAGCGCACCCTGGCTGGGCTCACTCGGCAGCAGGTATGTGTTTCGCAGGCCCCCGCACTGGGCAGGCGCTGGGTGCTGGAAGTGCCTCCGTGCGGGACCCTGTCAAGTGGGGAAGCCCAGGCCCCACGAGGCCAGACCCTTCTCTCACCCCTTCACGCACACGCGCTCTGCTCCGTGCCAGGCTCCAGGGACAAAAGATGCATCGGCCCTGCTGGGGCGAGCGGGGAGTCTCTCTCTCCTCTCCTGTTTCCCCAGTTACCGATTCCTAGACTGCCGTGAGGGGGAGGAAGCTGTGTCCCCCGGGCGAGGGAGACAGTGGCCGGGACCTCCTGGTCGGTGAACCGGGGTGGGTGAAGGTGCCGCCTCACCTCCGGGGCTGCGGTGGGAGGGACCGCGGGGTCTGCTGCACAGCCTTGCTCACTACCATCCCCTTCGTCGTCATCAGGGCTCCCGAAGGCGGCCACCTCGTCTCCCAGGCCAGGGAGGCGTTGCCAAAACAGGGGGGAGCGAAAGTGACATGGTGGATTCACGAGGCAACCGCCAAATCGACTGAGATGTAAAAGGAGCGGCCCTTGCCCACAAGGCAGGTGCACGGGGGGACCACTTCTAGGGACATGTGCTCACCTTGACCTTCAGTCCGGCGTGAATCCCCGTGGAGGTGGGAACGGAGCAGACGGAGGCAGAGCCTTGCAAATGCTCCTTGGCGTCCCCGTGGGTATTACCCTCCCCGAGAAGGGCGCTGGATCCCATCCACTAGCTGTGGGGACTGTCCACGGCCTGCCCACTCCTGGGAGGGGAGGCAGGT
Organism: Molossus molossus; assembly: GCF_014108415.1. Taxonomy (NCBI): domain Eukaryota; kingdom Metazoa; phylum Chordata; class Mammalia; order Chiroptera; family Molossidae; genus Molossus; species Molossus molossus. Next base: position 4,023,565 of record NW_023425399.1, on the reverse strand, counting down.
GTGGGGCCTCCACCCTCATTAAACGGGTGCAGTGACTCGCCCGAGGCCCCTCAGACCCTCAAAGGAACAGAATGGAGCAGGGAGCAAGTCCATGCTGGGGAGCTAAAAAAATCCTCAGTGCCGCCCTGGCCAGTTTGGCTCAGCGGTTAGAGCATCAGCCTGCGGTCCGAAGAGACCCGGGTTCAGTTCCCGCTAAGGGCACGTACTTCGGTTGCAGTTTGTCCCTGGCCCTGGTTGGTCGTGCGGGTGGCAGCCACTCGATGTGTCCCTTCACGTCGATGTTTCTCACTCTCTCTCCCTTCCTCTCTCTCCCTCCCACTCTATCTGAACAAAAAATGGAAAAATATCCTCGGGTGAGGATTAAAAAAAAAAAAAAAATCCTCAGTGCCGAGGCGACACCAGGACCATCACATCAGGATTCTAACGGTGGGGCCCCAGAACCCCGGAGTTTTACCTGTGACCTGGTTTTTAATTCGACCTCTAGTGTGTGGCCTTGGGAGGGTCATCGGACTGCTCTGTGCCCCAGTGACCTCGTCCGCAAAACGGGAGAAAACAGACTTCTCGGGGCCTCCGTGCGGAAGAAGACAGGGTGCGTGCCTCTTGCCCAGCACCAGCCTGTCCCTCGCACGCACCCACCAAATGGGACCTGTCACCACTGACTCCGCCCACCACCCATCCTCTCCGAAAAGCCGGGCTCGGGATGGATTATGGAAGGAAATAAAAGGCACAAAGATGAAAGAAACCACCAGGGCCCACCAGATGGCCTCAGCCCGCAGGACAGGAAGCCAAGGGGCCATTTGGGGCCAGGATGCTGGGCAGGGCAGGCGGGCTGCACTGTGACCGGCACTAACTGGATTGGGCACAGCGTTTCCGTCTCGGCCAACGCGCTGTGACAGATCGAGGGCTTTGCCAGAGTGGTGCCCTTGGGCACACGAGGACCCCACGGGGAACCGAGAGACATTACTGGCCCTTGTCTCCTGCACAAGCCGCTCTGAGCCGGGCTCTGGGGTGGGGCCTGGGGAAAGGCAGCGAGGAGAGCTGAGGTCCCTTGACCGGGCCGCTCTCTGCCCTGCTCTCCTCTGACCTCCCGGGGCAGCCCAGCAGGGCCCTGGCAGCCGCTGCTCTCTCCTTACCCTGGCACAGGCCCCTGGGGCGCCGAACCGGAAACTGAGAAAGCAGCTCCCAACCAGAGCCCCAGGGCCGAGGTGTGGTGGCTAGAAACGGAACCAGGAGACCTGGAACCAGGCACGGAGGCCTTCGGGAGCAGCAAGAAAGCTCCAGAAGCTTCTGGAAGCCTCCAGAGCCCAAGGGATCTGTACCCTCGGCCAGCTGCTACCCTGTCATTCAGACAGTCAGTCAGGACTTGGACCTCACTCGCATGGGAGAAACACTGTCGTCTTTAAGAGACCAAGCAAAAAGGTACCCGGGGACCTGTATTAGGAGAAATCTCTCCCCTTCCATCTCGTGGGCTAAGACGGCTCACAGAGGAGAGAAGAGCGATCTTAGCCACTGTCCATAGCGCTGGCTACACAGGAGATCATCTGGGAGCTTTAAAAAATACTCCAGCCTTGCCTGGCCAGTGCAGCTCAGTGGTTGAGCATGGACCCCTGCACCAAGAGGTCGCCGGTTCGATTCCCGGTCTGGGCACATGCCCAGGTTGTGGGCCCGGTCCCCAGTGGGGGGGCATGCAGGAGGCGGTCAATGTTCTCTCTCATCAATGTTTCTATTTCTCTCTCCCTCTCCCTTCTCGCTCTCTCTAAAAAAAAAAAAAAAAATCAATAAAGAAAAAAAAATGTTTTTAAATACGCCAGCCTCTGCGGTGTTGGGCTGGAAAAGCCCGTGAGTCTCGGGCGTGGCCAAGGCCGAGAACCGCGGCTCAGCGCACCGGCTCCCTGTCTGGGTCCCAGGCGAGGGATCGGTGAAGTGGAAAGCACCAGGGCAATGCTGTGGCCAAGACCGTGAGCCCAGAGCCTCAGACCCGAGTTCGGTTCCACCTCTGCCACGTTCCAGCTGCATGATCTCAGGTGAGTCGCTTCTCCCTCTGAGCGGTCTCGACACCTGCTAATGGGAATGACGAGTCTTCGTACGGCCATTTGCAAGGCACGCAACCAAGGTGAAGTGTCCAGCACAACCACAGGTGACAGGCCTGGGGCAGCTGGCGGGATGTGCCTGCAGGGCGACCCTGTCCCTCTGCCCAGACGTGCTCACGGCGACTAAAGTCAGGAAAGGTCAGAAGCTTGCTACCTAGTACTTCGCCCTACTCAGCACGGGGAAGACAGGAGGGTCTGAGGACCCGCCGCCCTGCAGCCACCCTGGGGTGCAATGCTCTCCCAGCAAGGTGTCCCGGCACCCGGCACACATGCACCTTTCTCCTTGGACCCAATCACAAGGCTGTCCCCTTGGGTGGGTCAGAAATGCAGAAGCTCGGGCACTGCCCCCGCCAGCGGACCCCGAACCGCATTTTCACCAGATCCCCAGAGCCCCGTGGCTGAGCGGAGCTGCTAAGGGGCGAGGATGCCACTGGGCTGGGGTCGGGAGCTCTGAGGGATGCGTCCTTCTCAGAGGACAAGGTGAGACATGAGACAGGTGCGTGAGTGCCTGCAGAGTTGGAGGCACTGCCGAGGACACCAGCGACGCTTCCTCCTTGTGTGGAACCGGGGGGGGGGGGCGCTGGGGGCACAGCACTTGCCTCCTCCCTCCTCGTGGCCTGAAGGGAGCTGGCAAGCCGCCCCTGGCGTCCCTCTCCAGCCCATTGCGGTGACAGCTCCCTCTTCCTCAGAGTGACTCAGGCCGCCACTGATCCAATCTTGGCCCCGGAGACCACTCTGAGGTCACCCTCCTGGCAGCCAAAGTCCCTGAGACGGACCAAGGGACATTTTTCGTCCAGCTGCCAACCACATCTAGGCCTGGGCAGTGCCTGGCGCCCTCTGAGCGGGTCTGCTGCCCTGCAGGCCTGCGGTACCCCCGGGCATCTCACAGAGCACCCACATCGCCCTTCAAGGAGCACCCACATCGCCCTTCAAGGAGCAGGCTGGGCCCTGCAGGGGGAGATGCTGCCGGTTTCCATGAACGGAACCTGTCATTAACCAGTGCGACCCCCACCAGACACCCTCCCCTCCGGCTGGAACCAGACTTGCGACAAGAGACAACAGGGGCCCAGCTCCAGGGGCCCCACTGGTCAGGTCCTGGGCTTGGGGTCCAGAAAAGAAGGGCTCCCCTTACCTCTCGGCAGGGAGCCGTGCCAAGGCCACTGACCCCAGAACTACCTCTCAGCCCCCACGCGGCCGCAGCCTGCCAGGGGCGGTCCAGCACGCCGCTCCAGCTGTCTGGGGCCACGCTCCAGCTGGGCTTCGTAGAAATTCGATCTGGATTCCGAGATCAAGAGGCCTGGGTGGAAAGTGGCCGTCACGAGGGAAGAGCCGCTGAGGCCGACCGAGCCTTCTAACCCCCGGCACCCCCAGGGCTTTCCTGGGGCTCAGGCAGAGGCTCGCCAGAGAGCCAGCTGTCCCAGCTCCGCACAGCTGGGCGGCCAGCAGCAATGAGGCCACGGCCCGAGAGGGAGCAGGCCGGCCACACAGCAGGGGGGTGTGGCAGGATCCGGGCTCCTCTCAGGGACTCGGATCAGCCTCGGGCCTTCAGCTTAAAGAAAACGCCTGGCCCCGGGCTGAGGAAATGCAAACCCGGGCTCTGCCTCCACACAGGCTCTGGCTTCCATCCCCAGCGAAGACTGAACCGCTCAGAGGTTTAGCAGAGGAGGAAGGCAGCGCCACAGCTAAACCTGGGCTCCCCACTTTCCTAAGACGGTCCCTGCGTCCCCTGGGATGCTGCTGAAGATGATGGCGACGGGGAAGGTGGTGACGGCAATGAGGGTGGTGGTGACGGTGATGGTGATAACGATGGTGATGATGGTAATGGTGGTGACGGTGATGATACTGATACTAGTGAAACTTCACTGAGCACTTACTATGCTATGAGTATGTTAGTCTCCTTTGTCCTCACAACTCTGAGAGGTAGATGCACTCACGATCCCCATTGCACAGAGGAGGAAACTGAGGCTCCGAGGGGCGACTCCTTCCCAAGACCACACTGGTACATAGTGCGGGGACTCAAACCCACACTCTGGGGAATCACTTAATAGCATCATCGGGCTTCTGCATTTAAAAAACAAAACAACCGCCCTGGCCGGTTTGGCTCAGCAGTTAGAGCGTCAGCCTGCGGTCCTGAGAGACCCGGGTTCGGTTCCCGCTAAGGGCATGTACCTTGGTTGAAGTTTGTCCCCAGCCCTGGTTGTACGTGCGGGTGGCAGCCACTCGATGTGTTCCTTTCACATCGATGTTTCTCTCTCTCTCTCTCTCTGTTCCTCTCTCTCCCTCCCACTCTACCTGAACAAAAAAATGGGAAAATGTCCTCGGGTGAGGATAAAAAAAAAAAAAAAATGGTGATGATGGTAATGGTGGTGATGGTGATGATACTAATATTAGTGAAACTTCACTGAGCACTTACTATGCTATGAGTATGTTAGTCTCCTTTGTCCTCACAACTCTGAGAGGGAGATGCACTCACGATCCCCATTGCACAGAGGAGGAAACTGAGGCTCCGAGGGGCGACTCCTTCCCAAGACCACACTGGTACATAGTGCGGGGACTCAAACCCACACTCTGGGGAATCACTTAATAGCATCGTCTGGCTTCTGCGTTTAAAAAGCAAAACAGCCCACCCAGAAATAAAAAGCGGTAATTAAAAAATGTGTAACCTTTTAACTTCTGGAGAATGAGACCTACTTCCGTCTTTCAGGAGCAGACAGGACATTACGGGTCTAAAGCGAGCAGCCCCTGCGCCCTCCCACAGCCTCTCGCTCCGGCCCCTGCTCTGCACCTGTCACACTGCAGCCTCCGCTCAGCTGTGGCTCCTAGAGGGGCAGGGACTTGGGTCTGCTGACCTCCAGTGCGGGACACAGCAGGTGCTCAGACATTTGCTGACAGGGGACCCAGGCACCCAAAGCTAGGCTGAGCATTCCCGGAGATCACCTATGGCCAAACTGCTTGCCGGGGGCAACCTGCTACACCTACAGCTGTCCCACCTGTCCCTCTTCCAACCACGGTGACTCGGCCCTCTCTCCCCTGGGCCCTTCAGACCCAGCCCCTGGATCTAAGGCAGGGTGGGGGAGGCAGTCACCTCGAATCAGGACGGACCAGGTGCCCACGGCATCAGGTGGCCCAGGCAGAAAGACAAACTGCTGCTGGCGGCCTGATGGGAAGCCACAGGCTCCTGCTCCACCTGAGCGAGGACTCTGGCTCACCCTCCCCGCCTCCTCCGCTCCCTTCTGTGCTACCTGCAGCCCACACTCAATGGCCCGTCCCTGCCATAGACCTTGAAGTTCCCCAGAGATACTCCACCCCCAGTGCCAGATCCTCCCTGTCATTCAAATGTCCCCCCACTCAACAGGGCCATCAGTGACCACCCAATGACCATATCGGGCCAGCTGGTCCACCTGCTTACCTGTTCACTGCCTGTCTTCTTCACGTCTTATCAGGGGGTCAATGGTGTCCCCCATAAAGACATGCTCAAGTCCCACCCCCGGTACCTGTGACTGAGACCTTATTTGGAAATGAGGTCTCTACAGCGGTAACTAAGTAAAATGAGGCCACCCCAGTGTGGGGTGGGCCCCTCATCCACATGGAGCGGTGTCCTTCTAAGAGGAGCGAGGCACACAGAGAACGCAGGGTCAGAGGGCGCGGTCCCAGGGCACCTTGGTTCAGGCCTCTGGCCTCCAGAGCTGAGAGAGAACACATTTCTATTGTTCCAAGTCACCCAGCCTGTGGGCCTTCGTCAGGGCAGCCCCAGGAACTAGTACACCCCTCGGCCAAGGTTTTAGAGGAGGCTCCTGCCCTGGACCCCGCACCACATGGCACTGCATTCGAAGGGGGGCTCTAAAATGCAAATTGAATCCACAGCGAGACACCATTTGTCACCCGTCGGACTGACGAACATCACAACAGTCTGGTAAGAGGCCCTGTTGGTGAGCACACGGACACAGGCCTGCCCAGTGTGGCTGCTGGGAGCGTAAGTGGATGTCACCTCCATGAACAGCAGTTAGGGTCTGCCGGGTCCCCGATGTGGGTGCCACCGAGAGGGCTGCGTGGGTAGGAAGTGAGGTAACGGCGCAGGACGTCGGGGACACTCGGGAGCAGTTTGGTTTTCTCACAATGGAGGTGCTTGGCAAATGAGGGGTAGCATCCCCACGTCCCCAGTGTGGTACCAGGTCCCCATTTCAACTGAAGAGGCCAGAATGCCCATCCGAAGGAGCTGCCACCCACCTCTCTCCCATGAATTACAGGGAACAGTGTGCGGGGAGGGGTGAAGCCTGATACCGCAGGCGCCCAGAAGGCCAGCCAGTGGGGGTGCGCCGTGGTCGTGGGCACCTCGGACTGCAGAGTGGACTTGGCGGGTGTTCCAGCCCATGTCCAGCCTTCTTACCTCTCGGAAGACCTTGTGGCCAAAGGGTCTCAGGAAATTAAAACCGTTCGTGCCAGAGTTTAGTTCCCGGGCTCCTGAGTTTTTAGAAGGCTGACTGTTCTGTGCCTGTTCATTTTTGTTTGGGGGGGTGTCCCCTGAGATGATGACAAATGGCCTGACATCACATGCTGGGTTTAAGAGTGACGCATGGGGGAGACGTAGCCCTTCACAAAGCCTCCTTCCTCTTCCCCATCCCCCTCCTCCCATGCCCCACATGCCGGACCAGAACACCTGTAAGTACCCACACGGGGCCACACACCCCAGGCTCACCTGGACATCCCCTGTCCCTGACAGGGCTCGGGGACGGGGACGGTCTTAAGGCAGAGTGACGGACATGCGCCCTCTTTGGAAAGGGGAGTCAGGGCAGGGGCGGCCCGCGGCGGGCGCCCCAGCCTCCGGGTGGGGGAGCAGCACCCACCTGCCCAGCTGCTCCTGCAGCACCTGGTAGACGCGGATGCGGAAGGTCTGGTTGTCGAAGCGCTCGCGGACGTAGTCCTTGTAGATGCGGAACTCGGCCGCGGTCACCGCTTCGCCCTCGGGGATCTTGGAGAGATCGAAGCGGAACTCTCGGTGGTGGTAGCGCGGGTGGAAGAACTCCTTGTCGTGCTCCACTGGAGGGAAAACACACCGCACCAACGGCATTAGGACCGGCTCGCCCTGGCTGCAGAGTCCGCGCATCTGCGGAAGCGGGTGAAGACACGCCCGCGGCCGGCAGCCCCCGTGACAACGCCCGTGCCTGCTGACCGCTGCGGACTGCCGTCTCAGGCTCGGACCCGTGGCCGCCCTGGCAAGCAGGGGATGCCTGGGTCCGGCCTGCGGGGGTGAGTCCAGCACCGGCCACAGCCGTCCCAGAGGCCCGGGCAGGCTCGGGCCTGGAGTGAAGCCACACTCAGCCGCCAGCTAGCCGATGGGCCCGGACGAGGCCCCGAATAACCTCAGTTTCCCCATCTGAAAGTGGGGAGGAAAGCCTCCTCCACGTGTCGTCCGAGGTAAGTGATGGGGTTTGCATAAGGAGCTCAGCGTGCGGGTGGGGCTAGACAACCGTGAGCTATCACTCGCGGCATCGCGGCTCTGCCTCGTTGGGCCGGTGGTGTGGGAACCCGCGTGGGGGCTCCAAAGAAAGCGTGTGCCCTGGCCCGCTGTGGGCTGGCAGATGCTTCCTCACAGCCTCGCAGGCCCTGTCTGCAGGGTGGCCAGTTTCCGTCTCAGCTGCCCCAGTGCGGGCCGGGAGATGGACACACTGGGCCCCAGGGGCCGCTCTCCTCCCAGCGCTGAACCAACCGCCGGTCCTGATGGGGAGGGGGTTCCGAAACCCATACTTTTTTTCCCTATCCTCGCCAGAGGACATTTTTTTTTTTTTTTTAATCGTCACCTGAGGACATTTTTTCCATTTTTTGTACAGATAGAGTGGGAGGAAGGGAGAGGAAGAGAGAGAGAGAGAAACATCGATGTGAAAAGGACACATCGAGTGGCTGCCACCCGCACAACCAACCAGGGCCGGGGACAAACTGCAACCGAAGTACATGCCCTTAGCGGGAACCAAACCCGGGTCTCTCACCAGAGGACATTTTTGCATTTATTTTTCAGATAGAAGCGGGAGGGAGAGAGAGAGGAAGAGAGAAAAAGAGAAAACATCGATGTGAGAGAGACACATAGAGTGATCACCACCCACATGATCCCAACCGGGGCCAGGCACAAACTGCAACCAAGGTACATGCCTAATGGGAACCGAACCGGGACTCTCTGGTCCGCGGGCCAACGCTCTAACCGCTGAGCCAAACGGCCAGGGCAGAAACCTGTACTTTTAATTTTTTTTTTTTTTTTTTATCCTCACCCGAGGATATTTTTCCATTTTTTGTACAGATAGAGTGGGAGGGAGAGAGAGGAAGGGAGAGAGAGAGAAACATCGACGTGAAGGGACACATCGAGTGGCTGCCACCCACACGACCAACCAGGGCCGGGTACAAACTGCAACCGAGGTACATGCCCTTAGCGGGAACCGAACCCGGGTCTCTTCGGACCGCAGGCCGACGCTTTAACCGCTGAGCCAAACTGGCCAGGGCAGAAACCTGTACTTTTAAAACCACCCAGCTGCTTCTCACAGCAGCCAGGGGTTACGACCACACCCTTGGACCAGAGGCAGGAAAAGAGATGGCACGGCGGGGTGCCGGGGACGTGGCTTTGGGAAAGGACTTCAGGACAAAGTGAAGCGAAGGGCCTCAGCCTTTCTCCCCGACACGGCAGTGACGCCAGACTGAGATCACGCCACGTCACATAAACACGAGATGGGTAGGGGCCCACGGATGGGTCACCCAGGACCGCACAGCCTCGGGACCAAATGGGGCAGGGGTGAAGCAGAAGTCGTGGCGTGGGGAGGGCGCAGAGCAGCCAGGCCCGGAGGGTCCGCGGCATCCGCATCCCTTCATCTCCTGGGAGACAGAGCCCCACCTGCACTTCCTGCCTGGGGGTGGGGAGCAGCTTGGCCAGGGAGCGGGGAGACGGGGCGGGGTGGGGGACACACCTGACCAGCTCAGTGAGCCAAGAGCCTTCAGGGGCTCAGGGCTGCCACAGCTGGAGCAGGACAGGATGTCTTGAAGACGGGGCACACAGCACCAGCTGCCCAAGGCCCTTCCTCCAGGTCTCCATTGAAAAGCTATTGGGGTGAAGGCAGGGGCATTGGGGGTTGTTCCCTCCTGGGCGCAGGGGGCAGGTGACATCCTCGAGGCCAGGGCACTCTGGCCGGCACCGGGGTGGCCCTGCCTCTGGACCGCAGGCTCTGGAATCCCGGCTCCACGGGGAGAGCTGTGAGGAAAGGGCCCCCCAGGACCCGCAGTGCCGCTGTCCTCACACACTGCCCCCCTCACCCAACTGGAGCACTCCTCTTCCGACCAAGAGAAGGGGGCACTGAACGGGATGGCGAAACATGGCCCCGGCCACACTGACTCATGGAGCAGAGGGAGGGAGAGGTCTCTTGTGGCAGCTTCCAGGAAGCACGGACGCCTGGGCTTCAGGAGCCTGGGGGGTGCGGGGGGCAGGGCGCAAGCAGCCTTGACTCTGTCACCGTGGAAATGCCCGGGGCCAGCCCGTCACCCCTCGAGCTCACTCACCCTGCATGTTGGTAGGGGACGCACCTGAGACCCAAGAGGTCTGAGCAGCCTGCCCGGAGTCGGAGACTGGGACTCGGACCAGGTCCACGCCCTCCGGGGGCCTGAACCGCACATCTCAGCGGCGGCGACAGCCGGTTTGTCAGACTCACCCGTCCAGTACGCACACCAACCAGGTGTGCAGCCCTGCGGACTGTCACCCAGGGGGCCACCCGTGGAGCCCTCCGCCCCAGTGTCTCCAGCCGCAGGTGAGCTGTGCTGTTCTGCACATCGGAGGCAGCGGGGAATACAGGACCTTCTGTGCCCGGCTTCCTTCCCTCACCAGGCTCAGTGTGGTTGGTCCGCGTCACTGGACGCCCGCTCACCCTCACTGCTGACGACAGCCACACCTCACTGTCCCCCACTCGTGTGTCCCTCCGCAGTTGGGGAGCTCAGAGCTGCTGTGTGCGTCTGGGCGGGCAGGCCGAGGACTGGGCTCGCGTGTGCTCAGCCTTGGTAATGCCACCGGCTGCTCCCCCAGAGGGTTCTGGGAGTGAGCCAGGAGACGAGCCTGTCTAGGGAGGAGATGGGAGGTTCTGGGGATGAGTGTGGCCGCCCCTGTGCTTTTCTGCAGGGGGCCGGGGGGCGGTGAGGCAGCTCCCGGAGAGTGTCCTGTGCCCCAGTGAGCAGTCAGGTGCACCTACGAAACCATGGGCCCCCAGCGAGGGAGTTCCCTGCAACGTGCCCCACAGTGCCCCCCGGAGCCACCACACCACCCAACCCGAGGTCGCCAAAGACCTTAACTATGGAAAGGACACCCACCCCGTCCTCTTGCTGGACTCCATGCGGCAGCACTCAACGGTGGCCTTCCTCCTGCAGGAGCCTCGCCTTCCTGTGGCTCCCTGCACCGGCAGGCTCGGGTCACCCCCGCCCACCACTCCGGCCACCCCTGGAGACATGCCCTCAGACGTTCCCATTTACGGGCATTAACGTGGACTCTCGGGAAAGCATTCCACAGGCCAGTCCCCACCCCATGCTGACAGATCGCACAGATAAAGTCTCCTTCCAGCTGTTTCCAGAGGTCTTCCCTCCTCCTCCCCCGCAGAGCCAAACCACGGAAGGCCAGAAAGGTCCACAGTGCCCCAACGTTCAGCAAGGAGGGCTGCTCACGCGATCATGCAGAGGACCCAGCACCATGCCCGGAACAAACCTCAGTCCCCCGCCGCCAGTGTCGGGATGGACCACACCTCAAACAGCCCCCACCGGCAAACACAGCAGCCAGTTGAGCAGAAAACGGGGCTTTGGAACCCTGGTCGGTTCCCAGTGTAGGTGGATGAACAACCCAGAAGCAAGCAAGAAAAGAAGCATGCTCACCAGCGCTTGCTCTGCTGGGTCCCACACTGAGGACGCTGTGCCAATCCGATGGACCCGTGACACCGGACTGATCCCCATTTTACAGATGAGGAAACTGAGGCTCGGGGAGTCAGGTAACTCGCCCAAGGTCACAAGTTAGGTGAGTGGCTAAACTCCAAAGCCCATGCTATTGACCTTTACATTCTCCGAGCCAAGTGGCCTAAGGTCCAATCTCAGCTATTCCCCTTACCAGCTGTGTGACCTTGGCCAGCTTAACCTCTGCGTGTCCCCTTCCTCCAGGATAACAAAGGCCCCTTCTCAGAAGTTGTTGGGAAGATCATAGGAGCCAGCACTTACAACAGCCTGGCAGTTGTTACAGGGCCTCCGAAACGATGAGCTAGGGTGACCATCAGGGCAGAAGAAGCGGTTTGTGTGTGTGGATATTTACACAGTTCAGCCAAGATAACTTTATCTGGGGAAAAAGTGCAATAGAGCAAATAATACAGAAAGGTTTGAAGAAGCGTGACATTAACACAGGTACAGTCACCAAAGCCACACACCCGGTGAAGAAAGAAAACATCGATACTTAGTCACAAATATAAAGTTTATTGTAGCAGGTATATATGTGGCTTTTTTCACACATAAGATTAAATGTATCTTAACTGTCAGGACACTGAGGATATCTGAGAGTTAAGATAGCAGGGTTATAAAGTTTCTTTTTTTTAAAGACTTAAATGAATCAAGTGTCCAACTAAACTTCTTGCAACATTTGTAGCCCTGGGCGATGGCTTCCTGAGTGAATTTCCTTTGTTTTGAGACAATGAGCCTCGTCACTGTCCTGTTCTTCCTGAAACCCATCTCATCGCATGTTCTGAAAATAATCTTGTGATTTATGAAAGAAAGAATAGTCATTAAAAAAAAAAAAAAAAAAAAAAAGAGCAGTTGCCCTGGCGGGTTTGGTTCAGCGGTTAGAGCGTCGGCCTGCGGTCCTGAGAGACCCGGGTTCGGTTCCCGCTAAGGGCACGTACCTCGGTTGCAGTTTGTCCCCGGCCCTGGTCGGTTGTGCAGGTGGCAGCCACTTGATATATCCCTTTCACGTCGATGTTTCTCTCTCTCTCTCTGTTCCTCTCTCTCCCTCCCACTCTACCTGAACAAAAAAAAAAAAGGAAAAATGTCCTCGGGTGAGGATAAAAAAAAGCAGTGAATAATTCAAAGTCCAACCCAAATTCCAAGTCTCATTGTCCCCAGGTTTCCATTTGGTGTGGCAGCCACTCCATAGCATGGGCTCTGCACCATTTCCTTCCGGGACGCCACTTTAATTGGAACCACTCAGGTATAGATGGAAGCATGTCCGTGCTTTTGGGGCGGGGGGGACACAAAAACATCTTTACACTGTCTTCTTACACTACCTTAGTTGATTACCCAAGACTTGGACCTTAAAATAAGTGTCTAGGGTTGATTTCTCCCTCTGTCCATGAAGAAAACTCGATGCATATAAGTGGGCCTCCTAAGAAAACCCAGAGCCTGGGAATCCAGCTTCCCCGCTGCCTTCACCTCCCAGCACCCCGCTGGCTACGAGAGCGCACAGGCATCAACGACGACTTTCATCCTGAAAAGATTAAAAGGGCCCAAATCCCTGAGACCAATGGTAAGTCCAAAGAAAGTGGATTCCAAAAAACACCATGCTGACAGCGACCAGCCTCGTGACTGTCCCCAAAGCCGGACCGAGTGTCCTTCTTTCATAAACGCCTGGCATCGAAACTCTAAAGCTGGCCTGGGAGGGCAGGTTCTGGGCAGCAGGGTGTCTGTCAATAAAAGGCAGAGGCGGGTGGACGAGGAAGCCACACACCGCGTGTAGGCTCTCAGGACTCTGGAACATTCAGGGATGACCTCTGCCCCGTGCAAGTCCAGCTCCCCACTTCTTCCCTATCTGTGAGTCATGTGGCCACGCTTCAAAGAGGTCCCCTTTAAGCCAGATCAGGCCACTACCTCTGCAACCAAGGCAGCTCTGAGCGAATCAATCACGCGCCCAATTATATACACGCCCGGAAATGGACAGGCAGGAAACACGCCCAGGTCATAGCGGTGACCTCCAGGTGACCATTTGCCATGAAAGCTGCTGAATTTAGACTTGACAATTTCCAAGTAAAAGATGACTCCCTGACCCCTAGAAACAGGGACGAGGACTATCTCCCTCCCGAACCCCCAGCACAGCCTGCCGTTCGGTAGGGCTCCGTAAGTCTGCTGGCTGAAATACACTGCTCTTGCGTAATCCCCGTCTGGTCTTTACGTGAGCCACTGGACTCGTGACGTACACCCAGGGAGGAACACCACGCGGGGGCCTGACGCTCCACGAGCTTCCTCGATGGCAACACACCCAGAGCAGGACTCCGCAGCAAGGGCGTCCCCATGAGTCCCCTCCTCCGCCCCTTCTCCCCAGAGGTGACAGCCACCCTAACACCCAGCCCACAGGCTCATGTTGCCTGCATGGCGCTTCCCCTTCTGCGTGTGCTGCCTCCACTCACCTGCACCCCCACCGCCCCGCGTGGCTGCCTGTAGTGGAAGCCCCTCAGTTCCACTGCCTCAGTGTATTTTTTTTTCTTTATTGATTTTGAGAGAGAGGAAGGGAGAGGGAGAGAGAGAGAAACATCAATGAGAGAGAATATCAATTGGCAGCCTCCTGCACGCCCCCCACTGGGGACTGGGCCCACAACTCGGCATGTGCTTTGACAGGAATTGAACCAGCGACCTCTTGGTGCAGGGTCAACGCTCAACCACTGAGCCACACCAGCCGGACTGTATTTTTTGATGGGTATTTGGGTGTTTCCAGTTTGGGACTGTTACAGGTTGTCCTACAATGAACGTTCATGCACGTGCCATTTGGGGAACACACTTCTACTGGGGAGACGCCATGAAGCGGGACTGCCAGGCAGAGGGTCGGCTTTGGTATGTGCATCTCACTGTCTCCATGTCAAGAATGTGGGGTGACAGGATGGAGACAGTGAGGCACCGTCCCTGTAGAAATCATTCATTTTCGTGTATGTTCATCGACCCTGGTGCGCTTGTTTAGGGTGAGGGAGGTGGGGGTTCTTTAGAGGAAAGGTGGGGGAATGGAGCGATGCTCAGGGCGACCAGGAAGAACCGAGGTTGGCCAGCCCTGGAGGACAGGGAAGGGCGTGTTTAAGGCTGAGTGGTAAGAAGTCTGTTGGGAATAACAGGGAAAAGGCCAGTTGGTTCCTCATTGACAGATTCTTGGACGCCATGCCAAGGGGTCAGTCATTGACCCCCATCACCCATGACTGGTTGGGCCCACTGTTATGCTGGATGGAGCCTTGATGAACTCTCTTTTAGCCAGAGGACTGCCAGTCCCGTGAGAACAGAGACGGGAGCTCAGAGGAGGGTCCGGTGCAGGGATGCTGTCTATCCGGCATGTGTGCCCCCTTTCTCCCTTCCTGCACCCAGAGTAGGCATCACTAGACAATCACAGCACCCTTTGCTTCAACCTGACACTCAGGCAGCCACGACCAGTCCTGGCCTGCGAAAATACTGCGTTTTTCACCCCTGCTCTGACTACAGAAGAGATGGAATGGACAGGAACTGAAGCAAGGGGAATGGACAGAAGTCAATGCTGACCGAATGCAAGTGTTTGAAGGGTGAGGACCAGAGAAGGGATGTCCCCTGCCAGCCGGGAATGCCTACTAGGCAGTAATGCCGCCAGCGGATGTAAATACGGTAGGAACAGCTCTGCAGGTGAAGCAGGGGAAGAAGACACAGGTTATTGCAGACAGGTTAGACCTGAGATGACCTGTGGGCGACCCAAGTAAAACCTTTGATTGAACAGCTGTAAAGAGAGAGGTCTGAAACACAGGCGAGAAAGTGACATAAAGTTTGGGGCTACAGAACTGGGCTTCTGATCGGGTTTTGTGGGGAAAGCACAGTGAGAAGGACCAGCACAGCCTTGGACGGATGCCGGGGGCTACCTGGAGATGGGGAGCATGGCTACCAGAAGAACTTGGCCCAGGAGAAGGAGCAGGACCGAGGACAGGCGGAATAAGACCAGCCGGGGGCCAGATCCAGATATAAAGAGGCCAGGAGACCGTTCACTGGGTGTGGTCGTCAGCAGCTCACAGACCTCGGTAAGCAGCTCTCATGGGGACACCTGGGCAGAAAAGACCCCCAAAGAGCAAGACTGCAGCCACCTGCATGCAGAAGGGGAGCTGGAAGGGGAACTCACTGTCAGCCATACAAAACCGCTTCCTTTCCTCAGGCCGCTCCCCTGGCCGGGCGAAGAAGACCCCTAAATGGTTGAATGACCAACTTAATCGCCCAGCAGCTTCTTCCAAAACTTTGTGGTTTTCGGAAAAAGACGGGTTAACCTTCAGACCATGCAGTCTGCCCCCAAAGATGCCGCTAAGCTGCGAGATGGGACCAACTTTTTTTTTTTTTTTTATCCTCACCTGAGGACATTTTTCCATTTTTTTGTACAGATAGAGTGGGAGGGAGGGAGAGAGAGGAAGAGAGAGAGAGGGAAACATCAATGTGGAAGGGACACATCGAGTGGCTGCCACCTGCACGACCAACCAGGGCCGGGGACAAACTGCAACCGAGGTACGTGCCCTTAGTGGGAACCGAACCCCGGTCTCTCCGGACCGCAGGCCGACGCTCTAACCGCTGAGCCAAACCGGCCAGGGCGGGACCAACTATTTTATGCACAAAGGTAAAACCTGCAAGTCCAGCTTCAGGACTCGGCTCCTCGCCCGGGGCCTGGTTTGCAGGCGCTCAGACTGGACCGTGAAGCCCCAGTCATGGCCGGGACGCACCCTGAACCAACAGAACCCACCGGAGTCCACCATCTAACCAGAAGCTGAATATGAGTTTTCAAGGATCCTTGCTGGCTGAGGACCCCCCCCCCCCAATTTACCTGATACTCCCATCCAGACTGCTCCCTTCTCCCTCCAGGGACACAACCCATCCCGGAGGTGCTGGCACGCGCCAGAATTCCCTGGGCTGATGTCGCCAACACTGCGCCGTACGCCTGCTGCTGCGAGACTGAAACCCGACAGCGGCGCTTCACTCATTCAAAGATACACCCGGCAAGATGCGGGAGGCTGCCAGGCCCCCGAGGCCTGCCGGAAAGGGGTCTGGGACCCCGAGCAGACACAGCCGCTCTAGGAGGAAAAGGTTCTCTCGGGACAGGGGCGCGATGCACCAGCTCCCACGGGAGGAGGGGGAGTCGGTCTGAACCCCGAGAAAAGGAACATCGCCTACGAGCCTAAC
Organism: Molossus molossus; assembly: GCF_014108415.1. Taxonomy (NCBI): domain Eukaryota; kingdom Metazoa; phylum Chordata; class Mammalia; order Chiroptera; family Molossidae; genus Molossus; species Molossus molossus. The sequence continues at coordinate 4,007,336 of NW_023425399.1, read as the reverse complement.
ATGATAGACGCCGCCAAGCGAATGTCTCGTGTCTCCTGGCACCCCCGGGGTGCCCCTTGGACACATATTTCCGGGGTGCCCCTTGGACACGTATTTCCGGGGTGCCCCGCTGTGAGAGGGCCTGCAGCTGTCCTGCTGTAGAAGAGGAGGTGACAAAAAGCAGTTAGATTGCAGCGGTCACCCACCTACCCCAAAACCAGGCAGCAGCCACATGACATAAAATTAACCATCTTAACCCTTGTCAAGGGGACAGTTCCTTAGTGTTAAGTACATTCACAAGCAGGGCAACCCCTGTCCAGAACTCTTTTTTTTTTTTTATCCTCACCCGAGGACATTTTCCTTTTTTTTTTTATTCAGATAGAGTGGGAAGAAGAGAGAGGAAGAGAGAGAAAGAAACATCGACGTGAAAGGGACACATCGAGTGCCTGCCACCCGCACGACCCAACCAGGGCCAGGGACAAACTGCAACCGAGGTACACGCCCTTAGCGGGAACCGAACCCGGGTCTCTCTGGACCGCAGGCCGACGCTCTAACCGCTGAGCCAAACCGGCCAGGGCCAGAACTCTTTCAATCTTGCAGAGCTGAGAGTCTGGACCCATTAAACGCCCCGTTCCCCAGGCACCCCAGCCCCTGGCCGCCTCCACTTTCTGTCTATAAAGCTGGCTCTCTAGGCGCCGCAGGTAAATGGAATCAAGCGTATTTGTTCTTTCGTGGCTGCCGTCTCCCAGCACAATCCCTCAGGGCTCACCATGTGGTAGCACGGTGGGGATTTCTCTCCGAGGCAGACTGCTCTTCCATTGTGTGGACGGACCACGTTTTGTTTATCCATCCACCCATCCATCCACGCACTTGGGTGGCTTCCACCTTCTGGCCACGGGGAACTGAGCTGCTCTGAACGTGGGTGTGCAAGTATCTCTCTGAAACCTGCTTCTGATTCTTGTGGTCCTAGATCCCGAAGTGGACTTGCTGGGTTACATGGTGGTTCTGGGTCTGACTTTCCGAGGGACTGTCACCCCGTTCCCCCCAACAGCACACCGGGCTCCAAGTCTCCACACACGTGTTCTTCTCCAACGCTTTGTTCTGGGGCAGCCGTCCCAGCGGGTGGGAGGTGGGCAGCCACCGTCACGAACGCCGTCCCACTGGCCGGATGCCATGCCCCCGTCACACACATCCTCTCGCTGAATCCTTGTAACACCCACAGGGCTAGCACAGCATCGGTCCGTTTTCCAGACGAGGGCCCCGAGGCTCCGGCGGGTCGGGCTGCGTGCCCACGGCCACGTGGCAGCTCGGGACACCCATGTGGCCTTCAGCACTTGGCCGCACTCCCCCTCAAGCCGGGCGCCACCCCGCCCTTGGAGCCACGGAGACAATGACGTAAGGACAGCTCAGAAGGATACCAAGCGCTTGGCACGCGCGACGTGGTCACGACACTCATCTCCTTGCACATGAACTCGGGGATGAGGCTGCGTCCCACTGCGGTCCCTCTCTGGTTTGTAAAGGTGGCTCTGGCCCAGTGCCAGAGTCGCCCTTGCGCGGAGGCTGACAGCTTGGAGATTTTGCAGCATTAACCTGTCTCCCCATCATCCCTCCCTAGTTCCCCAAATCGGGGGGGCAGGGCCCTGGACACAAGAGGCACTGTCTCCCTGGCCCCTAAACGGCCTCTTCAACTCTCGAACTTTCCACCAAATGCTTGGGCTGCCAGCAAGACCACCTGGGGCCCCAGGGCCAGGCGCCCCGAGAGGGTCTTCAGAGACACTGCGTCCTTGTTAGACTGGGGGGCTGCATCCTGAGACGCAGGTGTGTAGGCCAGACCTCTGGCAGCCCAGCTTTTTGTCATCGGCCCGCAGGCCGCACAGATGTGGGGGTGGGGCGGGGCGGAGAGAATTACTGTACCGCAAGATTAAACACTTCAGTGTCAACATGTGTGCAGTATCGCTCGAACAATGTTATCACTGTGAGCTGAATGGACCAAAGGGTTTAGGGGATGGGGTGGGGAGAGGCAGAAAGGATGGGTCTAATTATCTCCAGGGCTGAAGCCAGTTACTGGCCTGAACAGACCCAAACACTCGTGGAGCTGAAGAGAGAGACGGGCTGCAAGTGTATGTCAGTGTTTCCTCCACAAACCGAGGCGCTGTCCTTCACCCACGAGCACCCCATCTCCTCAGGGGGAGGAGCTCAGCCCCAAGGGGTCCCTGGGTCCCAATCCCATCCTTGGCTAATTGAAAATGAGGGAAAAGAGCCCTGGCCAGTTTGGCTCAGCGGTTGAGCGTGGGCCTGCGGACCAGAGAGTCCCGGGTTTGGTTCACACTAGGGGCACATATTACCAAAAAAAAAGAGAGATAAAGAAAGAAAATGAGGGAAAAGAATGGAAACGAGTTACTATTTTCAGCTAAACTAGCAATTGTCAACCAGGGACAATTTTGTCCTCCCCTTCGCCCAGTGAGAGCCATCGGGCAATCAATGCCTGGATCCGTTTCCTATATGCTGCCTACCGGCTTCTGGTGGGCGGAGGCCAGGGACACAGCTCACACCCTGAATGCACAGGCCAGCCCCCCGCCAACCATGCCCAGATGAGAATCCCTGAGCTCACAGCACACCTCGGGGAGTCAGACCCCTGAGTTCGGGCCCCATCGGGGCTCTCAGCTATGGGGAGGGCCCCAGGCTCACTGGGCCTGTTTATCTCTCTGTAACGAGGGACGGATTCCGGTGGGCTGAAGTCCTCTTTCTCGTCCATTAGGTTCCGTGTAAAGTTACTGCCCAACATTCTACCAATGTTGACCTACATCTGGTTCAACCAGGTCCTTCTAAATTTAAATCCCATGCTGTCCATCATGGCAGTCACTAACCATACGTGTCTACTGAGCACTTTAAAGGTGGCTGGTGTGGCCGGGAACTCGATGTTTACATTTCTGTCCGTGTCATTGATGTAAATCTAAACAGCCACACGTGGCCAGTGGCTCCCGTCCTGAACAGCATAACCATGGACACTTCCAGCGCCCTGGAGTCCTGTCTCAACGCGTGGACATGACGATGGCCTAAAGCAACACAGGGACAAGAGACCTCGTTGCCAACGAGCACCTGCAGGTGTCCTCAGAGACAGGTGAGAAGCTCGTTCCTCAGGGAAGAGTCCATGGGAGGAGAGCCTACGTCCAGATTGTGCGCGAGGCCCAGGATGGACAATGGCAGCTCCGTGGCTCTGGGTTCAGCCACTTGGTGAATGACATCACGCTGGGTAATCATCAGACCCACCAGGGCGCCGGCACCGCGGCCCCTCCTCCTTGGCTGAGCTGGGCTTGGCCTGCTGGTCACAGCCCCCCCCCCCCCCCCCCCCCAGCCCTTTCCGTTTCCTTCCCAGCTCTCGTCATCGTATTCATGGGCCTGCTGACCTGGGTACTAACTGTCTTCCAGGTTCTAACTTCAAGGGCATAGGTCCTGAGCAAGGGCACAGGCATCCACCGTGGGGCGGGGCTGGGGTGGGTCCCCACTGCGCCGATGCTCCTCGTCTGCAAGGTGGGGGTGATGAAGACAAGCGGACGTCAGGGGCCGTCTCCCAGCGTGCCCACTCGGGAGGGCCGGGCCGGGCCCCACTCCGAGAGCGTCTGGCACAGACACCGTGTGGGGTGCTGGCGCGCAGCAAGGCGGAACGGTAGCTAGTACTGCTGTTCACGGCGCCGTCTGCGGCGATCACCTGCCTGGCGCTGGGCAGGTGCTCAGTCCTTGGAGAAAAGACTTCGGAAACCTAGTCCTCAGGAGGCCGACACCCCGTCCTGGCCTCACTCAGCTCCAGAACCAGTACTGATCCGGGGCACAGATGGGCCAGGACTGACAGCCCGGGTTTGAACACAGGCTCTTCCGGTCACCACCAGTGAGTCAGGACAAGGTAACCCACCTCTAGAGGCTCAGCCCCCCCTCCATAAAATGGGGGCATTCATAGGCCCTAGGTAATGAGGCTCTTGTGAGAATTCAAGGAGACAGAGGCTAGCAATCACGGGCCCCTGGGAGCAGTGGGGGTGGGGAGAGAAGCTGCTGTCGCCACCCCCGTCTCCAGGACAGGAGGTGCCTGCCCAGACCTCCCCCAAAGCTGCCAGAGAGCCCTTGGTCAGCTGGGCAGGCGCAGCTGGTTTAAGGTACTTTAGAAGCAAATCAAATCAAATGAGAATTTATAATCCTTCCTGGGGTCTGGGTTCCATCAACTTAAACTCATTAGGCCTTGGCGGTGCAGGTGCAGCAAAGGAGACTGGCCTGCGTCTCCTTCATGCTGAGCTCCCATCCCCCTTTCAAAACAAGAGTCTTCAAGAGCCTCGTTCATTTCATGTTCACATTTTAACAACCCACACTGGAATTCCCAAGCTGAACTATCAAAACACCCTCAAAATTGCATTGTTGTCCTTGGAACCTACTTCTGGTAAAGGGAGGAAAATCGGAGATCAAAGCAAGAGTGGTCCATAAAATGACATTTTGATTTCGGATCCCCTGCTGAATGTCACCAGTTGAGTTGCAAACAGACTTGCAGTTCTGAATGAGGTCATCTTTCCAAAGCGTTGGACGTGATTAGTGATTTAAGAGGATTCCCGATTCCCGTACAACGAAAGTTACACAGGGTTTTCAAACAGGCAGGGCTGACCTACGCCACTGGAAGTCGGGACAGCGGTCACCCTCGGGTGAGGCTGTGAGGGCTTCTCGGAGCTGGTCATGTCCTGTTTCTTGACCTGGGCACTGGTCACCCAGATGCGTTCACTTCGCAAAAACCCCTCGCCGTTCTTGACGTGTGCGTGGCTCTGGGCACACATCACTCTTCAGTGAACAGTTTTATTAATGATAGATGCTGGCCGGCTTTCTCCATGTCCAGTCCCACTCAAGAAGCATTTGTCAACATCGTTCCTGTACCGTAGGAGGTGCAATCAACTTAATGACAGCTCTGTGGGGGAGAGATGCCACCTCCTTTATCCATTGTAAGACATCTTGGTTTCAGAAACACTGATAATCAAAGAAATGGGATATGAGGCCTGAAGCACACAGCTGTAAAGCCTTTATGAGGCCTCCTACTGCCCGCACATCTGACCCTCCCGTTAGAAGGCTGTTTACTAACCTGCTCCAGATGTGCTTTGCTGGGGAGCAGTTCAGGGTCAAGTCTAAGAGGGAGGGATCAGTCACTGAAGCTCCAAATTCAAACAACTTCCTGGCTACCCTGGGCCGCTGCTCGTGTCTCTGTGCCCAGTTTTCTGGTCTACTGTAATTGAATAGTAGGCATAACCCGCAGCCCCACAACCCGGCTGCAAGGGGCCGGAGGCTGGCTCCCAGCAACCTCGTTTACGTCACGTGATCTACCTTCTGGACCCAGCTGACTGATGGGTGACTATGTGATTCGAGCCGCCTATGCGTCTCTCCCCGGGAAGTTCAGTTGGGTGCAGAAGCTCAGCCTTGTCTTCGAGAAGTCCAGCTTCTTCGGCCTTTCTGCTCCGCTACGTCCGCACCTTGATGTCTGACCCTTAGGCTGGCTGCCTCGCAGTCACAAGATGCCTGCCGTGGCTCCAAACATCACAGAACCACATTCACGGCAGGAAAGGGATAGCAAGTTCTGTTTGCTCAGCTGTCACTCATCAGGAAGCAAAATATTTTTCAGAACCCCCCCCCCTCAAACTCTACCCCTAGCCGACACCCTCTCCTGTCTCGCTGGTTAGAACAGCATCCGCAGCCATTCCAACCTGCTCGGAAGGCTGGGAGAGCAAGTCCGTGGCCAGCCAGGCGGCTGTAACTGCAGGTGGGTGTGGACGGCCAGCTTCCTCCCGACAGGCGGAGAGGGATGAGGGAGGCTGCTCGGTCGGTACGGCGTTGAGGGATGTGGACAGAAGAACCTCTGGATTCTCTAAGGACTTTCTAGTTGCTGGTGAGTCCTTCTCCAAGGCTTGGGCATGCGTTGATCTCCTTTTGTTTTTCCTCCTTAAACTAGTTTGAACATATTTCTTTGGCCTCCCACCAAAGAATTCTGTTACATGTAATTTGGATCACAACACAGTCACACTGCCCAGAAAACAGCCGTTGGGAAGAGCGTCCCCCGCTCCTCCCCAGACCATCTCTCCCAGCCTGAGGATACAGCAGACGCTCCCACTTCGGTGTCTCTTGCAAATAAGCAGCGGTCACCCAAGCGCCCAGGACCACTCACTGGGACAGTGCTTCAGGTCCTCAGTGAACCCACAACGTGCAGGCCCTTCCTCCACGCAGCCCTCCACCCTGGTGAGCAAACAATGACATGGATTCTTGAAATGCCTGGAGTATCTTGATCTGTTCATCCTCTGCCCAACGGGACACAGGAGACACCTGTCCCCCAGCGGAGCTCAGACTAAGCCCCGCCCATGGCCTCTGCTTCCGCCCAGCGACTCCTGACCTGCTGGGGTCATTTCCAAGAACTCCTGCCTCTTCTGTAGGAGGGTTCTGTGCAGAAAATAAGGTTTGTTTTCAGCAAACAGTTGGCTGTTGGCTGGGGTCCCACGCGTGCCTCCAAGTTAAGGGTACAATTGCACCTACTCACAGGGTTGAGTTTAAAAAGAAACTAAAGTCTCCCCTTGGGCTGCAGGGGGCCTGGTTGAATTCAGGTCAACATGCCACCAACGTGTTCACAGTGGCACAGTTACCTGGACACTCTGGAAGCTAGAATAGGGCCTCTGTCTGTGACTCAGAACAAGCCCTAAACGAGACCTCCGTCCTCTCCCCAGCAGCACGGAGCCCTTTGGGAGGTGTATCAGAGCACCTCCCGCCCCGGAGGGTGCCCCCAGTATCTGCAGGTAAGTGCGCTGGTACAGTATGGGCCCTAAACGTGAGCCAGTGGTTTCATCTCGTGGCTGGAAGAAGCGGCATTCTGCCCCGATGCTGGGCGAGAAACCGGCAACAAGGGCTTCTCATCAGAGACAGGCTGTGTCTGCCTCCAACACGAAGCTTCCTGAGGGGTTTCCGAGGTGATTTTCACTGTGCCCATTCTCTGTCCTAGCCCCACGGAGGGACAAACGCACCTCACGCCTTTTTTTTCTAAATACCCAGGCCTCTTGTCAAAAATCTATCATAGGAGCTGAGTAAATAATAAAGACATAATTTTTTTTCTAATCCTCACCCGAGGATATGTTTATATTTATCTTCAGATAGAGGGGTGGGGAGAGAAACATCGATGTGAGAGAGACACATCGACTGGTTGCCTCTCGCACGACCCCGACCAGGGCCGGGGACCTATCCGCAATCAAAGTACATGCTCCTGACCGGAATCGAACCTGTGACTCTTTGGGCCGCGGGCCGACACTCCACCGCTGAGCCAAACCGGCCAGGGCGGATTGATTTCTCAGAGCAGGGCAGTCCACGGCCACGTGATCGGGGGTGCTTGTGCCCTAAGCTGGCAGGCACACAGGGCCCCGCGGTGGTTCCCTGAAAAGCCCGCACCCCTAAGCACAGAGGTCAGCTTGAGGCCGTGTTCTGGAACAGCTGGATTCAGAAGAAAACCAGCTTCCTGGTTGTCTCGAGCCCAGTCAACATGGCTGGGCTGCCCATTCCAGCAGGGCTATCAAATCCCAGCTCTCCACCGAACGGGCACGCGGGCAGCTCATCCCTCCTCCGGGACCCCCACAGGCGGCCGGCTCCAGGGGCCCACATCGGGGCCTGGAGAGTGACAGTGTCTCTGGCAGCAGCTAACGTTCCGGGAGCCCGATGCCACGCGGCACCCCACTCAGCTCTCCTCCTGCCTCTGCGCAGAGGGTTCCCCCAGAATCCCAGGAGGCAGGCACTGAACAGACCTGGAGGAGGAGACGGCACCCAGCGCCCAACAGCCTGCCCTAGGCCACACAGCTACGTGAGCAGCAGGGGTGGGATTTAGACTCACGTGGTCTGACCCCAAAGCCAGTCTCACTACCACCGGACGTGTTTGGGGAGGTTTTGCAGACACAACACGGGTGGGGCTGCCGGACGAACCACCGGAGGAAGGCCGGCCGCGCAGTGCTCCGTGGCCCCCAAGGGTTCAGTGCGCGGCCCCCCGCCCCGGTGCCCAGCCGTCTTCAGAGGAGGTTTCTGTTTCCATCAGCTTCCTCGGGCTGCAAGAAGCCCCCCTGAACACCCGGGGAGAGAGGGGTCTCCCTTCCACTGCAGAGGGACGTGGGGGGATGAAACTCGGGCCTTGTAAAAAGGTTTTCCCTTTCCCCAGGTACAGCGGACAGGCCATCGGAAGCAGGGGTCATAGATGGGCTGCATCCTGAGTACTGTGGCCTTTGGAGAACGTAGTCTCCGTGGCAACAAGTCACCCGTGCTCGACGTGTGAGCGCCCAGACACCACGCAAACGACGAGCACGTTCTCATAAAGCTTTATAGACACTGGCACTGGAATGTCATCTCGTTTCACACGTCGTGAGATGCTGCTTTCCTTTTGATTCGGTATCGCCCTTGGAAAAATTGTAAAAATGCTTCTTGCTCGAGACTGTGCAAAAACAGGCAGCTGACTGGGCCCCTGCTCTCCGCAGCCCGAGCAACAGGGGAGACGCGGAAAGTAGCTTCTCTGCCCACCCGTCCGCCCCGGCCAGTCGCCTCACAGAGGGGAACAGGCAGAGAGGGTTATGCCTTAGTTCCTCCTGAGGAAAGTTGGGGGAGGGGGAAAGAAGGAGGGACCAGTTCTAAGAGTGTGTTTAGTAATCTTTCGGTGTCATCTGGCAAAAGGCGCCGTAAAAACAGTGCCCTCCGCGTTCGTCTCCAGGGAGTTTCAGGCCGGCAGAGCCGTGTTCCCAGGAGCGGGCTCACGTTTTGATTGCAATCTGGGTTCCTCTCAACCGGAAAATAACCCACCCGTCCAGAAATGCTGCTTTCTCCGCGCGCTGCCCTGGGCCAGTGGGTCTGAAGGCTCTCAGATCAGCTTCCGCGCTGGAGGAGAGTTACCCTACACCGGCGATTCTCCAGGGGGAGCAGCCGGGCCCCCAGGGGACATTGGGCTGTCACATCTGGAGAAAGGGCACCGCTGGCCTTTGGTGGGCAGAGGCCAGGACGCCGCTCAACATCCCGAAATGCACAGAAGGCCCCACTGCAGAGACCCATGCCCAAGACTGTCAGTGCCGAGGCTGGGCACCCCTGGGCAGAGCCTGCTTGAAAGGGGCACCTCTGAGCTCCCAGGGTGTTGAGGCACAAGACACCCAGAGATTTCTGGACCCCCCCGCCCCCGTGTATTAAGACAAGGAGGTGCTCCAGGTCTGAGTAGGTATAAGCAAGTAGCTTCATTTATTGTTTCCTCCTAAAGGAAATGACCAGCCGGTGCCTCCACCCTATAAACATTTACTAGTCCTGGAAGGTTCTGAGCCCGCTGCCATGTTTAAGGGCTTCCCTCTCAACAAATGTTAAGTCAAGTCCATCAGAAAATGGAACCTGAGAAGGGGGAAGACGGTGGGGGGCATTTTACGAAGTTCAGAACCAAGAGGAAAACTGAAAGACCTAACATGACCCCCCCCCACCACCCCCTCTTTCTTGCTCATAAACCCACGACCGCTTTATACTGGCTTCTTATGAACAGAAGCAGGGCTTTAAAGGTCTCGGGGCACCGCCGAGCGGGCTGGCTGGCTGACGCCGGCCATGTCAGTGGTCTGTGGACTGATACGTTATTGGCCTTCGGGGTGTGATACCCTGAACACACTCTAAGACCAGCTCTCCGGGACCCAAGCTCTGGAGACGGGCACCGCCATCGGCCGCGCCTCACCTCCGGGAGGAGGGTTCGCTGCTTTGGGGGGGCCTGGGGAAATGTACTCACAAAGAATGCAGAGAAAACCGTAACAAACATCCCGGTGCCCGCAACCACGAATGAACAAAAGTTAATATGATGGTTTTCTTTTTTTCTAAAGAAACCTTTTATTTTAGAATCGCTTTAGATTTACGGAGAACTTAGAGAGACAGCACAGAGTTCGCCCCCACCGTTTCTCCCGGGGAACGCCTTCCGTAACCAGGGAGACTGGCCGAAGCTGAGGAATGAACATCGGTGTGTCGTGATGAACCAAATTCTCGGGTTTTTTTAGTTTTCCCCAGTTTTTCCACTGATGTTCTTGTTCTGTTCCATGATCCCATCCAGGGTCCCACATGGCACTTCCTAATGGTGTCTTATTGTTCAAAGAAAGGAACAGTTGGAGTTATTTAAAATCTCCCCAGCCTTGCCATGTGACTCAGTGGTCAGAGCATCAGCCCGAGGACCAAAGAATCTCAGGTTCGATTCCAGTCAAGGGCACGTGCCTCAGTTGCAGGTTTGATCCCTGGCCCCAGTCAGGGTGGTGCAGGAAGCAACCAATCCATGTGTCTCTCACATTAATGTTTCTCTCTCTCCCTCTCCCCCCTCCCACTCTATTTAAAAATCAATGGAAAAATATCCTCAGGTGAGAATTAAAAAAAAAAAAAAAAAGTCTCCCTAACCCCATCCCTTTCCTGCCTCCCTGGAGGCAGCTGGTGTGAGTCTGCTGCCCGCGTTTCCATGGTGTCGCTGCAACTGTGTGAACCCACAAACCATACCCAGTATCATTTAGTGCCCTTGTGTGTTCTGACCCAGTGACTAGTGGTTACACCCTAAATATCCTTCTGCAACCCCCCCCTCCCGGGGGCATTCTGCTCGAATCTATGTTAATATATCAAAGGAGGTCCTTGCCCTCCCTCTGGTGTTACAAATGGATTACGTGGATTTATTACAAATGTATTCATCCGACCCCTGCTCACGGACATTTAGCCTGGTGGTGATGTTACGCCGTTGCAGACGAGGTGCAATACGCATTCTGGTGCACGTGGTAAACACCATCCCATGGCCGTTCCTAGACAGTGTCCTGAGGTACTGCTACTAAAATATCCACCTGGCTGCCTCTAGGATTTCCCACGAAGGGGCCCCAGGGGATGGCACTCGGGCCCTCTGCCCTGAGGATATGTTTAAGCCATAGAGACGGCGGGCGGGGGGATCACAGGCAGGTGGATGATGACAGGGAAATGTCTGAACTGCTTCTCTTGATCTTACTCTTCAGAGCCCCAGACCACAAAGTCGAAACCAAGGGCTGTGTCTGTTTTGGAGGTCTCAAGACTGCTCCCCTGTGACCCCGCCCCCACCCCATGCGCCTCCCCCACGGGGTGGAGGGAAGAGCCCATGGCTTCCCGTTCAGCAAGAGCCAACCCCACCGCGTCCTGGCTCTGCAAGCCGGGGCCCTGCAGTCTCCTCGTCCCTAAAATGGGAACAGCACTCGCTGAGAAGAAGGTGGACGAGTCACTGAGGAGCCTGGGAGCAAGCGACCAGAAAGGATCACCGCTGCAGGAGGCCTCAGCTCAGCCCTGCATGTCATCACTGATCCGCCCGGGGTGCACTGGGACAATGGAGGAGACTGGACCTTCCAGCTTCCAGCTTCCAGCCTCAGCCCTGCCCCGGGCAGCTCTCCCCTGCAGGCCCAGACACACGCCAGCCAGGACCCGAGTCAGGCTCCGCCAGTCTCTGGGCAGTGAACCGGGCGAACTACCGCCAAAGCTCGCTTTTGCTGAAAGACAAGTCCGAAAGGGGCGCGTCGCTTTCCAGTGGGGCCGGAGAAGTGGTTATTCTTGCTGAGCCACGTGACTACCTCGGGGAGGCGGAAGCTTGTACAAACACTGTCTCCAAAACGGCGCGAGCACTCTGGGGAGGCAAGAGGGATCCTCGGGAACACGGGGAAATGTTACAAGTGCAACTAAGGACATTTCAAGATGGACATCAGGGAAGATGGACGTGTATTTGCTGAGCTCCAGCAACAATCTCTGCATAACCGGGGGCGGAGGGGGGAGACTTAAAAATAAGGATCTTGTTTCAGTAACGCAACCAACAACTCCCCTGTTCCATCTCCACCTCTCTGCCAGGTGAGGACCTTCGCCTAGGACGGTGTGTAGGTTCCGGGGCTACTTCCCAGGCTCCTTCTGGTGTCCCCTTTCCCAGCCAGGGGTGGAACTGTAACCTCCACCTGGAGTCAGCTTCGACCATGTGACTAGCTCTGACCAATGCAATGTGAGCCTAGGTGTCGGGTCACTTCCAGGTGGAGATTTTAAAAGCCCATGCACAATTCCCCTTCTCCTCTGGCACAAAACAGTGGCCTTCGAAAGGGTGACAGCTCCATCGTCCTGGGGAGCTGAGCACCCTTCCCACCCACGATGGAGCTATAACTTCATATAAGAGAACAACAAACCTACCGGGCTTTAGCCTACTGAGATTGTGGGGTTCTTCATCACGACATAATAGATCCATGTATGTTGACTAGACAAACAAAGGATCAAAATGATCAAAGTTTAGGACCAGACCTTTAGCTCGCTGATCCCAAATTGCTGAACCATTATTTTAAAAGATCAAAGTGCAGCACATTGAAAATGTTAGTGATAGCAAAATTAGTTAAATTGGTCTCATTAAAATCTTTGTATTCATTAATGATCAATTAGTTAAAATGTAGATTAGGTAACAGGAGAATTTCAGAGAGCTGGGGGGGGAGGGGAAGGTGGAGGAGGGTACGGGGGTGAATGGTGGTGGACGGAGACTTGACTTGGGCGGTGAACACGCCACAGTGTACAGATGACGTGTTGTAAACTGTGCACCTGAAACCCGTAATTCTGTTAACCAGTGTCACCCCAATATATTCAATTAAAAAAAAAAGAATTTGGATTGTTTTAATCTTTAGGGCCTCCTAGTTAAATTTCTGTGTTAGTCTTTGTTTTATATAGTGCAAACTATCCTTAAAATAATAGTTACACGATTTATTCCTACTTAGGGTATGTACTCAAGAACGTATCAGTGGGACCCTGGCCGGGTAGCTCAGCTGGTTAGAACGTTGTCCTGATACGCCAAGGTTGGGGGTTCAACTCATGAGGGCACATGCAAGAGTCAGCCAATGAAGGCGTAAGTGCAACAACAAATCAGTGTCTCTCTTCCACACCTTCCTCTCATTCTCTAAAATCAATCAGTAAAAAAATTTTAAAGTACATTATGTTTAAAAAATGTATTAGGCCCTGGCCGGTTTGGCTCAGCAGTTAGAGCATCGGCCTGCGGTCCGGAGAGACCCGGGTTCGGTTCCCGCTAAGGGCACGTACCTCGGTTGCAGTTTGTCCCCGGCCCTGGTTGGTTGTGCGGGTGGCAGCCACTCGATGTGGCCCTTTCACGTCGATGTTTCCCTCTCTCTCTGTTCCTCTCTCTCCCTCCCGCTCTACCTGAACAAAAAATGGAAAAATGTCCTCAGGTGAGGATGATTAAAAAAAAAAATGTATTAATGGGGATGCCAAGTTAAAAATATTTAGCAAACGTGTCTTAGACCATTTTCACCTCGTCCACAGACACGCAGCCCCGGGCTGGGCACCTCCCGTCCGGGAGACTCCTGCGAGGCAAGGCCAGCGCGAGGCATGATGTCTGCAAACACAGTCGAGAGAAAAGCCCTGTATCAAAGGCCAACACACAAGCCATGGAAACCGCAGAGCAGCCCGCCTGCCTGCGTGTGTTGCGCAGTCGCTGGGCAGTTGAGCGCTGGGACCATCGCGGGACCATGGAGGCCGCCTGCCGTGCTCAGGTTCTTCCTCCCCGAACTGCATGAAAGCGAGAGGCAGGCTGGCGTTACAAGACAGCACAGGCCTGACCCCGAGCGGAGGCCCCGGCACGGCCTCCATCTTGGACACGGTGCAAGTTTCTCTTCACAGCCAAATTGAATTAAGCCCAACAACAAAAGATGGGAACTTGAAAGCTGCTCCGGGGAGATAAAGATGTGAAAGAATAACACGTGACCTCAGAGATGCAGGGGAACCTAATACCCGCTCAGTCAGATTTCCCCGGCAGTGGGGAAGGAGCCGGAGGGACTTGATGGCGAGCCAGGAGTGGGGCAGCCCACCCGTCTCGGCCCCGAGGCCACCTCTCGCTCCAGCCTCTGGTCTCCAGAGGCTCCTAAAGGCGCTGAACCCACACGGGGCTTCGTCCTGCACCTGCTCCCATAAAAAGTGGGGAAGTTGGGCTGCTCTGTTAATGAATGCTTCGGGTTTGTCACTCCCTTGAAGGAAAAGACAATTTGTACTTTGACCATCTTCCAGAAAGGGGTGGGAAGAAATACTTCAGTAATGTGGTTGTTTTTTTTTTCAAATTAAAGCTTTTTATTTTGGAATCGTTTCTGATGTCGAGAAAAGTTGCAAGACAGCAAAGAGTTCCTGCAGCGCCAGGCCTCACCCGAGTTTCGGTTTCCCCAGCGGCAGAAAGTGTGAAGAGCCGTGCACGCGCTCAGGAGAGACCGAGCCAGCGCTATACTCTCCTCACCCTCGTGCGTGCGTGGCGTGCTCGTTCACGTTTCACTGGGCCTTTGAAGGGGGGCGCGTGCACACACATCTTTGGGGCCATTTTCTTGACATCTTTAAAATAACCTGAGTGGCTGGGTCTCAGCATTTACTAGCAGATGAAGCACTTACAAACCAAAACGTGGACTAATATACCGAAGCGAATAGCGACCTGGCCACCACAAGGAAAACAAGGGCGACCATTTATCGAGCACCTACTATGCACCAGACTCTGCACAAACGGGACATGACTTCTGTCTTCAGGAGGATCTGTGGGGGAGGAGACTGTTATCCAGCTTCCTAAGATGAGGAAACAAACTCAGGGATGTTAAGTGACCTGCTCAAGGTCACGCAGCTAACATGCAACCCTAGTGGAAACAGACACATGGGTTTAAGCTGTGTCTAAAGAGAACCACTGTGGATGCCGTGCCATTCTCTCCTGCCAAGTCACACCCTCTGCTGTCACCGAGAACTTCCCCCCACCCCCCACTCCATATATCATCCAGAATTAGCTGCAAAGTGTCAGGAAACTTGGCCAGGCAGCCCCAAGCATCAGCGAGGGCTGGAAGCCTTCACTGTGAAGCCCTTTATAGAAAGCCGCAGTTGGCAGCCCCCGCTCCTGCATGGGAACAAATTAACATTGGCATTCCAAACACAGGAAAGGAAGGAAATTGGAAACACAGTTTATACTTGGCCAGCCCTTTGAAATACTGTACCATGCTACCGACATCAATTAATGAAAAGCAGGGTTGTGCTGAGAGGCTCTGGTTTGGAAATGCATTAACACACGTTAAACATGTTTGTACAGGAACTGGATTATAAGCGCCCTGGCTCCAAAACAATAAAGCAATTACCCTAAAACTGGTGCTCTCTGAGTTGTCATTAATTCAATCCACTCCACGCGGATCAGCAAAGGCTTTGCGGGCTCCCAGCGATGCCTTCCAACACAAACGCTGAAAGGACGGCGGCGCACATGCTCCTCGGGGTTCCCCGTAAGTAAGTGTCAAACGCCATGCGCTCCTAACGTCCCCCCGAATCATAAACACTCCGCTTCGGGGAGGGGAGAACACGCCGCGGCAGCCCTGGTATTTCGTCGGCACTGCCACTTCCCATCGGGTCCGTGCAGTTTCCCCGGGGAAGGTTCGCTCTGAAGTATCTGTTCCGTATTAAGAAATACCAAGTCACATTTTTGTCAGATATTATTTGTCAAGCGCCATCGGCGGCGGCAAAACCCAGAATCCAGCTGCAGCGGAGCACACGGCGCGTGGTGGACGGTTCACGTAATCGCCGCGGTCGCCCGTGGGACGGCCCCCCGGGCGGGAGCCCTCCCTCGCTAAACCGTGTGGGCACTGGAAAGAAGAGCCACAGAAGCTCGGGAGTCAACGAAGTACTGTGCCTAGAGCTGCCCCTGCAAAGGGCCCGGCTGGGATGAGACGCGAGACAGCCAGAGAGGAGTGCCCGCTTCCCAGTTTTGCAAGAATGCTTCAGGGAAGAGATTTCAGATACGATGCGAGTGCATCGCAGCCTGTCTGGCCGGCCAGGAAAGAACCAGCTAGTTTCTTGAAGGACCAGCATCCTCAGGCTCTTCATCCACAGCTATACCCACCTACGTCCAGCACCCATGGTCTAAGCGACTGACGTCACCGATGTCACCCACCGCCCTGCTCCCTCGCCCTGGTGACATCACCCCACAGCTCTGCGTACTTCTGAGACCCATCGAGCCAGGGCAATTTGGGTGTGTAAAGCTAAATGTGTTATCATTTTCGCCACACATTAACAGTTTCTATGTAAATATTGGTATTTCCTCACCCCATGAAGGCGAGAGGAGGCAAATGACACCGGCGCGTTTGATTTAAACTAATTAAAAGCAGAGGGTCATGCAATTCAATATATTGATTTTACCAGTGGGACTTAAATCTTTTATAATAAGTGTACACAGCTGCGGGGCTCTCCTACCACCAGGCTTTAAAGGCTAATCCTTGCATTCCTCCTGATAATACATGACAGGTCCCACACATCCCTGCCTGTGCCCTAACCCCTGGTGACACTGCCCAAGTGCAATAAGGCAAACAATTGCAGCGACTTGCCAAACACGCACACACAAATGAGCGTGTCGACAGCCCCCAGCCAGATCTGCAGAGTGATGGTGAAAAAGGAACGTGGCCAGCCGTTCGGTGCAAGGGATTCTCCGTTCGAAATATTCAGCTGGTGACACGGATGGGCAGGCTGGGGAAGGGTGGGGACAAGGGGAGTGTTAGGACACTCTGATTCTCGCAATGGGCCAAATATGACCTTACCCAAATAGGGGGAAATGTATTAAAGGGATAGGGGTGATCAATCAACTTAGACGGACTCTCCCTGGAATGAAGTCATCACTTGTCTCTGAGTTCATGGCCACGTGATGCGCGCTCACATCGCAGGCATTCTGGTGGTCAGGGCGCGTACACCAGCTGTGTTTATCTCGGCAGAGGCTGAGAGCCTGCTCCCCGACGTGAGGCCCAGGCCGAGCTCCCGGGGCCGCGTCCCAGAGGGTGCAGTCAGAGAACAGGCCCTCGGTGGCCCTGAAGTCCATGTGTATCTGGGCCGCCTCCCTCACCCCTTCCAGGGGACACTCCCCAACCGAATGACAAGCCTGGAATAAAAGCTATAAATAGCCACCCAAGCTGGCATCCAAGGCTCAGCCTTAACCTGCTTCGGTTCCAGAAGAGAAACACAAAAAAGATCAAAAAAGTTCAAATCTGGGTCACACAGATCCTTGGGAAAAGGTGGGGGGGGGGGGGAGAAGATCTTTGATTTATAGAAGCAGGAAAATGAGGTTTAAAAGAAGTGATTTTGAAAGGGTTACTAAAAACACAGCTGTCGGTGCCGTCCTCGAGCGAAGGCGCTCTGCAGAGAGCAAGAAGAAAGAAGGGAAACCCGGTGACATCTACATTAACCTCTCTGGCTGCTTACCAGTGAGGGCCGCGCTCCGAGCGCTGGAATGCGGAGCAGCCCCTTCCAAATCTTAACACAAGCCAGGTTACAGCTGCAGATGCCTGCGGCCCATGCTCCCCTCCCGGAGCACTCCCCGAAGGACATTTCTAAACTGTAACAGAACTCTTTTCTAATACTCGACAGTGGTAGGGCCTGTTCTTAAGGGGCAAAAGGAGAGATCTTAATGCCAAACACTTGTCGACAAAAAGGATCGCCGGATGGTATAAAGGGAAAGTCCGGCGGGAAGGCCTCTTGCAGCCACAGTCACAAAAGCCACCTTCATGCACAGGAGGCCAATGATGAGAGGTTTCCAACTTTCTCTTTTTTTAATTTAGCTCCGAAGATTAAACAAAGCCGGTGCCTTCATAGGCTGGAACCAGAGATAAACACACACTGCACACCCCTCCTGCCGGCCGGCTTCTTCAGAAGATTCCAAAAGAAGCGGCTGGATTTCTCCTAAGAAAGAATGGTGGTAGTTGGTGGGGGCGGGGGGGGGGGGGTGGCGAGCTCCGGATTCGGCTACAGAATTCACATTGCCTGGGGACTATTTAAGAGCGGGTAGCCTGTTTTGAATTCCAAAAATTAAGTCTACACAGAGGAATCGGGGGCTTGTTAATCCAAACCAGTTTACAAATCTCGCCTTTGAACTTAAGGGGCCCAGGTTGGGAAGCTGGGGTCTCAGTTCGGGAACTCAACCAGCACCACCCCGGGCTTCACTGTACGGGCTGGTCTTTGTCATAAGGTGCGTTCTGAAGCCCTCATTCTCGGCACCTGGTTTTGTCATACATTCTCTGGTTCCCCCTCTAGTTTAGATCCCGCTCAGCCTGGCGAAGAGCTTGAATTCCGAGGACTTATAGGAACAAAAACCAGTTTGGCTGCAGACAGAAGGAAGAACAAACACACCAGGTCTGCAAAAGCCTTCAGAATCCAGGCAGAGGTCTCCCAAGCCTGCAGGACAGCTCGTGAGGCAGTGCAGGGAGGAGGGGCCCGGGGAGAAAGTCAGCCTCCCCCCCAAGATCTCCATCAATGCCCCCTGAAGGCCCCCCTCAGGTCCCCTGCATGATAACAGTAATGGTTTGATATGGACAAGGGACATTTTCTCACTCTTAGGTAAAGTGTGAGACTAAGCACACCTTTGGAAAACTGTGTTACAGATCAATATGATTTGCAATCCGGGGGGAAATCGTGTGTTTTCTCAGCTTCCAGGCAAGTTTCCTATACGCCCCACCCCCTCCAACCCCAGGGCCACCCCCAAGCCCCTCCTGGGGAGAAATTCCAGAACCACAGCAGAATGGAAGGGACAGGCGGTTTATTCCCAAGCCGAGCAGAAATAGGTCAACCTTGGAGGCGTCTACAGAGGGGTCTTGCCAAACTGCAGCCCGGGGTGTTCACAAGAAAACAAGGTCAGTGCACTCTGTTGAAAAGCTACTCTGCCATCTAATCTGGAATGATGTTCCAGAAAGCAGGACTTGAGAAAGTCAGGACTGCCCCCACAAAGCCCAAAGCCAGCCCGGCTGATTAAGAGGCTCAGACAAGCCGGTCTTTGTCCTTTCAAGATGAAAGAAATGGGACTAACGGGGTTGAAAGGTGTGTGTACAGCCGGAGGAGGAAAACCACCCAGTTGTGGCCTTCCCAAACAAGTCTCAGCTTGCTCCCACCATCAAGGGGAGCAAGCAGCCCTGCCCCAAGATCCCCAGGGGCACCCAGTTGGCAACCTAGTCCTTCTCCAGTGAAGGGGGTGGGGCCCCCAGGTCTGGCCCTGCTACTGGGTACTTTTTGCATGAGATTTGCAAAGCCAGGGCTTACAAATACCTTTTTAATGACCCCAGCCAGGCTCCGAAGGCGGCCGCGGGGACCTGCTGCGTTCACTGGGAGTCATGGGTACCCGGCAGAAGGGGATGCCATAAATCCTGGCCAGAGAAAGGGCCCTGGTTAACCCAGCTTCAGAACAGCTACAGAGCTCTGCTTTCATTTCCTTATTTACATGTATTTGGAATTTTTTCTTCAGTTTCTGGCATAGGTCATAAATGCACATTGTAAAAAAAAAAAAAAAAAGTCACAGACAATGAAATATCAGACTCAGCTTCCACTCCTGAAGCCCCAGCCCCAGAACTGCCTGCGTCCCAGGAAACTCCTTCTCCAGGAGGCGTCTTCCTCCAGGGGGGAGGGAGATGTACGAGCACATATGTGACCTCACTGATCTGCACCTTGCTTTTTTCCACCCCATACATCTTGGAGACTGTCCTCAACCAGGACACATGGAGCTGCCTCATTCTAACAGGCTGCTCAGTATAACTGACACTTTCTTGAAGTCATTCTGGCATCTCAACCCCCCACCGCTGGCCCCCTGAAACTCCTTTCATTATTTGATTTGGGGCTGTTATTAGGGACAGACAATGGCATCTGGGGAACTCCGGGACCTTATCTAGAGGGGGGAGCATTAAGGCTGATCCTGGCTTCCTCGGGTCCTCCATCCAAGCCCCCAGCGCCCGGCGGGGGCTTGAGGATCCGTATTTCCACGTTGACACAGCGCCTGTGGGCGTGAGTTTGCTGTCTTTATTCCGTTCGGATTTTCGCAGCAAGTTACGCAGGTAGAATGAAAGCGGCTCAGGAAGCGGCGTTATCAGGGCGTGTTATCTCGGAAACCAAATATTTGATCGTCAGCCCTACAGAGCGCTGCCGGGGGTTAGTTTGAGCAAGTCTGGTAAGTGTGCGTGCACAGACGGAGGAGGAGGCACCCCGCCGCAGCCCCAGCCTCGGGTCTCCCGGCCGGGCCGTCGCGGCTCCAGCCCGGAGCCGGGTCCCCCCGCCGCCCCGGGCGGCGTCTGCTCGGATATCCCGCGCCACCCAATCGCCAAAAGCCGTGGTTTGCACGCCACATGTGATAAACGCTGAAAATGGATTCTGCCCGCCCGGGACCTATCATTAAATATTTAAAATAGAAAGCTCGCAATGGCAACGTTTCTTCCCCAGCTCCAGCCAGGAGAGCTGAAAGCGAGGGGGCGCCCGGCGGCCAGGAGAGGGGCCCCGAGGCGCCCGGGGCGCGCGGCAAGCTAGGGCGGGCGCACCGTGAACGGACAGGTAGGGCAGGCTTTGCCAAGGAGGGGAAGGGGGCACGACGCCCGCGATGCCAGGGCCAGACGGGGCTCAGAGGGGCCCAGAAAGGGCGGGAAGGCAGCTTCGCCGAGCAGGGCCCTTTAAATCCAGGTAGCGCGGAACGCGCCGGCCGGGCACAGCTCACATGACCGAGCCCCGCGCTTTGAACTGAGCCGCGGCCGGCCGGGCGCCTTCAGCCCCAGAGGTGCGGCCGCCAACTTAACCCGGAGGGGCCTTCGGACCAGTTCTTTCCCCCTCAAAACGCCCACAGGCCAAATGAGCCTAGCCCGCCCTACCTGGGCGAGCACAGCGTGGGGTCCACAGGACCCGGGGGGAGGAGAGCCTGGGCCAGGTACTGCGGTTTGCACACGGCCAGGGTGGAAGGAGGTGTGGGCTGGATGTAAGAAGCGACCCCCTGCTCCCTGTTCCAAAGCGTCTGCTGGCCGAGCCGGTCCCCCCTCCCTCCTGCCCTCACTCACCGAGATTGACGAAACTCATGACCATGTCGGCGTCGGTGAGGAAGTGGCTATCTTGTAGGCTGGCCAGAGGGGGGCCCTGGGTACTGAAGACCGCCTTGTAGGGGTAGGAGAAGCCCTGGCCGTCGGGCCCGCCGCCCTCCTCCACCGCCATGGCATTGTACAGGTCCAGCATGAACATGGGCGCTGAGTTGTGCTTGCCCTGGAGGTGGGGGCGCGGGCGATGGGGCAAGCCCAAGATGGAGAGGATCTCGCGTTGCATCTCCCGCCGCTCCTGGCTGCGGAGGCTCCGGTGGATGAAGCTCGAGTGCACTTCGTTGTCCAGGCTGAAGTCGGCCAGGGCGGAGCGCAGCAGGAACAGGGGCGCCCAGAGCGCCACGAAGCTGTGGGGCGCCGCGGCGCGCAGCGAGCGCACGTGCATCGCGCCGGCTCTACGCGCGACCCGGGCTCGGGGCACCCGGCACCGGGGCCCGCGCCGCCCCAGGTGGCGGAGGGGTGCAGGGGGCGGTCCACGCCGCTCGGTCACTTGCTGCAGACGGGCCCCGCGGTGCCCGCGCCGGACATGGCCCCTCCCCGGCCCGCTGCTCTCTGCCCGGACCCCCACCCCCGGATCGGCGCTGGCCCAGGGGCCCCTCGCCCCGCACTCGCCCGGGCGCACCGCACGGCTCGGAAACCGGCTCGAGCGAGCGAGCGAGCGAGCGAGCGAGCGAGCAAGGAGGCGGGCGCGTGTGGGAGGAGCAGCCAGCAACCCCAGGAGCCGGGGGAGCGAGCGCCGGGGAGGCGGCAGGCGGGCGAGCGCTCCTTTTTCCCGCTCCCCTCGCGCTCTGGCCCTCGGGCGGCGGCGAACCACCCTCTTTCGAACCCCAGCGCCGAGAGCAGGGGCCCCAGGTCGCTCTCCAGGCCCTGCGCGCCCTTGTTCGCGGGAGAGGCCGCCGCGGGAGCCCTAGAGTGGTACGCGCTGGGGCCTGGGAGGAGGAGGAGGAGGAGGACGGGCTTCCAGGGGCCCCTCCCGCGCCCGCGGCCTCCCACCTGCCCTCGGCCCCGCCCTCCCCCCAGCTGCGCCCAATGGGTTCATTCATTCCTTCTAGAGCGCTCTACAAATATTTACCGAGTGCCCACGGGGTGCCCAGCGCCGGGCCGGGCGCCACAGGGGTGCGGAGGAAAGAATCCCTGCCGGCCTCCCTTCCCCGCACCGGCAGTCGGGACAGGGAAGGTGGCCTGAGAGGGACCGTGGGGTTCGGACCGAAGGGGAAGAAGCTTCCGGAGTGTGGAAGGTGCGCGGGAATCCGAGAAGGCTCCCCAAAGGAGGGGACCTCCAGCCCCTTTGACGCCCTGCCTCCATTTTCTCCAGCCTCTGACCCCTCAGTGTCTCTCCACCTTGACACGGGTTTGCCTTTGCACTTGCCATTCCTCCCTGATTCCTCCCCCACCACCTTCTTCAGGGCTGGGGCTGGCCAGCCCTCCTCCACCTCCAGGGGCCACTCAGGTGCCACTTCCTCCCAGAGCCCAGCATAGCTAAGGTCACCTCGCGGCCTCGTTCCCACACACACTTGTTTTACTTTCTTTAACTCCTCTCACCATCTGGAATGACTGAGTTGCTCGTGCTTTCTTTACTGTCTTGTCTCCCCCACTGGAAATGACCCACCTGGGGGGCCCAGGCTGGTGCGTCTCCTGGTTGCCCTGTACCCACAGTACCGTGAACCGGCAGCCGCTGTGGCTGCACAATGGTTTATTAAATGAATTCATTTATTAAACAAATAAATGAAATTGTGTGAGCTGGAGAATCCCTCCCACCTCCTCCCCCTTTGGGCTCTGTTTGTGTTTATCCACACCTCAGCCTGAGACCAGGCACCCCAGCCTACCACTGTCTGACCATCCCCATCAGTCCCTGCCTGGCATCCAGTTTGTATCAGGCTCACCTCGGAGGGTCTGTGCTGGGACCTCACTGGACAGAGAGCAGCTCCTGGCCTCCCTTCCTCCCTCCCCTCATTCGTTCATCCCACAAACAAATAGTGAGCCACCCACTCCGAGCCCAGTTCACACTGGGCACGGGCACAGGCTCCCCAGACGGCTTGCAACCTGCTGAGGGACCTTAAGTGAATTATTGCTCTTCAGGGCCTTGGTTTCTTCATCTATAAACATGAGATCAATAGCTCTGCCCAGAGTGGTGGTGAGAAAGAAAGATGGGGGACAGTTCTGCTGGGCCGCCTTCTGTGCTGGGACTGCTCCACAGAAGCGAGCCCACCCACCAGTGGTTCCCACATGCGGGGCCAGGCAGCGTCAGCTCAGGGCATCGGGACAAAAGGTGCATTTGGGGATGGGTGTCCTTTGGGAGGGCGTCTGGCTAAGCCTCACCTGGGGCGGAAGGACGCTCCAGGAGCTGCTGCCGAGGAACCGGGTCTTCTAGCTTCTCCGCAGCAGAGGTGGCTCTGCCAGGAATCCCTTTGGGACTCTGGGGAAAGATGGCAGCCTGAGGGCCCGCCAGGCAAGCAGCAGAGGGTGCAGGGCCGCTGGTCCTGGCCACTCATGTCACACGGGCAGGCCCTGCGGCACAGGCCCGCCCAGGCTGAGGGAAAGGGACCCGAGGCCAGCACCCCGGGCTGCGCTTCTACCCCCGGCAGTCAGTCAGGCACCCCGAAAACCCCCTCCACCTGCCCTTCATCCATTCACTCCTTCCCTCAGTGCAGGCTTGCTGAGCACCTCCAGGGTGTCAGGCAAGGTGGGCTTCATGAGTGGGCGACCCAGGCCCCCACAGAAGGCCCCCCGCGGGGTTGAATGCCCCGCTGCTGCCATATTACAGTTCTTAATGACCTATGAACAAAGGGCCCCTTTCACTGTGTGCGGGACCCTGAAAGCCAGGCAGCCATCCCGGTGCCAGGCACAGTGCTAGGCTGGAGGGTGCCGCAGTGAGCCCATGGGTGGCCTCCATCACAGGCTGGCTTGCTGGCCAGAGAGGACAAAGCAAGAACCTTAAGTACAGTTCGGGGTAGGCCGGGAGGGGGCGGGGTGCTTAACTCTGGAGCCAGAGCAGTGGGGCGCGCTGGAGGGTCCAGGGGAAGAGACCAGGGACAGGCAGTGTAGACGACGGGGCACTGAGGCAGGCGGAGGAGTGCTGGCTGGCACCCAGCGTCCACTGGAGAATGTGCAACCCAAACATTTCAGCCTGGGATAGTGACAGGATGGAGTAAGGTGACATGATGGGAGGTGGGGACAGATCTCCTGGAAGAGACCCACTGACCGAGTCCTGGGAGGATGAGAAAGAGATAGCTTTCCCGGGAAGGCAGTGCACAGCCCTGCAGAGCGAGCCGCAGAAACCGGGCAGAAAGGGGCTGCCGAGCTGGCCTTCCAGGGGCAAAGCTGCTGCAGCTGCCCTGCCACCTCCAACTCCAGCAGGGGTGGAGGTGCCTGATTCTTTCCAAGTCTAAACCGAGACTCCTCTGCAGTACCTCCTCTGCTTTTAACCCTCAGATCCGGGGAGATTTCAACCAGCTAGTGAGCCTGGGGAGGGGGCAGCAAGGTACTGGTTCTACCAATTTGCATATGACAGTTGATTGGTCAGCATCTGTCCTGCCTCCCACCCCCAGTCACGGGAAGGCCCTGAAGGATTACAGTCTACCCCTCTACAGCCTACCCCTCTGTGCATCTCCCCAGAGCCCACCTGAGCCTGGCACACAGCAGGGGCTCAGTAAGTACCTGCTGAATGAACAGTAATACGCACAGCCGTATCGATACCTTAGGGCACAGTGGCCTGAGGGCTGACTGTGCAGGCCCCGGGCTAAGGCATCTCCCAGACCCCACTATCCTGCTTCTAGGAGAGCCATCTTTTCTCCTGCAAGATGAAGAGACAACATGGTCTCACACCCCAGACCTGGAAGAGGTAAGGTTCCCTCTGAACTCTCATAGCCCCTGTTTAGCCTTCTCTTTCCTGTGATCCATGCTGGGGGAGGGGTGGGCTCTATGTTCCCTGTTTTCTCCCCTAAAGGAGTCCCCAAGACACCAGGCCCTCTGTGAACGCTTGCTGAATGAATGAATGAATGAATGAATGAATGAATGAAAGCACGCAGGCAGGGACTATCTGGTGGGGATTAGATCGGCTGCTGTCTGAGAGCGGAGGACACCAGCAAAGGCTTCACGATGGTTTAGATGCAGCGGTTTTCAACCTGTGGGTCACGACCCCTTTGCGGGTTGAACGACCCTTTCACAGGGGTCGCCTAAGACCATCAGAAAACACATATTTCCAATGGTCTTAGGAACCGAGACACCGCTCCTCTATCCGTCTCCAAGCAGGTCCGCCCTCATGCAGATACGCCCACAGACACCATGAGGACCTGTATTAAAGGGTCGTGGCATCAGGAAGGTTGAGAACCACGGGGACTCTAGAGGAAGTCTTGGGTGGGAGGCAGCAGCCTGCCTGCCTGGTTTCACACTCCAGCCATGCCACTTGCAATTGTGTTCCAAGGATGTACCCTCTCTGTGCCTCAGTTCCCCCATCTGTATAGGGGGGGTAAAGGGGCTAATACTGCCTCCTAGGGTGGCCCTGAAGATTCAGAAGTTAATTCAATTCACGTAAAGGTGCCCGGGGCACAGAGAAATCACTTGATAAACAGTAGTTACCATCTGGATGAAAGGGAAAATATGTTAACAGGAAAGCCTCCTAAGTTTAAAAATAACAAAAGTTTCATGATGGTCTGCTCTTTGGCTGAGCAGAGACAGTGTTCCCTGACAGATCCAGCCCCTGAGCGAGGCAGAGGAGCGAGTGGCATCAGAGGGGAAAGGACTGTCCTGGCGTCCTGGCGTCCCCCCACTGCTCCCCCCATGCCACCCAGGGCCCAGGAACGCCCCGGGCCCGATCCCATTTCCCCCCGCAGCCAGCCTCCCACCCACCCACCCCCAGTTGCCGTTCCCCAGGCCCAGGCACCCAGCGCGGGACTCCTAGGCCGTAACCGGATCTGCTCCGGTCTGCTCCACACCTGGGGCCCGCTCCCCTGGATGAAAGATGGCCTGGAAATGTGAGGGGTGTTATTGTGTCTGGCCCGCCCCGGCGGAGTGTCCGCACCCCTCGCTCGCCGGCCTCCCAGCGCTGGGCAAGGAGTTTTCATTTCATACATCATCAGTCACATCTTGCCTAAGCGATTTTGACCAAGTCAGCATGTGTCTCGAAGGCAATAAAAAGAAGAAAAGAATTTTGCTGACATGCACATTCAGCGGGAGGTAGGGACCTCATCTTCATCCACAGAACTCTTAGACCATCTGCCTGGAGGAAGCTCAGCTGGCCGGGGCTCCCCGGGGGCACAGCCGAGGGAGCCCGTGGGCTGCTCACTCTGTCCACCCACCTGGCCAGGGCCTGCTGACCTGGGCCTCAGACCCCAGCAGGGAGTAGGAGGCCAAGCGCCTCCCCATGCACAGACTTTAAAATCCTTGCCTGCAAAGAATCCACCCTGGAGAGGAAATCGTTTTAGCACACCTGTAATGAAATGTTGCTTTCTGGGCAAATCTTCCCTTGTATTAGAGATATAGAGTCACTGCTTGCTCACTCTGGGGCTTTCTTCGCACAATTTTTTAAACAGAGGACTAAGATACTAAACAGCTTTATCAGTCTTAAGTCCACGTGGCAGTAGCCATAGTTCCAAATGGAACACACACACTCCAGAGCCAGCTGACGGCCCAGGCAGGATTTCCAGGGTCTCCCATACAGCTAGGGGGAAGCTGCGGTTTTGTTTATTACTGTTATTTCTCCCCTGACTGGAGGAAATCTGGTTTGATTTTGAGCACGACTACTTTGGGTTCAGCTTAGGAGGGACCCTTTCCTCCTCCCAGACGTGAACGAGACGGGCTGGCACCTGCTAAGCCCCACACAGACGGCCCACAGCACCCCCCAACATGGAGGAGCCCGTTCTGCTTCCCAGACCACAGAGAAGGAGCCCGAGGTTCCGAGAGTGACTTGCTCGAAGTCACACAGCCCATCGTGATGAGACCATCACCCCGAGCCACACCTGTCCACGCAGGCGCTCCACCGTCTGGAGTTCCGTGATCTGCGAGAAGACCTTTTCCCATGTGTTCGATCCTAAGGCAACACTTCTGCACCCTGACTCTGCAGGTGACTCCCTGGGGAGCTGTCAGGAGGCAGTTCCCACACAGCCGGCTGAGAGGGGTTGCCATTCTGCACCTCTACCCAGGCCCAGCGGGGCTGCGGTTGCTGGTCCGAGGGCTGGCTCTGGAAAAGCAAGCTCTACATTCCTGAAGGTACAGCCAATTGTTTGAGTCTCCAGATGGAAACGTCAGTATCTTCCAGCTACCATTCCAAGCGACGGCCCTATGAGGTACTCGTTACTCCTATCCCCATTTTACAGGTGAGGAAATTGAGACTCACATACTTGGGGGAGCTGCTCACGGGCACACCGCTGGTGACAGGTGAAATAAGAATCCGAACGCAGGCTGTCTGGTTCCAAGGCCCGAGTCCTTACCCCCTGGGTACGCCAAAGGGGAGGGTTTGTCTTGGCCCCTCTGTGGACACCTTATCAGTACTGATACATGCCCCCAGTACATCTGAGCTCCTCCGACTCTTTCTCTATGCACTTGAAGTACCTACAGGCACCGTCCAGGTAACAGAAACAGAGTCCCAGGGCCCAAGGAATATTTAGCTTCTTTCTAATTCCACTAATGGGGACCATGAGCACTGATGCAAGGACAGGTGGCCAGGGACACGAGGCCCAGATACAATAAGGAGAGGCAGGGACCAGGGCGGACGGGACACCACCTTCCCGTGGGTGCTGCCTCCGGGGTCTAATGCCAACGTCACCAGACAGTTCTCATTTTCAAGAGAAGCTGGAAATGGGGTTTGTGTGTGACACCTTTCCGTGCGTAGTTGTTGGTAAATAAGTCCGTCTGTTTCCAGGTTTGTGTGTGACAGCCTTCCGTGCGGTGTGTTGGTAAATAAGTCCGTCTGTTTCCAGGTTTGTGTGTGACAGCCTTCCGTGCGGTGTGTTGGTAAATAAGTCCGTCTGTTTCCAGGTTTGTGTGTGACACCTTTCCGTGCGTAGTTGTTGGTAAATAAGTCCATCTGTTTCCAGGTTTGCGTGTGACAGCCTTCCGTGCGGTTTGTTGGTAAATAAGTCCGTTTGTTTTTAACCATTAGACCAGGGGAAGCCCATCTACCCGTGAGATTCCTGGAAACCAGTTTACCCCGCCGTCCAGGGGGCTCTGTTGGGTTTGGAGGAAGAACCAACCTCCCTGACCCGAACCGCAGCCCCGAGGTTGGTGTCCTGAGTGCCCTTCCATGTAACTCCTCACGGAACTGAGAGGGTGACATGACCCAGCCTACCCGCCCCCCAAAATCAGACCCCAGCTCTCCTCTTGCTCCCGTCACTGTGTTAATGCCCTTTTAAAAAATGTGTTCTTTGTCCTACTTTGGGTTTAATCTTTAGTGTCTCCCCCTTAGGAAACCCTCACTAACCCTGGCTCACGTAAAAGGAAGAATGAGGAAGAGGAGCAGATCTGAGCTCGTCTGACACAGGTCGGGAAGGCGGTGAGTTGGCGGATCGGCACGGCTGTCTGGTGTGGAGCACACCGCAGGTTCCTGGACCGGCCTAGTGGCCTGCCCCCCCCCCCCCCGATGCTACGCCTCCCGTTTCACAGGCGAAGGTGCCGAGGCCCGCAGGTCAAAGCGCCCGGCTACGGCCACGCAGCCAAGGGAGGGAACGCAGGATTCAGACCTCGGGCCGCCGGACTCTGACTCCCTTGTTCCAGCCAGCCGCGTCGCCCCACAAAGCCGCTCGCAGGATGACTGACCACTGAGTAAGGTTGCCAGAATTAGCATAAAAATATGGGACATCCAGTTAAATCCGAATTTCAGACAAACAATGACTCATTTTTAGTATAAGTATGTCCCACGCAATTGGGGACACACTTATACTGAAAAATGAGTCATTGTTTACCTGAAATTCGGATTTAACTGGGCATCCTGTATTTTATCCCTGGCAGCTCCACACAAAAGCACTCTTCTGGCTAAAGCAGGAAGCATCACCTTTGTCCTAGGTTCCGCCTTGTAGTTAAATGCCCACCTCAGGGCCTTTGCACTTGCTCTACAATCTGCCTGGAGGGTTCATCTGCCTGCCTGATATCCCCATGGCTCCCTCCTTCACCTCCTTTGAGTCTCTGCTCTAATGTCATTTCACCGTTGAAGCCCTCTCCGGCCACCCTAAAATCTCAATGTCTCCCCATCCTGCCTTTCCCATCCTCCTGGCCATGTTCTCTCTTTCTCTGTGGCACGTACCACCACCTGAAATGTCACCTAGTGTCATGTGTCTTGTTTATGGTCTCTCCTCCCCAGTGCAGTGTGGGCATGCGTCTTGGTCCGATTGTTCGCTGCCGTAAACAGAGCCCCGAACGGTACCTGGTGTGTAGTAGACACTCAACTTTGCTGAGTGAACTCCCTGACGGACGTCTTGGTTTCTGTCTGACTCCAAATCAGGAGCTGGATCATCACTGGTACCCTGTCACCGGGGTGCTGAGTGACGGCTCATCATTCAGCCCCACCTCCTGGGGGGGTCAGGTGACAAAGCAGCCTGGACAGCTGGATATAGACTAGAACGGACACACGTCAAGTATCCACGTGTGGTTTCCTTTCTCCCTCGAGGGCTCTTGCCCCAGACCCTGAGCCCCAGGGGCACACACCGAGGCCAGCTCTCCGTGTTCACCTGCACTCAGCGCGCACGCGGGGGGCGAGCACGTCCGTGCGGGAACACGCTCTCACGGACGTCGTCGACGCGGCTACTGCTCGAGGTCTTCAGGCACGTTGCCTTCACCACCCCCTTCATCCTCCCAACTCTTCAGAAGTCGTTGTTTTTGTGCCCGTTTTACAGATGAGGAAACTGAGGTTCAGAGAGATGACGCGATTTCTCCAGGGTTCCCCGAGGAGAGAGATGGAGTGGAACATGACGCGGACAGCCTGGGTCTCCAAGCCCACCCCCCTGTAAACCAGGGGCACCGGCAACGCTGCCTGTGTGTGGGGGCTGGGGCGGGGCAGGTGATACCCATGGGTGCCCACCACAGGCAACCCAGCCCCCTCCTGGGACAGAGATGATTATGCTGGAGAAGGTCACCTGAGTGCTACCACGTCAAGCAGGCCAGAGGGACCAATGACATTAGAGCAGGACAACTAGCCAGACTTCTCAGTCATCGCCTTGGACATCTGAAGAAGCAAGTTCTGAGAAAGGAGGCTCATCACGAGAACATGGGAGTAGGGCTGGGTCCAGAGGCAGAAGGGCAGCCCGCGTGGCCATGACACGGCGAGCGAGCGGGCAGGACAAAGGACACTGTGCCCACCCCTGGGTCCCCATTCCCACCTAGTCTTTTGAGAGTGATCTCCGGACTTGGGCAGTGCCCTCTC
Organism: Molossus molossus; assembly: GCF_014108415.1. Classification (NCBI taxonomy): domain Eukaryota; kingdom Metazoa; phylum Chordata; class Mammalia; order Chiroptera; family Molossidae; genus Molossus; species Molossus molossus. The sequence continues at coordinate 3,977,114 of NW_023425399.1, read as the reverse complement.
TGAGCGACTACCTGGCAACCCTGGGATTTTATTTATTCATTGATTCCTTCGCATATATTTATTTAGTTTTTACAGGTCTTGGGGTGGCAACAAGCAGTGGAAAGACATTCCAGACCCTTCAAGCTCCACTTGGGGGAGACAGATGAGAAACACGAATGAGTAACGAGTGCCACCGAGGAAAATAAAGCAGCGGGGGCTGGGGGCTGCCGGGGGGGCAGGCACCTCTGGAAAGATGATGTCTGAGAAGCCAGGCATGTGACCAGCACTGAACGGGTCTTCTTACCGAAGGCATCCGCAAGGGCAAGACCCCTGAGGTGAATGCCAAGGGCATCTCGGCTACTTAACCTTCTAACTCCAGCTTTTCCTGACACCTGGTGGTTCCCTGCGCCCAGAACCCCGGAAGCAGGTGCCTTTATGATGGAGGGGAGTAGGCACCTAATTCTTACAGCCGGAAGAACTCAGCCCAAGCTTCCAGCCTGGGCCCCAAGCAGGGTCCGGACGTGGGTGTTGCTGGGTGCGGGCCCGCCTCTCCTGGTCTGAAGCTCAGCATCCTCCTCAGCCAGAACCTTCCCCAGCCACCTCTGTGGAGTGTGCTCCCGGTAAATTATCTGCAGTTGCAAAACCAGGAAGCGTGATGCTCCCACACATCAAAGAGGTCGCGCAGATTGCTGTCCCCTCGGACCAGGCCTCCTCCCGGAGCAGCTGTGTGGATACCAGATCCAGGCTGCCTGCTGAGGGCTCCAGGGAAGGGTGGACGCGACCGGCGTCTCAAGCCACCCCGCCCCCGCCCCTACCTCAGTGCTGTGAGCTGTGGCTCCCACGTCCCTCCGCGTCTTTGGCACCGCGGCCCTGGTTTTGCCTTTATGGGGTAATATTCTTTGATTCCCAAATGCCTTGTGGGAATTTGCTGGGAGGTGGGAACCAGAAAAACAAAAGGATGATTTACAGAAGTTCAAAAGGCTCTTTATAACCAGAAAATTTAATTTACAGACATTTGGTTCTTTCATTTCCATTTTTGAAGGAGAAAAAAACAATCCATTGAGTGTGGCCACATGGAGCCCCCTTACTTGGAGGTTAGTCCAAGGCCTCTGGGATGTCAGAGGGCCTCCTTGGCGTTAAGCAGTAAACAGGCCAAGCAGATAAAACCATCCTGTGTTTAAAAAGTGGGTCTGTCTCCTCCGAGGCAGAATTTTTATGGATCAAGCAACAGAACGTGACTCAGAGAAGTCATCTGTGAGCAGGCCCCCTGAGGACACAGCTCTCCCACAGGGCCGAGCCCTCCCACAGGCGGCAGGCTGGGGTCTGGGTCCTCCTCTGTGTCTGGCTTCACCCGCCTCCTCGAAGCCCCATTTTCCAGAGGAGTTTGGTGTTGCCAAGGTCACCTCCGCACTCTGCTGACCCAGCACCTGAGACGCCCTTTCTCTCCCGCCCTGGTCATTAAAACGTTGGCGTGGAAAAGGACTTCCTGGTCAGGGAGGCTTGGGAAACGATGAGCTGCAGAAAGGTAAACCGGTTTCTTCCCTGCAGGACTTCTCGGTCTCTAATTAGAGAGCAGTGTTTCCCTGAGCTGTACTTGGAGTCGGGAGCCTCTCAGGTACCGGTGAGACAAGCCCAAGTCAGCTGGGGCTCGAGCGGGCGGTCCGGTCCGGGCAGTGCCGGCCCAGGGCTCACAGGTGACCTCTTCTCCCGGCTCTGCGCTGTCCGTCAGTCTCTCTGTTCCAAGTTGGTGTCTGTTTGAATGTTGGCTTCATTATTCCTGACCACAGACAGGCTTCCTCTGCAGGGCAAGGGGACTCAGCCTCTGATTGTTCCAGACCTACAGCATCTGGGGTCACCCTGGGGGGGGTGGGCTTCTTCTTTCGCTCGCTCTCGGGAGAGGCCACCTCTTGGACCAGGGGGTGGAACACCTGGATTTCCTGAGTAGGTCACCTGCGCACCTCTGAGTCAGCCTCCCCTGCGACTTGTGCCATGGGGCAGGAGGAGTCCCTCGAAAGCAGGGGGATCCTGTCGCCAGAAAAAAAGGGGGGAAGGGACTCTTAGGTGGGCAAACCAGGTCTGATCAAGCACCCAGCTGAGCTGGGGCCCTGCAGACAGATGCCTGGGAACCAGCACTTCTCACTGCCAAGTGGCCACTCTGTCCTCGAACTCCACCCTTGTGTGGCCGTTGGCCGACCCTCAGCCCTGGCTGCCCTGTGCTCACTGGTTTGTGAGGCCCCAGAGGGCACGTCTATGCCGTTGTCTGCTGCTTTCTGTGTCGGGACTCTCCACAGTCCGTGTTCAACCAGCCAAATGACAGCAGAGTTCTCGGAGCCCCCGCACGGTCCCTCCCTCAGCCTAGCTCTCGGCCAGGCCTGCTGCCGTCTCCAGCCCTCAGTAAAGGCTGCCTGCCGGCCCACGGTCCCACCTGCCTTGTTCCCCCCGCAGCACCTGGTGCGCAGCAGGCGGTGAACCAGGGAAGGGATGTCATTTGCCAGAGCTGTTTGCTTGTGTCTTGGTTGGCCTCTCCCTTTGTCCCTACCCTTCATCACGTGTCTTCAAGAGGGAGGGTTCATTCTGCCGGGGGGCTCACCCTGTCTCCACGCCACAGGCATTCACCGTGTGCGCGGCTCTGTTCGGAGAGTGGCGGGCACAGGAGCAAACAACATGCACCAAGTACAATTCCTGACTCGTGGAGCGTCTGCCCTGATGGGGCTGTCAGACAAGGGACCTGCTGAGGCTGAGCAGGGGTTCAGAGGGACAAGGTGCTACGTTAGCCACTGTGGTCAGGTAAAGCCTCTTGGAGGACATGTGTCTCAGCAGAGACCGCTAGAAGCAGTGGGGAGGAAGCTGCTCACACCACTGGAGAAAAGCATTCTAGGTCACAGGAACAGAAAGTGCAAAGGCCCCGAGGCAGGACATGCTTGGTGTTTGAGAACAGCCTGAGGTCCTTGTGTCTGGAGCACCGGGGAAGAGTTGGAGTTAGGAGCTAGGCTTGGAGACTTCATCAGCAGCTACGTCATGGAGGGCCCTGAATGCCACTGTGGCAGAGACTCTACCAGGGCCCCTAATTATTCCACCTCCTGATGTTCACGCCTGTGTCATCTCTTCCCCTTGAGCATGGAGAGACCTGTGATTTACTTCCAACCAGTAGAATATGGCAAAGGTGACAAATTAACCGTCACTGGGGGTGAGCATATGGTGGGTGAGTCTCAGGTCCTGGTAGCCAGGGGCACAGAGATGGCTGAGGGGTGTCTGTGTCTTCGGGGGAGGGAGAGGCGGCCGGGACTGTGACCGTGTGAAAACACTGTGGGGGGAAGGAACTGAGGCACTGTGATTTCTACCTCCTGCCCAGCCTCCTAAGTGCTGGTTGAATTGAAGGGAAAATAGGCCTCACAATTGATTCCACGCAGAACATGTCACCTTGCCATCCTACCCATCGTTCAAGATGCTCAAGGTCAAAGATTTCACTTCTGATAAATCCAACACTGAGTAACGGTCACTTATGAGATCTCACTGTGTGCCCAGCACTAGCCTCACTATCTGAATTGGTAGGATAGCGTTTGGCTGTAATGTAACAGAAACCGGCCCATAATAGCTTGACCAAAAAGGGTGTGTGTGGGTTTTTTCCATGCAGGAAGTGTATAGGTGAGCAGTCCAAGGCTAATGCAGCTTCTCAGAAAAGAATGCAAATAACTTCCTGTTCTGCTGTCTTAGCCTGTGGTTTGCTTCCTCATGGTTGCAGTGTGGCTGCTCCAGCTCCAGGCATCACACCAGCCTTCTAGGCAGGATGAATGAAAGGAAGAGGAAGAACAAGGGGAAACAATTGCCTTTCCCAACTAATATCAACACATCTCATCAGCCATGTTGGGGTCACACAGGCACCCTTAGCTGAAAGGGAGGCTAACTAGTGAGAATTTTTAACTGGAACCGTGTTGATTCTGGTAAAAAGGGAAGAAGGGGAGAATGGATACTGGGTCAGCAACCAGCAGCATCTGCCTCAGCACATCACAGGCTTAATTCAATTCTTCTTCCCAACATCCTTGTGAGGAACGGAGAGTTCACATCTACTAGATCGGGGCTCAGCGAAGGACGGCCCACCGGCCTCATTCAGTCACCTACTATAGTTAATGAAGTTTTACTGGAACACAGCTGCAGCCATGTCTCCACATTACCTGTGGCTGCTTTGATCTGCAACCGCAGAGCTGAGTCGCTATGACAGAGACCGTGGAGTCTGCAGAGTCAAAAATATTTACACTCTGACGCTACTGCAAATGGTTTGCCGCCGCCTGCATTAAAGCCTTGCTCCCCGTGCGTGGTGGGGGGCCGGCAGCAGCAGCGTCTCCGGAGCTGAACTCAGGCCCATCAGGCCTGCTGAGCAGAACCTGCCACTTACTGGCCTGGTGGGCTGCGCAACCCGCGGAACCTTCCCGAGGCTCCCTTTTCTCCCCTGTGGAAGGGCCAGAACCACCTCTCTGGTCTACATCCAGAACGAGCAAGGAGACAGCCCGCGGGAAGTGCCTGGTGTGAGAAGCCTCAGGAAATAGTAACTGGTCTCTAGCGGTGGTCTTCACGGCAGCCTCACAGGTACACTTTCCCGGGGGGCGCTTTCGCCTTCCTCTGGGGAGACAGGACGCCAGGCTCCATCCCCTCCGGGTTGCGGGGCACCGGACTGGTACCGCGTCCTCTGGGGCTTTTATCCGCTTAGCACAGCAATGCTTCTGTCTGATTGTTCCCCTGTGGCCTTCGGGTAGTGCTTGGGTGTCGGCACTTGAGGGTCCTCCTCAGGTCCTAGCAGGCACCGTCCCCCAAGTGGAGTCCAAAGCAGTTAGACCTAGTCCTTCGCCCACTTGTGTTTAGATCTGCTCGAGAGCCTGAATGGAAATGGGCTGCGTGGGCCCCCGCACAACAGCCCGCAGCCCCTCGCGAAATCTGGACGAGGAATCCAGAGGTCAAACGAGGTGACCTTCTGAACCTAGCCATCCTTCGCCATTTCATCTTTGCCAATACAGAAAAATAAATAAAAACTAGTCTGGAAAAAAACAAAAACACATTTTAAAATAACTTCTTTCAGGTGGTCTATTCCAAAGACTCAGTGGCACTAAGCTCATTTGTTGTCCCATGAAGTTGGCCACGAAAGTCCCATCCTCCACGGCACACGCAGCTCCGCTTCGGGGTGCTTCTCTGCTTCCGGAAGGTTCGCGAGGTTCCCCACCAATGCCCCTGCCTGTGCGCAGTTCCTCAGCCGGACAGTCCGAAGCCGCAAAGCTTCCTGGGCAGGCACTTGAAATCCCCCGGGACACTCCCCTGCCCAGGCCTGGGCTCCACGGCCCGGCCGCAGTGTCCCTCGCAGACGGGACCAGCACCAGCCCAGGCTCCTCGCGGGGTCTCTGCGCAAACCCGATCACCTCGAGCTCGTGCGGGAAGAGCAGTGCTCCGGTTACCGGGGGCTTCCGAAGCTTTTAATAGGAAACACTTGTGCCAGAGAGCAAGGCCTTGCCTGTGTGCAGCTTCAGCTGTAAATTATCTGCTCCGCGGATCCATCCGGAATCTCCGCGCGGGCGCGCTCCGCGGCTCGGCCGGCCCAGGTTGGCCGCTTGGTGCAGATAGATTTTCAGCGGCTGCGTCCAACCGGCAACCGGGGGGACAATAAGAACAGAACTTCTTTTGTTCTGATTAAACTGTTTTTAATGGTCCCTTCTAGGCCGAGCCCTAGTGGAAGTCTCAACAAGGTCGCTCATTGAGACGTCCTTGAAAGAGCCAAGTGGAGCAGAGCGCCAGGGAGCCCTCGGGAGGGGCCAGCGGCCCTTTGCTCAGCCCTGGTGGTCCTGCGGCAAAGGGGAACCGGGCTATTTTATTTGTTGTCTGAGATAGAAAAGGGGAGGGGGGCTGTCGAGAGCGGGACTGTCCCACGAATATCCATAATTAGCGCCTGCAAAGTGTTAGGGACACACACACACTCTCAAACGTCATTCTGAAGGGCCAGGGGTTCCTAAAATCTGAAAACCCAGAAGCTGGGAAAGCAAATCCACTAAATGGAACAACATGTGTTCCCCTGGCCCGAGAACTCGGGCTGCATTAAGGGAGCCACATTTCTGACCACTTTGCTTGTCATCTGGAAGTCTCGGGAGTCCCTTTGGCTCGCGCAGAATCCGGAACACAGAAGGGAGAAACGAACTGAAAGGTGCCAACCAGTCACAGGGCACAACGTGCTGCCCGCTCAACAGCCCTGTTAAAACCCGAGGTCCCGGTGTCCATCCTCTGAGCGGCTCCCAGGTGGCACCTGAAAGGTGCTGTCTAGGTAACAGGGACCAAGAGACAAGAAAACAAAGGCTGTGGTTTTTCCCTTGGAGACAGTCCCCCACTTTTCACTGCACGCTGCCAAGGAGACTTTGACAGTGCTATTTCGTTCTTTCCTAGAGAACACACTCTGGTTGCCCCGTATCAGTGAGGTCTACACCAGGGGTTTCTGCCACCGGGGGGAACGTGTGTCAATATCTGGGGACATTGTTAGTTGTCACAACTCGGGAGGGGGTGCTATTGGCATCTAGGGTGGAGGCCAGGGATGCTGATCGACATCCTGTGACGCACAGGACACGGCGGAGGAAGATCCACCCAAATGCCCACAGGGCCGAGGCTGAAAACCCAGCCCAGCCCCCACCCCATCGCCCACATCAGAGGGACCGGGACGCTGGGATGCTCGCTGGGTGGAGGGTTGGGAAAGATGTCGCGGCTTTGCGACTGGACTGGCGGAGGCGCGATCATTACAACAAGGGGCTGTGGCTCTTTGAAGCAAGGGCTTTGGGGTTAGTCTTTACTTGGCACTAAATCATCTTAAATTGCATGGGAAATGGAATACAATTCAAGTCATATTACTAATCAATCTTTCAGTGGAATAAATCAAGGGGAATGATGCTCTATTAAATCTGTAAGTAATTAAAGGTCATGCGGACTTCGTGGGGGAAGTCGTGGGCTTTCATCACGTCTCCCTCATGCTCACCTCCTCCCCAAAAACGCACCTGCTTCCATCACAGGGGACTGTCTGGAGGCAGAGCACGCTTGGTATTTGACATATTGATTTATTAGTCATGTTTCTTTTCCTCTGAGAAGTAATGAGAAGGGGCTGATAGAGAGCTTTGAACAGAGAAGAGGAAGGTGAAACTTAGGATCCGAGTCCCAAGGTTTGAGTCCTGGCTCTGCCAGCTGTGTGACCCCGGGTAACCCGACTCCCTTCTCTGAACCCTGGGCTGTCTCATCTGTGCAGGGGAAATAACGACCGCTCCTTCCTCCAAGGGTTCTTACCAAGCCCGAAATGCGATCGCGGATGTAAACTCACCCACTCCCTGGCCCTGGGAAGTGGTCAGGACATGTTGGCTATCTCTATGGCCCAGACTTGTCCCTCGGCAGGTTCTGGGGAGCCTGGAACAATGAGGTCTCCCTGCCATGTGTTCTTGGGGCACCCCGGTTCTCCACACCCATGTCATCATACTGGCTCTTGTGACATTTGGGACTGGAGTCTGTCTTCCCCAAGGGAATGTAAGCCCCATGAGTACAGAGCAGGTCTGTCTCAGCGCCTGGGACGGGCACACAGTTAGCATCAATACATGCTCATGGCACGAATGAACGGCAAAGCGGGCATTTGATAGATGTCAAGAGCCCGGACTTCTAGTCCTTCCTTGACAACCCTCAGCTACAGACCTGGAGAACACAGACAGCAGCCTTCTCTTTCCCTCGGGATTGCACACCTAACCTATCGGCAGGTCCTGCCACCTGTGCCTTCAAGGTGGCGTCGGAATCTACCCAGCTCTTCGACCTGCACCTGAATCCAAGCCGCCATCACCTCTGCCTGGACGGTGGCCATGGCTCCCTCCCGGACCTCTCCCTCAAGCCCACGCCGCAGTTCACAATCGCCCCCGCCCTGGCTACCCTTACCCCGATGTTCCAGCCACCCTGGCCTCTTCCCCAAACATCACTACCCAGACTGCTCTATCAAAATAGCCTCATCTAGCCCGGCCAGTGTGGCTCAGTGGTTGAGCGTCGACCCTGCACCAAGAGGTCGCCAGTTCGAATCCCGGTCAGGGCACATGCCCAGGTTGTGGGCCCGATCCCCAGTGGGGGGCATGCAGGAGGTGGCCAATCGATGTTCTCTCTTATTGATATTTCTCTCTCCCTTCCTTTCTCTCTAAAATCAATTAAGAAAGACAATAAAAAGAAAATAGCCTCTTCTATTCTGCAGCATTACAAACTAAAGACACTGCCCCCAATTAGTCGCTCTCGAAATCCATGTTAGTAAAGGCTCTTCAGGAAGCTGATGATACCACTCCACAAAATGAGATCACACCGTCACATAGCACCCCCTGGTTTCCATAGGTCCTTGGCTTTGCTGTCCCCTCCATGGAGCAGCTCCTTGGTGGTCAGCGGTCTTAGGGGTACCCTCTCCCCTTCATGGGTGGCTTTGAGGCTAGTGGCCAAGCTCAGACTGACTGAAATCTGAGTTTCGTCCAGCATCAAGGTCCAACCCAGTAGTCTCTCTTTTTTTTGTATCCTCACCCGAGGACATGTCTTTCCCCCATTTTTGTTCAGATAGAGCGGGAGGGAGAGAGAGGAAGAGACAGAGAGAGAGAAACATCAGCGTAAAAGAGACACATCTAGTGGTTGCCTCCAGCACGACCCTGACCAGGGCCAGGGACGAATCGCAACCGAGGTACGAGCCCTTAACTGGAATCAAACCCGCGACTCATTGGTCTGCGGGCTGACGCTCTAACCACTGAGCCAAACCGGCCAGGGCCCAGTATTCTCTCTTTTTTATAATCCTCACCCGAGGACATTTTTCCATTTTTTGTTCAGATAGAGCGGGAGGGAGAGAGAGGAAGAGAGAGAGAGAAACATCGACGTGAAGGGACACATCGAGTGGCTGCCACCCACACGACCAACCAGGGCCGGGGACAAACTGCAACCGAGGTACGCGCCCTTAGCGGGAACCGAACCCGGGTCTCTCTGTACCGCAGGCCGACGCTCTAACCGCTGAGCCAAACCGGCCAGGGCCCAGTATTCTCTTTTAATATCACTTTAGTTATTACAGATAACAATGACCAAGGGATTATATATTATGCTTTTTAAATTATTATTAATTTGCACTTCCTTATGCATCTAATAAGCCAACTCCCCAGGAGCTGGACCCAGCTCTGAACCCCACTGGTAACTTTCTCCCTGGCAGCGATCACGGCTCAGCTGCCGCTCCGTGCCATGGGCGACCACGTGGCCACTCAGGAATCAAAAGTCCCTCCTGTTGGCCTCAGAGGAACCCAACCCTGTTGGCATCTTCATCTCAGACGTCTAGCCTCTAGAATTGTGAGAAAATAAATTTGTCATTAACTCAAAAAAAAAGAAAAGAAAAGTCTCTACCTTTTCAACCTTTCTTTTCTCAAGCTACGTGTTTCTATGAGCCAGGCTGTCCTAACAAATCCCACTTGTGACACCAACTATGATCTGTGTCTACTCGAAATATTGTAGGTTTTGTCCTACACCGATCAACTCTCCAACTCTCTGGACACCGACGGGGTGTCCTACAACTCAGTCCGATTCTGACCCTAGCCACCTGGACCTAGCAGGAGCCCTCCATCCCTGAAGACGGCCCCACATCAGATGCAGACTGCGCGTCCTGGGCCTCCAGGACTTCTGAGCAACTAGCTATTGATTGGGGGTCCCTGTGATTCCCCCTTCCTCAGCGTCAACCATTTGCTATAATGGCTCTCTGAATTCGGGGCAACAGTTACTGATAGTCACTGGTTCATTATAAAGGATCGTATAAAAAATACAAACGAACAGCCAGATGAAGAGGTAGGGACATAGAGAAAGGTCCCTAAATGAGAAGCTTCTGTTTCTGTAAAGCTGGGGCACACACCCCATCACGTGGATGTGTTCACTAACCCAGAAGCTCCCTGAACATCATCATTCAGGGGGATGTTGTGGAGGTCCCATCACGCAGGTATGATCAGTTATTAACTCCATCTCCAGTCCTTTCCTCCCCCCAAGACGGGGTGCAGCCGCTGGCTCCAAGCTTCTAATCAAGATTTGGTCTTTCCTGCGCCCAGCCCCCATCACGAAGCTATTCAGGAATCTGCCAAGAGTCGCCTCATTAGAAGAAAAGAGGTTCCTATCACTCACAAAATTCCAAAGGATTTCTAGGAGCTCTGTGTCAGGGGCCAGAGGCAGAGACCAAGTATCAGAACAAAAGATGCTCCTATCACCCCTATTACTCAGGAAATTCCAAAGGTCTTAGGAGCTCTGTGCCAGGAACCGGGGATAAAGACCAAATATATATTTCTCATTAGATTACAGCCTCTCCACCAGCACCCTCATCTTCCCTCCTGCTAATACCATTATCTGTAATACTCTCGACTCCTCCGCCGTGTGCTCTTTCTCCTCCCATGGGAGCCGCGACTTTATCTCCCTTATCACCGTATCCCTAATGCCTAGGAGAGAGCCTGGCCCATTGAAAACAGCACTCAGTAAGTACTTAGTGAGTGAATGGATTAATTTAAATAATTGATGATTGACTCATTCACGGTGACGAGCCTAGGTTCCGAAGCCAGGCTCCCCGGACTCATAGCCCGATGGCTGCTCATCCTAGCCAGCTGTGGTGGGGCTTGCGATTTGGGCATGTGGCTTCCGTTCCCTTGGCTCCACAATGAGGGGCGGCTGTTTCCGTCTTTGGCGTGATTGCAAGGGGTAAGCATGGACAGTACACGCAGCTTAGCCGGGGACTGGCATCCTGGAGACAATGACTTGTGGAGTGAGTGAACGTCTTTGACCCCTTTTCAGTACAGTCCCGCGCTCATTCCTGTTCACCGACTCGGTGGAAGAACCTACGGAATGATGATTCTCAGCGGTTTCTGACCGACTGAAAGGGCAGTTTCGTAGGGTTCAGTCTCGATGAGTAGGCAGGACAAGTATATCACTGACCTTGCGAATAAATAAAATCACAGTCAAGCAAAAGCGAGGGACCTTGGAGGCCACACAAGCAGGAAACCCTGGAGCCAGCCTTGAATCTAGAACTTCTGCTGTGTCCCCCCTGGGACACATGTGATGCCAAGAGAACTGAGAACCCCTCTGTTCTCCCCGGGTGCAGGAAAGAGGCACCTACCAAAACAGAGGTGCCAGCAAGTGGGGGGGCAGCAGGGGGAGGGCCATGGCAGGGACCGCTTCCCGGCTGAGCAAGAAATGAACTCATTCTGTGATAAGAAGATCAGTTCCTACCCAGCCCCCAGGAGAAACCCATCCTCTAAGCATATCACACATTTTCCTTTCTTCCCTTCCCCTTCTCCCTCCCTCCGTTCCTTCCTTCCTTCCTTCCTTCCTTCCTTCCTTCCTTCCTTCCTTCCTTCCTTCCTTCCTCCTTCCTTCCTTCCTTCCTTCCTTCCTTCCTTCCTTCCTTCCTTCCTTCCCTCCCTCCCTCTCTTCCTCTCTCTCTCCCTCCCTTCTTTCTCTTCATTTTTTAATTAAACAATGACAGGATTCCTTTCTAGCAGTTTCACAAGGGGTGAAATCGCTTAGCAACCTTAATTATTTTCAACTTAATAACTTCCTGGGGTGGGGGAGAGCTGGAGCCCCCGCGAGGGAGATCCTTGCTGGTTAAGCTGCTCAGAGCAGGCTCAGGAGCAAATGAAGCGTTTGACCAAATGCTTCTCATATTTTCCCTCTCCCTGGTCAGCGCCTTTGTTTGGAGCGAACTTTTTCTCCCCGATAAACAGGACTGACGACGGCTGACTACAATTTTTTCAGCTGGCTGTAGCTTCAAAGGTTTGAGGGGTTTGAATTCCAGGCTTGTACATGACTTTTCTTTTTCTTTCTTTTTTTTGTTTTTAATGTTTGCTCTCAGACACACCTAGAGTAGATAGTAGAAATAGGAATTTCATCTTCAAATGAAGGAGGACGAGGGAGGCATGTTGCAGGGAGCGGTTATTGGTGGGGTCAGACCAGCGTGGACAGTTTCCAGTGGGTCACTGTGCACTGGGCAACGGTAGAGAGGTTGGCACTGCCGGAGTCCAGCCCACTGCTGCCAAATAACCATGGGAAACAGGTGCCAAGCCCTGACCATGAGCCCCTCATGGAGACACAAAGTCATGAAACTCAAACCATCCTAGGAGGAGGGTGTCAGGATTACTGAGGGAGAAGCTGAGGCACAGAGAGGTTAGGCAACTTATCTTGGGTCACACAGCTGCGCAGTGAAGCTGCCTCCCCGGAGTCACTCCTTGTACCCACGACGAACACTCAGTGAGCAAGCAGCCATAAATCGAGACCAACGAAATATCTACTTTGAGTGATTCAAAGAGATAAAGGCATGAGATTCTGGGAAGGGATCCCTTACGAAACATTTACCCATTTCCTGCCTCTCCCAGCTGGCAAGACACATCTGTAAATACCAAAGGCGAAACGATTCGAACAGATTAGGGTTCAGACCGAGCGCTCGGCTTGCTGGTTGGTCATGTGACCTTAGGCGAGTCATTTAACTCCGAGTCTCCACTGTCCTCCTCTGGAGAACGGAGCCAGTGGCAGTGCGTGGGAATTAAGGGAGAGAGACGAGGGGGTACCGAGAGACTTCATTCGGCATCTGCTCTGTGCCCACGAACGCACCCCGCACTTTGCTAGGGTTCTCTTGACCCTTGGAACCGGATCCGTTGCAGAGGCAGGGGAACTGAGGCTCAGAGAGAACGCGTCCCTCCAAGGGCACGTGGCAAGGGCAGGGCAGAGTGGCCACGGAAACCCAGGCCGGGCGGGGCAGCCCTGCCCACCTCCCAGCCCCTCTCCGTACTCACTTCCTGCCATGTTTCTCCTCACGAGAGGCTCAGTATCCGCTCTGCCGTGCCGGCTGCTAAGCGACCCGACACCGTCGCTGGACAGGCAGCCCTGACGCCCTCACCTGACCCCTTCACTGTTGAGAAGTGATTTAATAAAGAGAAGGCTTGGAGGGAACTGCTGAGGTCCGTTTACCACCACTCCCCTCACCAGGCAGCGCTGTGTCAGAGGGGAACAGGGTCAGGGGTCTGAGAAACCCCGAGTCCCACAGAGCAGCCTGTGCAGACACGCCCCACTCCCCGCCCCCCAGCAGAGGAGAAGCCGGTGGGGAATCCTTGCAGCCCCCAAGGACACAGCTCTGGTGAGATGTTCCAACCTCAGTGTCAGGACTCCCGGGGTTCTTTGTCATGTTCACGAATCATTGTAACAGAGGGTTTGAGCAGAACCCTCATCCGGCTTTTCTGTTCTTTGAATGAAATGGGTTCATAGGTGATAAACAGCCATCGGCTCCACCGCTACAGGCCAGTGTCCCCGCAAACTGTCGATCACCCTGGAGGTTATCGTCGTCCTGATAAGTGAACGTGGGGGGCAGGGTGAGCCAGGGTTGGGGCTCCCTGTCCCAGAGGAGCAAGGGAGAGCAGTGGTTTTCCCTGAGCCGGCCTGGTTAGAGGAGGCCAGCTCCCACCCACTGGGCTCCCCTCCGACCCCCATGGCTGCACTGCCAACCCCAGGATGGGCACGTCCCTCTCCTGCACCCGCTGCCCTCTCTGTCACAAAGCCCTGCCATGTGCCAGGCACTTTTCTAGGCCTGGGGCAACCCAAGAGTGAATGGGCGCCCGGAGCAGCCGAACAAAAAGGGCCAGTGACCCAGTGCAGTGCGTGATGGCACTATGGGTAGTGCCCGGAAGGGGCGGAGCAGGGCCTGGCCCAGGGGTCCACTGGGAGGAGGTGCTGTTCATCCAGGAGGCTGGGGTAGCCAGGCCGCGTCTCCCAGAACTCCCTCCCCCATGGTGTCTGAGGGGCTGCATGCACACCCCAGGGCTGTCACAGCAGAGGACCAAAGCCCAGAACGCCCTCCCCCATGGTGTCTGAGGGGCTGCATGCACACCCCAGGGAGGCCACAACAGAGGACCAAAGCCCAGAACTCCCTCCCCCATGGTGTCTGAGGGGGTGCATGCACACCCCAGGGAGACCACAACAGAGGACCAAAGCCCAGAACGCCCTCCCCCATGGTGTCTGAGGGGCTGCATGCACACCCCAGGGAGGCCACAACAGAGGACCAAAGCCCAGAACTCCCTCCCCCATGGTGTCTGAGGGGCTGCATGCACACCCCAGGGAGGCCACAACAGAGGACCAAAGCCCAGAACTCCCTCCCCCATGGTGTCTGAGGGGGCTGCATGCACACCCCAGGGCTGCCACAACAGAGGACCGAAGCCCAGAACGCCCTCCCCCATGGTGTCTGAGGGGGTGCATGCACACCCCAGGGCTGCCACAACAGAGGACCAAAGCCCAGAACTCCCTCCCCCATGGTGTCTGAGGGGGCTGCATGCACACCCCAGGGCTGCCACAACAGAGAACCGAAGCCCAGAACTCCCTCCCCGATGGTGTCTGAGGGGTGCATGCACACCCCAGGGAGGCCACAGCAGAGGACCAAAGCCCAGAACTCCCTCCCCCATGGTGTCTGAGGGGTGCATGCACACCCCAGGGAGGCCACAGCAGAGGACCAAAGCCCAGAACTCCCTCCCCCATGGTGTCTGAGGGGTGCATGCACACCCCAGGGAGGCCACAGCAGAGGACCAAAACCAAGGTGGCTTAAAATGACAGAAATGTCTTCCCTCACAGCCTGAAGTCCAACACGGAGGTGCGGGCAGGGCTGTGCTCCTACCACGCCTTTAGGGGAGGGTCCCTCCTGCCTCCTCCACCTTCTGGCCACCCCAGGCGGTCCTTGGCTCTCGCTGCGTCACTCCGGTTCTGCCTCTGTTTTCGCGTCCCTGTCTTCCTTCCGTGTGTCTTAGTCCAAACTTCCCCGTCCTTCAAGGCCACCAACCCTAATGATCGCACCCTACTCTAACCTGACAGCATCTTTGGACCTTGACAAATTACATCCCCATCAACCCCATTTCCAAATGAAGTCACGCTCTGAGCCCAGGGGTTGGGCTTCAGCCTATCTTTAGGGAGGACACAACCTAACCCATAGGGGCCTGGCAAGGGAGATTCTTGCGTGAGAGCCGGAGGGCAGGGAAGCCACAGAGCCTGGGGCTCACACACAGCGCTCACGGCTCACCGGCTGGCTGACATCTCTGGCACCAGGTGACCCCCAGGCCTGCCACTGACCCCTCCCCTGGCTCCTCCTTCAGCTACGACTCCTGGGCCGGGCATGTGTTCAGCTCCGTGATGGAGCCACTGCAGGACTCTCGTCACCGTGGTCAGAGGGACAAGAGCAGACACAGAATCCCGTCTGTCCTGGGGGCCCAGCTCAGGCTTACGGGTTCAAGCACATTCCTGCTGTGCCCAGTTTTCATCACCTCCCCCTCCTGTCTGTCCTCTGGACTCTCAGGGCCAGCATCTGGCCTGCTAAGCTCCCCTTTCTGCTCTGTGCTCCCCTCCCCGCCTCTGGGGGACCCCTGCGCCCACCACCCTCTCCAGGGCACGGCCAGGGAGCGGAAGCACCTGCTGTGGACGCCCAGCGACCCCTTCCCCGCCCGGCCTCTGGGTGCCCCTCACAGTCAGAGCCCCTGCGGGATTCTGAGCCTGGCGTCGTGCCTGAAGCCACCCCCAAGCTTGGCTTTTCCCAGCCCCGTCCAGCTGCGCCTAGGTGCACACCCTCAGTAACCCCGGCACCACGGGCGGGGCGAACCAGCGCCCCAGGGTCTACTTCAGGGGGGACTCTAACAGAGACACGTAGCTAAGCGGTGCGAGCAGCCGGCTAGGGGGCCAACTGGTCGTGTTCAAGTTTCGGGAAGCCAACACCGGGGTTATCAGTGCGCCACGTGTGGGTTTTGAGGAGCTTCTCCAGCGGGCCCCACTCTGTGCCAGTGAGGCCACTGGGGCAGGACTGACAAAGGGGCCCCTTGGCCCACAGGACGCGCAGGTCCGGCCACACAGGTTGCCCTGCGGTGGGACAGGTGGACCCGAAGCGAAGCCCACTGGGACTGTCGGGAGGAACACCCACCTTCTCGTGATTTGGAAGTAATGTGAGTTGCAGCAAAGTTGCAGAAACCAGACAGAGCTCTGGTGTGCCCTCCCCCAGCTCCCGTAGTGGCAGCCTCTCATACCCACAGCACAGGGCATCTTTCACGAATTCACACCGAGGTACTCAGGGCTGGCAGCTGCGCCCCACCCACGGGGCGGTAAGTCAGCGACTGTGGCTGCAGGAAGGGGAACTCTGCCTTATGGGCCTTTGTGATGTAGTGACCCTGTCACCTGAGAGCTTTGCAAGCCACTGGGGTGGGGCGGGCAAAGCCATCCCCCCTCCTCTAAGCAGGCCCCAGGTCCAGCACCTCCCTCCAGTCCGCCCCGCCCCCCCCCCCCCCCCCCCCGACCGTTCCAACTGCCTTCATGAGGCCAGGAAACAGCCCAGGCCCTCTCCCATCCTTCAGGACTTTCTCTTCCTCGGAGTTCCAGAGGTGTCTCGACATTCACCGCTTAGTCACCCCCACTCAGCCCAGGGCTACCTGCCCTCAGAAACAAGTCTGTCTCCCTCCTGATAAGCCCTGGGGGGAAGTCTGGGCATCTGGGAGCCAAGGTGCTGATCTAATTGGCTGAGCAAAGCAACTGACACTAAGATGTGAAGCACTGATAGGCCTCACCTGGCGGATGCCTGCGCCCGCCCGAGGGAAGCTGGGGGTCTGGGCCTGTGCGGCGGGGCGGGGCGTGCAGCAAGGGGAGGGCACTAAGGTGGCGTCCTGGAGGTGCTAGAAACTGCCAGAAGGGGCCACCTAGATGTCACCCGGAAGTGAAAGGGCCGCTCCCTTCTTGCTTCTTCACCTTTGCAGGGATTCTCTGTCCCGCCCTGTTCCTGCTAAGGAACATCAAAGCCTCCCCCTGGGGAGTCTTGCCCTTCTGTGGATGGAACTCTGCCAAGCTCTGTGCCCTAATCATCCCCAGCCACCCCAGAGACCCCCAAAGGCACGATCAGGCCACCCACTAATGACACCAGGCCCACCACGGACACAGGCAGGGGATGACCGGGGAGATCTCCTGAGCAGCCCAGGAACCCTTGGGCGGCCATGGAATTCTTAAGACCATGTTCCTGTAAATTTTCTTTAGTTCAAAAATTAAACAGATGTCATAATCCCAAATCCCCCTGCAGCAGCTCGTGAACTTAACCTCTAAGGGGCCTTTGTTTCTCCATCCGGGAGGTGTGACGGCCGGCGCCCCTTCCTCGCAGTGGTCCTGGGGGTTACCACAGGGCGATCGCTCCGTGAATGTGGGCGCTGGTCCTCAGCACCCTGCTCTGGGGCGTAGGGAGACGCCACCCACTGGCAGCAGTGCCCTTGGGTACAGTCTCACTGGAGGTAAATACTGAACAGGGCTCAACATTTCAAACACGCTTTTTCCCAGCTGTGTCTCTCCATTACTTCGCCTCTCTGTGCCTCAGTTTCCCCACCTGGAAAATGGGCTATTAGTGACTGTTCCACAGACTGCTGTTAAGGATTAAATTAATTAATAGGTGGAAAGCACCTGAGACAATGCCTGGGTTTGGTAAGTGCTTGATTAATATCATATCTATTACTTGACCCAATGGTTCTACTTTTCTAATTCCAATGTTTAATTTTATGATTCATACGTATCAGTACTTGTAATAGCACAGAATTAGGAACTACCTAAGTATGTACCCACAGGGGAGGGAAAATGTACCACAGATCATCCATAAACAGATTCTTCCCAGGTGTTATAACAGAATGACTTGATTTGAAATCATGTTTAAGATGTGCCCAAAGTTTAAAAAAAAAAAAGTGACTAAGCAATATGCATGAAGTTAGTCCATTTTTGTTTAAAAAATACTGTCAGGATATACAAAAACATTCTAAAGGTGTTTTCACAAGCTACTCATTTTCTTTTTACATTTATGTGTCAATAGTGTTACAATGAGAGTGTGATTTCTGTCATCTCGGAGGACACGCCGACTGAGAACAGCCGTAACTGTGCTCCGCCGAGGGGCTGCGAGTGACCCGTGGACAGTCAGACTCTGGACAGGGGGAGAGCCTGGCACCAGGGGTCAAATTCCACTGCAGTGACCTGGAAAGGGCTGTCACAGTACTTTGGGAAAGGAACCTCAGTGCATCGAGTGTGACTTTGACGTAGGTGACCTGCGGGCGGGACCAGGAGACGCTTTGCCCTTCAGAGGTGCAGGCAGGCAGGGACTAGGACCTGCAGTGCCCTGTGCCAGCCTCCTGGCCACCGGGAGAGAACTCCTGGCTTCTCAGAGCAGGGAGGCTGTGGGCTCCGAGCTGACGGACAAGGGTCCCCCACCTGGGGCTGTGGCTGCTTCAAGGTGGTAGAGGAAAGAGCAACGGGGACAGAAGGCCAAGGAGGGGTCATCATGTTCCTTTCTTTCCCGCCTGCCTCAGACAAACTCTCTCTCGGCCATTCGGAATCCACGAGATGGCGTAGAGCTGTCCAGGCCATAGAGAGAGAGGGAGACATCAATGTGAGAGCCAAACATCGATCAGCTGCCTCCTGCACGCCCCCTACCAGGGATCAAGCCCCACAACCCTGGGCATGTGCCCTGACCTGTCATGGAACCGGCCACCTTTCAGTGCACGGAATGACGCCCAACCCCCTGAGCCACACCGCCATGGCTGCCATAGGTATAACCAGGTGAGGGGCTCAAGGGCTTTCTACAGGCAGGCCCTGTGTGCTGAGCACTTTGGGAGGCTCCCTTTACCTCCTGGACAGCCTGTGGGTTCGGTGATTACCCCCTTTATACAGTCAAGAACCCGAGGCTCGGAGAGTTAGATGATTTACCCCAAATCAAACAAATGGCAAAGGGCAGAATTTATAAATCTGTAATGTGTGCATCTTTTTGTTCAAGTTACTCTTTTTGCAAACCATGAAAGCTGGGATTTCTGCTCATTGTATTTTGAAACCATCACAAAACGAAACAATAAATAAACCAAGCAACACTCAAACATGTCATTGCTAGCATGTTCTCTAAAGATTCATTTTGTCCAAAAAATATGTATTGCGCATCTTCTGCATATAACACACTGTTCACCTGTTCTAGTGCGGGGTTACCTGCTAGTACTTCAGACAGTGCCTGACACTGCAGAGGACCTCAGCCAGGATTTTCAATGAGTGAATGAACGAATGAATGTGAATGACAATTTTGGGCATATACTTTTAACACTGAAATGTTACCCTAAAATTCCTGGGTCCGAAGTCTGGTAGATGTACTCTTTGGATGACTTGGCAGACAGACTTGTCCTAGAAGACAATGACAACACATTTACAAAAATGTAAACGAGTGAGTTCTGGCTGGGTGGCTCAGTTGGTTGGAGCATTGTCCCGTACACCAAAAGGTTTCGGGTTCAATTCCTGGTCAGGGCATACCTAGGTTGTGGGTTTGATCCCTGGTCAGGGCGCATACGGGAGGCAACCAATCGATGTTTCTCTCTCACATCAATGTTGCTCTCTCTCTCCCTTCCTCTCTCTCTCTCTCTAAAAGCAATAAACATATCCTCAGGTGAAGATTTTAAAAAAACATAAATGAGCAAATGATATAACTGTCCACCCTAATCCTATAAAATCTTGATCTACCAAATTTCAGTATTTATCTAAAACTCTTTACAATAACATTTAAACTTGGGCTTCCTTATACTAATGTCTGCAACTTACTTTGAAATTACATGGAATAATGGGCGGATAGAAAGATGAAGACAGAGACAGATACGAGCGAAACAAAGTTTAGTAAAATGCTAATTACAGAACCTAAGCCACGGGGATATGAGTGTTCTCTGTACAATTTTTCCACTTTTCTGTATCTGAAGATGTTCATAAAAAGGAAACAGTTTGGACTTCCTTATGGAGCAGCCTCTTAGGGAGTGTTCCTGTAACCATTCATGCTGAAGTCTATCTTTTAATAAGCTAACTGATCACAAAATCTATTTTTTATCTTGTGACTCAAAAGAGCACATGAAATGAGAATGAAAAAAATCCATCTGGCCTACTAAAGGCGGATTCAGACTTTCATGTGAAGAAAATCGATTGTTCTGCTGTTGGAGGCTTGGTAAATTCTTTGCATTTCACTGGAGGTTGGGAGGAGGGGTTGCCGCAGTGGAGACTCTGGCATAGGTCACCCGGTCCTGGAGTTGTATCAGCCTGGGGAGTTCATTTGGAATGTGAAGACCCATGGACAGAAACCCGGTTTCCACTGGAGTTGGGAGGGCCTGTAGGGGGAGCTCTCGTGTCCGATGTTGATCTGGGAACTCTTCATCATAGCTCTCCCAACTTCCTCTTCTCCTCTATAAGAGTTTCCTCTCCTTTGTTTCTCTGGGTTTGCACTTGGTTCACCATTAGATCGCATGCTCCTAACTGCAAGGCTTTGTTGTTCCCAGATAAACCCATTTTGCTGGAGAGATACCTGGCTGTTTAGCTGTTTAAGGTCAACAGGGAACACGGCCAGGGAAGGTCTGGAGAGGCCTTCAGCAGACAGGCCCTGCCGGGGAGCAACAGGGCACGGAGACCTTTCCCGTTTGTTTTTGTTGTTGTTTTCAACTCCTCCTCCAAAGAGCCTTGCGCCTCCCATTTCCCAAGACCAGGAATATTTAACCAAGAGTTCGTCCTTTTTCCTCCCCTAAATCTTCAACGCTAGGGTGTAGGTTCATAGCTAGGATGGCTATGAGGCAGCCCCAAGGATCCCCAACTTCTGATATCCACACCTTTGTGTGATCCTTCGCCCTGAGTGTGGGCAGGACTATGACTTGCTTCTAACCAACAGAATGTGGCCGAGATCAAACGAGGCCTACTCCAACGAAACGCCTGCCTGCGCAGCCAGGTTTTAAGAATATAAATACCACCATCGGCAAGATTCAAAGGCCAGGGCCAGGTAATGACTACCCCTCGTGGGCCCGAAGTCTAAGGCAGGTTTCAGCTTGCTCTGCAGGGCATGGAGCTTCTCCTCCTAGGTGAGGCTGTAGCAAACTGCCTCACCCTGCAAGGAGCATTTCATCTGGGCCTGAGGAATAAGGAGCTGCCGTCTTCTCGGCGCCTGGGGTCAGCACTCGTAACGCAGAAATGGAACCCAGTCGGTGAACCGACAGCAGCTGGAGGATGCTAGGAAACATCACAACTGAACGTAGCCTGGGAACAGGCCGGCAGAGCACGCCCACCCTGACCCACCGCTGGGGATGCTACTGGGTTAGGACGTGTGTTATTACAGCCTTTCCCATTCACAGAACGTGCTTCAAATATCCTGCTGTTTGTGGAAAACGCTTACCACCACATGACAGCTCGTCCTTGCATAACTGGGGATTTTCTTGGAAGGACATGGAAGCCAGTCCAAGGCATTCTGGAAGTCACGAAACCATTCTGGGAGCGGGGCAGGCTCTGGACCACTCCCTTTGTAAGAGTGGGATCCGAGTGGTGGAAATGAAGGACTTTGCCTGCACGGGGCTTTGTTTTGTTAGTGGGACACAATGCATCGCCGTTTTCTGTGCGGTTGTCTCCTCCCCCACATCAACCGTCAAACTCCTGGAGGGCAGGGCGGGTCTCATTTGGCTCTGTCTGCTTACAGCTTGCTCCTTTTCTTAGTCCGCTAAATGGGGATCCTGAAGGCTCCCGCTTAGTAGGACTGCTGTCAAGGTTGGTGAGGCTGCCTGCCCTGAGCCTGTTTCTTTCCGAGTGTGGTACATGCTTTGCCTCCCTTAATCCGGGGAACATCCCAGGGAGACAGGCACTGATATCATCCGCCTTTTACAGATGAGGAAATTGGCACAGAGCAGTCTGAGCGAATTGCCCAAGGTCACAGACCCAGCAAGTGCTGGGACAGAAGTAAAGCCAAGTGGTTGGACAGTCCAACCCGGCTTTCTGACGACACGCCCCACCGTCCCCTAGGGTGTGCAGCACGCACCTGTCACCTACACCCAGCAGTCCATAAACTGTAGCACTTGATCACACATGTGTCCGCAACACTCCACACACATCATGGGACACCCACTGATTAATGCCGAGTGACTAAGTTAACGTAATCGACCAGATGCTGGGTGAGTTCCTGCAATGCCCGGGGTGCTGTTCTGGACACTGGGCACGACGCAGCCGGAAGGCCTGCAAGGCCTCTTCCTGGCACCGCCACTCCAGGGGGCAGCACACCGAGGTCAGACACAGCCTCGGATGTACTGCCAGGTGGTGAGATGAAGAAAAAGAAAGTAGCCCACAGAGAGAGAGATGAACAAGGGCTGAAATGATTTATACTCTGTTTGAAAATGTGGAATTTTTTAGAATGGGAGGGGCAGTGAGGAAATTCCCAAAGGGAATGTATTTGTGATTTTGTTACATTTTGTTCATATTAAAGGCTATCACGGAGCAGCTGTAAAAGTTATAATGGGGGTTTGAAATGGCAATAGAGCCGGTTGATGAGATGGGGGAGGGAAGGGAGGTGCCACACCCCCACGCTGGCTTCAGAGCCTCAGGCACCGTGTGAAGGCAGAGACCAGCCCCAGCAGGGACTGTCCACAAACACCGCCAGCGTCCAGCGGACCTGGGAAGGAGCCTCTCGAAGCCTGTGTGTTGCCTGCTCTCGGGCGAGTGGCGAAAAGATCAGCACGTCTGAAATCCAGGCCGTTCGTCTGGGACCAGCACATAAGAACCTAGAGCCCTGAGGTGGAAGGTTCGTCGAAATGGAGATGCTGTGCCCTCAGTTGCAGCAGCTGGACAGAGTGCGCAGCTCACTGAGACGGGACTGGAGGCTTCCCTGGTGCGATGGGGCGAAGGGGCGGGTAGCCAGAGCTGCAGAAACTGGCTGAGAAGAGAAAGGAGACGGGCCTGTGCGGTCGCCTCCCAGCAGCGAGTCAGGCGCACGCGCCGTGTCCTGCTGGGGCCGGATCCGCACACTGATGGACCTCAGCTGTGGCCTCCAGCTCCTCTCCCTTCTTTGAAGCCCCTGGGGAGCTCGGTGGTGACTTCATTAGTGTCCAGTTCTAGCGCTCTGGAGGGAGTCCGCTGTGTGGTGTCCAGGCTGAGGCTGGCCAAGGAAATCCGAAGAGAGAGCCAGGGATCGAGTTTAAAAGCAAACAGAAACAGCAGTTTCTGGTCCAGGGTTCCCCATTGTCTGTGGATTCCGCTCAGCAGGGTGATGGCCAAGCAGGACAGCAAAGCAGGCCAGCAGGGCCACCCCCACCCGACCAGCTCCTCAGTGTCCCCTTCATGGGCTGACCGGGTGAGAAGGCCACCACGGAGGGCAAGGGGCCACCCCACCATGCACTGTCCCAGCAACAGAGGCCCTGCACTGAGACTGGCTCAGAAGAAGGGGGAAGGGACAGAAACATGGGAGGGGAGCCCAAAGTTATCAAGAATGATCAGAACTCCCCCAATAAACTTGGATTTGGCGTGCAAATTAATAACCTGTCCCTCTTCACATATCCGGGGACCCAAAGAGGAGTGTCAACTGCCATGGCCGTGCCCCTGATGACACAGTACGCGTGTCCTCGGCCCCCGGCAGCGGCCTGCGTGGCTGGCCTGGCCATCCCCAGGACAAGTCCATCTTGACAAGACCTTTGTCATTTGATTAGTGAGGCATCTGAGCCGGGGGTGTGGCTCCTCCCTGCCTCCCTGGGGAGTGGGTCAGGACCAACCTGACACGGGAGAAGGGACGTACTGAAGGCCCTCAGCCAGGATCTCCGGGGCGAAGGGAGGGTCCCTCTGCAGGGTGCTGGTCAGTCTTGCAGCTGCGATGTGCACGGCAGGGCCGTCCCCAGGGCACTGCCTTGTGCAGGGGAGAAGCTCCGCGGCTTGGGAGGCAGGCCTGCCTCCCAGTCCCAAGTCCACCTTCTTGCTGGGGACCCTGGGGCAAGTGGTGACCCCTCTGTGCCTCAGCCTCCTGCTACATAAAGTGGAGATCATGAAAGCCCCGACCTCCGATGACCTTGACGGGGACTCACGTGCACCGAATCTAACAGACCCTCCAGCGGAGCTTGCCCTCCGCGCGCCACTCGTGACCGTGAGCCGTACGACAGGCGCGGTGGTAACGGGCTTCTACGTTCTAGCAGCTGAGGGCGGACATTTATCCAGCACGCAGAGGCTCTAGGTTCTATGCCAAGGGCCTTACAAACATCGTTATCTCATTTAGTTCTCACAGCAAGCCTATGGCAGGGGGGCTACTGTTGTGTCACCGTATGTCTGAAAGCAGGCCACAGGACAGGCCATTAAAAGTAGATTGAGCCCGGCCCGTGTGGCTCAGTGGCTGAATGTCGACCCAGGCACCAAGAGGTGGCCGGTTCGATTCCCCTTCGGGGCACATGCCCAGGTTGTGGACCAAATCCCCAGTGGGGGGCATGCAGGAGGCAGCCAATTGATGCTGTGTCTCATTGATGTTTCTCTCTCTCCCCCTCTCCCTTCCCCTCTTTCTAAAATCAATAAAGAAAAATAAAAGTGGATTGAGCCCTGGCCAGTACGGCTCAGTTGGTTGGAGAGTCATCCCATACACCAAAAAGTGGCAGGTTCAATTCCCGGTCAAAGCACACACCCAGGATGTGGGTTCTATCCCTGGTGGGGTGTGTGCAGGAGGCAACGAATCAATGTTTTTCTCTCTTTCTCCCTTCCTCTCTCTAGAATCAATTTTCAAAATAGTGGATTGAAACATGTGGAAAATAGATTTTTCTCTCAAAATTCAGTGTTTACTAGTAGACGGTCCCGGTCAGCATCAGTGTCCCTGTGAACTCTTCAAAGACCCAGGCTCTTTCCATCTTCTCCCCCCCGTATCTACTGCAGGCCGGCATGTCTCCTCATGGTCGCGCGAGGAGCTGCAGCTCCAGGTGTCCCGCACAGATGTGACAACATCCTGGTGAAGGTGTCTGCTCCTGTCTGGCTCTCTTCATTAGGGAGGGATGCCTTTCCCCTCAGCGGACGGCACGCGGGCTCTCAGGTGTCATCTGCCAGGACCGGGACATCAGCCCTCCACTGAGCCCCATGGTTTCCTAGCAAGGAGCTAGCTGGAAGGTTCGTCTTCTATGGTGGGAGCTGGGCTTTGCCAACAAGGAAAACTGGGGGAGAGAGGCAGTCAATATGGCACCTTCTAAAATGCTAACTCACCCTTCCCCAGGAGCAGACTGAGACACAGAAGTAAGGAAGCAACACGCCCTGGTTGGTTTGGCTCAGCGGCTGGAGTGTTGGCCCGCGGACCAGAGAGTCCCGGGTTCGGTTCCCGCTAGGGGCACGTACCGCGGTTGCAGTTTGTCCCCGGCCCGGGTTGGGGTCGTGTGGGTGGCAACCACTTGATGTGTCTCTTTCACATCGATGTTTCTCTCTCTCTCTCTTTCTCTCTCCCTCCCACTCTATCTGAAGATAAATGCAAAAAAAAAAAAAAAAAAGAAAGGAAGCAACATACCCAGCATCACAGGTGGCAGACCGGGGGTGAGCGGACCCACAGCCTCCCTACTATTTTCTTTCCAGAGTTTACCTTGTCCGGACAACATGCTAACGAGTTCACCGAGAAGGTCTGGAATGATGGGGTGCTTCCTAATGAAACCCACTTCTCGACAGAAACGCTGCTCTGGCGAGTACCTGAGGCCAGGACCGGGCAGGGATGCCGAGTGGCAATGAAATCGCTCAGCTCAAGGACTGTCCGGCCTCGGCGCCACCTCTACATGCGGGACCAACAACGGGCCCAGAGCACGTGGGTGTGGTTCTCCTGGCCGTCCAGTACAGGAGGGCGGGAAGACACTGCTGCACCTGCTGCTACCTCCACACGGGCTGCAGGACGACCCCCTGACGCCACGAAATAAGGCAGCAACTTCTGGCCGACAGGACGTGAATGGGAGTGGTAAGTGTGGCTTCCGGGTGGGACTGCAGAGCCACCAAGTACTTCGCCACACCCCTTCCCACGGCCACTGCACTGCGACCGTGAGAACACACAGAGGTGCAGCCTCGGGCAGCCTGGGCCTCCACGGGACCATCAGAGACCCCTGGCGATGACACCGCATGTGTAGCGTGAGCGAGCGCTGAACCTTCGCTGTGCCCAGACGCGGAGAGCCGCGGCTCTTTGTCACTGCGGTGTAACTGAGCCTGACACCAAGGCGCTTTGTCTCAGAAGCGCCAAAGAAGTGAGGGAGTAAGCCACAGATTGAGTGTCGCAGGCAGAGGGGACAGCAGGTGCAAAGACCCTGAGACAGACGTGAGCGTACTGGGGTATTTCAGTAACAGCAGGAGGCCGGTGAGGCTGGAGCAGTTCCAGCAGCATAAGGGTGTCAACAGATGGAGTTAGAGGTGTCTGCTGGGATTGGTG
The DNA here is from genome assembly GCF_014108415.1 of Molossus molossus. Lineage (NCBI taxonomy): Eukaryota > Metazoa > Chordata > Mammalia > Chiroptera > Molossidae > Molossus > Molossus molossus. The sequence goes on along the minus strand of NW_023425399.1, from coordinate 3,950,899 downwards.
GGGAGAGATTGATACAGGCCTTGCAGGCCAAGCACAGTGATTATAGGTGTGTGGGGAGGGGAGGCTCTCCAAACCAAGTCCTCCCAGGCCTGTATCCAAAGCTGTCTTTATTTATTATTATTTTTAATCCTCATCTCAGGATATTTTTCTATTTATCTTCAGATAGAGTGGGAGGGAGAGAAAGGGAGAGAGAGAGAAACATCGATGTGAGAGGGACACATCAACTGGCTGCCTCCCGCAAGACCCCGACGAGGGCTGGGGACGAACAGCAATGGAGCTATGTGCCCTTGACCGGAATCAAACCCACAACTCCTCGGTCCAGGGGCCAACGCTCTACTGCTGAACCAAACCGGCCAGGGCCAATGCTGCCTTTAAAAAGTAACAAGGAGCCCTGGCCGGTTTGGTTCAGCGGTTAGAGTGTCGGCCTGCGGTCTGGAGAGACCCGGGTTCGGTTCCCGCTAAGGGCACGTACCTCGGTTGCAGTTTGTCCCCGGCCCTGGTCAGTCATGTGGGTGGCAGCCACTCGATGTGTTCCTTTCACATCGATGTTTCTCTCTCTCTCTGTTCCTCTCTCTCCCTCCCACTCTACCTGAACAAAAAATGGAAAAATGTCCTCGGGTGAGGATAAAAATAAATAAATAAAAAAAATAAAAAATAAAAAGTAACAAGGAGGCCCTGGCCGGTTTGACTCCGTGGTTAGAGCGCCAGCCTGCAGTCCAGAGAGACCTGGGTTCAGTTCCCACTAAGGGCATGTACCTCGGTTGCAGTTTGTCCCCGGCCCTGGTTGGTCGTGCGGGTGGCAGCCACTCGATGTGTCCCTTTCACATCGATGTTTCTCTCTCTCTCTCTCTTCCTCTCTCTCTGTCCCGCTCTGTCCGAATAAAGAATGGAAAAAAGTCCTCCGGTGAGGATAAAAAAAAAAAAGTAACAAGGAGCCCTGGCCAGTTTGGCTCAGCAGTTAGAGCATCGGTCCAAGGACTGAAGAGTCTCAGGTTCAATTCCCAGTCAAGGGCATGTAACTGGATTGCAGGTTCCATCCCTGGCTCCGGCCAGGGTCATGCAGGAGGCAACCAACTGATGTGTCTCTCTCACATCAATGCTTCTCTCTCTCTCTCCCGCCTTCCCTTCCACGCTATCTGAACATCAATGGAAAAACATCCCTGGGTGAGGATTAGCAAAAAAAAAAAAAAAGCAACAAGGAGAAGGTGCAGCCAGTGGTGCCCACCCTGCCCTCCACACAGGCAATGGCTGAGCATTGATGGACCCTCCCCCACCCCAAGGTGCTCCTCCTTCTTGGCTAGGGCCTTCCAGCTGGCCTGGAGTCTGGCTGCAGGTCTTCGTTTGTTTGGGGCTTGGAGAGACTTTCCAAGCTGCTCTTCTTGGTGTCTGTCTGTTTACGAAGATGAGTCTTGCATGAGCCTCCCAGGGCTGTTCTGCTGATCCAAGCATCTGTTCAGCTGAGTCTTTTTCTCTGTTTACTTCTCCAGTAAACAACCGGGGCACAGGCAGGGTTCTGTGGTATTTCCACAGCTCCCACTGCCAGTGCCAAGATCTAATAGGATGCAGAGATGACGAGGGCAAAACCGGGGCCCCACGGTCTGAGCGGAACAGTGTCAGGCTCTGGAATCTCCAGGCAGAAGCTGCATCTTGGCTGCAGGCACCACGGCACCCACGGCACCGGAGGCGTGGACAGAGCCGGCCACTCCAGTGGACATCTGCTGGTTTTGCCCCTCCAGTCTCTCTTTCCTCTTTTGAGGCTCACAGCCCCCTAGTAACCCCCTAGTGGGCCCCAAAGGACCATGCCTCCCCTTTCTCAGTCCAGGAAGTTTCAAGGTAGGCCTGAAGCCCCAGCTCCCCAGCCCCCACCTCTGCACCCACATCCAGGAACAGGTACATGCTGAGCCCTGACCACTGAGTTTCTTCTACCTCCTCAGGCCTCTACGATTGGCTCTGCAGCAGTCATGTGACCAAAGGTGGACCAGTGTCGGTCATCCCAAGACTTTTAGGGGAACGATGCAGAAAAAGCGGGGTCTCTCTGTTCCGACTGCTGAGACGGCAGGATGTGAGCTTACAGCTGCTGGTGACCGTCGCAGCCACCAGGTGGGGGAGCCTGCCTGAGAATGAAGACAACACAGAAGAAAGCAAAGTGGGTGGAGAGAAAGACACAGATTTCTGAGAGTAAAAGCTGGGCGCCTCGATCCAGCCAAACTCGAAGTCTCTGGTTTTGGGGGTCAAGTAGTTTTCGTGGTTTCCTATCCCTCACAATCAATAGCGCCCCAACCTATTCACACACACACATCGGTAGGTCAATATAAGGAAGCGGGCTGCGGCGGCAGAATTGGGAATGAGAGAAGACAAGACTGAGCAGAGGGCACGGAGGTCTGTGAGTCACGTGCGTACGGTGGGTTTGGGCCCCTCTGTAGCAAAGCTCAAGTCTTCCCCCCAGCCTACATGGCCCTATGGGATCTGGCCCATTACCTCATAGGCCTAACCTGCTTTCTCCCTCTTGCATCCTTGGTTCCAGCCACACAGCCTCTATATCCATAGTCTATGCTGTGTGATAAAGTGCCCAATTTAGCAGCTTAAAACGGCACCTGCTGGCTAGCTCGCGGTTCTGCAGTGGAAGCCCAGCGCAGCGTGCCTGCTTCCCCGCTCAGGCTGAAGGTACGGTGTTAGCCAGCTGTCTTTACCTGGAGCTCAGGGCTCTCTTCGGAGCTCATTCCTGTCCTGGGCAGAATTCGGTTCCTTGTGGTTGTAGGACTGTAACCCCATTTCCTTGATGGCTTTCAGCACAACGAGGGGGCAGCTCTCAGCTCCTCGAAGCCACCTTGTCACATGGCTCCCTGGCTTCAACCAGCAAGAGCACATCAGATGTTTCTCCTGCTTCCGGCAGAGGAAAGTCTCTGCTCTTGAAGGACTCACCTGACCAGGTCAGGCGTACCTGGCTCCTCGCTGCACCTTAAGGTCCACTGACCGGGGACTAGAACTGCAAAGGCAGAGTCTCCACAGCAGCACCTGGCTTCGTGTTTGGGAATAACCAAAAGATGAGGCTCTTTGGGGGCCAGCTTTAGAATTCTGCCCCAGCGGCTTCCTTGTTCCTCGAACATTCCAGTCGTGCTCCCCCTCAAAGCCTTGTATTTCTGTTCCACCCCTAAGAAAGCTCTGGCTGCAGGCAGCCTCCCGAGTCACCCCCCACACCACTCAGGTCTCCGTACAAATGCCCTGTCCTTGCGTAGCCCCCACTGACCACCCGCCGAAACATCGCCCCCATCTCTGTCCAGTCCCTTAACCCTGCTTTGTTTTTCTTCACAGAGTTATGTGCTGTCACAGATTAAATAAAGACAGCCCTGTCTCCCCCACTGACTGTAAGCCCCGGGGTCAGGGACTTTATTTTGTTTGCAGAGCCTGGCACAGAGTAGATGCTCAATAAATATTTGTTGAATGAAAGGATGAACATGTTTCTTAAATGTCTTAATGGTCTTAAACAGTCACCCTGGGGTCTTTCTCGTGTTTGTGTGCCAGCCCTGGGCTCCACGGGAGGCGGAATACGGCCGGGACCGAGCCCAGGCGTGGAGCCAGACGGCCGGCATTCGCGTCCTGCGGGCCGCCCCTTCACCTCTCACAGCTGGCGCTTCACCTGCAGCAGAGACTGCGGGGACCTATCTCAAAGGGTGTCTGCAGGGGCTAAATGAAACAGTCCAGGTAAAGTGCCTGGCATCCAGATCAGAACCATAAGATGACACTGTTTCATACCCTCAGACAGGCAAAAAGGGAACAACACCGACATTATCAAGGGCCGGCCAGGATGAGTGTGAGGGCCGGCCCTGGGAGTGTGCATCGCTGCAGTCACTTGAGAGATTCCTTTGGCAAAACCAGTGAGGTGATGAGGTGCCTGTCCTCTGTCCTGCCAAGGAGACACGCAAGGAATCCTCGTCACAACACTGGGTGCAACTGATCTACGACATCTACCAATATACAGTGCTGACATCCCAGACACGGCCAGCAATGATGCATCAACTGATTGACTGCCAGACACCAAAGTAAGCGCTTTACACAAATCATTTCATTTCATCATTCTCCTCACTTTAGGCGTGAGAATGGAGGGTCAGCAACATGCCAATTACTTGCTCAATATCACAGAGCTGGGAAGTGGCAAAGTTCTGACCAGCTCCCTGGGTGGAGGATAGGGTAAGGAAGGTTGGGGGAAAGGAAGGAGGAAAAAGGAAAATAACAGAACAGATGAAACGACAACATCAACACATCTCAAGTATTCTCTCCTGCAAAATACTAAACACAGAGCTACCACACATGACCCAGAATTCACTCCCAGGTACACACTCGAGAGAAATATAAACACAATCCATGCAAAAATCGGTGCATGAATGTTCACAGCAGCATCATGCATAACAGTGGAAGTATCCATCAACTAATGAACGGACAGATAAAATATGGTATATCCATACAGTGGACTATTACTTGGCCATTAAAAGGAATGAAGCATGGATACATGCTACACTGTGGGTAAACCTTGAAAACATGATGCTAATTGAAAGAAGTCAGTCACAGAAGGTCACATGTCACATGATTTAATTCATATGAACTGTCCACAATAGGCAAATCTATAAAGACAGAAGCAGATCAGTGGTTGACATGGGCTACAGGAAGGAGAAAATGAGACGTGACTGCTAATAGGTACAAGGTTCCTTTTGTGGGGACAAAAATGTTCTAAATTTGGACTGTGATGATGGCTGCACAATTCTGTGAATATACTAAAAACCACTGAATTGTATAATTTAAATAGCTGAATTTTATGATATGTGCGTTATATCTCAATAAAGCTGTTTTCAAATGTGTTCCAAGGGACTCTGGTTTTCTGAGTGTTTATGAGGAGTATTTATGAAAAAATAAGTTTGGCAAATGCAGGTTAAGTAAGTTCAAATCAATAAGTAAACCAGTACTATTTTGCTGCAGGACTTCTCAGAACCTTCAATTTGTAGCAATGCATGGTAACACTCCTAAGAGGAACATGTTTTAACAACAGATAATGCTTATTGAGTATTCACAATATGCCCAGGAGTATATTAACTCATTTATTCCTCACAGTGTATGAAGTATCCCCACTTCGCAAATGAAGAAACTGAGGCACCAAGAGGTTGAGAATCTTGCCCAAGGTAATGCAACTAGAAAATGGCAAAGCCAAGATTTGAGCCCCACCATCCTTGCTCTGGGATTCATGCTAGATGCATATCTTGATGTAGTGTACAGCATTTCCAGAACATGTTTGACCATGGCTTACTTTAATAAAAAGAATCCCCAAACATTTGCCCTCTCTCCAGCTTTGAGGACAGTGCCCTGGTCCACTGTCACGGGGACAAGTGCAGTCCCCAGTGTCACCATCGCCACCCTCATTCCCTGGGATCCGTTCTCCTTTCTCAGCACAGATTTCACCCTTCCCTTGCTTCAAGCTCTCTGGCGGCCTCCTACTGCCTTCAGACCAGGCTCTCCCAGCCTCCGCACTGGGAACGTTTGGGACTGGCTCCCTCTCTGCTGTGGGGCGGCCCTGTGCACCATAGGATGTTGAACAGCCATGGCCCCTATCTGCTAGATGTCAGTAGTTCTCCCTGCCCCCAAGTTGTGACAGCCAAAATATGTCTCCAAACATTGCCAAATGTCCTGTGGGGACAAAACTGCCCCAGTTGGAATCACTGCCTTAGTCCCAATTCCTCATCCTGGCTGATAGGCTGTGGGGTGGCCCTTGCCCTCCTCCTGTCTGACCACCTTGTGCTGACACCCTCTGCGGCACTGGCCTGCTCTCTGATCTCTCAACTCGCCAAGCACATCCTCCTTAGGACCTTTGCACATGCTCTTCACCCCATCCCACGCTGGCTCTTCCTCATGAGTCTGTCCACCTTCTTTGCTGTTTCCCGTCCACTCACTCGCTCTCCTAACACCCAACTGGTTTTTCCTGCAACACATTCTTAAATTCATTGAATTCGTGTGGTGTCTTTCATTTTTTCTTTATAATCTGACTTCTCCATTAAAATGCCAGCAATGCCTGTGTGGGCATTTGGTGATCTTGTTCTCTGCTGACTCTCCAGTGCCAAGAAGAGCCCTGGGCACCAGGATGGGCTTGTCTCTGTGGGCTGGCTGAATCACGAGTCTGTCACTGTGTACATCGGAAAGCCCTCTGGTGTGTGCCTGCTCCCAGGAAGGACAGGGAAGTGGAGGGGGACACCTCAGGAGGTTTTATCACCTTGGCTTTGGGCACCGACACTTCTTCTGGTCTTTTGTAAAAGGTCTCTTTCTATCAAAGCCAGTTGCCAGGAAGTCTTGAAAATGGAAGACAAACGATAAAAGAAGAAAAAGCAGCCGCAGAGGGGAGGACGAGAATGACCTGCATATTTTAAAATCTCCTTCAGTGAAAGGGAGTCCCTATTTAGTGCCGACTGATTCTTCAAATACAGCAGAGACTAGATGTTGGAGCTGGCCTGGAAAAGTTGTGGTGGGGTGTCTCCAGGTCATGGCTTTAGCAATTCCAATCAAGGCGGGGTGTTGAGGGGGGCAATTAGCAGCCCAGTTGGGGTGTGAGGAAGAGAGAAATAAAAAGCAGAGAGGGTGAGTCAGGCTGGTGGCAAGAAGCCACCCAGCGTGCTAGCAGTCAGAGGGGAGCTTCCCTGCAAATCCCCAGGGCAGCCCTAAAACTCTCCCCAGATTCCCTCTGGGCTGGTCTTCTGCACAGGGATTTTGTTGAGCCCGACTAAACCTTTGGGCTTGGCTTCTCCGTGTATCGAGAGCCTCAGGCTCCCTCAGAACTTCTCGACCTAGAGGCCCCAGCCACAGAGGTCCTGGAAGGCTCTACTGAAGGTCACAAATATTCCAAACCACCTATGAAATTTTTTTTTTTTTTTATCCTCACCCGAGGACATTTTTCCATTTTTTGTTCAGGTAGAGTGGGAGGGGGAGAGAGAGAAACAGAGAGAGAGAGAGAAACATCGATGTGAAAGGGACACATCGAGTGGTCGCCACCTGCACGACCGACCAGGGCCGGGGACAAACTGCAACCGAGGTACGTGCCCTCAGCGGGAACCGAACCCGGGTCTCTCTGGACCGCAGGCCGATGCTCTAACTGCTGAGCCAAACCGGCCAGGGCTGAAATATTTTTACTATGGAAAAAAATCAAACCAGAAACAGTCAAGCCCCTAAATCTAACCACCAGTTTACAGGCACTACCAGGGACAGAAAAACATGTTAAATGACACCACAGGGTTGCAATCCACAAACTCTTAATTTCACAAAACTCTCTGGGACCAATGACTCAGCATCTTCAACAAATAAGTTGCAAGAAGAGAAAAGAGGGGAACCTGTAGAATTAAAGAGGCTTAAGAGACTTATCAACTAACACCCATGAATGGGTGGACCTTATCTGCACTGTAACAAGAACAACCTATAAAATCAATTCATGAAATAATTAGGGACACTGTCAACCTAGACAGTGAAATGGTAATATTAAAAGATGATTGTAAACATATGTTTTGGTATGATAATGGGATTGTGGTTATTTTTTAAAGAGCCCCCCCCCCCCTTTTTTTAATCCTTACCTGAAGACATTTTTCCATTTTTGTTCAGATAGAGTGGGAGGGAGAGAGAGAGAAACACTGACATGAAAGGGACACATCGAGTGGCTGCCTCCCGCACGACCCCAACCAGGGCCAGAGACAAACTATAAACGAGGTACGTGCCCTTGACCGAAATCGAACCTGCAACTCATTGGTCCACTGGCCGATGCTCTAACTGCTGAGCCAAACTGGCCAGGGTGAGTCCTTTTTTTTTTTGAGATACATGTTTGAATACTTATGGATGAGATTACAGGATGCCTGGGATTTGCTTCCAAATAATCTAAAGGGAGGGTTGGGAAGGGGATAGGTATAGGTGGGAAGGTTTGGCCATGAGTTGACAGTCATGGGAGCTGGTGTTTGGTCCATGGTGATGCATTATAGCACTTCCTCTATGAACACAGACAAATACACGTTCATCAGTAAGATGACCCACACACAGGCTTACAAATATTTCGGTGATCTTATTAAAATTCAACTTAACTTTCTTTCTTTCTTTTTTCTTTATTTTATCCTTACCCGAGGACATTTTTCCATGTTTTTGTTCAGACAGAGTGGGAGGGAGAGAGGAAGAGAGAGAGAGAGAAACATCGACGTGAAAGGGACACATCGAGTGGCTGCCTCCCGCACAATCCATCCAGGGCCGGGGGACAAACTGCAACCGAGGTACGTGCCCTTAGCAGGAACCGAACCCGGGTCTCTCTGGACCGCAGGCCGACGCTCTAACCGCTGAGCCAAACCGACCAGGGCTTAACTTTCTTTTATTGATTGGATTTACATCAAACGCCCAGCTATATAATCACTGGCTATGAAAACAGGCAAATTAGTTCATCAACACAAAATGACCCTAACTTTGAGGTAATGTCATACGGCAAGTGAGGGCAGAGAGGCTGTTCAGGTCAGTGCTTTCTCATCTGCGTCTCTAGGACACGCAGCAATTTTTTTTTTAACATGTTTTCTTTATTGATTTTACAGAGAGCGGAAGGGAGAGAGAGAGAGACAGAAACATTGATGAGAGAGAACATCGACTGGCCGCCTCCTGCATGCCCCCCACTGGGGATTTGGCCCACAACCTGGGCATTGTCCTGACTGGGAATGGAATCTACGACCTCCTGGCGCAGGGTCGATGCTCAAACACTGAGCCACACCAGCCAGGCGACACTCAGCAATTTTATTTCTACTTCTCGGAGCCTCAACTTTCTCCCCAGTAGAATGGGGGAGGGGGGAGGTAAGATGAGAGTTTATGTGTGCAGTGCTTGGCCAGTGTCTGACCACCAGCAAACTGCAGTTACTCTTATGACCAGTGGCAGCAACACCAGAACAGTGTAGAGTAGGGTCCTGCTCACATACAACATCATGCTTCTTCAGGCATTGTAGAAAGAGACCTGGAATATCACAAATAGATAACAAAGATAATCCCACGGGAGTCATGCACTCATTCAACAAACACTACCGAGTGTCTTCCGGGTGCCAGGCACAGCAGGCCTGCGGAGCAGAGGATGAGTCAGCCCCTGCTCTCCTGGATGGAGGAAAGCAGATGTGTCGAGACAGCAGGAAACCAAGGGTCAAGACTTCCTTAGGGGCAGTTCAGGGAGATGTCCTGGTCGAGATGTGAAGAATACAGGGGAATAAGCCAGGCTGGATGTGGGGAAAGAGGGCAGAGAGTAAGGAGAGAAAAAGGAGAAAGCATTCCAAGCTGCTGAGGTAAGAGCAAGTGCAAAGGCCCTGGGGCAAAAGGGAGTCATTCCAGGGTCTGAAGGATCACTAAATCCAGAGAGAACAAATCAAGCTGGAGCAGTGAGTGGCTGCAGGGGGGAGGGGAGGTTCTTTCACTTACTTCATACCTTCTGAATTTTGTAAATATTTCATGAAAAGCATGTGTCACTCTTATAATTTTTTTAAAAGCTAAAAAAAAAAAAAAAAATCCCACCAAACAAAAACACCTCATAAAACCCAAGAAGTAAAGACATTATTGTGGCCTTTTCTCTCAAGCGTCTATAATACATTAAACTTCACTTACATTTGCTAAAGAAGCCACGTTGTTCAACTGTAACAAGCATGACGTCCTCTCCTGTCTGGTTTGCTGCAAGGGTCTCCCCATCCTTCCTTCCTTTCCTCCTTTCCCTGCTTTGGTAAGTGAGACCTGGATCCAAGAATTATGCCTAATTTGACCAATGCTCTTTCCCACGCCCACGGAGGTTCTCGCCCTAGGACGAGTTTCAGGACGCCAGGTGGAGTTCCGAGGAAAATGAGGTTGGGGAAAGCTTCTCACTTTCCCAACTGAGCGCAGCTGAAGCCGGGTCCCTGTGCCGAGCACAGCTGGCCCACAGGAAGAAAACACTCAGCATCCTTTGGGGACTTCCCTGCAAAGTGGCATCTGCTGGTTTCATCTACAATCTGTTGCTGGGGGCGGAATAGGTTTTTCTGGTTTCCTCTCTTAGCCCAGGGCGGCGGCTGACTTTGATGTGGAGGTGGTGTACACACCATGCGTGCAACTTACCTGAGTGGGGCTGGGCACCTGGGGACAGAGCCGCAGCTGCCTGGGATGATGTGCTAATGCCTCCTGCTCTGCTCTGCCACGTTGAGAACCTTTCGAGTCCCCACCTCTCGGTTTCTCCTGCAGGAATGCCAGGCTCGTGCTGCGTTTGTTCCCATCACTGTTTTAATCCCCTCCCTGTGCCCCTGCTCAGGTCAGGATCTTGCATTTCATGTCATATCTAGTGAGGCCATTGGCTCCTGGAGAGACAGAGACAAGTGGATGGATGGTTCTGGTCCCAGAAGAGAGGCACCTCTCAGCGAACAAGTTTCGTGGATGTCGCTGACTTGGCCTCTCCCTTCAAAGGCCTTCATTTGTTCCTCATTGAGAGCCTACCCGTCACAATGCTCTCTTCTGAAAGACGAGAAAACTGAGGCCAGAGGCATACTCCCATCACCGGACACCCCCACAAAGTGCTGACATGTTCCCAGCCAGACCATCAGCAGCACCTCATATCCTACTAGTAAGTTTGAAGTCATGATTTGCCTCTCAACTCTGTCACTTACCATGGCGCAATCCTGCACAAGGCCCAAATGGCTCAACCTCTCCACGCCTCAGTTTCTTCATCTGTGAAATGGGGATCAAAATGGCATCCCTTAGGACTGTGGATTTAAATCCACTTCTCATCCTGCCATTTAATTATTCCCATGTCAGCCTATTAATCCCGGTTCCCCCTCCCGAATGACAAAGACTCAGCCTGCCCTGTTCACAGTGGCGTCCTCAGTACCTAACACTTCCTCGCACAGGGTTGATGGTGAGCAGGTATCTGGGATAACAGTGATAGAGGCCCTCGGCACAGTGCTTGGCACCAGCAGGCAACTGTCATTATGGACAGAGGAAGCCCACTATCACTGATGATGGGAAAGCAGGTTTTGTTTCAAAACTATCCAACAGCCAGCAACTGAGAAAACAAAATAGTTTTGAGTGGGCCTACTGTCAGGTGGCTTTTCTGGGGCAAAGTCCCCAGGCCCTCATCAGGTGGGATCAGGCCCTCACAAGCCTGGGAGCCAAGTTGCTCCAGGGTCTCTCCCCACCGTCCTCTCTCAAGGACATCATGCCCCAGACTCAGGACTCCTTCCCCAGAGCTTCAGAACCCCTCTCCTCTGCTCCACAAGGCTTGGAGAGGGCAGGGAGGTCAGGGCAGCTCACCCAGCGTGCAAGGGGACAATGGTCCAACTGCAGGATTGCTAAATAAAATACCCGACGTCAGCTACACTCCAATTCAGAACAACATACATTTTTCCTAAAAGTATGTCCCGGAGATTGCATGGGATCCAGTTACCCTAAAAAATTTTTAAAATAAAAAAGTATTCGGTGTTTATTTGAAATTCGATACTGAGTGTCCTGTATTTTAATTTGCTAAATGTTAGCCCAGGCCTGCGTGAAACTGGGGACCTCACTTTCCCCTCCCCTGCAAAACTGCCATGATGAGCCCGCGTGGACCCCTTGGGGTGGTTCCGACACGCGGCAGAGAGGCTGAGCCGACGGCTGTGTAGCCCCCGCTCCTACATCAACATTAACAAGGGCAGGAATGTGGTTTGCTTGGCTCACAGCTGGGTCACCGTAACTATCTGTTCTGATGACACATCACTGGTGCTACTTCCCTAAACAGCCAGGATAAACAAACAAATAAATAAGACACTTCGGTGCAATCTAGGCCCAAGATCCCAAGCATACCCTGCGGGTCCCCTTGCTTAGACCGCGCTCCAGGAAGAACCCAGCGCTGTGTCCCTCAGGGGCGACCAGGTCTGACAAGGCCCTGCCTGCGCCTGCGCACGCCCCTCAAGGGAGATGCTCTGCGCATGCGTCTGCACGGCCCCCTGGGGTGGCTGGGGTGCGCCTGCGCAAGAGGGAGGCCCGGCGCGGGAAGCGCGGGAAAAGCCGCCGGCGAGCACGCGCCCCGCGAACACGAACGGCAGGGAGAGCCTGGGGGGCCGAGCTGGGGTCCTGCGCCCGGGGCTCCTGGCTGCCGGCCGTCGTCATGGCCTTTGCGCCCATGGGGCCCGAGGCCTCGTTCTTCGAGGTGCTGGACCAGCACAGGGCCGCCCTGCTGGCCGCCCTGAGGAGAGGCGGCGGGGAGCCCGCGCGGGGCTCGCACCCGGCCTCTAGGTACCGGCCGCGGGCGGCGCAGGTGGAAAGCGGGGGTCCCGCGCCTGGCGGGGCTCGGGGGGCCCTGCGGGGCCACGGCCGGGGCTCGGGGGGACCCTGCGGGGCCACGGCCGGGGCTCGGGGGGACCCTGCGGGGCCACGGCCGGGGCTCGGGGGGACCCTGCGGGGCCCCGGCCGGGGCTCGGGGGGACCCTGCGGGGCCACGGCCGGGGCTCGGGGGGTCCTGCGGGGCCACGGCCGGGGCTCGGGGGGACCCTGCGGGGCCACGGCCGGGGCTCGGGGGGACCCTGCGGGGCCACGGCCGGGGCTCGGGGGGACCCTGCGGGGCCACGGCCGGGGCTGGGGGGACCCTGCGGGGCCACGGCCGGGGCTGGGGGGACCCTGCGGGGCCACGGCCGGGGCTCGGGGGGACCCTGCGGGGTCACGGCCGGGGCTCGGGGGGTCCTGCGGGGCTAAGGCCGGGGCTCGGGGGGTCCTGCGGGGCCACGTCCGGGGCTCGGGGGGTCCTGCGGGGCCACGTCCGGGGCTCGGGGGGTCCTGCGGGGCCACGGCCGGGGCTCGGGGGGTCCTGCGGGGCCACGGCCGGTTGCACCCTCCGGTCTTGACCGGTCAGGGGCCGAAGGCTTCCGCCCAGGTGTTGGGGCCACTGGACGGGCCCCGTGGGCCCACCAGCCCTGAACCCCGAGAAGGCGCCGTCCTTAGCGCTCCTTCCCGGCCCTGCTTTTACTCCCTGTTGACCTTCACGGCGCCTGGTGGCCCCTCGGTGCCTTCTAGAACGTTCCTCCCTGGAATCCCCGGGCGCCCCCCTCGCAGGGCGGGGCGGGGGCGGGGCCTGCGGGCCGCCCGGTCAGGGAGTCTGGGGCAGAGTTAAGTAAAATAGATAAATAAATATACATATATACACATACATATTATATATATAGTATATGTGTGTGTGTATATACATATAATTTTTTATATATATAAAAATGTTAACTTGAGTTTCCGGGATTTTTTTTTTTTTTAAGAGAAAGTGAATGTGAGTTCTCACTGAATAAGTGTGTTTTCTCAAAATGAACAAGGAAGTCGGCACGTTTTCAGTGGTTTATGATAAGACGACAGATCTCTCGACGTGGACGTGAAGACAGGCCCCAGTGTCACGGTTCCCGGGATGTCAACAGAGCTCCGAGGGTGGCGCTGACTTCGCTGCCGGCGACTCTGCTGCCGCCCCGCGGGGAACTGCCTGCAGAAGACCGGCTGGTGCCAGCCCCTGCTCCCGACCCTCCTTCTGCTCCTGGGTCTGCTTCCTGGGGTATCGGCAGCGTCTTGCAGCCTCAGCCAATGACTGTCTTTCATTTTGAAGCCAAACCAACTCTCAGAGGAAGACCCACAAGCCAACCAGGTTTTACATGAAGATTTAGTTTGAGGGAGAAGTTACGAGGACGCGCGGAAGCCCCTGGTCTACGGTCTCAGATGTAAAGTCATCTGATTGCATCTCAGAGTTGGGCACAGCATTGTCCGGCAACTATTTTTTCAAACTGAAAAAAGAAAAAAAGAAAAGAGAAATGCATGAGCTATGGGAGCCCGATTTTACCTGTTGTTGTTGTTGGAAAATAGGACATGCTTTGAAATTTATTTTCTGACACGTTTTTCTGAAGAAAGCGAGTTCCTGTGCAAAGGAGAGGGATCTACATTTTGCCCATTGGCTAGATGTGATTTTTCCATCCCAGGCAATATGCTAACGGTGTTTATAACTGAACAGCATTTTTTGAAGCTGATGGCGTGTGAAATTAAAAGTCAGCTGACAGAAAACTGGCCTAAGTCTTAATAGTTTGCTGAAAAGTGGTGTAATAGTTGCCAAGTCTTTTCATGGTAGTGATTAAAACTTTCTTTTCTTTTCTTTTTTTTTTTTTTTGTATCACTAAAATTCAAAAGGGCTGATTTAAGGCATGAGATCAATTAGGGAAATATGCTCCAAAAAGAAGTGTTTCTTTTGAAATACTTTTGCATTGCAGTTTGGGGAAAAATGAAATTCGGAGCCAGTATGACTTCATTTTTAATTGAAACAGTAGTATTTCAAGCCAATGAGTTTGTATTTTAAGTACGTTAATATGAAAAGTAGATTAAATCATATTTGTAAATTGTATTGTCTAGTCATTAATCTAAAGGGAGATATTACTTCAATGGGTAATAGTTTGAAAAATAAAATTACAAGCAAATGAAATTTCTCTTAAGTAACCATGATAAATACTGTTGTTGTTTTAATGGAGCACTGATGTCAGAGTTTAGTGGGAGATACCATTCTTTTTCTTTTTCTTTTTTTAAATTCTCACTCAAGGATATTTTCGCATTTTCACATGGAGTGGGAGGGAGAGGGAGAGAGAAAGAGAAACATCAATGTAAGAGAGAGACATCGATTGGTTGCCTCTCACACAACCTGACCAGGGCCAGGGACTGAACCACACCCAGGTACATGCCATTGACTGGAATTGAACCCACAACTCTTTGGTCCATAAGACGGTGCTCTAACCACTGAGCAACCAGCCAGGGCAAGAGATACCATTCTTGACATGGATTACCTAGTCTTAAAAAACAACCAATGAAACAAAAAGTTATTGCAGTGTTGCTCTGGGGAAATGTTACACATTGTAAAGGCCTAATTTATAATCAAGATGTAATCATAGTGTGTTTATTGTTTCAGTTCTGAGGTTCTTGCATCTATAGAAAATATTATCCAAGACATAATCACAAGCTTGGCAAGACATGAAGCACCTGCGTTCACAATAGACAACAGAACACGCTGGGAAAATATAAAGTGGGCAGTTTTGCATTTTTAAATGTTTAAATGCAGTATCTATGTCACTATCTGAATTTGTTCAAGTTAGAGTTCTAGTTGGATTTCATTTTTATATTGCTTTTACCCTGCCAAAAGGATTTAAGGAAGTTTACAAAATACATACATAGGCAGGTTATATAAACTAGAAGTAGGCGTGAAAGATAAGGCAAAAGGAAAACAATGCTAGGAAGAAAGAATGGAGCTGTGAAAGAGGTTACAATTCCAAGAGCCTATGATAAAGTCTTACAGTCCTACTAAAAATAGGCTACTGACTTAGATCTAAGCTTTCCAACACTCAGAGGGGGAAATTCTCAGCTACACTGAGAAAGCAAATCACTTGTTCAGGGGACCTACAACCAGTCCTGATATGGAGACCAAAATAAAGGTGTCCTGAACATAGAGCACACGCCAAAGGCTCCTTCTTCTAACAGACCCTCCCCTGCTCAGGCATGTATCTCAGAGGGTGAAATCAGCAAACTGCTTTATCAAAGTCCTGGAGCCTCGGTTCCTAGTTTTCCCTGAGATCCTCAGCCTGTGGAATCTTTCCACTAAATAATGACAAACACTACAAAAATAGTTCTCAGTGAGAGTTATAGAAACAGAATAAAAGTAATTTTGAGTCTTAGAGTCACTAAGTATTAGTGTTTGTTTTTTTTAAACATATATTTAGGCTTGAGTTTCTTATGTTTTGTTGAACTTCTCACTGTTGAAAATTTCTCAAGAAGAATCTGAGAACATCATGATGTTAATTGGGCCAGATTTACTAATATATTTGAAGAGCATGTCATCTGTGAATAAAAAAAAACTGATATAGATGATAAAACAATAGTCTACTAAATGTTATTTTATGATCAATATAAATAATACAAAATGTAACCTTCTGCATCACATTTTGCAAGATGGATAAGTCTTGAAGCCGCTAACAACTGGCCTATTTGCCTGGTGCCTTCTGCCCCCTTTAGGAAAGGCTTGGTAGTTCAGTTTAACAACCTAATATAAATGATTTTATTTAATGTAACTTTGGAGGTAAATCAGAAATTAAATACTTCAAAACCTATTAAATTGAGTAAAGTTATTAAATGAGTAAATTGTTAAAATGAGCAAAATGCTAAAAAATTGTGAAGTATTTGAAAATAGTTCACATACACTAAATGTCTTCCCAGGAAAGAAATGCACAGATATACACACACATAATAATAAAAGGTCTATAACTCATTTATTTTAAACATTTTGTTTTAGTATCTCTATATGTCATAACACTAATTACCCAATTATCACCTAGAATTATCTAAATGTGTAACTGAAATTATCCTAAAGCTTTAGTACTTACGTTATAAATAAATGTGGATTTAAATGATATGCAGAAGAGGCCATTAAATGTATACTGTTTGGTATTCAGAAATTAATTTTTTTTTGTTTTATTCCCTTGCCTTAAACAAATGACAGGTTTGAAGATTCTGTGGGTCTTCAGATGGTATCTCATTGTACCACAAGAAAAATCAAAAGTGATTCATCAAAATCAATTAAAAATTTTGGTAAATTAATCTTTTTCTGCTTTTAGGATTAAGTGGATTTGGTTACCTTTTGGGTTTTCATTATTCCTCATTAAGTAATTTTACTTGTTCTTTAATAGATCACGCTTGTACTTGAAATAAATTTATAGAATTTTGCATGGTCATTAACCATGGAAGTAAATTGTAATTCCAAAATAAAATTTCAAGGTACATGAGTCAGTGAAAAAGTATTCTCTGAGTTTTGCTGTTCATTGAGCAATTAATTTTATCTGATTCCTCGGACAGTTATATTCTGTACTTAACACTTCTGTTTTGGAAAGATAATTTTTGTAATGTTATAGAAAGTAATGGGACAGTTAAATGTTTTGAATTAGAGAAATGATGAGTAACTTGTTTATTGCATCTTATTTTCCAGCTCTAATTCTTAAAATATTGTCCATGATTTATAAATTAGTGCAGAGCAACACTTATGCAACCAAAAGGTAAATATATTGTTCTAGTAAATTTTCTTTAAAATACAATGTGAGATTTGGTTAGATTGACTTTCATTCTATGTTTTGAAAAGTTACACCAATCAAGACTATGGGTAATAGGTTACTTTGTTTATATGTCTGTTTCATCCAGTTAAAGCTTTCTTCAAATAATACTCCAATAGTTATCATATTCAAAGAGAATATGGTTAATTAAAAATATATATATTTTTTAATTTTCATAGAGACATTTATTACACTGATAGCCAACTCTTTGGTAACCAGACTGTTGTGGACAACATTATCAATGACATTTCCTGTATGTTAAAAATGCCAAGGAGGTGTTTACATATAGTAAGTAGCATTTAATATAAAACATCTTATTTTAAGACAAAATGTTTGTATAAGAATTGTAATCAATGAATAAATGTGATCTGTGCCTTTTGATAAATGTTGATACTACATTTTTCTCACTGTAAATTTAAGTATCAATTCTTAATATCTTCCCTTGGATGAATGAATCAAAATAGATCAACTAGCAAATGTTTTTTTTGTGTGTAGTATACTCCCCTAGCGGGAACCAAACCCGGGACTCTCTGGTCCGCAGGCCGACGTTCAACCACTGAGCCAAACTGGCCAGGGCAGCAAATATTTTTTATTCCTAAATACTCCTACAAATTTTCTCCTTCATTTCTTAAATTACAGTGAGCTAAAATACATATATTTTAGCAGTTGTACATGAGGAATGACTTTTCAGCATAAAATATATTCATGAAAAAGTTTTCAAATATATGTATATATATGTGTGTACACACACACACACATATATATACATACATATATATATATATATATATATATATTTTTTTTTTTTTAGTTATCTACATCAAAAGGTTTGCTTGCTGGCAATTTAAGGTATATCGAGGAAGACGGCACCAAAGTGAATTGTAGCTGCGCAACAGTAAGTATTATTCATGTTTTCACATACTTTAACTCTTTCAGATCCCTTGTTTTAGAAATGTATTTTATTTCCTGCTTATAATATAGTTTAGAGCTTGAGATTTTAAAATAAAACTGAAGGATGAGCTCAGCCAATGTGGCTCAGTGGACTGAGCGTCACCCCATAGACTGAGAGGTCCCAGTTCCATTCCTGGTGAGGGCACATGCCCGGGTTTCAGGCTCAATTCCAGGTGGGGGGCATGCAGGAGGCAACCAACCAATGTATGACTCTCACATTGATATTTTATCTCTCTTTCTCTCTCTAAAGAAAAAAAAACTGAAGGATGAATAGGTACAGTTTTAAAATATGCCATTTGTCAAATGTCATCGAAATAAATGTACACATTTCTTTTAAAAATGGACTGTTGTTTACAAGTAGAGAGTGGCTTGACACTTTTAAAAGTTTTATTTATTTTTTATTTTATTATTATTTTTATCCTCACCCGAGGACATTTTCCCAGTTTTTGTTCAGATAGAGTCGGAGGGAGGGAGGGAGAGAGAGAGAGAGAGAAACATCGATGTGAGAGAGACACATCCAGTGATTGCCACCCACATGACCCCAAATGGGGCCGGGGACAAACTGCAGCCAAGGTATGTGCCCTTGCGGGAACCGAACCCGGGTCTCTTTGGATCGCAGGCCAACACTAACTGCTGAACCAAACTGGCCAGGGCTGGCTTGACCCTTTTAGCATGGTTATTTAGGTAATTTTCATAAAATTTTCTGGTTCTGAAATTAATATGTCTAAACCTAAACTATTTTGCTCGGCTTTGGAACATAGAAGACCCACAGTTCTAAGCTAGCACAGTGGTTTGAAAAGGGACCACTTACCAGCTTGGACAGGAAGCAGGTGATGCCTATGAGATCCTGCATAAGGAAGTCTTCCATTCGTCCATTTCTGCTCTTTACGCCACATATCTGCAAAGCTTCCAAGAACTTCTCACCTGCTGGGAAGTAGTTTGGGTCATGTGTCTGTTTTCTTACTGAAGAATAAATCTGTTCCCTATTTTATTAACTGAGGCATAAACCTCTGATGACAGGTATATATATTTTTAATGAAAATACAGGATTTTTGCCAAAAGTTTTAAAATACAGTTATATATATTTTTAAATCTAAAATAAAAACTGTCTTGTTTTGTTAACTTAGGCTGTTGCTGTGCCATCTAACATTCAAGGAATTCGGAGTATCCTTTGAATGGGAAAACTATTAAACTTCTAGAACATTTATTCGTTGCTTTGATAAAGCTTTCTGATGAGTAACCAACAAGCGAGACCCTATAGTGGTGAAGATGAACATTCGTGGTCCTTTCTGGAGGATTCTTTTAGGAGTTCACCATTTAGTAGAAAAGACAGATAATGGCATATATCAATAAATATCTGCTACATATTTCAAGATAAAAATGAAAACACTATATCTATAGCTGCTTTTGAATTGACCTATAGGGCACCACTATTTGGTTGGTGGTTAAATTAAAATACTCTTGCTTTAATTTGTCTGCCTTAACTTCACAGATTTAATTACAGATGCAAAATTTCTATTAATTGTAGAAAAAGATGCGACATTTCAGCGACTGCTAGATGACAACTTCTGCAACAAAATGTCTCCATGCATCATGGTTACGGTATATCATCCACCTTTACTACAGTTCCAAGACTAACATAGTACTTCGGTGATTGGTAGGAGGGGTTTATGATGTCATCTACACAGCTTTCTCTTGTCAATATGAGGCATCCTTTGGGGTCATGGAACAAGAATTTCCAAGGCGTCTATTTAAAACATCCTCAAATCTGACTGAAATCAAGTGATGGTCCTGATTTGTAAATATCAGCAATTGTCTAATACCGCAGGGAGTCACCCTCATACCACCCTCGCAGGGGCTACTTGTCTCAGCTATTATGTGGTAACAGCGGAGCTTGGGGCAGGGTTGAATGGACAAGAGCTATTCCTTGTTTTCCTCACAGGTTTGTGGACCAGGTAATTTCATCAAGTCAGTCAAAAGGAACCTGCTTTGAAAAAGCATAAGTGTTTACAGAACAGCAGAGAACACAGAATACATTGAGGGAACACACACTGGCATCCGTTAGCAGAGGGAGTATGCTTCCTGCTACAGGGCAATGTGGGAGGAGTTCATAAAACTGGAGTGACAGGTGACACGGGCTGGAGTAGGAGGGAAACTGGAGTGACAGGTGACACAGGCTGGAGTAGGAGGGAAACTGGAGTGACAGGTGACACGGGCTGGAGTAGGAGGGAAAGAGGCGGAAGTCAAGGAAGCTTGGGGTGTGGGCAGGTGGAATGATGACAGAATGGCAGAGTGGGCCAGGTTCCCCTCCCTGGTCCTGGCTTTCTTCTACTTTTACAGTCTTTCTAAAACCCTAGGTGTATAAAGGGAAAAGCTCGTCCACTTGAAGTCATTCTGGTTCATTAGGTTAACGGTAACTGCGATGTGCTCGAGCTGTGTTTGTGGAAGCAGCGAGGAGAGCTGCCCAGCAGAGGAAGCAGGATGACGGGCAGCTGTAGGGAGTCTTGGAAGGCCTGGCCATGCCTAAGGAAGCAGCCTGACTTAGTGGCATCCAAACAGACGGTCTGGGTCTGGGATGGGTGAGAAAGGAAATGAGGAGGGTTGGTGTGGCCGCGTCATCAACGACGGAGAGGGAGAGCGCCGGCGTCGGGGCCGGTCAGGAGGTGTCAGGTGTGAGGAGGGAAGCGGCATGGTTAAGGAGATAGGACGGAGACACAGGGCATTTCCAAGGCCAATTCAGAAGGACTTGGTGACCACGAGATAGGAGGGATGATTCAAAATGACCCTGATGTGATATATGGTACCCACATTATCAGTGGACAGCTACAGGACAAGTGGCAGGAAGGCTCAGTTCTTTGTGGAAGAAACATTTGAGTGTTGTTTTAGAAACATGAGACAATAGCAGGGAATCCTAGTGGCACCTTGTTGGAGGTAGAGATGGAAAATGCAGACTGAGATCTCATAAGCCATAGAGGTTGCATTTGAACCCCTGGAGTGATCTCTTGGGTGTTCTGTGGCTCACTCTGGGTCCAGTCCTCTCCCCTTTCACACCTTGCTGGGCTGACCGGAAGCCCATCCTCTGCAGAGAAAGCTGCAGTGGCCGGGATCTCCGTTCAGCCCTTGGTGATCGAATCACACCTGGTTCTGCCACTCAGGAGATGCACGCAGAGCACAGCTCTGTCGCGTCTGGGTGAAGAAGAGATGTAACAGTGCTCGGAGAACACATTTAAAGAGGGAAAAATCACACACGATTCTCTTTTTCCACCTTGTCTTTCTTCTTGTCTGCTGCCCGCTAGTCCTTGCGTCTACGCACTGGTGCTGCCATGATGTCCATTGGTAAGTGCGGTTCTCACTCCCAGGAAACACCCACAAGTGGACAGTCCCGCTCCACACTGCTACGGCCCATAACTCTGTGTGGCAGGCTTATCTATCCCGGGTTTATAAATAAGCCACAGCCCAACAAGGCTAAGAAACTGGCCCAGTGTCCCCGCTGATGATCGGCAGAGAGGGAATTCACACTCAAGGCTGTGAGGGAAGCTCGTCCTTAACCTCTCCTTGCTTCCTTCTCTGCCCCCTTTGCTTTCTGCTTGTCTCTCTTAACACTCTTTCAGTGCTTAGCAAGTTACTCTTCTACATATTGTTTTTAATGACTTCATAATATTATTCCACCACTTAGGTTTATTAAATCCTAAATTTGAACCAGGTTCTCTTCTAAGGGCTCTATGGTTACTGAGTAATTTAGTTCCTGTAATAACTTCATAAGGTGTTACCGAGCCCTAAACTGCCGGCTTCAGGACTCATTCCGGTTCATGCTACTAAGTGCAGAGCCGAGCCGCCAGCCCAGACCACCTGGCCCCCAGCTGGGCCTGGCGTGTCTCCACGAGGCGGTGCTGCCTCTGTCTCTTGTGAGAGGTTTTGGTTAGTTATAGTTTCTGTCATTTTAAATAACACTGCAGCGAACATCTTTATGTATGTAGGCGTTTTTATTCTTGTTTCTGCTGAAATATTTCCCAGAACTGAGTCAAAGGTATAAGTATATATATGTGGGCTTTTTCACCCTGTTGTACACCTTGTGCATTTTTTCAGTCAACACCAGTCTCTCACCACCTGAAATGTAAGGTGAGGGAATCTAGCTTTTACATTATTAATGAGATAAGGATATCATTTTATCAGTTTCATTCTACGGGAATTAAAATGCATAATTTCAATCTTTCTTTTAGGGGAAGGGAGTGCCTGATCTGAACACCAGGCTGCTCGTTAAGAAGCTGTGGGATACGTTTCACATCCCCATTTTCACTCTCGTAGATGCTGATCCACACGGTAATTTATCATTTGTATTTGAAACAATCATAATTAAATCATATTTGACGTTTTGTGTTTTTCTGCTCTTAGAAACTTCCATAGATATTTTAAAAGAATAGACTATTAGATAAAAATTGATGACTGTTATCATTTGAGGCAATTTATTGCTATTTTAGCCATATTAAACTGAGCCATACATCTTTCATCATTAATGTCCACAGAAATAAAATTTGCAGATGTTAGAAATAATTTGAGAGTATAATATATAAGAACTGTGTATACAAGAAGCATAATATACACTAATTTTAAAGTTAACTCTTTTAACAGGCATAGAAATAATGTGCATTTATAAGTATGGATCTATGGTAAGTATTGTAAAGTATGTTTATTTTTCCACTATGAGGTATTTTCTATTCATTGGGGTTATTTCTGCACTAGTAAGTGGAGGGCCTCAAAAGGTACCAGGGAAGCTAGTGTCCTAGTCTGGGGCCCCTCTGTTTCTGTGGCTGTGATTCCAGCTTCCAGCATGACCATGTGACCACAGATGACAGAGTGGGATTAGCTGTGGGCAAGAGGCATTACTATCTTCCACTCTGCTGGCCTTGGACCTCAGGGTTATCAACAGTGTCTGATCACCAAACATACTCTGAACATCGTATGTAACCTTGAATTCTGACTTGGCCAGTTCCCTTTTCTCCTACTTAACGACCAATTTCATCACTCGAGTCTGCAACTGCCATACACCAGCAGCATCAGTGTCACCTGGGAGCTTGTTAGAAATGCAAATCCCAGCCCCCTCCAGACCTATTGAATCTGACTCTCTAGGGGTGGCCCCTCCCAGTGGTTTTGACAAATGGTCAAGTTTGGGAGCCACGGATTCACTCCCTGAGTGTCCCTGATGTCTATATTTAGAGCAGATGAAAAGGACAATGAAGCAAGGCGTTGAAATATGGAATCACAGTAATACAGTAATAAGTGCAGGTCAGAGGGGTCCCTTTGTAGTTTTACTCTATAGAAGATGGATCCAGAAATACTACAGGGCAGTTTGAAAACCTTCACTGGAAGTCCTGAAGCTCTTAGAGATTTTCTTAATTCTGTGGGCTCTGGGGCTGTGAAGCCTTTAGCACTTATTATAATAAGTAAACAATTTGGCTGCAAAAACAAGTGTCCCAGTTCTCTGCAGTTCAGCCTGATGCGCTTCTGCTCTTTATTTCAGTCTATGTCTTTTGAAGCCCATAACCTCACAGTCCCAGCTGTTAGATGGCTGGGTCTCCTCCCTTCGGATATTAGAAGGTAAGACGGGTTAGTAGCGCTGGGATCTTTAAGATGATGACTCACTGTAATATGTCACAGTAGGCTCAGAAGTCACCGCAGCGGAAAGCTCTTACTGCTCTTTATTTACAGTGCTCACTGTGACTCAGGATGACGTAGTTATGGATCGAATTCATCAGCGTTTCTGTTTCAACTACTAAAATACCTAAATGAATTTGGTTTATTGAACTTTCGGCTAGCTAGAAAACATTTGTTTTATCTTTACTGTTAAAATATTTTGAAATTTATTATACTTAGAAAGCATAAGACATTGGATCTAGTTAAATGGTAATCATTGACAACATCTTTTGACATATGAATCAATTTTATCATAGATTTAAAATTTTAATTTCATCGAACATCTCATTTTATGATTACATAAAGTTTGGGAACCTAAAGTTTGGCAAGTCTAATATATATGTTCATTATAAAAAATATATTAAATAATGAGAAAAATCACCTATAGATTAATTAATAGCTTTACCCTTGAAGATTATTTTCTGTGCATGATTATAGCTTTTCCAAAAATGGGTTCATACTCTAGTGTTATTTTGTCATCTCCTTTTCTCACACAACATGATGAGATCGCTTTTCCGTATCCATAAATACATTTCTCTTCTACAGCCTCAGTTTAATGTCTTATATTACTGTGTTCAAATTATGGATGTGCCAGTGTTTGTTCAGCTAGTCCCTCAAGGTCAGACATTTGGGTAGCTTCCAAATCTCTGTTCTGATAGACCGCACTTCGATGGACCCTCTTGTAACTGAATCTTTGCCTGCAGCTTTAATTAGTCCCATAGGATGAATTCCCAGGATAGCTGGGTCAAAGGGTATGCACACTTTCAAGACTTTGCCTGCCCTCGGGATAGGTTAATTGTTTTGCTTTCCCTGGAGAGTAAAAGCCCACCTGTCCCTCAGCATAGGACATCACTTATATTCATCTCCACTAATGGGACATTTAAAAATATTTTATTATTGCTTTACTTGGCCAGGGAGAATGAACTTAAACATGTTGGATTGCTTTAAGCAGTGAATGAACTTTGGTAATTGGTGTCTGTTTCCTAAATATGGAATACAAACAGGTTTGGAGTGGTCATCACTTCTTACAAAATGAGGGCTCAAGAGAAAACATTTAATTTTTGATCTTTGAATATTTACACTCTAATGAATTAAAGTGCTGTTCAGTTTCGTGTTATGGCTGGTCCAGATCCCTTAGGGGTGATGTGTTTGTAGGAATATCATTTCTCACACAGTCAGGACACACGATCTGGTAAGTATCAAGGTGGAGGGCTGGGAGAAGCTCTCACTGCAACTCATAATTCCATTAGTGCCCTCGAAAGCCATTCCACATAAATGTACAATCAAAGAAAAAAAGCCAATGTGGTAGCTACACAAACATGGCTTCAAGGGAAGTCCTCTAGGCCCCCTTTCAATCAAATTGTCACCCTGTCCAGGAGCTGCCGCTGGCAAGTGGTCGTAATTATGGGGACACTGAAGACTGTTTGAGACTGGAGCTCTCCCAGGAAACCCAGGATTTGGGACTTCGAAAAGGAGTCTACACCATAAATCCTGGCCCTCTCATGTCCTATCTTTAAAGCACATAGCAAGATAACATTACATTTTACTTTTTTTAAATATGTTTTTATTGATTTAATATATATATTATCCTCACCTGAGGACATTTTTTTTTTTGCATTTATCTTTTAGAGCAGGAGGGAGAGGAGGGGGAAGAGAGAGAGAGAGAGAGAAATATTGATGTAAGAGAGACACATCGACTGGCTGCTACTCACACGACCCCAGCCAGGGCCAGGGCCAAACTACAACCGAGGTAAGTGCCCTTAGCGGGAACCGAACCTGGAACTCTCTGGTCCACGGGCCGACACTCTAACCACTGGGCCAAACCAGCCAGGGCTTTATTGATTTTTTTTAGAGAAAGAGAGAGAGAAACATCAATGAGAGAGCGAAACTTCAGTCGGCTGCCTTCTGCACTGAGGATCAAGCCCATAACCCCGGCATGTGTCCTGACTGGGAATCGAACTGGGACCTCTCAGTCTATGGGACGATGCTCAATCCACTGAGCCACACTGGCCGGGCACATTTTACTTGTTTAAAATTTAGAACTAGATAGGTGTGTGTGTGTGTGTGTGTGTGTGTGTGTGCACGTAAGTGAAAATTGATAGATTAACTTCCATGGCCCAGAAAATCCTCAGTGAATACAAAGAATTAAGTACTCAGTGGAACCTAAAATCCCACACTGAATCGCGCTGTGGCCACACAGGTTGGGCCTCACTGCTTCAAGACAGTGGAGCTCCGGGGCTGCCCCGCTGCAGATTAGTGCTGGCAGTGCTCTTGTCACGTGTTTCATGACCCACGTCTGCCTTCCTGTCATTGTCCTGTGAGCACGACGTGAAACACCAACAGCTTAGAACAGACTTCCACTAGGGACCTGATCACTTGTTGGTCTAGGACCTGCCAGATCCCCAAAACTCTGGGCTTAACAGGTGGGACCGGACTCGTTTTCTCATCTGTGATTTCGGAGTTTCTTGGAGTAGTACAATAAATATGAATGAAGCATATGTGACCTTCAAGTTACAGGAACACTTTGGTTTTACTAATTTTTTTCATTTTTTTACAGGTTAAATATACCTAAAGATACTTTAATTCCATTGACAAAACGGGACCAAATGAAACTTGACAGTATTCTGAAGAGACCTTATGTTACTTGCCAACCATTTTGGAGAAAAGAAGTATGCTTCTTGTTGAAATTTGAGTGTTGTATGTTTTATTGCATTTTACCTTAGTAGCAGCTATTCACTAAAAAATCCTTGAAATTTATGTAACCAACAACTAAGACAGGTGTTGTTTGGTAGTACATGGTTGTTGACACATTGAATCATGAATGCTAATAGATAGGATCACCTGGATGGAGCCGGTCTATATCCTCATCATAGTATGCACCCGTTGTCTATGTCTATGAAGGAAAAAGGAGAGAAAGTAATTATAAAGACCCCAGACTGGTTACTGAAGGCATCCACGCTGGGTCGTTCCCTGGTATTCTTAGCTCTCGCAGCTCTAGAATATTCTCGCTGACCCTAAAGACTATTGCCCGTGGTTTTGGAGTATAAAGCAAGTCTGAATCTACAAATTTGTTGAGCCGACTGAACTGTAGCAGAGGCTCTGGCATAACGACAGTCTGCCTTTGTTGACAGGTGGAGATGATGGCAGACTCTAAGCTGAAGGCAGGGATTCAAGCTCTGACCTCCCTGTCATCAGATTATCTTCCCAGAGTATACTTGCCTAACAAATTAAGATGTGGAGGGTGGATATGAGAACATATCAGAGTATATCTTGTGATTTCAAGAAGATGCTCAGGTCTTTTTCAGTAGTAGAAGACTGTTGTGGAAAAATATATATATTCTCAATTTCATAGAGGTAAAATAATTTTTCATTATATTTTTTGTCAAAACAAATGCTGTACTCTAATTTTCTTTAGAAGGCTTTATTTTATTCTTCTCTATAGAGACTGATTTCTATATGTTCTAAATTATAAAACAATTATATGTTATTTCAACTTTTACATTTTATTCTAAAAAATATTTTATACATGTCATCAAAGTCGACAAAAATATTTGATTTGCTTTCTACAATGCAACTGTTAAAGCAAGAAGTATCTTATTAGCAACAAAAAAGAATAACCTAAATTTGAGAGGCTGCAAATGAATTAGTGTCCAGCAGTTTCTTCTTAGTTACATTTACTGTTGCTTTCATAGAATAGGGGTCCTTCTTCATTCATTCACTTGTGAAATTAGTAGTTTATTGTGAATAAATACTTGGGTGTATGTAGTCTTCAATGCTTTATTTTGTTTTTTAAGCATACTTTTTATTAATAATATACTTATTTGAGCCCCGGCCAGTTTGGCTCAGCGGTTAGAGTGTCAGCCCGCAGACCAATGAGTAGCGGGTTTGGGTCCCGTCAGGCACTTGCCTCGGTTGCAGTTCGTCCCTGGCCCTGGTTGGGTCATGCAGGAGGCAACCAGTTGATGTGGCTCTATCACACCAATGTTTCTCTCTGCCTCTCTCTCCCTCCCTCCCTCCCACTCTATCTGATAACAAGTAGAAAAATATCCTCGGGTGAGGAATAAAAAAATAAATACATATATTGAAAATATTATCAAGGGTTTTATCATTTCTCACCCAAAGTCAAGTCAGCTGAATTCTTCTCTAGTCTAGGTTTATAGAACAAAGAATTTCTCCAGTTTTAATATTTACAACTCAAATTTTAATAAGGCCCTTCTGTAACAGTAAAGATGTGATCTATCACCTTCATAAACCTTTTAATTTTTCCAGATGGGTTTATGATTTTATTCTGTACTTTCAATAAACTGTTAATGTACTAAAATGTTTCTTGTCATTGTGAGCAAGAATATGTATTTATTGAAATACAGAAGTGATTTCAAGAAGTGAAATACAGAAGTTTAAGAAGCTGCTTATTTTTTCAAGGTAAATGTTAATAATAATAATAGATACCATTTCTGGGAACTTGTATGTGCCAGTCACTGCTTACACATTATCTTATTTAACTTGCTCAAGAATCTTGTCTCCCGGAACCTATTATACCTGCAGTTTACAGGTGAGAACACGGAGGCTGTTGCTTGTCCAAAGCCACGTAGACAGAACGTGGCTGAATGGGGACACTTCCTACCACAAGAGCAGGACCAGGACTGAATGTGCAGGGGCCAGTGCACGATGTAAGCATGGGGTCCCTTGTTCAAAAGGTATTAAGAATCTCAAGATAGCCCTGGCCGGTTTGGCTCAGCGGTTAGAGCATCGGCCTGCGGTCCGGAGAGACCCGGGTTCGGTTCCCGCTAAGGGCACGTACTTCGGTTGCAGTTTGTCCCCGGCCCTGGTTGGTCGTGCGGTGGCAGCCACTCGATGTGTCCCTTCACGTCAATGTTTCTCTCTCTCTGTCTCTTCCTCTCTCTCCCTCCCACTCTATCTGTACAAAAAATGGAAAAATGTCCTCGGGTGAGGATAAAAAAAAAAAGAATCTCAAGATAGCAGCAGAGAGTTAAACCAAGCACAGGCCCTTCTTAGCATGGAGCCTGTGTGACCACACAGGTCGCATGCCTGTGAAGCTGGCCCTGCTCAAGAGGCTCTAGTAAGGTGATGGAATAATTTATATAACACATTCTGTGCCAGGTATTTTTTCTAGCTGCTTTACAAACATTAATTCCATCCTCACAGAAACCCCACAAGCTAGGTAGCTTTCTTACCATCCTTATTTTACCAATGAGACAACAAAGGTACAGAGAGGTTAAGTAGCTTTATCAAGGTCACACAATTGCTAAGCAGCAGAGCTCGGACTTCACCCAGAGAGTCTGGCTCCAAAGCCCATGCTGTAACCATGACACTTGTCCATGTAACGTGTTCCACGTGGCCGAGGGTGCACTGCTCGGGAAAGGTCTGCAATTCTTCCTGTTGGCTAGGTGTCAAATCAAGTCCCCCCATGCCAAACCTGTGGCGTCAATTACGTTATATTCCCTGGTCACATTGCAACTAAATATTTCATTTTGAGAACATTCTGCTACACCGTTGACTTGCTTGTGAGACTATCAAAAATTCTAGCAAAAAATTTTACAAATCACAATTTTTTTCTTTGAATTTATACCACACATCTTCCACTAACATCTAATTATATCATTAAATATTGACAAATTTTGTAAAGAAGATCACTAACTTAGAAATAAATGATTAAGCTCCAGAATCTCTGGATCAGGATAATACTGTCAAAATGGGAAGAAATGAAAAATCTACAGTCACTAAAATTCAAAAATAAATTTGAAAAAGTCTTACAGATACATTCAGTTTGGATTATTAAATTCATCTCAAGTTTATGATTGGAAATTTACTTTAAAAATCTTATTTGGGAAGGGAAAATGGAAGAAAAACACATGATAGTCTGGCATCACTACCTATCTTTATTAGATGCAGATGAACAATCAACGTGAGGAGCTATTTGGGAATCATCAAGAATTCGGATTCTTAAGATTTGCTTCCAAAAAGGATTATTGAAAAATAGGCAGCTATTTAAAATGGCAACTGACATCCCCTCTACCACCATCTACTGTATTTACTTTAAATACTTCCATAATTTTAATCAAGAAGCACATTTGAACTGGAATCTGTTTATAATTAAAGTAATAAAAACCCGTGCAACAAAAAGATGTTCGGAGAATCTTTTTTCCTTAAAGGCTCATAATCACCCTAGTAAAATAAAAGCTCCTGTGATATCCTCACGTTTCTGGGAAACGTAACTGTCATCACTGATGAAGCTAAGTGATTTCAGAAGTCACGATTTCATGGGAAAGCAAGCATATTGCACTTTCTACAAAACAGGCAAAAACACTCCGAGATTTCCGTCTCTGACATCCTTTAACAAGAGTGTCTAGTTGAGTGGTTTGATGTAGATATCTGTTCAGTGGGGCCGAAAAGAAAAAAAAAAATGCTTTCAAAGCCAAGCCACATGCACATGTGCACTAAAAAAATATTTTCAACAGAATGTTTTTGTAGGAAAGTATTGAGAAACGTTACTTCTGTTCACCAGTAAACTGACAGTCTGTATGTCCCAAGAAAACAATCCTGTAAAAACAAGCCAAGGTCGCCCTCTGCTGGCAGAAGCTCTACTGTGCTCTCAAATCCTTCCACTATCTGGGGTGGACATTTCTTTATAACATTTTCAAGTCATTGTTTTAAGGGATGGAGTGAGAGTCTGAGACACAACAAAAGAGGTTGGGAAAAACTGTGAGGATTTGTGTGAGACTGAGTACTTGGCAGGGATCCATTTTGGATGTCCCCAATTCCTTGTAAAGTTACATTTAACGTGTGCTGCTTTGCAACTGAGCTACATTTACAAAACCTTACACAATATGTTAACATTTTTAAAATTTTAAGAATTAAAGATCACTTCTAATGAAAAGGAACCGACAGAAGATTCCAAACAGCGTACACTCACCTAGCAATGGAATATCAACAGCCATTCACAATGTCCCCGTGAAAAGGGTTTCCGTGTGAATGGTAGCCATGACCAAAATGTAATTTTCATTATTTACTTTTAATAACTTTCCACCTATGATCTGTGGCTCAATAAAAGCATATCCATAGGTGCAGACTGTAATGCTCTCCCTTCTTGTTCCTAAGGTGGGAAAGTGTAATGACTCACCACAGTCTGCCATCTGTGGAGGTGCAGAGTCTGCTTTGGGGGACAGGCAGCTTGCATCCCAAATCCACTTCTGTTCATTGCCTCTGTGGCTGGGACAAGTTACCTGGCTTTGGTTTCATCAACCATAAAATGGGATAACAAGAGTCATTGTGATGACTAAATGAGATAGTTCATGGCAAGTGTGTGTTTGCGTAATACCCTGTAGGAAGAGTCAAGGAAAGGTAGTTATTACTGTTTCGAGTGACCATGCTGCTGCAGTTCTCCACTGATGGTCTGTGCAAAAGCAGCTTGTCAACTAGAATCCTATGTAGCAGAGAGCGTTTTGAACATATGCTGAATCATCTGTATTATACAAGGATCTGTATTGTAATAGATGCTTCTGAAAGATTTCTTGTGCATAGAACAATATCATTCAACAAATATTAACTCCGAATATATATAAGATGCTGTATTTGCTGCTGCAAAAGATGTACATGGGAGTAAGGCACAATGTTTAAGATCTAGGAAGCTAGACAAGGCAAATACACTGTTTTTTTGTTTGGTTGGTGTTTTATCTTCACCCAAGGACATTTTTTCCATTTTTCGTTCAGATAGAGTGGGAGGGAGAGAGAGAGAGAGAGAAACATCTATGCGAAAGGGACACATCGAGTGGTTGCCACCCGCACGACTCAACCAGGGCCAGGGACAAACTGCAACCGAGGTACGTGCCCTTAGCGGGAACCGAACCCAGGTCTCTCCGGACCACAGGCCGACGCTCTTAACCGCCGAGCCAAACTGGCCAGGGCTGTTTTTTAACATGTTTTTAAAAATTGATTTGAGAGAGGAAGGGAGAGGGGACAGAGACAGAGAGAGAAACACTGATGTGATGATGTGAGACAGACATATTGACTGGATGCCTCCTGCACACCCCCGACCAGGGACCAAGCCCACAACCCAGGCATGTGCTCTGACCAGGAATCGAACCAGCAACCCTTTGGTGCATGGGAGGACACTTAACCAACTGAGCTACACTGGCCAGGGCACAAATACACCGTTTTATGAGGCCGAATATGACAAGCAGAGACAGCTCTGAGAAGGCTCTGAGAGTTTAAAGGAGAGAGAGTCCTAGATGATCCCATTGGGAAAGAATGAGGACAGGTGTCCTTGAGGAGGCAGGACTTGTAGAAGATACCCAGGTTTTGCAGGTAGAGGAGTTAGTTAGGCACAGGGCAGACTTCATTGGCTCTACTGCCTAACAGCTGTGTCATTTTTGACACGTCACGTCACCTCTCTCCGCCGCATTTTCCTTTTCTATAAAGTGGAGATTATTACAGTAACGACCTCATTCATAGGGCTGGTCGGGAAATTACAGGAGTGGGATCATCTAGTGTTCAAAAGAGCTATTTTTCTTCATCATCAGCAGCAGCAGCATCTAGACCACAGGTTCTCAATCTTGGCCTCATCTTAGAATCACCTGGGAGATTTTTAAAAAATATTAATTTCCTCAGTTCCACCTAAATCAGAATCTGAAGATGAGGCCCAGGCATCAGAGCGTTTTAAAGCCCCCTTAAGTGATTCTAAATACTTGTTCTAGATCCCTGCAACCCGAGCTGGGAGGCTAGAAGTGTGGGCTCTGGGGGGCCACCCTGGACCTACTAAATGTACATTTTATAACAAGATCCCCCGGATCCCATCACTCCCTGCAGACGTCGAGGCTCTAGGTAGGCAGCCCACAGAGTAGTGAAGGAGAAAATCCAGCGCACGTATCTATCACAAACTCCGGGGCTCCTTTCCCCTTCCTCCCTCCCGGTTCCGGACAACCCCGAAAGCGGGGGAAAGCGACCAGCTGGAATATTAGCAGTTGGCACGTGTCCTAACGGCCCCTGGACATTCTTATGGACTCTTACATTTACCAAAAGGCTTTCGTATGTTACGTCACTTGAACCAAATTAAGAACTGCCCTGCAAATGAGGCATCAGTACCCCCATTCTGCAGCAGGAAGCTGAGGTCCAGGGAGCCCCGCCGGCTCAGGATACCCCTCGGGCACACGGGGAAGTCATGGCAGGACCCGGCGCAGTGTCCCATCAGCTTCTCGGAGGGTGGCCTTGGGCTTGAATTGGCTGCAATCAGAATTCTGCGAGACTCTTCACGCACTAGAGGAAACCACCATCAGCCAGGGCTGCGGATTTATCAAAACCGGCGCCGCGGCCCTTGCCGTCGGCCACGGGAACTCCCCGCCAATCCGCAAGCCGCTGGCACGAGAATCTCCTCTCAGCGTCGGTAGCGCTTGTGCGCATGTGCCGTCGCCTCGCGGGAGGAGGAGCTTCTTTCTTTCGGCCTTGGCTTCCGGGCGACACCGGAAGTGGCTCGGGGCGCGTGCGCGATGTCTCCACGGTAGTCGGGGCAGTTTCCTCCGCCGGCGTGGGGAAGTCCCGGGCTCTCAGGCTTCTTGTTCGCGCCATCTCGCCCTCGCCTCCATCGCGCCGGAGCGGGGTCGCAGGCTCCAGTCCCTCCGGTCCCCGCAGCCGGCTTCTCGCCGCAGTGCGACTCTCAGGTAGCCCCCGTGCCGCTCCCCTTGGTACCCGCCGCCATGGCGCCGCCGAGGCCAGGTCCCCCTCCCCGGCGGAGTGCGCCCTCGGCGAGCCGGCCTGTTGAGAAGCCCCTTGGTGGTCCCTGGGAGTGACGTCAGCTGGAAGGGGCCTGAACGGTCCCCTCGGGTCTCCGCCCCTCGTTTCTCTCGCGGGGAAACCGAGGCACCGGGAAGGGGCACAGACTCGGAGGCAGCGTCTGAAGCCTCCGCCGCTTCCCGCGTACTTCGGGCTTCTCGTCGGACTCGCGCCGCCTCCCGGACCCGGCCGGCGCGTTCTGCCCCGGGCCGCACCCTTCGCCCCCCACGTCGTCCCGCCCAGGGCCCCGGTGCCCTGGTCACTCCCGGAAGCCGGGTCTGTCTCCCGGTCCGTGTCTTCCCCCGCCTGGGATTTATCCCGTAGCCTCGCACGGCCCCGGGCTGGTGCCCGTCGATACCCGCCGCCCCGGGCCAGGCCCCGTGCTGCGCGCGGCCAGGGGCGGCTCAGGGAAGAACCCTGGCAGGTCTCGGCGCCTTTGCACCTGGCAGTTCTCCTGGGGACGAGGCTGATTGCGAAGAAACGCCAGGTCGTGGCGGGTGCGAGGAAGGGAACAGGGTGTGGGTGATGGAAGGTGGGGTGTGTTAAATTAGGAAGGCAGGGAAGCCTCTGAGCAGGTTTTTTTGTTTTGTTTTGTTTTTAAAAGCTACATCTGAGAGCTTTATTGTAAGTTACACTCTTGTGTACATTTTGATGCGTTTGGGGAGTTTAAAGCAGTTGTGTGAAGTCACCACGGTGCAGTTTTAGAACATCTCTGCTAGAACCTCCAAAAGTTCTCAGGAGGCACCTTTTGGGCTGGAACCTGAAGCTTCAGACTGACAGCTGGAGGTCTGGGAGGGTGAGTTATCCCAGGAACAGCTAGTGGGAACCTCAGAGGCCGGGGTGAGCCACTGTGTTCAGGGCGGAAAGGAAAGGAAGCGGCAGAGAGTATGGCTGGAGGGCAGAGTGGGAGGAGAGTGGGTCAGTGGGAGGTGGACAGGTGTCTTCCGAAGGAGGGTTCCCAGTGCCCTGCATCCCATGTGGTCCACAGAGGCTGATAAATACTTGACTGACCTGTGCTCTTTCCCAATGGCAGAAATATCCTCTCTCACCTTGGTGGTTGACGCAGCAGGGACAGAAGTAAGACTTCAGGCACTGTGTGCGCTCACTTGGTGTTCATAACCCCGTGAAGTGGATTTCAGTGACTCTGTTTCTACGGATGAGAAAATTAAGGCTAAATTACATGGCCAAAGCCCTATCGCTAGTTCCCGGACCCTGCTGGCAGAAGCCTGGCCACAGCTTTGTTCGCCCAGGCAGTTAACTGGGGTTCTGAGCACACTGCCAGCCTTCACAGCAGGGTAGAGGCAAGCACCACCTCTCACGGTCGCTTCCTGAGATACTAATGTACTCAGGGCTGCAGCTGCTTCTGAGCACGTCAGCGCCGGCTTATTTCTCACGAAGCTCAGGAAACTCAAAATGCCTTTCCAGAATTCCTAGCAGTTCCCCATTCTGTTGTCTTCAGAGGTGCTACCCTTGTTGGAGAGGAGGCCACTCAGCTCCTAGGCTCCTTTGGGAGAGGTGACTGACATGTAGACTTCTCCGTTTAAAAGTTTGCTAGCTGGGCCCTGGCCTGTTTGGTTCAGTGGTTAGCGCATCAGTCCGCAGATCAGAGAGTCATGGGTTTGATTCCAGTCAAGGGAACGTACCTTGGTTGCAGTTCGATCCCTGGCCCTCAGGATTGTGCAGGAGGCAGCCAATCAATATTTCTCTCCCTCCTTATCTGAAAATCAATGGAGAAATATCCTCAGATAAGGATTTAAAAAGAAGTCTGCTGGCCAGAGAGAATTGGAATGTGGCACCAACCTGCACGAGTCACCAGGGAGTTGTGACACTCAGACTTTCTCCTGCAGAGAGAGGTGTTTGTTGTGCCCACGATGAGCTTGACACTGCACTTCCTACCAGGACCCTCAGACACCCCTGAAGAAGGTTGACTTATTTTATATTTACAGAGCAGGAAAGTCAGGCCTGCTGAGAGCAGGGTCCCAGCAGAAATATAGTACAAACCCTGGTGGGCTTACTAAGGACTTAGAATAAGGGGATTCTTGTTGCAAATGTCCGCACATAATGGGAGGCCTGTGCTCAAGCAGACCAAAGTGGGTTACTTTTTAAAACTTCAAAAAGAAATTGCTGAATTGCAACCAGGACTGGTTGCTTTTCTAAGTAACTTCTGCGGAGACATTGACCTAGACCAGCATGCAGAGACTAGTAAGGTTCGCACTAAGTGGGAACCCGGGGAATGGGACCTTCTGCTGGTTGGCTGTTGTATCCTGATGCTCAGCTCGGTGTCTAACTGTAAAGTATAAACTAGTTTATGCCTAGCTGGTGACAGAAGTACTCTGCTGTAATGTGTCAGTCCTGGCTTATTCGTGGTGACATGTGAGAAGGAAACTGGGTGTGGGTATGTGGGAACGCTCCTAGCTTTACAATTTTCTGTAAATCTAAAACTATTCTAAAACAGAAAGTTTCTTTTTGAAAAGCACTCCACTTATCACATATTTAGATCTTTTCAAAAGAGAGACCCAGCACCAAGCCTGGCGCCTCTGTTTCCCTTCTGTGCCTTAATTAGCTTTGTATTACCTCTTGGGGGTATTTATTACTAAGAAAGGACTTGTCCTTAACATTTTCCATTATTTTTAGGGCCAAAATGAGTCTGTTTGGAACAACCTCGGGTTTTGGAACTAGTGGGACCAGCATGTTCGGCAGCACAACCACAGATAACCACAACCCGATGAAGGTACTGCACTGGGCGACACGGCGTTTGTCCAGAGAGCGCAGGCCAGGGCTCCCCACAGCAGTGAGCTGAGAAACAGCCTGGGGGCCTCCTGTGGGGGGGAAGCTCGGGACGTTGAGCGCTTTCTCAAACATTGGCGCACAGGGACTGTATGTCCACTGCATTGGGTCCTGCTCCCCTGACTGTCCCTATCACCAGAGTCACCCGAGGCCCGGCCCACACTGTTGAATCTGAGTCTCTGGGGCGGGGGGGGGGGGCAGGCGGTGGCTGCGATCAGCACTTGGGCGAGAATGAATCCGTGGGCCTCGTCTGGTCTGGAAACGTGGTTGTGCTGGTGTATCACCACTGGTGCGTTCTTGTCACTCTGAGCAAAGTTAGACAGGTCTGATTCAGTTAGGTCTTGAGCATGAGGGAAGTCCACCATGAGGTGTTCAGTGAGAAAGACAGCAATTTGGGATGAGACCGGGATGCTGCATACATTTAACGTTGCCCTTTCCCCCCACGCAGGACATCGAAGTAACATCTTCTCCTGATGATAGCATTGCTTGTCTATCTTTTAGTCCACCAACCTTGCCGGGGAACTTTCTTATTGCAGGATCGTGGGCTAACGACGTAAGTGCTCCTTGCGCGTGTGGTCTGTAAGTCGTGTCTCTGAATAGGCAGGTTAGCTTTCCTTTCTGCTGTCCTCTCCCACGCGAGGGGTAGAGCTGAATTAAGACTTACCCATGGTGACACACACAAGAAGGAAACTGGATGTGGGGTGTATGGGAACTCTCCTATCTTGACAATTTTCTGTAGAAATATTTTAGTATATCTAAATAAATAAACTTTAATAAATGAACCAGTTAGAGGGTGTGCACCCTTCTGAGTAGGCAGACGAAACTTCTTGGCACGTTGAGTTTTGTTAAGAAAGCACAGTCCTATGGGTGGCTCAGAAACTCCTCTAGGTGAGTATCTGGAAACAATCCCACAGCTGTAGTGTTCGCTGACAGTGCACCTGGTCCATGCTGGGTCACCCACGCTCCCTCCGAGGCACCCTGAAAGTGTTCTGCAGGCACATGAAACACTTTTTCAGTTGGAGGTATGGCACAGAGTCTGACAGGCATTATACCTGCCTGCTGTGTACAACAAAAGAGCCCAAAAGGTAATGCATTTTACTTAGAGATTTTGTAAATATGACAAGACAATAAAAGTCACCCTCATCCCACCAGACAACTAGTTGACTGCTATGTAATCAGGGGAAAAGGATATATAAGGTCAAAGGAAAGTATTCAGAGAAGAAAGATACATCTCTGCTTTGGTTTGGTTCTCTGAATGGTCATGGGTGACATTCTACTTTAGAAGACAGACATAGCTCGTAGCTGTGATGAGAAAATCATCTGGTTGTAGGTGGAAGCAGAAGAATATGTGTATTTTAATGGCTTAGAAATAGGAATAGGAAAATAGCTACTTGTATATACTTTTCAATTGCTTTATTCGTAGAGTTAAATAAGTAGGCTGATAGAAGTCCATATTTATTTAAATTGTACTCCACTAGTTACTAGTCGTTAAATGCACGTAACTTATCATGAATTACTATGTTTGCTTAACTTGTCTTATCACCATAGGTTCGCTGCTGGGAAGTCCAGGACAGTGGACAGACCATCCCGAAAGCCCAGCAGATGCACGCTGGGCCCGTGCTCGGGGTCTGCTGGAGCGATGTGCGTGCCCTTCCGTTCTCACGTCTCCTTCTGCGTAGAGCACGTGTGTTCAGAATGTTTGCGTGTTTATTTTTCTATAGCGCCAAACACAGATAATAGGTGTGATCCACATGGAAGGAATCCTACATGTCTGTGTGTACACAGCGTAGTTTATTAACGTTCCTGATGTCATCAGCGTTGGCTTTAGTTAATATCTGTGAAAGCTTTTCTGGCTTAAAAAAAGATCCATCATTTTATTGACATGTCACCTTGAACAAGGGATTTTTCTTGAAGCCTTTCCTACTTCTAAATATTCCATGAGCTTACGTTGTTTTAAAATTAGACATGTACTATGTCAGAAAACAAATCCTAGTGGTGAAATCCTTTCCTGTTATTAGACACTTGAAGACATTTGGTTTTTTTGGAATTCCCTTTAACTTCCTAGATATCAGCTACATGAGCAAACATGGTCAAGTTGCTGTTTGTTGTTGATTGGGGAGAATTTAAGGAGGTGAAGGATGGGTGGCCAGGCGCAGAGAGCTGCAGCTGTCCAGGGCCCACCCCAGAAAAGGAGGAGCCGGACTGACGGCCCAGCCCCTCCCGCTCCTGCCCCTGCCTGGTGGCTGAGCAGGTACAGAGAGAACAGAGGCCCTGGCTGACCGTCGGAAGCCGATAGGTGTCCAGTAGATGCAAGCAGTTTGAAAAGTGATGCACTTATTACAGATATAACTGCCTTTCAATGTACACGTGGGAAATTTAATTTCTAAATTAATTTGCCAGTCTTTCTTTACTGACCTGGTAATGGGTCAGAACTGTAAACTTTCTTATAAAGTGTGACAAGAAGTAGAGTAACTGATACAGGAATTCTGCTGCCTGAATGTTACTGAGTGGCTTTTGGCATTTACCGAATGAATGCAGCCTGTTCCCTTTCTCCAAACTGCCTCGTCGCGTGGAGGACTCAGGCTTGAGTGAGGAGTTCTAACCAGGGAGCTGGTCTAGAGGCTGGAGGGAACACGGAGCCTGTCGAGTTTGGAAGGACGGCTCAAATGCGTCAGCGAGGAGGCAAGAATTGAGCTGAATTGTAAAGGAAAAGTGAGCCCTGTGCCTGTAGCCTCTCCCGCATTGTCTCGTCTGGGCTCAGGGTCGAGTTTCGCCTCTGTCTCCTCCAGCTTTTTGACTTTGGCAAGTTACGTAATCTCTTTGTGTCTGTTTCCTCACATATCAAGTGAAGGTAATAGTAATGGTTACAACAGACAATAGCATTTAATTCAGCAAATAGTTACCAGGCACCTCTAGTCCGAAAGCCCTGGGGGTGTAATGGAATCAGAGTCTCCGAGGTCGGCGGGTCCTGTGCTCATGGGACTCGTGATCGCTTAGGAGGGGTATAGAAAGGAAGAGTTTCAGGCGGTGGAAATTTGTGCTGCCGGATTAGCTGCATAAAGTGACTAGCATGGTGCTCGCTACCAAATGAAGATAATAATGACAACAGAATAGCAGACGGGGGCCCACGGGCCGAAGGTGGCCATTGTCTGTGTGTGTGAACAGTTTTAGCGGAGCAGCTGTGCTCATTCACTTACGTAACGTGGTGGCCGCTTCCCGCTACAGTGGCCGAGGTGAGGAGTTAGAACAGAGAACTGGGAAGATTTCAGTATTTACTGCTTAGTAGTCCTTTAAGAAAAAATTTGCCAGTCTTTGGTTTAGACTTTCCATTTCGTACTTTATCTTTTTATTAAAAATTATCTTGTGCTTCTTCACACTTGACTGGCTCACTTTGAGTTCTGTACATGACTATTTTAAAAACCATTTATAGTATAGTGGCCCCCAATGATTGGAAAAATAGAAGTTGTAGGACAAAGCCTGCCTGGATGTGTTCAGCCTCATCGTAATGTACATATAGACAGATTTTCTTCTTCTTAGCACAACAGGTTCTCTCCGTTTTATTTTAGGACGGGAGCAAAGTTTTCACGGCTTCGTGTGATAAGACCGCCAAGATGTGGGACCTGAACAGTAACCAGGCGATCCAGGTCGCTCAGGTGAGGCCGCCGCCCTCCGCGCTCCGGCTGGCGAGTGCTGTTCCCGGGAGCGTGCAGCTGGACCGGCCAGCCCGTTAGACTTAAGAGCACCTGAAGCCCCCACTGTAGCACGAAAGAACCAGTGTTCTGACCCTTCTCACCCTGGCCAGTGCTCCGCAGATCGCCCTCTC
The DNA here is from genome assembly GCF_014108415.1 of Molossus molossus. Lineage (NCBI taxonomy): Eukaryota > Metazoa > Chordata > Mammalia > Chiroptera > Molossidae > Molossus > Molossus molossus. Next base: position 3,910,738 of record NW_023425399.1, on the reverse strand, counting down.
CAGGGTCTTCCATGTCCGTAGACGAGGATGGCTGCATAAGGAGGTAGTGACATGAAATCCATGAAAGACGAATGTGACAGGTGGCCCTCAACGTTCTTGACAGTCCAGCACCCTGAGTGGCTTGCCTTTTACCAACTACATTTGGTCACTTGTTTACTGGACCAGTATTTACTGAGGGCCTGCTGTGCTCCAGGCATTGTCCTCAGGGGGGCACAGCAGGGGGCACTTCCGCACCCCCGAACCAAGCAGCTTCTTGGGTGAAGTCTGCTAAGACAGGCAGAAGCAGCGTCTTGAGGGAACCTAGCACCCAGGTCTGAGCTGGGGAGGACACTTTCAGGAAGGCGTTCTGTACTCAGATCGCAGTGCTGGGTGCGAGAAGCACCTGATCTAGTTCGTGTCATCCCGGTAAGTAAATAAAGCCGTGGTGGGGTCCCCGACTGGTGATTTCTGGTACCTCCCAGAAGAGCTTACTCTCACTCTCATGTACTGGTTAACTGTGGGCGAAATCCAAGTAAGTTCCTGAGAACGGAAGGGGCTCTTATGTCCTCTAGATGCTTTGGTCATGGCGAAGGGTTAAAATTAAAACACCCTTTGGTTTTTGTTTGGTGTGACCTCAATATTTAAATTAATTCCTTCTCTGAATTTTCAGAGCAAAACTCCTTAGTGCTAGCTACATTTACTTTCATCTGTTTCGGTTTTGTCTTGTTGAAAGCACGATGCTCCTGTTAAAACCATACATTGGATCAAAGCCCCGAACTACAGCTGTGTGATGACCGGGAGCTGGGATAAGACTTTGAAGGTACACAGACCACGAGGGCCACGTGGCCCGCCAGGTTGACACGCAGTCATTTGTTGTCACTCTGGGCCTGAGCTCTGAGGGTCACTTCCGGGCTTTTCTGTTCCTTTCAGTTTTGGGACACGCGGTCATCCAACCCCATGATGGTTTTGCAGCTCCCCGAGAGGTGTTACTGTGCCGACATGGTAAGGGGTTTCTGACCTGTATACATTTACTGCAGAAATAGAGCATTTCTTACCTGCTGACATCTTGCAGCTAGAGGGCATGTAGTGCAGATTGCCTGTCACCTTAACCAGATTTGTGCTCTCTGTTTGTTCCAGAATTACTGAGCAAGCACTGGGGTCGGGTTTCTGGCCACTTGTCATTTTGAGTATATGCAGGTAGCTGCATGCCATCAGTATATGACATTTATCACATGACTAGGAGAACAGGCAGTAACTCTGTGCACTAGTCTGTGGGGCGAGATCATGAACTTTCTTCATCTATTTAGTCATCAGTCTCAAAGTTCTGGACCAACTGCCCCCGTAATTCCACATGTAGAAATTTGTCGTGAGATCAGTAAGGATGCAGATGGTCTTTGTTGTATATAATGTCATGAAACATGGGAAGTGATCTAATGGGCCAGCAAGACAGACATGGTTAAGTGGACCCTGTGGTAGGTGCATGTGAGGGAATATGGTCACTAGGATTCTTAGAACGCACATTTGAGTTACTGATGCGGGTTATATAGAAACACACATACGTATACCTGTGTAAAGCTCAGAAGGAAAACGTACCATAGTATTAACAACTTATTTGAAAGGATGGTATAGGTGGTTTTTATTTCTTCTCTATTCCTGTGTGTTCTCTATTCATTTACTTTACAGTTTTAAAGAAACGAGTCTTATGGAAATCAGTTATTTTATTCAAATATGATTTTATGTTTTTATGAGATGTTGATGTCATTGAATTTTTAAACTTAGAAAAGATTCAGACTTATTTATATGACTGTTAACAAAATTGATCTAATATTTTGATATAAGAACAGCATACTCCTGGGGGGATGGAAATCGTTTTAAAAAGTACAGTCCTATATTTGAGTCTCATCTCTGCCACCCCCTAGATCTACCCTATGGCCGTGGTGGCCACTGCGGAGAGGGGGCTGATTGTGTACCAGCTGGAGAACCAGCCCTCTGAGTTCAGGAGGATAGAGTCTCCGCTGAAGCACCAGGTGAGTCGGCGGTCAGATCAGGAGGCCGGTTCTTAGTACCTGTCCTGCGCCCAGTACAGAATGAAGTACTTTTTGTTGTTAAACCTGGAGATATTTTTGTTGACTTTTTTTTAGATAGAGTGGAAGGGAGGTAGGGAGAGAGAGAAAGAAAGAGAGAGACATCAATGCGAGAGAGAGACATTGATTGGTTGTCTCCCAAACAACCCCAACCAGGGCCTGGGATCGAACCTGCAACCCAGTTATGTGCCCTTGACCAGGAATCGAACCCAGACTCTGTGGTCCACGGGCCGATGCTTTAACATCTGAGCCAAGCCAGCCAGGTCATGAAGTTGTACTTTTAAAAACCGGCAGGTATTTGTAAAGGGAGTGAATGTAAGGATACAAACACAAATGTCTAGTGATTGCAAACGCTCGTCCCGGGACGAGCCAGCTTCCTGCCCTCCCCAGACTTCCCGACAGCCGGCCGATCCTTAGTAAGACCACACAGCCCAGTGGGCAGGCTGCACATGAGCTCGCGGCCTCACCGCCAGCCGCCTTCGCGGTGCCCAGACAGCGCCTCGGCTTCGTCTCCAGCTCAGTCTTCGTTTGCCACGGCTCTTAGACCTTCGCCCCTGCGTCTCCCGGCGCCCCCTCCTTTCGCCTTTGTCACGCAGCTCAGAGCAGCTTCTACTCAGAAAACAGAAGCTGGTGGGTGGGAGCGTCCTCCTCTCCCCCCTGCGGCTCGAGGAACCTGCCTGCACCTTTCCCTGCCTCCCTGCCTCCTGCCTCCTTGGTGGGCGCTGTTCTCCCAGGGCGTTTCGGGGTGGGGCCGTGCCCTCCGGCGTCGGGCTCCCACCAGCAGCCAGCCAGCTCCCTCGGGTCTGTCTCTTTCCTGGGTGCTGCTCCTCTCGCGTGGAAACGCGCTCAGGTCTTGTTCGTCCCAGAAAACACCTCGTTCTGACCCCACATCCTCTTCCCGCACCACCTGCACCCCTCCCTTCCCGGGTAGTGACAAGAAGAGTTTAGGCCCTCCAGTCCATCCTCTGTCCCTGAGTGCACGGGCTCTTGCTGCGGCATGTGTGACCCTGCTATGCCCCGGCTTCGAACCCAGAGCTGACCCCATTGCCCTTTGGGTAAACCAAACTCCTTGATAAAACCTAGTCTGGTCTGGCCTCACCTCCTGCCCCCCACGCCAGGTGCCCTGGCCTCTCTGTTGTTTGGGAATGCCATCTTCCCCAGGTCGCTGCCGCTGTGTTCTGGGAAACTGTACCCCAAGTTAGGCTGTCGCTGGTGTGCGCCAGGCATTGGGCCCTCTGCCGAGCGGGGGCTGTGGCTTCTCCTGTCCTCTGAGCACTTACAGACCTTTGTCTGTTTTCATTCATTTTGTAAAACTCTCAGAAGTAGGGGGCCTGCTGTTCTTTGGTTTTTATTTAAAGGGCAAATGGCACAAGCAGGGAACCAGCACATGCTTCGCACCTAGAAGGCTGCCTGCTCGGCCTTGTCGTGGCGACACACTGCTGTCCCCTCCGCAGAAGCTGAGTGTCCAGCCCGGGCAGGGTGCGGTCCTCGGGGTGAGGCCAGGTGGCCATGACCGGGAGGGGAGGGAGGGCCAGAGGGGCTAGCCCTGCTGCTCCGCCCCGGAGGCCGGCCGTGCGCTCTTGTGCGCTCTTTCTATGGAGTCCAGCAGACCCTCTGGGCCCCCAGACTCAGGGTTGGGTCAAGTGCAATGTCTGCTACGTCGCACATTCGTGGTTTAGAAAGTGCTGCTCAGCCACTGTCCACTTGATCCTTGTTCCCCAGTGGTGGCCGGGTAGACACTACTTCGCTTTCCCGGTGGGGGCAGAGGCACAGAACACGGGGTGAGCCCACCTCGTCATTGCTGGGCTAAGAATCCAGCTGATGGTCTTCCTCCCCACGAGGGGCCAGCGCCAGAGCAGGGTCAGGTGGGGGTTGGGCTCATGAGCACCGCTGGGGGGCGCCAGGCCTTCAAGGGGGGGGAGTGAGCAGCTGATCGGAGCTCGGGGCCTGCGGTTTCTGCGTAAGAAGGTTAGAGAATGTGCTTACTGGAGGTGTAGGGGTCCTTCGGTACCATATTTGAGGAACACGTTCCTGGTTCTAAGCCAGAAATGGGGTAGAAATGATGTAGCCCCCCACTTGTGAAATGTTTCTGTCGTTCGTGTTTCCAACTGCAGCACCGATGTGTGGCCATTTTCAAAGACAAGCAGAACAAGCCAACAGGGTTCGCCTTGGGAAGCATCGAGGGCAGAGTGGCCATCCACTACATCAACCCCCCTAACCCGTGAGTGGGCTCAGTCAGCGGGTGCATTTGCGCTTAAGACTTTTTTTTAAAGGAAAATTTACTGGGGCCTTTGTTTTTCAGTGCCAAAGATAACTTTACTTTTAAATGTCACCGATCGAACGGAACCAACACTTCAGCTCCTCAGGACATCTACGTGGTATGTTTTCAGAAACCTAACCCTGGGAATGCATAGAAACCAGACTCGGAGGTGGGTGGCTGAGTCATTGTGGGATGAGAGGCGGGGACGGCCATCACGGCGTTCACAGCGGAGGCGACGGCTTACGCTATAGGTTTCAGTTTCGTGTTTTTGTGAACATGTTGACTGTGCTATCCTGTTTCTGAATGCAAGCTCAGGGCTTTCTGGGGAGAGCGCCCCCTCCGGTGCGGGAGGTGCTTTGTGCGCTCTGCTCACACTGAGGACCGCGGGCGGTGCTGGGAAGAGGGCATCTTCCTGCGGGCGCGCCGGGCCACTAGCACACACGCTCACTTCTGGCCGTGCTGGGGCGCGACGCGGTGCGGCTCTGGGCTGGCGGTTGGCCGGGGAGCGTGGCTAGTTGTTCCTGGGACCGGGTGCAGCGGCTCAGCGCAGTCACGTGCCGTGTCCCTAGCTGAAGCAGGACGCATGCGCCGGCCAAAGCAGCTTTCTCCTCCCGCCTCGCTCTGCCCCTCATTGTGTGTGTTGATCCCTGCAGGTCAATGGAATCTCGTTCCACCCTGTTCATGGCACCCTTGCCACTGTGGGATCTGATGGGAGATTCAGCTTTTGGGACAAAGATGCCAGAACAAAACTGAAAACGTCAGAACAGTTAGACCAGCCCATATCAGCTTGCTGCTTCAATCACAACGGAAACATATTCGCCTACGCTTCCAGCTACGACTGGTCCAAGGTGAGCGTTCCTGGGCCGCCACACCCGTCCACGCCTGCGCGGCAGGCACACCGACCACCACGCCCGCTGCCCTCTCCCTGGGGTCCTGGGTCAGAGCCAGCATTGCTGCCCCCCGTGTCCTTGCTCTCAGAGGGCCGTCACCTCGGCTCATGAAAGGGTTGTGGGCTAAACAGCCTTGGCACCCACAACAAACTTGCAGCCCTGGCTGGTTAGGCTCAGCGGTTAGAGCGTCAGCCTGTGGTCCAGAGAGACCTGGGTTCGGTTCCCGCTAAGGGCACGTATCTCGGTTGCAGTTTGTCCCCGGCTCTGGTTGGTCGTGCGGGTGGCAGCCACTCAATTGTCCCATTCACATCGATGTTTCTCTCTGTTCCTCTCTCTCCCTCCCGCTCTGCCTGAACATAAAATGGAAAAATGTCCTCGGGTGAGGATAAAACAACAACAAACAAACAAACATGTAAAAGGGGGTTCCTTCCGGTGGGTTATGGCGGGCAGATTCCCACCAAGTCCTCAGCCTTTTCTCTCTATCTACCTGTTTTGTTCCTCCAGAGAGATTGTGCTTCATGCACATAACACGGGACTTGGCGTGTGAACAGTGCCCACAGAATGCTAACTTTTGCTTTCTCATAATAAGAGTATGTGGTTTTTTCCTTCTGTCAGGGCCATGAATTTTATAATCCCCAAAAGAAAAATTACATTTTCCTGCGGAACGCAGCCGAAGAGCTAAAACCCAGGAACAAGAAGTAGTGGCAGAGACTTCTGTTGTCCGGCGTCGTTTTCTCTGCCCTCTGCCTGCGTGTAGGAATCTGGGTCCCGGCTTCGGTGGGCTGTGAACCATGGGTGTGGGTTTCAGCCCCTGGGGAAAACAATGTCAATGTTTCGCAGTTGGGCCCCGTGGGCTGCAGGGACCGTTGGTCTCTCCGTTCCACTGCCTGTCACAGGTGTCCTCTGACTCCGGGATCGAGGTCATTGTTGAAGTTAGGGTCATGTGGGCCCCTCGTCTGCAGTGCTCAGTTCAGCAGTGTGTGTTCTAGAAACACTGGGAAACATTTTATGAACATTGTACTGTACTTTGTAATAAAACATTTTAAAGATTGCCTACTAAGCTCCCTTTGTCCATCTCCCCCCTGGCCCGCCCGCCCAGTCACTCCGAAGTGATCTTCTGTTCACCATCATCGTTGGGTTTTGATGTGTGACTTCGACGCCCTTTGGGAAATGCAAGGATCTTGCAGCGTAGGACAGGTGGGAACCGGCTGTGGGGGACTCTACCACGTGGAGTGTCTGCGGCAGCCTCTCCAGGCATGGGCGGGCAGAGTGGGCGTGTGCTTTTCTCGTCCTTTCGTGCCCGCCGTTAGCATCCGCAGTGCCGCTCCGCTCTGCTGGGCAGCTGTCCTGGAGACAGCGGGGACGTCCCTGTGCTGAGGGACAGGCCGCTCTGGGCAGGCCCGAGCGGGCGGTGTGTGGCCTTCCAGTGAGCCCCAGCCCCTGCATGGGAAGTGCTCTTTACTCGCCCCCGGAGTGATGGCTTTGGGGTGCTGCTTTTTATCTTGTGTCGTTTATAATTCCTGATTGGTAAGTATCAAATGAAATTCATCTTGCTGTTTGACTTTGGAGTGTGTTGTATTTCTACCGTGACCCCCAAATGCTTCTTATGCTTTACTGTCCGAGGCTGGTGTGTAAACTAACTTGCCGAGTGTGGAATCGATATCGTCTGTAAGGTGTGTGTGCCTACTCGTGAAAAGCAATGCCAATAAAATTCCCACTGGACGAGACTGCCTGCACCTGGTGGTTTGAATTCTTTGTACTTGGAGCGCAAACGAATTCAGACCCATTAACTCTGGCTTTGTCTTAGCCTGAAACATTATTTTTTGAGAGAGAAAAAGGCATGTGCACTAGAAAAACTGAATTTTCAAGTTAATCTCTCATATCTCTTTTTCTCCTTTTCTGAATCGGCCCTGTGGCTTTATGACGAGCAGGGACCGGGAGACAGAGGCCGAAAAGGCGGTGGTGAGGGAGCCGAGCCTGGGTAGCTCAGGGACCAGCTTTCGTGGGAAGTGGGAACAGATCTACAGCTTTAGTTGAGCCACAGCGTCGATGTTCAGCACAAGCCAAGGTTGAGAATGGCCACGAGATAGCGTCTGCACCACGAGCTTCTTGAGTGCCCTTTTCCAAGCCTGGGCCTTGCCACATGACCAAGGGGATAGCTTTTGTAACTGGCAAATGGGGAACATTTGCCTAAATCCAGCGCTGGACTTGGGGCCGCCTGGAGCCAGGCATGAGGGTGCTGCTTGTCCACCAGGAGCATGAAAGATGCCATGTGTTTGCTACCGATGCACCAGGAAGTATTTGTTGAAATTGTTCAACTTAAGGTACTTGTTTTCCATTTCCTAAAAGGCACGGGGGTCTTGCACTCTCCAGCGTAAAGCTCCCGTCCCTGCCGGCGCGGTGGGCGGAGGTTGCACTAAATCTGATGGCATCTAGTTCAAAAGGATGCAAGTGTGATCTTGACTTAATAAACGTCATCACTCTGCCATTAAAAATGTACTGTGCTCCCAGTTAAAAAATAGTCACAAACCTCACGAAGACATGTCGAGTTCCCCACATTCCTGCCCCTCCCCCCACACCACTCTGCGAATTCTCAAACACACAGAAGAGACGAGAAAGTTTACAGTGGACGTACACGTAGCACCTGGATCGTGCAGTTCACAGACGGCTTTCACTGGGCTTGTTCGTCTGGTTTTCCCAGGCTGTCTCCCTTGGTGACACCGCTTTCTCGGTTACTGAGTGTGGACGCCAGTGGCGGGGTGGGCGAGTGCTGGGACGACGCTGAAACGGGCTGTCTGGGAATTCAGGCGTCCACAGCAAGGTGCACGGCCAGCCCTGTGTTCGGGGGCAGACACTGGACCCTGCCCGAAACAAGGCGCCTGTGTGCACGCCGCTGAGCCCCTCCACTGGGGGCCTGCTGAACCCTGCCTGCCTGACCCCATCCGCAGGGCCCTGGAGGAGAGGGTGCCAGGGTCACCGCCATGAGGCCGCGGTCCCTGTGAGGACCCCCTGGGGGCGCCGCATCCCAAGAGGATTCCCCAGGAGCGTGCTGTGGTTCGGTGCAGCCAGCAGATGGCGCCCGCGACCCCAACGCCACGGACGGGGCCGGTTCTGTATTCACCCCCAGACGAGGTGGACTAGGGAAAATGAGTGTGGCTCCCCGTTTGCTGTTGTAACAGGACACCTGGAGAGTGGAATCGAGGGATCACCCGTCCTGTGAGAAGAATATTCAACACTTTCATCTTTAGAAAAATGAATGGCTTCCTCAGAGAACGCCAGAAGCAACAATTTTTCAGAGGCCAGAGTCCTGATTTTTCTACGTAAGAATTTAATGTCCCTGTTGGTTTCCTTATGGGACCTTGAGGCCCGGTTGCCTGTGGTACAGGGGGCTCTGTGCACCCTTTAGCATGACTCCCGCCCTGGCTTGGGAAGGAAACCCAAATCTCCACCCTCGATGGGTATTGGTGACACCCAGGGCTATTTTGAGCCAAGTTTTAGTAACTTGGAAGCTCTAGGCCTACCCGCTACTAGTGGGAATTGAGATGCAAATAAATGTAAAGTGCGCAACAGATTTCAAAGACTTGGTACAAAAAGAAGCATCGATACCTCCTTTTTCATGTCGCTTGCATGTGGAAATGGTGGTACAGTCGTCCCTCGCCACTCTGCGCTTCGATCGCAGGTTTTTCAAATACAGTGTAGCACATGAAATAAAGAATCCTACCTCGCGGACGTTCATTTATCGCGGTAGAGTCTGATTAACCGCGATCAACGAGGGCCGACTGTATTTTGGACAATCAAATTCATTTCACCTGCCGGTACTTCTGTACTCCTGGCGACCACCAGACCAGGAGCCGCCCTGGGACTCTGCTGCCCTGCCCCCCTGACCTTTGGAGGTTCCCCCACTCGTCACACCAAACACTGACGTGCACCCCCATCCCGCCTTAAATGCACATTCTCTCACGGCACCTTTTTTTACATTTTATTTCTGAAATTATTTGGCAATCTTGACACTTGGCAATGATTTCTTAACGGTCACCTTAAATACTAGGGGATTTCTCAGAAGAAGTGACAGATTGTTTTCAAATGTGATGGAATACCAGCGAGGTCCAGCGTCGCATCTGCAGACATTCAGTGACACTGACCCTTGTAAGACGCTGGGGTTGGACTTATTTTTATATTTTGAAGCTAATTTCCTCTCTCTGTCCCTCCCCCCCCCCCCGAGGTTTTCGGAGCTCTTGAGCCACCTTCCCTGTACCCCCAGGCCCGGGTCCAGAGCACCTGCTAGAACTGGCCTGGCCGCAGTGTACAGAGAGGCAGTCCAACCCCCGCACCCTACGTCCTGGAGGGGTGCCAGGGGGTGACAGCCAGAGGCTGCCGGCCTGTCCTAGCTTCACAGGACCTCCTGCCAAGTGAGGTCCCCCAGCCTCAGAACCGGGCAGCAGAAGGCGGGAGAACCCTGTGGCTACAGCTTTGAAGAGCCTTTATCCCAAGAGGTGTTGTTACAGGCAGAGTAAATAATTCGATAGCCTGTTGTATGTAAGTCTGTTGTGAATGTCTCATTTTATTTTTTTTTTATCCTCACCCGAGGACATTTTTCCATTTTTTGTACAGATAGAGTGGGAGGGAGAGAGAGGAAGAGATAGAGAGAGAGAAACATCGATGTGAAAGGGACACATCGAGTGGCTGCCACCGCACGACCAACCAGGGTCGGGGACAAACTGCAACTGAAGTACGTGCCCTTAGCGGGAACCGAACCCGGGTCTCTCCGGACCGCAGGCCGATGCTCTAACCGCTGAGCCAAACCGGCCAGGGCGTGAATGTCTCATTTTAAAGGTGAGGGCCATTTCCAAGATAAATAAAAACCTCTCGCATACTTGCTTGAAGTAAGCAGGCCCCTTTAAAAATAACTGGCATGCATTCTTGTTCTTATAGGTTCTCCCCATGGGTGTGGGGCAGGGTAGGGGGCAGGGTAAGGAAGTGGACAAAGCACTAAGAAGAAACTGTCAATCACCGGCCTCCCAGGGGTCCACGTCCACGCTGCCCTTGGGGTCATCACGGCCATGGCAGTGCCGTGTTTTCTTCTCTGCCCCCAGGCAGAAGTGTGAGATGCGGCCCGAAGGCCTGTCCCAGTGTCCCCGTCACGCCAGGTGAGTTACGGGCCTTGGCCCCAGCCAGATTTCACTGGGCTGCTTGGGGTCTGGGAGAGGCTGGCTTTTCCTCATTCAGACCTGGACTTCTGGCCATGCCTGGCCGCCTTCCTCTGCAGGTCCGGCCCTGGCCCCTCCTGACCTCGGGTGCCTCCTCTACACCAAATTTGCTATCATTTCCCTTGTTCGGAGATCTTCCTGGCTCCAGGGTTGGCTTCTGAAACAAAAGTGCAATGGAGGCTGGTATCTTCTGAGAAAGAATTACTTAATGACCGGTACTTCCCACTGTCTTGAGATCGTGGCTCCTGGTGCCGGAGAGTCCCAGGTCAGGGCTCTTTACCGGCTGGGCTTTCCTGTAACAGGACCCACGCCTCGGGCCACATCAGAGGACTTTGCATAAGGGCCCTGCGGCCAGTGTGGGAGGCCCGACACAGTTCAACAGCGAGAGCCGCCTGCAAAGCAGAATCGGAATTCGTTCTGACTGAATTGTGCCCCCACCCCAATTCACACGTTGCTGTCTGAACCCCAGCGCCTCAGAATGTGCTGGTATTTGGAGACAGGATCTTCAAATAGGCGATTAGTTAAATGAGGTCACTCAGGCGGGCTCCAAACCAACATGACCGGTGTCCTTATAGGAGAAGCTTAGGACACAGACACAGAGACAAGACCCCGTGAGAACACAGAAGGCAGCCGCCCGCAAGCCAAGGGAACAGGCCTCCCCAGAACAACCCTCCCGACGCCTGAATCTCGGACTTCTGGCTTCTGTCGTGTAAGCTGCCCAGCTAGGTCCCTTTGTTACAGCAGCCTGAGCTGGCTAAGCCAGTGCCCCCAGGCACGACATGGTACCCCACTGCCCTCGGGACAGACGGCACGTCCACGCTGTGCCCACAGGCCCCTCACAAATACTCCCTGGCTCCCAGGACACGTGATCCGACTCACCCACCAGGCTGCACCTGCTGGGCCAGCGTCTCCAACCAGCGCTCACCGGGAAGACCCCAGCAGGAGAAGCAGGGGTCACCCTCACCTGGATGCAGGGACAGGCGTTGGGCTGCAGACTTCTCTCAGCCAGGTGTTAGCCGCACATGTACCGGCTGAGGGCACTCCGGCTGCACCACGGGGTTTCCCAGCCCACCTGCCACCCGGCGCCGGCGCCGTACCCAGAACTAAGAGCCTGCAGCCTTCCGATCGGAACCTGCCGTTTACAATTCACGTCCCGTATCGGCACTGGCTGCTTCCTAAGGGTGACAGAGCTGCACCCTCAGCCCTGGTTTGGGGAGGCAGGAGGGCAACGTGAAGAAAGGGATTTGGGGCTTTGTGCCCCAGGCCGCAGGGAGCACTGAATACTGACCGGGCACGTGTGGGCACGTGTGGGAGGGCTGTCGGGCTGGGCAAGCTGGAAACTGGTACGTGCTGGTGAAACATGGAAACCGCAGGGCTGTGCACTACCCAGCTCCTCGTCGACACAGGACGCGCTCAGCACTTTCTGTGTGCTCGCTAGTTTCACTCCCGTCAAAGCCCTGTGAGGAAGTGACTGTCGTTATGCCTATTTTACAGTTGGGGCAACTGAGGCCCCAGAGGCTGTCGCTAGCACGTGTGTGATCTGTGCAGGTCACAAGTTCCGGGCTGTGTGGTCTCGGCCTGCCCGCGGCTCTCAGCCGGGCCCAGGGCTGCCTGCACAGAGGGGACCGTGACTTCCACCCCCTGCCGAGGAGCAGAGAGGAAGCTGAGGCGGCCCTGGGCTCGGCTGCCTGCCGTGGGCAAGTCCGCCCGCCCGCCCGCGTCTCTCGCGCTTCCTCTTCGGTTGGCGATGTTGATGTCTGATGATATGGAGGCTCCTCCGGCCTGGGGTGTGGGTGAAGTGGGTGCAGGTGGCCACAGGCCCCGCCCCGCAGCGTGGCTGTAAGATGAAGAGGTGGCCGTCCTGGCTTGAAGCCACAGGAACCCCACACTGCTCGTCTCCGTTGAGATAAGTGGGCTTTGCGCCCCTAATGTCCGTCTTCCAGAAGGTGTTGTTCACGGGTCTGTTCCTTCACTCAGCACATACCCACTGAGTGCTTCCGTGGGCCAGGCACTGGGAACACGCGCGAACAAAGCCGTCGGCCGCCCACCCGCCCTGTCCTGACGTCCCGTGGGGAGACAGGTCCTGGAAACGCAGACAGCTGTGTGAAGTGGGGTCGGACAGGGACATGAGGGCGTCTGAGTGTCAGGCCCTGGGTGCACCCAGACGGTGACAGCGGTGACAGCGGACCCAAACACAGGGCGGCTGAGAACTGAAGATCTGAGTTGGTCCTGGGGCTGCGGCCAGATGGTGGCTCAGAGATGCAGGTGGGATGGTGGGTCCCAGCCTGGCTGCTGGCTGAGCCAAAGGGCCCTGACGCAGGAGACCGGACACAGCCAGGAGGGCTCCAGCTCTCTTCCCAGTGGGGACTGGTGGGGAGGACAGGAATGGAGGTAAAGTGGGGGATGTTTAGAGTGGAAGGATCCTTAGCTGGACCCCCCTTTCCCAGCTGAGCAGGGCTCCCTCTGCCCAGGGCTCTGTCCTGCTCTCCCTCCGACAGTGTTAGCCAATAACGAATGACCATGGCCTGGGGGCTTGGCATCAGGAACTGGTTCTGTCACGGTTCTGGAGCCCGAACTCCAGGTGTCGGCAAGGCTGTGCTCCCTCTGCGGACACGAGGAGGGAGAATCTGCCCGCCGTTGTCGGGCTCCTGGTGGTGCACCGAGCATGGCCTTCCTTGGCCCGTGGCTGTATCACTCCAACCTCCGCCTCGGTGGTCACACAGCGTTCTCCCTGTGTGTCTCTGTGGCCTCCTTATAAGGACAACAGTCATTGGATTAGGCCCCTACTAATCCAATATAAGTTCTTAAATTGATTATATTACAAAAACTGTTTCCAGATGAGGTCACATCCATGGGTACCAGGGGTTAAGGCTTGGACACATCTCTTAGGAGACACAATTCGACCCATGACAAATGCTTACACACCCCCAGGCACTGTCTCAGACAAAGGTCAACCTTCCAGAGCAGGGTCCTGAGTCCAGCTCTCGCCGTGGGGACAGTGACAAAGCCTGTGAGGTGGGACTCGGTGTCAGACACCTAGTGAGCTGTGTGGACAACGGGCAGGGAAACGGGGTGTGTTCCCTCTGCCACACCCACAGCTGGGAGTTTGGGACGCCGTCGTCAGCGGACGAGAGGCAGCATGTGTGTCCGCTAACAGCGGTCACTGGGCACCGACCCAGAGCAGCTCAACCTGAGTTGCCACACCTGTGCTCTTTCCCTCTGCTCCCACCCCCTCCCCTCCCCCAAGGGCAGAAGGCACCGTGGTCATCCCCTTGTGATGAATGGGCTGGAGCTTTAGATGGTGGAGCCGCAGCCCAAGGTCATACATGATGGGACCAAGATCAACCTCCAGGCTGACCTCCCAAACTACAGTGCCACATGGACTAAGGGGAGTGGGAAGAGGACTCATCAGGGGTTTATTCTTCTTACATAACAAGGAGCATGGTCGTTGGCATTAATTTAGCATAAGGTTTCTCAATCTCGGCATTGCTGACATTTTGGGCCAGATAGTTCTTTGTGGTGAGGAGATCCTGTGCCCGGTGGGATATTTAGCAGCTTCTCTGGCCTCTACATCCCAGGTGTCAGAAGCAGTCTTTCTCTCCAGTCCTGACAACCACAAACGTCTCCAGGTGTTGCTAAATGTCCATTGGGTTTAGTGGTATCAGGACTGGTGTCTGAGTCTCTTGGACTTTGCCTCATGGTCACAAGATGGCTGCCACAACTCCAAACATCCCACCCATGTTCAGAGCAGAAGGAACGATGAAGGGCTAATACCAGCTGCAACTGATTCTTTTAGCAGAAAAGTGGAAGTTTTCCCAGAAGCCCAACAGATTTCCTTTTAAGTCTCACTTCACTTAACCTGAGGTCCTACCAGCCCAGCCCTCAAAGTGGGAAGACAAGGCCTCCTTAAAGGCTACGGGCAGGATAAAATGAGATCATGGATTGAGCAGCCCGTTACTACTCTTCGTAGCCTTGCGGAAGCCACTCTGAGCCTCCGTCCGCTCCCCCTTAAAACTGGACTAACAGTACCACCTATGACAATGGCTGTTTTGTGGTTAAATCACCTAATCTAAGCAAGTAACCCAGTCAAGGACCTGGTCCAAAACAGGTACTCCAAGGCAACTGATCAGTGGCGTGTTAAGATTAACCACGTAAACATGACCTGCACTAAAAAAATATTCGATAAACGTTGGTGGCTCCATCTTCCACCTCCGCGCCTTCATCTTCTCTGTCCCCTGGGCTGTTCCCATCACCCACGTGGCTTTGGCTCTCACCAATTCCTAGAGGCCTTCCCTGACGCTAATGTATACCTGTCACCCTTGGTCCCCTTCTTGGTCCCTCTTAACTCCATTCTCAGCCACCGCCTGCAAATTTCACCCGCATATAATATTCACTGCGCGGCTCCCTGCTCCCAAGAAGCAGGCTGGCTGCGAGGAGGAGCGGGAGGCACGTGTTTCCCGCTTGCAGAACCCCGCCTGGCCTGCCAGGGACGGGCCCCTGCGTTAAGTATGAGTTGGGTAGATGACTCTCGGGCAGAAGTTGGTGACACATGGGGCCCCCCTACAGTCGGGGAGATTGGCGATGCAGAAACGTAAGGGGCCAGGGGATGAACGAGGGAGGGAAGCCATACCTGGGCATCCGTTTTTTAAGACACTGCTGCCCCCACCCCCGCCCCCCTGCCTGCGGGCGGGGCAAAGGCGAGGTGCACGCGGCGAGCCCGCCCGCGCGCGCGCCCCGGGGTGGACCAGCAGCACGCCCGAGCCCACGCTCCCCGCTTTTCTGACTCTGTGGCCCGGCCTTGGGCGGCCACCCGGAGCCCGGAGCCTCCCCGACCCCTCCGGACCCCTCCGGACCCCCCGGCGCCTGCACGTGCTCCGCAGACGCCCGCCCGCCTGCAGCCGCGCAACCCGGGGGCGCATCTCCCGGCGCTGCCGCTCCGCTGGGGGAGGGGGAGGCGGGGCCCGCGCGGGCGGCGCTGGGATTTGTAGTTCCCGAGCCGCCGCCGCCCGCCCCGCCCCCTCCCGCGTGTGCCCAGGGCGCCGCCGATCCTGCCCCAGCCCCTCCTGGCCAAGGGTGTCAGGACCTGTGTGGCACAAAAGGGGACACTGAGGCCCCGCGAAAGAACCCAGCTTGCAGACGATCACGTGGCTGAGCAGTGGCCGCCTTCCCTGGCGCAACACGTGTAGGTCTTACTTTATTCTATTTTGGAAAGTTCTTAGTTTATTAACCCTCGGATGAAAAATCTGCCCAGTCTTCACAGATAAAGTCGCTAAAGAATCTTTACTCCTTTTGTTTTTCTTTCCTCTGCCAGCACCAACAGCGGCCCCTTGCAGCCCCCTGAATGTCTCCCTTCTGTTCTTGGGTTCCTTTCTCTGTTTTCTTGAGGTCTTCCTGCTCTCCTGCGGGCGAGGCTGTGTTTGGGTTCATTTGTCTTGGTGTAATGCAAGGAGTCCCAAAGCCACTACCGAAATGGGTTCTGAATCCAAACACAAAGGTGGGGGCTGGTATGGGCTTATTGTACCTTTTGGCTAGTTGCCCCGAATTTCTGTCTTAGGTACTGTTGCCTTCCCTGGGTGAAGGACATCAGTGACCTTTGGTGTCCGCTGAAGTCGTCTGTGGGTCCTGAACTTCCCGGTCCCCATAGTTACTGTGTTGCTGACGATGGTGGCCAATCTTCAAGCAGCCAGGGAGGAAGAGAGCTAGGTCCCACTTTAACCCAAGTGCCCAGAGGGTCGCTCACCTCCGTCATGCCATCCTGCATTCGCTCAACGAGTGTTTCCCGGGGGCTCTGCTTTGCCGGGGGACGTGGTTAAGGCCTGTAGTCAGGTCTGTGCCTGGCAAGTTGAGCTGGAGGGACAGTGAGTGACAAGAGAAGGCGGGAATGAATTGAGGTTCTTTGAAGGCTTGGGGTTCCATGCTGGGGTAAGGGGGCTAGGGCCGGGAGCTTGGGGAAGGAGGGATGAGACTTCAGTGGCTTCGGGGTGAATCTTGGGGTTAGGGAGTCCAGCGGCTTCAGACAGGTTTGTCTGGACCTGGGGTCAAACAGCCTGAGTGAGTAGTGAACACTTCCCCTGTCTGTCTGTCCTTCTCCACCCACCTGGTGCCTCTGGTGTGTGTGCAGGCCCAGCCTGTGTCCCCCTGTACAGAGAGGAGTCATAGGACTGGGACCCCACTTAGAGTCCACGACCGCACAGGCGTCTCAGTGGTGTGCATGGGCATGCCGAGCGTCTGAGGCCCCCAGAGCCGGCCTGGGACCATGATGTGACCCACTGGTGGGGGAAGTTGGTGCCAGGCCACCTGAGGGCAGTCACGTGGCTGGACACTCGGTGCTCTCCTCTCAGACGTGAAATTCCTAATAGCTTGGAACTCTGAAAATCTGTAGCTGCTCCTGCCAGGTGTGACCTTCAGAGGGCCGCAGATGGGCCTGGTTCTGTGGCTGGGGACGGAACAATGGGCAGGTGGACAGCCCTGCTGGCTCCCCTCCCAGGGCGGTCCACACAGATGGAGGCATCCCTGACAGCAGGAGTGCTTGGGAACGACATTTAACGAAGCTAGAACTACCTCCCCAGCCCAGCGCAGCCCGGTCACCTCTGGGGGGCTCCCGAGACCACTTGGGCCTGTCCTGAAGGGCAGCACCCTGATTTCTCTTTCTGGATTACATGTTGTACACTCACTTGTTGAATTGTTTGTCTCATTCATAGACGCTCTGGGGGGGGGGGGCGAGAGTGTGTTCTGTGCACCCCCGAAGCCCCCACACCCTGATTAATAGTCATCGAACGAATTACATCTAGAGATAAAGCAAGTTATTTCACCGTTAATACACGTCGCTGGACCCTAGTGGCCCTGGAATAAATATTGCCCGATAAACGTGATCTAATCATCGCTTATATCTGATTCATTAGATTCCGCGCTCCACGAGAACGGCGCCTGGATCGCCGCGGGCACGCAGTAGGGCCGCGGGAAACGTCCGGATGCGGAGGCTCGGGCGGCGCACCCCCCCTCGAGGCCTCCCGCGGCGCGCTGGGCGCGGCGAGGCGGGGCCCGGACTACGCTTCCCGGCGGCCCCCGCGCGCCAGGGGCTGGGCAGGGGCGGGCCGGAGGCTGTCTGGGGGCGGAGCCGGCTACAAAGCCCCGGGGCAGGCGCCCGGGCGCAGAGTGCCCGCAGCGCCGGCAGGAGCGCAGCGCAGCTTAGCGCGGCGTGCACGGCGGCAGCAGCCCGCGAGTGGACGGGCCCGGAGGCCCCCCTGCTGCCCAGCTCGCTCC
This sequence comes from Molossus molossus, assembly GCF_014108415.1. NCBI lineage: Eukaryota > Metazoa > Chordata > Mammalia > Chiroptera > Molossidae > Molossus > Molossus molossus. The sequence goes on along the minus strand of NW_023425399.1, from coordinate 3,893,055 downwards.
CCGCCGCCGCCCATGAGCGCATCCCCGCGTGGCCGGGGTCCGTAGGCCGCGGGGCGCCCCCCATGCTGCTGCAGCCCGCGCCGTGCGCCCCGAGCGCGGGCTTCCCGCGGCCCCCGGCCGCCCCCGGCGCCATGCACGGCTCGCAGAAGGACACCACGTTCACCAAGATCTTCGTGGGCGGCCTGCCCTACCACACCACCGACGCCTCGCTCAGGAAGTACTTCGAGGGCTTCGGAGACATCGAGGAGGCCGTGGTCATCACCGACCGCCAGACGGGCAAGTCTCGCGGCTACGGCTTCGTAAGTGGCCCCGCGGCCGGGCGCGCACCCCAGCCTGCACTTACCTTGGCCCCGGGCGCCGAAGCAAACGGCAGGCGCACGCCCAGCCGCCCGGGGCGCCTTCGGCCGCCGCTTGCACCTGCTGCCCCCTCTCCGGCGCAGGGGGCGGCCGTTCGCGCCCCAGCCGGTTCCGCCCCCACTGCCCCGGGCTGGTCTACCTGCCCCCACTCGCCGGGTTTGAAAGGGAGACCCGCTGTGTTCAATTAGGACTCCCAAGTTTGTGGAGAGGCTCTGGGGTCGGACGACTGTGCTCAGGACTTTGTGGAGCGACTAGCGAGCCAGGAGCAGCGCCTTCACCCCGGGCGCTTTGGGGCCAGTTAGCGCCCCTCCCCCCATAGTATCCAGTAGTCTCTCTTGCCGCCGCGAAGAAACATCAATATAAGTAAAAAGCGGCTGGAAAACACGTTCTTTCTTTCTACCGACAGTGTCCCCAAACCCTTCCCATGAGGAAATTCGCAGGCCCCTGCCTCTTCCGGGAAGGGGGTGCCCCCTCTCCCCTAGAGATTGTTTCTGTTCTGGAAGGCAAAGCTTCCCAACGCTTGCGTTTGGAGGGAGGAGCTGGAATCCAGGGGGCAGCTTTGTGGGAGGGCCCCAGGCTGGGGTCGGAAGGGTGGGGGGAAGAGCACCGGGCCAACTGCCCTGCTCCCTACAAGGGAAGTCGCTGATGCAGCTGCTCCCCCAGGTGACTATGGCCGACCGGGCGGCAGCTGAGAGGGCTTGCAAAGACCCCAACCCCAACATCGACGGCCGCAAAGCCAACGTGAACCTGGCCTATCTGGGCGCCAAGCCGAGGAGCCTCCATTCTGGTGAGAGGCTGTTTCCCTTCCCTGGCTCTTCTTAGCTGCTATATTCAGCACTGGTGTCTGTCTAGGGGAACCCCACCCCCACCCGCCCCAGGAGTGGCAGTCGGCTGTCATGTGCTTGCAGAGCCAGGGCAGGGCAGTCATCCCCTAGGTTGGGAGCTGGACCCCTTCTTCGGGCTGGTGGGACAGGGTGAGGAGGGTGCGTTACCCAGTTGTCAGCTGTCCTCACGGGAGGGAGGAAGTTGGTCTCTGGGACCTAAGGTCAGAAGGACGAAAGCCTAGAGGCTGCTGTCCCCCAGGTCCCTTGGCCTGCTCAACTGGGAGCTTTGGGGTCCATGTTGCGGTGGCCTGAGAGGGGAGGGGAAGTGGATTGCCCCTTTTGGTCAGACTTGTGTGGCTGTGCAGAGGCCCAGCCCCTAACTGGTCTCTCATTGTAGGCTTTGCCATCGGCGTACAGCAGCTGCACCCCACCTTCATCCAGCGAACGTACGGGTGAGTGGAGTGGCTGGCTGGGGGCGTGGTAAGGGGCTTCCTGGGGCCCCCAAGGTGGGTGCCCATTTCACCCAGGACTGCCAACCGCACTGCCTTGGCTGTGCCATTAGCAGCCACCTTTCTGTGTCCGGAGAACCGTCGGTCACTTTCTCCAACTTTCCAGAAACAGGATTGCGTCTGGGGGAAGGGAGGGGGTGGGGTCAAGCTGGGAGATCTGGGAGAAGGCAGATTGCCTTTCTCCACCCCCAGCAGAGGCCACACCCCAGAGAGGTGGGGAGCTTGGGCCCTGGAGCCTGTGGCCTGGGTTCAAATCCCAGCTTCCCCCTTACCAGCTGTGACTTCCAGCATTGCCACAGGCACCTTTACTCTGTCTCCTCGCCTGCGAAGTGGGGACAGGCACAGCACCTCTGATTTGTGCCAGTGCAGGCCTTGGGATGGGCGCGGCTTGGGTGGGTGAGCACTCTGGAAGTATTGCCCACATTCTGAGGGACTGGCGAGCTGGGCTCTTCTGAGGAAACCCCTCTGACCTGCTCCAGCGCCTGACAGATGGTGGCAGCGGGTCACTGCCTGCCGGGGTCTGACGTTCATGAAAACTGCAGCAGGTGAGCCAGGGTGGGCCAGATGTCCCTGGGCTGACGCGCTGGCCTGCGGGCCTTTGTCTGGCATGCTTTGGAGCGGTGGTCCCACCCTCCTCCGTCCAAAAAAGGCCCCCTCCCCTAGCTTTTTTTTTAAGAACATCTAATGAGGCCTGGCAGCTGCTTGGGGAGGGACGAGCACACTTCAGGGCACAAAGGAGCCTGCCGTGCTCCGGTGTGACGTCGGCCGTGCACCCCAGTGCGGGGAGTTTATTGTTGGGGTTGGGAAGCTGTTCCTTGGAGGAGGTGAAGAGGGCGTCTGTGAAGTGGGCAGTCTCTTTAGAACACGTGTGTGCATGTGGGTGGTCGTGTCTGCCCCTGCCATGCAGAGAGGATCCCTGGGGCCGTGTGGACCAAGGATCAGAGCAGGGGTAAAGCCAGGCTCCGGTGGACGGGGCGGGTCAGCCAGATGACCGAGGAATTGCTCCGTGGCCACGGTTCCGGGGTGCCTGCACAGGGGCTTCGGCCAGGGCTGCGCATGTGTGGGAGCTCAGCTCGTCTGCCCTGGAGGGGGGGAGGGGAGCCTGGAGGGTGGCCAGCAGCAGGTGGTTCTGCGTGTTCTTCTCATCAGGGTTCTGCTTCATAAATGTCTGTAGCTGTCTTGGAAGGAGTTTGGGGGCACCCCAGTCTTCCCGCCATCGCCCCAAGAGGAGGGCGCTCCTCGTTCTCGTGGCCCTGGCTGTGTTCCTGAGGGGCACAGAGACCAGGGCAGGCGCCCCGAGCACACACAGCCCTTTCTTGCTTCAGATGTAACAGTACCTTCCCCGCCCCAGTCTGGGCTCTGTTCTGAGCTGTCACCGCTGCCCCTGGGACTCGAGTGACTGTCAGTGCCCGGCCTCTGGAGCCTGCAGGCCCGGGCTCCAACCCTGATGCTGCCATCGCCGGCTGGGTCCTTCTTGGCGGTGACGTCCTCCCCTGAGCCTTTGGGTCCCTCATCTGATACACTGTTGGCATGGGGGCTGGGTGCCCCTGCTCCTGCGTGTCTGTCCTCCAAGGTTAAGATTGACATGTCCTCACTTCATAGACGGGGAAATTGAGGCAAAGAGAAGGTTCACAACCCCTCTAGGGCGGCCGGCTCCAGAACCCACACTCCCAGCCGCTGCTCTCCAGGTGGGTGGAGGGACCTCTGACCTCCACCCCATGGGGCCCACGTGAAGGTAGGCGAGGGTCGGTCACAGATGACCGCCATGCGTCCCCACAGCAGGCCACGGTGTTTTGTAACAACCTACGGGCTGGCCATTGAATACCTGTGACGGGGAAGCGGCCTCCAGCTTCTTGTTGGTTGCCAGGGGGTAGAGGTCCAAACGGGGACGACGGATTAGAGGGACAGTCGGAATTGTGCTGCCTCTCGCCAGGCCTTGCTGAGGCCCAGGCTCGGGTGAGGCCCTGGGGTGCGCTGCCTGGTCAGCTGTCGCCTCCCAGTGCCCGCCTGCCGGCCGGAGAGTTGAGCCGTCAGCGTCCCTTTTGTCTTTGCAAACAATCGGGGTTGGGAGCACGGCCGGGCCTGACCGGTCAGTTTTGTCAGCTCCTGGCTGGCAGCACGGCAGGCCTGTCGTTGGCTGGGGCACTGTGGGTGCCAGAGCCGGGCAGCTGAGCCGGTGAGCCGGTTAACCCCTCTGCTGCCTGGCCGGTCTTCCCCAGACTTGCTCTAAGGACCCCACAGCCCCACTTTCGGCAAGGTCCCCGCGGCGTCCTCGCCTGGCTGGGTCGTAATGTCGGCCTGGAGAGTTTGCCGGAGAACCTTGCACCCGGTGCTTTGCGCTTGGGCCCCCTGCCCCCAGTGTTTCTCCTTTTTGTGAAGTTGACGCGATCTTTCAGGACCTGACTGGGCTGATGGTGCGTTTCCATCGTGTGACCACACACGGGCCAAGGCCTGGGTGTGGAGGAGACTCCTTGGCAGGTGACAAGCGGCTCAGTCGAGGGAGGAGAGCGTCCCCTTGCTGGCTGGGGGGCAGGCAGCAGGCAGGAGGGAAGGTCAGCAGTTTGGGGGGGCCCGTGTCCAGGCAGTCTGGCCTGGGAGGGGCTTTCTGGTGTCAGGGCTGTTGGTTCGGGCCTGGGCCTGGGCCTGCCAGGATCTGAGGTTGGGCCTGGGCCTGGCTGCACTTGGAGCCCCTGCTCGGGTTATTTTTGAAGGGCCAGCTGCTTCTCTGGGCACAGCCTACCCACCCCCTTCTTAAGGGGGCCGTGGTGTGGCTGCACACCCGTTGACTGATCCCTGCTCTGTGCCAGGCGAGGGCCCGGGCCCCGAAGACGAGACGGAGTGTTGGGGCTGCCGGGTGTCAGGTGCACCGAGTGCTGGAGCAGGGGCCCGGGGGTCTGCCTGGGTGTGAGCCAGTCCAGCCCCTTCTCCCCACCTGGGTGCTGGGGGTGCCTCCCAGGGCCGACCCGAGGCTGGGCGAGCTGTGTGCGGAGCCGGTCGGTCGGGGCCTGGCCTCAGGAAGACCTGGGATATGTCAGTGACAAGTCGCATGGCAGCCCTATGACGGGGTCTGTCTGTCGCCAGTGAGGAGAAACTTGGCCTGAGCTCTCCGCGCCGGTGCGGGGGCCTGAGTTTGGGCTCCAGCACCTCCCTCTGGCCCGCTCTGGGTCAAACCCCGACCCCCTGGGACTGGCGACACCAGGGGCCCTTCTCCGGGCACTGCACAGACCATGTGGCCTGCAGAGTGGGGGACCTACCGTGTGGGTGAAGGTCCCCGCTGCCCACGCTGTCCCCAGACCGAGAGTGTGCATGTCCAGGGGCCCGAGTGGAGCCCCCGGTCGCCAGGACAGGAGAGGGGCCAGGGCAGGACAGGAGGATGTGGTGCACATGGACCTGGGCAGCACACACAAGGCTGTTTCCACAGTCGTCCATTCGTTGCCTGCCCATTGAGCGCCGGCTGCATGCCAGGCCCTGTGCCCGGGACACTGGATAAGAAAGTGCCCGTCCAGGTGCTCCCTTCCAGCGGGTAGCCGGACTGTTGCCAAGCCATCGGGGCCGGAGGGGTGGTGGGTGCAGCTGAGCAGGGCGTTCCTGGTGGGGGTGGGGCAGCCTGCACTGGGATGGTCGCAGGGATGGGCGAGCTGTGTGTGACGGCGGACACACCAGGACACGGCAAAACGGATGAAATCCAGCCGGGCCTGGAGCCTGGTGCGTTGTGGTCACATGCCTGTCGTCGGTCCTGGCTTTGGAACACGCTGGGTTGTAGGACGTCATCACTGGGGGACCTCTCTGTGCTGCCGTCACCCCTTGGCAGTCTTATCACTGTTGCATAAGGTGAAGTGAAGCTGGGGGAGGGGAGGGGCAGTGTCTTGGGGGCACGGCAGGAAGTGAGATCAGAGCCAGATGCTGTGGGCGCTGGGAGGAGGCCTGCCCTCTCCCCCGTGGGGCATCACGTGGCTTGTTTTTACTTTCAAGGTGTCTGGGGTGACTGGTACTTCCTGTTTGTCACTCACTGGAGTGAGGCGGGGGAGGCGGCGGCCGGCGCACACCTGCTGTTTGTCCCCGTCTGCCGTAACAGAAACCAGCCTGTGCCAGCCTCGGGTGGTTCTTGGGTCCCTGTCCAAGGATGAGTCCTCTCCTGGCCCCAGGAGGCCCTTCTCTGGCTGGAGAGCCTCGTCTGGGAGCCTCCGGCCCGGGGAGGCCAGACCACAGGCAGAGGCTGCTGCGGGCACCTCACCCCTCACGGGGGTGTCCCCAAGGAGGAGGGCAGGGCAAGTGGGCCCCTAGGTGGGCCAGCCCTTCATGCCCAGCTGGGTGAAGAGTCTAGTCTGGAGGCCCCCTTTCAGCATGTGTGTTCCCCCCTTATTTTTGTGACTTACCTAGTTGAGCCTCAGTTTCCCCGTCTGCCAGGTGGACGTGACAGGTGCTGTCCAGGCGGGGGGCACCCGGTCATTGTCCCAGCCCCTCCCACGGGTGCAGGAGGAAGCTGTGCACTCAGGCAGTTCATTCAGCAGGTGTGTGCCTGCTGGTGCAGGGCTGGAGGCCCGACCTCCCCAGGCCCTCCCTGTCCCCTCCAGTCCCCCCGTGATTCAGAGTGTCCCGCGGCTGAGTGGCTGTGGGAGGGGCAGACGAGAGGGAATGAGCATGTCCTGGTGGCGAAAGGAGCGGCCGGGCGGGGAGGAAGTGGGAGGTGGGCCTGCAGGGCCCGGCAGGGCGGCCTCGGCTCACTAGGGCCCTGGGGACCCAGGGTTTGGATTTTACTGAGTGACTGGGGCCAAGGTGGGCCCTGAGGGAAGGCGGGCCGGGTCACTTTAGAGTACCCCTCTGCCCAGCCAGTGTGGCTCAGTGGTGGAGCGTCAACCCTGCACCAAGAGGTCGCCGGTTCGATTCCCGGTCAGGGCACATGCCCAGGTTGTGGGCCCGATCCCCAGTGGGGAGCGTGCAGGAGGCGGCCAATCAGTGTTCTCTGTCATCAATGTTTTCATCTCTCCCTCACCCTTCCTCTCTCTCTAAAATCAGTAAAGGAAAAAATAATAATAAGCGACGTGCCCTCTGGCTGCCGGGTGGGCTGCGCTGTCAGGCCAGAGTGGGGGCCCCACTAGGGGACCGAGCGCAGATCCAGGCTCAAGGCCGCGGTGGCTGCTCCGATCTGCTGGGGTGAGAAGGGTAGGATTTGAAGACGTTTTCAGGAATGTGTCCGAGAAAGAGGAATCTCAGAAGATTCCAGAGCTTTGGGCCTAAGCAAATGGCAGGTTGGGTTGGTCTTGGCGGTGAGGGGAGGCTGGGTGGGGCCCACTCTTTGGGGAAGAAGAGGTTCTGGTGGAGGCGCTGTGCCGGGGCCTGGCACGGTCCCAGGGAGGACCTCTCCCCAGCTTTGCGTCCGGCCGCCCTCCCACTCGGCCTGTTGTGGGGTGCCCTGGGGAGCCTGGGAGCCTGAAGTCAGGCCTCCAGCGGCCATGTGTCTCCAGGGCGGTGGGCACAGCCCTCCAGAGAGCAGGAAAGTGAAACCAACCCATTTGCCTTTTTATTTTTACTCCTGAGGGCGCGGAGACTGTGGTCGTCTGTCTCCTGGGTGCTGGCCACCCCTGGCTGTCGCCCACCCCGTCGCCTGCCTGCCCAGGAGCCTGCAGCCGCGCCGCTCAGCCCTGAGGGACCTCGGGGACCCACGGGCTCTGTCGGGCTCCCTGGCACCCTCGGTTTACAGAGGGGCAACGGGCCACAGGGCCAAGGAACCGGACAGGCACAGCCGGATCCAAACGTGGAGTTCTTGGTCTCCGGGGGCTGTCGCTGGGGTGCTCATGGCCGTGAGCTACTAACTGAGTGTGTGGGGTCTGGACAGGGACTCGGCCTGTCCCCCTCCAGCAGGGGTGCTGGACAGCTGGCTACACTGCCCTGGACCCCAGAGCAGCCCGAGGCGGGTTCTCTGGGGCGGTTCAGCCTTTCCAGCCCAGCAGCTGCTTCCGCCCGTGGCTGACCCTCCGGCGCCGGGTGGAGCCATGTGGGGTGTGGGCGGGTGGAGGCCCTGCTCCGAGAGGTGGGGTGGGGGTGGGGGAGCACGGAGCACCCGGTGGAGGGGCGGGAGAGGGCGAGGAGACCCTGGGGAGCAGCCAGAGTGTCTCCAGGCTCGGCCCTTTTCAGAGGCCTAAAGATCAGGCATGTGGAGCCCGGCGGCACCCTGACCTTTCCAGGGCGTAGGCGGAGCGTCAAGGAACCCACTGGGCACAAGTGCCCGTGTCCTTGGTGCCAGGGGACTGGGACTTCTGCCTGCTGCGTGTGGGGGCGTCGGGGCTGCCCTCAGACAGGGCGGGCTGCGGTTTGGCTGCGTTTCCTTTCTCACCGGAGGGCTTGGGGGCGTGCACCCATGTGTGCCCATGCGCACCCCGGTCCCCACCTGGCCGCCTCCCCAGCCCCAGCATGGGCATCTGTGGTTGTGAGCGTGGCGAGAAGTCTGTTCTCTGTAGCGCGGGCAGGGTCTCCGCCGGCCTGGACCTGGGAATTCGCTGCAGGGCCGGCAGCTTCCCGGGCCCCACCCACTGGACGCCAGCGGCACCCATTGTGACAGCCAGTCGTGTCCCGGAGGTGGCCACGCCCCCGGGGGCAGAGTCACCCTGGCTGAGACCCGCTGTCCTCGCGGAGGGTCTCAGTTCTGACGGCGCGCCCCGAGGTCCTCTTCCGGTGCCCAGCCAGGGGATGCTCTGGGACTGTCCCCGGGCACGGCGGAGGGGCAGTGTGGGCGAGGCCGGCCTGGTCGCTGCGGCTTCCTCTCGCCCGCAGCTGGCCGTGCTGGGCCTCTGCCGCAGGACCTGCCTCCCTCCCTGTCACTGGGGTCGGAGGCCAGGTGCGCGCACCTGTCTGGGTCCAGTCTCTGGACCCAGCTCTGGGCGGAGGCACCGGCAGTGCCAGGTCTTGGACGGGCCCTCGGTACCTGGCCGCTCTCCATCCGGGTGGACCCCGAGGTGGATCCGGGTTCACAGGTGCCAGCCCGAACCAGTCCTTGTGGGCACAGGTGCTGGGTGGGGGCGGACGGGGGCAGCTCTGCTTTACCGTGGCCCGGCTGTGGTACTGCACACGTCACTCGGGCCTCCCTGAGCCTCAGCTTCCACCTCTCGGAAGTGGGGTAACAGCAGCACTTTTTCATGGCTGTGAAAAGCTTTGTAATCTTGGGGTTTCACATTCTGAGTGGCGGGTAGAGCACCTGAGGAAAACAGGCACATAGGTGTGGACAGTGTCCCCGAGAGGCAGGAAGCAGGGTCCCCTTCCTCCCCAGCTTAAGCATCGTTCCCCCTTCTCATGTGTGACTCCCCCAGCAGGGCAGCCCTGGGGGGCCAGGGCACAGCCCGTCCTGACAGCGTCCAGGAGCCTGGCGTTTGGAAGCCCAGGTGCGTCTGCTGCGTGGACAGGGGAGGCCTTGGTCTGGGCTGCAATTCCCGAGCCTGAGTGTGTGTGGAATCTCGGGGGGCTGTCAGCTGCAGGGTCCCGGCTCCATCCAATGTGTCTATGGGGGCCCACACTTTTAGCAAATGTGGGGGGGCGTCTGAGGTAGGGCCACCCCTGCCCGTGATTGGAGCTGTTCTGGGCTCAAAGCTTCCACGACCTCAAGCTAAGGAATGTTCCGAGGTTCCGGAAGCCAAACGATGGCCCCGGCGGCGGCATGGCGGGCACTGCCCCGTGGCATGCAGCGTCCAGTTTCTGCCCCTTCCCCAGGCCACCTCTGTTCGGAGGGGTGTGCCTGAGGGCTGTGCTGCTGGGTGTCGGGGCAGAGCCCACCCTCCAGTGGCTCACGTGAGATCCAGGGGTGGGGAGACAGGCCGTGCAGCTCCAGCTCTGTGCAGTCACCCCCTCCGAGAAGCCCCCCTGAGCACCCCGGGAGTCCCAGGACGGGTTCCCGGGTGGACGTGTGTGTGTGTGACCTCTGTCCCTCCTGGAATCCAAGCCCCAGGAGGCTGGGGTCGCACAGCCTGCTCGTTGCCCCGTCCTGGTCTAGGGTGTACCCTCGACGGGTGCAGGCTGGCTCCCAGCTCGGAGGACTGGGTGGGATTTGAACCTAGGCCCGGCTCCATTCAAGGCTCTTGTTCCCACGAGGGAGGGGGGACAGAAGACATTTCTAAAGGGATCGGGGGAAGCAGGCATCGTGGCCCCCAGCCAGGGCCTCCTGACAAACTGCAGAGATCAGCCATGTGGGTGCAGGAAGGAGCTGCTGCATCTGCTGTGGGTGTGTTGCCATGGCACCCGCTGGGGTGCTCTGCCTAGGGGGCCCAGCGGTCAGAGGAGCTGGGGGCACCTCAGGCATGGAGCCAGGTGTGCCCCAGACTCACCTCTCGGGAGTTGGCTGCTTGGGCCGTAGGGTCCCAGGGGCGTTGTCCACCTCAGCTCTGCCCACGCCAGGTCCAGCCAGCACCCACTTCCACTAGTGGTTCGTTCCTGCTCAGGGTGCCCTCGCATATGTGCTCTTATTGCGGTGACCTTCTTCTGGCTCTGGGTCTGTCCTTTGGAGGCGTGTGGCCATCGCCACTGTGTGACTCAGCACTTGCCCTCAGAGGAGACCCCAGGCCCTCCCCTCCCCCTTCCCGGAGTCCCTGCCATCTGACCACTGTGTCCCTCTGGGCTCGCCTGTTGTGGACGGTCACAGCGATAGTCACACAGTGTATGGCCTTTTCTGTTGAGCTGACGTCTCTGAGCATAAGGTCCGCAGGGTCCATCCAGCACGGTAGCCGTGTCAGGACGTGTTCCTTCTGCGTGGCTGATGTGGCCTGGATTCCCACCACCTGTGTATCCTCTGCCCACGCATCAGCGGGCGGGCCCCTGGGCAGTGTCGGGGCTGTTGTGACCCGTGCTCTTTACTCCTAACGGCGCACGCGGGTCCGTTCTGCCGAGGGCGGTCAAGCCCCGGGACTCGCGAGCCCCTCGCCTGTGCGTGGGACGTGGTAAACACCCTGGAGTGCGTGAGCCCGCACCCGTGGGAACGGAAGCCTCCCGCTTCAGCCTCGCCGCGGGTTTCGTGGGGTCTCCACCGATTCCGTGGGTGCTGCTGATATCTAAGCGCCTCTGTCTTTACTCTGGAGCGAGGGCTTCTCCTGGGTGCCGAGTCGGGGGCCTGCTTGCTGCCCTGTTCCCGCCCCTGCAGGGGAATGGAGCACCCTGGGGACATTTCCCTCTTCTCTCTGGAGCGGGGGCAGGGCAGGGATCCTGAGCCCATCTCCCAGGTGCAGAAGGAAATTGGGGTCTCACTGCCCTGGTGGCCCCATTTTTTGTACCTCGTGCTGGTAGGAGGAGGAGATGCCTACAACCATGTCAACCCCATGGGTTCCCTCCGCCCAGTGGGCCACGAGGCTCCGAGAGGCTCCGAGAGGCTCAGCCACCTACCCGGGGCAGCCCAGCGGCTGTTTGGCAGAGTGGGCACATGCTGACACTTTCCCGTCTGTAGCACACAGGAGTCGGTCTGTACCTGGGGGGCCAGGTGAGCATTGGCTGGGCCCTGGTGACAGTTTGCACATTAGCCTGCAGGTGGGACCAGCCTGGGGGTTAAGAGGTCTCAGCCCCTCTTTCCATTGCCCTCGGGCCTCGGGCAGCTACTGAGCTCATTTCTCTGTTGTAAAGCAAGGGGGTCATGTGAGGGGTGATGGGCAGGCCGGCCTGAGGGCGAGATCTAGTCACCGGCCCTGTTCTCAGCAGCACTCACTGCTGGTGGCTCCCTCCTGAACCCTCCCCCTGGCCCGATGGCCTCCCCAGTCATGTTGCATGTGTTTCCATCGGGTGCATGTCATCCCCTCACGTACGTGTCCCTTCCATCGGGTGCATGTCATCCCCTCGCGTACGTGTCCCTTCCATCGTGTGCGTGGGCATCCCCTCCCTACGTGTCCCTTCCATTGCATGCATGTCCATTCCATCGCGTGCATGTGCGTGTGCGTTCCATCGCGTGCATGTGCATCCCCTCGCGTACGTGTGCCTTCCATTGCGTGCATCCCCTCGTGTACGTGTCCGTTCCATCACATGTGCGTGCATCCCCTCGCGTACGTGTCCGTTCCATCGCGTGTGCGTGCATCTCCTCGCGTACGTGTCCGTTCCATCGCGTGTGCGTGCATTCCCTTGCGTACGTGTCCGTCCCATCGCGTGCGTGTGCATCCCCTCGCGTACTTGTCCCTTCCATCGCGTGTGTGTGCATCCCCTCGCGTACGTGTCCGTCCCATTGCGTGCGTGTGCGCCTCCTCAGTGCGCACTGAGCTCTGGGGGCCAGGACCGCTGCCAGGAAAGGTGCGCATGTCCTTGGGGAGCCGGCGCTTTGGGCGGAGGCAGATGTGCTGAACCAGCAGGCTGTGCAGGGTGTCCTGGGTGAAGGCAGGTGCTGGGTGATGAGCAGGGCGGTCGGCATGGGGCCAGGCGGCGGCCTGGGCGGTCGCATGGGGACTCGAGCTCGGAAGGCCGCTGGCTTTGGTGCCTGCCGTCACTCGAGATTCTGATTCGTTTCCAGACGTGGCCCCCTGATCGTGTCGGTGGTCTGGGAAGGGCCCACTGGGGAGGGGAGGGTGGCAGGCACAGCCGAGGCACAGACCTACCTGCACAGTTGACGTGTTCCGGCCACAACGGGGACATAGCAGCACCCAGCACTCTGGGCCCCACCCGGAGCCAGCCTGTCGCCTGACCCTCAACCCCCTCTCTTTGACCCCACAGGCTGACCCCCCACTACATCTACCCGCAAGCCATCGTCCAGCCCAGCGTGGTCATCCCGGCTGCCCCTGTCCCGTCACTGTCCTCACCCTTCATTGAGTACACGCCGGCCAGCCCGGCCTACACCCAGTACCCGCCGGCCACCTACGACCAGTACCCGTATGCCGCCTCGCCCGCCTCGGTCACCAGCTTCGTGGGCTACGGCTACCCAGCGGCAGTGCCCCCGGGCCTCTCGGCCGCAGCCCCCGCGGGCACCACCTTTGTGCAGTACCAGGCTCCGCAGCTGCAGCCCGACAGGATGCAATGAGGCCGCTGCCCGGGGCTCGACCCGTCACCCACACACCCACCAGGCAAGTGGCCGGCCGAGCTCGGGGTGCACACTGGCATCCGTGCCTTGGGGGACCCCACAGAACCCCTGCCTGCACCCCGGATGGCCCGGAGACCACTTCCCTTTAAACCCAGGACCCCCCATATCTCAAGGGAGGACTTTGAGAAAAGAAGGATGATGCTCTAGACGAATAACCGGACCTCCCAGCACACCGCCTGCCTTCTCCCTCCACCCGCCCTGCCCCAGCTCCGGCCAGGCCCCCCGCAGAGCCAGCGGCCCTTTGGCTCTAGAAACTCCTGCTCAGAGATGCCTTACCCAGGGAAACCCACGGAGCGACCAGATGGACTGCCCGCGGCGCCGTCCGCACAAGCTGTGAACGCGGCCGGGTGCGGGGCGCCCTCGGGAGTCCCCCTCCTGGCCAGGGCGCGGGGGCCTTCTGTGAGGCCCCGAGGTCCCGGTGCAGCAGGGCCACCAGCCGCTGCCGCGCCCTCGCCCTCCGAGCGCTGCAGCCTTTTTTCTTACTGTCGTCGTTTTGCTACTAAGATGACCGAGAACTTCAGTTTATTTTTTCAGTGGGGGCTCCTGCCACCAGAATCCAGGCCTGTTTTCGACGTTGAGGCTCTCACTGTTGTCCGTGGCTCTGCCCAAGGAGACAGGACAGTGTTTCTGTTTGAAAAGTGTCGCTCGAGCGCTGGGAGCCCCTCGGAAGGTGGGTGTCTCCAGACAGTGGGTCTCTCTCAGCGGCAGTAAGTTGTCTCAGAAGCTTGTCCCCGCCCGTCACCACCGAGAGGGCAGAGGGAGGGGGCCCTAGGTGATGCTGGCGGTGGGGCCGGGCCACAGCGTCCCCACCCTCTCGGTGTCCCCTGCTGCGCACCAGCCTGGGCCGAGGCCGCCTGACCTGTCCCGCCTGCCTGGGGGCCCCGTGGAGGGGGTCCCAGCACAGAGACGGGCTCCTGGAGAGGCCCCGCTCTGCTTCGGGGGAGCGGGAGGGTGAGGTGGGGCAGCCTGGCTGAGGGACTTGGAGAGTGGGCAGAAGGTTGGGGGGCGCTGGGGGTGTTCCTTCAGACCTACCTCAGGGAAGCGGGAGGCCTTGGGGCGGACTGACGCAGGCACACGCTTGGCGACACGCCTGACGTCGCGGCACGGCCCAGGAGATACAGGTAGCTAATGTTATAATAATATTTTTATTAGAATGTTCTGATGATAAAAATAAAACTTGTTTTCTGTAAAGAAAAAGTTGGTTTGTAATTAATCACTCGACATGGGCACCTTCAATCTCCCCCCCTCCCCCCAGTGACCATGAGCAGGTCAGGGCCACACGGTGTCACTCACGAGGGACCCTTCTGCCCAGGGTTTTAATTGACCACAGTCCACCGAGCGCCTCCCTGTGCCGGCCCGGCCCGCAGGCATCCAGGGTGCTGGGCCAGACACGGCCCGTCACCACCCCTGGCCGCACCCCCAGGTGCTTCCTCACCCCGGCAGTCTGCCCGAACCCCAGGGGAGACCCCCCTGGCTCAGTGTGGCTGCTGTGCTCAGAGCAGGCCCTGGGGGTCGTGGTGGGGGTGGGGACCAGTACTGTGGCTGACAGCTCCAGCAGGGCCCCATGAGGTGGGGGCCGCTCCCCGAGAGAAAGGCAGGTGCTGAGTCAGGGCTGCTGGCAGCCGTGGGCGCGAGGTCAGCTAGGAAAGGAGGTCCTGGTCTGGGGGCCCCAACCTGGGCATGGACAGAGCCAGCTTCTCCCAGAACTCAGCTGGAGCCATCACTCAGCACCAGGGAAATCACTGGGGCCTCGGAGGAGGCGTTAGCTGGAGAGGCTGTCAACTCAATCATTTTTATCACTGACGTGTGCTGCGTCCCATGCAGAGCACCAGAGATAGTCATAAACACCGTCTGGGGGGAGAGACACCAGACTTGCAAATGGAGTAGTTTCAAATACTGATCATGCTGAAGGAAGTATTGCAGGATGCTGGAGAATGGCTGGGCTCTAGGCAGAGGAACAGCGAGTGCAAAGGTCCTGGGGTAGGGTGCATGGACCAAGGAGGCCAGGGTAGCTGGAGAAGGAGCACTGAGGGGAGGAGGTCGGAGATGCGCTTTAGGGAGGTGACGATTGGAGCTGGAGAGACATCCTAGGCCCAGAACAATGTGCAGTGAGCCGGTCTGGGAGGGACTGCGGTACGCAGATGCCCCTGGCAAGCTCTGCAGCAATCGATTCCGTCAGCGGGAAGTCCTCTGAACCTGGGGGTGGGAGGGCCGATGCCACAGGTGGGAGGGGCATCGAGGGCAGCTGGGATGTGCAGGACAAGGGGCTCCCGGTCATCTGCAGGCATTGAGTAGGCATTCCTGCTGAGAAGGTCGGTCTGAGCAAAGGCCCAGAGGTCCTGGGTATGACCTGCTTGGGGCCAGTCATTCTCCAGGCACCAGGATTGTCGTCCTCTGACCCTGCAGATCAGAGCCGGACCCCATCTCCCTCCCTCACCTTCCACACAGTGGCCAAGCCAGAGACTCAAGGTGCTCTGAACTCTTCCGCACCCTCATGTCTCCCCAGCTCAGAGCCCTCTGTGGCTCCCCATCATCTTCATTGGAAAAGTCAAAGCTATCACTGTGGCCGACGAGGCCCTGGCCTTGTTGTCTCCCACCCACACCTGGCACAGCTCACCCCAGGACCTTTGCACTTGCTGTGAAGCCTGTAGCTTGTACAATTGAACTGCTTCAGCTCTCAGCTCAAAAGTTTCTTTGTCCCAGAAGCTTCCTCCAGCCCTGTCCCACCTCACCGGAACACCTCCATGAGAAGGGCCCAGAGTTTCTACCTTGTTCCCCCGCATCCAGTGCTGTGCTGGGCACAGCAGGGAAACTGAGGCCTGCAAACATTGTGAACTTGATTCAGCCGCCGATGGCGAGTGGGCATCAGAGATTTCTAGCAAAGGACACAAGTGGGAGTTTGGGGACCATCCATCAGGTTGGAGTGTGCTGGGCAGATCTGAGCTGGGAGAGGCTGGGGCCCTAGAATGAAAAGGGGGGCAGGGACCAGCGTCAGTGTCCACATGGAACAGGCGGAGCGACTCCCGGAGTGCGGAGCAGCCACGCAGAGCTGGGCGACTGGGTGGGACCCACTGACGGACGACTCCATGACAACTGCACGTGGTCAGCCCTCGGCTTCGAAGTGAGATGCGGTCACCCCGATGCGGAGAGGGGGCTCAGATGGACCTGGGAACCTCCCTGCATCATTCCAGGGGTCTCCAAGGGGCCTTCTTGGGCCTTTTCCGGTTGCTTGCACTTTAAGGTTTGTAAAGCCCCCTTTCAGTGGTCCAGGGCCCCCGGCCTCTGCCCAGGGAAGGGTCCGGGCTCCTGGGGTCAAGTCAGGTGAGATCCTGCCAGACGGGGTTCCCTCTCCTGTCCAGGGACCCTCTCCTGTCCCTCCTCGCCTGCCCCTCCCGCTGGCTGGGTCTTAGTTTGCAAACCCTGGCAAGGGTCAGGGAGGTCCTCTTGGGGCTCCAGGCTCAGAGCACACATTTGCCGCAGCTGATAAGGGTGTGGGGGCGGGGAGGGGGTTGTGGGGTGCTGCCAGGGTTATCTGGGGGGCCACTCTCAGCCAACCCACTTCCTGTTGCTATCTGCCAGTGGCAGCCTCTGGGACATGCCTTGAGGCCTCAAAACACATCTTCCCGGGGCCCGGGATTGAGGGCTCTGGATGGTGGCGAACCCAGGAGCTTCCAAGGTCACCCTGGCCTGTGCACGCGGGGGCAGCCACTAGTCACCACAGTGACCACACGGGCAACGTCTGTGGCACCGACCCAGGCCGGCGCTGTGCCAGCACCTCTCGGGGGTGGTCTTGGTTACCCACAGGGTGAACAGTGTCCCATTGCACAGATGGAGGAACTGAGACCCCAAGGGGTGGAGCCTCCGTTCCTGGGCCCCAGAGGCGGCGGGAGGTGGCGTGCGGGCCCAGAGGAACCCCACCAAGCTCCTGAGGGTGGATGTGAGAAAACCCCCCTGACCCTGTGAAACCACCCCCGGGCTTGCCTGTGGATGGACCTCGTGTTTCCCGTCAAACGAGATGATCACCCCCACACTTGCTGTGGTCGCTCACCCCAGAGCCAAAGCTGTCCTTAGAGTCCCAGAAGTCATGAAAACTGACATTTATTGAATACTTTCTGTGGCTTTGTGTCTATTCTTTTTTTTTTATTATTGATTTTTTTTTGAGAGAGAGGGAGAGAGAGATGGAAACATCGATGAGAGAGAACATCGATTGGCTGCCTCCTGCACGCCCCCCACTGGGGATCAGGCCCACAACCTGGGCATGTGTCCTGACCGGGAATCGAACCGGTGACCTCTTGGTGCAGGGTCGATGCTCAAGCACTGAGCCACACTGGCCAGGCTTGTGTCTGTTCTTTTCCTGAATACTCCCAGCAACTTGTGGGAGGTTTACTGGGCCCAGTTCACAGATGGGAAAACCAAGGCTGGGGAGATTCAGCCCCCTCCCAAGTCCAGAGAGCTGGTGTGTGGCAGAGAGCATCCTGAATCTGGAGGCCACATGCTGCCCTGCGGGAGACTGGGCTCAGGCCTCCCCACCCCCACTCAGGTCTCTACCACCTCCCTCACCCCAAAGCCAGCTTGCCACAGCTGCTGAGTCACGCTTGTGTTTGTCCCCCAGAGACGTAAACGCCAAACCAGGAACCCCCTGGGGTTGGGGACCATGCGGATACAGTGAAAATAGCAAGGCAGCTGCCCAGCATGCCCTGGGGCTGGGTGTCTGCACAGGGCATGCTGTGAGGTGGGCACCTGGCCCTGCAGATACCTCCTGGGCCTCCTGCAGGGGCTGATAAGTGCCTGGCTCTGCTTATCAGCCCCACCCCCCGCCTGCTCTACCCCAAACCTGTGTACACATTGGGGTGTATAACGACTTAGAGATCGAGGGGGCGAACCCCCCAAGACCGGCTCACCAGACAGCCGAGTTGGATGTAGCAGAGACAACTCAGCCAGGGGGGGGCTCCAGCTGGCTCCCCGTCCCTGGTCCCGAGGGCGTTTTTAGAGAAATTAAATATAAAGGCATTATTTTTCTAAATTATAAAATTAACACTCTTGGGGAAATTTTTTCAAAACAGAGGAACTGTATGAAATAATCTCTGTGTGTGTATGGAAACCATTGGGAAGGAGCTAGCCCAGAGAGTGGCAGCAGTTTTACTGTTTCTCTTAACACAGTTCTGGGTTGTTTACAGCCAAGCAACAAGAACTGAAAGACGACGCTTGGTGCGTGTTCGATATCAGTTGTGTGGACACAGTCCAAATACCAGCCGGGTGGGGTGTTTTCTTCGTCCCGGCCTCGTTTGTGTTGGTCTCCTGGGTGTCTAATGAGCCAGAGCTGGGTGGGGCCGGGGGCCATTCTTGCTGCCTTGCCTCTTGTTGACGGTAACCCACTGCATCCTCTAAAAGGGAACTCAGAATGCTGCGCCCAGCATAGAGGCCTCTGTGGCTCCCCATTGCCCTGGAATAAAGTCCAGGTCCTTGCGGCGGCCTCCGCGGCTGCGGTGCGCTGGCCTTGCCACCTCTCTGGTGCCCTTCCCAGGAGCCACGCTTGCCCAAGGCACATGCGTAGCGCCCTCTGCCGGGAGTGCAGATATTCGTGCCGTGTCCCCATCTCTGCCACCCCCTGCTGCCGTCCCTCACTCTGCTCCCCTCACCCGCCTCCTAGGTGTTGTACTTCTCAGTGCATTTTCCTGTCCCCGTCCTGGACCAGGAGCTGGGAGCATGCAGCAGTGTCCTCGCCGTCCTGATCCTTAATGGTGCCCAGCCACGGTGCCCAGTGCTGGGCATGTAGGGGGACTTATAATACTTGTCGATCAGCCCTGGCCGGTTTGGCTCAGCGGTTAGAGCGTCGGCCTGCGGTCCGGAGAGACCCGGGTTCGGTTCCCGCTAAGGGCATGTACCTCGGTTGCAGTTTGTCCCCGGCCCTGGTTGGTCGTGCGGGTGGCAGCCACTCAATGTGTCCCTTCACGTTGATGTTTCTCTCTCTCTCTCTTCCTCTCTCTCCCTCCCACTCTATCTGTACAAAAAATGGAAAAATATCCTCGGGTGAGGATAAAAAAAAAAATACTTGTCGATCACAGGAGTGCTAAGGAATTTACATAAAAAGACCTTCCAAGCTGAAGAGAAGGGGTCTGAGGCCGTGGGGTGTCTTCATGGGAGAATGCACGGGAGGGACATGGGCACCCTGGTCCCAGGCCTGGGGACGGCCCACAGGAGGCCAGAGAGAGGAGAGGCCGCCTAGAATGGACACGGGGGGGACAAGCAGAAGTGGGCGGCTAGGTGACCCCCCTCCCCACCTGGAGCCTTCTGGGGTCGCCAGAGTCGCCCCTGGGAGTGTGGGGCAGGGTGCCTCCCGCCGGGCTCCTCTTGGCAGCCTGGCCCTCCTCCAGGGGCCGTGGAATTCAATTTTGACCATATCTGTCTCGGAGCCAAGTGGCCACCCTGTGGGGCTCTGGTATAAACACCAGTTTATTTACTCTGTGTCCCAGCAAAGCATGCGCCCCTGTTTGTGGGTGTACAAGCCTGGAAACGAGGCCCTGGAGCAGGGGACAGTCCTAGAGGGCTGGGCTGGGCGGTGTGCTGGAGGCACATTCCCGGGCCCCCTGCACAGGGCTTCACTTCCCGAAAGTAAAACAACACACATTCTCCGTGAAGCCGGCGATTTTCGGCTGCCTGAGCCACCGTGTCCAGCTAACTATTTTCCAGGAGGACAAACAAGTCTTTCCTTTGCAAGCGACAGAACCCAAGTCCGCGCTGGGGTCCCTGGAACGTGCGAGCATGTCGGGTCACAGGGCAGAGGGGCTGGGACCCGGCACAGGGAGAGGGGGCTGGATTCCCCAGGTGGGTTCGGGAGACACAGCAGAACTTCCAGCTGGAGGCAGACAGGCAGCAGGAGGGGAAAGTGAGGAGCTCCGGAGAGTGAGGGGTGCCGGACCCGCTGTTGCTGAAGGGCCCCGCGACAAGAAGGAATGTGGGCAGCTTCCAGGAGCAAAGACCTTCCCCCTGCTGTCAGGCATCAGGGACTGGAGACCACAGTCCTACAATCACAAGGAACTGAATCCACTGGCCATCTGAATGAGTCTGGAAGCAGGTTCTCCCCCAGAGCCTCCAGCGAGGACCACAGCCCTGCAGATACCTGGATGCCCACCGCTGCACGCTGAGCTCCCCTTCGGGTCACGCTGTACCTGGAACTGGCAGAAGCTCCGTTGCAGAGGCACCGGCTGGAGGATTCCCTCTCCTTCCCTCCCCAGGTTCTGCTGTCTCAGAATAAAAGTTCAGGGCCCTGGGTGAGGACTGCAACCCTCTGCCAGCCATTTGCATCACAAATGAGGCTCCAGCAGCCAGGCCCTTGGACCATGCGAGCCAGCCTTGTGCTGCCTGTGGTGACTTTAGGACACAAGCCAGTATTCAGCTGTTGCAAAAGCTGTCCCTCCCCCAGCTGCCTAAGCTGCACCCCTGGGGGTGGATGCCTGGTAGGTCCCCAGCTTGCTTGGGACCCTCCTGACCTGGCCAGCCCTCCCCTCCGGCCTGGGCTGGAAGAACAGTCGCGTGGCCAATAAACTCAGCGCAGGTCGAGGAGGGCTCCCGGACTGGCGGGCGGGGGTGGGTGAGTGTTGGGCACTAGCATTCTTTCCTTTGGCTCTCATAGCACCCCACGGTGCAGGGGAGGAAACTGAGGCCCGGCGAGGGGGAGGGACGTGCCTAAGGAGGCTCAGCAAACACCCGCTGAGCTGGGACTTGGACCCATGTCGTTGTGCTCTAGAAACCGTGCTGCGAACACGGGTCATCCCCTTGGGGATTCGTCCACCATGCAGTGGGCCCAAGAGCTTCGTGCCCGATGCGCAGTGGCCGTCTGAGTGCAAGCCTTTCTCCCCTGCAGGGCGGGAGGGGTGGGTGGGGCTGCTTCCGGCTAGGCCCGGAGCCCGGGAGGGCACTGCCCATGCCAGTCTGAGGCTCGGGCACGCAGCAGGCAACTCCTTCAGCGTTTCTGGAGTAATTGACTGAATAAATCAACACACACACTTTTTTTTGTTTTGAGCCTGGGTTGTGCCTTTCTGCTGTTGGACCTTCCCAGGCAGAGGCCGGTCGGGTGCAGCTCAGAGTCCCCGTGCTGAGCGTGTGGCCTGGCCCCCAGTGGGGGTGCTGGCAATGCCTGGAGGTTCAGACATAACTCACCCTGTCCTGAGCTGGCTGGGGCTTCTGCCTCAGAGGCTGGGAGCCCAGCGGGGGAGGGGGAGGCATTTGGGGTTCCCACTGAGCGAGTCTGGCATGTAGAGAGACCTCTGTCTAGCTTCCCATGGCTCCCTGGCTCGGCTTCTGGGAATTCCTTCCTGCCCCAGGGCCTTTGCTCTTGCTGCCCTCTCGCTTGGACATCTCCCAGTGGCTCTTCTAGGGCGGGCTGCTTTCCCTCCTGGAGGTTTGGCACCCTCATCCCTTCCTTAGAGGGGACGAGTGAAGTCCCACGCTGCCCGCCCCCCATCACCAGAGCCCTCAGGTGCTGTTTTTTTTTAAATCCTCATCCAAGGATATGTTTGTATTGATTTTAGAGAGAGGGAGAGAGAAATATTGATGTGAGAAAGAAACATTGATTGGTTGCCTCATACGCGTCCCCTGGGCATGTGCCCTGCCTGGGAATCGAACCCACCACCTTTTGGCGAACAGACCCCCTGAGCCACCTGGCCACAGAGCCCTCAGGTGTTCTGTCCTCACCCCGTCTGTCTGAGCGCTGAGCATGCCTGGCCATTGCTTTTTGTTTGTTTTCTGGGGATGTGCCTGTGCCCCCTTCAGAACCGAGATGCAGCAGAAGGGGAGTCAGACGGAGAGAGAGGGAGAGACAGAGACACAGGAATAGAAAGAGAATGTGTGGGAGCGAAGCAGAGACACAAAGAGAAAGGGAAAGAGAAACGGAAACGGAGCCACAGACAGATAGAGGTGGGGGTGGAGACGGAGGGAACGCGGGGGAGGGTCGTGGGGGTGAACCCGATGGGAGACAGGCACAGGGCTTCCTCCTGGGGTGATGGGGATGTCTGGAACGGTGACGGCTACACTCAAAGCCCCGGAATTGTACACTTTAAACATGTGCATGTTAAAACCCAAATTGGCGTACAGTCTACAGAATCCCTGGCTGATACTCAGCGCGTACGGCAAGACCGTGAAAGACCAAGAGAGAGTGGGAACCTCCCCAGGCTGCCGGGGACTAAGGGGACAAGAGGACCAAATGCCATGAAAAACGATATCAGGGAGGAAATCCAAGTAAAGTCTGTGGTTTAGTTAATGGTGTTGCACCAAAACCAGTCTCTTAGTTTTGCTCACTGTAGTATTATGTAAGATATTGACAGTAGAGGAAGCTGGGGGGAGGGGGCATGGAAACTCAGACCGTCTTTGCACATTTTCTGTATATCTAAAATTATTTCAAAATAAAAAGTTAAAGAAACAAGGGAGACAAATGACGAGAGAACAGCACTGTCTGATGTCATCCTCCCATTACTGCCAAAGAGGCTGCTGTTGCCCCGGCAGGCAAGGCGAGCGCTCCAGTTGAGGCGTTTCCCTGCCCACAGCGTCCGGCCAGCAGACTTCTGCAAGGCTCCAGCTGTCCTTCTGCAAGAGGGAACAGATCCCCAAGATCCTGCTTTTTCATGAAAATGGCCCAACAGCAGGCCCAGGCCAGAGTTGGGGCTCCTGTGTGTGGGTCCCAGCACACAGGACGTGCAGGCCTGTTTACTGTCCCTCTTGTTGGGCACCTGGTGGGGAAAATGCTTGTTTTTAACTCCCTGGGACCCAGCCCTGTGCCAGGCACAGAGCAGGCGCTCAGTTCACACTGCGTTTCCAGGGCCCCTGGCTCTCAGGAGCTTAGGAGAGAACAGCGCTTTCCTTAGGCAATGCTTTCAAGCGTTTACAGGCACTGAGACGTACTTCTTGAGAAAAGAATACTTGCGGAAAACTTCAGGGGAACAGTGACCCCTGCCACCACTACCCAGACCGGAGCATTACCCAGAATGAAACATGAACATTCGTCACGAATCTTTTTCTTCCTTTAAGAAACAAAATGCCACAGACGCATCGACCTTCTGCGGCACTTGCCGCCGGAGCTGGCTCAGTGGGAGAGAGAGTGGGAGCCGCCGCCCTGCCCTGATTTTCCCTGCAGCGTGTCCCCGGTGACACAGCCTGTGTGTGGATGGCCTCCCAGGCGAGTGGTGCTCTGATGGTGTGTTTCCCATTCAGATGCCCACCCCGGGCATCCACCCACGTCATTCATGGGCACACGGCCTGGCAGTCACACGGGGCTCAGAAGGGCCCCATGCCAGGTTTGTGCTCGGCTGCCTGTGTGTTGAAATTCTCAGTAACCCTTGAACAAGGGGCCCCACGTTTTCATTTTGACAGCCCGCTCCCCGCCCCCCTCGCACAGCCCCTGACGACACGGAACCCCTCCCTCGCCCGCGCCCTGTGCCAGGCTGTCCTAGGCCTCGGCGAACCCTCCCAAAGACTGGGAGGCACACGGTTCTCCTCCACCCATGTCAGGAGGGAAACTGAGGCCCAGAGAGCTCCCGACTTGCCCGAAACGACCGCGACACCCACTCTGAACCTGGACTAGCCGCCCCGTGTTTTATGACCAAGGCACAGAGGCTGGCCAAAGCAGACGAGGCGTGTGACGCACAGCCAGGTGCCAGGCCATCCCCACAGCTGGAACCAGGGTCCCCTGTCTTGTCAGGGCCACCTCCCCTGGAGCCAGATCCATTCACCACCTGTCCTCTCCCGGTGGGGACTGTGGTAAGGTGGAGCGGACAAGTCCTGGGTGCTGATCAGAGCTCGGAGGAGCACCGCCCCCTCCCACCAGGGTGCCACCCCCTCCCACCAGAGTGCCACCCCCTCCCACCAGAGTGCCACTTCCTCCCACCGGAGGGCTGGTTGCGCTCACACCCTGCCTTCTATAATTAGACCCTGGCCTCCCTCCAAGCTGGGTCTGGCTGCTTCCGGCCCTGGGGAGGGGTTTCCACACTGTTTCCCAAAGGCCCAGAGCGCCTGCGGGCCATGGGTGTGGGGTGCCCAGGGCCCAACGCCCACAGAAGGGGCCTCCTCTGACTTCCCTGGCAGGCCCCTCCCTCCCCTCTGCCGCCATGGGGGTGGACGAGATCCACTCCTTAGGACCCTCGAGAAGCCCACCGTCTCATTTGTTCATTCGTGGAACTCGGGGTCCCGAGTGTCTTCTGTGCGCCAGGCCCTGGTCTGGATTCTGGGGGGCCAGGGTGGACGGGACCGATAAGACCCCTGATCCACGGAGCTGAGAAGGAAATAAACACATCAGTAAACAATAACAGGAACAGGGTCATTTAAGAACAGGCAAGGAGCCCCGGCCGGTTTGGCTCAACGGTTAGAGCGTCGGCCTGCGGTCCAGAGAGACCCGGGTTCGGTTCCCACTAAGGGCACGTACCTCGGTTGCAGTTTGTCCCCGGCCCTGGTTGGGTTGTGCATGTGGCAGCCACTCGATGTGTCCCTTCACGTCGATGTTTCTCTCTCTCTCTCTTCCTCTCTCTCCTGCCTGCTCTGTCTGAACAAAAAATGGAAAAGTGTCCGCAGGTGAGGATAAAAAAAAAAAATTTAAGAACAGGCGAGGAGGACCGGAAATCAGGAAGGACGGAGAGCGGTGGAGGGGGGGCCAAGCCGGCGGGAGGCAGCCCCCCACTGGCACTGGGGTGCGGAGGGCCCACAGTGAGACATCAGGGCCGGGCTATGGGGGCCTCCCTGCTCGCTCGCTGCTCCAAAAATTCGGTCACTTCCCCTGGCTCCTCTTTCCTCCCTCCCCCAGCCTCGGGGCCTGGTCCCAGGAAGGGATTCCTCCGCGGGGAAGCTCCGAAGACACTCGGGTGAGTGCGAGGCAGGTGGGGGCGGGGGTGCTCGCGTCGCCTTCCCAAGCTGTGACCTCTCCCATCTCCCCTCCTGCTCCGAAGAAGCTTCCAACAGGGACCAGCCGCGGGACTGTGACAGATGCCACTGGAGAAATATTTGGAGGTGACCAAGCCATGGGTTCCCGAGGAAATTAGAGACATTAACGGTTGCGTGGAAGAACGCCCAGCCTTGTCGGCAAGAAGAGATGCCGCAAAAAGCCCTGTGACGTGCCGCTCGCGACAGAAAAACAGTCATAAAATGGCCAAGCCCAGGGCCGGCCGGAGGGTGGGGGAAGCCGCAACTCAGGTTAGATTTGGAAGGTCGACCCGTTTGAATGAAGCAAGAGCTGTGAACAGCAGTCACCCTCGGACCCGCCTTCTGTCCTAGCCCTCGGGGACAGAAACACCCATCGCGGCGGCGCTGCTTGAAAATGGGAGATGGATAACGAAACACCCAGGCCAGAGGCGCAGTGCTGGCTCCTGTGCAGTGCGCTCGGGATTGGAGGTGCTGCGCGGGCCTCAGCTCTCCAGTGCTCACGGACACTCTGCGACTGGGTTTACGAGCCCCGGCCTCGCCGATGGAGACCAGGAGGCTGGCAGAGCCCGGCCCTCCCTCAGGTGGTGAGCGGCAGGACTGAGGTTCGACCCCAGGCCGCCCATCTGACACTTAGGGGCTCCCCGTCCACGCTACCGCCCCGCACGGCGGCAGAGGAGGTGGCGCGCAGCCGTGTGGGGGTATTCTGTCACTGGGACGCCACCTGAAGGCGAAAAGGGCTTCTTTCTGCTTCTTCCTGGGGTAAATACAAGCCCGCTGTCCAGCAAACATGAACTGGCCTTTGGTTCTGGAATGTGGGGGCCACCGTCTCTGGGGGCCACCGTCTGTGGAGACATGCCCAAGGGACAGAGCCAACACCCTTCACGCCGCCGTGCAGCCGAACCGATGCCCCAAGCCCTGTCTCCCGCCGGGCAGCAGGGCCGGTGGCCTCGTGGCTGCAGGACAGAGGACAGCACCTGGTACCTGCAGCTTCGAGGAGGCCGTGACATTTTGGAGATGCTCGTGGCCTGGGGCAGAGTTTGGCGACCCTCTGAGAGCGGACGGGACAGGACACACCTCAGCGGCACGTCAGAGGCTGGCACAGTGGGAATGTGCTACCAGCTCTCAGGGAACAGTGGCTGCTGTTCTTGGGGTCCCCGCTCCCCGTCTCTAAGAGCACAGAGCCTGGCATGCAGCAAACCCTTGGCTATTGCTGGCTATTGTCCTCTCCTGTTTTATAAATGAGGCCCGAGGCCTAGAGATGCTCCGGGTCGCAGAGCCCCGGACTCCAAGGCGGGCCTGTTTGCTCTGAGTCTCCGCCTGGGGGCCCAGCCCTCCCCGCAGGCCGTTCACGGGCCAGCTCCCGGGCTGCTTGCCTGGCGGGCGGCCCTGCCTCTCTTTGATGTGCTGTCGGGGCAGGTGGCGTCGCCCTCCTGGGGGAGGCCGAGGTGGCCGTGCACAGGTCGTTATTTACCTCCTCTCCATGGCTCCTTCCTGGCCTGGGTGGAGGTGGGCATGGGGCCAGACGTACAGGTCGGGAGGACTTGGCACG
Organism: Molossus molossus; assembly: GCF_014108415.1. Classification (NCBI taxonomy): domain Eukaryota; kingdom Metazoa; phylum Chordata; class Mammalia; order Chiroptera; family Molossidae; genus Molossus; species Molossus molossus. Next base: position 3,866,883 of record NW_023425399.1, on the reverse strand, counting down.
GAAGGGCGCCTGGCTGTCCACTCCCCTCTCTCTCGGCTCCCGGTGGTGCCTGGAGCCCCTGGCTGGCCACCTGCAGCTCCAGTGACCAGCTGTCCTGGTCTGCCTGGGACGGAGGGGTTTCCTGGGAGCAGGACTTTCAGTACTAAAACCCGGAATGTTCCGGGCACACCAGGGCACACTGGGCACCTGCCCTGCGAGAGGCCGTGTGGGTGGCCGTCGGTGGGCTAGCCGGTGAAAGGGGGCAGGGTCAGCCCCCCAAGGGCACGGAGCTGCTCCCGCGGCCCTGCTGCCCGTGGGCTCTGTACCCCGCCTGCCTTGGGCATCAGGCAGCCCTGAGCGAGAATCCCGGCTTGGCCCCGGAGCGACGATTCAAGCAAGTCATTTCAGCGCTCAGCGCCTCAGCTTCCTCATCTAGAATGGGGACCAGGGCCCACCTCCCGCACAGGGATGCTGGGGACTCAGATGAGAGCAAACATGCAGCCCTGGCGGACTACAGACATGTGCCAGGGCAGAGCACGTAGGGGCACGATGGATACCCCTGCACACCCTGCGTTCCCATCAGGAAACGGGCCCAGAGGGCCGCCCTGCGCGGTCCCCCAACGCAGCTGCCCGGAGCCCCTGCTGGCTCCCGGGCGAGGTTGCCGGGTGCTCTGGCCGGAGAGGCCGGCAGGCAGCTGATGCATCACATGCCCGCGGCCCCCAGGAGCGGGCAGGCTCCCCTGCAGACTCCAGCACGTTGCCAGGGTTGTCAAACAATGTCCCTGCCAGGGTTTTACAAGAATCCAAGAATCACTGCCCGATGCCAAACACCCTCTTAAAACAATACCTCTGTCCCATCCGAGCGCTGCCGCCTCTCCTCGGCCATATATAGGCAAAAGCTGGGGAATCCCTCGCCTGTCCCTGGGCTGGGCTCCAAAGGAGCCGCCGCAGCCCCGGCCTGACCCCAGGATCTCCCCCCTCCAGCTGCAGCGCGGCGGCCCAGGGGTTAGGTGAGAAGGCCAGGTGGGCGGGAGCAGGCTGCCAGGCGCGGGTGCTCGGCTGCGCTGGGCCTGCTGGTGTCCCATCAGCTCGCAGCCCGAGCGCGGGGCCATCTCAGGCTCTTACCAAATAAGGCCTGGGCAGCCGGGCCTGCGCTGGCTCAGACATCACGGGCAGGTTGCGCGGTAGCAAGCCGGCCTGTCACCAACTGCTCCTGCGCCGTCCTGCACCCCCGCCAGCTGGCCCGCAGTGTGTCCCCGAGGCTCTGAGGACAGTCCACCCCGAGGAGCCCCAGAGGACTGTTGAGTCCCCGGGGAAGAGGCCTCCACTTGGAACCTGGGAGGAGGCTGTGTGGAGAGGGGTTCCGGGGTCTCCAGCACCGGGAGCCCCAACTAGGCCGAAGGGATGAGCCACCCTCCCCACAGTGCGCACCTCACACCCGCTCCCAGGCCCTAGGTGTCCCGCTGCTCGGCATTGCTGTGGGTCACCAGTCACACCAGTCTGTCCCTTCCTGGGGCTTGGCCTGTGGGGTCAAAGGGAAGGCTGGCCAAGTGGCTAGGTAGGCACCAGGGGCTCTAGAGAGAACTGAGGTCCCCTGGACAGTGACCGCCCCCCCACTGCACCCGAGGTGAGGAGGGTGGAGCAGCGCCTGGGAGCGAGCACCCTGCAGGCAGGGCCCGGAAGACAGAGGGGAAGCCCTGTGGGGCGGAGAGGGTGGTGGAGGAGCTGCCGTGGGGCATGGGCTCCCGAGTCTGCCTGGCGGGGTTGCAGCAAGCAACTTTGCTTCTCAGAGGCCCGGTTTTGCCATCCTTAAAATGGGTATAATACAAACCCTCCCTCTGGGACTTCAGTGGGATAAAATTGTGGAGGGTTGTGTGGGGAGCTGTCGGGGGATTAAGTGAGACCCTGGGGGACGGAGGGCCTCTCTCGTTTCCTGGGAGACCCCTGTCCCCAACTCCTCCTCCCTGGCTTTGCAATACCCTCCCTGCTTTCTCATCAGTCTAGGAGTGGCGGGTGGCATTTGGGGTCTACTGAGCCACTCCCAGAGCGGGCAGCGTGTGTCTGGGGACGACTAGCTACTGCACCTGTGAACACGCATGAGCACGCGTGAATGTGTGAGCCCCTGAACCCAGCTGTGCGAGTGTGAACACGTGCAGGAGTATGGGTGTCTGGGCCCTGCTGTGGCCTGAGCATGCGGGGGTGGGGGTGGGGTGGGGGTGGGGCGAGGGAACTTGTGGTTTCTGCTGCTGCCCAGTTACAAAGCCTTTTCATGAAATCTGGGAAATCAGGGCTGGAGACTTCCTGCTGGGCCCACCTGCTGGGCCCTGAGCCCCTCCCAGGATTGGCTACAGAATTAGGGGCCCCATGCAAAATGAAAACAGGGCACCCCTTGTTCAAAATGTGTCAAGACTTAAAATGGCAGCAGCAGAGCATTAAACCACAGGGGAGGACCTTCGGGGCCTGGGGGGCTGTGCCCTTCCTCTCCCTGGCAGCTGGGGTGTGTCGCCTGGGCCAGGACCACTGGACCCCCCAGCCCAGCAGTGGTGGTAGGACCAGCAGGAAGGGTCTGGAGCGTCTGCAAAGTGACCCCCACCCCGAGCTGGGAAGCAGCCCGGAGCCGCACGCCAGGACAGGCAGACCCTATACAAGCGCTTTTCCAGCTTCTCCGTTTAAGCCCAGGGTGAGTTTGTTCCCACGAACCAGAGGCCAGCGAGTTCCTGTAGCTCTTGTGTTCGGCCAGGTCGGTGGGACCCTGTGGGAGAGGCTGTCCGTGGGTGGGACAGCCGCTGGGTGGCCGAGATGGCTCTGCTGGCTGGACCAGTGGCCTGGGCAGCCCTAGTGAGTCCTGGTGTGCAGGGTGGGTGGGGGGGATGTCCTGATACAAGCGGAGGCTGTCCCCTGGGGGCTGCCACCTTTGACACTGGCCTGAAGGGTCCACTCTGCTGGAAAAGCGAGTTTCCCCTCCTCTCCGGAGAGTAGTCTGATCTCCGCCCCCGCCCCCAGGCACTTGAATGTCTCCATTGGATCCTTGGAGACTCCAACCTTGGGGACTCCACTCAGAACCACAGCTCTGAGCTCCCTCAGGGTGGGGACAGGACCTGGCTCGTTCATGGGGTCGCCCAGAACCTGGCACAGCGCCGGCACAGAGGGACGACGGTCCAGCTCCCTGTGGAGGCGGAGCAAAGCTGGGCCCATCCCAGCCACCATGCTTGGAACAGGAGCTGGTTCCGCCAGGGTCCCCGCTGGGGCTGGTCCAGTCCCTGGACATTCCATTCGAGTGGGAAGCCTGGCCATGCACCTCCAGTCGCCTGTGTCACGATGTGGGGGAAAGGTCCTGTCTCCAGGGCTCTGGGGACCTGCTGACCGGGGTCCCCCTCCTCTTTCTTGTATAAACCACATGTCCCGTGCATGTTCTGCCGTTTGCAGCTTCTCCTTATTTAACGTGGAGAGAGAAGTGTTCCCAGAGGCAACGAACCAGGGAGCGTCTGGGTGGACTGCAGTTTCTGAGGTAAACTGTCCTTTCCGTGAATTAGTCGGCAGAGGTTTAGTTGGCCCGGGACTGCCTGCCAGCCAGAGCCCGTGGCCGGCGCTGCCCGAGTGCTGCAGGGTTGGTGTTCTGTTTCAGGGGGCAGAAGGGGGACTCGGAGAGGCTGTGCGAGGTACCCAAGGCCACAGAGTGCACATAAGACACACTTCGGTGCCAGTGCAACTGGGTTTGAATCCCGCTGCTGGGCCCTGGCCAGTGTGGCTCGGTTGGTCGTGTGTCGACCCTGCACCAAAGGGTCGCCAGTTTGATTCCTTGTTAGGGCACATGCCCGGGTTGTGGGCTCAATCCCCAGTCAGGGGCGTGCGGGAGGCAGCCGACTGGTGTTTTGCTCTCTCATTGATATTTCTGTTGCTCTGTCTCCCTCTCCCTAAAAAAAAAAAAAAAATCAATTTTAAAAACATACTGAAAAAAATCAAGATTTTTTTTTAAAATCCCACTCTGGGACCTTGGGTGGGAATTCCAAGGGGTGCGCTCTGCTGCCTGCCGGGCAGCCTCCCGGAGCCTCTCAACCGTAAACAAGAGCAGGACGTGTGCAGCTCATCCCTCCAGCTCCTGAACACGTGTTTACTGCGCACCTACTATGTGCCGCCGCCGCTCTAGGCTCCAGGATGCTGCTAGGACCAGGCAGGCCCGGCAGGCTGTGTGGGCCTTGATGATGGGTGCCTGGCGCAGCCTCCCTGTGCGGCCAGCTGTGGGCGGATCAGCGACAGGCCTGAGCTCCGGGATGGCCTCTTCGGTCCTCAGCCTGTGGGGGACCAGGCAGGGGCCCGAAAGGAGCAGAGAGAGGATGGGGCCAGAGGAGGAAGAAGGGCCAGGGAGAGGAAGGAAGGATGGGTCGTCACCATCGTCATCTTCTCTGAAGAAGAAACGACCGATGTCAGGTACTCCCTGGGTGGCCGGTCACTCTGCTCAGCTTTCTACTTACACCGTCTCGTGGACTCTGAGGACCACCCAGCGAGGCAGGGGCCCCATTTGACAGATGAGGAAACTGAGGCTCACAGGGTGAAGCCACTGGCTTACGATCACACAGCTCATGAGCGTGGAACCTGGGTAGAGCCCGCTACTGCCCACTGTTTTCATTATAGAGGGGACAAGAGAGGAGAGAGACAGGGAGAGGGGGAGAGGAGAAAGAGACTGACCGGGGGAGGAGAAAAGCCCCTCTGGGGGACTTTCTGAAGCCCACATCCTCCTCCTCTCCATCGGTGCCTCTCCAGGGGCTTCTGCTCCCGGACTCGGGCTTCATCTGCTCCCAGGCAAGCCTTTGGGCCCGGCCCAGGAGTCTCCTGAGTGTGTGACGGCTGTTCTCCCCTGGAGCTGGTGCCCCCACCTTGGGGCTGGATTCTCTCCCCAGCCAGGGACCTGGCACCTCTGGCAGCCCAGGGAGGCTATTTTTAAACCTTCCAGCTGGTTTTGATCATGGCTGCTGCTATGTACATGTGGAAACTGTGGGTTCGTTCTGCCGACACTCGGAAGGAACGTAGCGACTGAGCAGGGGCGGTTCTGATCAAAGTGGAGGCCCGGGGAGGACCGAGGCTGCGGCCAGTGCCCTGTTCCCACCTGGGCTCTGGGAAGAGAGGGGCGACCGAGCCGGAGCCAGCAGGAGCTCCCAGGTTGGGAGGCTTTAGGCATGTTCCCCGGAAGATGGACGATCAAGACTGGAGGGAGGAGTAAGAATTGTAGCAGCTCCGGGCTCTGTTAGACTCATTTCCTCCTGGGAGATGGCAGAATATATAGGGGTTGAGAACATGGATTATGCAGCCAAGCAAACCTGCTTTTCAGCCCTGAATCTGCCTTTAGCTGTTGCATGGTTGTGGGTGTATCAATTAGCTACTGCTGTGTAACAAATCATCCCCAAATTTAGTTGCTTAAAACAACATGGTTCAGTGAGTCAACAATACAGCCTGGTCCATCCGCTGGCTGGTTCTTCTGGTGTGAGCTGGGGTACCCCCTGCATTTGTGATCAGCCGCTGGGTCAGCTAGAGGCCCAGTTTCTGGGGAGTGACTATCATCCAGGGTGATGGGCACAAAGGGTGACGTGTCTCTCCCTCTCTGGCAGGCTTGGTCTCCTGATGGAAGTGGGGGTCCGAGAGAGAGCAGAAGCATGCAAGGCTGTTTGAGGCCTGGGCTGCAATGGACAGGACCCCCCTCCCAGCAAGGCTGTGGCCGAAGCTAGCCGACCCGCACGCGGGAGCTGGGGAGATGCACACGGCCCTTGGAGGGCTGCAGCTGCAAAGTCACTTTGCAAAGGGCTTTGAATGCAGGGAGGGATAGGGAATGGGGTCTTCTCTTCTTGTGTTTTGACTGAGCCTCAGTTTCCACGTTCGTAATGTGAATAGCAGGGGCGTTGTGACAACGAAACAGGCGATGTCTGTGAAGTCGCCGGCAGAGTGCCTGTCCGGAGCACGTGCTCGCGGCCGGAGCCGGCTGTCCCTGGAGGGGAGGGACCGCGTCCAGCGCCTCCGCCATCTCCGTGAAACACCCCAGGGTGGCTGCTCGCGGAGAAGCACCAGCTCAAGTGAAAACCTGCAGCTGCCGAGACCCAGCGGAGCGGGAGCCTTTCTTCCGGAACCTGTTTCTTCCGCCTCATTGCTTCAGGGGTGAAACCCAAAAGGGTCAGCAGAGCTGAAGCCGATAAGGCAGAAGGACTCACTGACTGCTGTCCGTCTGTCCTGCAGGCCATCCAGGTGCTTTCTCATTCACCGACACCAAGCACCTATGACACCAAGTGCCATAGGAAGTGTGGACAAAGGATGATGCAGTCCCTGCCCCATGGGGCCACCGATATGCCACTCCCACCCCCGCACGTGTGCCTTTACACGCCCGTGCTGCGCACCCACCCTGGGCCCGCGTACGCGCACACACGGCTCTCCTGGCCTGAGTTGCGCTCTCGGTCGGCGTGGCCCTGCAGCCTGAGACTGCGGGGGCCAAGGGCCAGGAGACCCCTCCCCACGAGGGTCTCTGTGTGACCCTGAGCGCGTGCCTTTCCGTCTCTGGGCCTCAGCCTCCAACAACGAGGACGACAGCCAATGTCTTACCGAAGACTCACAGGAGACAGGCCCAGGGAGGAAAAGCAGCCTGACACGGTCACAGGCAGTAACCAGAAGACCAGGGGCTCGAACCCCGGTCTTGTCCGACTGCAGAGCCCACTCTCCTTGCTGCACGGCTGCCCAGCCCACCTCATCCTCACCACGAGGGAGCCCCGTCATCATCCCACCCGCAGGCGAGGAAACAGACTCAGTGCCGTCCCCGGGGGTCTGCCCTCCAGTCACCCGGCCCTCCTTCCTCTGCCTCAGGGCCCTTGCACCTTCTGTTCCCCCACCTGTCCTTCCTCCCCCAGGTTGCGGGTCAACGGCCCTTCATCCCGTGGGTCTCACCTCAAATGCTACTCCTTCCAGAAGCCTCCTCTGTCCCCCGAACTAGACTCCCCTCTCCTCTGGGATATTCACTACATAGGTTTTCTGTTCGCTGCTGCAACTCACCACCAACGAAGTGACCTCAAACAGCCAGTTAGGAGCTCGCAGGGTCCGTGGGTCTGGAGTGCGGGCCGCTCAGGTCTCACCAAGCCGAGCTCGGGGTGCTGGCCGGCGGCCCTCCTTGCCGGAGGCTCCGGGAGCCTGTCTCCTGCGCACTTGGGTTGTTGGCAGAATCCAGCGCCTCGGCCCGTGGCCCCTCCGCCCCCTTCAAGCCAGAAAACCAGACCACGACCTTCTCATCCTGCCCGTGCTGTTCTCAGCTCCCGCAATTCTCTTGCACCTTTGTTCTGGGACAACTGACACGGAACATTGTATACCCGTTACCGCTGTGATGACAACGGACGCCCTTGGAGGACCAGGGCAGCTGTTTAGGCTGGTAAGTCCTGGGGACGTCGGGTACCGCCTGGGGGTTACAGTTAATAACAGCGTGTCTCATATTTGAAAAGTCTAGAGATTACATCGTCAAGTTCCTACCACAAGAAAAGAGAAAAGAACGGAAGAAACCCTTTTGTAACGATGCACGGTGACGGAAGTCCCCTAGACATCGCGCTGATCATTCCCAAGTGCGTGCAAATGTCACATCGTGATGGTGAACACCGGAAACTCATACAATGTTAGACATGTGACACCGCAATGATAAAAATGAAGATTTTTCTCAATGTAAACTGAAATGTAAAGTAAAATAAGGGACAGATATTAAAACAAAAAATTCTTGAACGCGTTCCCTTCAAAGTGGCTCATTCTAATTTGCCTAGACGTTTTCCCTGAGTTTATAATTTTTCGGGAATTTCTTTATTCTGTTTCCTGCCTCCGTGGCTACCTTCCAATCTGCACACACGGAATTGTCACACACCAACAGTACCCGATGTTTAAATTAAGAAAAAAAATATGTCGCCCGGCCGGTGTGGCTCAGTGGTTGAGCGTCGACCCTGCAGCAAGAGGTCACTGGTTCGATCCCCTGTCAGGGCACATGCCCAGGTTGTGGGCCCGATCCCCAGCGGGGGACCTTCCGGAAGCAGCCTATCGATGTTTCCTCTCATCCATGTTTCTATCTCTCTCTCCCTCAAAAATAAAATAAATAATTTTTTTTTTAAAAAGTAAAAGAAAATAAGTCTTTTTAAAGTCAGCTGTTTAGGAACCTTGACTCCGCTCTGCCACAGGACCCGACATCTTTGCAGGTTCTGAGGGTATTTCCCATCACACGCACTTATCAAATCTGTCATCACGCTTTCACTTGTGAGAGTCTTTGTTTTCTGTCTGTTTCCTTCCCAATACGATCAGCTCCACAACTAGGGGTTGCAGGGACTGAGCATAAGTTCCTGAATGAACAGCGGACCAGGATCTGAACCTGCACCTCTGAGTCGCTATTTATCAACTAAAGGGACTGGATGCCCCGTTTTCGCCCTGTCCCCGCTGTGTCCAGCTGCACAGGTTGTGGGCTGCACCCCTCCCCCCCGGGCTCCACTTGCATCGAATTCCTTGCATCATATTCCTTGAGTGGGGCCCAGCCTTCCTGCCCATGGGCCAAGACTTGGATCCTGAACCTGGAGCCTGTGTTCTCGACCTTCGCTGACCTTGGAGTCATCTAAAGGACTTACATTAAAAAAAAAAAAATTTCTTTTTAATCCTCACCTGAGGATATTCTTCTCCATTTATCTTCAGACAGAGTAGAAGGGAGGGACAGAGAGAGAGAGAAACATCTGTGAGAGAGACACACCGACTGTGTCTCCTGCAACCTCCCCGACCAGGGCCAGGGACCGAACCGCAACAGGGACAAGTGCCCTTGACCGGAATCGAACCCGCGACTCCTCGGTCCGAGGACCGACGCTCTAACCGCTGAGCCAAACCGGCCAGGGCTCCAAAGGACTTTTAAAATCCGGATGCCTGGCCACGCCCCAGACAAGTTGCCTTAGCATCTCTGGAGTGGGCCTAGGCGTCCGCATTTAAGGCTCCCCAGGTGACCCCCAGGGTGAGCTAAGGTGCTAGCTTCCGTCTGGCAGGGTCCGAGAGAGTTGCCCAACCCCGAGGGAGGGAGCGCACGGGGCTGAGTTTTCGTAAGTACGGCCCTGCACTGCCGGTGACCTCCCAGGCCCCGTTTCTCCACTCTGTGCGGCCGCGGCAGGTTTCCTGTGGCCGACACGCCGGCCAGCATCCCCGGCATCCGGCAGCTGCCCCCGTGGCCTCAGGGCTGATTTATAACCAGCCCACATCTGGCTGTCGGCGCGGGAGCTGCTCTTGTCCCTCAGGGCTGCTCCATCGAGGGTGGCAATGGTCTCTCCTGAGTGACACACTGGCTGGCGAGAGAGGCAGGGAGGGCTCAGGGGCTGGGCAGGGACCGCTGGCTCCCTGGAGGGGAGGGGCCTCGCGCCCCTCGCTTGGGAATCACTTGAGGGTTGCCGGGTCCTAAGTTGCACTTGGCTGCAGTCACTTTGCTGGCGTGTTACATGAGCATTTTCCCTCGAGGGGCCCCGAGTGCATTGTCCGAGGTCTGGGTAGGTGATGAGATGCATCTGTGCTGGCCTGGCAGCCGGCGAGAGAGAGGCCACACGGGCTGTCTGGGGCAACGTGCTGGTGACATCGCTTCCAGGACGCTTCCCCTCTGCCCTGTACTTTGGGACCGAGCTCGAGGGAGGAAGGAAGGAGGAGGGGGCACGGGGAGCCTGGTGGAAGCCAGCAAGATTGCAGCTCACACATTTCACCATTTGTGGACGTGCCCGCGGCCCCTCTCTCTGTCCCTGTGTGAGGTTGTGGCCCCTTGGCCATGCCTCACCCTGGAGGGGCGGCCCTGCCGGGACGTGAGCCCAGAGGCGGGCTTGGCGGATGACTGTTTCTCCAGGGCCAGCTGCTGGGGCCCGCTCCTATTGGCTCTAATCCCTCTGCCTTCCCCAAAGGGTATGTGGCTTCACCCTTGTCTGGGGACCTGGGCACTCGGTCTCTTTCTGTTTCCTCCTTGGTGAAGCTGGCAGTGGGGGTGGGGAGACTCAGAGCCTGCTTAGGGGAGGAAAGGGGGGGGACCATGGCGCCTCCCAGGCAACCTCCCCCAAAGATGAAGCATCCACATGGCAAACGAGCTAACACAGCCCCTCGGCCCATGCCTTGGGATGTCATCACGGGAACGGCTGTGACGTCCCCTGCGTGGGCTTGGCCATGCTCCCAGCACGGGGCGGGGGGCTGAGCGGAGCCTGCCCTTCACAGCGCTGTGAGTTGTTTCATGATAATCACAGCTCATGCTTGCTGAGCACGTGCTGCGACCCTCCCAGCCTGGGCACGTGTGAGTTCGTTTAATCCTCGGCCTCGGAGCCATGTCAGTCATGTGGTCGACCGAGGCATGGAGAGGCCCGTTGACAAGCCCAGGGCCGCACAGCCTGTGGGGACGGTGCCGGGCTGGCGCTGAGCCACAGGCCTGCACCCCTGGGCTTGGTGCAGAAGGCCGGCCGAGCCCTCTCGCGGCGCCATGAGAGGGGACGGCGCAGCCCGGCCACAGAGGTCACGGGAGTATTTCAGCTGCTCAAGAGGAACCGGAACTTGAAAACCACCTTCTTATCTACTCCCCACAAGAGCTGCAACTAGGCAGCACTCATGAGCCATTGCAGTTGGGTGGTTCTTCATCACTGGCTTGTTCACTCCTTCATTCACTCACTCGTTCATTTGTTCAGCCCATGTCCGCAGAGGCCTCCCCCGCGCCGGGTCTGGACCCAGGTGCACAGCGTAGCCAGACAGGCCCCGGCCCCCGCCATGGAGTTCCGGGTCCAGAGGGGGGCTGGGCCATCACCCCGCGAGCACGTGGAGGGTACACCACGCTACGGCGGGAAGGCCTGCGAACCTCGTTTCAGAGACGGAAGAGCCTGGACGTGACTCAAATCTGGATTAAATGCTGCTTTCGCCATTGATCAGCCGTGTGACCACAGGGAGGCTGTTCCGCTCTGACCCTCGGGCTCCTCCTCTCCAGAGCGGAGATGTGGGTAGTGGCCTGTCTCAGAACTGTTGCCAGGCCAGTCGAGCCCACGAGGGGCGGCCTCGGGGGTGGGCACGTGGCTGGGCTCTGGGGCTGGTCACCATGCCTGTTAGGACAACTTGCGGGTGGTGTGGGTGTGCCTGGTGGGGGTGTTGTTCCTCTGTAAAGGCTGGGACGGGCACCCTGAGAACAGGACGTGGTCTCTGCCTGCAGCCACCTGTGTGAGGTGAGGGGTTAATCCTGGCCCCGCACTCCTAAGGCCTCCTGCCCCTTGTCCGCCCCGCCCACAGGGCCCTGGCTGCCTCTGTGGTGTGGCCCATGCTTGGGTTCCTTCACTTGGTTCTGAAGGACCCGCCTCCTTCCGTCCCCTGCGCGTCCCATCTGAAGGCCTCCAGCATCAGCAGGAACGTTCTCCAGCGTGTATCCCCGAGGCTGCAGGCGCAGAGCCGGTTTTCCCGAGTGCCCTTGGCCACAGGCATCCCAAGGCCTCCTGGGAAGGTGCCCCCATGCTACACGGTGTTCTCCCCAGTGCCAAGTTCGATCCTGCAGTCCGCTGTCGGGGAGTGGAGAAGGCTCAGCATGCCCACCCTCTGCCTGGGACAGAGCGGACAGACGTCGCCCGTTTGAGCGGAGCTCCTTCCAGGACCACAGGAGCCAGGGCAGTGCCATTCCAGCCACCATGGCACAGGCTGGCGGCTGGCGGCCAAGGGCCGGCTTATCTCCTGCATGGTAACAGCTCGACTTTCCCAGAGCCCCTCCCCTCCTCCCTCTGCCCCTCTTGATAGTGGTGTGGGCCACTCTGACCTCTAGATCCATTGGCACTCTGACCAGCAGGGAGCCCTGAGGGCGGGCGGAGGGCCAGGCTGCTTGGGCGAGGGTGTCTGTTGACAGTGGCCTCTGATTTCACTCTCTGAAAGCAGGGCTCGCGTCCTGGCTGCGTCACTCCGCAGTCACACGACCGTGGACGCTGAAGGACCTCAGGCTTGGTCTCAGAGTCTGCTGTCACCGTCTTGAAATTCTCAATACTTTTTGAACAAGGGCCCCGAATTTTCATTTCTCACTCGGCCCTGCTCTTGGATAAGGAGATGGTCCTGGCCTGAGGTTGTCCCTGTCAGGGGAAGGACACTTGTTTTCCACAGACCTCTGGGAATGTCCGTCCCTCCTGACTGGCTCCTTCACGTGGCCCTGTTGGGGCAAGTCATTCATTCTGGTTCAGGTCCCTTCAGAGCTGCCAGCAAACTCGGGGCCCCGCCACGCCCCCTTTTGATCCTCCAGCTTTCCCCGCGGTGTTCGACCTTTCTCCAGCGAACACTCATCGAGTCTGAGCCAGAGAGAGGCCGACCCCTCTCACTGTAGCATCTCAGTCCTCACAACCCCCTGTGGGGATGGAACTGATGGTGAGCTCCACTTTACAGATGGGCACGTCGAGGCCGGGAGACAGGGGCGGCAGCTTGCCAAGGCCCCGGGCTGCGGGTGGCTGAATCCAGGCTGTGGAGTCCGGACCCTGACCCGAAAGGGCAGAGCCCGGAGGACAGAAGAGCTGTCCTGTGCCCTCCCCGTTGCAGTCCCCCTTCCCCAGCGCCCGTTCTGCACTGGAGACAGCGCCCTTAGTCTCCGAAGCGCTTGGGGTCTGTGGCTGGCCCTGCACTCCTGCTGTGACGCCTGCGCCTGAAACAGAGCAGACAGACGTCCCCCGTGTGAGCTGAGTTCCTTCTAGGACCTCAGGGGGTCAGTGACCCAGAGGACACCTCGTTGGGGGCACCTGGGCCTCTGCATACATCCCCTCCGTGCTCACCTGGGCGGCAGAGAGGCCTCCTCGGGGACGTGAGGGACTGGCCGTGCCCGGGTTCCCAGGGAGCTTTCTAAAGCCATTTCCCGGCTTACAAAGAGGAAGATGCCAACTAAGTGCCTGGCTGAAGCATGAGACCCAAATGTCCTTGAACTCAGCCACCCACGGGGTTTCCTTGCGTTTCTGTCCCAGGCCCGGGGACCCCTCACTGCAGTCCCTTACAGGGGAGACGCCCTAAGCAGACTTCTCAGGCTGCGTGCCCACCGGTGCCCGGAGCTCCTCACAGGAGCTGTTCCCCCTGCCAGCCCGGGGGCCCAGGCACTTCTAGTCAGCTCCCCGACGGCTCTGCTGCTGCTGGTCCCGGAGAAAGGAAAGTGGGGGCACGAGAGAGACAGACAGACAGAGGAGGGCATATACCCTAGTGCAGAAGCCCCAGCAGGTGTTGGCGTGTGGTGGTGACTGGCACCGCTTTGCCACTGGGGCCCAGGCCCGCTGTGACTCAGGGTCTGTCCAGGGGGCCCGTGGCCGTTCCTGCTGCATGGAGCACAGTGGGGCAGCAGGGGCGCTGGTGGCCAGGGGCAGCTCCGGCCATGTGGGGGTTTGTCTTTTTTGCCCTAAGTTTTTAATTCATCAAATTTTATTTTATTATTATTTCTTCCAGCCTCACTCGAGGATATGTTTTTATTGCTTGTAGAGAGAAAGGAAGGGAAGGGGAAGAGAGAGACAGGAACATTGATGTGAGAGAGAAACATCTGATTGGGGATCAAACCCACAACCCAGGTATGTGCCCTGACTAGAAATCGAACCCACAACCTTTCAGTGGACAGGACGGCGCTCCAACCAACTGAGCCACACCGGCCAGGGCGCCAGGTGGATTTTGTGTTATTTAAAAGATGACCCAAGGGTGCTCCCCTCCCCCAACCTAGGACTTCTCCACGGGGAGGGATAACCTGGCTGGGAAGATGCTTGTCAAACACCAAACGACAAACCCCACATGTTACGTGTCAGCGGCTAGGGTGTGGGTTCGGAGCAGAACATGCGGAAGGAATTTCAGGTTTTGCTTCGCTCACTTCTGTGCAGGTCAGCTCCCGGGGGCTCCTCTGCACCACCCGGGGTGCCCTTGACCTCTGATAAAAAGTTGCCAAGGCAGTACAGAGAGTTCCCGAAGATCCGCTCAGTAGGAATGTAATGTCATCCGAGCCTCCTGACCAGGGAGCACTTGGCCAAACGAAGGAGCCAGAATTGGAACATTGTTACTGCGCCCTGGACTTCACGGGGGATCTCCGCTCCCGGGCTGTCCTCGGCCGCTGCGGACCCCGGCCAGCGCGTGTTTGCTGCCCACATCCGGGCCTCTGGGCCTGCCTGATGTTTTTCTCAGGGTTCTGGGGTCTTGATAAAAGCCCGCAGAGGTGACGTGACCTTCGTGTCACGTCTGTCAGGGGCTACATGATCCGCACCTGGCTCTGTGTTTACTTCGAGGCCATCCTGGAGGAATGCTGCTGCTACATGCACATCCTGTGGGATTTCCACCCGTGGACCCCAAGCCGGAGGTGTGCGGGCGGCCTCTCCGAGCCCCTCGGGTCTCTGCACCGGAGATCTCCGAGGCGTGGGAGTGGTCGACAGGGCGTGGGACCCTACCTGGAATATTATCATTTTCATAAGCTGCTCGCTTCCCCCTCGTCACGGACACTGCCTAGCCGCACGCTGGTGGCAGGGGAGGACACAGAGGAGGCCCCGGCGTGTGGGTTCATGACCCCATGCCTCCCAGGGTTTCTATGGGGAGATAAGTCGGCTCACAGTGCTAACTGAAGGCCATTGTCCTGTGGGCTGGAGTGGGAGAAGTTCAAGGACAGCTGCCCGTGTCCCTGGCTGCAGTCTGGGGACAGGCTCATCCCGGATCTCTGTGGACAGGAGGGTGAGGGGCCCCTTGAAACACATGGGGCCGTGTCCGGCAGACCACACAGTGTGGCCGCCATTCAAGTGGTTAAAACCTCATTCCCACACTTCTCTGTCCGACCCAGCACAGCCCAGAGCCTCCCGGAAACAAAGCGGACACTGAGGGCCACGTGGGCATGGCCCGGCAGGAGGTGTGTTAGTGTGTGACCCCTTTCCTTCCGCAGAAAATGCTCACCTCTCCCTCCTCAGCTCCTTCTCGCTGGTGATGGATGACATCCCAGGGAACATGGGCCAACGCTGGTGTGGCTTCGCAGCCGGCCATTGTCCCTGGCCCGTGGGAAACACGTTGCCATCTCCACAACAGCACAAGGCTGTGCCCCCAAAGCCCTCCCTTGCTCACCCAGCCCTGGCAGCGGTGGGCTGAATGATGGAACCCCATTCACCGTCCACCTGAAGCTCTTAATTGGGAAAAGGGTCTTTGCAGACGTAATGAAGGGTCCCCAGTGAATCACCTGGGTTAGGGTGGGCCCCAAATCCAATGACCAGTGTCAGGCCAGAGGGGAAGGGGAGGGGACACACAGAAGAAGGTCATGTGAAGATCGAGGCAGAGACTGGGGAGCCTCAGCCACGCACTCAGGTGGCCCGGGGCCACCAGAAGCTGCAAGAGGCAGGAACTTGTGTCCCTAGCGCCTTTAGACAACTAGCTGAGCCCTGCGACAACTTGACTTGGGACTTCTGGCCTCCCAAACTGTGCGAGGTGAATTCCCGCTGTTTAAACCACCGAGTTCATGCTGTTTCGTTCCAGCAGACACGGGACGCTAAGACCATCGATGGCGATTATAATAAGTTCCACCTTGTGGTTCAGTAGGATCCGCATCCCATCTCCAAGCGAGGGCAGCACGTCCGGGTTGTGCGAACAGCCCCCAGCTGCGACGGAAGGCCAACACTTTATGGTCGTCCTCTCCCTGACTCCGGGGCCACTCCCTGGAGGGTGGCCCAGCCTCTCCCCCCTCCCTTGCTACATGGTTTTTGAGACACCTTCTCTGTCACCCTGCAATCTGACTTGGCCAATTTCCTTGCTGAAATCAGACCTCCTCATAACATCGAACCCCAGCAGCCTGACTTCCCGGAGGCTGCACCTCCCCCACAGGCTCTTTGGAAAGACAGCAGGTTCAGCGGATGGACAGCAGAAGGCTCAGATGTGTGGTCCTGGAGGAAGCTAATTTTTCCGATTGCAAGACACCCTCCATCCTGGGGACTTTGCTAAAGACAGCAGGAGACACCAGAGGGTGTAGGAGAATATTTAGCATCTTTTGAGGGGCATTTGGCTAAAAGTGAGTTCTCAGGGGACAGGCCAGTGGGGAAGAAGCCACTTACTCTTGAACAGGACAGAGTCCCCCTCCTCCACACACTAGCTGTTGACCAAGTTCGATGGCTGTCCCCAGCCTTTGCGCAAAACAGTAATAACAGTGTTGCCAGCGCCGGTCAAGGAGATAATGCTGACCTTGTACAACCTCGGCTCTGGACACAAGGGATGGCATCTAAGATCATCAACCCTGAATACTTGTTAAGTGGTAGGAGATGCTTCCTGGGAGCACCTTTGGGGAGGTATGGGGGTATCACCCAGACTTGGGGTGATACCTCCATCCCGCTGCCCACCAGCGGCCGCGTCCCTGTGGTTCTGGAAACTCAGCGCCTCAGAGGCTAAACTTTCTGAGGTTGGTCATCACTGGCTCCTTTCTCCAACACCCATTGCTCAATATTCTGCTTTATGTTTTCAACGTGGTTTCCTGTGTCCAGGTCACCCCAGTCGGGATTTCCTTCCCTTCTCGCTCCGGGTCTGGAGATTGCCGCTGTCCCTTGCTGTGCACATCAGGCTGGGGCTTCCCCTCCTGCCCGGACAGGCGAGAACGACCTCTGCTGCCCAGGTGCAGACACCGAGCTCTCCAGCTGGGCTGCTGCGCTCTCCGGTGGCCCCGCACGTGGCCGGGGGGTCCCGCCTGCCCGGAGAAGTCCTCCTCCAAGCCTTGTCCCCTGGGGGGTTCCTGCACCCACACGTCTTCCCAGATTCTCTCAGCCCCTCCTTATTCTTCTAGAGGCCACTAGACCATTTCGAGAGTCACCCGTGATGACCCAGCTCGGCCCCTTGCAGGTTTCCCTGGATCTTCTTTGCCATGAATTTGAACTTGGCTTTGCTGCCTAGTTGGCAATAACTAACATTTTCCAGCCCTCCCAAAGCTTCTGCGTATAATATGTTCCCTAATTCCCACACTGCCTGCCAGATGGTGGTGTGAGCATCCCTGGCTCCATTTCGCAGGGGGAAACTGAGGGCCCCACAGTCCTGGTGCCCACGAACGTGATTGACCCAAACAGGTGGCGGGCGGCCTGGCGGTTTGAGTTTACGGATCTGAATGTTCCCATCTGAAGGCTTCACGGGGGCGCTGCTTCCTGCCCCTGCACAATTTTATTATGTCGACTTTCCAGCACGCAGACGAGGGAAGGGAATGGAGCACAATAAAAGCCTGCCTGTCCCTTTCGTCTCTGCTTCGCACCATAAGCACCGCAAGGGCACAGGCGGGGCGGGTGGCCGCCAGGGGCAGGGCACACGCACTCTGAACAGCGGACCCACCGCAGACCTGCCGCAGCAGACTTCACCGAGACCCCCGGGCGACACGGGCACTAGCCGGCTTAGACGTGCTGGCTGACCCGGACTTCAGTTCACTCTGGGAACCCAGCCTGCACAGAGCAGGTGCTTAGTTCGCACTTGGGGCGTAAAAGGGCACCAGCTCCCTCCCTGCCCTGGGTCCAGGGCTCTCCTGGGACAAGGTCCATCAGGGACTGACTTGGGGGCACAGATCTGGGATTTGCGTGCGTTTTGAATGAGGACCCAGGCAGCTGCCAAGCAAATGACAGGGAAATGGGCCCAGGAGAGGCGGGACCTGCCTTCCTCCTGGCTCCCACCTGCCCCTTGTCCTATTACTACTGGCCCCAGGGCTGTCCCGACTCTCCCAGACAGTCCCCACCAGGAACATTCCTGGGCTTCTTGAATGTCTTCCCCGCCCGTCCCACAGCTCGGGGCTGGATGATAAGGGCGCCGACCCAGCGCTGACCTGGCCGGGCTCCTGCGGCCTTTGCTATCAGTCCTGCAAAAATAGCCTCTTCTAGCTATTCCGGGCCATGGAAACCCTCAGGGAGACACTCCGTTCCGAGGGGGACCGAGAGGAAACCCAGGGCGGCACCCGGAGGGGGCGGAGGCCCGCAGCCAATCCCGCTGCAGGACTGGCATTGCCAGCAAATGGGACTATTCCTACAAATCAGAAATGAGCGGCCAACGTGTAAGAACAACGCGGAATGTTCTCAGGAAAACGCAGTCCCTGCCTTTCTCGACTCGCCCGTTTGGTTGCCTGCCAGGCCCCCAAGGCCTCTGAGCTTTGGCCCTGGGATGACGCGATTCCCTCAAGGCAGAGTCTGTGACGGGGAAGGGTCTCAGCAGAAATCTGTCGCGTGTGAAATGAGTTTACAGCTGAGGTCCCTTTAAAAATCCTGCCCATCCCAGCTGAAAAGTTCTCTTGTGTTTCGATCCCCCTTCCAATGAACTGAGTCTCTCTGTTAACAAAATGTTCGCAGCAGATTTATGGACATTCTTACAAAGGTGAGGCGGCCTGTGACCCCACCACAGGGGCCCAGCTGTGTTTCATTGTGCACATCCCCTTCCTGCTCCCCGAAGTCCAACAGCAGCCGCCGAGTGGCCTGGGAGGACCCGGAGGAACTCGGTCTTGTCGACGCAGATGCCGGCGGGCGGCTGTCACTGTCCCGAGATGGCCACCGTGGCGGCAGCAGTTCCCCAGGGTCCTCAGCTCAGGAGACCAGGCGTGTGGGGGGACTGATACACACATCCTGCTAATGCGCCTCAGAGTTCCCGCGGTAAAGTGGGGGTGGTGCCCTCGCTCACAGGTCGTTACCTAGATGGCAGAAGATGCCCATGGAGGGTTCAGTGCACAGCTGGGTTAAATGAGCCCGCCCTCCAGGTCCCCCCGTAGCTGGGCACCCCGGCTGCTCACTGTTTAGGTTGTTGAATATTCTTTTGCACCCAAAGAGCAGTGCAGACCTGTACTCACAGCCTTCCTCTCGTTTCTCTCCTCCCTTCCCTTCTCCCCTTGTCTCCTTAGGTTCGCTTCTTGGAAACAACGTTGCATGGCTGTTTTTGGCAGGTCTGGCTTCAAGGTCAAGCAGCTTGTTCAGGGCCAGGCTGAGTGTGAGGACAAACAGCTCAGTGGGGGAGGTAATCTCTGGGTGAGAGGTGGGGACTGATGATCCTGAACCCCACCCCCACCCCAGACCCTAGCCTGGCCTCCCTTCTGGGCCAGGAGCTTCTTTGCATATGCAAAGGAGCAGCTCAGCCTCCCCGGGCCACATGGGGCCCCCCCCCCCCCCCACCGCTGCTGCCACCTGCTCTGGAAGGGGCAGCTGCAGCCACTGGGGCCCTGGAGGGGCTGCAGTAGGGACCCCCCATCAAGGGCAGCGGGAGGAGCTTGCATCCCCTAGGGTGGTGGAGAGACTCTGCTGACTTTCCCTCCCTCCTTCCTTTCTCCCCATCTTTCTCATTTCTCTCCATTTCCCTCAATCCTCCCCTCCCTGCCTCTCCCCTCTGGTCTCACCCATCCCCCTCCTCTCCAGGGCACTCACAGTTGGCCAGGTGCCCAGTAGGGGTTTGGAGTGGGTGCCACTTAGCTCTTCTGACCCTGGAGCCTTTGCAGGTGTTGCAGAGCCCGTGACAGGGACTCCCATTTGTGGGCTGACCTCACTCTCTATTTTCCTTAACAAATGAGTCGGGGCAACAGGGCCTGCCGGTGCAGATGGGGCCAGGGAAGTCTTTCCTCCACCCTCAGAGTGATGCTTCAGTAAAGAGTGCAACCCTGAGCCATCCCCACCCCAGAGGTCCTGCCGCAGTGGTCTAGGGGCAGCATGGACCCTCGGAATGTTTCCAGTTCCCCACGGAATTCTAATGCAAACTTGAGTATCCCTGCGCTCATGAATCTTTGTGAATCGGAATATTAACTATTCTTTATTAAGTATCTTCTGCATCCTGGATGTTTTTTAGCAACTGTCACAGGCTGAGCTCCCTCCAGGGCCAGGCAGGCCGTGTGACTAAAAGAAGCAGACAGAGTGAGAGGCAATAGGGAGTGGTGAGGACTGTGGCGAACAGCTCAGGGCATTGATCAACACCATCCTAGGAAGCTGTGCACAAGGTCATCTGTAAATCCAGAGAAACAGGAACTCCGAATTTTAATATGAAATTATCTGGTTTAAAAACATCAGCCACTAATGCCGATTAAAGAAGGTGGGGGTGGGGAGAACCAACTGTGCCCATTGGTTAGATGTGGCTTGCAGGTGGCCAGTTTGAGGTCCTGGCTTCATGTCCATTATCTTTTTTCCTCACTGCAGTATTCGTGGAAGTTAGACATTCTCACTCTATTTAGAGATGAAGACACAGACTCAGAGAAGTGAGGTGGTTTACTCCAGTTTGCTGTGCTAGGCAGAATAATGGCCCCCCAAAGGTGTTTCTATCCTAATCCCTGTAACCTGGGTGTTGTCACATGGCAAGGGAAATTAAGGTGGCAGATGTGATTAAGGTTGCTGATCAGCTGATTTTCATGTAGGGAGAGCACCCTCTGTCATCCAGGTGAGCCCAATGTCATCATAAGGCCCCGCCCCTGTTTTTGTTAAAGAAATGCTCCTTTTATTTTTTCTTTATTGATTTTAGAGAGAGGAAGGGAGAGGGAGAAAGAGATGGAAACACTGATGAGAGAACATCGATTGGCCGCCTCCTGCACGCCCCCCACTGGGGATCAAGCCCACAACCTGGGCCTGTGCCCTGACCAGGAATTGAACCAGCGACCTCTCGGTGCAGGGTTGATGCTCAACCACTGAGCCACACTGGCCTGGCCATAGGGGCCCTTTACATGTGGAAGAGGGAAGCCCAGAGGCCATGTCAGAGCAGGAAGATGAAACCGGCTTTTCTTGACTTTGAGGATTGGAGAGGAGGCCACCATCCAAAGAATGCAGGTGCCTCTAGACTCCAGAAAAGGCAAGAAAGTGGATTTCCCCCGAGGGCGCCCGAAGGACCACAGCTCGGCTGACACCTTGCGCTTAGGTCACTGGGACCCACTTTAGCCGTCTGACCGCCAGAACCGGAAGAAGACAGATGTGTGTTGGTTTAAGTCATTAACGTGGCTGCAGCTGTGGGCTCAGTGGTGTTCTGCATACACGGTGGGCTCCACTTGGGCTGTGTGTGTGTGTGTGAGACCAGTTGTGGGGATGGGGAAGGGATCACTGGTTTCTCCCAGGTTGCACTTCCTGTGGACAAAAGTTCTAAAAAGCAGCAACATTGACCCTTTTACAGTGCACCTGACATGGCTTTGCCTCGGATTCCTCACCCCCTCGGCACCCAGGACGCTGTGCACAGCTCTGTCCCGCGTTATCCTGCGTCACCTAAACCACCTGCAGCCGTGGCCGGATTATCCCGTCTGTAGACAGCACTAACGATAATAATAGAAGCAATCTGCTTAGCCCTTCCTAAGTCCCGGGGTCCGTGCCAAACGGTCTCCCTGCATTATCTCATTTCACGATCTCAACAGTCCAAGAGGTGGCCTGTGTTGTAGACAGGGAAACTGAGGCACTCGGAGGTTCAGGAACCCATCTCTTGTATGAAAAAGTGAAACTCAGAGGCAGTAACTAGTTTAACATCCCTGACGACGAGGAGGCGGTAGGTGCAATCCGAGGCCAGGCTGGTCATCCTCAGAGTCTATGTTGTTTCTGCTGTCATTGGATTAAACAATAGTTTCCAGATTTTAACACCCCCCCCCAATACCACCTTCCTCATTGCCACTGTGCTGAGCACATTTGGAGGGGGAGAGGCGAGGAAAAACAAAACTCCTCCCAGTAGGGGCTGGTTACAGAGAGGTGTCCCTGCACAGCCGCGCTGTTTAGCAGAGAGGAATTTCAGCCACGAAGGATGGATGTTTTGCGTCTAAATCAGATTTAGAAAGCCCCAGGCTGTGAGTTGTGCTACTTAGAAATATTGCCCCTTATTAGGTTGCTTGTGCCATTTGGTAAGGAATTTAAATCCCTCATCAAGTCAATGAATTGCTATTAGTTGGAAAGAAGGGTCTTGGATTTCTGGCTTCTTTTTAAGGAAGGGCCTCAGGAGGCCCAAAGGGACATGTGGAAGTTACAGGTTAATTTCTTTGTGCTTGTGACATTCCAGGACAGAAGCAAATGAGGACAAACATGATAATACATGTTGAAGTTAAACTTGCCGGGCATGCCACTTTTAAACTCGCTTTAAAAAACAAACCCCCGCTATGGCAGGAAAACACTGTCACTTGCCCCAAACAGTAGTAATTATCACCGTTGTCGTTAGTGACGGTTTGAGCATTTACTCCGTGGCGGGCACTGTTGGGAGGCTTGACAGACTGCGATACACTCATCTTCAGGGATGTTTCTCTGTGAAGCTGGTACCATGATTCCCATCTTGCAGACTGAGGACACCGAGATTAAATCCTCCTTTTAGCGTGTTAACAATAGGGGTGTCCAATGAAGACATGAAACTTAACTTTATTTATTTAAAAAATTTTTTCCTTTATTGTTTTTTAGAGAGAGAGGAAGAGAGGGGGAGAGAGAGAGAAACATCGATGAGAGCGAACTTGGATTGGTTGCCTCCTGAATGCCCCCCACTGGGGATCGGGTCCACAACCTGGGCATATGCCCTGACTGGGAACTGAACCGGCGACCTCTTGGTGCGTGGGTGGACGGTCAACCACTGAGCCACACTGGCTGGGCCTTGAAACTTACTTTAATCCACCTTTTCAATGTGTCTGCATTGCCCTCCCCTCCCCTCTTCCCTTATGTCACCTAGTTCCTATCTATCCTTCAAAGTTTAAAACTTGGTCCGGCATCATCCCCACCCTGCCACCCACCTCTCAGGCTGGTGAATGCCCTCCCCTGTCCTCACCATCATAGCTCTGGAACACCTCCCACATGCCTGTCCTCAGTGCACCCTCCCCCACTGCCAGGCTTTTCCAAGGAGGGCAGAATCCCCCTCGGCCCCCTCCCCAGCGCCAGGCACACCGTGATGCTAAGCGAAGACTTCTTGAATAAATGAATGAGTGAATGAATGAAGCAAATGCAGAAAGCAAGCTCAGATTCCAAGTCTAGCAGAGCTGAGCCCTCCCTCCCCCTCCACGGGCACCAGGACAATTGAGTTGGTCCCTGTCTTTGGTTTTAGTGTGTCTGTCTATTTTCAGGTGCTTGGAGCCTCTTCCCTCGTCCGCAGAATGGAGACACCCGTAGGAAGGGGCAAGGCTGCACCTCCCTTTGGGGCTGTGGCAAGGATGTCGCAGGGTGTTAGGTCTGTGCCTGGCACAGGGGGCATGCTCGAAAATGTTGACAACAACAATATTTTTTTTTTTTTTTTTTTTTTTTTTATCCTCACCTGAGGACATTTTTCCATTTTTTGTTCAGATAGAGTGGGAGGGAGGGAGGGAGGGAGAGAGAGAGAGAGAGAGAGAGAGAGAGAGAGAGAGAGACATCAACGTGAAAGGGACACATCGAGTGGCTGCCACCCACACAACCCAACCAGGGCCGGGGACAAACTGCAACCGAGGTACATGCCCTTAGCGGGAACCGAACCCGGGTCTCTCTGGACCACAGGCCAACGCCTAACCGCTGAGCCAAACCGGCCAGGGCGATAACAACAATATTATGTGTTACGATATATACTATCTACTTACCGAGATCATTGCTATTTATGATGCGACATTGGTTTTCCACTTAATAATATTGAGAAGTTTTCTTTAAAAAGAAACATATCTGACTTTTTAAAGTGAGTTGACAGTAAGCCAGTATCTGTGCGGTTGTTCTCAGATGTGGTCCAAATGTGGTACTGAGTGGGAAGGTAACTCCGTTTGGGACAGCTTCTATCATCATACCCTGGTCACCTGGGGACAGGCACCGCAGCCACCAGTGTGGCTTGGGCATGGGCGTTAGTGCTGAGGGTCAGAGGTCAGCTGTCCCAGGCTTTGTGAAGGGCCCGGATGTGCTGCTACGGGCTTGCCCACCTTGCCTGCTCTGGGGGTGCAGCTTCCACCACAGACCTGGGCAGGTATTTTTACCACGCACTCTGCACCGCCTCCTACACTCTGACCACGTTTAGAAACCTCAGGAGTCTCTGTACTTCAGGCCCCCAGTAGGAGCAAAGAATGAGCAATCCTGTCCAGCCAGAGCCAACCCTAATGTTTGCAGGGCTCTGCCTACTGACCGGTAGGGAAGCCCAAGATGTGTCGCACAGCAAGAATCACGTGTGTGGTCTGGGGCTACTTCTGCGAAAGCACCCCCTCCACGTGCAGCAGGACCCCGTCGCCAGGAGAGCGGCGTGGGAGGGGCCTCACGGGCTGCCAACAACGGGAATGCGGGAACAGGGCCGGTCCCGGGCTGGGGCTGGAGGCCGGGGAGATGAGGAACTCTGCCTTTCTGCAAAGCTTTATATTCACTGTTTAAAACAAGTGCGCATGACTTCTTAAATTTGAAAACTTTGAACATCAAAAAGGTTATATCCCGAGACTGAAAAGCCTCAAACCACATGCACCGAGGGGATTCCGCAGGTCACCGGTTTCTGAGGCTGTGTGCTGGCCTCTCACTGTTTCTGACACTCAGACACCTGCCATTTCTTTCTTCCCTAAAGCAACTCAGAGCTCCGAGGACGCTGTGGCTCCCCACTCTGCTCCATCGGTCCTGGCTCCACCCCAGATCCAGGGAGGGGCACAGCCAGGGCCAATCAGAACACTGCCACTACTTCCTGCTCTGTCCACAGGTTGCTGGTCCCACCCCCAGCTCCAGGGAGGGGCACAGCCAGGGCCAATCAGAACACTGCCACTACTTCCTGCTCTGTCCACAGGTTGCTGGTCCCACCCCCAGCTCCAGGGAGGGGCACAGCCAGGGCCAATCAGAACACTGCCACTACTTCCTGCTCTGTCCACAGGTTGCAGTCCCACCCCCAGCTCCAGGGAGGGGCACAGCCAGGGCTGGCCAATCAGAACACTGCCACTGCTTTCTGCTTTGGCCAACAGGGCCGACTCCACCCCCAGCTCCAGGGAGGGGCGTGGCTAGGGGTGCCCAATCAGAACACTGCAGCCCATTCTTCAGGGCCGGGCCTGGCCAGCGGCAGGGAGATGAACTGCAGACATTGTTGGAACTGGAGAGCCCGTGACCCTCTGCTGGAGAGCCACTGTGAAACCTTTCACACCAACCAGTTCATTCCCTGTTGGCCCAGTGCCTCTGAGGCTTGTCTGAGTGAGATTAGGTCCTTGCAGACAAAGGGGGCAGCACACAAGCCGATGGCTGAATTATCAGGAATTTTGCATATAGGTTGTTAAGCATAGCCAATATTAAAATTAAACTAGAAACTTAC
The DNA here is from genome assembly GCF_014108415.1 of Molossus molossus. NCBI lineage: Eukaryota > Metazoa > Chordata > Mammalia > Chiroptera > Molossidae > Molossus > Molossus molossus. Next base: position 3,841,776 of record NW_023425399.1, on the reverse strand, counting down.
AATTAAATGAATGATGTTGAAAATAAAAGTAATAGCACGGCCGGTGTGGCTCAGTGGATTGAGCGCCATCCCAGGGACTGAGAAGTCCTGGTTCGATTCCCAGTCAGGGCACATGCCTAGGTTGGGGGCTCGATCCCCAGTGGAGGGCATGCAGGAGGCAGTCAAAGGATGTTTCTCTCACACATGGATGTTTCTATCTCTCTTTCCCTTCCTCTCTCTCTAAAAAAAAAAGAAAGAAAAAAGAAAAATCAATAAAAGCATACTTTAAAAAAAGAAAGAAAATAAAATGCTCGGAACTTATCACTCCCTAGTTCTTTTACTACACTCTACTATTATCCATGCCCTTGGGGTTATTTACCTATATTGTCTCTGTACAGTGGAAATCTCCACACAGTGAATCACAGTGGTAGCTTGAAACTGCCATGGTGCGAGTATTTACAACAGGGGGATTGGCAACTACTACAGTTAGGGACCCCCGCCCAAAAGCTGTAATTCATCATATCAACAGATAGAGAAAAAGCACATAATCATCTTAAGCATTTGACAAAATTTAACATTCATTTATGATAATGTCCTCAATCTGGTAAATGGTATGTACAAAAAAACCTACAGCTAAAATCATACTTCATGGCAAAAATGTTAATACTCTTCCCCTAAATTGGGAACAAGGCAAAGGATGTCTATTCTTACCACTCTTATTCAACATCATACTGGAGGTCGTAGCTAGTGCCATATGGCAAGAAAATAAAAACACAGACAGATTGCAAAGGGAAAAATAAAAATGTTGTCTCTATTTGCAGATGTCATGATTGTCTCTACAGAAAACACCAAGGAGTCTACAAACTACCAGAACTGATAAGAGAGGTTAGCGAAGTCACAGGACACAGGGTCATCATACAAAACTCAACTGTCTTACTCTATACACTCAATGAACAATAGGAAATAAAAAATTTAAAGAGTAACATTAACAATAGTAACCCCCCCAAAAAAACATGAAAAACATCCATATAAATCCAACATCTATGCAAGACCTGAATGCTAAAAACTATAAAGCAAAGAAGTAAGGACGAAAGATGTCAAGGAAGACCTAAATAAATGGAGAGATATACTGTATTCACAGATTGGAAGAGGTAATATCATCAAAATGTTAAATTTCCTCAAACTGATCTATACATTCATCTCCCCTGCCAACTACCAGCAACATTTTCTTGTACAAGTCAACAAGTGTATTTGAAAGTTTACATAGGAAGGCAAAAACAAAATCTAGAATAACCAAAACAATATTGGAGACTCATATTTTCTGATGTTGATGCCGACTATGGAGCTACAGTAATCAAGACAGTGTGGTACTGATGAGGGGCTGGATCAGTGCAACAGAAAGGAGCCCAGAAATAGATCCCCGCATGTGGGGCCAATTTACGTCCACAGCTGCAGAGTGAGTTTGATGGACAAAGGAGTTTCTTCAATCAATGGCACTGGAACAGTTGGTCACCCACATGTGAAAAAGATGAACCTCGATCCACACCTTGCATCACAAACAAAATTGGATTCAAAATGGATCACAGACTTAAACATAAAACATACAATTATAAAACTTCTAATAGTAAATGTAGGGGGAAAAAAAATCTTGGTGACCTTGAGTGATGCAAAGATTTCTTAAATATGACACTAAAAAATGATTCATCAAAGGAGAAAGGATACATTAGAGTCCACTAAAATTGTTTTAAAAATCCATTCTTTGGAAAACACTGTTAAAAGAATGAAAAGAGTAGACACGAACTGGGAGAAAAATATTTGCAAAACATATGTCTCCTAAAGAACTTGTGTCCAGAATCTATAAATAACTTGCAAGCAACCCCGTTTTTTAAACTGTGAAAAGATTTGAGCAGACATTTCACCAAAGAAGACATGCAGGTGGCAGATAAGCCCATGGAAAGGTTTTCAGTTACTTGTTATTAGTAACATGGAAATTAAACGGCAATGAGTTATCATTACAAACCCAATACGATGGCTAAAAACAAAACAAAACAAGCCCTGGCAATGCCAAGTGGTACGTGGGTATGTGGGGCAGCTGGAACTTAGATCGGGCTGGCGGGAACACAGAAGGGTACATGCAGTTTGGAAACAGTTCTGACAGTATTTTATAAAGTTAAACATACCTCCCCCTTGTGACCCAGAAATCTCATGTCAAGAGGAGTGAAAATATATGTCTGCACAAAACCTGCACACACGTGTTCATGACGGCTTTATTCAGCTCCCCAAGCGGGAACCGCTGAAATGCCCTTGAGCAGTGCACTGATGAACAAGCTGTAGACTGTCCGTGCAGAGGAATATTACTCTGCCGTCACCGGAACGAGGGGTCCGCGAAACAGCAGGACTGAATCTCACACTCACGCTGTGGAACGATTCCACCGAGATGATGCTCTGGAAATGACAACCAAGGGGTGGAAAGATGCTGGTGGTTGTTAGGGGCTGGGAGGAGGGCTGGGGTTGTGGGTACATGACCGTTTGTCAGGAATCAGAGAATTACACGTTTGAAAGTGGGGATTTTACTGTAGGTAAGTTGCACCTCAAAAAATTAAGAAATGTTTAAGAAAGAGAAGAGGCAATGCTGGAAAAAGCACTAAGAAGAATTGAATCTAGCCATTCCATTTAGATGAAAAAGTTGTGACTAGTAAACTAATTTCCAACCTTTGCCCAACATTTGAAGGCCTCACCTTCCCATGACTAATTTCTGGTTCTTCATGGAATTTTTGAAAAACAAAATTTAAAAAGTATGAGCAAGCATCTACCTATATTCATCCATCCATCACCCATCCATCCATCCATCCATCCATCATCCATCCATCCATCCATCATCCATCCATCATCCATCCATCCATCCATCCATCCATCATCCATCCATCCATCCATCCATCCATCATCCATCCATCCATCCATCATCCATCCATCATCCATCCATCCATCCATCCATCCATCATCCATCCATCCATCCATCCATCCATCCATCCATCAATCCATCCATCCATCATCCATCCATCCATCCATCCATCATCCATCCATCCATCCATCATCCATCCATCATCCATCCATCATCCATCCATCCATCCATCCATCCATCCATCCATCATCCATCCATCCATCCATCATCCATCCATCCATCCATCCATCCATCATCCATCCATCCATCCATCCATCCATCCATCCATCCATCCATCCATCCATCCATCCATCTCTGCTGAGATTATCTGAACTGTCACAATAAATGGTAAGAATCATTTCCAAGAAGGACCAGCTGTTCTGTGCTGAAGTGGGTCTGTCATACCCAGAGTGGAGTGTTACCCTGAACAGGTCAGGTTTGCCTAGTCAACAGGCCTTTTGGAACGGTTGTTGCTCTCTGTGACCTGTCTGCCCTCAGCCTGGAACAGCACCTCCTCACAGTCAGCGGATCCTGAACCTTCTCGCTGTCCCCTCCGTGTCACGGGCTATGCTCTGACACGAAAACAGCTGTCGCACTTGCTCCCGTTCCCTGAATGTGCCCTCTCGGTGCCAAGCCTGGAGGAGGCCTGGCACATTCCACAGTGCGGGTCACGTGTCGCTTCCGGAGGCTCTGCCTTCTTTCATTCCTGCTGGCGCGACGACCAGTGGACAGGCACCGGAGAGGGGCTGAGCCAGTGTTCTGGGGAGAAGCCCCGGAAGGAGATGCTCAGGGCTGGCTGCTGACCGCATCTCCCCGTTTTTCGGGGTTGGGGGTGAAAGCAGGGAAGAGGTGTGGCCTGGAGAGCAGGTGGCCCCCGAGGTGGCTTTGCTACGAAACTGGAAAATGCCCATTCTCTGGTGCCACCTCCAAGATTTTAATTCCACAGCCCTGGGGACCTGGGGGGGGGGCGGTCCATGAGGCTGTTTTTCACAAGCTCCTGAGGTTGTCCCGACACCCTGAGAGAATTCTGAACCCTGGGGAGGAGGGCCTGATGGGGCCGAGATGGCCCCCAAGGTGACGGATCAGACAGGGCCCAGCGTGTTCAGTGGTGGGAGGTATACAGAGCCCCGCTTCAGGGGAGGAACCCGCTGGCCCGGCTGGAGTGGCCAGCGCAGGGACAAGTGCACACCAAGTGACAGGTGATGCTGCTGTCACCCCAGAGGATTGGTGTCCCCTGTAGACAGCAGGACCGATGGTGACTGATGGAAAGTGAAGGGACTCATTGTCAGGCATGCTGTTCTCTGTCACCGCTACCCCAATTCTGAGGGTTTGGACCTTGGACTGTGATTACATGATAATCAGGCTGAGTCTTATCTGCGACCTGTGGCTTGATACGCACACTATCATGCTCCACGAGCAGGAACCGACAGCAGCCCGCCGTTCGGCTCATTCGGTTGCTCCTCAGAGAAACCTGTCACCCTGAGCTCCGCACGCGTCCCCTGAGGCCGGCTTCCAGCCCTCGGGGCTCAGCGAGGTCTCCGTGCTGCCCTGTGCCTGCGTGGCCCGAGAGCGGCCCGTACCGTGTGCTACCAGCAGCGGAGAAGACACAAGCCCCTGTGTCTTCCGAGATCCTCACGTGTGCACACTGTGAAGGCCACGAGGCCACAGCCCGCCACGGTCTGGAGAGGTGGCAGGACAGACGCGGCTGCCGCGGAGACGGGTTTGTCGGAGGCACTCTGACTGCGATGGCAGGACTGGGAACGTGCAGGTGCAGTGCACTGGTGAAGACAAATGTCCTGGGGCTTCCACTGAGCGTGTCTAAGGATGAAGGACGTGCCCGCCAGCGTCCATCCGTCAGCCTAGGACACCCCATTCACGCGGGAAACGGCACCTGGAAACTCCTGCCGTGGCGGCCGGAGGCTGTCGGACTTGGCCGCGCCCACGGCCTCCGTGCAGGTCGGCGGGACTGACCCTCTGCTGGTAGCTGCCCAGCCAGTGGCCGACCAACCGCGCAGGCTGCAGCCAGGTCTCCGCTTTGTTTAAAGAGCTTCCTTGACATAGTAAAACTGTTGTCAAACAATGTTGTAATTTAAACACCCTGCCCCCGAAACAGAGCCGTTAAATTGTGCAAGAGGGAGGTGGCATTCCAGAACGGTTTCCTGCTGGGTCTCCAAACTATTTTAAGCTTAAGCCTCCAGAAGGTAGCTCACTCCCCAAGCATCTCAAACTCCCAGCCACGAAACGGCCCTCGCCTCCAGGTTTGGTGAAGGCCCCCGTCTTTACATAGCAACGCCAGGTGCAACAAATCCTCCTGTTACTATTAACGACGAACCGCTTTTTATTCATCCTTCGGCGTGGTACGCTCAAACCAGCGGCCAAGAGTTTGTTAGAGCTTGGCACTCTTATCGCAGCCTCCAATAGCTGGAGGTTTGTCTCCACGGCTGGGGAAGGGGGGGGGAACAACTGCCCTCTTGTGGGGACTGCTGTCATTGCTTAGGTCACAGACATGGAAGGCACTTGAGGGGCAAATGAGGTTCTCTTTCTGGGCAGGTGTTTGGTGGGAGTCTGGACACATAACTGAATCACAGCTGATCATCTGAATTTCATTCTACATCATATCTCACCCAGGTGTTATACATGAAAAACTCTGCAATTATTATTATTATTATTTTGTTAATCCTCACCAGATATTTTGCCATTGATTTTCAGATAGATTGAAAGGGAGGGAGGAAGACAGAAACATCGATGTGAGAGAGACACACTGATTGGTTGCCTCCCTCACGACTCTGACCAGGGCCGGGGATCGAACCTGCAACCCAGGTACGTGCCCTTGACTGGGAATCAAACCTGAGACGCTTTGGGCTGACACTCTAACCTCTGAACCACACTGGCAAGGGCGAACACTGCAAATTATTTATAAAATGCTGTTTATGAGGAGGTATTGATGGTGTTTAGATATCAGTGGGGCTTGTCGGTTTATTTATTTATTTATTTATTTATTTATTTATTTTTCTTTTTCCACATCTTTATTGTTGGATGTAAAATGTATTACAGATGTTCCACATTTTTCCCCCATTGACCCCCTCCTCCCCACTCCCGCCCCCCTCCCACCTTTTCCCAAACTATTGTCCGTGTCCATTGGTTATGCATATAAGTTCTTTGGTTTATTTCTTCCCACCCCCCCAACCCCTTTCCCTTTGAGGTTTGTCAGTCTAGCAATGAATTTGTGCTTCTTAATCCCTTCACCTTTTTCATCCATTCCCCCAACCCCTTTCCCAACTGGCAACCAACCAAATGTTCTCTGTATCTATGAGAATGTTCCTGTTCTTCCTGTTCATTTTGTTTGTAGATTCCATTGTTGATAGATATGTATTCATTGCCATTTTGTTTGTTCATATATTTTATCTTTTTCTTTAAAAAGACCCTTCATCATTTCATATAATAACGGTTTGGTAGTGATGAACTCCTTTAACTTTTTCTTGTCTGGGAAAGTTTTTATATGTCCATCGATTCTAAATGACAGCTTTGCAGGATAGAGTAATTTTGGTTGTAGGTTCTTGGTTTTCATCACTCTGAATATTTCTTGCCATTCCCTTCTGGCCTGCAAAGTTTCTTTTGAGAAATCAGCTGACAGCCTAATGGGAACTCCCTTGTAGGTAACTAGCTGCCTTTCTCTTGCTGCTTTTAGGATTCTCTCTTTGTCTTGAACCTTTTGCATTTTGATGATGATGTGTCTTGGTGTGGGCCTCTTGGGGTTCATCTTGTTTGGGACTCTCTGTGCTTCCTGGACTTGTATGTCTGTTTCCTTCACCAAGTTAGGAAAGTTTTCTGCCATTATTGTTTCAAACAGGTTTTCGATTTCTTGTTCTCTCTCTTCTCCTTCCGGCACCCCCAAGATGCGAATGTTGGCGCGCTTGAAGTTGTCCCAGAGGCTCCTTACACTATCCTCATTTTTTTAGATTCTTTTTTCTTTTTGCTGTTCTGGTTGGGCGTTTTTTGCTTCCTTATATTCCAAATCGATGGTTTGCTCCTTGGATTTACGTACTCTATTATTGAAGCTATGTAAATTATTCTTTATTTCAGTTAAAGCCTCCTTCGTTTCTAACTGTGCAGCGATCATTTCTGACTGGTACTTTTTTATGCTCTTGAGGCCTCACTGAGTTCATTGAGCATCCTTATAAGCAGTATTTTGAACTCAGCATCTGTTAGGTTGCTTATCTCCATTTCGCTTAGTTCTTTTCTTGGGGTTTTGTTCTGTTCTTTCATTTGGGACCTGTTTCTTTGTATCCTCATTTTGGCTGCCTCCCTGTGTTTGTTTCTGTGTATTACTTAATGAGAGGTATGGGGCTCGCTGAGACCCGATGCTGCTCGTTTGAAAGAATTTAGGAAAAACCTGAAGCAGGATCCAAGACAGGCCAATCCTATGGTTAAGTAAGTAGCAACAGCTTGGGTGGGCTTGAAAGCTGTGTGGGGCGGGGCGGGGCGGGGCCTCAGGGAGTCAGCAGGGCGGGGCTACCAGTGTGAGCCAGGTTGCTGGAGTCCCAGATATGGCGGCTGTCTGCCACCCCAGGGAAGGGCTCACCAAAGGAACAAAGGCCTCTTACAGCACGTTTGTCCCCGAGAAAGCCCCCTCTCCAGCCCTCGCTCCAGTGCCAAACAGCTCAGTTCTTCCCTGTATTTCTCTGGTGCCCCTCGAGCTGCCTCCCCTCCGAGCTTAGAGGGAGAGAGTCCGACCAGTCCGTGCGCGGGCCCTTTAAGGAGCTGCCTGGGGCTCCAGCCAGGTCAGCTTCCCTGAGCCTCAGTTTCCGCTGGTTTTTCCAGCCAGAAGTTATGGGGACTTCTCTTCCTGGCACTGGGACCCTGAGCGGGGCACCTGGTGTGGGACGGGGACCCCTCAGTCCTCAGGAAGGACCTTCCCAGCCGCGGGAGCCTCCTGATTTTTATCCGCCACACTTGGGTGTGGGACCAGCCCGTCGCGCCGCGCCGCTGCGCCGCTGCCGCTCCGCCCCTCCGCCCCTCCGCCCCTCCTACCGGTCTGGATGTAGCTGCTTTTTTTTTTTAATTCCGTAGTTGTAGGACTTCCATTCAGCTTGATTTCAGGCGGTTTTGGATGATGGTTGTTCTGTAGTTTTGTTGTAACTTGGATGTGGTTGTGGGAGGACGCGATACTGCGTTTCCCTACGCCGCCATCTTGACCGGAAGTCGGGCTTGTCGGTTTAAACCGGGTTATCTGTTCTCCTTAAATCTGAAAACGTCTGATTGTAGTAGAATACATGCTATGACCTTTGCCACCTGACAGTTTTCAGCGCAGTTTGGCAGCGTCACGCATATTCACGCTGCTCTGGAACCATCCCTGCCGCCCACCTCCACAGCGCTCATTTTCCAAGCGGAAACGCCGCACCCATTAAACACGAACTCCCATCCCATCCCTCGAACCCTGGCCCGCGCCATGTACTTTCTGTCTCTATGAATTTGACTACTCTCGGTCCCTCATGTGAGTGGAATCGTACAGTATTTGTCTTTTGGTGTCTGGCTTATTTCACTTAACATGATGTCCTCAAGGTTCATCCGTGTGGTAGCAGATGTCAGAATGTCCTTCCTTTTTAAGGCAGAATAATGTATTCCATTGTGCAGACAGACTACCTGTATTTATCCACCACTCATCCGTGCACACTTGGGTTGTTTTCACCTCTTGGCTGCTGTGAACAGTACTGCTGTGAACACGGGCGTGCAAATCTCTCTTCAAGACCCTGGGTCACAGGGTGGCTCTATTTTCCATTTCTTGAAGAACTGCCCTAGCGTTTCCCACAGTGGCTGCACCCTTTACATTCCCACCAACAGTGCTCAAGGGTTCCAATTTCTCCACACCCTCACCAGGAAAAAAAGAGGTATTTTTAAGAACCACCATTCCCATATAACAAAGGTAACTTTAAGTCACTTTATTGAGTTATAAAGAACGTCTTTAAACCACAGTCAGAGAATAAGAAACTATTACAACAGTCCAAATGGTCACAATGACAGTACAGAACAGACTATAGAATTAAGTCGCACTCTGTGAATGCAAGTATTGGCTGTTATGAAAAGAGTAAGATGCCCTTCCTGCCGGGACATCGATTCGGCACGCTCACCTCACCCAGGGCTGCCGGAGTTGGACATTTCTAACAGCAGGTCAGCATTTTAGGGATTTGAATTGAGTTAACTAGGTGGGAGAAACTCTTTCATAATGTGTGATGATGTACCTCACACGGGCACGATGTACACGTTAATAGCTTACGAGTTTGTCACTTACGCCTCAATTAAGCTGGAAAAAAAAGAATTTGAATGTAGGACCTATCATTGATTTTAACATAAGGGGAGAAAAATTCACAGGAAGAGCAAGTACTGAGCTAAGAAGAAAACTATGACTCGTTAGAAAGAGCAGTGCCGGTTAATTTCAAGTACTGGAGACAGTTCATACGTGCGACTCGGAGGTGGGAAATCTCTTCAGCCGGTAAGAGAGGACGTTAGAAAAAAGCACACATTCTTTTCAAGCACACGTTTTCCGTTAGCGCATTCTTGTTTTTTCTCGGCCAATTATTTTGAAAACATACAGTAGTTGGAGCAAAACAAGAGGACCTTGAACATATACTGATAAGCAACGACGGGGTGTAACCAGGGGGGATTTTCTAGCTGCTCTAGGATATACTTTCGGAAGAATACAAACATCTAATTGTAGACTCCGCTCATATACCAACGTGAACCAGGTTAAGCGACGTTTTCTAGTTCAATTTAGTTTTTCATTTTCTATGCAGTTTTTTTTTTTTTTTTTTGGTATAATATTAAGCTCTTTTGTGTGTTGAATTTAGAACTCATTAAAAGTATTATGATGGCTTTAAAGTTTATGGAAAATTCATTTGTATAAAAAAGGATATAAAGTTAATAGTTTATGTTTAAAAACCACAATATGAGAAAGGTCACAGGCAGGTACAATTCAGTGTCAAATCTCCCAGCTTTGCCGCCCAAGCCCTTGGTGGAGTCTATGCTAAACGGAAAGGAGTTTTATCCAAAACTCGCGGCTCATTCATTGTGGGCCACTTCTGCTAATATCTAGTGAATAAATTCATGGGTTTGAGGTTTGATTCCCCACTTCTAGATGTGGGCCTTTTATAAAATACCTGCCATGTTTTCTGTTTTTTTTAAATATCAAGTCAGAAACAGGCAAACTATGCTAGGCGCTCCCTCCTGCTCTAGAAAAACGGTGACAATCCAGTGTCACCAACTTCACTGCCTCCAAGAAGGCGCTAAAGGTTTCTAACTTGCTGTGGGAGAGAGGGAGCCCCGCACCCCTCACTCGCTCAGCATGTCCAGGAGCATGTCACAGGTCAGGTCCCCAGCCAGATCCTTGCTTCCAGCTGTGGCTCTCGCGTGGTTGGCAGGGGCCGCCTCTCCTGGGTACTGCTCCGCTGTCACCACGGAGGTCTCCTTGGCAGCGGCTTCTTGGGGGGAAAAGACACAGGGTTGGCAACTTTATTTATTATTTTTTTAAATCCTCACCCAAGGAGGATATTTTTCCATTTTATCTTCTGGTGGAGTGGGGTGGAGGGAGAGCGAGAGAGACACGTTGACATAAGAGGGACACATCGACCAGTTGCCTCCCTCACCCCCGACCAGGACCGGGGACGAACCACAACCGAGGTACATGCCCTTGGCCGGAATCGAACCCGAGACTCATTGGTCTGCAGGCCGACGTTCTTTTTTTTTATTATTATTTATTTTTTATTTTTTTATTTTTTTATCCTCACCCGAGGATATTTTTCCATTTTTTGTACAGATAGAGTGGGAGGGAGAGAGAGGAAGGGAGAGAGAGAGAGAAACATCGATGTGAAAGGGACACATCGAGTGGCTGCCACCCGCACAACCAACCAGGGCCGGGGACAAACTGCAACCGAAGTACGTGCCCTTAGCGGGAACCGAACCCGGGTCTCTCCGGACCGCAGGCCGACACTCTAACCGCTGAGCCAAACCGGCGAGGGCCGTAGGTCGACGTTCTAACCGCTGAGCCACACCGGCCAGGGAAGGGTTGGCAACTTTAAAATAAAAGCCAAAAGCCCTGACTGGTGACAAGTGTCTTTAGACACTAAATACCTAAATACCTAAATTTAGACCTAAATACCGTGACAAGTGTCTTTATAAGAGCCAGGAAAGGTGAAGACAGATACAGAGGAGAGGCCATGTGGTGATCGAGACAGAGATTGGGGTGCTGTGGCCACCAGCTAAGGACCCCCTGGGCCACCTGAAGTTGGGAGAGGCAGAAAGGCCCTCCTCTGGGGCGTCCAGAGGGAGCCCCCCATGGCTTGATGCAGGATGTCTGGCCTCTGACCATGAGGGAACAAACTCCCCCGCTCTGAGCCCCCCCGTCGCTGGCTGCAGCGTCTCCAGGACACGAACACGGCGCCCGGCAATGCACCGGGTCGGCTGAGGGAGCTGCAGGGACAGGACAGCAGTGGACACGTGTTTGCCATTGCGCCTCCCTAAAATGTCCCCAGGAACCCATGTGGTGGGGGGCGTGGGCTCCCCAGTCACTTTCCTACTCTGATCTCACCGCAGTCCTGAGAGGGGGTGAGCAACCAGGCCCGCTCCCCCCGCAACCACACGAGGCACGTGAAGTCCACGATCCGGCCAGAGGGGCGGGACACCGCGCAGAGCCGGGCCCAGGACAGGGTACCCTTCGGGGGCTGGCACCCCGGCTTTCGGGGTGCGCTCCCTGCACAGAACGCTCAGCACCCAGGGAAATGCACAAGGAGAAAGTCGCGGTCAAGTTCAAACGCAGTAAGTTAAAGGAGGTACCGTCTTCCTTCGCCGCCTCTTTGGGGACAGCCGCCCTCCTCGTCCTCATTCTCCTTCCTGTTCCTGAGGTGGCCGCTTCCCCCTGTCCGGCCTCACACTTCTCGGAGTGTCGGCGCATGTTCGTCTGTCGGGGGAACGACAAGAACACAGGACGAGCGTCGACATCACCGAAGGGAAGTCATTTAAAAGCCCACAGTCTGAGACACGTGGGTGACGCACACCCCCTATAACCTTGTACAAGACAGACGACGTTGGGAAGGTGACCCTTTCTGTGGTGTTTCGGTCCAGCTGGAAGCTAGCTATTGGAGATATTTCCTGAGAATAGAAGTCAACCAGAAGACAAAATCTACTTTCCTACAGTGCATCTACTCTGCAAGGCGAGGCCTGCGGTTACATCAGAGACAGTGGACGGGGAACAGCATCCCACGCGAACCGGGAGGCCGCAGGGTGCTGGTCACACCTGTCAGCGACACGTCGTGAAAGGAGAAGACGGAGGAGGCCTGGACATACGTCAGAGATGTCCACCACCTGAAACGTCCGTACGGGAACATAAGTCCCTGGTGGTCCGTCACTCATGTGCTGATTATATGAAACATGTCACCGGCTTCCACTTCGGCTTCGGTCCGGGGCTTGGCAGGCTTGTGGGGAAGGAGGGAGAAGCTGTGCGTAAGTAAAGGGGGAGGTTACAGGTACTGACACGCCACTTGGTGCCCAGGCTCAGGGCCTGGAAAGCTGTGGCCGAGGGTCAGGTCTGGCCTTCCTACGGCCTTTGTGAAGCAGGTGTTCTGGGACTAGCCACGTCCCCCCATTGCGAGCTGTCCACCTACGGCCGCGTCTGTCCTACAACCTCAGACGCCAGCAGTTGGGGCAGACACGGTCGGTCTGGTCTGAGAAGCTGCTGCTATTCACTGCCTGGCCCGTTACAGAGAAAGTCGCCAACCCCTGGTTTGTGCGACGCTTATGGACAATCAAACCCTCTTGGGGTCCAGGATTCCAGTGCGGGTGTAAAAAGCCACTGTTCCTGCCCCAGGAAAGTGTGAATAGTTTCACACCCTCAGCCTCTCCCCGCTACTTCGTCAAGTGTGTGGTTAAGAATGTCTGACGTCAGCTTTGAACCAACAAACCAACCAAACTAAACACACCCAGCCTTTGAAGAACAGGTGGAGTGAGCCGAGGCCAACCGAGGCTCTTTAGGACTCAGAGGGCCAAGGGATGTGACAAACGTCTGTGTCAGAAAAGTGCTGCTGAGCAGAGGAGGACCCAACGTTCCGAGTCCAGAGCAGGGTCCTTCCTGGGAGGAAGGGGGCTGGCCTGCGACATCCTGGTATGGAGGTACACTGTGAGCACTGTGCACGTGTGTGTGTGTGTGTTTAATATATTGATTTTTTTAGAGACAGAGGAGGGAGACAGAGATAGAAACAGTGATGTAAGAAATAAACATCGATTGGCTGCCTCCTGCATGCCTCCCACTGGGGATCGAGCCTGCAACCCAGGCGTGTACCCTGACTGGGAATCGAGCCGGGACCTCTCGGTCCACGGGACGGCGCTCCATCCACTGAGCCACACCGGCCGGGCAGCACTGTGTGTTAAAGATCGGACGTCTGTTGCCCTGGTTGGTGTGACTCAGTTGGCTGAAGCACTGTCCTGCACCCAGAAGGGTGGCAGGTCGGATTCCCGGTCAGGGTACATACCCAGGTTGTGGGTTCGGTCCCCAGTCAGTGTGTTTGTGGGAGGCAGACGATGATGTGAGGGAGATAGAGAATTCTCATATACCCCCGCCCCCATGTAGCCCACCTCCACTGTGTGTGCCACCTGGGGGTGGGGGAGACCCCAGCCCCCATCCAGCCTTCAGACAGCACAGCCCCGGCCAACACCCTGAGGCAGCCACATGGAGTTCCCTGAGCCAGACCTCAGCCCAGCACCAGCGGCACTAAGAACACCCAGCAAACACCGAAAACTGCCTTCTCTCGAGGAAGCAGCCTCCACAGAATTCACAGGAACAAGTTTTAGGTGTCACCCCAAATCCAGGGCTTCTCCATGGATTTGGAGGCAGAGATCTGCGAACTCCCTAGAACTGTTTGCCAGGTTTCCTTTGCAGGACTGTCTTTTCCCACAGGAGGGGGGACCACACTTTTACATGGTCTCCAGGAGTTTTGTGACAACCGCGTCCCGAGGCGCCGCAGATACTGTCTCAGGCCCTGGGACGTCTCTCTAGTCGCCTTTAGAGTCCCGAGTGGGACCTGTGCCGGTGGGCGGAGGATCTTTCCACCTGCCCAGCGCGCGGGGAGCTTACCCAGCGGGAAAAGCCTTTGCCGCACGTGGGGCACTGGTGCACCGTGGGGGTGAAGTGGGCATCGTGGCATTTCCTGAAGTGCACGGTCAGGAGCTCCTTCTGCCGGAAGCGCTGGCTGCAGGAGGCGCAGGCGAACGGCCTCTCCCCGGTGTGGGTGCGGACGTGCGCGGTCAGGTGGCGCTCCTGGGGGGACCACAGCTCAGCTCTCCACGAGGCTTTGGCACACTCCACGTCACCTACTGCACACTCCACCCCCTCCCCCAGGATCAGTGCAGTATTAGGAAAAGCCACAGCGGGGCCATTCTCAACGCAGCCTTGCTGGTGGCACGGTCTGGCCGCACCCGGTCCCCGCGCCCAGGCTGCGGAGTTCGCCCGGCTAGTTCTCAGCGGGTCCTGCAGGCCCCGGGGACGCATGAGCATGTACCTGGGAGAGTGATCATATACATGATCATCGCTGTCATTCCAAAAGAGCTTGTGTATGACGACCCCACTTCTATAATTATCGCCACCACCTGCGCTTCCAAAGGGCAGGCAGAACCTACCAGCTCAAGAATCTAACGCGGCGTTTCAACTGCACAGACGCTGGGGGCTGGAAGGACACAGGTGCATGTGTCCCTTCTACTTCCCCAGAGTGAAAACAAAGCTTGGTACCGAGGGACAAGCATCACGGTGAAAAGGATGTTCTCAGCAAAATATTAATTAGGAACTTACCCAAGATGTATATGAGTAGATAATTTGGGGAATCAGGACAAAAATATATGTAAATAGTCAAGCCAAAGCACACGTTTTGTTTAAAAGGCTGTGATTATTCCGATGAAGTGCACGGGCACTTTGCATGCCTGTTAATAACGGAACTGAGAGTCTTTGTCCAGTTGTCCTGACCGCCCTCTGCCCCATTCCCTCCAGGACGGCAGCTCCCTGGTCTGCCTGCTGGGAGTCAAGGTCCAACCCGGGAGCCGGGGTCTCCTGGACCAAAGCACTTAGAGGGCCCAGCGGTGTCCCGGCCTCAGGTCCCCTCTCTGCTCCCCGAACACCCGGAGCTTTACCCTTTCCGGGGTCTCCCCACCCCCCCACGTCTCAGCAGTCTTCCAGGAAATTCTCCTACTTCATTTCAGCAAATCTGAGCCTGGGCTCAGAATATTCCAATGCTCCGTCTACTAGACAAACTCTTCTTTACTCAAAGCATTTGCCATTTAGAGCCCAGACTCTGAAACACAGTCAGCTGACTTCCACCTTTGGTGACGGGAGAAACATCCGCGTACACACTGGCCCGGGCTCTTAACAGTCATGAACACTCCAGGGAGCTTGCTCACGGGGTGATCTCTTGTAATACTGACTGTACTAGAAATCAAAACTGAGACATTGAAGTATGGAAGATAGCTGCAATTCTTTTAAAAATAACAATAAACCGCCCTGGCCAGTTTGGCTCAGCGGTTAGAGCGTCGGCCTGCAGTCCGCAGAGACCCGGGTTCGGTTCCCGCTAAGGGCACGTACTTCGGTTGCAGTTTGTCCCCGGCCCTGGTTGGTCATGCGGGTGGCAGCCACTCGATGTGTCCCTTTCACGTCGATGTTTCTCTCTCTCCCTCTCCCTTCCTCTCTCTCCCTCCCACTCTATCTGTACAAAAAATGGAAAAATATCCTCGGGTGAGGATAAAAAAAAAAAAAAATTAAAACTAACAATAAACCAACTACGTGTTAACATATTTCTAGACACACGTATCTCTTTTTCAAAACAAAAAAAATTAATGTCTGGCCCTGGCCAGTTTGGCTCAGCGGTTAGAGCGTCGGCCTGCGGTCCTGAGAGACCCGGGTTTGGTTCCGCTAAGGGCACGTACCTCGGTTGCAGTTTGTCCCCGGCTCTGGTTGGGTTGTGTGGGTGGCAGCCACTCCATGTGTCCCTTTCACGTCAATGTTTCTCTCTCTCCCTCCCACTCTATCTGAACAAAATATCGAAAAATGTCCTCGGGTGAGGATTAAAAAAAAAAAATTAATGTCTGGCTTAACAGATAAGGCTGCCAGTTAAAATATAGGCCGCATGACTCGGGACATGCTTATATACGAGAGTATCTGTTGTTTATCTGATACTCAGATTTAACTGGCCATCGCGTACTTTTATGTCTGCGTCCGGCGGCCTCACAGGGAAGGCAGCCCCGTCCTCACCGCCGCGGCCGCCTTCACTTGGCTGAGGCGTGCTTGTGGGAGACGCGAAGGAAATACACTCTCGCCGATACGCAGTTGGAAACGGGAGCAGAGTCTTAATCGCTTTTTCAAATAATGGTAAATATTCTTTTCTGGTATTGCATCAATACGCAGTAAGTGGTCGTTTCTTAAAAACTGGCTAAAATGGGGAACCTGAGACCACACCAATGAGCCTTTGCACTCTGTTACGTTAAAGTCCACTGGCCTGGCTTGCACTTTGAGTGGATCCTTTACCCCACTCCTGATTTTGTAAACCCGTGGATCGGTTGTTCAGTTTGCGTTACAGAGAGCTTCTGAATGTGGACGCGGTTTCACTATACCATCTACAAAAATCGTTTTCTTAAAGTCACTCCCATCTTTGGATATAAGTTTTCCAAAATTTGTATTCTAATTTCCTCTGTTTTTTTTTTTTTTAATCCTCACCCGAGGGCATTTTCTTGGTGTTTATCTTCAGATAGAGCGGGAGGGAGAGACAGAAGAAGAGAGAGAGAAACATCGATGTGAGAGAGACACACCGAGTGGCTGCCAGCCACACGACCCCAACCGGGGCCGGGGACAACTGTAACCGAGGTACATGCCCTTAGCGGGAACCGAACCGGGGACTCTCCAGTCCGCTGGCCAACACTCTAACGGCTGAGCCAAACCGTCCAGGGTTCTAATTTCCTCTTAAAAGCTGATGTTGTATCCTCGGCCACACATATCTTGTCTGCAGTGACGTGCTCATTTACTTTGCCTTCGAGTAGAAGGCATTGGGTTTTGCCAAGTACCCAGGAACTGAGTGAGTGGAGTTTGCCACCTGCCCTTTCAAGTAAAAATAACAGTTCGTGAAAAAGTGGCCCGTTGAGCTGGTAACTCCAGCAGCCCTGCAGGCGAAGTCCAGACACCGTCCTGCCTCCGCACAGAGCGGTGCTGCCTACCAACCTCCCAGCTCATCACACAGAACATGGAAACGAGTATCCAGGGTCAAGACTGAATAAGCAAGTAATGTTTACTGCTTCCCCCAGGACGTTACTAGGTAAAACGGCCCATTATTTTTGCCGCCAGTGCACGAAGGTGAAGAGCACACTGCTCTGCTTTGTACTAAGACACCTCCGCGGCTTTTGCACCATCAGGGCCAACGCCAATGTAGCAAAGGGCAAATAACGTGTTGGTATTAATTCCTTAATTAACGGCAATAATTTTCATCTTACAGCCCTGACTGGTTTCAAGGACCTCTAGGGGGTCTATGGACACACTTGAAGAACGGTTGCTTTAATTTATTGGCTCATGGCTGCCTTCTGGTTATTCTTAACAGCCTTTTAAAAAGAATTTTCTTCTTTATTGATTTTAGAGAGAGAGGAAGGGAGAGGGAGAGAGAGAAACATTGAGGAGAGAGAACATCAATTGGCTGCCTCCTGCACGCCCCCCACCTGGGGATTTGGCCCACAACCTGGGCATGTGCCTTGACCAGGAATCGAACTGGTGACCTCTTGGTGCAGGGTCGATGCTCAACCACTGAGCCACACTGACCAGGCAATAGCCTTTTTCTTTTTTTAAAGCAGGACTTTTTGCAGTACTTTCAAGGTGACAGAAAACCCCACCCAGGCCCCCGTTCTCCCAGATTCCAGGCCTCCCCCGCCTCCCCCAAACGGGCAGAGACGGTACCTGCTTGCAGGCATAGCTGCAGTATTCACACTTGAACCTCTTCTCGTTCTTATGGGTCTTCTGGTGCTGAAGGAGGCCGTAGCGGTCGTGGAAGACAGCCGAGCAGTAGCGGCACTCCATGGCTTGGTAAGTGTGCAGGTTACGCAGATGGACGCCTAGAACGGGCACAGAGCATTAGGTGCAGGAGGGGCCTCTTCCGTGAGGTTCATCTGCCCCTGAGTCAGGGCTTCTCACTCTCAGCACAATGAGCACGAGTGCCGGCGGGTGCTTTCCTGGGTGGGCCGTCCTGTGCGGGACGTTTAGCAGCATCCCTGGCCTCTGCCCACTGGGTGCCACTAGCATCCTCGCCTTCTCACTGTGACAACCAAAACGCTATGAAACTGCACTTAAGAAAACTAGCCACCAGATGGCACCACAGGACCTCTGGAAATAAAGAAACAACAACAACAAAACCCGAAGGCTTCCCACACTAGTTCCTGAAGTCTGGCTGCCTGGAGAAAAAAGGGCATTAACTCAAACACTCACGTAGGTCGCTCTTCCTCGCAATGACAGCGGCGCAGTGCGGACACTGGTACTTGGGGACATTGTCGCTGTGCTTCTGCACAATGTGTAGTTTCATGGTGCCGCTCTGCGTGAAGCGCGCGTGGCAGAAGTGGCATTCATAGGGCTTCTCACCTGGGGGACGGTGACGAAGATGACCCTCTGCGGAGGGGCTTCACCCCGCAGGCCCCCATCCTCCCCAAAGGACACCCGGAGCTGAAAGCGTGTCTTTTGTTCCCTGGGCTCCTTCTTCAACCCCTTTCTCCTACGTTTCCGCCCAATTAGTACAAACTTCCTAAATCGAGCCCAGACCGCGCTCTCGTTCCCATTGTGTTCAGGTTGAAGGACGCACTGAGGAGCGGACGTTTAAACCCTGAACAACCGCCCTGGCCGGTTTGACTCAGCGGTTAGAGCATCGGCCTGCGGCCTGGAGAGACCCGGGTTCGGTTCCCGCTAAGGGCATGTACCTCGGTTGCAGTTTGTCCCCGGCCCTGGTTGGGGTTGTGCGGGTGGCAGCCACTCGATGTGTCCCTTTCACGTCGATGTTTCTCTCTCTCTCTCTGTTCCTCTCTCCCCCCCCCACTCTACCTGAACAAAAAATGGAAAAATGTCCTCGGGTGAGGATAAAAAACAAAAACAAACAACAAAAAAAAACCCTGAACAACCTATGGGAGCGAATACTTGATGGGGTCTTCCTGGTCACAGCGGCGTGACAGCACGGCGCTTACGTGGGCTCCCTGCACGCCAAATAAACAAATGCAAAGGTACAGAGACGTCCCCACGCCGAAAAAGCACGGAGACCTTCGCTCTGACACTCCGACCACCGAAGAGTCATCTTTACAAGCTCACTTCTGCAAACGAGATGGCGCTTTACAGACGTGGCCCGAGGACGTGGCCATGGACGGGGCCTCCAGCGTGAGACACTGTTACCTGAGTGGGTCCTCATGTGCCGTTTCAGCTTGTGGGTGTCCTTGCTGGCGTAGCTGCAGAGATGGCACTGGTAGGGACGCTCCCCTGTGTGCGACCGGATGTGGCGCTTCAGCTTGCTCCCCTAGTAAACAAGTGGAAGGTGTCTGTTTGCGAGAGAAACCTGAGAATTTTAGCTCCAGTCAATCGGCACTATAGAGAGAGACTGACATTTTAACCTCAGGACATACTTTGCACGGTGAGAAGTACGAAAAAGCGTTATTTTTTATTCTCTGTCGTGAACGATTTCCCCCTCCCCCCATTAGACGTGTGTTAAAGATCCGTTAGGGATAATCAGGAGCAGTTTCCAGAGACGCTCAGGTTCAACTTCACGTCCCACAGGGGTTTTATTTCACTCCTGCGGCCACCGGCTCAGCGCTGCAGAGTTGAGACCACGCCGCAGAAATGCCGACGCCAGAGGCCTTGTTTGCATAAATAAAACAAGGATCTTGAAACCTTAGCTCTTGGATGGGCAGACACCCGTCTGGGGGCACCTCTCCGGTCCAGGTCCCTTGGGACCTAAGTGGTTATCAAAGATGGGTTCCGTGTGTCCAGAGTTCCTTATAATAACTTTTTAAAAAAATTCTCACCCAAGGATACCTTTTCATTTATCTTCAGATATAGTGGGAGGGAAAGAGGGAGGGAGGGGGAGAGAAAGAGAGAGAGAGAGAGAGAGAGAGAGAGAGGAATGTGAGAGAGACTCATCGACTGGCTGCCTCCCGCACGGCCCTGACCAGGGCTGGGGAAGGAACTGCAACCGAAGTACATGCCCTTGACCGGAATTGAACCGGAGACTCTTTGGTCTGTGGGCTGTGGCTCTAACTGCTGAGCCACACCAGCCAGGGTGTATAATAAGTAACTTTGAAGCACTAGGACATACATTCTAATCTGGTTAATTACACATCCCAGGAGACTAGTTAAAGGCAAACAACACAGAACCTCCCATTTGGTCATGTTTGCCTGACTGTTCAGTTTCCTTCCGGAACCGTCCTCATCTGTATTCCGTCCCTGCAGGCCTTGACGGCCTTCGGCAGAACAGAGGGTAGGGCGGCAGGTGCCAGACAGCCCGCATCACCCTGCCTGCGACCTCTGGGTCTGATTCCCCAGGAAGTGACAAGCCCGGAGAACATTCAAGAACAAAAGAAGACTCAGATCCCAATAGAAAAATAGAGACCTTTTCAGATGAAAAGTGGATGTCTTCAAGTATATCGGAACGCGAAACAAAGGAATTTTTAAAATGACAGCACGAAAGATTGGATGAGTGCTGCGAATGGTCAAAGGTGGCCGCATGTCCACTGTCTCTGGATGGCTTTGCCAGGGAGGGGAGGGCGGAGGGGAGCTCAGCACAGGGAAGGGAGGGTGGAGGGAGCTCAGCACAGGGAGGGGAGGGTGGAGGGGAGTTCAGCACAGGGAGGGGAGGGTGGAGGGGAGCTCAGCACAGGGAGGGGAGGGTGGAGGGGAGCACAGCACAGGGAGGGGAGGGTGGAGGGGAGCTCAGCACAGGGAGGGGAGGGTGGAGGGAGCTCAGCACAGGGAGGGGAGGGTGGAGGGGAGTTCAGCACAGGGAGGGGAGGGTGGAGGGGAGCACAGCACAGGGAGGGGAGGGTGGAGGGGAGCACAGCACAGGGAGGGGAGGGTGGAGGGAGCTCAGCACAGGGAGGGGAGCGTGGAGGGGAGCTCAACACAGGGAGGGGAGGGTGGAGGGGAGTTCAGCACAGGGAGGGGAGGGTGGAGGGGAGCTCAACACAGGGAGGGGAGGGTGGAGGGGAGCTCAGCACAGGGAGGGGAGGGTGGAGGGAGCACAGCACAGGGAGGGGAGGGTGGAGGGGAGCTCAGCACAGGGAGGGGAGGGTGGAGGGAGCACAGCACAGGGAGGGGAGGGTGGAGGGAGCTCAGCACAGGGAGGGGAGGGTGGAGGGGAGCTCAACACAGGGAGGGGAGGGTGGAGGGGAGTTCAGCACAGGGAGGGGAGCGTGGAGGGGAGCTCAGCACAGGGAGGGGAGGGTGGAGGGGAGCTCAGCACAGGGAAGGGAGGGTGGAGGGAGCTCAGCACAGGGAGGGGAGGGTGGAGGGAGCACAGCACAGGGAGGGGAGGATGGAGGGGAGCACAGGGCTCTCCAGGCTGCGTTCTGGGCACCATGGGGTGATTCATTCTGCAGGTGTCTGCATAAAGAAATGGGGGTGCGGGACGCAGACCAGCATGGCTGGACTTGGAAACTGCACAGAACTGGGTCCCGTAGGCCTAGGCCAACCAGTCCACAGGCTGTGTGCAGACCACTGACCCTAGAAGAAGGTCTCAGGGGACCTGGATGCTTGTGCTCAGAGCCATCAGGACACCAGGTGGAAGCCCACTCCAGGCTCGGGCGTCTCTGACGGCTTTGCTCCTTGAAACTTCCATTATTTATTTATTTACTAATTTTTCTATTTATCTTCAGATAGAGTGTGTGGGGGGGAGAGAGAGAGAGAATGGGAGAGAGAAACATCGAATGAGAGGGACATATTGCCTGGTTGCCTCCCGCACGACCCTGACCAGGACCGGGGGGCGAACCGCAACCGAGGTACATGCCCTTGGCCAGAATCGAACCCAAGACTCATTGGTCCCCAGGCCGACGCTCTAACCGCTGAGCCAAACCGGCCAGGGCGAACCTTCCATTTTTGTGTTTTCAAACTAAAGTTACAACCTTTAACTCGAATGAGCAAGAACTTTTAAAAATAGTAATAGCAGATAAAAGTTCTTGGGAGTCAAAGCCTGACCCGGTCTGTGACATTCCGCGGTTGCATCACTCCCCTATTTTCACGTCCCTCGTCCCTCGTGCCCTTTCACTCAGTCCCCTGCCCGCGTGCATGTCCTCGCCCGGCGCTGGCTCAGCAGCAAGCCAGCAAGCGGCTGACAGGCAGTGGCGCCCTTAAAACATTAATTATAGGAAGCCACAGTGAAAGCAATTGTCGTGCTCGGTCCCTTCACTCAGGGAGCTGCTGCACCTGCTAGGAGGTTGAAATAAAAGGATCTAGCTGTCATGGCCGGGACACATCACTGAAGCTCGAGAAACCTGGTTTCTCCGTAAACCAGGGGAAACGGGGTGTTTAAATCTCCCAGGAAGTCGCCTTGTATCTGACTGAGAGCCACCGAGGATCTCAGCAAACCCCGGCTGGGTCTCCGAGCTAACACGCTCGGAGTCTGTGAACTGAGTCCCACCTGAAACACGATGTAGAACTTGGAGTGTGATGGGAGGCAGATTTCCCAAGCACTCCACGCAGTTTTATTGGTCACGAGCACACTTTTATCTATTGCTTTCGCTAACGGGCAATCAAAGCCAAAAGAAATCCCGTTTTCGATTTCCAGTCTAGAGAACTGAATGACTCTTCGTTCCCGCGTAGACTCTATACGAGTCGTCTGTCTAACAAACCTCTTCCGTAAGGGATTCTGCTGTCACCGTAACGTAACGTGACTTACAGCGACCTCTCGGTGAGACGCCGCAGAGCCTGCAGCGCGCGTGCACTTACTTCTACGCTGGCGTACGTGCACATGGGGCATTTAAACGGCTTCTCGTGAGTGTGCTTGTACCGTCTGTGCCGGGCCAGTTCTCCGCTGGTGACAAACGCCATGTCACAATCCCCGCACTTGTGGGGTCTGGTTCCTGCAAAATCACAGGTTATCCTTCTCAACAAGATGTGACCACAGTCTTCCCTAGGACTTTCTAACTCCTCGGTCACACTCCGTCTCAATGTGCTTTAACAACGAAGAAGAGGCTCGCTCTTTTTTTCTTCTTTTTTTATCCTCACCCAAGGACATTTTGCATTTATCTTCAGAAGGAGCGGGAGGGAGAGAGGGAGGGAGAGAGAGAGAGAAACATCGATGTGAGAGAGACACATCGAGTGGCTGCCACCCACACGACCCAACCAGGGCCGGGGACAAACTGCAACCGAGGTACGTGCCCTTAGCGGGAACCGAACCCAGGTCTCTCTGGTCCACAGGCCGACGCTCTAACCACTGAGCAAAACCAACCAGGGCGAGGCTCGCTCTTTAAACCATAACGACACCAGCGAGAGGCCAGAGACGTCTTTGTAACATTCCATTCCCACTGACGCAAGTCTAAGGCAATCCGGGGTTACGTAGAAACAGCTCTGGCACGCGTCACGCCAGGGCGCGGTCCTCGGCGGCTTTACCTGTGTGGGTGTTCACATGATTCCGCAGCAGGGTGACCGTGCGGAAAGCTTTCATGCACATGTGACACACGTGAGGCTTCTCGTTGGTGTGAGTCTTCATGTGACGATTCAACCTGGAAATTCTGGGCGCGGTGAATGAGCACAGGTCACACTGGAAGGTGTGTGTTCCTCCTGCAGGAAGGAGACAGAGTTCATGTCTTTGTGAACATCTCTCTTTGTTTATTTATTAAAAAAATTTTTTTTCTTTGTTTTGAGAGAGGAAGGGAGGAGAGAGAGATGGAAACGTCGATGAGAGAGAACAGATCGGCCGCCTCCTGCACGCCCCCTGCTGGGGCTTTAGCCTGCTGCCTGGCATGTGCCCTGACCGGGAATCGAACTGGCGACCTCTTGGTGCAGGGTCGATGCTCAACCAGTGAGCCACACGGGCTGGGCAACATCTCTCTTTAGATGTTCTGATTCCATTTGGGGGGTGATGAACATGCTGCACCAACGTGTGACTAAATTAAACACCTGAAAATGAACTGGGACTTTGAGGAGCTCAATCTCTCGTTTTAAATCTATGAGAAATTATATCCAGGGTTGCAAATTCAACCACCGACTGTAACCAGAGGCAACAACCCTCAGTGAATGACTCTGACCACGGGCAATGGTGGCAGTGTGACTTCTAAACCAAGTCACTTCCCAGCCCCGGCCACCTGCTGCAAGAAGGAGGAAACAGAGCCAAATGTTGCCATATATGACTTTTTAAAAATGAGCCAGAAATTAAGAAACTACTTTTTTTTTTTTAATCCTCACCCGAGGACATTTTTTTGCATTTATCTTCAGATAGAGCAGGAGGGGAAGAGGGAGGAAGAGAGAGAGAGAAACATCGATGTGAGAGAGACACTTTGAGTAGTTGCCACCTACATGACCCCGACTGGGGCCTGGGACCAACTGCAACCCAGGTACGTGCCCGTAGTGGGAACTAAACCGGGACTCTCTGGTCCGCGGGCCAACGCTCTAACTGCTGAGCGAAATCAGCCAGGGCTACTTTTTTTTTTTTTTTAAAGAAGCCAAACAGCCATGGCCGGTTCGGCTCAGTGGTTGGAGCATCGGTCCTCGGACCAGAGAATCCCAGGTTTGGTTCCTGCTAAGGGCATGTACCTGGGTTGTGGTTCATTCCTGGCCCCGGTTAGGTTCATGTGGGTGGCGATCATTCAATGTGTTTCTCTCACATCGATGTTTCTCTCTCTCTCTTCCTCTCTCTTTCCCTCCCAGTCTGTCTGAAAATAAATGCAAAAATGTCCTCGGGTGAGGATTAAGAAAAAAAAAAAAAGAAGTCAAACAAATAATTCCATCCTGTGGACCACCAAGATTCAGTTTCAGATTCAGATTCAGTTTCAGTTTCAGTTTCAGTTTTTTCAGTTTCACCGAGGATATTTTTCCATTTTTTGTACAGATAGAGTGGGAGGGAGAGAGAGGAAGAGAGAGAGAGTGAGAGAAACATGGACATGAAGGGACACATCGAGTGGCTGCCACCTGCACGACCAACCAGGGCCGGGGACAAACTGCAACCGAAGTACGTGCCCTTAGCGGGAACTGAACCCGGGTCTCTCCAGACCGCAGGCCGACGCTCTAACCGCTGAGCCAAACCGGCCAGGGCTCAGTTTCAGTTTTAAGAGAACTTCAAGGCCCTTCCTAATCTGGATTGATCTCCCTCTCTGAGGACCACCCAGACTCATTAAGAAGCCACACCCACAGGCCACTTCCTGCTGCCTGGGCCAGTGATGCCCCTGCTGCGTGGTTCCCAGTCCTCTTTCCTGGCCTCACTCAGACTTCTCCCCGGAAGGTGCCTCTGCTGCCTTCTGCACATCACTCCTCCTGGACCGGAAGCCCCTTCTCTTGCCCTCCCCTCCTTGCCACGGTGTGCAAACTGGGGAGCAGATCAGAGCCCAACATTCTAAACCTGGATGCAGTGCTTTCCAGGAGCATTTTCTACACTTCTAAAACATGTGTGTGCAAAATGCAAAACGCTTGGATTCGACGCACACCACAGAACATTAGTTTAAAATTTCTCCCATTTCCTGATGTTCTGGATGCGACCAAAAGTCAACCACTTAACACTTCAAAGACCGCCTCCGTGCCCTCCAGAACGGCAGCCTGTTTTCGGCAGGGTCTCTCCCGACAACTGAACCTGCCTACCCTTGGTCTCCTGGTGAGCGTTCGGAGAGTGGGTTCTTTCAACATGCGGTTGAACAGACACAGGTTGAGCTTCTGTCTCGTCCACGTGTAAGTTTGAAATTGTCAGAACGATTTCGTTTCTTCCCTCATCTCCAGGCCTCGCTTCCACGAAGAAGAACTGGCCTTGTGTGCTCCTGAGGACTCCTTTGGCTGGCAGCTGGTTGCCCTCCTGGCTGGGCTCAAGCTAAGAAATAACACGAGTATTCAAACAAATATACTGTAAATTATGATCCGACTCAGCTCTTTGCCTTGAGGACATCAAGGAATACATAACGGAAAGAAAAAAAATTAAAGTAGCACGTAAGATTGTCCACGGCAACCAAAAGGCTTCAGTGTCATTATTAAGCATCAAGGGGTTTGGGTAGTAAAACGACACTATTTAGACTGTTTAATTTTAAACCGCGTGTCTGTACATCATGCTGCACAGAGGGCAACCTAAAAATAGTTTGTTTTTAATTCCATGTAAAGGGTCCGCGTCTTAAAACCCGCCGTACCTTAATCAATCCAGCGCTTTCGGGCAGGGGCTCTGTGCACTGACTGTCTTCAGTGGCCACGGCCACGGCCAGACAATCCTGCAGAACGTGAAGCTGCATCGGCTGTGTTTCCTGCAGTGAGTACACCTGATCCTGGATGCCAACGGCCATGCACGGGTGCGGGCTCTGCTGGGGCCCCTCTCCAACCCACAGCAGCGACGGCACCCCACTACCGGTCTGCTGCACCATCACCTGCACCCCCTCTTGTTGCTGTGGCATCACACAGTGGACCTCCTGCAGCTCCCCATCTTCGAAGGTGGGGCACACCACCTGTAAGGTCAGGATGTGCCTCCCACTGTCCTCCGTGGTGACAGGCACCAGTTCTTCCTCGGAGACCTTGGCCAAAAGGGCCCCGTAGGTGCACTGGGCCTCCGCCTTCCCAGGGTTTGTGGGCTCCTTCACTCTGCACCCTCCAACCGCCTCCTCCTCCTGGGCTTTTTCTGGCACCAACTCTAGCTCTTTGATTTTGGTGAATTGCTCGGAAGGGTCAGAGGCCTCGGTCCTTGCCATTTCGACTTGGCCTGTTTGAGAGAAAAGCAAGCGGTCTGGGTCGGGCACAGAGGGCTCGGCTCTAGCAGGCTTCAGAACTGACCAAGGCCGGACGAGGTTCTGGCCTCACAAGGCTTTAGACTTCGTAGGAGCCTGGGCTAAGGGGACTCGGCCTAGGCTTAGGAGGGGCTGAGCCTCAACAAGATGTAGGCCGAGGCAGGCATTTGTTCGGAACATTCTAGAACCAGCAGATCTGGGTTTGAGCAGGCTTTCAGCAAATGCACGCTGTAGGACCAGCAAGGTGGAGCCTCAGCAAGCTATCCACCATTGCTCAACTCCAGACTGAGGACGGGCTGGGCCACGTGGGCTTTGGGCCTAGAGTCTCAGCCCACACACACTTGGCGGAGCAGGCCTCAGGCCGGCACGTGCACCGTCCACGCTTGGGGCGACCGCACCCCCACTCCCAGCCCCACCCTGGCCCGGCCCCTCCCTGGCCCGGCCCCACCCTGCCCCCACCGTCTGGAAAGCCTTTCCCGCCTTCTCACCGCCTGCCCGCGGGCGGAGCAGCACATGCTCTGCAGGGGCCGGAGTCTGGCCCGGGGTGGGTGGCACACCCGGGAGGCGTGGCCTTGGCGCCGCCCGCCCTGTACCGGCAGGCTCCAACTCCTGGGCGCTGCAGGCCACTGCCCGCCTGCGGCTGCCTGGCGCTCGAGGGTAAAAGATGGAAAAGCTCGAGGGCTGCTGTGCGCATGTGCGGAGCGGGAAAGGCGAGGGTGGGGTGGGGGTTGGGGGAAAGGTGGCGTGCAAGGGCTGGAGCCAGGGGGAGGGGCCACCACTGATGAGGGTGGTGGAGGAAGGGACCAGGGATCTGTTGGGGGATGGATGGGGGATGGATGAGGAGGAGAAATAGAGGGGGACCTGCAGAGGTGCTGACAGATCTGGGGGGGATGGATGAGGATGGAAGTGGACGGGGCCTGCAGGGGGCGCTGAGAGACCTGGGTGGGGGATGGATGAAGATGGAACTGGAGGGGAGTCTGTAGGGGGCGCTGAGAGACCTGGGTGGGGGATGGGTGAGGATGGAAGGGGACGGGGCCTGCAGGGGGCGCTGAGAGACCTGGGGGTGGATGGGTGAGGATGGAAGTGGAGGGGGCCTGCAGGGGGCACTGAGAGACCTGGGGGGGGGATGGATGAAGATGGAAGTGGAGGGGAGTCTGTAGGGGGCGCTGAGAGACCTGGGGGGGGATGGATGAAGATGGAAGTGGAGGGGAGTCTGTAGGGGGCGCTGAGAGACCTGGGTGGGGGATGGGTGAGGATGGAAGCGGAGGGGGCCTGCAGGGGGCGCTGAGAGACCTGGGTGGGGGATGGGTGAGGATGGAAGTGGACGGGGCCTGCAGGGGGCGCTGAGAGACCTGGGTGGGGGATGGGTGAGGATGGAAGTGGAGGGGGCCTGCAGGGGGCACTGAGAGACCTGGGGGGGGGATGGATGAAGATGGAAGTGGAGGGGAGTCTGTAGGGGGCGCTGAGAGACCTGGGTGGGGGATGGGTGAGGATGGAAGTGGACGGGGCCTGCAGGGGACACTGAGAGACCTGGGTGGGGGATGGGTGAGGATGGAAGGGGACGGGGCCTGCAGGGGGCGCTGAGAGACCTGGGTGGGGGATGGGTGAGGATGGAAGTGAAGGGGGCCTGCAGGGGGCGCTGAGAGACCTGGGGGGGGATGGATGAAGATGGAAGTGGAGGGGAGTCTGTAGGGGGCGCTGAGAGACCTGGGGGGGGATGGATGAAGATGGAAGTGGAGGGGAGTCTGTAGGGGGCGCTGAGAGACCTGGGTGGGGGATGGGTGAGGATGGAAGTGGACGGGGCCTGCAGGAGGCACTGAGAGACCTGGGTGGGGGATGGGTGAGGATGGAAGCGGAGGGGGCCTGCAGGGGGCGCTGAGAGACCTGGGGGGGATGGATGAAGATGGAAGTGGAGGGGAGTCTGTAGGGGGCGCTGAAAGACCTGGGTGGGGGATGGGTGAGGATGGAAGTGGAGGGGGCCTGCAGGGGGCGCTGAGAGACCTGGGTGGGGGATGGGTGAGGATGGAAGTGGAGGGGGCCTGCAGGGGGCGCTGAGAGACCTGGGTGGGGGATGGGTGAAGATGGAAGTGGAGGGGGCCTGCAGGGGTCACTGAGAGACCTGGGGGGGGATGGATGAAGATGGAAGTGGAGGGGGCCTGCAGGGGGCGCTGAGAGACCTGGGTGGGGGATGGGTGAGGATGGAAGTGGAGGGGGCCTGCAGGGGGCGCTGAGAGACCTGGGGGGGGATGGATGAAGATGGAAGTGGAGGGGAGTCTGTAGGGCGCCCCCAGTGACTTGGTGGGGGAATGAGGAGTTTGGAAATATGCAGCAGGTGGATGGACAGGGCAGGTGGATGGACAGGGCAGGTGGGCGGATAGGGCAGGTGGATGGACAGGGCAGGTGGATGGACAGGGCAGGTGGATGGATGGACAGGGCAGATGGATGGACAGGGCAGGTGGATGGACAGGGCAGGTGGATGGATGGACAGGGCAGATGGATGGACAGGGCAGGTGGATGGACAGGGCAGATGGATGGATGGACAGGGCAGGTGGATGGATGGACAGGGCAGATGGACGGACAGGGCAGGTGGATGGACAGGGCAGGTGGATGGATGGACAGGGCAGATGGACGGACAGGGCAGGTGGATGGACAGGGCAGATGGATGGATGGACAGGGCAGATGGACGGACAGGGCAGGTGGACGGACAGGGCAGATGGACGGACAGGGCAGGTGGATGGACAGGGCAGCTGGATGGATGGACGGGTGCGGTGGGTGGACAATGGAGGAACGAACAGGTGGGGAGGAGGGAACTTGAAGGAGGCTCCAGAGACCTGAGCAGGAGATAGGTGGGCAGAGAGTGGGGGGAGGAGACAGGAGGGAGCCCAAGACATCGGGGTGTGGGGATGGAAGTCAGTGGAATAAAAGACGCTGGGGGTAGAAAGTGCGCTGTGGAGGAGAGACCGGGGAGCAGGGAGGAAGACGGTGGGGCTGTCTGGCCAAAAAGGGCAGAAAAGGGTTGGGGGAGATGTATTGGGGGGGTGCAGATGTCCGGAGGGGCCCAAGGCCCATGCTGTTTGAAGCCTTTCACGGATCTTTAGACTTTTATAAAATTCTTTCCAAAGTGTCTCCTCCAAGGCGGGTGGGAGGGCAGGGAAGGTGGAGGAGGAGCCGGGAAGAGGCTGGTGCCACGGAGGAATCTGCAAACCCCGAGGGACTGTTCGCATCCTGGGGTTGCCTCCTGCCCTGTGAATTTCACCGCAAAGCACTCTTTTGGGTGTTAATCCTCAGCGGGGATATTTTCCTATCGACTTTTTAGAGAGAGTGGAAGGGAGGGAGACAGGGAGGGAGGGAGAGAGAAACATCGACGTGAGAGAGACACATCCATTGGTTGCCTCCCGCACGGTCCGGGCTGGGGCCTGGATGGAACCTGCAACCCAGGTACCTGCCCTTGATGGGAAATGGAGCCCTGACCCTTAGGTCCGCGGGCGACGCTCTAACCCGGCCGAACTGGCCAGGGCTCAGTGCGTTCTCGTGAATGGAGAGGAATCATTCTGATGCCTCCAGAAGACGCTCGATTCTTCTCTCCAACCAGCTGCAAACCACACGCGCGTTTCAGCCAGCCAGGGATTCAGAGCATTTGCAGTGCACTGGTGTATTTTTAATCATTTTAAATGTTTTCAAGGACAGTGCTATTCAATATTATTTTATACTAGTTTCAGGGGTCCAGCATAGTTGCTCTGGTGTACTGTTAAGGCACAGTTTTACCACATTCCAGGAAACTATTCTATTTTGTTTTCATTGAAAAATTTTTTCAGCCCTGGCCAGTTTGGCTCAGCGGTGCGCATCGGCCTGCGGACCACAGAGTCCCAGGTTCGGTTCCTGCTAGGGGCATGTACCACAAAAACAGAAAACAAAACATATTTTTTTCATAATTTGAAGAGATCTTGAATGGCATTTTCTTAATATAGTTGGCTGCTGGGGCGAGGAGGAGGCAGAGTCTTAAGAAGGCTTTGGGTGGGTCTTGGACAGCCCATGAGAGATGGCTTTCACTTTGCCTGCCTCTATTGGACCATATCAGCGAAGAATTTCCTCCGGTCCATAGAGAAAGAACTCTCCAAATCCCCGAAAGGGTTTCTGTGTCTGCCAGTCACGCTCCACAGCTCCTTCTGGTGGCTGTTCGAATTCATTTCCCACTTCTGTGCACAGTGCAGACTGAAATATATTGTTGCGTTTTCGGTAGCATGACGGATGGAACCAAATTCATTTTCCAAAGCAAGGCATGTCCCAGCAGTCAGGTGTCCGTCAGTCAGCGGCCCGGCTCGCTGCTTTGACCCTGCCTGGGCTTCTGCTATGTATGTGTACTCTGTGGAGGAGACAGATGTCGGGAGGTCACGGGGACTGAGTGCGTTGGGATGACTTCTTTCCAGTCATTTAGATGAGTTTCTCCGCGCGAGCAATCACCGCGTGCTCCGTGCCTTGTCGCTCTAACACGCGGGCAGCTAGACGGTTTGGCCGGTGTTTAGATAATGAATTCGTGTTCGGAAATTTCAGCTGCCAGTTAAACACACTTTTTAAAGGGGGCGCGAGGCCTGTGGAAGGAGGGCACGGGTGGACTCGGAGGGGAGCCGCGGGGCTCAGCGAGGAGGGGAGGGAGGGAGGGAAGGGCCCCCAGGGGAGAGAAGGTGACCGGATGGAAGGACTGGAGGGAGCGGCAGGGAGGACAAGTCAGCAGTTTACTGAACTTTGCTCCTCCGGCGGGAAGCTGTATCGAAGATTACATTTGTTTTCTTTGCTCTAATCAGACATTCCTGGGAGTCACTGGGGGGCACCTTGGACACACTGGGGAGCCTCCCGTCGAAGGGCATGTCACTTGGGAGCTGCTGAGGAGACGGTCTTTCAGGGGTGGACGAGGGGGCAGAAGTGGGGCGGGGGGCAGCATTATCATCGCTGTGGAAGAAGCAGGCCAGTAGACTCGCTCCAGTGGGGGGGGGGACTGTGTCTCGGAGCACCCCTCCCTGAACCCCGAATAAGTTATGATTCATTATTTTTGTTTACTGACATCTAGGGGGCCAAACTGTTCATCTGAGACAAGAATGTTCACAGGCCTGGGTCGGAGAGGCCCCAGCACCTCTCCGAGGGACAGCTGGGTGCTGGAGCCCATGGAACCCGGGAGGGTGGGCTGATTTCACAGCCTGGAGTCTTACAGAAATAAATGTCACGGTGGTTTCCTCCTCCTGCTCCGCAGAGATGTTTACCTGACCAAACGACACCTCTGACCTCTTCACTGTATTTATTTAATTTAAACCCTTTTGTAGGTTTTAAAAAACAATTTTTTTTCCTTTATTGATTTTAGAGAGAGAGGAAGGGAGAGGGAGAGAGAGATAGAAACATGGATGAACGAGAACATTGATTGGCCGCCTCCTGCATGCCCCCCACTGGGGATTGGGCCCACAACCTGACCGGGAATCAAACTGGCGACCTCCTGGTGCAGGGTCGACAACCACTGAGCGACACCGGTTGGACTGACCTCCTCATTTGAAAAGACCTTCCTTCTTACGTTATTCAACCGTTGTTCATTCGTGCAGTAGGCATTTATAATGACTTAGATATCGTCATTGTTGGGACGGGGGTGCTCAGAGGGCCTTTCAGAAAGGGACTCTGGCACCCAGAATTTGCAGCTTCGACACGGCCTGGCCTTGGGCCTGCTCTAAAGGGAGGAGGAGTTAACGCCTAGGAGGCTGGGAGGCAGCCCCGGCGAGGGGTGTTGGGGCTGCCCCGACGGCGTGGGTTATTGCTGTCAGCTCATTCTAAGGAAAAAGAGCCAGAAAGCTGTTTCCTACTTTGAACAGACGCGAAGTGTTCCTTCGGCAGGGCTGGCAGTTTCTGTATTTATTTATATTACTCCGGAGCCCGTCTAGCAACTGGTCGGTCCACTGTTACTTAATCCAGTCTTATGTGATGAGTTTGGCTCCTGTAAGTGTCACGAAGATAATTTGTGCCCAAAAAGTACATAAACAGCCTGGTTCTTTGGCCTAAAACATTCTCGCTATCACTCTGATTTCGACCAGGAGGTTGCACAAGAGTGTCGGTTGCCAGTTTATCGGCTGGGCCAGCGTTGTTGGATCCTTACCCTTTGAACTTTGGTATGACACAGAGAGAATGCACCTTTGCTCAGTGCGCGGGTCTGCGTTGCCCATGGACTCGGCCACGGGGGCGGGGAGGCTGGGAACATGCGCAGGAGAGAATTCTTAAAATCATCAGGAATGGTTCGAAGAAGAGGCACAGTGCCAGTGTGGGGACTTACTATCATGGAACAGCGTACTGAATGTTCCAGAACTCTCCGAACCTTATCATTATAACCTCTGCCTCGTCCTCTTTATCTATAAAGGAGCATTGGATAAATAAATAGATACATAGGCAATAAAAGTTTATTGCATTTAGTCTGATTAAATGGAGTCTGAAAACAAACATCTCGGGTCAAAAAAAATCTGGCAATGTGTACTTCAAGCCATGGATTGGGGACCAGGGTGCTGGAGGGCCGGTGTGAAGGGCCCTGCGTTATTCCCTGTGTGCCCTGGACTGGGCAATCGGCTTTTGTGTTGCCGGAAAAAAATCTTGGAGGATCAGAAATCTAAAATACAGTCTGAAGGGCCGATGGACTGTGTTCCACTTGTCTCTGCAACCCAAGCTTCTAGCTACTGTTCAGCCTCAGGAGGCACGGACTGTGGTGGTCCAAGCTTCTCGGCCGTGTGGCCTTTGACTGGCTACTCACCCTCTCTGAGTCTCTCTTTTCTCATCTGTAACGTGGGCCTAATAATAATACCTCCTGATTTTGTTATTGTGAGGAATAAATGACATAACCCATTGCAGTTGCTTAAAAATAACAGTCCCGGTGATATAGTAGATGAGAATAAATGCTAGCTCTTTTATTATTATTATCACTCATTCATGCGACAGTGGTCAGTTAATATTTATAATAAAGTTAGTTAATGTCACTGGGATTCCGCAAGTCTTTTGAAATGGGCTTTTTGGATTTTCTTTTGCTAGTTCTAATATTAAATCTCCCTTTTTTTAAAAAAATGACATCCCTAAGTCTTCTGGCAGAGAACAGATCCAAAGGTATTTTTCTACAGTATTTTCTATTTCTCAAGTAGGTTTAGCGTGAGGAAAAGGGCTGAATTTGATGACAGTTAGATCATACCTAATTAGAAGCTGATAATTTTATTATTTTATTTTATTTTCCTTTATTGATGTTAGAGAGAGAGAGAAACATCAATGAGAGAGAACATCAATTGGCTGCCTCCTGCACACCCCCCACTGGGGATCGGGCCCACAACCTGGGCGTGTGCCCTGACCGTGACCTCTTGGTGCGTGGGTCGATGCTCAACCGCTGGAGGCTGATAATTTTACTTCAAAAACCTAAGAGGAGTGACGCTTGAGATTGTCCAGTACCGAGGGCGGTCCAGGGATGTCCTGCTCTCTGCAGAAGCTGCTCAGCCCTTGTTCTTGTCAAGGTCAGTGGTTACCCCACGTGGATGGCTCATGCTCAGTTCTCTCTTTTTTTTTATTTTATTTTTTATCCTCACCCGAGGATATTTTTCCATTTTTTTGTACAGATAGAGCGGGAGGGAGAGAGAGGGAGGGAGAGAGAGAGAGAAACATCGACGTGAAAGGGACACATCGAGTGGCTGCCACCCGCATGACCACCAGGGCCGGGGACAAACTGCAACCGAGGTACGTGCCCTTAGCGGGAACCGAACCCGGGTCCCTCCGGACCGCAGGCCGACGCTCTAACCGCTGAGCCAAACCGGCCAGGGCTATGCTCAGTTCTCAGTGCACATCTTACTTGACCTTTCAGGGACCTCATGAGAGGGAGACAGGAGGGCCAGAATCAGAAAGAGGCGATGTTCTATGCTGTGCTCCTGAAACGAATATGAAATGATGCTGAATGTCAACCGTAACTGAAAAATCAAATTAAAAGAAAGAAAGAGGCTGTGTGATGATGGAAATGGAGGGAGAGGCTGGAAGGTCCGAGGCAGCTGGTTCTGAAGCTGGAGGAAGGGGCTGTGGGCCCAGGAATGCCGGCGGCCCCCAGAAGCTGAAACAGGCCTGGAAACGGGCTCTGGCCTGGAGCCTCCAGGGGGCGAGCCCTGCAGACACACAGACTGCTGCCGCCCAGAGTGAAGGGGGTAAAGACAGGCCGCTGGAAGCCACTCCCTTTGTGCCCTTCAGGGCTGCGCTGGGGAGGGGCCAACCGAATACTTGGGGGGGGGGGGGGGAGGAAACAAGAAGGAAGTGGGCAAGGAAGGGAGGGAGGGAGGAGTTTGAAAAGCAGATTAGAAGCCCCGGGATGAGTGAGTGGGAGGAGGCCGTTGCGCAGGTCAGATGCCCCTCCGAACCCAGGCCACCCGAGGGGAGAGAAGGGGGTTCACATTCCCCCTGATTGGAGGAATCGCCTGGAGAAGTCACCTGCGGGTGGAAGGCAGGACGCCCATCAACACACTAAACGTAACGAAACGGCCCTGTGTTAGAAATGGGCTTCGCCTTTTTTTGCTTTTCTTGTTGTCGTTTGTTTCTGAAGGACGAGGTGGACAAGCGTGGGGAGGGAAGGGAGAGACAGGGAGGGCCAGACCAGCGACACTGAAAATGGCGACAACACAGCCTGCAGGCGCATCCCGTCAGAGAAGCCGGGATGTGGGTGTGCAAGGACATTCTGATTGTTCGACAGTGGCAACTCATTGAAAGAAATTTTAAGTCCTCTTGTCAATGAAACAAAGTAGACGCAGGGGCCAGGTTTGGCCCGAGCCCTCTGGCGACCTCAGGGGGAGATTTCCCATTAGACTCTCATGATTCATTCCCAGAGCGAGAAAGACACAGGAGGAGGGGGTCAGATGGCGGGCACAGGGGTCATTCGGAGAGTATGTGTGGACACTTGATTAACTTATCAAGTCATTGGTTTTCTCAAACGGGAACTCTGCGGATGATGACAATGAATCTCAAGGGCTGGGGGTCTGGGCACAGCCTGAACTGTCATCACAGGTGTGCACAACATTAGGGTGGGTGTCGGGGCACCCAAGGGCTCCTGCCAGAGCCCCCAACTGCACGGCAGTTACTTTAACTGGGCTAACCAAAGAAACAGTGATCTCCAAATTGGGGTGAGAAGCTGGTGACGTTGGACCCAACGTGTTGAAACGGTGGGGTTACTTTAGCTCTTTGAGGGACCTGAGATGGAATTTATGCTATCTACCATTTCACGTGTGTTCAGAACCCAACTCCCTCTCTCCCCAGAGCAAATTTTTCTCACCACCCTCAAGCGCACCTCAGCTGAGGGGAGCCAACCTCGGTCTGCAGCTGGAGTTCAGAGGAGCCTAAATGATTTTCTTATGGCTCTAAAGGTCCCAAACTTTACCCGGCTTAGCCTTATCTCTCGTCCTTGAGCGACATGGACATTATTGCAGCCAAAACATTTTTTTCTTATCAGGTTATCGTGCAGGGAGATGCTTATTTGGGACTCTGTGTTATTATTGTTTCAAATAGCCCAGCTGAAGCACGGGCCATCGGCGTGTTGACCTTCGAATGTGATCTAGAAGGAGGCCAGGATGTTGGGTCCTTCGTGTCGTGCTGGGACGCTTGGCCCTGGCTTGCGATGCCCATCCGAGCCAGCTCTTGGCAGCAGCTTTTCTGAGCGGACACCACCTCCCTCCCCCGCCACTGTCCCACGCGCCAGCTGCCCTGGCCACCATCCTTCCTCATCCACGCTAAACACGTCCACACTGGGGGTCTCCTCCCGCCTCTGTGACCCGCACTTTCTCCGAGGGACTGCCATCTCGCAAGCTCCCCACACGTGACTGCTGTCGCCGTCCCTGCTTTCTCATCTCTTCTCCCGAATCCTCCTTTACGTGTTTGCCTGCTGACCGGTGGTTCCCTCTTGGGACGGAGCCCCCGCAGACCAGGGCCGGCTCTTCTCTGCAGAGTCTCGAACGCCGCCCGGCATCTGTGTGTGACCTGAACTTGAAAAGCCCAAATGTGTGTTTCCCCGTCTCGACCTCCTGCGGTGAACTCTTGACCTTGACTTCAGCCGACGCAGCAGACCTGGCTCCCCGAGCTGCAGCTCCACCGCCGTGTCCCCGAGCAAACACTCAGCTCTCGCCCACCCACTGCAGGACATGGAGCGTTCCAGAAGCCGCGGTGAGGGCCCCGGAGCTCCTGGTACCGGTGTGCCTTCATTCCTTCATTCATTTTTAAATTGTCACCCGAGGATACTTTCCCATCCATTTTCAGACAGAGTGGGAGGGGAAGAAAGAGAGAGAGAGAGAGAAACATTGATGTGAGAGAGACACATGGACTGGTTGCCTCCCACGCGACCCCAACCGGGGCCGGGGACCGAACTGCAACCGAGGTACGTGCCCTTGACCGGAGTCGAACCCGCGACTCCTTGCTTCGCGGGCCGACCCTAACTGCCGAGCCTCGGCCTGCTCGCCGGCCTCCTTCCTGGGAGTCTCCGCGGGCCTCTTTCCCGCAGTGCGCAGGGAAGTTACGGACTGAGCACTCCGGCAATTAGACTGTTCAGTGTTTCTGAGAGACGCATGTAGAGGTGATTTTCCAGTTACCAGCAGTCGTCAAATTCACGGAGACGAAAGACCGCTGCATCTTTCTCTCTTGGCAGGGGGGTCCTCGTGCCTGCGGGGAGCTGGCTGCTGACTCAGGGATGAATGCAGGGGTCGCAGCTTGAAAACCAGTTAGCTCTCTGCTTCCTGGCCAGTGCGGGACAGCGCAGGGCGGGCGCGGGCTGCTCCAGGGTGGAGTTCCACAGCCCCCGCCGGGGAGCCGAGCCGCGGCACTGACGGAGGTGCTGCTTCAGGGGCGTGTGTTCTCAGCGGCACCCACATCTTCATCGCGTCTGATGGAGCACCCTGAGTCTGCATGGTCGGGGCAAGCGGAGAGGTGGAATGGGAGCGACGCCATTCTAGAGAGCATGCCTGGAGATATCACGGGGCACTTTTCACGGGGGGTTTCATCTGCAGGTGGGGGTTTTCCTGTGCATTTGCGAAGGTGTCGAACTTACCCACGCTAATGTTTACAAGGTGGCCATCGTGGGTTTTACTGCGACGGTTTGTGTGGCGTTGTGCTTTGTTAATGGTTGCATTTTGTTGTGGGTTGATGTCGCAGGGTGACCGATGTCACGGAAGGCCTGGGGGTCACCTTGGAGTTGTTGCACGGGCTCAGGGCCTGATCTGCAGCCTCGAAGGTCCCGACATTTAATTCTGTTAGGACCCCACGGTGGAACTGACCAAACTCAGAAGACCCTGTGTGTCAACCGAAGTGCCCTTTTCTTAATTTAGAACAAAAACACTACCTTTCTAGAAAGACAGACCCCAACTCTGCCATCCAGGGAGCCCCATTCCCTGCAGCTACCGTGATCGGGTGGAAAGACAGACCTAGTACAGAATCCCAGCTCCGCTAATGACCTCAGACAAGCCCGAACCCTTCTGAGCCTCCGTGTCCTCATGGGTAAGATAGGAGAACAGACGCGTGAACTGCTGGGTCCGAGAAGAAGCGCCGGATGATTTCGATAAGACAGCCAAGTGCAATGGTGAAGAGCACGGACTTCGGAGTCGGTGGGTGGATCCTGACCCCAGCTTCGGTCACCCGAATCAGTGGCTTCCCAGCTCTGAGAGGCAGTGTCGCCGTCGGGAAATCGGCATCGGAATGTTGTCTAGCTCATGGACTCATGCACTGCATGAGACGCCAGGCTGGAAAGCATGTGGGGTGGCGATCACGGCTCCCGGACGTCGTCAGGGCCCCAATGAATGGAAGCGGCCATTGTTCTCAGGCATTTCGTGATAGAAAGGAGTAGTAACAGCTGTTGTGGCACCACCAGCAACCAAAGCAACACAGCCAGGAGGCACAGGTTGCTCAGTGAGCTGACAGTTGAGCCAAGGGGTGGACTGTCTAGGGAATCAGTGCGGGTGTGATTGATGCTGGATGATTCTTTTGCGGGAGGTTGTCCTGTTCAGTGGAGGGTGCTTAGCAGCCTCTCTGGCCTCCACCCACTAGATGCCACTAGCACCACCCACTTGTGACAATCAAAGATGTTTCTGGACTCACCCCCACTTGAGAAGCACTGGTCCAGGGGACCACTTCACCCAGACCGTGGAGAAGCTGGTGGGCTTCCATAGCATGTCTGCACCTTTACAAACTCCCACCGGCCCAATGCTTTGCTTTGATTCTCCCTTTTCTAGATTTACTCTGAGCTCTCTTTTGTCCATTTGATGATAAATACCATGTGGCTCTTATGAACCAAGTATCTGGAGGATAGTCGATTGGAGAACAAGACTCAGCTTCTGCCCTAGGAGACACCCCACAGACCTCCCTTCACCCCCTCCTGCAACCTTGTCCTTGCTCACATGGGCCACAGGGCCACCGACGAGATCATAGTTTTCTGACCCTCACTGCAGTTCGGAGCGGGACACTTCTTGGTCCTGCAGTGACAAACCCGGTCTGCCTCAAATTCCTTCTCTCAAGAGCTCAACTTTTTCCTGTGCAGACGCCTTGTGTGATAACCTTGGGGACAGCGATTTACCCCGTGGATCCCAGAGTCCTGTGCAAAATGGGACAACGTTACAGTCCCCAACTGGTGCTTGTAGGCACATTACCTGAGATTCTATGGGTTCTTCCCTCGAGTCTCTCCAAGGTTGACCTTATTCCAAGTCACAGACGCATCTCACCAGGCCTCTTGATATTTACCACCAAGTGTTTTAAAGGACAGAGCGTAACGTAATGTGTCCAAGCTTCCGCCCTATGCCCACATCCGTCTGCATTACTGTCCAATTTCAAATGCTCCCTGCCGGCCCAACTCAGTGGTTTGTAAATCTCTGTGCTGTGACCGCAATAGTCGGCCCCACTGTAATCTGGACTCGTGTCTGGGAAGGCCTGGCTGAATGATTAAAAGATCAAATTATTTTCCATTTAAAGAAAGATATTTCCTTACTTTCAAAGTGAGCAAGAACCGGGCTAGGCAGCTGTGACTTGGATAAAATTCTTGAGGGAACCATTGAGTAAACCGAGAAGAATGGCCGGGGGGAGCTTCATTCTGTGAGCTCCGTAGCCTCTCACAGAGAATCCTCCCGAGAGCTACGTGCTCTCAGAAGCCGGGATCTGCTCAAGGCGTTTGAAACAGTCACCGGAAATCTTGTTGACACCGTCACTACTTAGCAGAGGTGCTCTTAAGAGGTCTGCAGAGGGAAACATTAACCCGGCCTCTGTCAGAAGCCCTGTTAGGCGTGTGGAATTGATGGGGTTGGTTTAGGCCCCTCCCCTTTTGCCCTACGTTGAGGGTGGTCATTCCACACTTCTCGGGTATGTTACGTTCACAACATGGGGGGCCCACGTCTGATTGCGTCCTGTTTCACCTATTGATATTTTATTGAAAAGTAAATCATCGAAAGAAACCTTTCGTTTGTGTGCACCGGCACTAGCCCCTGTCTTTCGCGAGTACTTTGAATCATTGCCACGAGGCCTCTTGGTAGGCTCACGGGACTAGGTAGATATCAACAGACCCGGGCCAGGTTCAGGTTCTGTCTCTAACGAGCTACGTTCATTTCTTCAGTGTTCAGTTCTATTGTTTTTGGATAATCTCCCATTTCCTTACCTATCAGAGTCGTGATGATTGAGTTCGGGAAGCAAGGGGTTCTGACGACAGGCAGGGATGTTTTATACAAACACCTGCCCACAGGGTCCCTTAGATCTGCAAAGCGAAATGGACGGCTTGGCACATCAGGGTTCTGAAACGCTCTCTCGGACAGTGCGCAGAAGGGGAGCTGGAGGGAGGAGCGGAAATGTCACCAGGGACTTTTCACAAAACCTGTTGCCATTGAGAGATAATGTCAAGTTGGAGACAGGAGCTGCAGGACCCGCTGGGGAGGCGGAGCCGGCCTGGCGATGCTGGGTCTCTGGGTACCACGTCTGAGGGCCGGACAGGCAGGGTGAGCAGGTAGAGAAAGTACACGAGTGGTTGCCAAGGGGGAGGCGGGACTGGGGAGTGACTGCTGATGGGCAAGGGGTTTCTTGGGGGCTGATAAAGTGTTCTGAGACCCACTAGGGGATGGCTGCACAGGTCTGTGAAACTATATTAAAAGCTCCTGAATTCTGTTCTTTCTTTCTTTCTTTTTTTAATCCTCACCCGAGGATATTTTTCCATTTATTTTCAGATAGAGTGGGAGGTTGGGGGGGGCGGGGGGAGAAACATTGATGTGAGAGAGACACATGGATTGGTTGCCTCCTGCATGACCCCAACCAGGGCTGGGGATTGAACCACAACCCAAATACCTGCCCTTGACCGGAATCGAACCTGCGACTCTTCGGTCCACAGGCCAACGGTCCAACTGAGGAGCCAACCTGGCCAGGGCTGAATTCTATACCTTAAAGGATGAGTTTTAGGGTGTGTTAATTGTATCTCCACAAAGCTGTTATGGAGATGGAGAGAGAGAGACAGAAAGAGAGAGAGAGAGAGAGAGAGAGAGAGAGAGGAATTAGAAGGTTACGATCATAAGAACATGAGACAGGATTTAAAAAACCATTTCTGTTAATAAAAATTCTGCTTCCAGAGGCCGAGTTGCTGGAAAGAATTGGGTTTTGGAGTCAGGGACCTGGCTCTAGTCCTGGTGTCCTCAACCTCCCAGGGCCTGTTTCCTCACCTAAACATTAGGGAGTTTGATAAAATGATCCATCCTTTCCGGCCCAAGAGGCCCTACAACTTCCAAGATTCTCTTCCTGTCTACTTTCTCCCCAGTCACTGCCCAGAACATTCTACCCTCACCTGTACTTACCCGAGGATCAATTAGTGTGTTCTATGGGATGTTTCACGTGTTGGGTTTCCTTTGAGTGGGGCACCCTTCAAACAAGAAGTTCCTGATTCTTCTTCAACCGTCCCCTAGGAGCCTAAGAACATTTAGACGCCCCATGCTCGGGCCCTCAGAACTCGACCGTTGACCTGCTTTTTATGTAACTTCCTGTTACGTAACCATCAAGTTCAGGTTAGAAAGTGTCTTGACTTTGTCTTGGGTCCAGCACGTGTCTGTGGGACTGATTTATGGCTTTATCTTCCTCCTTGGTCCCTGCTGATGTTCGGGGGCCTTGAACACATGAAGTACAGCTTTTCGGCCGATGAAACTGATGAGTGGAGAAGCAGGACGGCAGTCGGAGCTGCCGGTAAGTCTGCCTCGCAGGGCGATGCTGACCCCGGTTTCCCCGGGGCTGACACCTGCACGTTAGAGGCTGAGGGGGCCGGAGGGAGCAGCAGGGGAGGTTCCCGATGAACCTCAAGATCAGGGATGGAAAGCAAGTGGTCAGATGAGTGCATCAGAGCGGGCTGCCGGCGGACGGGGGGCTACGGGTGCAGCGACAGTGGGATCAGGGGGGGCTGAGCCTCGGAGAGGCGTGGGAGGGGGCTGGAAGGAAACCCAAAGGGAGAAGCACTAGAAGCCAGCGTGGCAGGGAGAGCAGAGGCGGCCGTCCCTTTGTCTCGGGAGGAATGAAGAAGCCAGACAAATGGTAAGTGCACTTTCCTCTGGAACCATCCAGCAGACAGTCTGAGGCTGGCCCCCTGGCGGGTGGTGAGTGGAGGGTCCTATGCGTCGCCTGCTCTGACTCAGCGTGGGGACGGTCGGGACCCCCTAAAGAGCGCGGATATGGATGAAGTGCAGGGCTGCGGTGATGTTTGGGGTGTTGCTGGATGTCTTCGATGTTCCTGTCGAGAGAGAGAATAGAAGATAAAGGAGAGGGACTGGGAGCCTCTGGTGTCCAGCCGTGGGCTGCCGCGGCTGATCTCATTTGGTGGTCACACAGCCTTACGTAACCAGAAGGGACACTGAGGCAGACTGCTTAAGCACGCTCAGCAAGGACGCTGCGCTTCTGACCCCCGCAGTCTCCCTCCACCGGGCGTCTTTCTAAGGCCGCTGCGTGGACATTACCCGTGTCTCTCCCAGGGTGGGTTGGAGGGTGGTCCAGCCACAGGGAAGGGTTTTCAGGGACCACCTAGACTTGGACGACATTGATGTCATTCGTCCTGTCACCGAAAAGGAAATGGATAGGGCCCCTCTGAACACCGGATCTTCTTCAGCATCGGCTCATCTTTTCCTTCCCAGGCTCCCTGTCAGACGACGCCGTGAAGAGGGCCTCGGCGTGTCTTGGGAACAGATGCACGAGGAGCCCCGTCCCACGCGGACGCCCGTGCTGCCTAACGGGGGCCTGGCAGAGACCGGCAGCTGGAGAGCTCCAGGCCACAGGGCAGCTGAGCCCTGGGCCGCAAGAGGGGTTCGAGAGAGCGGGCTCCTCCCTCGCACGTGCTCCTGAGCCCACGTCGGCCCTGGCAGCATGCGTGGCCACCCTGCGGGTTGAGGAGGGATTCTGTCTCCTGCTCGCAGGCTCTCTCGGTTCTCCAATGTCGTGCCCAAGTGAGGAGAGGAAGGCTGATGGGAAATGATGCGAGCGTCGCTGTGCGCATCCCCAGAGAGCGGCTCCCTCGGGGGACAACAGTTTCCGCGCAGATCCTCCCTGGAAGAAACACAGCAAGAGAGAGCCAGCTCCCAGCAGACGGCCCAGCCCTGGCTAATGTTTCACGAGGACAAGAGAAGGCACAGCTTGTTTTTAGGGTGTAACTTTATTATACTTTAGGGCAAGCAAGGGAAGATGGAGTCCCTGTTATTTATGTTTATTATCAGTTTTCTAATACCGCACTGTCATAATGAGCATTTTACTGAGCGTGATGTCTTTGTCTGCCAGCCTACCACATCCCCACCGCAGACTGGGGTCTTCTGGCCCCTCATTCTTACACTTTCACTATGAAAACACTTCCGGCCCTGGCCGGATTGGCTCAGCGGTTAGAGCGTCGGCCTGCGGTCCAGAGACCCGGGTTTGGTTCCCACTAAGGGCATGTACCTCGGTTGCAGTTTGTCTCCGGCCCCGGTTGGGTCGTGCGGGTGGCAACCACTCGATGTGTCCCTTCATATCGATGTTTCTCTCTCTCTCTCCCTTTCTCCCTCCCGCTCTATCTGAACAAATTATCAAAAAATGTCCTCGGGTGAGGATAAATAAATAAATAAAACACTTTTCCATATTCTCTAAAGTGGCTCATTCACAGTCACATTGAAGACTTTCCGCA
The DNA here is from genome assembly GCF_014108415.1 of Molossus molossus. NCBI lineage: Eukaryota > Metazoa > Chordata > Mammalia > Chiroptera > Molossidae > Molossus > Molossus molossus. The sequence continues at coordinate 3,797,761 of NW_023425399.1, read as the reverse complement.
ACAAACCCGTGTTTCCGCCACCGTCTCTCGGCAGATGGCAAGTGACCCTGAGAGGTTTCCTGAATAAACGAATGAATTAATAACCACCAGAGAAAAGTCCCAGGAAGGCAGCGTGTTTGGGGGGCTCAGCCGACATCCGGGCCACGGTGGTGGACTCTTCCAGGCCCATCAGGGTTTTCACTGGCACGGCTCATAAACAAGCACAAGGGAAATGATCGCTTCATCTCAAAAACCGAAACGAAGCGCTGATATAAAGTACACGTTTGCTCACGCTGTTCGGTCTCCGGTGCCCCACGGCACGGTGCCGTGTCTTCAGACGGGGCTCGGAACAGGCTGGCACGCCTGGCGAGGACATGGCCCTGCTCGGGAGCGTGCGGGCAGAGCCCACCCTGAGTGCCCTCCACCCCAAATCAAAGGCACCAGGGCCGGACGGGCGTGTGGCCCTGCCCACACTTCGCAGGTGGAGGAGCGCCCCTGGCTCCTGCCCTACATGCCAGCCGTGCTGCCCTATTTCGTGAGCGGCCCCAGGGCTCCACGCATTCCCGAAGGCGGTCCCGGGGCAGGGGGGGAAGGTTCTGCCCCGGTGGGGAAGGTGTCCCAGGCAGTGCGCTTCTGCAAAGCCCTCGGAGATGCTGGGTGCCCGTGGAGCCAGCTGCCCACCCAGGCCTGTCTGTGGCCGCTCGGCTAGCCTGCAGTCAGTGCATTCAGGGCCGTTGTCACCGACTCCCACAAGATACTTGTACACGTAGGCTCTGGGGTCTCAGGAAAGGAGAAGGCTGAAGTATCCCATACAAATAGAACCTGGAGTCTGGCTGGTGTGGCTCAGTGGTTGAGCGTCAACCCCTGCACCAAGAGGTCACCGGTTTGATTCCTGGTCAGGGCACATGTCCAGGCAGTGGGCCTGATCCCCAGTGGGGGGCATGCAGGAGGCAGCCAGTCAATGTTCTCTCTCATCCATGTTTCTATCTCTCTCTAAAAAATCAATTTAAAAAAAAAGGAAAAAAACAAAACAAAAACAAATAAAACCTAGAAACTTCTCGATGACTTGTCAGCAGTCTGACAGGATATAACAGTAGCAAGAGTTTGAGGCTGGGGCATGTGCTCCCGGGTGTCCCTTGATGCATCGGGGGGACATGTGTTCTTGGCTGAGTTCTCCAAAGACTGGTGTCATGACCCCAAGCTGTCATCCTTAAACCCAAAGCTGTGAGCAGACATTCTCAGAGGGGAACCCCCTTCTCCAACTCTGGAGGCTGATGCCTGGAGCTGGGAAGCCAACATGTTGGTCGGCAGTGAAGCCAGGGCCAGGCTGGGACTACCCGGCCTTTAACCTCATGGTGCTCAAGACTAGAGAATTCAAGCAAAGGGGTTTGTTAGACAAACTGAATCCACTCACTTGTGCCACGGGTATTATTGGGCACTTTTGGTCAAGACTGGGACAAAGTCGTGACCAAGACTGATGAGGTGTCTCTGTCGGGGAGCTGACATTTGCACCAGGGGTTCTGGGAGTACACACAGGTGCACAAAGACACTCATTCAAACAGTAATGAACGCCGGGAGGAAACACAGTGGTGGACAGTGTGTGGGTGGGTACCGGTCATACGGAGAATGAAAGACACCTCCAGGCAGGCAGCAGAGCTGGTGCAAAGGCCCTGAGGTACGAACGAATGTGGCTCGAGGGTATGACTGAGTTGAACTCACAAAAGGGACGCTGGCTATGAAGTTCTGAGGCGACCCTTGGAGCTCCCGAGGGGTGCGGCAATCTGACCCGAGGGTGGAGTCAGCAGAGGGAACAGTTATAAAACAACAGACCACATGTTTCCAGGATGCTGGTCGCTCCATGTGCCTCCCCACACCTGTCTCCCCCTGGAGCTCTGGCACAGCGTCCGCGCTGCGGATTGCACCCTGCCGCGTGTTAATAAGTGTCCAAGCGCTGCAGAAGGTGGAATGACGCGAACGTGGGCAAACCAACAACAAGCACAGGCGCCTTTGTTTAGAGAGAGAGAGAGGGAGGTTCACAATAACTCTTTTGGGGCAATGTTTCCAGCCTTGTTGCCCGGAATCCTCAGGCGATGGAGTGTGTTCTTCACCCTCCCCGCCCCCTTCACCGGGCGCACGATATGCTGTTGTATTATTTCCAGTTTTCAAGGAAGATTGTTTCTGGATACAGAATTTAGTGACTGAAAAAACATTTCATGTACACTGACTTGGTCACATCCCTACTTTCGTTGGCTTCAGACCTAAGACAAAGTCCTCCATTCTCAGGCTCTTCCTTCAGGTAACGGTTTTCAAAGAGGGCGCATGTTGGCAGCCCTGGCCCAGCTGGGCTGTCCTCTAGTCATCCCACGAGGCTGGGGAGCCGGAACACGTGACGCACACGCTTTGCTTCGCGGAACCCTGCAGAGAACACCGCAGTTTCTTCTCCATTTAAGCTTTCAGAGTGAAAGTCCGAAAGCAGCCAGATTTTTGTCATTTTCTTCAGGTCATCTGTTTCTTCTGCTTATACACTTGTGAAAGGTTCGTTTGTTTTTTTCTTTCTCATAGCCTTATAAATGAAAATTGTTGCAGGATACCAACAAAACAAACAAAACAAAACAAAACAGCCAGAGATAAGCGAGCCCCACGTGCATGCAGGCTTGCTCGGGCCTCCACCTCCCCGGAAAGGTAGATTTCATCTCCGGCTTGGGCTTTTTCTTTTTAGAGGAACAACATATGTCACCGGAGACGTCTTTTGACACGACAGTCCTGGGAATAATTAGATACGTAAAGCACAAGGAGAGCCGAGTGTTCCCGGGTCTATTCTGAGCAGTGATTATTCAACCGCCGTGCCAGTCAAATGTCGCCGGTGTGTGGCGGGGAAGGACTTGCTCGCCGGTCTCCTCCGAAGTGCTCGGAGCATTTGAACTCTCTGTGTTGGACTGTGTGTGGCGGGTCGCTCCGAAATGAAACAGGCTCGAAGTCTTTATCTTGAAAAGCCCGAATGATGCTCATCACAGCAGCTGGAACGTTCTCCTCTCAGAACCCAATGGGCACGGTCCTCCTCGGGGAATAAATGTCAGGGAAGCGCTCGTTTCTTCTTCCTTCCTTCCTTCCTTCCTTCCTTCCTTCCTTCCTTCCTTCCTTCCTTCCTTCCTTCCTTCCTTCCTCCGGCCCTCCCTTCCTTCCTTTCTTGATTTGAGAGAGAGAAAGAGGAAGGGAGAGAGAGAGAGATAGAAACATGGATGAGAGAGAACACAGATTGGCCGCCTCCTAGATGCCCCCCACTGGGGATCAGGCCCACACCCGGGGCATGTGCCCTGACCGGGAATCAAACTGGCGACCTCTTGGTGCACGGGTTGATGCTCAACCACTGAGCCACACAGGCCAGGCAGGGAAGCGCTCATTTCTATAAAGTGACAGCTTGCAAGAAGATGTCCAAAGAGCATCCACTTTGATTGTTCCGAGTGCAACAGAGGAAGTCCAAGAAGGTTTTTCTCTCCCGGAGAATTTATTGCCAATAATTCGCATGAGCTGCTTTGCATGTGGTCCCCTACTGAATGCACCAGCTCAATGCCTGAAGACATTACAAGGCCACTGAGAAGGGGAAAGGACTCTGTCGAGGGGTGGTGCTGGTGGGTGTGTGGAGGGATTGGAGGTCTGCCCGCCTCTTCCAGTGGGCTGTAGAAAATCCCCTCCCATGAGATTCCTGCCCCTGCCGTGGGCCACTGTTCTCCCATCTTCAAAAGAACAGACTGGACTACATTACCTTTTCCCTTTTTTATTTTACCTGAATTTCCTTTGCAGCGAAATTCACATAACATAAAATGAGCCACTTTACGGCGTACGAGTCGGCGGCATTGAGTACATTCACAATGCATCACCGCCACCTCTGTACTTCCGGAACGTTTCATCACCCCCGAAGGAGACCCCCTCCCCATTAAGCTGGATTGACATACTCTTTTAAGGACCCTTTTCGATGATATAATTCTGTGGCTCCAAAATAAGAAATAGACTCGTTCAGCTCCGCAAAATCCCTTCCAGACTGCAAAGACATGAAGATTACCCCATAAGTGCGGAACATCTAAATATTTGTCCCTAACAAACACAGTGGCGGTGGACGACCTGGGTGGCTGGGGGGCAAATGATTCCTTGGCCGATCACTGCACAGCTCAGTGTGCTGGAAATTTCCACCGTGCGGCCAGCTGAGTGCTCTCCCTGGCAGCGGACACCTTTGGCTCTGGGACAAGAGATGGGATTTACACTGTTAGTCCTTATCGCGTTCTGGAAAACCACTGTCCCTTCTGTCGTCACCAGAAAAGGGCCATGTTTTTCTATGCATTCAGATTCCTGAACAGAGGGGCATTTTGGGGGTCACCCCCTGGGTGGAGTGAGCCTATCCCATCACTCTCTGGTCTCCGCGGCCCCACCTCCCCAAGGCAAGAGTGTGGATGTCCAACGTTTTCAGGCTGTGAAAGTCCTCGTTCAAGATCCAATGTGAAGCCTAATACATACCCCAGGGGAGGTCAGGGGTGCTGCGGGTGAGGAGGGCTTGGAGTCCATCCTCCCTCCTCTGTGAGGGTGCTCAGTGGGCTCCCCTCTGTTCCCTCAGGCACAGTAGGGAAACCACCCATCTTGACTCTACAGGAACTTCAGGCGCTGGTGTTGATCTCTTCACCATCTGCAGACTTCCCTTCACCATCTGTGAACTTCTGCTGTTTTATTGGCCACCAGGTCACCAAGAAACATCAATGTATGTCACAATCCAACATCCCCCGAATCCTCGGTGAGACCCCTTCCAAGTTCACGGCTCTGTTCCCCATTGCTCACGGGGAACACAGCCGGTCCCCACCCCCACACCTCACCTGCTCACACCTTTGCAATCTCAGCCGGCCCGCCCGTCTCAGGCCGCCTCCTGACTGCTCCGTGCGGTGTGGCCATGAACAGATTAGCTGCAGGGAGGTGGTGACTCACCGCTCCTACCTGGGACCTGAACTTGCCGTTTCTCTCACGGAAGACTCGGGGCAGAAACACCTTGAAGTGATGAGTAGTGTTTGGAGCTGCAAATGAGCTCTGGTTTCGCGGTTTTGTTTCCAGTCTCTGTGCCCTCGGAGGGGCTCCAGCCTGTCGGCTTCGGACCTCTCTGCCCGTCCGGTGGGATGACCCTCGCCGGTGTGAATGCGGGCGTTGTGTCTGTGTGGTCGTGCACCGGGCTGGCTAATTTCACTGACGTCGCGTGCCAAGAAAGTCCCTCGGCGGTGGAGCACGGACACATCATGGCTGAATTTAGACAGGACACTAACGCCACGGATGATGAATCCTGGTGACCTGCACGGGAAACCATTCAAAACGAAAACCGCTCACATTGTATTGATACTGAAAGATTCACCTGGTTGAATAAAAATCGAAACCAGTGAAACACAGCAGTGGGTGCGTCGTTCTGGTGGAGGTGGTCACGTGTGCGCCCCATGTTGCAGTGAGAAGGGATCTCTCCGGGGCAGGCCCCCGAGCGCGCCGGTCTGTGATGGCCATTCCCAGGGCCGTGCGCCACCGAGGCACGGCCACCGGCCACCGTCAGGGCCTGATCTCAGTGCACACCCTGGGGAGGCAGGCGAGTCCCTGCCCGGCCTCCCTGGAGGGAGGGGGCTGCCCTGAGCCACCGGGCTGGCTGTGGGGAGTCGGGGCCTGCCCCCCTCTCCTGACTTCTCACCCAATGCTCTCGAAACACCAGCAGCTGCTCCATGGCTCATTAAATTGGACTGAAAGTCCGATGGCTTGCAAAGCACATTTTTCTAAAGAGCTGTTGTAAAGGTCTCGTTGCTCAAGGGTGAACTCCCAGAACCGCCAGGCCCCCTGCCCGCTCTCCCCCGCTCCTCCCCACCCCTTCCCCGCTGCTGGGACTTTGCAAGGGCAAGTGATAGTGACTCCAGGAGTGGCTGCCCCCAGAGCTACCTGGAGAATGCACGGAAGGTTCCAGAAGAGGCAATGGCACCTCACAGGTGTAGCGCCCCAGACGCTTGCTCGTCCTCTAGCCCTCCCTCTGCTGCCCACCAGCTGGGAGCTGGGAGTAACCGACTGAGGCCTCTCTGTGCCTCAGTTTCCTTGTCTGGACATAGGGTTGTTCATGGCTCCACCGCAGGGGCCGGTCGTGATGCAAGGCCCTTCGGGTAATGCTCCTCTTTCAGTCATTCTGTGCCTACCATATGCCAGGAACCGTACCTACAGACATGAACAAAATAGGCAGAAACCCCTGCCCTTACATTTGGGGGGGCACAGTGGACATTCAATGGGGTTACTAACCCCCAGTTAGATCAGACCTGTGCCCATAAGTCACCCGTTGGCCAGCCTTGGGCACAGCCTTCCAGGGGCCTCTGACACCTACCACCGTAATGTTCTGCCAACCAGCAGCCGTCAGTACACACCTTGTGCTGCCAGCTAGTGCCCTGGACACTCAGGGTCCAGGGGGTGGTCCTGCCCGCCGAGCCCGACCCTCCCACCTGCCAGCGGAAGGGCCATGTGTTTTGCATCAGAAGTGAACTGGGCCGAAGTTCAGTCACTCAGACGTTGTGTAAGGACTGCTGTGGCCAGTCAGGGAGTCCGAGGCTGCCTCGCGCTCCTCCGCAGCTGGCCGGCCAAGGGTCACCTCCCTGGGGTTGATTGCGGGGAGCAGTCCAAGTGTAACCGGCCGTGGCCGTGATCCAAAGACCTGCCCCTGACGTCAGAGACGAGCCTCTGGGGTGGGGCCAAGGGGCAGGACCTCTCTTCTCCAGGGCATTTAAGGCCCGCTGGCCCTGCCACCAAGCACCAGGCACGGCCTTCCCATTGGGAAAGCTCACCAGGGGAAGAACCCAAAGGCAAGCCTTGGGTCTCTAGCCGAGACTGCCCAGAGAGAAAGAAGGTACGTTGGGCTTTTGAATCTCCATGGCTGAAAATCACAGAGATAACGCAAACTCCCTTCCTTCTCCCTCCCAGCCTCGCCTTCCGCAGGTGCCCCGCCGGGCACCGCAAGGCGCGTCTGTCTTTGTTGATGCTCAGGGACCCCGCCCCGTGCTTTCTATTTCAGGCGACCGTGGTGTCCGTGGCCCTCAGCACAACTCCGCAGAAATGCCTCCTCAGCTTCCCAACAGCCTCAACTTCTCGGTCAAGGTCATCCAGGGCACCCTGGACAGCCTGCCCCAGGCGGTGCGAGAGTTCGTGGAGAGCAATGCCAAGCTGTGCCAGCCCGAAAGCATCCACATCTGTGACGGCTCCGAGGAGGAGAACCGGCGGCTGCTGCATCAAATGGAGGAGCAGGGGACCATCAGGAGGCTGAAGAAGTATGACAACTGGTGAGCGCAGCCCCTCCCGGCATTCGCACCCGCCTCCCGCCCTGCCAAGCTGGATTGGTGGACAGAGGCGGGTGAAGATGGGGCTGGGGGAGGGGCTGCACTCCTCTGAAAAACCGTGTAAAGGCCAGAACCATATAGACTTTAAGGTGATCACGTTTGCAGAGCCCAAGTCTTAAAGGAGAGAGCGCACAGACACAAACGCCCTTTGCAAACCAGATCTCGGATAAAAATGAAAGTGAGACTGTCCCTGTCCTCACAGACGAGCTCACGGTCTACTAGATGTCCCCTCGACCTTGTCCCGGCTGGGGTGGCTGTCCACATCTACGGAACATCGTCAGTGTGCCTGGCGCCCGCTAGGTGTGGGACAGACACAATAACAAGGAAATGGGTCCGTTCCTAAGTGATGCTCAGCCGGGAGGATCCAGCACACGGGTGCATTCAAAATAGCTGCTCTTCCCTCTCTGACCCTAACCCGTGTGCTTTCTATTCTTGCAGCTGGCTGGCTCTCACTGACCCCAGGGACGTGGCCAGAATCGAAAGCAAGACGGTCATCATTACCCAAGAGCAAAGAGACACCGTGCCCATCCCCAAAAGCGGCCTCAGCCAACTGGGTCGCTGGATGTCGGAGGAGGACTTTGAGAAAGCATTCAGTGCCCGATTTCCAGGGTGCATGAAAGGTAAATAAAACACCTATTTGATTGGGCAGAACATCCGCAAGTCTCGTATCCTTACGTCCGTCCTACTGGTCCTTGTAACCGTCACGGAAACTCCCGTGGCCTCAGAGATCTTTAAGTTCCGTCTGCGAAACTGGCTACGTATTGAAAAGGTACATCCCAGTTTGACTGACAAGCTGTCTCAGGAACAGGAAAACGGCTTCCACGCCTGGTGGAACCCAAAACGCACATCTATGACAGCGCCTCTGGGCATGCTGCTCGCTTCCCAGCAGGCTCTTGTGAAGTGGGCAGCCGGTGGCAAGCAGGGCGGGATGTGGGTGGTGGGTGACAGTGCCAGTTGCCTGTGAGTCCCCGGTCATTTCTCACCACTGACCGGTCCTGCAGGTCGCACCATGTACGTCATCCCGTTCAGCATGGGGCCGCTGGGCTCGCCTCTGGCCAAGATGGGCGTGGAGCTGACCGACTCGCCCTACGTGGTGGCCAGCATGCGCATCATGACGAGAATGGGGACACCTGTCCTGGAAGCCCTGGGCGACGGAGAATTCGTCAAGTGTCTCCATTCCGTGGGGTGCCCCTTGCCTCTAAAAAGTAAGCACGTTCTTTCAAAACCCAACGCTAGGATTTTTTGAAGTAAGCGTAGCCTTCCACCCCGGGCCTGTCCTCCGGGGGTCGCAGGCGGGGTCCAGCCACGCTAACGTGGGCTGTGCCCTCCTCTGCAGAGCCTTTGGTGAACAACTGGGCCTGCAACCCGGAGCTGACCCTCATTGCCCACCTGCCCGACCGCAGAGAGATCATCTCCTTCGGGAGCGGGTACGGCGGGAACTCGCTCCTCGGGAAGAAGTGCTTTGCCCTCAGGATGGCCAGCCGGCTGGCCAAGGAGGAGGGCTGGCTGGCCGAGCACATGCTGGTAAGACGGGGCATTCCGGGTGTGCGTGGCTGGGGGGCATTCCGGGTGTGCGTGGCTGGGGGGGGGAGGCATTCCGGGTGTGCGTGGCTGGGGGTGCATTCCGGGTGTGCGTGGCTGGGGGGGCATTCCGAGTGTGCGTGGCTGGGGGGGAGGCATTCCGGGTGTGCGTGGCTGGGGGGGCATTCCGGGTGTGCGTGGCTGGGGGGGCATTCCGAGTGTGCGTGGCTGGGGGTGCATTCCGAGTGTGCGTGGCTGGGGGGGCATTCCGAGTGTGCGTGGCTTGGGGTGGCGCTGCTGGCAAGTGCATATGGCATTCCAGTGCCCTTCAGGCAAGACCCAGGACACCCCAAGGACGGATTTGGAAATGCCATCAATGATTACGAGTGCATTTGGGGGTGCCCCTCTTGAAGGACTTCAAACACAACCAGACCCATAGAGATCCTTTGGACGTCATCATTCAAAATATTTGTCTTGCTACCTGAAGAAGTAGATGTTGAGGGTCCACCCTCGGGGGCTTGTGGGCACGCTCCGAGGGGGTGGTGACTGGGAAGGACAGGAGGGAAGGGCTCAAGGAAAACCTTGCCTCTGCAGATCCTGGGCATAACCAACCCCGAGGGCCAGAAGAAATACTTCGCGGCGGCCTTCCCCAGCGCCTGTGGGAAGACCAACCTGGCCATGATGAACCCCACGCTGCCCGGCTGGAAGATAGAGTGCGTGGGCGACGATATCGCCTGGATGAAGTTTGACCAGCAAGGTGACTCTCCGAGGCCCGGCTGTGGCTGATAGTGACCAGATCTCGGTGGACTTTGGCTTTTAAAACAGGCACAGTTCCCCTGAGGTCACACTGTTCGCACTTTGGCGTTAGTGATTCCGATCTCGCCGGGTCTTAGAAATCCGTGTCCCGTAGAAGGCGCTCTCTCGCGTGCCAGCAAATCCGGCTCGAAAGGGAACCGTGTGGCCGTTAGTTCGCACACGGCCTACGTTAAAATAGAGTGGGTGCGAAGCTGACGAGGAAGGAAGAGCTGTCATTGTTACTGCTTGGATAAAAAAAAGAGAGAGAAAGAGAAATATATTCTAAGGAGGAGAGGAAAAAAAAAAGTCTTAGAATTTGGTACAAAAAGGAGGTGTACTGTGCTCGGCACTCACTTCGACTTCCCCGGTTTAAAACTGTCCAGGTAACCTGAGGGCTATCAACCCCGAAAACGGATTCTTCGGAGTTGCGCCGGGAACCTCTGTGAAGACTAACCCCAACGCCATCCAGACCATCCAGAAGAACACCATCTTCACCAACGTGGCCGAGACCAGTGACGGCGGCGTTTACTGGGAGGGCATCGACCAGCCGCTGGCCCCTGGGGTCAGGCTGACCTCGTGGAAGAACAAGGAATGGAGCCCTGAGGATGGTGAGCCCCCCGGAGGCCCTGCGGCTGCAGCTCTGGGTGCTCCGTGTTTGGGCTGGCTGCTCACCCACCTCTGTTTTCTGTCTGTCGTAGGGGAACCATGTGCCCATCCCAACTCGCGGTTCTGCACCCCCGCCAGCCAGTGCCCCATCATCGACCCTGCCTGGGAGGCTCCCGAGGGCGTGCCCATTGAGGGCATCATCTTTGGAGGGCGCAGACCTGCTGGTGAGACTCCCTTCCACCCTTTGGGAGGGTCTGAAGTTGCTCCTTTTCCATGACCTTGTCGGAGGGTGCCAGCCATCTGAGCTGCCTTTGCAAGCATCGGGGGTCATTGGCGGGCTCAAATGTCACAGCTCCCCCTTCTGGCCGCCCAGAGCCTGTCTGGATCCTCAGTCTAATGCTGCTTGATCCATTTTCCTTTTGGCTGTGTGGCCTGGGCGGCACACCTGGCAGTCTCCCGCCCTTTGGCTCTGGGAATGCAGAGTGAGCGGAATTTAGAAGGCGCAGTTCTTTTCAAAGGAAAGATGTGAGATGACCCTGCGGCCAAAGGGTCTGCGCTCCAGACCTTTAAGGAACATCTTTTCTTTCCTGCTAAAGGTGTCCCTCTCGTCTACGAAGCTCTCAACTGGCAGCATGGGGTGTTTGTGGGGGCGTCCATGAGATCCGAGGCCACGGCGGCTGCAGAACACAAAGGTAAACCCAAGTCAAGGTCCGCAGCCCACAGAGGGTGACTGGTGTGCTGTGTGCCTCAGGGTCGGCTTGTCTTCCTGCCCGGGTCTCTCCTGTTTCTGTCTGTCTCTCTCTGTCTGTCTCTCTGTCTCTGTGTCTCTCCTGTTTCTGTCTGTCTCTCTGTCTGTCTCTCTGTCTCTGTGTCTCTCTTGTTTCTGTCTGTCTCTCTGTCTCTCTTTCTATCTGTGTCTCTCCTATCTCTGTCTGTCTCTATGTCTGTGTCTCTCTGCCTCTGTCTCTGTCTCTCTGTCTCTCCTGTTTCTGTCTCTCTGTCTTCTCTCTGTCTCTGACTCTCTTGTCTCTGTCTCTATGTCTGTGTCTCTCTGTCTCTCCTGTCTCTGTCTCTCTGTCTGTGTCTCTCGGTCTCTGTCTCTCTGTCTCTGCTCTCTGTCTGTGTCTCTCGGTCTCTGTCTCTCTGTCTGTCTGTGCAGACAGGGAACCAAGCATGCCTGTGTTAACAATGGACATGTCAGCGCTGCCCAGTGAGAACTTACTTACCAGCAGAGCCCTCTGTGTTACAGGCAAAGTCATCATGCACGACCCCTTTGCCATGCGGCCCTTCTTTGGCTACAACTTCGGCAAATACCTGGCCCACTGGCTCAGCATGGCCCAGCGCCCCGCCGCCAAGCTGCCCAAAATCTTCCATGTCAACTGGTTCCGGAAGGACAAGGAAGGCAAGTTCCTCTGGCCCGGGTTTGGAGAGAACTCGCGGGTGCTGGAGTGGATGTTCAACCGCATCGACGGCAAGGGCGGCGCCAAGCTCACGGCCATCGGCTACATCCCCGAGGAGGGGGCCCTGAACCTAAAAGGCCTGGGGCAGGTGAACATGAAGGAGCTCTTTGACATCTCCAGAGAGTTCTGGGAGAAGGAGGTGCGGGAGGTGCAGACCTACCTGGAGGAGCAGGTGAACGCCGACCTCCCCTACGAAATCGAGAGGGAGCTCCAGGCTCTGAAGCAGAGAGTCAGCCAGATGTAAGCAGACCCAGAGCGCACCCCTCAAATCACCCCCTTTCCAGTCCGTGAGGTGTGCTGGGAGCACGAGAGAGTGAGTTTCCTGATGAGACCCCCTGCCACAGACAACGACCACACCGATGGGCATGTCCGACGGACACTTGAATCGTTCAGATGAGACCACAGGGTGGGGGCTAGTAGCTAACGAGGCTGGGAAGGGGAATCTTAGCACGTCTCCCAAATTCACAATCCCGGGCACATTTGTTCAATCTTAAGGACACTCAGGCGTATTGTCATTTTTCACTTTAGCTATGTCAGTTAACTGGAATGCACAGAAGACAAAAATACTTGAGCTGTATTTATGAGTGTGTGTGTGATGTGAGTGTGTGCATGTGTGTGAATGTACTGTTATCTAAAATATATTTAATACCTTTGGAAAATTCTTGGGCAAGATTACCTACTAGTCGTTACTAGAAAGAAATGTCGCTTTATTATTAATATGTGTGTTTAAATTATTTTTATATACGTCGTTCCTTACCTTTGCATAATTTCACTTTCCCCCTGAACACTTCTTGGAAAATTACAAAATAAACTTTTCTAGGAAGACAGATTTGTTCGCTTGTTGTTTTTGTTTTTTTTTAATGTGAACCACCAAGAAGAGAGGGTTCAGATCTCAACTCCCCTCGAAAGAACGTGGGGTCATTAGGATCACTCATAAAGAGGGGTGATTTGGCCCGGCCAGTGTGGCTCAGTGGCTGAGCGTCGACCTTGCACCAAGAGGTCGCCGGTTCTATTCCCGGTCAGGGCACATGCCCAGGCTGTGGGTCCAATCGCCAGTGAGGGGCATGTAGGAGGCGGCCAATCGATGTTCTCACTCATCAATATTTCTATCTGTCTCCCTCTCCTTTCCTGTCTCTCTAAAATCCATGAAGGAAAAAAAAAAAGAGGGGTGATTTGGGGGATGGAGGGAGCAGAAAGGGGCCTGCTGGGAAGTAGGAGCAGAGGACGTCACCCGGAGGGGACATGGCACCACACTGTGGGTTTTCTGAATTCACTACTTCTATATTCTATACTCTGTAACGCTTTCAAGGTGGGTCCTGGGTCACTGGGACAGGAGAGCTTAAAATGTGCCTGGCGACAGCAGTCTGGGTCTGGGGGCTCGGCCTCCCACAAGAAGGCTGTTGTAGGCACTTTCACAGAGTGATGCGTCTCCCAACGCCGTCCCCCCGGAGGAGAGAGGAGAGAAAAGTGTCCTCCAGAAGGAGCAGCCAATGGGGGTCTCTCCCGGGAGCGAGCAGGAACCGAGCGCCTGGGTACCCGAGCACCGGTCAGCAGTGGACCCCTGGTCCTGAGGCTCCCAGCACTTACCGGGCGTTGGGGAACAGTCCGGACAACCCCTGAACTTAACTGAGTACACTCCTTCTGTAGAAAGCATGACGTCCCTGGGTCCTCTCTTTTCTGGGCCCCGGCTGGTCACTCCTCGCCAGGTTAATCACGCCACGTGGCTTTCCTTGTGCCCCTAAGCGGCCTTGGCCCTGCAGCGGCTCCGCGTGGGAGGTGAATCAGAAACCACCCCGATTTTACAGATGGGGAAACCGAGGCTAGGAGTGTCTCCTGGGGCCGGGAAATAGCAGCCAGAGTTTTCTTTCCCTTTGAGGAGGGGAGAGCAGACTCCCAGACAGTGCCGTGTTCTAATACCAAGACCCCGGGGGGCAGGGGCAGAGCCACGGAATAGAATTAAGTGCTGTCCATTTAAATCTGGCTTCCAGACGGATTTCTATCTTTCTCTGCACCAGCCTTCGTTGGCATGGGCTCCAACTCAGCAACCAACCGTCTCAGGGAAGCAACACAGAAGGCAGCCTCCCGGAGGCCGTGCGGGGGAGTGGGGGACCGAGGCCATAGTTCCTCGGACCCCCGAGAGGGGCTTCCAGGACAGAGTTTGGGCACCACGGTTAAAAGGCACACCCGGGCCCATGTCCTAGTCTGAGCCCCAGCAGGGTTTTTCCCTTTGCAGGCGGAGCTGGCCAGCTCGGGATTATGTAGGCTTCCACCCAGCGTCACCCACTCACCCAGTAGCCTTTCGTACGATCATGTTGCCACCAGGCCTTAAAGACTGAAGGACAGCCTGGAGGAGGTGCCTTAAACAGAATAAGCATTTTCAAGGGACCAAACGGACTCCACACTTGCCACTGATTGGTCCCTGACTCAATTTCCCCAAACCGTGCCAGCGGAGTGTTTCGTTATCTGCAAGTCCTGGGCACTAGAACGCGTCCCTGTGATGCTGGTTTGCAGGGGACCATGCTAGGCCCTGGGAAGGTGAGGGGCTCACCTCTGGGAGAATGAAAACCCAGTGTCCTGGTTCCCGGTCAGTCCCCCACAGTGACCCCAAACCAACACCGAGCCTGACGTCTTCCGTGGGGATCGGCCCAGGCGCGGCCCCTGACCTCCATGCGTTCCTGGAACCCTGCTGGGGTCTGGGCTAAAGGCCAGAGTGCGGTAGGCACACAGCAAATATTGACCCAGGACAACAAACGGGCCCACTCTCTCTCTCTGGAGAGTTTGGCGGGTGGGTGGGAGTGGCGGGTCTCACGTACTTGGGAGTCAGGGGTGGCAGGACCCCCTCCCTTCTCTCCCTTGATCCTCATGCCCACCCTAACCCGAAGCCCTGGTCTGGGGGCCACACGTGTGTCCCTTCCGAGCTTTAAGGCCATGGGGCACGGGCCCTGGAGGCTCCCTGACCTGCCCTGCGGGGCCTGAGCCAGAGCGGTGGCCTCCGCTTTGCTATGCTGTCGTCAGCGGTGACAACAGGGAACCAGGTGAGGGAATCTGAGGGAAAGGTCTGGCCGCCTGCTCCCCCCCTGCTGCCCCCTTCCCTCCCCAGGGCGGCGGTAAACACTGGTGCCCTTGGACACAGTCTAGCGGTGCCTCTGGCCAGCCGTGTCACCCGGAGTGACACTCATGTGTGCCATCGGCCATGTCCTTGCTGGGAACGAGATGGAAGAGCCTAGCCCCGCAGAGACCCGGGTCTGCATGGGAGTCACCGTCCTCCCTCCTCCGGCCGTGGCGAATGCTCGGGCGACCGCACAGACCCAAGCCTCGGTTTCCCGGCTGCGGGATGGGTGCAGCAACCACGTTCCCAGGAGGGTCGCAGAAAGATGCAGGGAGATGATGCGCATGGAGACCGGACGCCCAGCGGGGCCCTGGGGACCGCGATTCTCTTTTCCTTCCCTCGGGGTCCTCCATGTAGCTGTGATGGTGCCACATTAGGGACAGGGACCCCGCCATCTCCCACGCAGCTGGCCCACGGCGACCAGCCCTGACTCGGGAGTGAAAAGCAGCTCATTGCAGGAAAAGTCCGGGGAGCGCTTCCCTCCGCGTGTGGCAGGCACCTCCCCGGGGGGCACCTTTGCTCTCCTCGAACACCCGAGCAAAACGCTTAGCGAAGGTCCAGCGCTCTCTTCAGGCTGCGAGTCCTGAGGGAGGGCCACGGACGTGCGCAGGGTTTAGCTGCAAGGATGCTCATCAGGGCCTTGTGTGTCATGGCCAAAACCCAGAAAGCAAGCTAAGTGCCCAACGACAGGGGTTTGCTGGAAGGAATCGCAGTCCCTCCCAGAACGGACGGCGGGAACCACTCTGAGAAGACACTTTATTGACTTGCCGGACGTGCCACCTGCCGCCCTGCGCGGAGGTCCATAGAGAAAAAGGGTCGCGTTTGCGCAGCACGAAGGTCCATAGAGAAAACGTACCCCGTATGTGCACCTCGGTGCCTAGGAAACACTGAAAAATACACCCTAACACGGTAACAGCTGGGATTGCAGGGAGGACAGGCCGTTCGTTTTAAAAGTTCTCCTTTGGCTTACCTGGACCTCTCACTTTTTCTACAAGGATTAGGTGTCGTTCGTGCGGCAGGAGCACGGAGCAGGTTAAAGGTGGTCATTTTGTAATGCTTGCAGGAGGGCTCCAGGGGCCTGTGCCAGGGGAGGGTGGGCAGCCCGGCCTGGGCCAAAGCTCCCATGCAGCTGGGTGGGCACATCGGTTGGTGAAGGTGGAGCCGCCAGAGCCCGGCTTGGGCTGGGGAGGCATCGCCATCATCTGTATTTTCACCACTTTGTTCAGACCCATAAATCGAGCTGCCCCCTCCCCGCCAGGGGCCATTCAGTGTGATGTCGGTGGAAGGGGGACGCCAGGACCGACCCTGGAGCCTGTCCTTGGTGTGGAACAGCCCTGTACACAGCCGTCCGAGACACCGGGCAGACGCCGGTCAGGTCCACACCTCCTGTGTGCCCAGCACATGGCGGGCCCTGGATGTCTCAGAAGGAATGCCATCTTCCCAGGAGAGGATGAGGCAGCTGAGGTTACCCCCATTGCACACTGATGAGGCTGGGCCCAGAGAAGTCGTGCTGCCCAGCTGAGCTCACCAGCCAGAGGGACAGGAAGCAGGGAGAGCTGTCAGGCTGGACCCCAGGCCCTGCCTCCGTCCACACCCCTCTTTGCATCTCTCCAGTGGTGGCCAGACCAAGGCCCAGCAGAGGGATGGGGTGGGATGCCCAGAGTATCTCCAAGAAGGGCCCCTCGGGTGGAGCCCTGGATGGGACAGGGCCGGCTTGACCATTTGGGCGGGGAGCCTGGCCTCTTCACAGTGCAGGCTCAGCCTCATGGCGCCTCGGCCATGCGCTGGGCGCAGAGAAACCACGTGACGGGTTCGGACCGAGAAGGTGTGAGCCGGCCCGCCCGAGGCCTCTGGGATCCGGTGGGGGAGGGGCACAGAAGAGCGGAACAGCCCTCACGTGAGCACGAGGGCACAGCCAGCCCGAGCGGGGTGGAGAGAGGACCAGCCTTCCTCTGCACTCAGGGCCAACGTTCACGTGGTGGGGCTGGAGGGGAGACGCTGAAACCACCCCGCCTCACTGCTGGACACCAGCTGCCCCAGTCTGCTGGATGCCCCGACGCATCCGCCTCCATCCCAGGTCCTTTCCTGGGACCCTCAGGCCTTCCCACCCAGCGGAGGGTCTCCGAAGCTGGCTCTGCATGGTCTCCGAGTGGTCACTGCCTCATGGGTTGTTAAATATTTTGAACGTCACTCCTGCCCACCCCAACGCCTTGATGTTACACCAGGCCCCTCCTTCATTGCACCCAGAACTTTGCTGCATACGGGGGAGCTTGGCAGGGGTACAGGATGCCCTCACCCCGAGGAAACTGGAGCAAGGGCCCTCGGTGGAATGAAATGGGGCTGGAGATGGAGACGAGGTTCAGAAAGAGGGAGATAAAGAATGTGACTTTCTCTGCTGTTCCGAAGTGTTGCCTTGGGTTTCCCCGCCGGCTCGCACGGGAAGCTGGGCCCGGCGGGGCCTGGGAGAGGTTCCGCCCGAGCTCTTGTTAAGGACCAGCTCCTGGGATGCAGCCCGGTGACAGGAAGACGAAGTCGGCGGGCCCAGGATGGACGGACGGGGATCTGATAGTCACAGAGCCGCTTCTTGCGTGACAGGCCGGGCCCAGAGGTTCCCCTGATGCTGCAGAGCTGGGACGCAGAAGGGAGCAGCGGGCATCATCGGTCCTCAGTGGCAGTGGGCGCAAGAGCACGCCTGCCTGGCTGCCACCTGCTAGCACCGTGGCCCCTGGCTTCGGGGAATGTGAACATGTGACTCGGCCGGCGCGACAGCCCCGCGGCAGAAACTTTCTCCGGGCGAAGCAGTTTGCTGCGAAATGTGCTGTAAATATTTGTTCGGCTCAGGAAAGTGGCTCTAATTGCATAATTACACTTGTCACTGCTGCTTCTGGACAGAACCACTGGGGAGAAGCTGGGGCCACAGCTGGCCCGCTGAGTGTGTTGAAGAGAGGGACCGACTGTGCCAAGACTTCGCTGGGGCCCCGTCTTTCCGCCCCGTAACGGGGACTTTGAGAGCAGTCAGGGAGGAAGGGGAAAAGGGTTCGGGGGCTTTGGAGAGAGGAGGCCACGGAAAAGTTACCCAGTCAGGAACCAACTGCAAAGGGGCTTCCAGGCCCTCGGGCAGAATCAACCGTGTTCCCCACGGTCCCGTGAACGTCCCGCCCCCCGAGGACAGCTGGTGACTGGAGCAGATAATTAGTTCGCTGGAGTTCAACACAGTCAGTCGGTCGGCAGAAATTTTCCTTGAAGAAAGCATTGCATTCCAACCATTCATTAAAAGCAGCATCCCCTCACAAGGTGACCTCATAAATGCAACCCTGATCTAGCCACAAAGGCCACCTTTGGGCAAACCCAGAGTCAGAAAGCAGGCTGGTGCTTGCCAGGGGTCGGGGGCGGTGGCATTGGGGTGTGTCTGCTCATGGGAGCAGGGTTTCTTTTTGGGGTGACGAAAAACGTTCTAAAACCAGGTTATGGCGAAGGCTGCTCAATCCTGTGACTGTATTAAAAATCAGTGAATTGTACATTTTAATTGGGTGAGTTTTATGGTATGTGAATTATAGCTCCACAAAGTAGTTAAAAAAAAAAAAGAATAAGTACAATGGAAACAGAGTTGCCTCTTAGCTCGCATTAGAAACCAGCTGTTTACTGACCACTCGGAATTGGAGGCCTGTGCCCACCTTGTCAAAAAATACGCATTGGGGGCAGGGGCAGCCCCCTGAGATCCTGTCCCGGAGAGAACCAGGAGGACGCAGAGAAAAGGGACCGGCTTTCTCTTTGTGACCTTCAATGTCAAGGCCCATGAACATCTCCGTATTATTACTGAGCTCCTTAAAAATCATCACACCCTCCACCGGAGAAACAGGGCAGAGGACTGAGACCTGCAGGCCAGCAGGTGGCAGAGCTGAGTCGACCAGGAGCCTCACATCCAGACTCATCCTCATTAGCCTGGAGCCTGAGTTCTCAACCCAGGTTGGTCCTCGGCAGAGGGGAGGACCCCGGGGCGGGAGGCCAGGCACTTCACCCCAGCTCTGACAAGAGAAGGGGGGGTTTGGCTCATGTCACCCAGGGGCTCCAGCCATGCAGGGGTGCCCACTTTCCTTTTCCCCCTCCCTGGTCGCAGAAGCCTGTGCAATAGATTCTAGGTTATGTGATAACTACCCACTGCAGCCACTAGACTCCTGGTGTGGCCTGGGGACAGGCCCTTCTTCCCTGAGCCTCAGTTTCCCCAGCTGTACAGGAGTGCCTTGACTTGCCCCCCGGAAGTCCTTCCACCTCTAACCTGCCCTGAAGTCGGAGCCGTGTGACTCTTCAGTGGGGCCCTTAGAACTGAGACTCAGTGACCCCGGGTCCAGGTGTGGGGAGAGAGACAAGACAGATAATATGGGCCGACTTCAGGGCCATGAGCCCGTTCTACCCCAAAGAGTTCACCGGGAGATCATCAGCACGCTGGCCCTGTCCCCCCACCCCCTGTTTGTCCCAGAGAAGGACACCATCTGCCTCACGGAGGGCTGAATTCTTCCAGTGCCAGGACCCCAGGAAGGAAGGTGGGGAATGGGGTGCTCAAATCCCTGGGCACACTCACAGGTCCCCTGGCCTCTGTCCCTCCCACCTGCTGCTGCTTTGGTCTTGACAGGCATGGGGGAGCTCAGACAACGGGCTATTCTGCTGGCTTTCAGAAGCTCCTCACGCCTCCTGGGGAGACGCAGGGGACCTGCTCTGTGGCCCAGGGTCAACTCCAGGACCATGTCAGCCACAGGGAAGACAGTGGTCGTCACTCAAAGCCAGACCCTCAGGGTCTGGGTGAAGACAGTTTCCTCCCAGTCGGTGGTGACATTGTCTGCCAGGGCCAAAGTGCCTGAATCGGGGTGAGTGGGCACAGGCTCCTGGGTGGCCCACAGCTGCCCCAGAGCCCAGCCTCGCCCAGCTGGAGCCTCCCGGGCTGAGCACAGCCCCTGGGTTTGGCATTCACCTCCCCCCACACCCATGGACCCCAGGTTAACAGAACCCTCTGCCCTCAGAGGTGAACCGAGGTCTGGCCTTGGTGGGCACGGAGGCTGCGCCCGTCTGTCTGAAGCCCGGGGGAGGCTTTCATCACCGTTAAGAGCAGAGACGGGAGCCGGAGGCCCATGACTCACGCGGCAGCTGCTACCCCGCTGCGATGCGCAGCTCAGCGCCATTCGCCCGTGGAGATGAGATTTACATTTTGAATTAAGTCAGATCATCAGACCCAGGGAAATTAAACATGAGTCGGAGGGAACCGTGGGCTGGAGAGGAGGGCTCAGTCAAGCGTGCCAGACGGGCGCTTTCTTTTTATTTTTTCAGGGGCTGTGGGCAAAGGGGGTGGGGGGGCACCGCTGTGAGGCGGAGGTGCTTCTTCTCCCTTTTCCTGGGGCAGAACCACAACAATTCTGATCTGTCCGGTTTCCACCATCGTGTCCTCCCTCATGATGGTCATTTGCTCAACTTGTTATGTGCCCGGCACTCAGCTAACAGGCTTGAGATCAGGTAGAAGGGCGTCTACACCCTCGCGGGGAGGGAGTCTGATGGGGAAGTCAGGAGGCAGCGTGACCAGCTGCACCAGGTTCAGTGAGTTATCCTAGGCAGTTTGTCTGTCTTTCCGCTGTCCCGAGCGGGAACCAGAGACCCCCACCCCCAGCAATGAAGTTTTGAAACCCTTCCCCGTGGTCCGTGTGAATGGCGCCCCCTGGGGTTGTGCAGTACACACCTCCCAGCCAGCCTCCCAGGTGACAGTCTGCACTTCCAAGTCAGAATAGCCCTGGCCGGTTTGGCTCAGCAGTTAGAGCGTTGGCCCATGGTCCAGAGAGACCCGGGTTCGGCTCCCGTTAAGGGCATGTACCTCGGTTGCAGTTTGTCCCCGGCCTTGGTTGGGTCGTGTGGGAGACAGCCACTCGATGTGTCCCTTTCATGTCGATGTTTCTCTCTCTCCCTCCCGCTCTATCTGAACAAATAAATGGAAAAATGTCCTCTGGTGAGGATAAAAACAAAACAAAAAAAAACAAAAATGCCAAGTCAGAATAGGCCTGGCTGGCTGGGATGAAGACCCAGGGGAAGCTGAAGGTGTTTGCACCTTCCTGTGGCCTCTGTGTCGGTGACCAATGTCTACTGAGATGTATCCTTTCTGGAGAGGGACAGTATCCCGATGGCCTCCTAACTGGGTGCAGAAGAGACCTGCTGTCATTCACCACCCCCCAACTCCATCGGGCGGGTCGTCTATCTGCAAGTCCCCCTGTTTCATGGATGAGTGGGCTCCCAGGGATGGGTTATGACTCAAGTAGCCTTGAGTTGACTTGATCCAGCCTTTTGTCCTTCACATTCTAAACCCTGATGGGTCAAAAGAGGCCAAACATCCTTGTGCTAGAGGCATTGGCTCCAGTAGGGAGCGAGGGCCGGGGTCCCCCCCAGTGTGTGGGTTCCCGTCAATGCACAAAAGTGGGGAGCAGCTAGGTGCTGAAGACTGGAGTCAGCTGGTTCGGTGGGATCAACCTTTCCTGTCGCCGAGCCAGAGAGCGTGTGCGGAAATGCTGTGCTCCTCCGGGCCACGCTCACAGCGCCCCGCCCCCCCGGGCAGCTCTCCAAGGTCAATCCGTCACCTTCCAGTGAAGCGTTAGGGAATGCCCCCTTGGCTGCTTGGCACTGAGAAATGGCTCAAGTGCTTGGAGGAGTGGTCAGCGCTGTCCTTCTAATGAATGGGTCCCACAGGAGGCCCTGTCTTTTTCCCAGGGTCACTGAAGAACCTTAAGCCTCAAGCTGTTGGGAGCAACATTCCCCGTGGGCGAGAATCCACAGGTGTCCATTCTGTTCCAGTCAGAGTTTCTGGACGGTCAGCCTCCTGGTCTATCCCCTGCGCCCAGATTTTGTAACTCTGCCTGGGTAGCTTGGTGCTTCACATTCCACCTTCCCTCCCCCCCCCCCACCTCCCTTCCTCCCCCCCCCACCTCCCTTCCTCCCATCCATTGATTCAGCTCTTCGCCTGCCCATTAGTTAGCCATTCCTGGACCTCCAACCATCCCTGCATTCACACAGCCTCCATCAAGTACACATCTCTGCAGGGGTCCCTCCAACCCGCACTCAGGCGTTCATCTCCTCTCCGGGGCCTCAAACAGCGGTCAACTGGGCATCCGTCCTCCATCCACCTTCCATCTGCTCGCGGGATCCCGCAGCCCCCCAGCTGGGAGAGCCAGAGTTGCAGTGAACTCCGCCCGAGCCTTCCACCGTCCCATGTGTCTCCAGGACAAAGTAACTGCTCAGCTGGACAAAGCAGAAGATCTGGGTGCTCCCGGAGGGGTAGACAGGTTGCTACAGAGGTTCAGAGGATGCGCAGGGGGTCAGGAAGGGCTTTCAGAGGAAGCGGCGTTGGAACAGTGCTGATCTAAAGGGCAAAGGGTAGGAATTCCAGGTGAGCGGACTCGGGTGGGTCGAGGGCGGAGTGTCGGGCGGTGAGGGGCGGGGCGTGCTGTGTAGGCGGTGGAATGGATGGGGTGCGGCTTGGTCAGAGAAAAGGGTACAGGTGATGGAAAGAGCAGAGAGGGCCCCCCACTGCCGGCACAGTATGAAAAGCCAGCTGGGACCCGTTTTTTTGGGCACAGAGGTAGAAAGCTTGTTGGTGATGGAAGTACCCAGTGAGAGAGAGAAACGTCAACCAAGAGGAGACCCTGAAACTGATGGCCTCCATTACTGGGATGCTGGCTGGCTGTCCTCATCCTGGGGAGATGGGCCCAGAGCTGTCCGTGAGGACAGGCCCAGACTGCCCGGCTGCCCCGGGGTCTCCATCAAGAGCTCACGGCGGGACTCGGCCAACGGGGACCGTGAGCCATCCGAGTCCAGAGCTCAGGCGGGCGTCAGGAGTTTGACAAACTGCAGCTGAGAAACTGGCCCTTTCATCGTGGCCTCTGCAGTCCTTGCTGATCTGCCAGGGGCGAAGGGGCAAGGAAACCGACCAGCTTCCCAGGGTCTCACCCCTGGCAGGGGACAAATCTAGGTCGTTATGGCTTCAAACAGTGCCGGTTGCTGTTCTGCTACAAACGTCAGCATCTGAGAAGTCCCGGGCTAATTTTCAGGGGAGGAATTAGATGAGAAGTGGCTTTTAGAACCCAGAGAGTGTTGTGTTTAGAAACTTGGTTGCCAGGGAAACCCCTTCTCCAACACTTCCTCACAGGCACATTACACGTTAAATCCCCTAAGCGAAGGGTAATGACAGTAATGGCTGGCCCTGCTGCAGGCAGAACGCAGCAAGGCAGCTGCGGGGAAGGGGCCCCCAACTCTTCAGGGCACCCCCTTAGCCCCGGGAGAGTGGCCCCTGACTGCACACGGGGGGCCAGGAGCACCTCCAGGGGCGAGCTCAACAGCTGGCCGTGCTCTGGGAAAGGCCAACATTGCTAGAAACCATCTTAAATGTCAGGCGGCCACCCTGCTGGTTTCTAGCGGTGGAGAGTGAGTCAGCCAGTGAGCAGCCAGCCGCAGTGTCCCGGCCCCCTGTGGCCGGGCTCCTGTCCCGGTGCCAGGCAGGAGCTGACGCGATGGTTAGCTGCCACCTTCGGGAGGGGAGCAGTTTAGCATTTAGTTTGTGGCCTCAGCCATCTAGTCATCCATCTGTCCATTCATCTTTCTCCATCTGTCCATCCATTCATCTAATTGCCCATAGGAAGATCCACCCCATCACCATCTATGCAGCCATTGATTTATTCATCTACCCATCCGTCTGTCTGTCTGTCCCTCCGGCGTCTGTCTGCCTAGCCACATGCGTGCGCGCGCGCGCGCACACACACACACACACACACACACAGGAATGGTGGATGGATGGATGAAGGGATAAATGGATGGATGGATGAATACGTGGGTGGGTGGATGCACAGGTGGATGGATGGATGGATGAATGGATGGTGGATGAGTGCACATTCACTAGTCATCTATCCATCCACCTCCATTTGCTGATCTAGGTGTCCATTCACAAATCCGTCCACCCGTCCTCTCATCCACCCACCCACCCATTCAGTTGGTAAACATTTACTGAGCACCATATGTGTGACAATAGCCCCCACTTGCTGCGTGCGTACAGTGTGCCAAGCACTTTCCTGGCACAATCTCTTCCATTCCTTCCCTCAGTGCTGAGACTTGGGAGTTGGCATGGTCCCCATTCCACAGATGAGACAGTGCGGGGGTGCTAACAGCTAGCAAGGGTCGGAGCTTGGATTTCACCCCTGGGTTGGTTTGCCTCCACCCTGGGTGTGAATCCCCAGAGGGGGCCGTGGGCTTGGCATGAGCATCCACCAGTGTTCCATCCCAGGAGCCAAAGGTGCAGGAGGACGGGGGCAGAAGGTGAGGGGCAGTACCAGGAGGGAACCCACCCCCGAGACTCCAGGTCTGGCTGCCTCGGCTCTGGCCTCCTGCACACCCCACCCCCGCACGTACACGCATTCCGCGTCTAACTGGCCCCTTCCCGCAGGGTAAACACTGCCAGCGTGGTCAGGAGCCGGTGCCAAGGTGAAAAGTCCATGGGTTAGAACCTTAGCAAGAGGCTGAGCCCCTGGGAAGTTCTGTTCCCAGAAGCCAAGACTTTTCCCCCAGTGAGCTTTGGTCTACTGCTTCTACGCTTTTCCAGAGAATGCCCAGTAGGCAAACTGGTGCCCAGCCCTGGCCTCTGCTTCCTCCTTCACCTCCTTCCGAGGTGCTCTCTCCCCCAGAACTGGCTGGTGGTGTTTGGACTCCTCGATCCCCCAGTCCCTGACACACAGGGGGTCTGAGGTCTATACCAGAGTCGGGGAGAAGGGGAGAGGGGGAGACTTGTTGAGCACACCCCATGGCCCAGCCCTGTACTTGGGGCTTCAGGTACCTCTTCATACTCAATCCAGCCAGTGTCCCAGCAGAGAGTGGGCCCGGCATTCTTGTCTGCAGAGGAGAAAACTGAGGTTCAGAGTGGTGAGGTGACTCCTCAGGTCATACACTTCCTTTCCAAGGGGGGGTGTCTCGTTTTGAACCCTGATATCACGATGCACACTCATGGGGGCTGAGGAGCCGCTGGAGCTGGGCTGAAGTGGGCATGGGGGTGAGAGTGTGGGCTCTGGGGTCAGACAGCCCCTTCTGAGCTGTGTGACCTTGAGTGAGTCACTTCACTTCTCTGTGCCTCGGCTCCCTGGTCTGTACAAGGGGATGGCAGCATTCTGAATGCACCAGGTGCACAGTGAGTGCTCTTTGGATAACTGCGTCCTCGTGTCCTGAGCTCGGTGGGGTAGACTTTGTTAGATGAGGGGACCTGCTGTTGCAGCTGGGGCTGGGGCTGAGGCTGAGGCTGAGGCTGGGCCTGGGCCTGGGGTGGGGCTGGGGCTGGGGCTGGGGCTGAGGCTGGGGCTGGGCTGGGCCTGGGCCTGGGGCTGGGGCTGGGGCTGGGGCTGGGGCTGGGGCTGGGCCTGGGCCTGGGGTGGGGCTGGGGCTGGGGCTGGGGCTGAGGCTGGGGCTGGGCCTGGGGCTGGGGCTGGGGCTGGGGCTGGGGCTGGGCCTGAGGCTGGGGCTGGGCCTGGGGCTGGGGCTGGGGTGGGGCTGGGGCTGGGGCTGGGCCTGGGCCTGAGGCTGGGGCTGGGCATGGGGCTGGGGCTGGGGCTGGGGTGGGGCTGGGGCTGGGGCTGGGCCTGGGCCTGGGGTGGGGCTGGGGCTGGGGCTGGGCCTGGGCCTGGGGTGGGGCTGGGCCTGGGGCTGGGGCTGAGTTGGGGCTGGGGCTGGGGCTGGGGCTGGGCCTGGGCCTGGGGTGGGGCTGGGGCTGGGCTGGGCCTGGGCCTGGGGTGGGGCTGGGCCTGGGGCTGGGCCTGGGGTGGGGCTGGGGCTGGGGCTGGGGCTGGGGCTGGGCCTGGGGCTGGGGCTGGGGCTGGGCCTGGGGCTGGGTGGGGCTGGGGCTGGGCGGGGCTGGGCCTGGGGTGGGGCTGGGGCTGGGGCTGGGCGCTGGGCCTGGGGCTGGGGTGGGGCTGGGGCTGGGGCTGGGGCTGGGCCTGGGGCTGGGGCTGGGGCTGGGGCTGGGGCTGGGGCTGGGGCTGGGGCTGGGGCTGGGGCTGGGCCTGGGGCTGGGGCTGGGGCTGGGCCTGGGGCTGGGCCTGGGGCTGGGCTGGGGC
Organism: Molossus molossus; assembly: GCF_014108415.1. Taxonomy (NCBI): domain Eukaryota; kingdom Metazoa; phylum Chordata; class Mammalia; order Chiroptera; family Molossidae; genus Molossus; species Molossus molossus. The sequence goes on along the minus strand of NW_023425399.1, from coordinate 3,771,798 downwards.
TGGGGCTGGGGCTGGGCCTGGGGCTGGGGCTGGGGCTGGGCCTGGGCTGGGGCTGGGCCTGGGGCTGGGGCTGGGGCTGGGGCTGGGCTTGGGGCTGGGGTGGGGCTGGGCCTGGGGCTGGGGTGGGGCTGGGCCTGGGGCTGGGCCTGGGGCTGGGCTGGGGCTGGGGTGGGGCTGGGCCTGGGCTGGGGCTGGGGTGGGGCTGGGGCTGAGGCTGGGCCTGGGCTGGGGCTGGGCTGGGGTGGGGCTGGGGCTGGGTCTGGGGCTGAGTTGGGGCTGGGCCTGGGGTGGGGCTGCCATGCCACCGTCAGAGGTCCAGGGCCCACCTGAGCAGCAGCACCTCAGAGGGGCGAGGATCGTCTGCTGTCACGTAGGTCTGGGAAGGGCACTCTGCAGGCTGGCAGGTCCTCAGTCCTAGAAGTCACCACAGTGCAGACACTGGTGGAGGCTGGCACTTGGAGGGGGGACACCCCTCAGCATGTCCTTGGGGACAGGTAGAATGAGCTTTTGTGATCCTAAGGGACTCATGATCATAGGTTGAGTGAACCACCGAGGACCAGGACTGACGTGCACCAATCCCAATCCCAGTACCCATGGTGCCCAGCGTCTGGCGGGCACTCGGGAACACCTCGGAGCGGCACTCCCGAGAACTGCCATGTGCCGGAGGCAGCACGTACACCAGGCTGCCTCTCTGCGACCCTGACCACCCTCTGCGCCAGCTCTGACCCCAATGTCCAGCATGTAGGGTTCGGCCGGTGAGTGATCAAGCCTGGGACATTTACTGAACGTCTTCCCGGCGGCAGACTCTGGGGGACACGCGGGAGACAGATGTGGCCCGGGCTGGGGACAATAAATTTTCACCTGGGGACCCCTGGACAGGGGTGGGCTCTGCCCGCACCCGCGAGCTGCTTCCTGAGCCGGGAGCTACCCTGTGGCGTTTGTCCTGGATGGAAATCATTCCACCTGCTGCTACCTGGTGCTCACCAGGTGCCAGGCGCCCCCCTTTGAATCCCCCCACCGGCCATGGAGGGCGGTGCTGCTTTCTTCAGGGACAGGCTGTGGGCAGAGGAGTCTGCTCACATCTGCAGTGCCAGGAGCCAGACGCCGCACTCCCGGGGCTCAGGCGGCCCCCGGCCGGGCAACACACAGAGGGGAAACTGAGGCTCCGCGGGAAGGGGCCGAGCTGCCCCCTCCCCTCCGCGGGCGGGCGGCGGAGAGTCACCCCAGGTCGCCAGCGCCCCCGCGGCGGCGGGAGCAGCGGCGCGTTTTGCCTGCCGGTCAGGTCCTCCCGTCACGACGCGCGGGGGCGGGCAGGCGGGGGCGCGGGCCTCTTTAATTCATGAGTTACTGGCAGAAGCACAATCTCGGGGAGATGGATGACCGGCTGCAGGTACTGGTGGGCGGATTCATAAAGCTGTCGGCAGCCGGCCGTAAATCAGATGAATATTCAAGATTCCGCCTGGGGAGCAATCCCCGGCGCTGGCAATAAGATGGATTCGGCGGGGCAGCCAGGCGCGGCGGCCTCAGGAGCCCCGGCCCCCGGAACCTGGCTTTTTCCACTGGCACAGAAGTCCTGCTTTTGCTGGAGAACTTGGAGAGCTCAGAGAGGGAGGAGGGCAGAGCAGCCTGGACCCGAGCCCCTGCAGACCCCGGTTTAAAGATGGTTGTGGAGGCCTCGCTGACCTGCAGCAGTGGCGCAGCTCTTCAGTGGAGAGTGGGATGCGTTTGGACACCTGTGTGTCACTACCCAGAGCAAGATCTGGAACATTCCATCGTCATCCAGAAAGTTCCCCGTGCCCTCCCTATGAACCCCCATCTCCCAGCCCCAGGCAGCCACTGGCCTTGCTCTCGCTAGACAGCGAGTCTGCGACAGGCACGGGCACCTCTGTGTGCAGTTTGGGGTTCTGCAGCCCCCCCCCCGGAACTGTCGGCACCTTTGGGTGACCAGTTCCCTCTTCGTGACCACCTGGTCTGTTTCCTGGTCTGCCCGTTTGGGATAAGGCTGCTGGGAATGCCCGTACTGGTCTTCCTGGGCATGTCTCTTGGGTCAGAACCCGGTGTGGAACCTGACGGATGTTAGGGCTGCTGAGGCCCAGACGGAGAAATGCCCTTTACAGAACCCTCCGGGGCTGCCCACTACACTGGGAGACTCTGCAGATCTGTCCTGCGCGTGGCCAAGGCCCGGTGTGACCCCACCCAGCCACCTCTGCCCTCGTCTCAGGCCAGGTCCCACCTGTAACCAGGCTCTGGTGGACCAGCTGGGGTTAGGCCACACCGCAGGGCCTTTGCACTGGCTTCTGCTTTCGCCTGGAGGGCGGTGGAGATGAGGGGCCTCGCTTGGAGGTGTGTTTTCTCTTCCCTCACCCCTTTGTCCTCTGTAGCCACCTCACCCTGGGGTCCCACAGGCTCACCCCAGGGAGTCCCTGAGGATACAAAGGCTGCAGAGAGGCTCCCAGTAGATGTGGGAAGCTTACTTGCTTGGGTTAGTGCTGGGTGTGGTTCCCTCGGGAACCTCGTCTGACAGCCACTGAGGTCACCGTGACACTCACCCGGCCTCCATCTCTGGCCTGTGGGTCAACCCCTCCTCGGCGTGGGTGGGGAGCCCCGAGCGGGCTGGCACCATGCCTGACCAGGGAGCACTGGGCTCAATGACTCCTCCCTCTGGGGATCCACACCCTCCCCGTGGGGCCTTGTGCCCTTGGGGGGAACGCTCCCCACCCCCCACTCCCACAAGGCGAATGCTGTCCTCATTCTGCTCTGTGGCTTCACCAGCATCAGCCAGCACCATAGGCAAGTTCCCTCAGGACTGGGAACTTTGAGAAGTCAATACACGGGAGAACCCCTCATCCTGGGTCCCCTCGTGTGTGGGGCGCCCTCTCTCTAGCCTGGTACAAGACTGGACCCCAGGACTCATCAACATCCCTGAAGTCAGAGTCCCCCAGGGTGGGGAAACCCCAAGCAACCTGTCCACAGAACAGCACCCCTGCACCATTCCCCCCCGAAGGGGTGTTGGCAGAGGGCATGCTCCCCGCTCCCCTCCCCCGTCCCCAGAGTTGAGGGGATTGACAGCCCTCATTCTGGGAACAGGGGGATTGTCGCAGGTCATCTCTCAACCAGTCTGGTCAAATATTTCTTCTTCAACAAATATTGGTGCCATCAATCAACCCCTCAGATCAACCTCCCAAAAGACCGTCACCCCAGATGTCCCCCTGTTGAGTTAAAAGTTTCTTGTCCTAGCCTTTCAAAGTCTGAGAAAAAGCCTTAGCAACCCAGGCACGTTTGCGGACAGACAAGTGCGTCATGGAAAACTTGGAGCCTGGTGATTGGCTGACCGGGCTGCAGAACCAAGTCCCCAAACACTGAAAAGCAACATAATGGGTTCCTGTCTGCAGCTCCGAGCCAAAGCTCATTTCGTGCCTGTGTCCGTTTCCTGAGGATTAATAAGTGCGGAGGGGGACTTGGGCTTCGTGCCGAATATTTATTTAGTCAATATACACATCAATTTAGCAAATTAGAGATTGCGAGCCATTTCTAAGCAATGCTGTGAAAATAATAGCTATACTTAAAACTTGTAATGGATTTGGGGGCGATGACGTGCCTGGCACCTCATACGCATCAAGTTTTGTTCCTCCTTAAACTTCACTGGATGTCTGAGTCATTGTGGGTGTTTGTTAAGATAGCAGACATCCTAACCCCATCCTCTGGGTACGGGGAAGGGGCCTGGGGTGGGGATTCTGAAAAGCACTCGGAGAAGCCGGAGGGTGGGTTTTGGGGCAGGTGATCCTGCATGTAGACCAGGATCCTCCGGTCTCTATAGGTGGGGAAACTGAGGCACAGGGCAGGCTTCTCCGCCTGGGCACTGCTGACATTTGGGGCTGGATGATTCTCTGCTGTGGGGGCTGTTCTGGGTATTGTAGGATGTTTCTAGCAGCATCCCTGGCCTCCACCTACCAGATACTGTTAACAGCAGCCCCCTCCTCAGTTGTGAAGATCAGAAATGTCTCCAGGCATTGACCTATGTGCCTTGAGGGGAAGGGGGGCAAAATCTCTCCTCCCTTGAAATTTACTGGTGCGGGACAAGGTTCTCAGTCTCTCTGAGCCTCAGTTGCCATGTGCAGACCCATGCTGTGAGCAAGACCCCCACCCCCACCAACTGAGACCATGGCAACAGCTCAGATCTTATTGGTGAGGGGAACAGAGACTGGCCCAGGGGGACGGTGCCGGCCGAGGCCGAGTTGAGGAGGGTAAGCCATTTTCTGGTTGTTGGAACAGCTTCTTCTCATTCCTCCTGCCTCTGTCCAAATGTCACCTCCTCCGAAAGGCCCCCTTGGTCTGTTGGTGTAGGGGAGGTCTAGCCCCTCTCCCATGGCTATTTCCATCACCATGGTACTATTTCCAGGCTTCGCCCAACAGGCACCAAGCCCGTGTATGTTGTCCTGTTCTTGTCTGTCCCGCCGCTGGAATGGGGACCTCACCAGGCATCCCCTGCTGTGTCACCAGCGCCTGGCACAGAGTAGATGAGCTAAGCAATACTAGAGCTTCTAGCTGCTCCCCACCACACCATCCATTCTTCTTCATATTCTTTAGCAACGAGGCTCCCAGTTTTTAGCTGCTGGGCACATGGACGTGGACCAAATGCTGGCCAAGGAGATGTAAGTGGAAGTCTTGTGTGTGGTATTACAGGGAGAGAGCAACCTCTTCCTCACCCCTATTTCCTTTTGAAGTCTGGAATGGGGACATGATGGCTGGAGCACAAGCAGCCACTTTGAACTATGAAGTAGCAGCTCTGTGTTGAGGATAGAGGGGCAACAAGGTAGAAGGGACCTTGTGGTCCTACCCTGGTTTCTCTGTTCCATGCACCACAGTGAATTCTAACCAATGCTCTAGGCTTTGGGGAGTCCCCAGGGTGAAGGAGGAGCAGCCACTATTCATTCTGTCCAGGCTGCTCCCAGATCAATGGGTTTCATGGGGCCCTTCAGTTAGGAGCTCTCACCTTGCTAAGGTTAATTTCTCCAGCTCCCGAGGTCAGAGGGGTGTTCGAGGCCCCCGGAGAGAGGCGAAGCACTGAGGGTCAGGAGGAGAACAGAATCATGGGCTGGGGTTCAAGCTCAAGACCCAGACGACATTGCTGCTTCTCCAACATTCAGTCAAGTATTTTTTTTTTAAATACGATTTTATTGATTTTTTTTTTTTTTTTTAGAGAGAGAGGAAGGGAGAGAGAGAGAGAGAAACATTGATGTGAGAGGGAAACATTGATCGGCTGCCTCCTGCACGCCCCCTACTGAGGATTGAGCCCACAACCCGGACATGTGCCCTGACCGGGTATTAAACCAGGACCTCCCAGTCCACGGGATGAGGCTCAAGCCACTGAGCCACACCGGCGGGGCTAGTCAAGTGCTTTCAGTCATTCGTTCGTTCGTTCATTCATTCATTCATTCATTCATTCATTGAATGCCGCTCTGTGCTTGCCACAGGCTGGGGGCCGGATGCTGGCGCTGCAGCTCCTGGAAGCCTCCGGTGAGACAGGCCAGCCGGAGACAGAGCGTGACCCAGGGACGGAAACGCTGTCCAGTAGACAGGCGCGGCGGGGGAGCGGGGAGACCGACTGGGAGTGACTGAGCCCGCCGCTGTGGATGGGGAGGCGAGCAGGGGTGAGGCCCGTGGACGGCGGAAGGGCCCGTGTGGAGGGGTCGGGAGAACAGCCCGGAGTGGGGAGGGGGGCCAGCCTTGAGGACGCTCTGGTGAGGGGCCCTTGTCTCGAGTTGGAAGGGCAACAGGAGGGCTCGGCTCCGGTGGCTATATTTTCGGCTGCTGCCCTTGGCTGGTGCCCAGCAAACCCCGTGACCCGGGGGCTGGAACCCTAGCACTGCCCTCCCCGCGTGCGTGCAGGCTGTTCACACCCCACCGGCCCGGGGGCAGCCGGCAGCCCAGGACCGTCAGGTGGGGGTACACACCTCAGCTCCCTCCCCTCCTGGAGTGACCTCAACCTCGGCGGCCGTAGGGGGTGCATCCCGCAACGGGTCGCGGAGCTCCCGCTGCCTCCCTGGGTCACCTGCCCTGTTCAGGCCCATGTCCCCACCCCTCCTACGGCACTGGCTCACTCACATCCCGTCTCTGGTCTGCTCCCGGGAGAGCCCGGCCCGCCACACGGCATTAGCTCACTCAGTCCTCACAGGCCTGGGACTGGCGTATGGCCGCTGCTCCCATTTCACGGAGGAGAAAACCAAGCGGAGGCACAGAGAAGTCAGGTCATTTGATGAAGGACACACAGGACGTGGCAGAGCCAGCACTTGAACTCCAGTCTGGGTCCCGGGTCTGTGTCGACACCTGGTTCTGGCTGGGAGGCAGCGTGGGGACCAGCGTTCTCCCACTGTGGTCCCTCACGGCAGCTCAGGACAAAGGCTGCGTTTGGGGCCTTCTCCGGACCTGCTGAACCCCAAACTCAGGGTGGAGCCCCGATCCCCCCAGGGAGTCTAGTGCATGCTCGTCTGAGAGCCACGGGTGTAGACGAGTGGTTTTAAAAGGCTCCCCCTGGCCTGGCCAGTGTGGCTCTGCGACAGAGCGTGGCCCTTGCACCGGCCTGTGGGCTCGACCCCCAGTAGGGGGCGTGCAGGGGGCAGCGAGGCAGCTGATGGATGTTTATCTGTTTCTCTCTCTTCGATGTTTTATCTCTCTCTCTCTCTCTCGCTTCCTTTCCTTTCCCCACTATCTCAACATCATACAGGGGTAGGTGGGGGTCGGGCAGCAGAGGGGGTCTCCATCCCAGGAGGAGGGTCCAGGGGAGATGGGGGCTGGGGGGGTAGGAAGAAGGCATCAGCTTCAGGCCAGATTTGGAGGTTGAGCTGACAGACCTGGATGGATAGGATGTTGGTGGTGAGGCCCAAAGATGTCTCCTGGGTTGGATGTTTGGCTTTAACCAGCAGGTGGGTATAGGTACCAGCACAGAGGACACTTGGGGTGGAGCAGGGGGTGGGGTGGAGTTGGGGTCCACATTAAGACGAGGGGCGGGACACCTCTGATGGGGCTGCCACCTTGTGACGGACCTTGCATCTTCCAAAAGCAAGACTCTCTCTGGGGACATGGCACCTCCGAGGACAAAGCTAAATTGTGCAACCTCAGGGGGGCCACGGGGAGCAGCCCCGAGTCACAGGCTGTGCTGAGGGCGCACACGCTCCGAAGTCCAGCCCCGTGGCCTGTGACAGGGCAGAGATTCCGGGGCTGGGCAGCTTTGCCCAGGGCACCTCCGTTTCCATCTCCACGGCTGAAACCCAGCAGGGAGGCCAGGTGGGGGCTGGGCCACCCCACATACCTGTGGAAGGATCCGGTCCTGATATTCTAGCTGCAGAGCACCCAGTCTCGGGGGGCAATCGGCAGCTGTGCTCCATGATTGCATTCACAGCTTTAAAACCATGGTTGTCCACCGTCCTGCCTGCCCGAGGCTGCTGGGGGGATGGAGGGGCACCCGCCTGGCACACAGAGGGCATGCGGGACCCTGCACAGCCCGTGCCCTCAGAGGGGCTGCGATCTGGCCCATGGTCCAGCGCCGCAGCTCAGAGGAACTCTGTCCAGAGCGGGGTCCGAGCTGGGGAAGCTCCCTCCCTGACTCCCTGGTCCACTGGGCCCCCAGCCTGTGACCCAGCAGCCCCCGCCCCAGAAACGCCTCCAGGTTCGAAACCACCAAGAAGCAAAGACAGGACAGCAGAGCACCACGGTGCCTTTGAGAAAACCACGAGCCCCACCCTGCCCCCTCGGCCGCCACCCAGCATTGGGGGTTCTGTTGTCCTGGATGGGGTGAGGGGGCGGTGATCCAGGGTCCGATTCCTAACCCTCTCCCTGCTCAGGCAAGACTTGGCAGGCCTTGCTTTTCTTGACCAAAGTCCTGAGCGAGGGACGCCTCAGGCTGCCCCCGCTAACCCAAAACCAGCGTCTCCGGGAACTGGGGCGGTTCCAGCCAGAGATGTAGCCGAGCCGCCTATTAATCATTGCCTGCAACCCCGCCCGCCAGGTGACTGTTTCAGGCCACCAGAGGGCTCGGTGCAGCACGAGTCGGGCGTGGTCATTATAGGGGTGAAGTTGGGGACCTGCCCAAGGGAAGGGGAGGGAACCGGTCAGTGGGAAGGGAGTGAGCTTGTGAGGCTGGGGTCACAGCGCTTCCTCCTGCCTCTCCAGAGCCCAGGTGGGGGTGGCCCCAGAGATCCCAGACCACCTAGGGGGCCAGGGTCTTCTCGATGCTTGAGTGTCGCTGCTGATTCATGAAACATCTGCTGGGCAGCCGGCAGTGGGACAGGCCAGGTGCAACCCTGATGGAAAAATAGAAGCGTGGTGGGCGGACAGTAAAAACAATGCTTGTGTTTATTGAGCATCTACTACATGCCAGGCACAGTCCCGAGCGCTCACCGAACATCTAATGCTGGCCTCACCTGCGTGGCAAACTCTGTCATGATCTGCCCCTTGGGGACGAGGCCAGAGGAGAGCAGAGCAGGTTTTACTGGGCACCTGGCTCCAGGCCCTGAAATGTGAGCCCCTCAGCCACCTCTGAGCCAGGGATGGAGACAGAAACAACACGTCCCTCAGGGACCCCAAGCCAATGCAGTTCCCCACATGGTGCACGGGGGGATTCTGGGGACACGCAGACCCTGAGGGGTTGCCCCATAGGGCAAGGTGGAGAGCCACGACCAGCTGGAGGGGAGGGGGGGAGGGGCAGAGCAGCAGGGGGAGTGTGTCCCCACGAGGGCCGGGTGGGGACCTGGAACCACCCCGTCTGCTCCGTCCTGGGGACACCCACAGCCTCTGTCACCCCGGCTCATGTCAGCCCAACACGTTGTCCCCAACGGAAACTCCTGGCAGCTGAAGGCTGATTCCAGAGCGACAGCGCGCGAGATGGTGCCGGGGCTGGGGGGAGGGGGGACTCTCAGGGGGGCGCAGCACCGCCTCCTGTCTGCAGGGGGCACACCTGAGCTGAGGCCCGCAGCCACGTGAAGCAGGGAGGGTGTCCATGCGAGGGAACAGCATCTGCCGGGCTCTGAGGCAGGGCGGGGCCGAGGGCGCCCAGACCGGACGCAGCAGTCATGGCTGGCGTACAGAGCTGGGCAGGGGCCAGGGGACGTGGAGGGGGCGGCGGGGCCAGCTGACCCCAGGAACACGTTCACGGGGCAAGGGGGAGCCACTGATGGTTACAGAGGGCGTGCGGCAGGACTGGCATCGGCAGGTCCCTGGGTGCTTAGTGGGGAAGGGACAGAGGGCAGCGAGGGGTCCGTGGGGAGGCGCTGCGGTGTCCTGAGAAAGATGATGATGCAGAGGGGACTTAGGAGATGCAGGCTGGCTGTGAGGCCTCCAGAGAGATCGGCCCGGGTCCTGAGAGGACAGGGCGAGCCGGGGCTGGGGACACCCAGAGCCACCCAGCTGGACCTTCCCTGTTCCCGGGGCACTGAAGGGTCAGGAGCCAGAGGCCTGGGTCTCACGCAGAAGGAGGCAGAACCACCTCAGAACCGCGGGAAGGGCCCTTCCCCAGCTGCCCCCAGGGGAGGGCAGGCTGCAGGGGACCCGTGGCAAAGGGTGGGGTCACAGTAGGATGCACAGGCGGTGGGGCTCGGGTTGAAGTTCGGGGCGAAGGCAGAGCAGAGGTTTGGTCTGGGCCCTGAATGTCAGCCAAGGGGAGGGCGTGAGGGCTAGGAGGCAGCCCCCACCCAGGCAGAAGCTTCTAGCTGTCGATCCACATCCAGCCCTGGCAGCTCCCGCAGATGTCCCCTGTCCGAAGCCAGAATCGGCAAGAAAAATCAATGCTTAACCCGGTGACTCCAAGGGAACACGGGACCCCACGTCAGCACTTGGACAGAGACCTGGTCTTTGTCACCACCCCTGCCCAGGTGAAGTCCCTGCCCAAAGTCCCCCGCCCGTCAGGGGATTCAAGTCCACACGCTTGACTCCGTGGGGGGGCACTTGGCAGCTGGGACCAAAGGGAAGTGGGTGAGGAGACTGCGGGGTTCACAGGGCACCTCGGTCTTCCTGGGACCTCCGGGAGTCTGAGAGGCGGCCCTGCTGTGATGGCTTCATCAGGGGGACCACAAGGCGGGAGGACATGGGCTCCCACTGGCCTGGGCACAGGGACAGGAGGGGCAGGGACGGGGCCCTGAGTGGGACAGTCGTCCGGGGCCCTGTGCAGTGGACGGGCCCGGCCACGTGCGGAGTCCCTCTCGGCCCGGTGTGCGGTCGGCAGACCAGAAAGCAGGCGCAGAGAGGTGCGCTGCACCCACCCGGGGAGGGCTCTATCTGCTGAGGCAGCCCCGGGCAGAGTCCCTGCCCCGGACCAGGTGGACGAGGAGGCCGCCATGAACCTCGAGGCCACGGGTCCGGCCAAGGGCCGAGGTCAGGAACTGCTCCTTTCCAGTTTGGGCCCCGAAGGAACAGAACCGGGTCACTGGGCTCAGCCTGGGGAGGGGTTGCTGATTCCCGAGTCCCGCCGCCCCACAGAGCAGAACCCTGGGCTGGGACCTGGAGCCGGCATTTGTATGGTGTTCACACGGGGGCTGAGTATGGTGAGCCCGGGCCGAGCCCCGGGGTGGTGCTGCCCCTTGAGAACACAGCCAGTGCCTCTGGCTGGACCCCGAGGCACCGCTCATGTGCGGGTGGAGCTTATAGGACCGAGAGGTAAATGTTGGCTCTGGGAAGGGCCCGGAAGCCTTGGTGGCGGAGCAGGAGGGAGCCTGCAGGGGGGGCACTGCCCAGGTAAAGGCCCGCAGGCCGAGTGGGGTCTTCCTGCATCGAGTAATCAGGTCTGGGGCACACGAGCCAGTGGAGACAGGTGGGTGGGGCCAGACCTTGCAAGGCCCTGAATGACAGGCCAACTGTCTAGGTTTCCAGCCCCCACTGGGCATCGGTCACCTATAGGAGCGGGTTCATTTGTTCATTGGTTCATTCACGAAACACATTTCATCCCTACTTGTGGGCCAGACATTGTTCACGACACGGAGGAGACAGTGCGGAAACAGACAGATCTGCCTGGTTTTGTGAGGAGTGTCGTCCGGAGAGTCTGTAATCGAGGAATCGGGAAGTAAAACGATGGTGGGGGGGCCTGGGTGCTCAGGAGGAAACAGCAAGGAGCTGTGACACGGGGTACCTGGGGTGACAGGGCGGGTCTCCACAAGGAGGGGGGACACTTGAAATAAGACGCTGAAGCTGAGGCAGAAGAAGAAAGAAAGCCAGAGGAAGTGTATGTGCAAAGGTCCTGGGGCAGGAAGACTGGAATACATTCAAGGCTGGTGAGGCTGGGGCTAGGAAGGGAGACAAAGAGGTCAGGAGGCGAAGCCGAAGAGACCAGCAGGGTTAGGTCATCCTCCACACCAGGCTGGGAGTGATTTTGAGCAGTGAGCTAACCATGAAGGGTTTTCGGCAGGGAAGTCTAATGAAATTCACACAGAATTCTGATTCCTGGGCTTCGCCCATACCTGCTGGACCGATCATCTGCAGGGGTCAGGCCTGGGAATCTGCCTGTGCGGACACATGGGTGTTTGTAGATTTGTTGGACAATAAGATTTAATCTTGTAGGAGGGGGTGGTGAGAGGCAGTGACAGAGACAGAGACAGAGAGACAATATCAGACAGATGGGCAGAGAGACAGGCAGCCAGAGACAAGTGTCAGGGCTCCAGGTGCTGACCAGGAGAGGGGGTGGGAGGTGTGAGGGGCAGGAGCTTCGTGGGAATGAGGGTGTCAGAGACAGCTGGGAGGGGTCAGGACAGATGGATCCCAAAAGGCCTTGCAGGGACTGGATGCAAAGACACCCAAAGGTCACTTGGAGGACACACCTCTGAGTGCAGGGGGTAGAGGTACAGGGTAGTCACCCTGACAGGAACTGCCAAGTTTGGGGGTTCACAGAAATGAAATGGGAATGGGGAAGGTCTTAGAATTCACCACTCCAGCTTTGGGAAGGACCCCAGGAACCAGCCCAGGGCTCCTGGGATAAGTTGAGCTTGAATAAAGGCAGAGAGCTAACCCCTGTCCCACTGTCCCGTTAACGCCAAGCTTGGGCTGTTTGCAAAAAAAGATCAGGTGCGCCACCTGGTGGTCAAAGCCATGGCTTTGGCCCAGTTCGGGGCCCACAGTGTCCAGGGAGCAGGAGGCCTATTCCTGCAGGTCACCTCTGTTCTTTTTTTTATCCTCACCTGAGGGCATTTTTGCATTTATCTTCAGATAGAGTGGGAGGGAGGAAGGGAAGGACAGAGAAAAAGAGAGAAACATCGATGTGAGAGAGACACATCCACTGGTTGCCACCCACGTGACCCCAACCAGGGCCGGGGACAAACTGCAACCGAGGTATGTGCCCTTAGCAGGAACCGAACCTGGGACTCTCTGTTCCGCAGATGCTCTAACCACTGAGCCAAACCCGCCAGGGCTGTTCTTTTATTGTTTTTGTTTTTGTTTGTTTTGTTTTTATTTTATGTGGGCGCAGGAAAGAGTTACAAAAGCACACCTGGGGGAACAGGGTGGGAAAAGGCATGGGGGGCGGGGGGAGAGAGAGAGAGCACGTGAGCGATCAGGGCTGTTTTTTTTTTAAAAATATTTTTGCTCTATTGATTTTTAGAGAGCGAGGAAAAGGGAGAGAGATAGAAACATTGACGAGAGAGAACATCGATTGGCCGCCTCCTACATGCCCCCCCTGGGGATTTAGCCCACAACCTGGACACATACCCCGACCGGGAATCAAACCGGCGATCTCCTGGTGCATGGGTCGATGCTCAACCACTGAGGCACATCGGCCGGCAGTCACCTCTGTTCTTGGGGGTGTGTGTAGCTACCCAGCTAATTCGTGTGCCCGCAGGTGAAGGAGAAGGCCAGAGAGCTGGGAGAGACCAGCCTCCTGGAGTGTCAGCCTGAGGTAGCCTTTCTTCACAGGTGACTTCCTGCTCGACTTCCCACTCAGCCTCGGACCTTTGACCCCAAACGTGGATCAGACCCCGGAGCGTCGTGTGATCTGCGGGGCTGTTCCCCGAGCACCCCTCGGTGTGTCTTGCCGTGTTGGTGGGTGTTCTTTGCAACATACCTGAAGCGCTGTGCACACACTGTGGGCATGGCAGGGCTGACTCGGGGGGCTCAGGAGGGGATGGGGTTTACGGGAGCAAAGCGAGGCTCCCAGGGTTTTGTTTCGGTCTTTGCTTCCCTGGAGCAAGACACACGTTAAAGCCCTCAGCACCCGGAAGCAAGGGCTGCTACAAACCCACGTCAGGACACAAACGCCGTGGTGCTGGGCCCAAGCCCATCCCCACCCTCAGGGTCCGCTGACAGCGGCCCCCCCCCAGACTCGGAGTGAGCCCTGACTGCCCGTGACGGAAAGTGCGTGGGTCGTGGGTGCCTATGGTCCGTGGCTGAGCCTGATGCGGCCCAGGCCTGGCTGCCCCTCTGGCGGGGCTGGAAGAGGCCACACCTGGCAGCGTGGTCCTGCGCCGTGTGTGTGACGGTGGGAAGGGGTCGCCCTGTATGGAGGTCCGCTTACCTCTGCCCCAGGCACTGAGCTGTGTGTGCATTGGAGGTTGGGGTGTTGAGGTCAGAGGTGGCAGGTCACTCAGGGAATGTCACCACCCAGAAGGTGACTGTGTACCACCCACTGCCCACCAGGCCTGGACCAGGGCGAGCTGGGGATGCTGTGACTTCTGATCCCATCCGATCTGAGCCCATGTCAGACTACCCGTCAGGACTATCCCAGGAGTCAGAGAAGGAAGGAGGGGCCTGGGGGGGCAGGACGCAGAGGAGGCGTGGCCTCTGAGGTGTGGGCGGCGCAGGGTGCAGGGCGCAGGGCACCACGGACACCCTCAGCCACAGTGCTGACACGGGCTCCTGGGAGCACACACGGACCCATTTCCTCCTGAAAACCATCTTGAGGGGGAGCAGCAATGATCCCATTTTACACACGTGGAAACTGAGGCACAGACAGGCTAGGTGTCTGCCCAAGGTGGGCCCAGGTAGGACATGTGGGCTGACTGCTCAGATGCGTTGCCCCCTCGGGTCCTGCAGCCGTCCTCCTCACCTCCCGGACCAGGCGTGTCCCCAAGCATGACACGGGCCTTCCACCCTCATCCCGGCGTCTTCACCCACCTTGTCTCTGGGTGTAATCCTGGCTGTGTGACCTGGGGCAAGTAGCCCAACCTCTCTGTGCCTCTGCGTTTTCAGCATGTGAAACGAGGTGAGAATCCCTTTCTTCACAGCCTGGACGGCAGGTTTCCTTGAGCTGGTACGAGGGTCCCGAACCGGCAGCTCCCCTGGGGTCGGGGCTGGGATTCTGCAGCGAAGGTTTCAGGTAAGGTCCTCGGCTCTTGCAGGAGCTGGGCTGGGACTTCCCGGGGTCCCAGCTTACAGGGGTGTGAAAGGAGGCCCCCTGGGGAGGGAGGTGCAGGAACTTAACCTGAGGTCTGTGGACAAGCTTAGGTGCTGGGCACCCCCCAAAACCATGGGAGGAATGCCGTGTGTCTGGCCACTTTGGTGAGAGGGACCCTGAAATTTCACAAGCTCCGCACAGCCAGATGCGGCCACGCAGCCTGTGGCCAGCAGAGGGCGCTCGGCCCAAGGCTGTGGAAGGCTGGGAGCTGGCTCAGCTGGTGTTTGGGTGGGAAGAGGCTGGCTGCCACTGGACTGGGGCTCCCCTGCCCCCAGATACCCTCCTACTACAGAGACCAGCCAGATGGTGGCCCTGGGTGGGAGGTTGCACCTATCTGTGGGGCTGCTGGGGTCACAATTCCACCCTGGGTGTGCCCGCTGGGGACTCCTTGGGATAATGGGGAGCTTTTAAAAATACAGCTGCCCAGGGCCCCCCTCAGAGACTGTCCTCGGTCTGGGGTGGATCCAGATGTCCCAAGGGCTGAGTGGGCTCTCCTCGGACCCTCCCGATGAACTGGGAGGCACTGTCCTTACTCGTACCCATTTTACAGAGCAGGAGCCGATGCTGAGGCGATGGGACCCACCCTCGGTTCCACTCGGGTCCCACCAGGGCTGCGACGCCCAGCCCGTGTCCCCTGCTGCAGGCGTCCTCAGCCTGGGCACTGCTGACAGGGCGCGCAATGACCTGGGACGGGCCTGTCCTGCCCAGCAGCGCGTTAGGCCGACTGATGCCTCCACCCGCCCGCAGCGTGATCTACCCCCGAGTCCGCAGGAGCTGGGAGTACGGCGCCTTGGACGGAGAAACCCACTTTGCAGATGGGATTGAGCCTCTTGAAATGGGGGAGGGGGGGTTGCGGATTGTTGGGTGGCCCCAAACAGTCCCAGGGGTCCTTGTAAGAGACGAGGAGAGGAGAGAAAGGGGGAAGAGCCTGGAAGAGGCGAGCTCCCGGGATGGAGGCTGGAGGAGGAAGGGCCACAGCCGAGGGAGGCGGCAGCTCTGGGGGCTGGGGAAGGCCAGCGGCGGACCCGCCCGCAGCCTCCCGGGGACGTGCGGCCTCCCGGGGACCGTGCGGCCTCCCGGGCCCACTCGGGCTCAGACGGCTCACCCAGGCAGGCAAGGCGCCGTGTGCGTCGTTTCCCTTCTCCCTCCGTGGCAGTGCCGGCAGCAGACGCAAAGTGCCCTCTGCCCTCCTCCCCCCGCCTGACAACCAGCAGTGGCCCCGACTTCTCACATGTCCCTGGGCGAACGGGATGTGGGTGAGATGGGCCCCGGGAGAACCACGGAACTGAAGTTCCTCTTTGCGGCCTTTCCCATGTGCGGTCTCGCTGCGCTGCCCAGCCGCCTGGCCTTGCCCTCCAGGCCAGCTTGACCGCCTCCGGCCCCCGGCGCCGGGGAGGGCCCCGAGCTGCTCAGCGGGCGGGTGGGGTGGGGGCAGACAGGGAGGGCAGAACCGGGATTCACCTCCAGGACCGCAGGGCCTCCGTTCCAGACCCTCGCCCTCGCACCCCGTACCTTCCATCAGTGTGGGGGCGGGGCGCTGTCCCTGGCCCGGGCCCCCTGGCTTTGGGGCCTTTTCCTGCCGGGGCTGCTTCTCCAGCAGCTGGTGGTGGCCGAGGCCCAAGGTTCCTGGCGGGGGTGGGGAAGGAAATGAGTGCATGAGCCCTAAAAAGTGGGGCCCGGCGGGAGAGCCGGGCCGGCTGTGGGTCCCTACAGCTTCTTCAGCAACGAGGTTAAGAGCCCTGGCTTAGGAGCCAGTGGCCTGGGTTCAAGTCCTGCCTCCGTCCTTTGGGCAACTGCCTAACTTCCCTGAGCCTCAGTTTACCTCTCTGGGCCACGGGCTCCTTGAGGGGTTCCCAGGGCTGGCTACCTGCATGTCTAGTGTTTTACTCGGGGAACCTGATTCCCCAGGATCCCTTTCTTGCCGGAGGAGCGTTCTCCGAGAATACGAAACGCGGACCCTGCCGTTTGTCCTCGCTGATGAGCTGGTGGTACCCTGGTTTCATCCGTCAGACGGGAGCTGTGAGTGGGCCTCTGGTGATGACGGGTTTATGATCGGTCTGGGGAAGTCTGGAAGGCTCAGCCCGTCACGGGCTTCACTTATCGTCTTGTCAAGTCATTTACCCTCCCTGGGCCTCCATGTACTCATCTGCTTAGAGGACGCCTAAAGGGAGCTTAGAAAATGCGGGGTGCTCAGTGGCTCTTTATGAGTCTAAGTTCCCCCAACATCCAATGGGCCTGGATCACAGCAAGTGACTCCCATCACTGTGACCAACTAAAAATGATGGGTTTAGAAGCTACTTTCGTCTTCAGTGAGGATGTAAGGTCTGGACCACAGCAGCCTCTTTGTCACCAATAGAGCAGAACCCTTGGGGCTGGAAGGTCTCCGTGTGGGGTCTGAGAAACCTGAGTCTGTGGGAGGCCAAACCAAGACACAGACGGACAATTGTTTGAGGTGCTGGAAGAGGCCTTACCTGACGTCTGCGTGTTCACCAGGGTTAACACACACTCACGCACACGCACACACGCATGCAGTTTTTTAAATGCAAACATTTCAACAGACCTGCAATATGTCTATAACACTTCTTTTAAAAAAATTTTTTTTTCTTTATTGATATTAGAGAGAGAGCGAGAGGAAGGAAGAGGGAGAGAGAGACAGAAACATTGATGAGACAGAACACCGATCGGCCGCCTCCTGCATGCCCCCCACTGAGGATCGGGCCCATAATCTGGGCATGTGTCCTGACCGGGAATCGAACTGGCGACCTCTTGGTGCAGGGGTCGGCGCTCAACCACTGAGCCACACCGTCCAGTCTATTAACACTTCTTACAAATTCATAAATATATTTCTTTACCTCTCAACTTTATGGTTTCACTTGAAATTTCATTCCCACAATCATCGGCCTCTCATTGCAGACCAGCCCAGCTCTTGGTCAGTTTCCTGCCCAGAATCAGGCTGTAGACTTCTCAGCCTTCTCTTTATCCCTCGTTTTCCAAAGTTTCGTTATGACGGGTCCCTTGGTTGAGGCACTGTGGTCCCTGTGCCGAGTATAAGGAGGGCCGTTCCGTCTAGAAATTCACAGTCCCTCATCTGGGGACTGTTTTTGTTTTTGATAACTCGTACCTCCTACTTGACCCGTGCTCCCCACGGAGGAGGTGCAGGGCTCACCCAACGAATCCTGTGCGTCTCGCACCTGTTCCTGTCCATTTCTTACAAAATCTGTATGATCTTACAATCTGAGGAAAATTTCTCATTGTCTTCCAATTCTTGTATTTTTTTATCCTCACCAGAGGACATTTTTGCATTCATCTTCAGATAGAGCGGGAGGGAGAGAGGAAGAGAGAGAGAGAAACATCGACGTGAGAGAGACACATCGAGTGGCTGCCACCCACATGACCCCAACCGGGGCCGGGGACAAACTGCAACCGAGGTACGTGCCCTTAGCGGGAACCGAACCCGGGACTCTCTGGTCCATGGGCCGATGCTCTAACCACTGAGCCAAACCGCCAGGGCTTTTTAAATAAATTTCAGCTTTCATACTTAAAGTGTCAAGGAGCTTCTCCTCATTCTCCTAAACTTCCTTTTTTTGAGCAAAACATTCCTGCTTCCTGGGGGCGACACCTCCCCTCCTTGGAGGGTGTTAATGGTGAAGCTCTGGCATCTTCTTCTGTTCGCTGCGTTTTCTTTAAAAAAGTTTTAATTGATTTTAGTTTTTATTAAAAAAATTTTTTTTCTAAAACAACTATGAGGCATCACCTCACACCTGTCAGAATGGCTGCCATCAACAAATCATCAAACAACAAGTGTTGGCAAGGGTGTGGAGAAAAGGGGACTCTAGTGCACTGCTGGTGGGAATGCAGACTGGTGCAGCCGCTGTGGAAAACAATATGGTGCTGCCTCAAAAAATTAAAAATTGAACTTCCATTTGACCCAGTGATCCCACTTCTAGGAATATACCCTAAGAAGCCTGAAACACCAATCAGAAAGAATATATGCACCCCCATGTTCATAGCAGCACTGTTTACAATAGCTATTATCTGGAAACAGCCCATGTGTCCATCAGTAGACGAATGGATAAAAAAGCTGTGGTACATATACACAATGGAGTACTATGCAGCTGTAAGAGAGAAAGATCTCTTATCCTTTGAGACGACATGGAGGGACCTGGAGAGTATTATCCTAAGCGAAACAAGCCAAACAGAGAAAGACAAATATCACATGATCTCACTTATTTGTGGAATACAATGAACTAAATAAACTGATGAACAAAATTGACCCAGAGACATAGAGGTGGGGTACAGACTGACAAGCCTCAGAAGAGGGGGTATTGGAGGGAACAGATAAACCACAGAACTTATATGCATGTACGCATAACCAATGGACATAGCCAACAAAGCTGGGGACGGGGTGGGGGGGATGAGGAGGAGGGTGTCAATGGGGGAAAAAAGGAGAAACATCTGTAACAAAAACAAATTAATAAAAATAATTTTTAAAAATTCTTTCTTTACTGATTTTAGAGAGAGAGAGGAAGGGAGAGGGACAGAGAGATAGAAACTTCGATGAGTGAGAACATCAGTTGGCTGCCTCCTGCATGCCCCCCACTGGGGATCGGGCCCACAACCTGGGCATGTGCCCTAACAGGGAATTGAACCGGTGACCTCTTGGTGCATGGGCCAACACTCAACCACTGAGCCATACCGGCCGGGCTTTTTAAATTGATGTTAGAGATAGAGAAAGGGAGAGAGAGGACAGAGAGAGAGAGAGAGAGAGAGAGAGAGAGAGAGAGAGGGAGAGAGAGATTTGCTGTTGCACTCACCTCTGCATGCATTGGTTGATTCCTGTATGTGCCCGCACCGAGGATCAAACCCACAGTCTTGGCGTATCGGGACGATGCTCGAGCCAGCTGAGCTCTCCGGCCAGGCAGGGCTGCCTTCTCTCTAGTTCCTCATAATTTCTCTTATGTTCGTTGGCTTTTTGTCTAACCTTCAGGTTGAAAGCTTTTCTCAAATGTCTTATGAAATACCTTTATAAGTAAAATCTCATTTGAGCAGGATTTTTCTGTAATGTAGAGGCTACTAATGGCTCCCGCACCCGCCGACTACGCACACCTCCAGTTTAAAGTCACACGTGCCTACGGAGTGCACCCCGTTTCCCAAACATCCCGCGAAAGGGGCAGGAGAGGAACCCTTGCTGTTGCGCAGAGTGGGAACAGATGCGCAGACAGGGTTCAAGGACTGGACGTCCACACAAATCCACAAGGACTCGACGCTGTGATCACCCCTCAAATGAAGTGCTTTCTCTTCCCTTCAATAAAGAAAGAAGCCCTCCTGTGTTTAGGGAATCTTGGGAAGAAGCACCCACACCCCCTTCCTGAAGCGGACACCTGACTTTTACCAGCTCAGCACCTTTCCTTCTCCTTCCTAGGGAACGGGTCCACGTGGATGACCTCACTTCCCCCACCACATCAGTCAATCAGAGTACTCCAGTCTCCCTGATTGGCTCAAGGATCAGCATGTGACCCATGCTCAACCAATCAAAATCTTCCCTGGGACATTCTACCAGCAGTATTTGACTTGAAGAATTCTCTTTCTGCTCAGGTTGCTAAGCTGGCAGGCCACAAGTGGTGGGTGACTGGTGGTCCCATAGAGAGCGTCAGAGAGATGGAGAGAAAGGGGCCTAAACATAACGCTTGAGCCCCTGGATCCAGCCATTCCTGAAGCAAGGTATTCCTTGATTTTCCAATTGCGTGAGAGAATTAAATCCCAGGTGAGCTAGGTTTCTGTTCCTCGCAGCCCAAATGCTCCTGAATGACTCCCTAGAGTCTTTTTCTTGCTCTAAGCCTCTAATGTCTGTCTGCTACAACCCCCCGGGAGAGGAGTCCCGTCTGGCCTCACCTGAGACGAGTCAGGAAGCTGGGATAAAGCAATGGAATTGCCTTTGTGAGCAGGTGGTGTGGAAAATCACTCCTGGGCCGATGCCTCCTCCCCATCCCCACCCCCATCCCACTCAGGGGGCTGCAAGTTCTGTGTGCACATGAGGATGGGTGGAGGGGGGAGCTAGTGACAGCCGGGGAGTGGGGGGTGGACAGACTTCGTCATTCTCCACTTCCAGCGGTAGCTAGCTAATTTTCTTCCTCAAGAGACCATGGTGGACCTTCGCCCCCCGCCCCAAGAACTGTTGGCCACGCTTGGTCAGCAGGCTTCTGCCGAATGGACTGCACGGAGGGGCGGTCCCGCTGGGGAAGGGGGTGCTGGTTGGGGCTGGCGGTGGGAGCCGGGCCGAGTTCCGAGATGCCCTCTGATCGGGCTCACGCGGGCCTGGCTGACCGCAGACCTCGGCAAGCCGGAGGCAAGCCAGCTTCAGCTCCCCGGGCAGGACGGGGCCGACGGACGAGCAAGCCTGCTTCATGCCCCCCCGCCTGGCGGCACGTTCGCAAGCTGTACCCCGCGCGAAAGGAATTGGGGCCCAGGTCACCGTGGGGGCCAAGATAACTCTGCCCCCGAAGGCTGGGCAGTTCCAGCCCATGGGACGGGATGCCCCGTCCCCCCAGGAACCCAGGGCTGGAGTACGCGTGCACCTGGGGCTGGGCGCGCTCGGAGCTCTCAACTCCCAGGTGCGTGTGGTCCGGCCCTTGTCCCCTCTCCAGCCTGGAGAAATCAGGTCTTAAGTGACAAGACGAGAGTCAACTGTGATGGAAGGTGGTCCGGGGTGTGGGGTGTCCTGCCTGGGCCCTGCTGGCTGCCTGAGCACCCCTCCCATCAGCCCACCTCCTCTCGGCGCCCCGAGATCCTGGGGGTCGCCCTGTCATTCTGCTCTTGGTCACCACAGACCCAGCCTTGGCCCAGCCCATGTGCCGACTCATGCTGGCCATGGTCAGGAGACAAGAAAGTCAAGAACGTTGCCCTGGCCGGTTTGGCTCAGCGGATGGAGCGTCGGCCTGCAGACTAGAGAGTCCCTGGTTCGGTTCCCGCTAGGGGCACGTACAAGAAAAAAAAGAAAAAGAAGGTCAAGAACGTTTATGGGACGAACCGTACAGTGCGAGGGCTCAGGCCCCCTCCAGCCTTTGTCCACCCCCTCCGTCCAGCCGGGGCTGTTTGTTCTGAGCCCCGCCTCCTGCAGGCCCCTGCTGGGCCCCGTCCACTCAGGGGCCGTCTGCAGCGGCTTCCGAATCCTTGCTTTCGAGTGCCACGGTTTCCAGCGGGGACAGGAGCGTGGCCACGTCGGGGTCAGCACGACCAGCATCGGGAGCCACCTTGTCTCTGGGCTTCGCAGCTTCTGGCTGAGGCGCTGGGGAGGAGATGGTGCCCGAGAGACGTGTGAGCCGTCTCACCTTGCATGCCGGCGGCGACTCAGTTCCCTGGGGCCCAGCCCAGTGGCTCCGGTCCCACCTCCGTTCCCTGACCCCAGGGGTAACCACAGAGACTGAGGCTGAGCTCCCACGGTGCCGCCTCTGCCTCAAGCCTCCAGGCTCCCCGACGACCTCAGAGGGTCAGCTTTCCTCTAGGATTCCAGGTCAGAGGCCCTGCCCGTGCTCACCGGTGCGCTCCCCCCCCCCGCTGAGCCGGGTCCCCTGTGCCCCCCAGGTTGCATTGTTCTATACAGCGCTGCTGTTTCCGTGAGAGGCCCGATGGCTCTGCGAGCTGTCCCTGCTCCCCTACCGGACACTGACCCCCCGAGCAGGACACACTGGTCCACTTTGCTCCTGACTGTCCCCAGGCGAGGGGTGTCTGTGGGCGAGGGCGCGTGAACTGCTCAGCCTCACATTTGACACGTGGAAGAAGGTGACGACCGCGTCGTTCGGTGGGGAGAATCAGTGGACGGAGTGAGTGACTGAGCGCGGGCGGGTGAGGACAGAGGAGGGGTATCATGTTCCGGAAGGCTCCCAGGAAGGGCAGCCTCACAGGCGTGGGGCCCGAGCGGGCTATTCTTGTCCTCATTTTGCAGGTGGAGAAACAGCTCGGCGCTCAGTGATGGGTTAGGTCCGACCCCGCACCCTCTCAGAGCCTCCTTGCTGTGACACCCACTGCCGCGGACTCTGGGAATGGGAGGCTTGTGCATGGATGGATGGATGGATGGATGGATGGATGGATGGATGGATGGATGGGAGAGAGAACTTTCAGGGCCCCACCCCGTCCCAGGCTCACCTGTGTCCTCTGCGGGCTCCCCAAGGTCCCCACTGCTGTCCTCAGGCCCCGCCCCTCTTCCTGGGCCAGCTGTCCCCAGGCTGACCCTCATTCTGTTGCTGTTGCCAATGGCCGCATCCTCGAGCAAGCAGGACTTGATGTGGATTTTCTGGGCCATGTCCTCCTTCCCCTCGGGGTGAGGTTCTAATGTGGGCATTCGAATGTCAAACGAAGATTCTGGACCAGCGGTGGTGGCAGAGACTGTGGGTTAGTCGAAGAGAGACAAGGGGAGGTCTGTGAGCAGTGGGCAGGGCCCGAGGCCAGCCCCCCAGCGCCCCAGCCTGGCTAAGCCCTGCATGGCCGGCGTCTCTGACCCCCAGCTCCCAGCTCCTCTGCACACACCGTTCGCCGCCCTGGGCTGCAGGCTCTCTGTCCCCTCCCCCGAGGTTGGCCAGCTTGGGTCCCACCTCATCCCGCTGACCTGGTCCTCCGTGCTGGCCCTGGGACTCAGCCCCCCCCCCCCGCCCCTGCCCCTCCTCCCTGCTCTCAGCGGTCCAGCGGCTCCAGGGCAACATCTCCAACTTTGGTTAAAATCTTCTCAGGGCCCAGCTCGGTCCCCAGCCCTGCTGTCCTGCTCCCGTCCCACCCAAACTTCGGAAAAGACTTGTCGGGGCTCAGCGTCACCTCCTCTTGCTCCCCAGGCTCCTTCTGTCCCCTCAGGTCACCACTGATTCCCCGTTGCAAAACCCTGTGGCGCTCCTCCAACCTCGCTGGCCTCCCCTCTTCCGGAAACTGCCTCCTGCCCCCCCCCAGGTCTCTGCCGGACCCCTCCCCCAGCCTGTCTCATCACCAGATGGGGAGGCCGGTTCCTGAGCCCTCTGGCCACCACTGACAGCATTTAGTAGGGCTCTGGGTACTGAGGTGGCTCCTGCCCTCCCCCTCCGAGATGCTGTGCCAGTCGGCCCCCTCCTCGGTCCCCGCTGCAGCCGGCCCAGCTTCTGTGGCTGCGCACCCACTGTGCCGACGGACACACTGAGGTCCCGAGGGGTGCAGTGGGGCTGGGAGCCCAAGTACTAGCTCTTAAAGCCCCACCTGCTGCACTCCAGTACAGCCTCCTGGTAGATGGAAAGGAATTTCCCATCATGCCCCTCTCCCTGCAAAGACTGGCTTAGGTTCTGTCCAGGGAGGAGCCAAAGGGGGTGGGTGGGGTACAGCAGGATGGCTGTGTGATCTCGTTACCTGGGGGGCTGACAGAGAGGCTGCTGGCAGAGGGGCTGTGGCCGGGGGCTGTGGCCTGGTCTGTCTGAAGGGTCATCTTGTTGCCGTGGCCCATTTGCACCCGTTTGAGCACAGACCTGTCTATGTGGATGTTCTGGGACCCCCAGGATCCGGCCAGGGGATCCTGAGGTGAGGCATCAGCTGGTGTTGGTGGAGGGAGGCAGAGGGGAGCCGTTAAGCATGGCAAGAAGCAGAGCAACATGACCTCTGACCCTCACCCTCTGGCCCTCCCCACACCCCCCACACAAATTCCTGACCGGACAGAGACAGGCCTCTGAATTTTTCCTGGGCACCATCGGGCACGTGGGCCCGCAGAACAGGTTGCACGGGGGTCCCCACGATTTGGGTTGTCACTGGGGTACTTAAAACCCAAGCAATGAGCACTTCCTGGGCCTCCTGGTCACCCTCAGTCCTCAGGGTCCATCAGGAGAAAGTCCCCTTTGTGTACATACAGAGGCTCAGGCCTCTGGCGCTTTGATCGGCTCAGCGTTTCTTTTCACGTGACCTTCCCGGTTCCCAAAGGTCGTGCTGCACACGCTCGAATTGTTCCGAGCGGAACGAAAGGGAGCTGGCTGTCTAGCACCCGGAAGCGGTGATCAGCTGTGCGCATGGCCGGAGTCGGGCAGGGAGAGCCCGGAGGACCGGGACTGGGCAAAGCATCATCTAGATTCTAGAGCAAAATTCCTCTTTCACAGCTGGGGAAACTGAGGCCCAGAGCAGAGAAGGGTTCTCTTGAGGGCCCAGCAAGGGTTCCAACTTTTGGGCTGATGCTCTCACTGGTGGCCCATGGCTGTACTGAGGGGTGGCCCTGTGCCCTCTCACCACAGTGCCTGGCAGGACCGTATTTCATCAAAACTAGGATGCCACCGTGAGATACATTCCGATTCCTAAGATGTCATAATGTGGGGGAAAACGGTGTCTCAGGATAAACAAAGCACCGCAAGGACTCCTTGCGACATTCTACTGAGGGGGAGTGAATTGAATTGCTTCTCATGGGAAAAATAGGGTCCCCTGGAAAGTGAGACTAAAGGTATTGGAATGAAGGGGAATCAGGAAGGGTTTGATCCAGGCATGAAGAAAGACTTCCTTGTTCTCAGGAGGCCACCAAGGAGGACCTTGGCGATCGGGAGGCCACCCTTTCTCCTCAGAGAGTTGAGTGCCCCCCTCCCCTGCGCCCGCCGACAGAGCAGCGGCCCGAGGCGCCCCTTGGGGTGTCCCTCAGAGATCTCACCGCTGTCCCAAGGGGCAGTTTGTTGCACTATGCTGTTCCAGTGTCCGATCTGGACTGCTTCAGAGTTCTCGATGGAGATGTGGTTGTTCGGTCCGTTCTGATAGATCATGACCGGATTTTTCTGGTAAATGACTGTGGAGGGCTGACTTCTTTCCGCGGGACCCTCTGCAGAATAATATCTCACTCAACCCCTTTGCACCTCTGGAGTGTTCAGGGGTTCCAAATGCCAGCTCACAGCATCCAAATCTCCTGAGGCGCTGGGAAATACTCGGGGGTGCTGAGTCCTTAGGCCCTAGGGGGGACCCAGGAACTGGCATGTTTGACAAATGCCCCGGTATCTCAGTTGACTGTCCCATGGACATCGTCACAGCAGGTCACCCTACCTGTGGTCCTCTGCTCCCCAGGGTGAATGGAGGGGCCTCCCTGCTCGCCCCGCCCTCGGCCCCTCCCCCTGAGGCTGACGCCTGCTGGCCTCTGAGTGCTCTCTGCCAAGGTGGCGGGGGGCTGTCCAGGGGCTCTTTCTGGCCCAGATCACTCTGTTTGCCTCACAAGGCATTTTGAAGAATTGAGTTTGTCACCAGTGTTTAAAATCTGGCTGCTGTCACAGTTGGGGGTCTCCGTGAGCAGGGGCCTCTGCCCCACTTTGGCCCACTGGGCAGCTAGCTGCCTGAGGCATCGCTGACTCCACAGGGAGCCACACTCCCACCCTCGTGGGCCCTGGGCTCTGGGGCCTTTGTGGGCCCTTCCTCCATTCTCAACATATTTAAGATGACCTGCTATGTCTTTGAGAGAAAGACAGATAAACCAGGCGAGTCATGATTAGCTACTCATTGTTATTCCGTTCACCTTTTTCTTCTGATTTCAAGAGAAATGAGAACATCCCCGTGGACCCGGCAGAGGCCCGGAGGCCCTGGGCCCCAAGCCTGCTGCGCCTCGTGGATAAGTCGCTCTGGGCTCCACCCTGCAGCTATCTGAGCCCCTGGTCTTCTTCAGCGACTTCACAGCTTCACGTTGGGCAAAGTGCCTACAGAAAACTGTCAGCAAACACAGGCTGAGCCCTGCACCAGGGCTGATCCAGTCAGGAGTGGGGCACCCGCTCCCAGCCTCTTGCTTTCTGCAACTACGGCCTCAAGCCCCGCCTCCAGGAAGCCCTCCCTGGTTACTCCCACCAGCATGCCCCTGCCTCCTAGAACCCCTTCCAGGGGCTGGTCAGCAGGACCACCGCGAGCCTCTGGTACGTCTGAAGGCGGAGCAGGCCGAGTGCTTAGCAGGGTGCCCAGCCAGGGCCGCGTGCTGGCCTCAGAGTCTCTCCCTCTGCCCTGCCCGGGTGCAGGAAGACGGAAGGGCTCACCTGGTTGATAGACCGCCCATGCTTTTGAATTCGGGTCAAGGTCCAACAGGTGACTTTTCCTCATGTCGTACAAGTCCGGGTTGACGTCTTTTGCTGTCTTCTTCCCCAGGAACTGGGCGATGACTAGGGCCTTACAGGGCCCTCTGGCTCTCAGAAACCCATAGATCTGTTCCTCTGGGAGGCAGGACGGCGGGGGGTTAGGAAGGACCCCCTGATTTTGAGTCTGTTCCACTGCTCAGTAGCTGAGTGACCCCCGGGCAGACCTCGCCCCTCGGTGCCCAGTCTCCCCATCTGTAAAGTGTGGACAGCAATGCACATGGGAGCCGTCCTGAGGGCGGGGGAGGGACCCAGCGCTCTGGGCAGTGCCCGCACCAGGACTTCCACGGTGAAAGCCAGCCCCCTGGAGAGGTCGGTGCTCGGGCGTTTGGCTTCTCCCCCGTGGAGGGATTGCCCCTGAGCACTTCTTGAAGCCTCTCAGTGGGGGGCAGCGTGGCCCCTGAACACTCCTGACATTTCAAGTGGCCAAGGAGAATTTGGGGGGTCAGAGGAAACGGGCCCCACATCCCAGGAGCGGAAAGGAAACCCAGATGCTTACGCTGTTGACTGAGCTGAGAACCAGGCTTCTGTGGAATGGCCACTATGTCTTGCCGGGGTCTCTCTGCTGGAGAAGGGAAGAGGGGTCAGGGGAGGCACAGGACGGGGGACTCCACTCGGCGAGGGGGGCCGCTGGCACATGCCGAGCCTCTTTCCAGCTGGCCAGCTTCCTCGCTACCGAGCACGTCTGGGAAGGGGCCGAACACTGCCTCTTACCATCCAGGTGAACCCCAGCTCCGCCTGGCCCCTTGTAAGTACCTGACAAACGTCAGCTCCTTACTCTGTGGGCTACGGACTAGATGAGGGGATCCTGGGTGATGCTAACTCGGTTCCATTATCACCGTCACTACCATTGTCATCATTACTTTCTGTTGTTGTTCTTAATACTTTATTTTGCTGAGCACCTCTTCTTGGCCAGAAAAGAAAGCCAAGCCGCGGTGAGGGGACATGACCCCCCAGGCCCCAATCCAGGCTTGTGCCTGGCCGGGATTGCTGGTGCTGGGTCCCACCCGCCCTGGGTCCCACCCGCCCCCAGGATGGCCGGTTACCGAGGCTGAGCTGGGCTGGCTCTGTGGGAACCAGCTCTCCAGCCCCAACTTCGCCTAAGCGCCACGTTGCGCGGTCAGTGAGGACCACCTGTGCCTTTGGCATCATCTGGTAGAGAACTTGGTTGAGTTTCTTCTTGGGCACTTGGCATTCCTTTGCCAGCTGGGCAGCCTTCATAGGGGAGCCAGCCTCCTTCAACACCCTCAGGATCCTCTGCTCCAGGTCTGGGAGGGGAGAGGGGGCGGGGAGAGAGCTGGGGGAGGCCCGGAGCAGGGGGGCCCACGTGGAAGGGGCCCAGGCCAGAAGAGACATCGTCAACACCGCTGTTCAGCGAGGGGCACTGGGCTGGTCAGAAATGACCTTAGCTGGACAGCCTGGTGGCCAGAGGAGGTGCCCCGGCCTTTCCGTGTCCTCTACCTGCTGTGAGTGGTTCCAAGGGCATGCTGGGCGCGGTGTCCTCAGAGCAGAGGGGCATGGAGGGACAGGAGGGGGAGGGGAGGGCAGATCTGCCCCATCCCTTCAAACCCCACCCTCCTCTTGGACCCCCACCCCCGTCTGTGGTGTGGCTTGTCCTAGACACACTGTTCCTGGTTCTCTCAAATCCCCCCCCTCGATCCCCCAAAGCCAGCCAGCTGCTCTCCGGGGAGTGCGGGACGGGGTACAGGAGCACCGGGTGCAGAAGCCCATCTCCGGGGGACACTGGCCCCCAGGAACCCCAAGGGAAATGCAAAGCAGGGCCTTCTCCGGGAGGTCTGGGTCCTCGTCCAGGGTGGTGGCCTTATCCGATCCTTTGCCTTCTGGCTGTTCCCAGGTTCCTTGGTGGCAGTGGGGTGGGGAAGGGACAGCCCAGTTCCGGACTCTGCAGCGGGGCTGCGGTGCCTTCGCGGTCAGAGTGCTGAGGTCCGTGCCCGGCAGGTGAGGTGCAATCAGGATCCCCGGGGTGCTCACCCCTGCACCCACCTGATTGTCCCCCACAGTCATCTGCCACTGGAAATCCTCAAGCAATCAACCACACACTCGACTTTGCTTCGTCCTGAGAAGAGTTGATTCTTGGTGGTCCTGGCCCGGAGCCTCCTCCCGCCCTCCTCCACCTCCCCGGCGTCCCCGGAGCAGCAAGGAAGCTGCGTCCTCCAGCGAAGGGGAAGTGGAGAGAGGGACGAGGCGTGAGTGACACGTGGACAAGGGGAGGAGAGCCCACCAGGGAAGAAGTGAACAGCGGTTGCCGAGTGCCCTTGACTGGTACCTACTTGCCCCTTGGGGAAGTGTGACAGGAACCTGGAAACCAGCCGAGCCTGGGCCACACCCTCCCCTCCCCCGTCCCCAGCACACCCCTCTTTTCTTCCTTTTTCTTCTTTGAGGCTAGTTTCCTGGGTGTGAGCCCCAGTTCTGCTACCTAGAGCAGTGTGACCTTTCTGTGCCTCAGTCTCTCTATCTGTGAAGTGGGGGTAATAGCAGCTACTTCAAAGACGGTGGTGAGGATGTGAGTTATAACAATAACAACAACAAAACCACAAAACCCCAGCCACAGCCTCAGCCCCCAGCCCCCAGCCCCCAGCCCCCAGGGGTGGCCTGGACCGCAGCCATCGCTCAGTACGGGGCCACCCCCACCGTGTCCTCCCAGGAGTGAAGTGTGGTCAGAGGGAGAGCGCAGCAGGGGGAATGTGTACCTCTGAGCAGAGCAACTGCTATTTCTCAAAAGGAATGTGACGACACACCCAGCCCCCAGCGTTGCCGGAGGCCCTGAGTCATTTTAGCTCCCAGGGCCTCGGCGAGCACACGTGGAACATGGGAACAGCACAGTGCCCCTCGCTGAGGTGATGGTGAAATGCATGGCGAGCATGGTGCCCGGTGCCCAGGGCACTGTCCCTGCTATTATCTGGGGTGAGCAAAGGAGAGCCAGCCCCCCGGCCCCCCACGTCCATCCCCGCTGTTCCTGGGAGGGGAAAGTACCTGTCTCGTCTGGGTCCACAGACGCCTGGGCCATGCTAACAGCAGCTGCTAGGAGTCCCGGGAGACTTGGGGGTGCAGTGGCTGTCTCCTGTCCTGTGGCCTCGTGAGGGTGGGCTGGATCGAGGCTGGGTGTCCCCGCGTGGCTGAACCTCGGTCTCAGGCAGATGTGATGGGGGCCAGCTTTATGGGCCAGCTGTCAGCTGTTCACACCCCGGAAACAGAGGTCTAGGGAGCCCAGACGTTCAGTGTTGTGGAGAAAGGAAAGTGAAACTTCTGTGTGTTGCTTTAGAAAGAAACGAACTTGAAAGTAGAATTGATGAGCAAGAGGGAGTGGACTAGAGGTTGGCAGGGAAGAGCTGAGCAGCTCCCAGGTGCCCATCGATGCCTACCCTGACCACCCACATGGAGGCTAGGGCACCTGGGTGAGTGGATGGTGCCCATGACCCTGTGTGCTTCCAAATGACAACTCTCTTTAATGAGCACCTATTGTGTGCTTTCAAATCTCATGTGCCTCCCTAACTCAGCTACAGGGCACGGACTAGTACTGGCCTCTTCTCAGAGGGGAAACTGAGGCTCCGGCCAGTGAGGAAACTTGTCCAAGGCCACAGAAATGCTTGGGTTTTAACCCAGCCCCCTCCCCCCCCCATTTACTGGCTGTGTGACCTTGGGCACATGATCTCGCCTCTCTGTGCCCCCATTTACTTCCAGTGTTATTTACAGTCATGAGCACAATCGGGTACCCACGCGTTTCAGGGGAAGAACCCCATCACTTTCATAAGTGACCCCCAAGCAGTTCAGAACCACTGCTCTTTTTCAGGTACTAGAGGGGAAACTGAGGCATGCAGAAATGAAAAGCATTATGCGAGGCAGCCAAGAGGATCAAGAACTCAACTCAGGAAGCGCCTGGGCTCGAGGTCCCAGCGGCAGAGGCCTGGGCGGGCCAGCAGATGTCCGTGCTCCCTTGGGGGACACTCTCCGGGCAGCATTTCTGCAAAGGGTTACGAGCAGCGACAGCAGCGAAGGAAAAGGGTCCCAGCGTCTTGTGGAGAGGCCCTGATGTCCAGTCCACCACGAGGTCAGTTATATTGGAACCTCTGGGGGCAGGGCCCAGCATCCCAGGTGATGCCGTTGACACGTTGCGACAGTGCAAAGTTTGATCACTCGATAAAACCAGAAAACCACTCGGCCAGTGTGGCTCAGGGGACTGAGCGTCGTTCCGTGGACTGAGAGGTCCCGGTTCGATTCCTGGTCAGGGCACATGCCTGGGTTTTGGGTTCGATCCCCAGTGGGGGGCGTGCAGGAGGCAGCTGATCAGTGTCTCTCTCTTACATGGATGTTTCTCTCTCTCTCTCCTTTCCTCTCTCTCTAAAAAAATCAATACAAACATATTTTTAAAATAAACAAACAGGAAACCACAATGATGCTTTTGTTCCCTGTTGATGCAAAACCGAAGTAACCTGTATCTCTGTATGAACTGGCAGTATTAATTTTAAACGCAGGGTGGGGAGGCTGCGGGTGTTTAAGATTGTGGAAGACGCCTTGTCGGGACTGGCCACCAGGTGGCACCCGCTCACCGACCTGGGCGCCGGCCCTGCTCCCTCTGATTGAAGGGCAACCTCCCACCCAACATCTCCCCAGGGAAACCCGAGTCCATCTGGCCCAACCTCGGCTTCTCCCCCACCCTCCCTGGCCTCTCGGGCTCCTTAACTCCATCCCTGGGTGCTGCTCACCTCTTAGTGTAGGAGCACCAAGCCGGGGCCTTGACCCAGGTGCCTGGCCTGGTGGGCTTGCAGGTCCGGCTGAGGGGCACAAGCTGCAACCTGAGGGTCAGGTGGGCTTCTGGAAGGACCACTTGTGTCTCAGAGATGAAGCCTGGCACTCTCGTGGCCATCGGGCCATGTTTGGATGGCCCCCTCCTAGCCCCAGTGCATGTGGCCGCCACCCTGGCTCCGAGTGGTCCCCAGGAAGGTGCGGCAGGAACCCCTGTGCTGGGAAGCCGGGCGCCCGGGAGGGGCTGCCAGGACAAGGGTCCCCCCGCTTCCTCCCCAGGGCAGGCCCTGCTTCGGGCTGCGGCTCCCAGCCTGCCCGAGCCTCCGCGTCTTCGTCTATAAAACAGCAACAATCAAGAAGAAAGACACGTCCACAGGACACTTAGTGGGTTCTCGGAAGTTAAGAATGTGTGGGATGCAGCTCTGCGACATAGCCGTAGGCACTGGGCACAAGGAAGACGGCGAAAGAGAAAGAAAAGAACAATGTGCCGTGGGTGGGTTCCACCTCGCCTGGCACTGCAGGGCACGGCGGGAATGCGTGGGGCCACGGACCTGCGGGAACTCTCCCCACACTGAGCGGGTGCTCACGTCTCAAGAGTTGGATGCTCTTTTATTCCTCTTCTCAGTTTAAGAGATTTTCAGGGTAAATTTGACTTTAAAGATGGTCTTTACCCCAAATATCAGAGGCTTAACCAATCCAAATGTTTCCTTCCTTCCTTCCTTCCTTCCTTCCTTCCTTCCTTCCTTCCTTCCTTCCTTCCTTCCTCCTCAAACAGTCGGATAGGTGGCCCAGGTGTCGTGGGGCACACCGTGGTGTTGCAACCCAGGCCCCTCCTATCTTGTGGCTCTGCCGTTTGTGGCCCTTGTTTGAGGTTGGCCTTGTGTTCTGGGATGGCTGCCTGAGCTCCAGCCTTCACATCGGAGTTCTTTGCAGCAGGAAGGAGAAAAGGGGAGGAGAGCCTGTCGCTCCCTTTTAAGAACACTTGCAAGTTGCACACACCCCATCAGCATCCGCTCGTCTCGTGTCCGGCAAGGGAGGCTGGGAAGGACGCTCTTTATTCTGGGCCGCGTTGTACCTGGCTTAAAGTGGGGATTTGGGTACTTAAAAATGTGGGACAACAGATGTTGGGGAGTACCTACCTGTCCCTTCCACTGAGAGGCTCCGCTGTTCCTCTGGGGAAGGAACGGGGGTACCTCCGCTGTGCCTGTGCGTATGGCCGCCCACGGCACCTGTGCATTAATCAGGTCCGAGCCTGAGTTCAAGGGCAGCGTCCACTCGCAGAGCCTGCTGTCCGGTGTGGAAGGCACAGGGGGAGAGGCAGGGACGCCGGGGCCCCCTTCCTCCGCCGGGGAGCGGTGTCAGCGGCCACAGGAGATCCCAGAGGGCACCCTGCCTGCTGAGCCCAATCGCTTTTGCTCCGAAAAGCAGAGTCCTTTTCTGTGGCTTGTGTTTTTCTGGAAACTATTAGAAGTCTCCGCCCAAACCAGATGATAATGACATGTCACTGATCTCGAGTCTTTCGAGTTCTCCCTCTCTCTCTTTTAAAAGATATTTTTACCACACTCTGTGTTGGCGAAACCGGCTCCTTTCTCTCCGGCAGCCTGGATGCTATTCTCACGTTTCCTCTGAGGAGTCCTCCCGGGGGTGAGAGTGGAAAGGTCAGAAGGCACCCAGTGTGGAGAGTACCATGTCTCTGGTCAAGGGCCAAGTCGGGGAACTGGAGGTGGCCAGAGAGGGATGGGAAGTGCACAGGTCGCAGGAGCTGGCAGAGGGCGGAGAGAAACCAAGACCAGCCGAGCTGCAGCGTCCAAGGCTCCGTCCGTCCGTCCGTCCGTCCGTCAGTCCGCTGCTCTTCAAGGCAGAGCTGGGTCATCGCGTCCCCTGGAGCCAGGCCTGGGGCTCTGGACCTGGCACCCCCGCCTTTGAGCTCTGTGCCCGGAGCGAGCCCCTCCTCATTCTGAGGCTCAGAGGTGGGGTGGTCGCCAAGGTTAAGGAGATCTTGCCCTGAGGTGTTCAGAGCACAGAGCATGTGCTCAGTGAACAGGAGCCGTCGTGTCCGCATTGTAGGACCTCCAACCGTCCTCTCCGAGAGCAGTCCCAGCCGGTCACTCACCAAATCATTTCTTAATCCCAGGCCACATGGAGCCTGGCAGGGAAGGGGGAGCAGGAGGAAGGCCCCCTCCCTGCTTCCTGGCTCCGCTTCCCACTCCGGCTGCAGAAGGGGCCATAGTGCCCAATCCAGGGACAGACAAGTGGTTCAGGCCAAGTCCTGGGTTGCCCCACCCCCACTCTCCGCAGTGCCGGCCTGGAAAGGGGACCAGGGCCAGTGGTGCAGAGTTAGGGAGCTGCACGGGGCCAGGGAATTAGCTGTGCTAGTAACTTGAGATTTTTCTCAGGGACAAAGGAAGGGCAACTGGAGGATTTTCACCCAAGCAAAATGGGAATTTGGAAAGGGGGTCCTGGGTGCGGGAGAACGGCGGAGGAGGTGGGCCAGGGAGGGGGATGTGGCCAGCACCGGGCTGTTCTTATACCTTCCCCCACCAGCTCTTGTTGGGAGGTCCTTGCCCTCACCCCAACAAATAAATTGGAATGAATTTCCATCTAACTTATATTTTTATAATCAAACGATATTAAAAAAAAATCATTTCACTTCCAAAATTATTTGCCTACAAGAAATTCATTTAATTACAATTGTCCACAAATTCTTCACCGCGTGTCTTGGGAATTCTCTCAAAGTGAGATGATTTCACTTGTAAATTTGTTTTAAATGTAATTAAGTGTAATGAAAGTTTTATGATTAAATGGAACACTTAATGAACTTGACATGTTAGGTTTTCTAGACTTTTAAACATTTTTAATGTTTTATTGATTTTTTTTTAATTTTTAGAGAGAGAGGAAGGGAGAGAGAGAGGAACATTGATATGAGAGAGAAACATGAAGCAGTTGCCTCCTGCACGCCCCCCACTGGGGATCAAGCCCCCAGTGACCAGGAATCGAACCGGGACCTCTCAGTCCACGAGAGGACGCTCCATCCACTGAGCACACTGGCCGGGCAGGTTGTCTAGACGTTTAATTAAACATGTCTGGGTTCTGATTTCGCTAGTCTTCCCCCTGCATTTTGGAACACAAACATTTCCAAAGACTTCTGGAGCCTGAGTGCTAAGACTTCCACGCCCAGAAGGTAAAAGGTGAAATGGGAGCCACACATGGTAAGAGAGAGGGGTCCCGGGGCTGTGGCCCGAGTGTGTGGGGTGTGCTCCAGAGGAGGGAGGATTTGAATCTGGAGCAAGTAACCGCAGAGCCAGCCCTGGACGGTCCTGCCCGGTGGCATCCCTGCTCACCCCTGCAGAGAGCAGGCGGGAGGAAGAACCTAACTCCGTGAACGTAAAAACCCGTTTTTCAACTGCTCATTCAATCAAGTTCGATGCTTTTAAAGACAAATTTAATTATTTCGAGCCCAGTGAAAGCCTTTTAATAAGCTGAACATGGTTCCTGCCCTCCGCCTTCAGGGTAACCAGTCGCGCCAGGGGGTGCACAGAGGGCGGGGAGAGGGAGATGCGGGGGGGGGGCAGCGGGGTCCCATCGGGCATACGAGCACACACACGCGTGCACACGAGTGCCCACGTACACACACACGTGCACACACGGATGGGCATTTGTTTCCTACATTGATTTGCACATTCAAACCCATCATTTGTTCCAAGCCATCGGAGTGTGAAGCTTTTTATAATATTTTGTTTTATTTTTAGAAACAGTTCTCCTTCTTGGGGACAACTGTACAAAGTGTAAAAGAAAACGCGAAGCCGACTTGGCAGACTCCGGCGTGTTCTGTCTCCCTCGCTGGCTCGCACATCCGTCCGCACTCGCACGTTCCGTCTCCGCCGGCGACAGGAAGCCAGACACGCTGACACGATCTCAACAAATAGCAGCGCAGAGCCAGCTGAAGGGCTGGTGCGGGTGCCCCCCCCCCCCCCACGCGCGGCGCGAAGGAGGCGGCGGGGGCTGGCGGGGCTCGGCTTGCGGTGCATGAACAGCTCCGTCGTTAATGCATTGACTGCCCAGTGTCCTGCCATCTGCTGTTTTTAGCTGACTAGCACTCAGCCCCCTTCTGGTAAAATCACCCTGGTTTTCCTTTTTTTAATTTATTGATTTGAAACAGACAGACAGTGATGTGCTGTTCCCCTTGTTTCTGCGCTCATTGGTTGATGTGGCCTGACTGGAGATTAAACACCAAGCCTTGGGGTATCCAGAGGGCGCTCTAACCAGCTGAACTCCCCAGCCAGGACTCCCGGTTTCCCTTTGGGGGATCCCCTCTCCCCCTTCTCAATCCCTGTGGATGGAAGGGAGCTGACCACACCTCCAGGTCCAGGGCAGGGCCTGTGACCCGCACCTGGCCCATCAGAGCACTCTCTTCTTGTGGCTGCAGTGATTGGTCGGTGGATGGGCACATGACCTAAGCCAAGCCAGTGGGATTTAATTCTGGGACTTTTGGGGGGACAATGGGAAACAAGCATCTTCTCGTTTGGTTTAGAGCTTTCAGAAATGATCCAGGTGAGACAGGAGAGGAGAAGCTGCTTGAAAGGGAAAGCAGGAGACAGATGAGACTTCTGAAGGTTGGGACAGACACCTTCCTAACCGCATGCGCACGTCTGTACCTGGTGGCGTGTGATCTCGCCCAGCTCCGTTGCTTTGCTCTTCGGTTGTGGAAATCGACCGTTCAGACCTAACAAACAAGTGCGGCAGGGTTGCAGGTTTGCTACGATGATTAAAAAGCAGCTGCCTTCTCATAGACTAGCAATTGGAGAGTCAGAAATAAAATCTGGAAAACAATTCCGTTTACAGAAGGATCAAAAAGAACAAATTACTTAGAAATAAGTTTAGCAAAAACAAACAGACTCACAAAAACCCATGCAAGACGCGCACACTGAGGGCAGCAGAAGGTCACAGAAAGGAAGCGAGATAAGTTCTACATCGATGGAAAGGCCCCCTGCGCTCATGGCTCAGGACACTTGCTGTGGCTGAGACAGCCGCCGCCCCCACACTGCTCTACCCATCCGGTGTCATTCTTACTGACATCTCAGCTGGCTGCTTTGTAGAAATTGAAAAGCTGACCCTCAGATTCTTAAGGGTCCCAGAATATGCAAAAACAATCTTGACACTAACAGAACTGGAGGGTAGACACCTCTTGAAAGTCCCTGCACAGTTACAGTAAGAAGGACTGTGCAGAGCTGACGTCAGGGGAGACACCGCTCAGTGAGGTCCGGAAATAGACCCACACCGCCCACGCCACCGTGGTAGATCGATCCTCGACCAGGGTGCCAAGGCGATTTAACAGGGGAAAGAAGAGTCTTTTCAACAAAGGAAGCAAAGGACATGGGACATCCACCTTATGCCAAATACAAAAATTAACTCAAAACAGACTGAAGACCTAAAGAGAAGAGCTAGCCCTAGAAACCTCTTAAGAGGAAACCTTGGGTTTGGGCAATGGTTCCTTAAATATAACACCAGAAAACCCAAGAGACAGACTAAGAAATACATAAATAAATAAATAAATAAATAAACTGGACTTCGTGAAAATTAAAACATTTTGTGCTTCAAAGAACACGCTAAAGAAGGTGAAAAGACAACATAAAGAATGGGAGAGATTTTTCTGCAAACTATATACCTAGTTGCGATCTAGTATCCAGAACATACATATTAGAACTCAACAATAAAAAAGAAAAATCACCCAAATAAGAAAATGGGCAAAGGGCCCTGGGTTGGCTCAGTCGGTTGGCGTGCCGTCCCCGCACACCGAAAGGTCTCGGGTTGGATTCCCGGTCAGGGCGCATATCCAGGTCGATGTGAATAGACATTGCCCCAAAGAAGAGAGGCAGGGGTTCGACAAGCAGGTGAACATGTGCCCACCGTCGTTCAACATCAAGGAAATGCAAACCGAACCACGGTGAGATAGCACCTCACACCCACCAGGACGGTGCAGACATGCTGGAACTAGAGAGAGGTGAGGGTTGCACAAGTCTGTGCCTGGATAGTAGTGATTTCGTAAAGGTAAACAGCACATGGTGGTGAGGAAGTGGGGAAATCGGGGCCCTCACACAGTGCTGTTAGAATGTGAATTGGGCCCTGGCCGGTTTGGCTCAGCGGTTAGAGCATTGGCCTGCGGTCTACAGAGACCCGGGTTCGGTTCCCGCTAAGGGCATGTACTTCGGCTGTAGTTTGTCCCCGGCCCTGGTCAGGTCGTGCGGGTGGCGGCCACTCGATGTGTCCCTTTCACTTCGATGTTTCTCTCTCTCTCTTCCTCTCTCTCCCTCCCACTCTATCTGAACAAAATATCGAAAAATGTCCTCGGGTGAGGATAAAAAAAAAAAAGAATGTGAATTGGCACTGCGGATGAGGAAGGCAGCCTGGTGGTTCCTCAAGCAATTAAATAGAAATTGCCACATGATGAAGCTAATTAGCCCCTCTTCGAGGTCTACATCCGAGAGAAATGAAAACGTATATCCGTACAAAGCCTCGTACGTGAATATTCAGAGCAGCATTACTCATACTAGCCCAATGTGGAGACTGCCCGTGTTCACCAACCGGTGCAGGGATGAACAACGGGAACAATGTGTCCACACGATGGAATGTTACTCAACCGAAAAGAATACATTGATGCTTGCTCCAACCTGAGTGAACCTTGAAAAACATTATGCTAAGTAACAGAAACCAGACGCATAATATAAGAAAAAGATCACATACTGTATGACTCCACTTATAAATGTTTCAAGTTGGCAAATCCATGGAAACAGAAAGTGGATCATTGGTTGCCAGGTGTGTGTGTGGGGGGGAAGGGGGGTGTTCATCGAGGATGGTGCAAACGTCCTGGAATCAGATAGTGGGGATGGTTGTGCAACTTTGTGCCTATACCAAAACCCACTGAATTGTGCGTTTAAAAAGATGAATTGTATGGTATATAAGTTTTATCTCAATTTTTAAAATTAGAAACGATCCAGGGAACTTGTTTCGGTTCTGACACGAAAACAGCCTGGAAGTCATCACGCCTATCCTCACAAGGAGAGACGGCGGACAAACAGGAAATCGGTGTTTCCTTAACCTGCTAGAGAGCTGAGACCACAGACAAACCTCCACCCTGAAACCCGAGGACCGCGGAACCCAGCGTCACAGCGGAGCTGCGTCCCCGGCGCAGGCGGGGTGCTGCTGGCCCACGATGGGTGTGCGATGCCTGCTTATTGGATCGGCTCTACATGGAGCCTTCGGCCCTTTTCCTGGCCACCTTCTGATCACCCGTGTGATGTTCCTAATCATTTCCTGGGTGCCCCCGCTCCCTATCAGCCACACCCAGCACCCTTCCTGGCCGCCCACCATGCAGGGTGTGAGGGGCTCAGCCCCGCCTCCAGGCTCAGCCCCGCTTCTCTGGTCTGTGCAGGAGCCGGCCGGGTCCCCTGGTGGCCTGTGTTCAAGCAGGTACCTGCGTCACCTCCCCTTCCTTTTCTCCTCACTCTCTCAGCTCAGTGACCCAGCCTTTGACGAACCTCCCTCTCGCTTCTAACAGTCCACTCTTGCCCTCACCGCACGGTGCCGTGGTCCCAGGTGAGTTCTTTCAGGCCTGGTACCCCCAGCAGCCTCCTCCGCACGCAAACGAGCAGCCGCCTTCTGCCGATGACTTAGCATCGCGCTTGTAACCCAACAGATGCTCAAACACGCCGGCTGCTCTCAGCTCAGTCATTAAACTGGTCGATGTGGCGATACTGCTTCGGCTGTTCTCAGAGAGGGGTGGGGGGGATCTCCCTTCCACTAGAACCCGACTCCCCCACCTGGCTGAGAAAGGCCCTGTTCTGCCCCGGCTCCCTGGGGAGGTGAGCTAGCTGTGTGATCCAGAAGCTCCCAGGAGCATTTGATTCTATGCAAACCCATCAACCCATTCCACAGATGAGGTGGCTGAGGGTCAGCAAGGGAGGCACTCGGGCTCCGGAGCCCACCTGCTCTTGGCACTGAGGCGCCAGGAGCTCCGTGGCTTCTCCGAGTCTGAAAGCTCAGGTTTCTGTGCCCCAGGGAGGGGGAGCAGGCAGTGCGGGCTGAGCTCTGCCCCTGTGCAGCGTGAGAGTTCAGGAAACCTTGGGACTGAGGCCAAACTGGTCAGTGCTGCGGGTTATGGACTCTGTTCAGGCTGATTTGTTTGTTTGCTTTTCTGTTAATCCTCACCCAAGGAGATTTTTTTCCATGGATTTTGAGAGTGGAAGAGAGACAGAGAGAAACATCGATGTGACACACATATCAATTGCCTCCTGCACAGATCCTGACTGGGGCCGGGATGAAATCTGCAACCCAGGTAGGTGCCCGACTGGGAATCAGACCCTCAACCCTTCAGTGTGGGCTGATGCTCTAACCACGGAGCCACACCGGCCAGGGCTAGGCTGATTTTTTAAAAAATGTGTATCAAACATTAAAGAGAAGTAAACACATTTCTGTCATGGGCACTGTGAGTGTCTTACTCAGACCCCCTGGGATCCCTTTCAGGGTTCTGTGGCTCATTCCTGCTGGTCCTCTTCCCAACTCCCCAAATGGTGTCCCCTGCGAGACAACCGTGACCATCCCTGCAGACGGGCATGTCTCAGAGTTTAATTCTGTAAGAGCCCTACCTCAGTTTCTTTCCTGCAGACCTTATCAGGACCTCCGTCATGCTATGGTGGTGTATGCTTTTCCAAGGAGGAAAAACAGACAATGTCTTGGAGATTCTTTTAACTCCAATACCAGCTCTCGTTAAAACCACCTCCCTGAGCAAGTGTTGGCTCCGGGCTCCTGCCCTTGACAGAGGACTTGGTCAAGGTCACACCGCAGCTCCGTGGGGTCCTGGCGTTGCTGCTGAGGGTGGTGGGGGCAGAGGAGCGACCAAAGAAATACAACAGCCTCATTCCAAAGAATTGTAAAATTTATTGTATAAGTCTTGCAGCTTTTCAGAATGTCATCATTGCACTAATGATTATGATACACAAGCGATTTCATCAGGCCTGTGGACTGGCATCCAAACAGTCTAACGCAGCAGCGACGTGGGCCCTGCACGCGGCGTGCCACGGAAGGGTTACAGTTCAACAGAACCGGGACACGGGTGGCAGAGGGGGCGAGTGGACGCGAGAGCAGCAGGTGAGCGCCGCGCGGCAGGCCACCAGGGGGCGGGCAGGCGAACAGGAGCGTGGCGTCCTTCAGCCCTATGGGGACACACAACTTGAAGCGCGGATTTCGGGGTTCAAAATCTCTTTCCTTATATCATTGGGGTGTTTTAAGGATCCGGAAGGTTTGTGTTGCACGTAGAGAAAAGAAATCTCTGAAACGTACCGTGCAGAAGACGGACAAGGACAGGGAACGGATTTGGCGCTCGCCGGGTGGAACATTAGTCACTTTCAGCTCTTTGCACAAACACTGGGCTTTGGGGGAACACGATGGCTCTTAGTGGACTTAGCGAGAAGGGGGGCGGGGGACATGACGATTGACAAGCAGGAAAACAATGAACATTACAGAAAGCTGAGCTCTGCCCCCTTTTCTGAGCCCAACCTGGTCCCCCTCCAACCAGCCACTTCTGAAGACCCCCCAACTCTCTACTGGAAACAGGGGGCCTCTTGAGGGGTGCTCAAAGGATTTGCAAAGACAATGGCATGAAAGCCAACAGCTAGAGGACAGAGTGCGCCACCCTCCAGCTCTGAGGTCCACAGAGAAACCAAGAGCTACGGCGGTAACTTCCAGAAACACACAGCACTGGTTTGCTCGAGGTGCTCGGCCATGTACTTCCTGCTGGGCATGCAGCCCAGGGACGTGGCACGGTGGCCTGGACCGCAAGACGGGGGTGTGGCCAGAGGGACGTGTCTGCCCTCAAACCAGCTGAGGTCAGCTACCCTCCAGCTTCCTTCTGACTCAGAATACACAGCCGATCCGGACCACGCCACCAGCAACAAGGTTCAGAGTTTGGCTCGGGGACCCCGGGGCTGCTGCAGGCTGGCTTTTGGCTGATGCTACTCACACAAATGAGGTCCACTTCTAGGCTTTCGGCCCCGGTGGGCAGTAAGCACAGTGCTTGCCAAGGGAGACTGGGGGCAGGAGGGGACCTGACCAAAGGAGGTGCGTGCAGGTGGGACGGCAGAGGGCGGTGGGGACGTCAGAAAGGAAGCAGCAGCCCTTTGCGGACAGAGTGGGAAGGCCAGTCCCGGGTGGGCCGGGCAGCGTCCGGGACGCCGGGCTGGTGACCAGAGCCGAATGCTTCCTCAGTAAGGCACTAGGGCGGTCCTCCACAGAAAGACACGCCTTTAAAAATGTTATTTACAAATGTGTCCCTGTACCTTTTAGGACAGACTATCACTGACTTCTCTGCACGAACTTGGAAAAGAATCCTCTTTGAGGGGAACCGATTTCAGGAGGCAGGTTTTATCGTTACGGTGCTGCCAGGCTGGTCAGGGGACACTCAGACGACCCGCTCACCTGGGGGTCCCTGTGTTCTTAAATGTATATATAAATAGAGTTCACATGGTCAGAACTTCAAAACTGTTATCAGGTCTGTTTTTCAAGTAATAAAAAAGTTGCTTAGAAACACTGGTTATTGCCTCATACCCTTCTCTTCGTCAGTGGGCTAGTTGGCATCTGGTTGAAAATGGGGTGAGGGGCTGCTCTTCCGGCTGGGGGTCACCCACCCACGAATATTAGCAAGTCCTCACTGGGAGGAGGATCTCCTGCTCCGGCCACTGTCCTCACTGGAGGCCAAGGGACCCCACCGCACATGCCTGCACACAGGTGCCCACGCGTGCCCCTTCACCTGCACGCGCCAACGAGGGGGCTCGCCACACCCACATCTGCTCAGTAAAACCCTGGGACACAAGGGTCCTGTCTCAGAAGGAGGCTGTGAAAACACGCGGGAAGAAGCCCGGAGCAGGGCTGTCTCCGGGAGGAAGTGGGGGTGTGGCCTCGTCCTCCGGGGGTCCCTTTCTCAGCTCTGGTCCTCCGTGCATTGGCGGGTGAGGTGAGCATCGACAGGTAGAGAGAAAGACGGGGGCGAGGTCATACTCCTCATCCTCTGGGCCTTTCCGATGTGCCCCTGGACTGCGCTGACCTCGCCCACAAAGTCTAGAGCCACCGCCCAATTCTGCACAAGCCGTCTGCGCCCCCTGGCGTGTCCGCAGGAACCCTCAGCCCCTGCCTAGGGGGACCTTCATGATAAAAAAAAAAAAAAATAGGAGGAAAAACTATAATTCCTTCAGTAACAAAGTTTATTTTCATTTGGGGTAAGGCAAAGCCACCACCTGGAACTCAGAGCCTCGAATCACTTGCCCGGCTCGGGTGATTCCAAGGCTGTTCTGACCCGGAGGGGAGAAAAGCGTCCCCTCCGGGAGGGAATGTGTAACGAGGTAAGAACCTATCACTAGATGCGGCTTCCCCTCTGCAGGGAAGGGCCCGAGGCCTCTCCAGACTCCGCGCGCCCGCCGCGCGCCCACCTCGCCGGACGTCGGAACCCCCTTTTCTCCCTTCGAGTCTCCACAGACGTGGTAGAAGTTCCCATCAAACAAGCACTGACATATTTATATTTAAAAATAGTGCAAAAGCTCAACATTTATATAAATAACTCTAAACCCCTGCTTTGTCCTTGTTTTCTTCACAAGGTGATACCTTTCCGAGTCGACACTCCGAAACGGCCACGTTCTCTTCTGCTTCAGAAAACAACGGTGTGGTGTTCGTTTGCTTTTTTTTTAATAGGACTCTCTTCTAATACAAAAATACTCCTGCCCTCGTACATACAGTTTCTCTTACTTTATATATATTTATATATATATAATATTGCAGATCTTTAAACAAAGGTTTTGTGCAAATATGTTTTTAAAGTTAAGTGAAATCGTCATAAACAAGAGGAAGGACGCCTTCACGAAGCTCAACTACGAACAGAAAAGACTAGGGGAGAATTTTTTTTTTTTTCTCTTTTGCCTTCAAGACACGGCTCAACAAAGAAACATGTTTGTTTGTTTGTT
The DNA here is from genome assembly GCF_014108415.1 of Molossus molossus. Lineage (NCBI taxonomy): Eukaryota > Metazoa > Chordata > Mammalia > Chiroptera > Molossidae > Molossus > Molossus molossus. The sequence goes on along the minus strand of NW_023425399.1, from coordinate 3,728,587 downwards.
TGTTTTGCAAGCTTCCTTAGCTTGAGCATTCAGACCAGACAGAACATGTAAGTATTTATACACAGAGAGGGGGGGGGGTGGTGATGCGCGTCTCCCTGTGTGCCCCGCACCTTCCTCTCTCTTCTTCGAAGTGCGGAGTGTTTTGCCGTTTACGCACCGCTGTCCGGCCCGGCGCCCGGGACCCCTAGAGAGGGTGTCCCTTCTGTTTCTCCTTCTCCTGGCTCCACGTGGCCGTGCTCTCCAGGGGCGCGAGGTGTGCGTGGTGGAGCCGGGTGCCCTCCAGCAAGGAGGGCGGCCCGCTGCTTTGCTGGTGCTGGAAGGCGGCGGACCCGGGGTAGTGCCCAATGACTTCGCTGTAGGTGGGGGGCGGCCCCTCCATGCGCCCGCCGCCCCCGTAGCAAGTAGCGCTGATGCCGGAGTTACTGCTGGGGGGACAGGGGCCACCCAACATGGCACTGTCCATCAGGTCGCTGTCGAAGATGGTTCTGTTCGGGGGCGCACGCACCGACTCCCGGTTCAGCTCCAGCTGCTGCTCCGGGTCCCGCAGCTGGAGGGTGCAGGGGCCCTGGTAGGGTGGCGGCTCCTCCCCGTCCGACAGAGAGATGGTGGGGGGCAGGTCTATCTCGTGCTGCAGGTAGGGGTACGTGGGCTGGAAGCGGTGGAAGCGGTCCCGCTGGGTGAAGGGGGGCACGGCCAGGCGGTCCGTGGGTCTCGGTGGGGCGTAGACCTGTGGCTGGAGGGAGCAGAGCTGAGTGAGGCCCCCCGAAGCAGGGGCGGGGGCAAGGGTGCCGCGGGGGGCTCTGCTCTCCGGGTTAAGTGGACAGAGGGCCGCAGGGCAGGCAGGAGGATCCCCCGGGAGCCCTGGGTGGGAACATCATCCGAGTTGAAGGGGGGCAGCCTGCTGGTGGCAGACACTGTGGGCTGCTCCCTGGGGTGGGGAGCGTATCCTGTCCCGCAGGGAGGAGCCAGGCCACCCAGCACATTTCTCCAAAGACGGCAGAGTGTGAGCCCTGAGCGGCCACACTGCTCCCGCCCGGGGAAGGGGACCTGCTGGGCTGGGAGCCTCTGGGTCCACTAAAGCAGTGTTGGGGGCAGGTGTGGGGGGGGACAGGGGAAGGGAGCCGGCGACGGCGCTGGGGCTCACCTCTGGGATCCCGCTGCCTGACACGGTGCTCTCCGAGGGCCAGAGGCATCCTTCCTGTACGGGGGGAGAGGCAGGTGAGCGGGAAGACGGACAGAGCCGAGGCCAAGGGTCCGCCCAGCTCTGGCCCTGAGGTCCCCACTGGAAATGAGACCCTGCACTGTCCACTTCCCTCCATCCGCACCCACTGCCCGGGCCCGGCCCCGGACACCTCTCAGGCACCGTCTCTGGCTCCCTCTCTGCCCCTGAAGAGGCACCTTCTACACTTTCCAAAACATACAGCCGATTCGAGGGCGCGTCTCGGAACCTGCCAGGGCCTCCTGCAGACCTCAGAATAAATCCAAAGTAACGCGTGAACTGGCTAAGAAGCCTGGCCTGACCCAGCGCTCCTGGCCCTGACTGCCCCTTCCTGGCTGCGCCACCTTGGTCAGGTTACTGATTTCCAGAACTCAAGGACTGGAACACAAAAGCCATGGGGGGAGCACGTGGCCCTCGGTGAGCTTATGAAAATGCTGGGTGCCATCACCACGCTCTCTCCAGCCATGCTGACTGCTGTCTGGTGCATCGCGGTGCTAACTGTGCACCTCAGGGCCTTTGCACTGACAACCCCACTGCATGGCCAACTCCTTGCTGGTTTTTGTTATCCTCACCTGAGAACACATCGATTTGCGAGAGAGAAAGAGAGGGTAGAGGGAGAGAGAAACGTCAACGTGAGAGAGAAATGTTGATCAGTTGCCTCTCGTATGCACCCTGACTGGGGAGTGAACCCACAACCTAGGTACATGCTCTGACCAGAAATCGGACCCGAGACCCTTCGGTGCACAGGATGACACTCCAACCAATTGAGCCACCCAGCCAGGGCTCCTTGCTTTTTAATTCCAGTGTCTTCCACAGACTTTCTTTGACACCATTATCTAAAGGGCCCTCACCCATTAAAGATTCTGTCACCTAATTATTTCCTTCACAAGAATCATCGTGTCCACATGTTTATTTAACTCTGGACTGTCTTGGCCTCTCTACCGTCAGCCCAGGTTACAGGTGAAGAGAGACAAGAGTTAATAAGCAAAGCACCCACGTTGCGGCTTCGCCACAAAATGATTCGGTGAGCCAACAGATGTGGACGTGGGCACTGCCATGCCGAGCTCTGGGCCAGCTGCCAGGCATCTAGCTGCCACCTCATGAAGCTCATGCCCTCTGCCCTGAAATTCTGGGGGGCCTGCAGCTTCCCCCACGGGCAGCCAGGCTACAGGGGCTCTGTGGGGGCACAACCTCGCACCTACTACCTCCTGCGGGCAGGGGTGGCGTCTGCCCTGCTTAGGTCACCCTGACCTTGGCCTGGGCCCTGGGGCAGAGGTTAGGGACCGTGAGCCAACCCCAAAGAGGGCCAAGGGGACAGGAAACTGTTTGGCAGACATCAGGGCCCCCAGCTCCCACCAAGCTGGAGCCTGCCCGTGGCCCCAGGGACTTCTCTCCATTGGTGAAAGACCCCTCCCCTCCCTACTGAGATTCCTGTTCCATAGGGAGAGACCTGAGGGCCAAGAAAGTGGGGCCCCACATCAGGATAAGTTCATCTGAGGGCGCAAACCCTGGAGGGAAGGACGTCTTCTTTTAAAAATTAAGATGCGCTTTACTGAGATGTACCTGACATGTAAGCCACTGTACATATTCAAAGTATATAACTTGCTTAAGCTTTGGCATGTGTATATACTAGGAGCCTATCGCCAGACTCAAAATAACAAACACATCCATTGTCCCAGTAACTCCTCTGGGGGCATGTTTTCTGGGGGGCTCCTAATTGAGGAATCACACCTGTAGTCGAGGGAGGAACAGACCAACAGGCTGTACTTTCATGTATGGCCACTAGGGGGCGCGGCGTCTCCCAAACCCGTCCCTTCAGGACTGCACTAAACCATGAGGACTCCTGGGGTCTAGGATGCACCCTGCCATTGTTAGCATGGTCGTCAGCGACCGTTTTGTTACCGGTACCAACACCACGTATCACTGCTGCCTTGGTGTCAGGCACTGTGATAAGCTCTTTGAAGCATCCTCTCAAGTCTCCCAGTAAACCACCTGCTCCCCAGTGGAGCCCTGAGGAGGGGTGCAAGCAGACAAGGTGGCCTGGATGAAATGTGAGCCTCCTGCGAGGCCCTCTGTGACAAGGCCACCCCACCCATCCAAGCCCTAGCCCAGGGGTTCTCCACCTGGGTGCAAAGCAGTACCACCCAGGGAAGTTAAGAAAACACCAATCAGTGCCTGGAGCCCCATCGCAGACCCCAGAACCAACCACCATCCTTGTCACTGACCACCTCCGTGCACCTGGAGATCACCTCCTCCTCCAGGACCCCACCAGGCCAGATGCCCCCCCCCGGGGCTCCCAGTGTCTCAGCTCCCACACGGCACGGCCCTGCTGTCCAGAAACCCTCCCGCCCAGAGGCAGGGTCTTACTCACTTTGCTCCCCAATTCACTGAATGGCCCCAACATCCTTCCAGGTGCAAACTCCAGACCCTCAGGGTTGTCCCTTCCAGCTCCTCGGGCCCCTCCCCCGACATCCCAGGCTCCACCTGGCCCCTGTCCTCTCTGAGCTCCCTTGCAGACGCTCACCCAGCCTTCCCTGTCTAGACCGGGTGTCTGCAGGCTGCTTCCTTAAAGGGCCAGAGTCCACTGCTTCCCGCTCACATCGCCGACACCACCACCACGCGGCCGTGGCACAAACGCAGTGACCGCAGAGGCACCACGGGAATGGACCTGGCCGTGTGCCCACGAGGAAACAGACTCCCAGAAGTCACCCTGAAAAGGGGCCACACTTACATCAGGCGGAAGGAGGCTCTGTTTGCCCAGCTGGCATCCCCGGGGGCCTGTGCAGGTGGCTGGGCAGGTGGTGGGTGTGCGGGTTTCTTTAGGTTCGAGCATCCTGGAACCGGGGCCCGAATGAATCCTAACCTCCGCCTGGCGGGGAGCCCCAGGTGCTGCCCACGGGGCTGTGCAGGGATACCTCCCACTGGAGCCTCTGCACCCCCCACTCGCTGACTTCATCCTCCCAGGACCGTAGGGCGGACCACACGGGTGGCAGGAGAAAGGCCAGCTCCACCCATTCTACAGACGGTCACACTGAGGCCCAGGGGGGAAGAGGACCACCTGGAGCACGGGCTCGAGGGCTGGCGTCCTCTCCTCCGTGCCAAGTGTCCTCCCTGGCCCAGCACCCAGGCGTGGGCTCTTCAAACCTCCACGGCAAAGCTGTGTGGCCTCGGGTTCGCGTCCCCACCTCTCTGAGCCCGTTTCTGCTCTGTAAAATGGGTTCCCGGGCTGCTGCAGGCGTGGGAAGCGGCGCGTGAAGACGCGGCAGGTGAACACAGCTGAGCCCTGGCTGCGGCACACGGATGCCTTGCCTTCGGACACGTGCTGGGTCTCGGAGGGACCAGAGAGGCCACCCCGTGCCCTGGTGACATGCTGAGGCAGCGGCCTGAGCAAGCAGACGCCCGAACCTGCGGGCAGGCCTTCCGGCAACCTCCCGAGTCCCGAGAACCGTCCTGTCACTGCCCTCCCGGTGTGCGCGACACGGTTAACGATGTGTGCCACCCTTGCCCACCACCTCCCGCATTCCCAGCCTGCACCCCCTGCCCTAGCTTCCACCCTCGGCTTTTACACAACGAATGTGGACCACGGCCCCATTGCACGGGTCAGGGATCGGTCCCAGGGCACACGGCCGGGACCCGTGGAACCGGAATTCAGCTCGGCCCCAGGAAGGTCCTTTCCCCAGGTGACCTGCTGCCTCCAAGGCGCGGAGTCCCTGGCCCAGACCCTGTAGGGTGTTGGTTCAGGAGTGGCCCTCCCTGTGTCGGGGTCACTGCTGCAGAACTAGGCCCCTCTGCCTCACCCCATCCCATCGGTCTCTGTCTGGACCTAGTGCTGTGCCCCCTGCAGTTCCTGTGAGCACCTGGACATGGGACACCTGGGCCGGCCCCGGGCGGGGCACTTACTGAGGACAGGGCGTCTTCTCTCCTCCTGCCCTGGCCGTGCCGGCCGATGAAGGAGCGTGCCGACAGCTTGTAGTGGCTAAGCAGGCACGTGATCACCACCACCATCACCATCACCACCACCACAATGATGGTGATCTCCACGAACTCCAGTTCCGCTGCAAGAGAAAGGAGCTCGTGAGACCCTGGGGCCCAACGCAGAACCCGCCAACACCGCTACTCCTGCGCCGCCCTGACACCCACACACACACACACACGCACACACACGCACCTGCTCACACCTCACACACCACCCGCGACAGGACAGCGTGTGGGAGGACCCCTCTGGCCAAGAGGCTCAGAGTGGCCGGTCCCGTGGCTGCAGACACCGCGATTCTCCTTTCTTGTTTCTGGTTTTGTTTTGTTTTTCCCCCTGAAGGTGGAAAAACCCTCAAAAGGAAGGTTTACTTACTTTTTATTTAATTTTTAAAATCCTCACCCAAGTATACTCTTCCACTGATTTTCAGATAGAGTGGGAGGGGGAGAGAGAGAAACATCGATGTGAGAGGCACACCGATGGGTCGCCTCCCAACTGAACTACAACCGAGGTACGTGCCCTAGACAGCAATCGAACCCGTGACTCTGGTCCGCGGGCCGACGCTCTAACCACTGAACCAAACCGGCCTGGGCCAGGAAGGTTATTTTGATCCTGCGGGAGCCGGGGAGGTTTCTGCCGGGGAGGTTTCTGCAGACTCAGGCAGGCCCATGTCACCAAGACATGCTTGGTGTCCACGGAGCCCCCTGCCCCCACCCTGCAGCAGGTGACGCTGGTGCTGGCCCTGCCCGGCCCTGGGTGGTGACATGGCAGAGGGGCAGAATGCCCGGCCCAACAAGCAGGAGAAGGTACCTCCCTGACCCGAGGGGGTAGGGAGACGCCACAATGACACCAGGCGCTAAAGAGCTACCACCCGAGGGCCCAGGGCACAGGTTCAAGCTCCGGCCACAACACAGACAGCTGGAGCGGGGGGAGTGGGCACAGGCTGTGACCCCCAAGCTGGGCCCCCCCGACTCTACACCCTGCAGGGCCAACCCATCCTGCCTCCGGCCTCAGTTTCCCCGAGGCTTCAGGCGGGAAAGCAACGCGTCCTCGGTGAAAGTTACCACAGAAGCTTCACACACACAACCCACATCCTGCAGAAGCCCCGCCCTCCGTCCCCCCCGCCACCCCCCCGGCCTCTGCAGGACACCCGCTCCCTCCCCACACATCTGCCAACTGTGCCAAGTTTACCGGCACCTTTAGTACGTCGGGCAAGTCTGCCTCCCAGGGGACATGTGGCCATATCTATGGACAGGAGTGACAGTCACAGCGGGTGCTCCTGGCATCTTGTGGGTGGGGGCCAGCAGTGCCCATGCAACCGCCCATGTGCACAGAATGCCCGGGACGAAGAAGGAGCCGCTCAACGGGCACAGCCCAGCCTCCCGTCAGGGCTGAGCACTGTCTGGGTCCTTCCATCACCCACCTGAGGCCCCGTGACGCTCGTGTGCCCAGGGGCCCAGAACTGGCTCCTCCCACCTGGCCTACCCGGAGCCTGGGCCTTGGCTCTGGCCCATGGGTGGGACCGTGTCCCCCGCTCACTGGGGAGAGGCCAGAGGCGGGATGAACTGGCCAGGGACTTCGGTGAGACACGGAGCCCTGAGAAGGGGCCCCCCGGCAGGACCCTGGCGAGCCCCCACCGCCCTTAGGACATACTCACTTTCTCTGCCTGGGCTGGGCAAAGGCCGGGCCTCTGGCCTCAACCCAGGAACTGTGGCCACACCTCCCGCCTCCCGACAGGCTGGTCCAAGTCTGGGCAGCCTGGCTTGATTCCACAGGGCCCAGGTCCTGTCATTAGGACCCGGGATAAAGCCACCCATTCAGGGGATACAGGCCTGCTTTGTGCAACGCCCCCGGCCGCCCTCCTCGGAGGGGCCTCAGCTCCCCTCCCCCGACCGGCGCCCTCTTCACCCCGCGGACAGCGCGGGTGGGCACCCCCGCCCCTCCCCCACTGCCTCCAGGGGCCCTGCCTGCACTGGGCCGGGAGGGAGGGGGGTGCGGGGCTGCCTTTGTCCCTGTCCCTGTCCCACGCAGCGTGCGGGCCCAGGCCAGGCTCGGCCCTCTTCCTGGTGTTGTCAGGCCCGGATGGCAGCAGGGCTGCCAGGGGCCCAGAAGGCAGGAGGACCTGGTTTCTGGGGTCCAGTGTCCAGAGAGAATCACCCCCAGAAATGAACACAGGGCTCCTGACAGCGCCACTGTGCCCACCCAGGTCCCCGGGCCACCACCCCAGGAAGGCACAGACCAGAACACCCGCACGGAGGCGCGAGGGAGAAACTTGAGGAGGAAGAAAGTACGACGGGTCTGTGTCACGTTCTGGAAGCCAAAGGCCCGGGGTCCGGGCCCAGAGCAGGAGGGAGCCTGGCGAGGGTCCCTGGGCCCTGCTGTGGCCTGGCCAGCAGAGCCGCTGTGCACCCGGGCTTCGCTGGGGTCCTCCCAGCCGCCCCAAGTGCACCTGCCGGGACACCTCTGTGCAGTGACGTGCTCAGTACTCAGGGAGCATGCCCTCAAGGTGACTGACTGATGGGGGGCTCCCTAGCACCCCAGTTACAGTAAAACAAGGGCAGCCCAAACCTACTGGCCCAAGAGAAAGGGGTAACCGGGATCCTACAGGCCACACTCGGGCAGAGGCACGGGGGGCACTGAGGGTACAGGAGAGCCCCCACGCCTCCGGTAGCAGATTCACCCCAACCCACATGGCAGAGAATGCCCTGGGCTGCTGTTTGGCCTCGATCGTGGGCTGAGGGGGGGACTCTGGTCCTGCGACAGCTGCCCTTGTGCACTTTCAGAAGCAGGGTGTTCCTCCTTCCAGGGGACACGGTCTCAGAGGACATGCGCCCCCTTTTCTGGGAAGTGTACCCCGAAAGCGTCTGCTAGGAAAGGCTGCAAACTGGAGGCCTGAGGACATGTGCACCCACAGTCCTCTAAGTGGAGCTGTGGGCAGCCACCCTCTTTAAACAGGCGTGTGTCATCCGCTTGGCCCCCGCCCCACCTGGGTCTGTCACCTGCCCGGCCTCGGTGGTGGCTTGGGCCTCAGCGTCGTGTCAAACGGAGCTTGAGCCCCTCCCCGTCCACACCTGCTCTGGACGGGCACTTGGGCGGGCACCGCTGGTTGAGACCCAGGGGCCACACAGGACGGCGCCCCCTCCAGGCAGGCTCCCCGGAGCGCCCACGCCTCCCATCTCCCCGGAACCTAGAAACCGTGTGTGAGGCGGCCTGGCCTTGATGCAACATGTCCAGGTAGTGAAAGCCCTGGCGGGCCTGGGCACGGGGTGGGCGCCTGGGGACTTCCAGCCAAACGAGGAGTCCCAGGTCACTCAGCTGCTCGTGGCAGAGGTGGAGCCCTGCCTCAGTCTCCCCGATCTGACAGGACCCCCCCCTTTACCTGGACACGAGGCCAAGCACCCTGCATGGTACATGAAGAGGTAGGTCCTACCACTGAGCCCCCCGGCCTTGGTCCCCAAATCTGTGACCACAGGACTCACAGCCAAAGCCTGGCCACCGACAAAGGGGCCGAGCAAGAGCGGGTGGGCGGGCTGGTCCACAGCCCGACTCACTGTATCATGGTAACTACTCGCGGTAACTATGGTGATGAGTCTACCAGCTGCAGCAAGTGCACCGGCCCAGCTTTGAGCTCCCCTCCCCCGAGTGAAGGAGGCGGGTGCCATCACCATCCCCACTTCGCAGACCAGCAAACTGAGGCTTGGGGAGCAGCAGTCTGAGGTCGTGCCTAGAAAAAGCAGGGCCAGAGCCTCAGGTGGGGGAAGGGCCCCGTTCTGCTCCATTCCCCCGGCTTCCCCGAAGTACCTGTCAGTCCCCCCCACACACGAGCACCTCTGAAGACGCCCAGGGTCCCGCCTTCCTGCCTCTGCCAGCTCCGGCGTGTGTGCCATGTGACCCTGGCATACGCACCTCTGTGAGCCCAGCTACAACCTGGAGAGAGCTCAGACGGGACGGGAAACGGGGCGCGCCATCCTCCCCGTCGTCACTTCCTGACACCCCTGGAAAAGCTGGCTATGCCCCAGGGTTGAAGGTTTGGAGCAAGGTCATCCACAAAGGTAACCCAGGGGGCACTGGATCGAGGCCGCCAGAGACGTATGGGCACCGGTCCCTCCAAGGACCCGCTGTGAGAGGGAGCCTTTGGGAAACCCCACTGTTCCCTCACTGGGTCCCCGTGTCGAGTCCGCTCTGCTCACAGTGGGGAGGCGAGGGGGGTGGCAGGCTCTCGGGTGACCCACCTCCCACCTGCAAAGCCAGGTCACTCTAACTTAACTCAGCGTCCTCTCCTCGTGAGTAATTCCAAGTGAGCAGGTCCCCCCGCCTCACTGTGGGCTGAGCCGCCCTGCTCGTCCTCCCTGCTGAGACTGACCCCCCCCCCTGGTCCCCCAGGTGCCAGGCACGGCCCGAATCCTTAGATGCTGTCGTACGGAACCCTCACGGTCCTTCTGGGTCGCAGATGCTCACATGCCACCCACCCCTTTACAGACCAGGGAACTGAGGCCGAGAGAGGTGAGGTGACTGGCTAAGGCCAAACCCCAGCCCAGGCTGTCCGGGCCGGGTGAGGACCGCCCCTCGCCCAGTGATCCTGAGCACCGAGGCTCCGGAATGTCCGAGGCAGTGTGGGTTCAAGCAGAGGACTCGTGTCAATGGGACTGGTCCCCTGGGTGGAGCATCACCCGCCACAGGGTCCAGGAAGCCAGTATCTGTGGCCAGCGGTGCCCAGCTCTCCCTGCCAACAGAGGAAAATCACAGGACAGTTAGGAGGGACCTCTTGCCAGGGGAGCTGTGGGCACTGCCCACGGCATTGCATAAAGAACTAACAGCTGCCATCTTCTCTGCCACCACCTGTGTGCCAGGCGCCTCGCCAGGACGGGACCACCCCTGCGCTGCAGCATGGGCCACCGTGGCCAGCGGCCGAGTCAGGAGCGCCCCGAGGCCACGTCCAGGCTCAGCCAGGACGCTCTCTCAGAATATGGGCTTTGAAATTAAATGGAAATTGCGGCTTAAAAAGAAACCAATTATTTCAAAATAGCTAGGAAGCACTCAGCCAGATCCGTGACACGGGAAGAATACACAGAGTTACATTTGCGACCCGGAGACGGAACCGCACTGAATTCCACCTGACAGGTTTCAGGGGGACAGGAGACCTGTGGTTTCCACCGGTGACCACAGCGCGTCTGTGGCACCCCGTTCCTGGTGACAGGGTTGCCACCTGAACTAAGGGCAGGAGCCTCGGCTACTTCCCAGCCCTGCTGAGAACGGGCCTGGCTGTGGGTGTTACAGGCGGACGTGGGTGATGGCACCCAGCTTCGGTGAGTGATCTGAGTGGCAGTGGGGTGCTGGGGCTCATTTCTCTTCCCTCAGCTGGGGAGCCGGACCAGACTTCACCTGCCTCCTGCCAGCCCGCAGGGGGTTTCCAGACCAGACACCCCCCACGACCCCCGTGTCTGCTCCGGGCGGAGGGGCTTGCTTCCTGGGTAACGAGCAGCCCGTGCAGGCTGCCCCGTCTGGCCTCCCGGCCGCACACGGAGGAATTAGGAACCGGCGCTGTCTGAGATTTATGAAAATCTAATCTCGTTAGGCCCGCCTGGATGAGACCCACCGGGGCAGGCCTCATTGTCATTCCACGGAGCCCCAGCCTGCCTGGGGTTCCAGCCGCTTCATTGCCGGCCCCTCCTCCCTCACCTACCCCCGCTGAATGTGAATGAGAACCCAGCTCCCACCCCACCCCCAGTTTCAAATAAAATGGAACCAGATGTCAAAGGAATAACTTTCTGATTGGTTCCTGATGCCACTTTATTCCTTTCCCCTTTCCTTTATTGACTGTATTGAGGTGACACCGGGTTTTACAGGTTTCAGGTGAACAGGTCTATAACACGTCACCTGGATAGTCCTGGTGCCGTTTCAGACACCTCCAACGTGCTAGCACGTTCACTTCTTCGGGGAAGACCGTCAACAGGTTAAAAAGAATGGATGTCGCCCTGGCTGGTGTGGCTCACTAGTTAGAGCGGCGGCCCGCGGACCAATGAGCTGTGGGTTCGATTCCGGTCAAGGGCGTGTACCTCGGTGGCGGTGCGTCCCCGGCCCCGGTCAGGTCGTGCAGGAGGAAGCCAGTTGATGTGGCTCCATCACATCGATGTGTCTCTCTGTCTCTCTCTCCCTTCCCCCACCCCCTCCCACTCTATCTGAATGATAAATGGAAAACAGTCCTCGAGTGGGAAATAAAAAAAAAGGATGTCCTCAAGAGGAGGTGGGTTTGCGAGGCGGCAAACCTGGGCGTGTTCTCAGAAGCTGCCTGCGCCACGTCTCAGGTGCTGACGCCAAGCACGCCCGATGGTCTGCACCCTCCCCTCACCCGTCTGTGCGCCGGCGTCCAGGGGACGAGTCCCGAGCCGGCTGGACTGTGCCTGGCGCCAGGGCCGGAGGCGCCCGCCTTGCTGCTCACGGCGGAGTTGAGGGTACAGGTTCAGAACATGGGGTGTGCCTCCACGGTCCCCGAGTCTGAACCCCGGCATTGCCACATACTGTGAACGCAGGCACATCCCCAGGGTCCCGGGGAGAAACGGGGGGCAACCCAGGCCCCAGTTCACACTGCTGTGCAGAGAAATATATGAGCTCATTTGCAAGCAACATCCCCAGGCAGGGCCCTGGGCACCCTGAATCCACAGCGGCTGGAGAAGGCCCACCGGAGTGCATGCCCCTGCCAGGGAGGAGCTAAGGGACATAACCCCTCGCATCTTTCAAGTATGAACTTCTCCAGGGAAATCAACCTCTGGGCACTCGCCTGCACATGGACTTCTCCTGGAATTCCCTCCCTTCTGCTCCCACATTTTCTGTGAAAGGACCGAGCACAGCCTGACCTCGGGACCTTTGCACATGCCTTCCTTCTCCCTAGAATGACCTTTCCCCAGATCCCGTGCTGCTGCCTCCTTAGCTTCGGCCTCTATCCCAGTGTTACTGCCCCAGTACGCCCCCGAGTACCCTGTCTGAGACGGTGCTCTGTCCCCAACCCCAGGACCCATGTCCCCTGCCTGCTCATTTTCCTCTGTGGCACTAATTCAGAATGCCATTGGTGACCCGGCTAACCATGCGTTTCCTGCGTCCCCCTCCTAGAACGCCAGTGTCACCTGAAGCGACTCTCTGCTTAGTCTCTGTCCCCAGCACCCAGGGCAGGTACACAGTTATGTTTAATAAATGATCACGTTTGTTCTCACAAGCACACCCGAGGGTCAAGAAGGCCCCCGCGGGTCTCCAGTTAATGTCCCCTCAGGGGCTGGAACGAGGGAGACATGCCAGCGGACCGGGCGCACCAACCTGAAAACCGCCCCGAGTGAGAAAAGGGAGAAGCCACCAAACAGGAAGAGCCGTCTTTGTTGAAAAAGAACAAACGTATATATTTTAACATAAGCATGAATCCTACATACCTGCGTCTACGGGGGACTGTCTGTACAGATGGAGGCCAGCGAGCCACCCAGGAAACTGGCATGGTCACCCTAGGAGGCCCCCAGCAAGGACAGACCCTCATGGGACACACTGACAGTAAAAGAGAAAAAAAGATGGAAGCAGGATCTGTCAGCATCCAAAACAGACAGGCTTCCCGAAGTGACGCCCCCCAGCACTTCGGGGTGGGGGTGGGGTGGGGGGTCAAGGCCCTCATCCTGGGATTGAACGTGGCGAGGTCCAGACCTCGGGTGGCCTCTGACTGGCCCTGGATATGCCCTTGTGGGGTTAGGAGGGGTGCCTGACCGCCCACCAGGTGCCTGGCTGGGGAGTCCAAGGTGATACCCAGGTGCCAGACAGTCCCCTGGGCCTGCCCCCCTCACTGGAGAGGGGGAGGCGCATGTGGCCAGACACCGCTTGCCCAGTGACACAAGCAGGCGCTGTCCCCTCAGCACCGGGCTGGCCCGAGAAACTTGGGAGGCAGGTGACCTCTTGGCCTGCGTATCCCTGGAGATGAAGCGCGACAACAGCGAAAGGTCCAGCTCGCACCGTTGTCCCTGCCAGAAGGCCACGGCAGCCCCTCCTCACCTGGCTGACTGCCTCCCCTGCGCCCCTCCCTCCCCGTCACACGCCAATTCTCTCGTCTCCCCGCTCTGGTCCTGGGCGTGTCCGGACGGGCACCCAGGGCTCAGCTGTGCACCCCCGTGCCCAACAGAAGGCGCACCCTCGGCCGTCCCGGGTGGCGAAGCCCCGAAGCCCAGGCCGGCCCGCACAGGCACGGTGCACTGCGGAGACACACGGGACGGGTCTCAAGGGTTTCGAAGACAAGTCCTGAACTCCACACGGCCTGCCTGCTGTGTGCGTCTCTGTCTGACTGGTAAGACCCCGCCCGGGCTGGTGCGGGACCTCCCAGAACTGACTTCTGGTGCCAGGTGGCAGAGCTCACGCGGAGCCTGGCTGAGATCCACCCACCTGTCCCAGGTCATCCTTCGGAGGCGGCCCCGGAGGAGGCTGCGGCGGTGGCCGTGGTCGGAAAGCGCGTCGGGAACCGGATGGGGGCTGGGGGCTCGAGGGACGGCGCAGGGCTGGGGGCTCGAGGGACGGCGCAGGGCTGGGTAATCGGCGCAGGGCCGGGTAATCGGCGCAGGGCTGGGTAATCGGCGCAGGGCCGGGTAATCGGCGCAGGGCTGGGTAATGGGCGCAGGGCCGGGTAATCGGCGCAGGGCTGGGTAATCGGCGCAGGGCCGGGTAATCGGCGCAGGGCTGGGTAATCGGCGCAGGGCCGGGTAATCGGCGCAGGGCTGGGTAATCGGCGCAGGGCTGGGAGCTCGAGGGACGGCGCAGGGCTGGGGGCTCGAGGGACGGCGCAGGGCTGGGTAATCGGCGCAGGGCTAGGTAATCGGCGCAGGGCTGGGAGCACGAGGGACGGCGCAGGGCTGGGTAATCGGCGCAGGGCTGGGTAATCGGCGCAGGGCTGGGAGCTCGAGGGACGGCGCAGGGCTGGGTAATCGGCGCCGGGCTGGGTAATTGGCGCAGGGCTGGGAGCTCGAGGGACGGCGCAGGGCTGGGTAATCGGCGCAGGGCCGGGTAATCGGCGCAGGGCTGGGTAATCGGCGCAGGGCTGGGAGCTCGAGGGACGGCGCAGGGCTGGGTAATCGGCGCAGGGCTGGGTAATCGGCGCAGGGCCGGGTAATCGGCGCAGGGCCGGGTAATCGGCGCAGGGCTGGGTAATCGGCGCAGGGCTGGGTAATCGGCGCAGAGCCTCGTGCCTAAACGCGCTCTCGAGACGGAGACACGAAGCAGTGGGCACGGGTGGTCCGCGGGCAGTGGAGACGGTCAGAACCAGCGTGGGCGGTGCTGTCGGAAGTGCCCTGCCGGGCAGCTCAGCTGGTTGGAGAGTTGTCCCGTTCACCAAAGGTTTCGGGTTCAATCCCCAGTCGGGGCGCGTGTGGGAGATTACCGATCAATGTTCCTCTCTCTCCCTCTCCCCCTTCTCTCTCTTTCAAATCCTCAGGTGAGAATTTTTTTTTAATTAAAAATGCAGCCCTGGCCGGTTTGGCTCAGCGGTTGGAGCATCGGCCTGCGGACCAGAGAGTCCCGGGTTCGGTTCCTGCTAGGGGCACGTACTGAAAAAAAAAAAAATGCACACTACCTTTCAACCCAGTGATTTCAGCTCCCACGACTCTGTCTCACAGATGGGTGGGAGAGCACCCGGCTCCCACCGCAGGGTTCGTAAGGGGCCGACCACCCAGAGACCATGTCAGGCCCACTAAACAAGCCTGGTCTAGTCTGTCATGTTATGGAATATAATGGGGCCACTTCAGAGATCCCTAAATCTACAGCAGGGCTTTGCAACCTGGGCTCCCCTGAGGTTTGGGGCTGGCTCGTTCCCTGCTGGGGAGCTGTCCTGTGCATCATAGGGTGTCAGCAACATCGCTGGTCTCTACCCACCCGGTGCCAGGAGCACCCGCACCCCACACTGTGACAACCAAAAATGTCTCCAGATGTCGCCCAATGTCCCCTGGGGGTCAGTCACCCTGGCTGAGAAGCACGGGTCCCCAGGTCTGTGATGGGTGGGTGTCAGCAATCACTGTTGGGCAGAAACACTGAGCGCGGTCCCGTATATGTAACAGACTCCTTTCTATAGCAAACACGAGGGTACACGTTGGATGTTAACGACGGCTTCTTCTGGGAAAAGATGACTATACTTCGTACTTTCTGTATGTCTATGTCGTTTGCATACTTTTGGTCCCTTTAAAGTTTTTTTAAAAATCCTAATGAGCATACCCGAAGACTCCGGCACGCGTGCGCCTGCTCCCGAGTGTGGCTGACGACGCGCGAGGCACCCGGACCCGCCACCGGGGAGGCCCCGCGAGCTCCCTGCAGACCAGATGTTCCTTTCTCTCGAGGACCAGCTTTCAAGAGCCCGGCGTTTCCCAACATGAGCCAGGACGGCAGCGCCAGGAGAGGGAGGCGACCCGGCTCCGCTTCCAAGCGGCTCGGACACAAAGCGAGCGCCGCTCTGAATCGGGGTGGCACAATGTGGCCGCTATTGAGTCCCTTTTCAATAGCTTCTCCATCAACAGGCCACGTGCAGGAGCGCCTCGGAGGTCGGCCAGGCAGCCAGCGCCTGGAGGGGTCTCCCCGCTGACCCGGGGGTGCCCTTCCCTTTGAGGACCGAGCGGGGCCCAGCTCTTTGAGTCTGAGCCGGGGCAGACACCGGGAGGCAGACTGACGGCCAAGGTCAGACGTCAGCGAAGGCGGGAGAAGGCGGGGGAGGGGGTGGGGGGGTGGCTGACAGGCGCCCTGGGCCCCTGGGAACAGGGCTCGGTTCTGTAACGTCAGGGCAGGTGGCCGTCCAGTGGTGACTGGGGCCCTGAGCTGGCCTGCCGCGACCCAACCGCATCCGCCACTGGCCAAACATGCGACATGAGGAAGTGATTTCACTCTCGGTGCCTCGGTTTCCCCGTCTGGAGAAGCAGCACCACCAGCACCCACCTCTCTAGCTTGTGGATCTGACACGAGAATTCACAGAACCCGGGTCTCAGTGCACAGATCACAGTAAACCCTACGCTGGCACGGACAGCGACTTGAACCACCTGCAGAGCTGGCCCTTCTCACCTGCCTTCCCAAATCCTCCATCCGGGGCCAAGGAAGGGGGCCTGTGCCACACTGAATGTCTGTCCCCCACACCCATCTGCGGATGCCTTGACCCCCGGTGTGGCTGTATTTGGAGATGGGGCCTCTATGGAAGCCACTGGGTTAAATGAGGCCGCAGGGCGAGGCCCAAACCCAGAGCATGAGTGTCCCCAGAAGAAGAGCCACGGGACCGTCTACAAGCCGGGAAGAGAGGTCTCACCAGAACTCAGTGTGCCAGGGCCTTGAACTTCCAGCCCCCAGAACAGTGAGGCGATAGCTCTCTGTTGTTTCACCCCCAGTCTGGGGTGTTTGGTTGGAGCAACTCCCAGCAGACTAACACCTTAAAGAGACAAGGAGCCATAGGCAGGAAAACCCTACAAGTCCTGGGGGCAGGGCCCGTGCCCTGGGGGAAGAACCTGGGAAACACAAGGGTACCCACTGGGGACAGAAGGACAGGCAGTCGGTCGTCTGCACCTACCCTGGGGACTCTAGCCCCCACCATCACCCATGCAGCACCTACTGTGTGCCAGGCACGGGGCCCGGCTGGTCCCGGGAGCTGAGCTTTCTGTCCTCCCGTGACTCATCTCTTCTAAGGCGACAGGGTTAGAACCCGTGCCCCTGCCGGTGTCTCTGCAGATGCTCCCTGACCTGAACTCTCCCAGCGCCGTTCTAACAAGGACTGTCCGGCAGGCACTCGCTGTGTCCTGCCCCAGGTCAGAGGGCTCTGTCACGTCACCAAACCTTCCCAGCAGCTCCCCAGAGCATCCTAGTCCTACTGTCCCTACTTTGGGGACAAGAATCCAAGGTTGCCCAAGCTCACACAGGTCACATGGCCGGGCCTGGGACACTGAGCCTGGTGTCCTAACCTGTGTTCTCTCCCGCAGAGGGACAAGAACTCAATTCAGAACCACAGCCACACCCGCCCTCCTGGCCACCCCCAGCGGCTAAAGCAGCCTCTGCTCCGGCCCCGTCATCTCTTAGGACAGCAGGCGGCAAGGCCTGAGTCCCCCAGAAGCCAGACTGGTCCCCGGGCTGTGGCTCGGCTCTTCACGTTACGGGGCCCAGGGTCCCGAGGAGTAGCCCTGATGGAGGGTCAGGCATTCCTTGCTGCCGGCTTGTTCACCGCTTTGCTGGAAGGTTCTAGGGGGCAATGCTGGACACGCGGACACTGGTCCACTGTACGGACCACCTGGCTGGGCAGGACCCAGGGAGGAGAGCAAGGGGGAGGGTGTGGTCCGCGATGCCGGGCCCTGAGCAGGTGGGGCAGTGAGTGTCGTCTCTGTCCTCTCTGGGGGCCGAGGCTGGGTCTGTCTGAGGCGTCTGTGTGTCTGTCTCCTAGCTGTCTGCATCCATGTCTCCTCTCTCGGGGGGATTTGTCTTTCCAGTGTCTCCCGTGTGTGTGTGACTGTCTGGGGTCCAAACTGTTAGGGATCTTTTCCCTGTTCGAGTCTCTCCCTCTTTCTTTTTCAGGTGACAGGCAAACCGACTACCCAGAGGGCAGTTAGAGCCCCCAGACACAGCGCCTCCTGGTCCCCGCCCCACGGGAGACTATTCCAGCCTTGGGATGATCCCTTTTTTTGACGCAGCATCTCCCAGAAACAGAAAACACGGGACACTGGGGAGACCGGGTTCCGACGGCCTCTCCGCTGAGAAGCCGCTGACCAAGGTGCCTTCTCTCTGAGCTCCAGGGACTCGGAAACGCTCCACACTCGAACCCTGTGTGTGTGCCTCAGTTTCCCCGGGGGACACTCACCCTCCGACACCAGCTGGCACACAGCAAGGCATGACCTGGGGCGTGGCCACCAGGCCAGTAGCAGGCAGCCAGCCCTGGCCAGTTCGGCTAGGCGGTAGCGTCGGCCCGCAGACCAGTGAGATTCCGGTCAAGGGCACGCACCTCGGTTGCGGTTTGCCCTCGGCCCAGGTCAGGGTCGTGTGGGAGGCAACCAGTCTATAGTGTCCCTCTCACGTCGATGCTTCTCTCTCTCTCCCTCTCTCTGGAAAAAAAAAAAAAAAGGAAAATATCCTCGGGTGAGGATTTTAAAAAAAGCAGGCAGCCCACGGACAGGGCAGGGGCTACAAGAACGCGGTTTTACTGAGGATCTGTGGCTGACACCGAGCAGGGAAATTCCATTTACACGACAACCACCGGCGTGGGCAGGGGAGAGGACAAACGGCAGCCTGAAAAAGCCACCGGGAGCCAGACCTGGGAGGGAAAACAAAGTCCAGTCGCAGATGTTTGGGGTCGGGCCGGGGGGCTTTCTCCCACCCTGGCAGGCAGAGCCATGGACAGTGACTTTGGGGCTCCGGCCATGGAGACATCTCGCCCTGCACTGTATTCCAAAGGGAGCTGATCACTCACACAGGGACCTGCGGGGGTGTCCCCAGGCTGAGGCTGGGGAGACTTAGGAGTCATTCCTCAGGAGCAAAAGATTTGTCTACCTGTCCTCCCTCATCCCCTGTTCCTCCCTTGCACACTGGGCTCCCTTCCCCCACCTATTCTGCACCTAGCAGTCACAGCAATAAAAGAAAAAATAAATCTATTGAATTACTGACTCATGCTTAGATTAAAACTCCGCAAGGCGCACTCAACCTCATTTCCGTACCTCCCACCTCCTTCCCTTGCTCATCACTCTCTGGCAAAGCTGGCCTTTTTCCTGTTCCTACCCCAGGGCCTTTGCACATGAAGTTTTGACCAGGGATCTTTGCATGGCCCACCTCAGGGAGGCCTCCTGATGGCCTGTCTTGGCCGCAAGGAGCAGTGTAGTGTTTGGTGAAGAGCCTGGACCATCCGGATCTGTCTCATTCTGCTTTCTACACCTTTGCCCTTTTATCTGCATCATGGAGAAAACGTTAGCCCCACCTCAATGGCCTGTTTGAGGATTGTAAAGTACCTAGAAAGCACCTGGCACGTAAAAAGGCACTGCGTACGTGCTGGCTACTATGAGAAACCGTCTTCTTTATTAATTTGCTTGCCTGTTTATTACTGATTTCACCTTCCCAGCAAGAAGGGCCACGTGAGGGTTCTTGTTTATCTTGTTCTCACTGTATCCGGGTGGTGGACACCACGCCTGGCACAATGCTGCCCTCGGTTCATATTTGAGGGAAGAAGGAAGCCAAGTCCCAGGTCCACGCACCAGAGGGCATCTCTACCCAGAGGACAGAGGACGCAGAGGTATTAATGAAAAGTGAAGGGTCTTTCACAAAACCAAACATGCAACAGCCATCTGACCCAGCAACTGCGCACCTGGGCTTTATCCCAGAGACACGAGACTTATGTCCACACAGAAACCTGTGCACGAATGCTCACACAGCTTTATTTGTGACAACCCGCCTGGAGGCAGCCTGATGCTCTCAACGGGCGAATGGGTAAACGGATGGTGGTCCATCCATCACAGGGTACTGCACACCACGAAGAGGCAAGAGCTGTGGATGCACAGGACAGCTGCCAGGGTCGTCAGTCATGCTGAGTGACAAAGCCCGTCTGAAAAGTTGCATACAGTCTGACTCCCTTTATATAGTGCTCTCAAGCTGACAAAATTGCAATTCCACAATAATCCCCCAATAAAGTCTTTTTTAAACAAAAGTGAAGAGTCTGGAGGGCCCTGTCCTTTGGGGCCCTCGCACCACGCTGGCAGAGGGCACCGCCGGCTGCCTCAAGTGATCTGTGGGTGCAGCCCAGGCCTGGCACTGGGAGGGCGGCTTACAGCGGGGGAGGGTAAGAGCCGAAACAGAAGCCGCTCCCCCTCTGCCAGCCTCCTCGCCTCCCGCTCACAGCAGCTGCCATCTGGCTACCGCAGCCAGCCAAATGAAACCATCTCTCGGCTGTCATCTTTCAACTTGCCGGTCTGGCTCCCAGGTTTGAAGATTAAATTCTAAACATGCCATTTAAAATTTAGAAACAAAAAGATTTTTAGTAACCTCTCAGCAATGGCTCCTACCAGCTTCCCCCTAGCAAAGAGCAAAGAGCCTGCAACTTCTTTCCCAAGAGGAAAAAGAGCAGCTTGGGTTCCCCCAATATAAAGTATCAATGTAATCTGATACAACCAAATATCCCAATACAATGTATCAAAGTGTCCTTGCATCCCCTATACAATCAAATGTCCAAATACAATGTATCAAAGTGTCCTTGTATCCCCCAAACAACCAAATATCCCAATACAGTGTATCAAAGTGTCCTTGTATCCCCTATACAATCAAATGTCCAAATACAGTGTATCAAAGTGTCCTTGTATCCCCCAAACAACCAAATATCCTAATACAGTGTATCAAAGTGTCCTTGTATGCCCAATACAACCAAATATCCTAATACAATGTATCAAAGTATCTTTGTATCATTGTAAAGTACCAATCTACAGCCAATGATAAAGCCACTACAAATTCTGCTGGTGGGGTCACCAGGGGCAAGCAGAGTAGGAGCTGCATGGGCATCTGAAGACACCTGAGTGTTCTCCTCTCAAATGCATACTGTTCACCTGTCCTCAGGAAACCTGGGCTGAGCAGGATTTGATCTGTGATGAGTGAGCACCAGTCCTGCTGCATCGGGGAGTCCATGCCAGGCCCCGTGCTAACTCAGGAGAAGCAAGTGTTGGCCCCATGGGCCTCAGGTCTGCCGGGGAGAGGGGGCAGCACTGAGCTAGAACATACACACATAGCTGGAAAGGAGATGCAAGAAGGTGATGAGCCGAGTGCTGGGTGGGAGGGCTCCTCAGGTGGGGATGTCAGAGGAGGAGGCTCACTCCTGGTCAAATGAATGACCAGTGCAAATGCCCTGAGGTAGGAATGTCAATCACATTCAAGGGCAAGAAAGAAGACTGACACCTCTGGGACATGGACTGAGAGTGCGCTGGGGAGTCGGCCGCTTGCAGACAAGTGTGCGCACGACCCCGCGTGCCTGTGTGTGTGCCTGCAGACACTGTGCAGAAAAGGTGGGTTTGACAATGATCCAGGTATCACTTTCCAGTGTGATTTCCAAACAGGGCCACCGAGCAGAATGGCTGTGGAAGCTTCTGAAACAGCACACCGAGCCCCGTGCCCCTGGCAGGCTTTCACTGATTAGTGGAGAAACCACTGGTTCAAATAAACGCACGCTGCAGTCCCAGACACAAAAGCAAACGCTGGAGCCTAACGTTTAAAATCATACGGTAGGAAGGAGAGGTGGGGGTGGACCCCTGGCACCTCGAGTGGCTCCGAGATTCCCTGAAGCTTATGGGGTGCTGGGTCTCTGGGGGAGGCAGCAACTTGGAAATCCCTACATGGGTCATGTGCAAAAGAAGATGGGACCAGAGAGAGGAAGACGGTTGCTCAGAGTCACGGGAAAACCTGGGCAAAGCTGGACAGCCAGTGCCAGCCCCCAGTCCCTTGGGTACTGGCCACCCACGGTGGTGCAGCTTCCAGAGGGTGAGGGCTATGGCCTTGCCCGTCTTTGCAAGGTGGGCATGTGGCGTGGAGCCTGGCTCGTGCTCACCTGAACGCCCAGGAGCCCGGGCGGGTGAGGGAGGGAGGGTGACGCCTGCCCATCAGACCACAGCGGAGGTCCAGCCGCTATGGCTCAGCGGGGCTGCACCGGGAGCTGAGTGCACTCTATCATCCAAGGCTCCCAAGCGGCCACTGCGGGGGGTCCTGTCATCACGCACATGTGACAGATGAGGAGGCTGCCGGCTGCCACACTCACACAGCCACGTCAAGGGCAGGCCCGCGGGGTTAAAGCAGCGGTTCTCACTGCGGGGGCTGGGGGGGGGGGTTCTGCCCAGCAAGGGACATCTAGCAACGCCTGGAGACACGTGTGCTTGTCCCACCTGGGAGGGGTATGGCATCTGCTGTCTGCTCTCCCACAGAGTCTGGGTTCCGCAGAGTGTGGGCTGGCCCAGGCCCTTCCATCCACCATCACCCATCTCCAGCTAATTCAGGGACACGGAGCAGGAGCTGAATTACTGGACGAACAGACGAAGGCCAATTCCCCACACGCCCAGGCCACCCTCTTTCCTGCAGAAACCGCAGGTCTGCACAGACACGGCTGCAGGTAGCTGGGGCCAGCACAGCGAGGCTGCAGCAGCACCTGGCAGGATGCTCCTTTCTGGGCCCTGTCTGGGAGGCAGGGGACCAGCTCTGTCATCACATCGCCACATGACCTTGGGGCAAGGCGCTTCTCCTTGAACCTCGGTGTTTTCATCCATAAAATGGGGCAATGACCCCCGCAAGGTGCCTTGCAAACCAAAGCACAAACACCCCACTGACGAGCAGCCCAGGTCGGGGTCCCCACCAAGTTCACTCGCCCACTGCCCCTCCTGACAAAGGGGTGCTAGCATGATGGGAGAATGGGTCTTCAGCCAGCACCCCATACACTCGTTAAAATGATACTCACTGAGGGGGTGCAGCTGGGACCCCCGATTCTCCATTAAAAATGTGTTTAAGCGCCCTGGCCAGTTTGGCTCAGCGGTTAGAGCGTCGGCCTGCGGTCCGGAGAGACCTGGGTTCGGTTCCCGCTAAGGGCACGTACTTCGGTTGCAGTTTGTCCCCGGCCCTGGTTGGTCGTGCGGGTGGCAGCCACTCGATGTGTCCCTTCACGTCGATGTTTCTCTCTCTCTCTCCCTTCCTCTCTCTCCCTCCCACTCTATCTGTACAAAAATGGAAAAATATCCTCGGGTGAGGATAAAAAATAAAATAAAAATGTGTTTAAGCTCACTGCAGTGGTACCCGTCACCTACTGAAAGTCCACGTTCCCCACCAGCAGCAGCAAGCGATGCCCCCCGGACGGAAGGGAGTTCAATTGAGGGGCCGGAAATATTCCCCCCAGCGCGGCCGGGGAGAGGGCTTTCTGCACGAGCTGGCCCCCGAAAAGCAGGGCGGCTCACCAGACTTGCCTCACGTTAGGAAAACAGATGTTGTCTCCCCGCCACTTCTGCCTGACAAACGAGCGGCAACTCACCTCCAAAACAAGGCCGCACACCAAGGCCGCCTGGAAACTCCCACTTCTCCAACTTTCCGGAAAAGAAAAGAAAGAAACCAGGCCCCCCAGCTGGGAGCTTCAGGAGATGTTCTCCGATCCTATCCCGAGGCCGCGGGCTCCCGGGCGCCGTGCCCACCCTCAGCTCCCTGTGCCAGCTGAGCTGCTGGAGGGTGGGAGGGGGGTCCCCTCTGCTCTTTCAAAAGAAAAAGAAGACCAGGAGATATACAATCAATTATTTAAAAAAAGCAAAAAATAGAAGTTCCCCCAAACTCAAGGCAAGAGTGCATTTCTCTGCGTGGCGGGAAA
Source organism: Molossus molossus (assembly GCF_014108415.1). Taxonomy (NCBI): domain Eukaryota; kingdom Metazoa; phylum Chordata; class Mammalia; order Chiroptera; family Molossidae; genus Molossus; species Molossus molossus. The sequence goes on along the minus strand of NW_023425399.1, from coordinate 3,705,070 downwards.
GGCCAGTTTTTGGAGGGAAAATTAAAAAAACCCACAAAAACAACCAATCCTGGAGCCACTCATTTCTCTGGGCCACACTGGCTTGGTGACGGGTTCATGCCATCCTTTTCCGGTAATGACTCCAAGGCAGACCCAGTCCCAGTGCAGACTCGCCCCCCGCCCGAGGCTCGGCTGTCTGACGGCCCATCCTCCTTAGGCAAGTCCTGCCCAGAACCCGACCCGTCCAGGGAACCGGCGGGAGGGGCTGGGCCAGCTCGGCCGCAAAAGCCTTGGTGATGTCGTTTCAGCCTCTCTCTCTCTCTCTCTCTTTTAAAAGAGCCCCTAACTTCCAAATCCTACATTTAGAATTTTTCTTCTTAAAGATGGGCATTACAGTAATGGGGGAGGGGGAGAAACCTCAATGACTATGTAATTCGAGATATTACAGACTCGGTCACCCCACTGCTCCCTTCGGGGGCAAGGGAATTACAGGTTTTCAGGAGAAAACGACGAAGAGGCTCAGAGCCCCGTTCCCCAGCTCTGGGCCTCAGCCCGAGCTGCCCACACAGAGCGGGTCACAAGCCGGGCCCCACCCGGGGCCATGTGGGCTGCGACACTCCGCCCGTGGGCTTGGACTGTCTCGGGGGGAGAAATCAAAGGATCAGGCCAAGACACCCGGCTATTTTGGCGTGTACTTCCTCCACCTCCTAGCTTGTGCAGATTGAATGTCTGCCCCCCCCACAGCAGCCCGACCAGTGGGGTTCGCTTGATGTAGGGATCCCAGGAGACATCTGGTCGGCCACCTGCCCCCAGCCCCTCCCCACCTTTTGTGCCCCCTACTATGTAAAACCCCCAGGGCAGATTGATGACTTGGGGGAGATTTATGGCTGTGCAGGCCAACAGCAATGACAATAGTTTTCAGGGGGAGGGCGGCCAGCTGGGGAGGGGGCAGGGCTCGGCCACCTCCTTCCTGCAGCCCCCACCGCAGAAGAATGCTCTGGTGTCTGCCCCCCTCCCGGCCTGAACACACAGCTGGACACTAACCAGTCAGTTTCCACCGGCGTCGGGGCTGCCTCACCGGGTGGGGGAGGACTCTCCACCCCCTGCCGAGTCCAGAGAAGCCCAAAGTGGTCCCTCTCTGGTCACTGGCAGGACAGTGCCCATTTACAGGTTCAGTTCCTTCCGGGAGGGCAATGGGCCGGTGGGGTCCAGGAGACTTCCACTGCCCTGCTCACCTCTCTCACTCTGGCAACAATCACCCAGTCACTGTGGCAACGAGGTTCATCCTGCATCTACTTGGAATAACTCAAACCTCAGACCTATTCGGGTGGCCCCTGTATTTCCCTCTTTAAAGAGCCAACCTCTGATGTTTCTTATTAGTCTGTGTGCCACCCAAAAAAATGTGCAAAAGTGGTAAAAAGTGGGGGAAGTTGGGGGAGGGGATCTCTGCTCGTCCTCCGGGGCGGAGAAAACCTGGGATGTTGCTGTCTCTCTTTTTCTCAGCGATGGTCTAAAATTAGCACAGTCAGGTCCAAGTGTGGTCAAGGCGACGGCTCCAGGGGGTGAAGTGACTGAACTGAAGGGGGAACAGTCGGAGGGTGGCCTACGGCTCGAGGGTGGCGTCTCAGCCCCCAGCCGTCCCACTTTGTGTCCGTCACCAGAGGGAAATGCCGGTCCCTGAGAACACACATCTGCAGGGCGTCCAGACCGTCAGAAAGAGGACAATTAGGGACAGAATAAAGCTGCCAGCCGCAGTCACCCCGTCTCCTCCTCGCGGGGCACCCGCTGCACCCGCACCAACGGCCCCAACAGGCAAGAAATTATGGAACAAGAAAAGCCAGCGCGGGCTGGGGGGGGCAGGGCAGTCTGGGCCGCACCGTTTATGAGCAAGTGTTTCGAAAGCTGCTTAAAACACGCCGGTGAATGAATTCAACCTCGTCAGATCTTTGTCCCGCGCAGACCAAATACCCCGCTGGCGTGCTGTCTAGACACAGGTAACAAAGGACTTTTTACAGCGCCCAGAGACACGCTGACAAAGTAGCCATTTAAAGATGCAGTTTTGCTCTCTGCGTCTGGAACGATTTGTCAGACGGGCTTAAATGAAAATGCTAAGTTATCGCTCTGGTTCGGGGTCTGCCGGCGGAGGGGCGGGGCTGGCTGCCGCGGAGAGAAGACAGAGCATCTCTGATTGGGCTGCGCTCCAAGCTGCTCTTAAAATAGGACCGTGCGTGGCCGACCGGCCCACGCTCCCTGCTCCCCGGCTTCCAGGAGAGGCTGCCCGTCCAGCGCTCCCGACACCTGGCGGGGCAGCCCCTGCGCGGCCCTGTTCGGTTTTACAGGGTAGCGAAGGGGTGGAAGTAAAATACACGGGGATGAGAACGTGTCTCCACATGCGGGCGGAGGGGGGCTGAGAAAATGTCGGGCGAGTTACTTGGTGTCACCCCCAGCCACGCATGGGGGGTGCTGCTCCCATTTTCACAAAGGGTCGCTGCAAAATGGGCACTGCTCCCTTCCCAGGGAAGGAGCGCAGTGGGGGGGGCTGGCTTCGGGGGTGCACACAGAGTATACTCACTGTGACCCTAAACATGCCCCGAGCCAGGGAGTGCGCCTCCCATCAGCCAGGTCAGGTCAATGGAGGAGACGCCCCCAGGATCCCGTGGGCCACCCCTTGGCCAGGTCACACCTTGGAGAAGCCAACAGGGGCGGGTCCCCTCAAAGGAAGGGTCTCTGGTCCCTTCAATCGGGGTTGCCAACTTCTAGAGCTAGGCCTGGTGCCCACCAGGTGCCCAACAAGGGGTCATTCTTTCCACCAACCTTCATTGCCCACTCTGCCAGGGTGCTGGCCCCCCAGCCACGCCCTGTCCTGCCCGCCCGTGGGAGGCAGCTCTGGTTCCTGAGCCTGGCCTGCCCCCCACCCCGCCTCCAACGACGTGCTCCACACATCGGGCCAGATGGACTTAGACCAAACTCCAGCCCACCCCGGCCGGCGGCCCAAGCCGAGTCACCGCTCTGAGCCTGCTTCCCACGGTGACAGGGTCCCGGCCACTCCTCCGGGCCTCGCTGCCGTTGCCCGTGAAGTGGACGCAGTGACATCTCACTCGGGCAGAACTGAGCTGGGGGCAGGTCCCGCCGTAAACAGACGGCAGGGTCACCACTGACACCGACCGTCTACACCAGTCCCAGGGAGGTCACCACGGTGACCTGAACTGTCAGAGACCTTGTTACAATGACCTCAAACCTCTCAAATAAAGGGGGGGTTACAGGGCACACGTCAGAGGACCAGACTCGAGGCTCCCCCTTACCCCTGTGCGGCTTCCATGCCCTGTGGGTGATCCTGCCACGGCCCGTCTGCGGGCAGAGCCTCTGGCTCCCCGCAGCCACACGCATGTCCGGCTCTGGAAGACATCCGCCACCATGTCGGATATGACACCGGAACTTAGGAGTGTCCTGTGCCCCGGGGGTTCAACAGGGCGATGGGACACCGAGTCCCTTGTGGTCCCCTGCGCCTGGGGCAGAGCCGAGGGGCTGGAACTATGAGACCCGGAGCTGCAGAGACCAGCTGGGTCAGCACTGCCATCGAAAAGCCAGCCCCAGGCCAGGGGGGAGGCGACCTGCCCAGGGACCCTGCCAGGAGTGGGAAGGGCCCACTTGTGGGTGCCTCCTCCGGGCACTGTGGGCACCCTCGCCGGGCGGCCACAAGGGCTCACTGACCAGGACCGGCTTTCTCAGGCCCCGCTCGGGCTCCTCCTCAACCCTGCCGCCGGGGGAGACTCTACCCATCAAACAAACAAAACTCTTGCCAACTCAAGGTCATGGGGTCTCCGACCAGAGGAAACCGGAGATGTCCTACAGGACATGATCAGGGACATTCGGGCAGCAACAGAAGAGGCTGGGCTCCAGGGACCGTCCCAAACAGCCACACCACGGCCAGCCTCTCTCCACACCTGTGCCCACACCGGACCCTACCCTGCCTGCCTTTTCGGTCCTGTTCCGCTTTCCCCAACCCGCAGGGCCTCCCAGACAGCTGAGAGGTGTAATCAGCTCGCGCCACGTGGGTTCTCTGTCTGGCCCCTTCTTCCGACGGCCTGTGTCCCTGGCCTTCCCTGGGTCCTGTCTGTCTGCCTCCCCTTCTCGCTGTGAGCACGGCGGGGTCAGGCCGGTTGGTCCAGATCCCACTGCAACCCCCGTCTTCATCCGTGAACCCACCTGCCCTTCCGCTGGCCCAGTGTCCTGGCTCCCCGCAGACCACCCCTTACTGCTCTGCCTGCCTCCAGCCCCATCTGCATGAAGTGCCAACTGTTCCCCTCCCCGGCTCTACACCCTCACAGGGCTCCCCAGCACCCCGGCGTCAAGTCCAAACGGCTCTAAGTCGACAGCTCTATCTGAGGGCCCCTCTCCCCCCGTCAGCTGCAGCCCCCGAAGCCCGCAAGGTGCAAAGGTCCTGCACACTTCCTTCCTCTGCCTCAGCAGGAAAGCCCCGGCCGGCCCGGGATGAACTCTGTTCTCCCTCCCCAAGGCTGGGCCACAGGCACTGAGGCCTGAGTGGTGGTCAGTGCCGTAAACCAGCCCAACGCCAGGGGCTTCCGCAGCCCAGCGGAGGGGGCGGGGCCTCCTGGGGGCAACGGCCATTCACAGCGGACAAGCAACTGACCACACCACACAGCAACAAGTCCTGGCAGAGCCGAGCCCTACCAGGCCGGACCCCGTCCTGGGCAGGGGCCCCCAGCCCAGGCTTCCCCGGCATCGCTTCCTGACCGCAGGCAGCGCCCCCCAGTGGCTCCTGCCCCTGCGCTTTACTGAATCAGCGGGGAAGGGGGGTCTGCGCATTCCTTCTCTGTCCCAAGACTAAACAATGCCACAACTGTCCACATCTAAAGAGGGACGGCACTTCCTGTGCCTGGCGGGAATGGTGGGTCATCTCATGACATCACCCTGGTCCTCCCTGGGAAGATTTCCTGGGGCTGCTCATGTCCCCATTTTCCAGATGAGGCCACCGAGGGTCTGAGGTGACAGACCTGGAACCAGAGCCTCACGGGGCAGTTTGCGTCTCTCCTTGGTCAGGGCCAGCTCCCAGGCAGGGACACCAATGGCCAGGGGACAAGGTGGCTTCGGGGACCACCGTGGGGACGTTTCTGTCTGCCCCGCCCTTAGTGAAACCCTCAGACCGAGCCAGGATCCCGAGCGCCGAGGCGGGGGCGGGCACAGCTGCATCTCGCACAGAGTTTCCTGGGCTACAGCCGGGCTGGGCGCTGCCTCTGGCCCAGACCCATTGGCACAGGCGTCTGGTTTTATTTAGACGTGTCAGCTGAGCAGCTCTGGGCGCACAGGCCCGAGTGGGCGTCAGCCTGATTGGGTTTCGCCGCGTTTCTGTCAGGAGCCGCCCCCATCGTTACAAATCAGGGCATGTTTTGCTGGAAGGGCTGGTCACTGGCCGGGCAGGCGGAGACACCAGCCGCCTCCTTTGAAACCGTGTCCCTTCACACCCCCCCACCCCTTTCTTCTCTCAGGGAAGATTTCTTCCTGCCTGGGCCCCAATCCCGCTCTCTGGGGCCGCTCCCCAACCCCTGACCCTCCAGACAAAGGGAGGGTGAGCGTCTAGACCGCCCGTCTGAACGTGAGAAGGGGCATTGTGTGCGGACCGGGCCTGGCCTCCCAGGCAGAAAGGTCGGGCGCAGGGGCGGGAGTGGGGCGACGATCGGGGCCCACCTCCCCGGTGCCCCGCGCCTCTTGTCCCTCCTGGGACACGGACGTGGTCAGAGCCCAGCACCCGGAATCCAGCCCGGGCCACTGCCAAAGCTGGACACCCTGACCCGGTGAAACTCGGGGAATCTTGAGCCGTGACTACAGAATCAGAGTCACAGGAGGCCCTCAGGAGGTTCCCAAACCCAGGTGGACCCAGGTGACATCCCTGAACATCAGCTGACGACGCTCAGTTTGTAAGCGTGACGTATTCGGGGTTGACAAGGGTGGAGGGCCCAACGGGGGCGCCGGGTCTTCTTGTGTCTGGAAGGCCCTGCTCCCAACGGGGACATGTCCCGGGACAAGGGACTGTGGCCGCAGGCCCCTACTGCCCTCTCTGGGTCTCGGGGACCCCATCCGTAGGGAGGCCTGAATCAGATCCATAGTGTCAGACCTGCATCACCGGCAGGAGTTCTCGAAGTTGAGTGAAAGTCGGACTCAGGAGCTCGGCCTATCCAAGGGACCACAGAGGAAGCCCTGCCGAGGCTGACGCGGCTGGGGGTGGGGTGGGGCTGCGCCCGCCTCCCAACCACCGGTACCAGCCCTTCAGCCCCTTCACCGGCCTTCAGTGCAAATGTCCGGAGGGGCAGCGGCACTCCGACTTCTGTCCCCGCCACCGATCAGACCCTTTCAATTCCGGTTCAATAAGAAGCTCGCATCACTTTCTACCAGCAGAAAGAAGGGTCACTGTCTCCACTGAGACACAAGAGGCAAAAATGCTGTCTCTTCAGGGCCGGTGCACGTGTGACGGGGAGGGGCTGGCACCTGGGACCTCCCGGAGGACCCTCTCCCCGGGCAGAACGCCAAGGCCCCAGCCTAACTCTTCCCACAGAAGCCGGGGCCCCGCTCGCTCTTGCCTCCCGTCTCCCAGGGAGGTCCTGGGATGTAGCTGCGTGTCCCTCCGTACTGACCATGTCCTTACAGCAGACAGGCTGCGTCTCCCGAGCACGTACAGGGCACCGGCACTGGGCCAGGCTCGGACTCTCCTCCGACCCCCTCACTATGACCCCATTTGACATATGAGCAAACAGAGGCTCAGAGGGGGGAGCAGCCCCAAGGACACTCCCCTAAGCGGTGGGGGTCAAATCCAGGCTGCTGGGCTCCACACCCCGCCCACTGCCATCCCCTGGTTGAGTCCAGGTCCTCAGTGCCCACTTGCTCCCTCCACAATGGGGCTGCCCCTCCAAGGAGTCAACAGGCGGCGCTGGACTTCAGATCGGGTGTGTCCACGGAATCACGGGGGTGGGGGTCAGAGAACAGGGCCGTCATGGCCAAAGGCAGGAAACCACGGACAGCCGGGCCAGGGGAGTGGAGCCCCAGACCTCACACCCCCAGGCTCGTCCGCCTCCCCAAACTCCCTGCCCTGCTCAGGCCTGTTCCTTCCGAGGAGCCCGGATGTCCACTGGCCGACTGCCGGCAGGAGACGCCCGGCCACCCTTGGCCCCAGGAGGGATTCCCTGAGGCCCAGGCTGCCAGCCAGGGAAGAGGCGTGTGCCCTCCCCCTGGCTCAGCACCCACCGGCAGGGTGGCCTGCAGAAGTAGGAGTCAGCTGGGGCCCGGGGCCCCTCTGTCCCCCGCAGTGACCGACGGCTGACTGGCAAGGTCACTCCGATCCATAGGGGCCACAGCTGTCCCTCGGCCAAGTCCAGGGCCCACACCCCTAAATCAGTGAGTACGGCAGCCGTCCTGTGGGTCTGAGTCCTGGCTCTGCCACAGCAGCCACGAGACCAGGGCAAGCGCCTCCGTGTGCACATCCGGACAGGGGACCGTGCCCCGGGGCAGCGGGAGGGCTCCGCACCGCAGGGCGCGCCGGGGGATCCTTCTCGGCGACGCGGGTGGGGCTCCTACCCTCGGGCCCACCCTCCTGACTCAAACCTCATGGAACCAACTCAGGGAAGTGGTCAAACCCAAATCTAACCAGAAACAAGCAGGCAGGATCCAGACACAAAGAGACAACACAAAGCCCAGTCAGTCCCCACGGAGCAGCGGAACCACGGCCACCTGCTCGGCCAGGCTCCGTCGCATTCCCGGAGAGCCGCAATAAAAATTCCTAGACAGGTAGTCAGGTCAGAGGCAGGCCCGGGACGAGGAGTGGGCAGGGAGAGGGAGTGTTCTCACCTACCCCAAGAGGACGGCCCGTGGGCGGAGGGAGGCCCCCTGCCCTTTCGTCTCCATTCCCCAGACACAGGCCCGGACCTGAGACTTGGGACCAGGCCCAGGTGGCCTCCGAGTCGGGAGGGCGCCGGCTCACCGTCTGGGTCCCTGGCGGGCGCGCTGCCACCTCTCCGGAGGCGCAATTCCAGCCTCACCGAGGGGTCCCCAAGCTCCCTCCCCACCTGCTTCACACAGACTGTTCTGAAGACTGGAAATAAGCACAGCTGTGCCAAATCGCGAACCAGACGGGTGGCCGCACCCCCCGTGCCCGGCCCCCGGGACACTTCCCAGCAGTGACCAGTGATGGTGGGGGCGACCCCAGGAGCCACGCAGCCCTGCAAGGCCCGGAGCCAGGACACACCTTTGTCACTCACTTCCCACCGTGTCTCCTCTCCCCAGAGCCAAAAGGTGCATTAGGAGGCTGCTAATACATCACAGATCTATTCTGCAAAATATCAAACCATGTCAGGCACCAAGGCAATGAAATAAAGGAGATTTTTTTCCACTACAAAAAAAAAAAGTAGAGACCTTGGTTAAAACAGAGTCCAGAAGACACACTGCTGCAGGTCGCTGATACTCCGAGCCTCAGCTGGGAGAGTCCAGAGGGGCAAAGGGCTGGCTTCTCCACCATCAGCCCCTCCTGACAATAAAGCTGAACCCCGTCGCCTGCAGGCAGCTGCTCTGAGCCGAGTGTCTGGAGGGAGCAGGGGAGACCCCTGTCCACCCGTAACTCCAGCCCATGGACTTTTCCCTGGAGTTCCAGAGGGGACACGACCCCATGACCTTGATCTCATTATAATCAAGTTGACCCTGACCTTCAAACAGCTGGGTGACCTTAGAAGGCCAACGAGTGAAGTGCACAGGAGGTCCCAGGTCTGTAATCGCTCATCCGAGCCCCCGACGCCTGGGACACACCTCCTCACATCGACCAGCCTCTCCGATGTTTGCCATTTCCAAACACCACGAAAGGGATCACAATTCCTCAGTGCGTTCATTTTAAATTTTCAATAAATATTCAATAGACTCTTTTACTACTGAGCAACATCTTCAACAACAGCATCCAGGAAATCAATGAGGTGCTTGTTCCGGTTTCTCCTAACGTACATTTAACGTGACTGTTACACGTGAGATGCCCATCCACGTGCCATCCAGTTTTCTCACGAGCTGGCAGAGTTTGCCCTGGGTCTGTCGCCGTCTCCAAACCTCCAAGGGAGGGCACTTAGAACGGGGCTGATGGAGGCCACCACGGGGCTGCAGGTACCGAGCAGGTGCACGGTGAGAGTGTGGGCCACCCGCTGTCACAGGCCGGCACACGGAAGTCAGACACCCACTGACATCCCCGTTTGACAGGTGTAGAAGTGAGGACTGGGGACCACAAAGCTGGGAAGTGAAGGAGCAACGGCTCGGGGCTGCCACCCCGACTCTGAGGGCACGGGACCCCAGCCTGCCAGCTCCAGCCCCCTAGACACACAGCTCCGTTCGAGGTCCAAGCTGACCGTCAGCCGGCAGGAACTCGGCCCCGAGCTCGCCGCCGGTGAGTAACCGCCTCCCCCAGACATGATTCATACCTGTCTGGAGTCACCCACATCCTCATTCCCCGAAGAGGAATGCAGGCCAGGTGAGCCGACCTGGAGGGCTGGCATGGAGGCAGGCTGGGCCCGGGCCATGGCTCTGCTGCCGCCACCCTGAGGCCCCCAGGACCTGTGTGTGGGGCCCAGAGCCAGGTTACAAGACCTTTCCCCGAGGGGCTCCTGGGCTCCCTCGAGGCCCGGCCTGGCCCCTTCGGTCCCTTCGCCCTGTGAAGACTCAGAAACGAAAAGCAGCCGCTGCTGAGACACACGACGCAGGTGGACCTCAGTCGGGGGACTGCCTGAAGGAGGCCAGGCAACTCGGTGCGGTTCCACTGAGGCTAGTGCTCCCCGGGGAACCGCGAGCCCCGGGGAGCAGGCGGGGAGGGGCGGGGACATCTGGGTCTGGACAGTTGTCCCGCACACAGGCTCGCCACAACCCGTTACACGTACACGTGCGTCTGTAAACCACACCGCAAGAAACCATCCCAGCGAGGAAGAGAAGGGACAGCTGGTGGTCTCCCGGGGTCTCTGCAGTGTCTTCTCCCAAGAGCCCTGGGCTCATGACCATTTTCCAGAGAAGAACTTTAGGGAGGGGGGGGAAGAAGGCAAGGGAGACAGAGACCAGCAGGGGCTCCCCAAGGACAGGAAAACCGCGTGTCCAGAGCATTTCACCTTCGACCGTGGGCCCACCAGCCCTACTCCTGCCTCGGATTCTCCCCTTTGCTCCCTGTGCCAAGAGCCAGCCTGCCCGAGTGACGCAGAGAGCCCGTCGGGCTTGCCAGGGGCCCAGGAGGCCGAGGTGGGGGGCAGCTCCCACCAAAGACTGGGCTCAGGGCCGTGTCCAGCCGGCCACAGGGAGCCAAGTCGGGTCCTGTCCCGGTGGAACCACATGCCCACCCAATTGGTCCCTGCCATTAGCTGAACTAAAGACAGAAACCTGCAGGTCCCAAGCCACCACCCTGCCCACCAAACCCCAGGCGATGCCCCACCCGCAGGGACAGGGGTCACTCAGCGCTTACAGCACCGGGTTCAGAACACAACAGAACTGGCCAGCCCTGGCCTGAAAGACAAGGACAATGACGGTGCTCAGGGTCCCAGCCCAGGAGACAGGCATGCCAGCGTGAGGTCGGGGTGTGCGGGGGGCCTTGCGAGGTGACGGTATTGGTAGTGCGCCTCTGATTGTCACCAGGACTCGGGCTGCAAACTAGCCTGGGGTCGTCCTTCCTTCTCTAGACCTCGGTTTGCACGTGTGCAAGCCCGGGGCTGGGCCAGCCCAGTGGGCCTAACTCCGCTGAAGCCTGGAATTACCCCGGGAGGTTTAAGAAGCCCGGCTGCCCTGCCCCACCCCCAGGAACTGGTCCTGGTGCAGCCTGCGTGTTAGGGCTCCTGGTCAGCCAGGACGGCGGAGAGCTGAGTTTAGGAAGGGGCTGGAGAGGGCCCTCCAATCCTAATGTTCTCTGGCTTCTCCCCTGACCCTCACAAGGCACCTCTGGGGGAACCCAGCCTCCACCCAGCCCCCCACAGGTCACAGTGACCCCTTTCTCCCCTCAGCTGCAACCTGATGCTGAACAAATTCTTGCTCTCTGCAGCCTTAAGCCTCAAGACCATGGCCAGGTGACCCTTCCAAGGAGAGTGTGAGGAGGAGGGGACTAAACAGGCCAGGGCCCAGCTGGAAAAGCCAGAGGGCAAAGGAGCACAAAGGCCTGAAATCAGCCACACCCTCGCCTGGGTGAAAGGCGGTTCTGAAGCTTGGGGGATGGTGGGCAGAGCACAGGCATCTGAGCCCCGAAAGCCCAAGTTCGGATCCTACTCTGCTTCTGGCTGGGTGACCGCCACGGCCGCACGCACACGCCTCAGCGCTGCCACCCCGTGCACACGCGGGTGTACCGTCTCCGTGGGCATCTGAGGCCGTGAGCTGGAACCCCGGGATTCGGAAGGCCACGCTGTCCCCAGCGAACGCCGAGAAAATGGTGAGTGCACAAAGCTGCTGGGCACCGGGTGCCCAGCCTCTCCCTTTCTTCTTCCCAACCCCACCCCCACCGGCTGGAGTCTCTTCTTGGGAAAGGGTCCAGAGCTCATTCTCACTAGAGTGTAAAGGACTGCCACACTGAGCTCAACACTTTGGGGGAAAGAGGCTGCCTGGTAAAATGGAGGCTTCTGTGGCATTTGAGTCGGTGACTCTGATTTTATTTTTTTACTTATTTAAAAAAAAATTATTTTCTTTGTTTTTGGAGAGGGAAGTAGAGGGAAAGAGAGAGAGAAACGTCGATGAGAGGGAACATCGATTAGCTGCCTCCTGCATGCCCCCCGCTGGGGGTTTGGCCCACAACCTGGGCATGTGTCCTGACTGGTAATCGAACTCTTGACCTCTTGGTGCCTGGGTGGACGCTCACCCACTGAGCCACACCGGCCAGGAGGTGACTCTGATTTTAAAGACAAACGAAGTACTGTCAGGGTGCTTGCGTAAGAAGGGGGATCTTATTCCAGATCACCCCAGGAACAAGCCCAGAGGTCTGAGAGGGACCCAGCCTGGCAGCTGACGGTGGAGTCTGGGTCACCCCCAGGTGGTGGCACAGCCTGAGAACTCACGCAGGCACTGTCCCTGGCCTGGTAGGCAGCCGCCATGTCCCATGAGGAGTGGTGGGCCAGGAGCCCCGCAGCCCTCCGCCGGCCAGTTCTCTGTACAGATACTGCTCGGTTTTCCTTGGCAGGATCGCCTACACTGGCGACGTCACTGCTGGAGCCCACCCCGAACCATGGCTGGGCGTGGACACGGGGGCACCACCTCGGAGAGAACCGCAGGCCAGCAGGAGTGGATGGGGGGCTGGACCCGAGATCTCCGTCTCGGGCAGGAGGGGATGTGCCGGCCGGATGCCATGCGCCCATTCCTGACCCAGCCTTCCAAGTTGCAAAGCAGCTCAATCCACCCTGGAGGGTTGCTCCCCTGACCCACAGGTCACAGGAGCTGAGCACTCACTGAAGGGAGCCGCCCCTCCTCAGCCACGCCGAGGGCAGGACGCCATGGAGCACTGTCTGCAGACGGAGAGCCAACCAGAGGACACGGCTGGAAGAAGTGGCCGCAGGAAGGAACATTCCTCAACGGAACACAAGCAGCTCTGGGAGTATTCATTTGTGGGGAGCGCCTCGAATTATACGGGATTGGAAGTCGGGCTCACGGGGACACCTCTGGGCCATGTAGCAAGCAAGCACTGCTAATTAGCCTCTGGATGGGTGACGGTGGAATTTTTATTTAGAGCCCAAAGTAACTAATAAAGTGAGGTAAAACCAGCAGCTCACACTTCACAGATGATGCAAAGACCCGACGACTGTCATCGCTAGAAAATGAGAGGGGCGCGCGGAGTGGCCGCTGACCCTGAGGCAGAGAGACTGAAACTGGTCAAGGTGGACCCAGGTGGTTGGCTTTTTAAAGGGCAACATTCCCGCATGTGTGGCTTCGGGGGGGGTCCCTGCCCGTCAGCCTGCTCAGAGATCCCCCCCACCCCCGCCCCGTCCACGCGGGCGGCGAGGCAGCCCAGACGGAGTGCGCTTGGCTGGGGTCTATCGTAACGATCTACCGCGGCAAATGGAGTGGTGTTTAAAGGGCTGGTTGGTGTTATTTAATCGGTTATATTCACTAATGTAATTGACACCCTTTCCATCATGTCAATACACCCACCTCTTTCTCCCATACCATAAATAGATTAGAAAACAGTTTCCTGCGACTGGCGTGACCCCGGGCCGCTCGGCCGGCGGTGAATCACCCGGCTCACCGCGGCGGCACCCTGAGATGGCTGCAGGACGGGGCGCAGACACCGAGGCGTGAATCATGCCCTCTGCAAGCCCGAGCCTTCGGCTTCCACAGACACCAATTACAAAGTAGAAAGAAAAAAAAGAACAAAGAAATGACTCAGGGTGTTTGCGCAAAGTTGACTCCTGGGTTTACAGAATTATTACCGGCTACATTGTTTTCAGGGAGGCAGCTGGAGCTAGCGCGGATGGTTTGGGAATTTGCAAACGGGCTGGTGCAGCCCCCCAAACTCCTGCAGGGCTCCCACCCCCTTCGCTTTCTACCTCGCTCTGGAGGGTGAAGACCTTGACGAAGTCCCTGCAATGTGTAGCCACGAGAGCAACGCAGAGGGAGGAAGCACGTTTATACATAGTTACCGTTTCAGTGTCAGTCTTGGCATTACCTTCTGTGTATTTCTCAGGGGAGGGGCCATTCTAGAACACGGGGCTTCTCTCCTGTGAGGAGGCTGCTGAAACATCACCCGCGAGAACTAAACTCGCAGGGCACCTCTCCACGGACAGCAACTGGAGTTCTACCCTCGGATCAAAGCGGTTTTACCCGGTTTAACTCCGGCCGACGAAGGAAGAACGTTGGCTGTGACCACAGGCAAATCCTGAGTCTCCGTCAGGGAAGCGCTGGGGGTTCATCGCTCACAGGGCTGGGTCGAACCCTGTCGGCCAGGCAGCTGAGCCTTATCGGGCAGTATTAGCAAAGTCTGAAAGTGTTCCCGTCAGAGATGTCCAACCCTTGTGGGCAAACAGAGATAGGAGAGAATAAAACTGAGTTTACACCCGGCTTACACCCCGCTTTGCCACCAACAGCCTGGACAATTACGGGCAAAGCCGGGTGGGGGTGGGGGGTGCACAGCGGTCTCAGGAGTCCACTCTGGAGGAGCAGCGGGTGACCAGGTAGCCAGACCGCTGGGGCTGAAAAACTTCTTTTGAGAAAGGGCAGTTGGTGTGGCCCAAGCTTTGCAGGAAAACAGACTCAGCTCACCACTAGTCTTGCTCTGAGGACAGAGCCTGGGAACCCTGGTCCCTCCGCCTCGGGGAGCCCAGGGCAGAGCTGGGGTGGGGTTCAGGCTCAGCCCCATCCCAACAGCAGGGACTCTGGTCGAGGGACCTCAGAGAAGCCTCCAGCCTTGGGGAGCAGAATGCACACACTTAAAAATATCCTACACACTGGATAAGAAAACACATCTTCGTGTCTTATACACACAAGAGATATGTGGATTTATATACAGGAGCACATGTTTCTATATTCTTAATCACTGACACCCCGACTAATCCATGAGCAGAGTTGTCACTTCTTACCGCCACCTCCCAAGCCAGGGACACCTTCGGGACCAACACACCCTCGAAGCCTACGTGAACCACCACACCAGGAAATCGGTGACTCCCCGTGAGAGAAAATAAAGGGCGGCAGCTGCCAGCCAGGCCTCCTCGGACGACAGCCGTTCTCAGAACATCACTGCCAGCTCCCAGCAGCCTCGGGGGAAGCCGAGGGTCACCACCACCACTGCCAGCTCCCAGCAGCCTCGGGGGAAGCCGAGGGTCACCACCACCACTGCAAGCTCCCAGCAGCCTCGGGGGAAGCCGAGGGTCACCACCACCACTGCCAGCTCCCAGCAGCCTCGGGGGAAGCCGAGGGTCACCACCACCACTGCCAGCTCCCAGCAGCCTCGGGGGAAGCCGAGGGTCACCACCACCACTGCCAGCTCCCAGCAGCCTCGGGGGAAGCCGAGGGTCACCACCACCACTGCCAGCTCCCAGCAGCCTCGGGGGAAGCCGAGGGTCACCACCACCACTGCCAGCTCCCAGCAGCCTCGGGGGAAGCCGAGGGTCACCACCACCACTGCCAGCTCCCAGCAGCCTCGGGGGAAGCCGAGGGTCACCACCACCACTGCAAGCTCCCAGCAGCCTCGGGGGAAGCCGAGGGTCACCACCAATCCTCCCTGTCACCAACTGTGGGGCTGGTTACTGGCCGTCTATTCTGCCACGATCATGCAAACTTTCCATCAATCCCAACCAGGATCCTAAGGCTGCCCCTCCCCCGGCAACACCAGGGTCCGTATTAGGGACAATGACTGTGCCACAATCTCTCCGAGCTTAGAAGGCACGGTGGTGTCTCAAACCACGTGGCTGTATCTGTCCAGCCTGGGGGAGCCCAGCACTGAGCCCCGGAGCCCCAGGAGGTGTTTCTGGGATTGGCTCCTAGAATCCAGAAGCAAACTTGATCCAGCCCCCAGATTGCAGAGCCACTGGGGACTTCACACTCGTGACCAAATTATTACAACTCGCTTTCCTGTAGCAGAGCCATTTCCCAGACCCAGAGACACTACTACGTGACTAGTTAACACACGTGCCGGAAAGAGCAGCAAGGCCTCCGCTCCCCGCCGACGTCCCAGCAAGCGTGTTGCAGGCTCGGTGCGCAGCCAAGGGACCCAGCCTCTCTCCCACCCACCTGCCCCAGTGGAAAACACACACACAGCAGAATTCGCAGGAACACCACGGAGATCCGAGCGCCCCTGATGCGTCCGGAGGTCAGTCACACAGCTGCCTAACTCCTTTCCACAGGGGCCATCTCACCGGCACCTCAGGGCGAACGGCAGCCCCACCCGCGGGTGCCGGCGGCAGGAGAGGAACTGACAGGCGCCAAGTGTGTGCAGAGAAGAATCGCCCTAGAAATTCTCCCTCTGGGGCGAGGACAGGCCCTGGTGACGCCTTCTGGTCACCCAGATGCTCTTACCAGCACTACAGCGACCCCCACAACGGGGCCAGGGGACGGGCCGCTCGGACGTGTCCAGAGGCTAAGGCACAGCTTCCTGCCCCAGACACTGGGTCCACCTTGGAGAATTCAAAACAACACTCTGTTCCCGGGGGCCTGCCCCGATCCCCGTGAGGGCACAGCTTCCCAGGGGGGCCCAGGAAGGCCCGAGGGGCTCCATGCTTGCCCAGAGAAGGATGGTTTTCAGAGTCTGTGTCTTGACTCCTCTCCTGTCTAGAATTTTCTTTTGTTGTTGTTGTTAATCCTCACCCAAGGATATTTTTCCACTGAATTTTGTTTGTTTGTTTTAGAGAGAGTGGAAGGGAAGGAGACACAGAAAAAAAAATTGATGTGAGAGAGACACATCAACTGGTTGCCTCCTGAATGACCGTGATCAGGGCCAGGGATCAAACCCGAAACCCAGGTACATGCCCTTGACTGGGAATCGAACCCCTGACCCTTCGGTCCGAGGGCCGATGCTCTCACTGCTGAGCTAAGCTGGCCAGGGCCTGTCTGGAATTTTCTACAAGCCCACCCACCCACCCTGCCCACTTCCTTCCCTCCTCATACACAGACAAGGTACCTACCAGGCTGGGGGATCTAACGGGAACCCCTCAGTGCTTGGCGACCAGAGGGCACAGGCACAGCACCCTAACGACACGATATTCTATACCATGCACTAGTTCTGACCAAGAGACCCGTGAGGTGGGTGACCAGTCTGGGAGGGTGACCAGCTGCCTCCCTGAAGAACAGTCTCCTGCGCATCCTCATCAGAACGGCGACTCTCGGAGAGCAGGCTCCCACTGTGATGCCCGATGGCCCGGAGCACCTGGACAGCGCGTGGACCAGCCAGGGTGGGGTCAGAGTGGGAGCTCAGAGGTCCGTTAGTGTTCCTCCCTGGAGGCAGCTCCAGCATGGGCTTGCGGTCGGAGGATAAAATTTCAACCACCACGGCAACGTCAAGTCTGGTAAACAAAACGCTGGGGCTCGGGGAGTCATTGTGGCGTCATGGGGAGGAAATCATGGGAGCCTGGCTGTGTGACCTGGGGCAAGTGTCTTACCCTCTCTGATCCCATGTCTGCATCTGCAAATCGGTGCTAGCAGTAGGCCTCTCGCAGAGCTGTTTTGAAGACTGAGAAAAATGTGTCACTAGTACCTGGCACATAATAAGCTCTCTGTACCCAACTAAGAAAGGGAGTGGAAGCAAAGATCCATCAGTCACCCTGGAAACAGAAGACAGAAGCAGGCCCGTGGCTCTCAGCAAGCCTGGGGATGTCCCCACAGCCGCAGCCCCCCCCCCAGGGCGCTGGAGCCCCCGCTCCTGTAGGTGAGCCAGTCCAGCTTGGTGACTTCGTACCAGAGCTGAGCAGGCCCTGATGAGACCCCCGAGGTGTCAGGGTTCAGCTCTGTAGTGTCACCCAAAGGGAAGGGGGGTTCACCGTCACTGCTCAGCGTTGTCATGACTCCATGGAGGGCGCGGCCCACCTCTGGTGGAGCAAGAGCTCTGAGGTCTGAATACTCACAACACCCAGCACACGGGGCTGTTGTCCCCCCATTCTGCAGACGGGCCAAAGGTGGCCCAGCCCGGGCTTCCAGAACTGAGCGGGGCCTCAATCCCCCTGGCCCTGGGCACACTCTGACCGGAAGGCAGCGCACAGGCCAGACCGGGTCTGTGGGCAGGTTTTGTGGGGTCCTCGTGGTGAGAAAAAAAGGGACTCTCCAGTACGTAAAACCCCAGTTCTACATCGAAGTCAAGCTGCCCAGGTCGCTGGAACGGAAAGAGCCGGCCACACAGGCCGGTGTGGCGGCGCCGAGCCGAGCAGCAGTGGCCTCTCGGGGCAGACCCAGGTCTCTGCGGCCCACGGAGAGCAAGCTGGCCTCCACCCAGACCATGCCCCCCGGCTGGGGAAGCCCTGGGCGCGGGCTGCCACCCTCGCTGCTCACGGGCACACGGAGAAGAGGGCGGGCCGGCCCCGTAAACACACACGTGAGCCCACCACACCTTTTACAAAGCACAAAATGTGCCCTTGGCTTTGATCTCTTTCCCTCGGCACACGCGCTGTGCAGCAGAGCCCAAGGGCGGCACACGGCCTTCCCAAAGTCCATGTGTAAGTGTCTTCTCTGTGGGCAGGGGCCCAGCTGCCCAGCTGTCTCTGGGTGATCCTACTTGGAACCAAAACCCACACAGACCCTCTGGTTTGGGCCCGACCACCAGGAGGATCCTCCTCTCGAAATGTTTCTTGTGTGTGAACAATTGACCAAACCATAGACGTTTCAAAACCCTGGGTGGGGCAGGTATCGGGGTGCCCGTGTACCTTATGTGCTGAAGACCAGCAGCCACGGCGGGACCCCCTCAACAGCCTTCTCTCCTGGTGGCTTCCCACGTCACTCCATCCCCTCTCTCTCGAAGGGAAAGTACATGCATCGGTACAACTTTCAGGGGGAAATGTGTGTGCACTTTCTTCCCATTTCTTTCTTCTTTTTTTCCCTTTAATCCTCACCTGAGGATATTTTTCCATTTATCTTCAGACAGAGTGGGAGGGAGGGAGGGAGGGGTGAAGGGGGAGAGAAACATCGACTGGTTGCCTCCCACATGACCCCCACCAGGGCCGCGAACAAACTGCAACCGAGGTACGTGCCCTTGACTGGAATCGAACCCCGACGACTTGTTGGTCTGTGGGCGGGCCGACACTCGAACCGCTGGGCCAAACCGGCCGGGGCCCATTTCTCTTTCTTACCTGCCTGCCCAGGAGAAGCTGCAGCCATTCCCCACCCAAAGAGAAGCTGGTAGGAAAGTGGAGAGGTGGCGGCCGAGTGTGCGTGCACGTCTACGTGGGTGTGCACGTGTGTGTACTTGTACGCAGCAGCAATTAGATGTTTTGTCTTGATAAACGCTAAGCCCACCCAGACCCGGGCCACACCGAGCGGTGCAGCTGAGGTCCAGTCAAAACGCAACCCCTAATTGCACCTCAACCTGAGATGCAGCCGTAAAATCTCTGGGTTGAGCCCTGGCCGGTTTGGCTCAGCAGTTACAGCGTCGGCCTGCGGTCCAGAGAGACCCGGGTTCGGTTCCCGCTGAGGGCATGTACGTCGGTTGCAGTTTGTCCCCGACCCTGGTTGGGTCGTGCGGGTGGCAGCCACTCGATGTGTCCTTTTCACGTCGATGTTTCTCTCTCTCTCTGTTCCTCTCTCTCTCTCTCTCCCACTCTATCTGAACAAGAAATGAAAAAAATGTCCTCAGGTGAGGATTAAAAAAAAAAAAATCTGTGGGTTGAAAATCCCAGCTGAGAGGGCCCAGAGGGGCGCAGCGGGCCTTCGGCACCCCTAGTT
This sequence comes from Molossus molossus, assembly GCF_014108415.1. Lineage (NCBI taxonomy): Eukaryota > Metazoa > Chordata > Mammalia > Chiroptera > Molossidae > Molossus > Molossus molossus. Next base: position 3,685,744 of record NW_023425399.1, on the reverse strand, counting down.
TACCCCGAATCTTCCATACCGACTTGTCACGGATGCCTGTCTCTCCTCCAGTTAAATGCAAATCCATGACGGAAACTGGAAACTTCACCAAGGAGCCCAACCTGCCCTTCACACAACAGGAGCCAAACTGGAGAGTGACCGTCTTTATGTACAGGGACTGACCTCCGATGGGAACTGAGGATTCGACAACTCAGATCTGTGTGTCGCCCCCCACTCCCCCCCTGCAGAAACCAATCATCGCAGGGGTTCTCAGCCAGGGGCCATGCACCCTAGGGGGACCTGGGGCGAAGCACGCGGATGCTTTTACTTGTTCCGACCCGGATGGCGGAGTGAATGCTACTCCGGCTGGCATCTAGTGGGGAGAGGCCAGGGATGCTGCCAATCATCAGCACAGCACCACCTTCCCCTCCATCCCCACGAGGAATCATCTGGCCTGGATTTGAGTGTGAACGGGGAACAGCAACTGTCGGACGAACCATCAGAACCTGTGAGTCCCCGAAGGCTGTGTCGGACTGCTTGTCCAGAATCAGGGGGAGAAGAGACATCAGAGGCTCAACGACTGGTTGAGCCCAAAATGCCACTGCAGATACTGCCCACAGGGTGCAGGTTGGGTGCAGGGCGGGGGTGCCTCCCAGGGCCCTCAAGAAACGTCACGAGAGCCAACAGCTGTAATGACCTACAATTCCATCTGTCCAGAGAGCCGTTTGCTTCTACCTGCCCCCAAGAGCAGACGCTGATGGAGGAAGAGGGGTCGTTTCTAAGAGACACAGCGGAACTGAAGAGAGGTCAGCAAGGACGCGAGGAGAATTCATACCAGGAGAATCCCCTTCTTCAAAGGAGCCGGAGCGAGCCCCCTCCCGGGCGGCCATCTCCGGTGGGGTGTCACTGGAACCCACTGTTTTTCATCTCAAGACCCCTGCTCTCTAAAGGATGGCGGATTTTTCTGTGGGGTGTGTTTTGGGAACAGTGAATTGCCATCAGACCTCACCCTTCACCCCTTGACTCTCAGAAATGACGGGGGCCCCTGCCATGTCTTGGGAAAGCCAAGTCAAGCCCATTTCAGATGTCTGGCTTCCTCAGAGCCCTCCCCACTTCCCTCCCTCCAGGGATGCTGCTGATTTGCTCCAGCCCCCCAAGTTCAAGGTGGACCTGCTCTGGGGCCCAAGTTCCACATTCAAGGGGCAGTGTGTGCACTCCACGAGTAATCACCGTGGGTCTGGGTCTAGCGTGGGTGAGGGACCTGGGGCGAAGCTTTCTGTCGCCACCTCCCCTGATCTATAAAACGAGGGCACTGAGCTGGCCAAGGCTCCTCCCAGGTCTGAAACTGGGGCCACTGAAGACCACACGAAGGACCCAGCCCACGGGGGCAGGGACCACTTCTGACATGGAAGCCTCCAGCCAGAGTCTGGAGGGCAGAGGCCCCTCTTGAAAGATGGTAGGATTTCAACCTCAGGGTCTCCTTTTCCAGGTGAGGAAACCGAGGCTGAGGAGGCTTAACGCCGGACAATCTCTCCGGGAACAGCCCCGGGGTGCTGCCACCTCCACAGCCATCTGCAGTGTTCCTGGAGCTATCCGTCTGAGCTCCACGGTGGCCACTGCTCATGCTCTCCTCCCTTCCATCTTTCTTTGCCTCCTTCCTTTCTTTTTGTGTAAAGAGACTGCAGGCCCTAAGGCTTTCTCAACAGACCCTTCACTGAAATCTGACTACGCTTGCAACTGTCCCGGTACACCTGGGCTTTGGCTGCCTCCTTCCAATAAGTAGGGGGCCCTGTGTAAAAATTCCAGGTTAATGGGCCACCCCAGGGCCAACTGGACAGACCAGGGTTCCAGGCGCTACCCTCCAGGGTCCCTGCGGGCAAGTATTAACCCAGAATATTAGTCACAGAAGGGACAGAAATAAGAATGAGTGTTTTTTAAAGCCCTGAACCCAAAGGAAGAACAAGAGCGGAATGTCAGAGCCCAGCCCTCAAGGTGACAAGTTCAACACAGCGCGGACCCCTTGGGCGGGGGTTTCCTGAGCCGCTTCACAGAAGGGGAGGGTAAAGAGGAGGCAGGGGGTGGGGGCACTTAAGCAGCAATCCATTTGGCACCGCAAGACTCTCTCCAAACATGTGCAAACATATTTTAATAATATCCTCGTGCATTTCATTAGCCTCTGGAGTTCACAAAGGGCCTTTGGGAAGCAATCTGGTTTAAATGCAACTCAATTCCGCAAACGCTGGCTCTGGGCAGGCTCTCCTGGCACCTCGCGGGCCTGGCGCAGGGCTGCTGGGGGTGGGGGGGGTGGGGGCGAGGCTTTCCATTCCAGGACTGGAGGGGGTGGGGAGAAGTGAATGGAAGGACCCACCGCCGAAGCCTGCCCGCCTGCCCCAGCAGGCAGGTCATGGGTTATTTTTACCTCTTGAGCCTCACTGTACAGGCTCAGGGGCAGAAAGCTGTGGCAGCCGCCTGCGGAAACTGGCTTATGAGTCACTTGGTGACTGCCCTGGCTCGGTGGCAGCTGCCTCTTGGCTCCTGGTCCCAGCTGGAAAGCTGGCCATGCAGAGAAGGGCCGTGTGCCCCCTAGCCTGGGGAGCTCGGCGCCCAGGTTGGGGAAACGAGTTCAGAGAGTCAAGAGGTCCTCAGAAGGGTGGCTGGGGGAGGGATGTTGGCTAGAAGGCAGATCCCAGAGGGTGGCAGTCAATTTCCCATCCAACCGCACCTCCACCTGGGTGGGCTACGTAGGACGGAAGTACGGGGCAAATCAGACACTCCTCTCCCTACCCTCCTCTACCTCCGGGTCAGGGCAAGGCTGCCCCAAATACAGACAGCCCCAAACTTTGACTCATTTGTAACCACCGTCCCAGTCAGACTGAGCCAAGCTGTCCAGACAGAAGATATTTATAGGTGCGTCGGGGACACAGACATTCACACAATGACACACATACTCGGGATCCACGTTGGGCCCGACCCACCAGCGCCGAGCCCTGGATTCGGACACCTGGACACAAACGGTCCCCAGAGCCCCCCCCCCCCCCCAAGAGCGGCACCTAGCCCCAGACACAGACGGAAGGAGACTGCAAACACATACTCCTGGGACAGACTGTGACCCAGACACACAGAGCGACGCGCTGAGACCCAGAGACACAGACACGCACACTTCACAAACGCACGGAAACCCACTCACAGACACCGAGACACACAGCGCCACGCACACGCCAGACACAGAGCCAGAGCCTCAGACACCTCGCGAGCCAGTGTCTCACACGCCCGCCACCCCCCTCCCAGCCAAAGTTGATACAGAGCCGGCCTAATTGCTCCAATGCGACTGCCCCTTAGGGAAATAAAATGGAAACTTCACGCCTCCTCCCGCCCCAGCTCCCTCTCGCCGGGCGCCCCGCCGCCCTCCACCACTCGGCCCCGGGTCCGAGTCCCTGCGGGCGGGGCGCGGGCAGTGGAGGCTGTGCCAGGCTCGCAGCGCCGCGGGACAAAGCCGGGCCGGCCGCCAGCTGCCGCGAGCCGGGAGGGCGCGCCCGGGGCGCGGCGGGCGCAGCCGGGGCGCAGGGCTCACGGCCCGAGGGGGCGCGCACAGCCCGGGCCCCCGCCCGCAGCTGCGCCTGGACTCAGGGTCTGAGCCCGATGGGGCCTCCGGGGGGGCGGGGTCACTCACTGATCTCCATGCTCTGGAACAAAGAGCGTTTGCAGTTGCACGTGCAGGAGACATTGGGCTGCCCGGCGGCGGCGGCGGCGGTGCTGTTGACCCCCATCAAGCGGTGCATGGACGGCGTGGCGGCGCGGCGCGGGGCGCAGGGGGCACGGGGGCGGCCGGGGGGGGCTCCGGCCGGCGCCCGGTGCTCGGGCCCCGCATGCAGGAGGCGCGCGGCGGGGAAGGCGCGCCCCGGCTCGCCGGGCTCGGGACGCCGCCAAGTTTCCGGGGCGCCGCGGGACTCAGTGCGCGGGGCCGCGCTCCCCCGCGTCCTCCGGCCGCCCCTCCGCAGCCCCGGGGGCGTCGACAGTGCCCGCGGGTGGCGTCCGGAAAATGGGCTGGCAGCCGGGGCGCGCGCTGCCGCCGGGGCAGAGCCTCTGCTGCTGGCTTCCCCCAGCCGGGCGCCTCCTTCTTCGCCGCCGCCTCCTCCTCATTCAAGTCCAAGGAGATCGGGTTTCGCTCTGAGACCGCGGTCGGAGGCAGGCAGACGGTCTGACGTCAGCGCTAGACGGGGCTGCCGGTTCCCACCGCGCGGGGGCCGGGGAGGGGGCGCGCGCTGCGCCAATCCCCGCCGAGGTTCCCCCGCACCCCCTCCCCGGGCCGCGGGGCGGGGTAATGGGGAAGGGGGCGGGTTCTTAAAGGGCCAGAGGGAGGCGGCCCGCAAAGACCTGGGACCCGCGCAGCAGAGGGGCGTTGGGTCCCCTCCCCTACAAGGGTCAGTTTGGGACCCCTGCCCTTCACACCCCGGTGTGAGGAGCAGGATTCGTTTCCAGCTGCACGTGCGGGGGTGCGTTTCCCGCCCCCTGAGCCCCCCGAGTCCTTGACCTAGAGTTTGGGGGGAGCCTGTCCTCCCAAAGGAGTACGAGGTCCCTGAGGCTCAAGGCAGGGGGAATTAGAGGAGGGGGCACCCTCCAGATCACCCAATACCTGATCCGCAGAAAACTCCCTGCCTCCAGGTCTGCAGCCTACGCGACCCCTAGCCCACTTCGCCCCTGGCGCCCTATTACCCGACCCCAAGCAGGTCGACTGGGAAAACTGGAGACCGCGTAGACACGCCCCGGACAGCTTAGATAAATGCCCAGAGCCCTTGTCATGTAAATACGAGTCCGGGACGAGTGAGAAGTCCCAGCCGGCAGGGCCCGGGGCGAATCCACACCCATTGTCTGCTGCCCGAGGGGCCGCCGGCTGCGGGGGGCGCGGCTCCGAGCACAAAGAGGCGGAGGAAGTGCGGAGACGTACTTTTATTTCATTAAGTTTTAATTACACAAGTGCCAAGAACACATTCTCCTGGTTTAAAAAGACGTTGAAATATTATGTAAGAGGCCCCCTTCCGGCACATCGCCACCTTTTAGCAATTTGGTGTGTCCCCTAGACCCTTCCCTAAACCTGTATTTTACATGGAGGGTCTACCCGGTGCCAGAAACTTACCAGATATGAACTCAACCTGGCACTTTCTCTGGGAGGCAGGATTTTTATTAGCCCCATTTTACAGACCCGGAAACTGGCCTGGAGTCGTTTGCTTAATTCAAGCTCACACAATGGTGGAACCTAAATTCAATCCAAGTCCTGGGCATCTGTGCCACCTCCCCCTGCTCAACACACACATCTAATTTTTTTTATCCTCATCCGAGGACATTTTTCCATTTTTTGTTCAGATAGAGTGGGAGGGAGAGAGAGGAAGAGAGAGAAACATTGAGGTGAAAAGGACACATTGAGTGGCTGCCTCCTGCATGACCTGCCGGGGACAAACTACAACTGAGGTACGTGCCCTTAACGGGAACCGAACCCAGGTCTCTCTCCCGACCGCAGGCAGACGCTCTAACCGCTGAGCAAAAACGGTCCAGGGCAACACACACAATCTAGTTCTTTAAAAATCCCCAAGTCCCAGTAATGCCTGGAGTTTTAGTAATAAGCAGAGACTATTTTTGTATTGGGGGGGGGGGGGAGTCTAAAAGTTATTTCCTTTTAACAGACTGGAACCAATCAGAGCGTTGCAGAACTTTTATGGGGGAGCCCATGAGTGCACAGTACAGAGGGAGGTTCAAAGGCACTGGCCATCATTTGTTTGGGAGAAGCTGACTCTTAGAGCGAGGCCCAAGCCCAGGGGCCAGGATGGGGAGAGCACTCAGGGCCTGTGTCAGATCACTGTGCAGTCTCAGCCCCACCTGGAGGAGGGGTCAATTTCAACAACTGGTCCAGGAGCAGGGAGGGGATAGGTCTTGCTGAAATTTGGTCTCTGCAGCTTGGAGAAAAAGCCCAAGGAAGGAGGTTCTAAGGGTTCCTTGGGGGACCCTGCAAATGTTGGCTGCGCCTGAGGATGACCGTGGGTCCCCTTCATTGCCTAGGCCAAAGGAGACCGCTATGGTGCCCCTCCTTGTAGCCATTCCTTCATTCAGTCAACAAACTTCCACCGAGCGCTGGGAATTCAGCCATGCCAGGCGAACCCCTGTCCTCCTCCAAGTCTCTCGCAGACATCTGGCCTGTCTGGCAAGCGGAAAAACACACACGTTGATTGTCTTGGCAATGAGGCAGGATTTATACAATCCAGGTTAAACCGCCAGCAGGCAAAAATAACCAGTTAATTCAGTGGGTGAAAAAATAAAACACAAAACCCTACCCACATTGAGCTCTGGTTGATCTGTCTGGGACAAGAGCACTGGTCATATTTACTGCGTGCCTACTCCCATGTGACCTCACTGTTTTGCTGGTGGCACCTGGGACGAGTTAGTGGTCTCTGCCCTGTTCCAAAGTTGGGTCTGTCTAGAGGCCGAATGCAGGGTGTCAGGCATGGTGGTCACAACTGTATATGCAAAAATGTGTGCCAAGCGCCCTGTGTGGTGCTGGGGATCAGTGGTGAGGGCCACAGAACCCACGGTTAGACTGGGCACATGAAGAGGTATTCCTGGCCCGGATGGGAGCGCCTCAGCCTTGGCCGGGGGACGGGGGGGATTGGTGGGGGTAGACCACCTCTGCTGGGCCAGCCTGAGCCCATGGGAGGGAGGCTGCAAGTAGGGAAACAAAGTTTCCTTCATTTAGTCAGTAAATATTATGCTCCTCATTCAGGGCCAGACTCTGTGCTGGGTACTGGGCACCCTGTCCTCTAGGTGACATGGTGGGGGGCAGGAGAGACTAGAGGCCTCCATGCAAACCCAGAGCTACACTAGGGCACTTCAGATATGGTAATGATGAGCTAGTGGCCTGGCTGGTGATCAGGGAAGCCCACCCTGAAGAGGTGGTGATTTATTCCACTCATATTTGCTGAGCATCTACCTGGGCCCCATACAATTTTCTGCCCTCCTGGGGTTCATATTCTTGCAGGTCTGTAGACATGTAAATCGAGGTGACAGCTTCAGAGAGGGGCAAGAGCTGGAAAGAATACAAAGAAACCGGGGCTGGACTCAGTTGGAGCCCAAGGGGTCAGGGTGGCCTCTCTGGGGGGGTTGGACAGCTGAGAGGGGGTCTCACACCAGGGCACAGGTGCCAAAGCCCTTGGTGGAAGGGGAGCAGGGGATCCTCACGGTCCCAGCAGTCTGGGATTTGGGACACATTGCCCAACTCGGTTGGTTGGTTGGTACAGGTCATAGGATTGTGAAAATCGCGTGTGTCCCCAGGCGACGGCTGGGGACACGCCTTTCCCAGCCTCCAGACAGCACGTGCCCTGTCTGCCCTGAGTGTGGGTTGGATCTGCCAAAGGGGGACCTTTAGAGAGAGAAGGTCCAGTCTAAGCCAGTCAGGAGGCCTTGCTGGGCTGGGTGGGGGTGGGGGGCATGGCTGGCTTCACGGGGTGTCCCGGTGCAGGCGCCACGCCCTGTGCTTGGTTTAGTACCCTAGTGTCCCCATCTTGACATTGTTATTCACTTCTGAACACGGGGACATGCAGATCCTGTAGTCGATCCTACTCAGGTGCCGGGCCCTCGCCGGCAGCCAGTCCGGGACGGGGTAAGCCAGCATGGGTTTGGGCCACAGCTGGGTGGCTGGCTCAGTCCTGACTGTGCCTGTTGGGCAGGGTGGAAAGTGCCCGGCTGAGTCAACAAAGGGCCTGCTCCGACAGCCAGCCGGCTGTGGGACAAAGCAGATCCCGGCCTCCTGGGTCCTGCCACGTCCCCCAGGCCTGCCACAGAGCTGTCTTTGCAGAAGCCAGAAGCCGCCTGGACACCCCCAGCGGGTTAAAGACCTCTCCTACTGAACCGCTTGGAAACACCAGCCAGTGGGCTCGTTTTTTTTTTTTCATCCTCACCTGAGGACACTTTTCCACTTTTTGTTCAGATACAGTGGGAGGGCGAGAGACTAAGAGAGAGAGAGAAACATCGATGTGAGAGAGACACATCGAGTGGTTGCCACCCGCACCACCCAACCGGGGCCGGGGACACACTGCAACCGAGGTACGTGCCCTTAGCGGGAACCGAACCCGGGTCTCTCTAGACCACAGGCCAACGCTCTAACTGCTGAGCCAAACCGGCCAGGGCTGACGCATTCTTTTCTCAAGTCCTGCCGGGGTTTAATCGGCCTGTCCACATTCCCAGGTTTGCATCTTTGGACTTCATGTTCTCTTTTTTTTGGTCTTGTTTGGCTTTTAAACAATAACAAGAGCTAATGTCCTGGGACACTGCTGGGCGGCAGGCCCTGCTCTGGTGCCTGTATTCTCATATTCGTCCGCGTCATCATTCAGCACACGTCAGGTCCCACGGCCAGCCACGGTAGCTCAGTGGATCCCCACAACAGCCCCGGGAAGTCCCAGCTCCTACATTCCCACTTGACAGATGGGCACACTGAGGCTCAGGGACCCATGGGTGGGGGAGTGGGATGACTGCTGGTATTTGGGCCTCAGAGCCCAGCCTTAGCGAATGGTGTTTCTGCCGTCACCGCCTCTGCTGGGGTCTGCCCTGGCCTTCCTGCCGGCCCGGGCACCACCGGCCCCTGGGCTCCCTGAAACCTAACCCAGAGAGGTGCCTCTGGGCCCCTGCTCCCAGAACCCTGTGTGAGTGACGTCGGGTTGCTTCACCTCAAGATCCTGCATCTCCTCCACCCCCGGTGTGGGTAGAAAGTTTCACAGTGTGTGTGTGTGTGTGTGTGTGTGTGTGTGTGTGTGTGTGGCGGCCTCAGCATAGTGGCCAGCAGCACTGAACATGTATGTTTGAGTGTTCACTGTCTGTCTCCCCTTAACTGGCAACTCCAGGGAGCAGGATGGTCTGACTTGCCCCAGTGAGTGCTTCCCTGTGGGTTTGGTGGCCCGGGTCTGTCATACCCTGAGTACTCAGCAAACTTCTGGGTCAACACAACCATACAAGTCATGTTTGGGCTACTTCACTTGCTGATATTCTATCCTCCACCCCATACCTCTCCTTTTGTCCTGTCCCTCGGATACCCACCTAATGACAAGCTCTGAAGAGTTCTCAACCTGTGGGTCGCGACCCCTTTGGGGGTCAAATGACCCTTTCACAGGGGTCGCCTAAGACATAACAGTAGCAAAATTACAGTTATGAAGTAGCAACAAAAATAATTTTATGGTTGGGGGGGCCACCACATCAGGAAGGTTGAGAACCACTGTTCTAAGAAATACTGGAAGCCAGGCCCTTGGGCCAGCACCTACCAAGACCAAGTACTTGCCTGGTACCAGAGCAGAGCCGGATGTAGTCTGAACCATGAAGTTGACACACATGTGTGCGTGTGTGTGTATGTGCGTTGCGTGTACGTGTGGGGTGTACAGGACTCGTGCTGGGGGCAGTTTGTATGCATTGTGTTTTGTTGGTTGTGTCCTGTGTTTAGGTGTTGATACAGGAGCTTAGCTCTTGGACAAATGGCACATGGTTGAGCAGGGCAAACCAATAAAAGCCCTGCTACACGGGTCACAGATTCCCCATCCTAACCCCCCACCAGGGAGCCACCTCCTCCTCTCTAGCTTCTCATTTCCAGCAGGGACCTGGGTTCCACAGAGAAGACAGGACTTCGGGACCGAGGCAGGAAGAACAGGAGGAGGCAGAAGGACCGAAGGAAATATTAGAGCCAAATTCTGTCTTCTGACAGCGGACATGACTTGGCCAAGGTCAAGCTGCTGGTGCAGCGCAGAGCTGAGCCCGGACCCCGTTCCCGACTCTCAGCCCAGGCCCCGCAGGGTTATCACAATGCCCCGACAGTCCCCACAAGGGAGTGGACATCCAAAACACACCCTTGCCCTCCACGTTGACTTCCCTGCCAGAATTGGAGATGCTGCCCCTCCACTCTGCCAGGGAGCCCTGTGCTCACGCGGGGCCTGGTAACACGTGTGCCCGAGCCTGCTTCAAAGGTGATGGAATGCCACTGCCTTTTTGAAAGGGCCACGGGCGACCTTGTCTTGTTCTTTGCTGTACCCGCAGCTCCCAGGGTCAGCTGGCCCAGTGCGTGTCCGAGTGAGCGCAAGGCCATCTGCAATGTGTACTAGGTCTTCAAAGTCGGTGCGTTCTCACCCGCTAGTCCCCTTTCTACATCTTCTCAAGACATAAAGAACTGGGTATTAAGAACACAAATATTGATCTTACCTTCATTTTTTAAAAGAAAAAGGCAACAAAATTAGTGGTGGTGGTGGTGATTGGTTAAACAAAGAAGGTCAAAGATAATTCAACTGTTAAAAACGATGTTTTCAAAGGTAATTTGATAGGAGAGAGAAAAGTCCTTTATAAAGTTTAAAATAGGCTGCAGAACTGATACCAATTTTGTACAAATAAAATTATATTTTAAAAAAGACTGAAATGCTGTCTTGCCAAAATGTTAACAGTACTTGGTTTTGTGGGACGTACATTTGCTGTATTTTCTGCAATGAACGTGAGTTTAAATTTTCTTTAAAGGTTTCTTAAAAGCGCCTCTGAAGCGACACCCACCCGCGTCTTCCCTGTGGATCCTTTAACCGCAGTCAAGACACAGAAGAGGCGGGGGTGCCAGACACTTCTGACGTCACGGGCAGCCCGAAATGACACCGCGGACGGGCCAATCCCAAGTTCGGATTCCGGGAGCAGCCATTCGATTGGACACAAGTGCGGGCGGCCTCGTCCAATGGCGAGAGAGGGGCAGGAGCTCGGCGGCAGCGTGGGTTTTAAATCCACGTGGTGGCGAGAGGGCGTGGCCGCGGCGGCAGCGCGTCTGGGGCTGGGGTCCACCCCCCCAAAGGTGTGCGTGGGTGCCGCCCTGCACGCCTCCTGCCGTCCCAGGCCTGTTTGTAGCAGCAGGTGCCTCACAGGATTTTGAGGGTCCAGGGGCATCCGTCCATTCGCCAGAGGTTTATTGAGCATCTACTCTGTGCCAGGCAGCGTCAGATGGGATAACGCAGAACCCACGAAAGATACACTGTGACTCCCACGCTTCTACCTGTGTGACCGCGGGCAAGTGGCTTAATTTCTCCTCCCCCACGGCAGCGCTCCAGTATTTCTCACTCTGTCTCCCCAGCATGAGTCCGCGGGGGAGGAGGTGATGGTGGGAGGTACCTTGTGCCCTGGGAAGGATCTGCCCCATGGTTCATGCTCCATATATACTTGCTGAATAATTATCTCGAAGCCCAAACCTTAGTCCAATACTATTACAAAAGGACATGTCTTATCTAACTTAATTTTCAAAAGATTACAAGTCTGTCTTCTCTAATTCGATATTCACAAACATACAAGTTGGGTGCTATTCATTCCTGTTTTACAAATGTGGAAACTGAGGCAGAGGGAGGGCAGGTAACTTTTCTAAGGTCCTGTGGCTAGGAGGGGGTGGGGCTAGATTCAAACCAGGTCTGTCTGTTTCCAGAGCCCTTGGTCTTAACCACTGATTCATTTTCCCAATATTCACCCAGTTCTCAATCTTTTCCAAGAAAATTCTCATAAATCAGGACTGTGCTATTGGGAACCAAGAGAGAAGGGAGGGGGTCGAAATCAGGTGGGTAAGGCACAGCCTAGTGAGCTGGGGTCCTGCCACCCACCTCAGTGCCCAGCTGGCACAAGTCAGAGTGGCAAATAGACTGGCTGCCACTGGGGCATACCAGGCCCCGTGCTGGGTTAGGGTGGGGTACACTGGTGGGCATGACAGGCCCATACCTGCCTTCATGGAGCTGGCCCTCTAAACCAGCAAGCACTAACTGGTGACCTGGGGCGCCTGCAGAGGTGTTTCCACAGTCGCTGGCGGGAAGTCCTTCTTTCTATCAAGCTGAGGTCCGCCTGCTTCACAACGTCCATACTCCATGCTCCAGCCAGCGTAAGTGTGCTTCAGAAATAAGGACACGCCAAACCTCATGGCTTCCCATTCAGGACCTGCTGTGCCATTTGTGGAGTCCAGTGTAAACTACGAATGTAGGGCTCCCCGTTCACAATGACTAAGAATGTCCAGGTGACGAGAGCAGAGCTCAGATCCCCTTCTGAGGACAGAGTCCCAGGTGAGTGCACACATCCCACCTCGTGAAGCAGACCCTCCAGAACCTCTGTGGCTGGATGGGGTCTGCCTGGAGCCCACGGAGAGAGGGGAGTTGCCATTGGGCCCAGGGAAGGGCACCTGCAGGCGTGGTCCGTGCCCCTGCAGCTCGCCGTGGCAGTCCCGGTTCTCAGATCCTCCCTGCCACCTGCCAGCCGCTGCCGGCTCTCTCCCCTCCGCTTCTCTTTCGCCCACTGTCTGGGGAGACTCATCTCCGTCGCTGTCATAGTGGTTTGTTCCTTCTGCTCTGCAGCATTGGTGACCACCTCGATGCAGCATCCTCCTGTTGTTATCTGGTTGATTGTGGTTGTTTCCAGCTGTTGATTTTTTCAGACAGGGCCGCAGGAGGACACGTGTGCTCGCTGCACACCTGTGCATCATTTCCCCTGCCCACCCATCCTGGCAGAGCGGGGAGCGGCTCCTAGGGGTGGGCCTTGCTCAGTGCCAACGGCTCTATGAAGTGCGAGCATCTCCCTCGTGCTGAAAAGAGAAGGCACTTCTCCGAGGCCTGAGGAGGACAGCTATTACATGCTTAAAGCTGTCTGGCTACGACAGGGTCTGGATTTGAATTCAGAGCGCACTGTCAGCTCCTGCACGCTCTTGAGACAGGAGGGAGAGAGAGCTAAGCCCTGGTCGGTCCCGGAGCCCAGGGTGTCTGATTTTTAAAAGCAGCAGCAACGTCCTGTGGTTTCTTTCTCGCAAATCTTTTATTTTTGGCCTGAGACAGCTAATGCGTGGCCAGTGTATCCTAGGAAACCAGGATGCTTGGAGCAAACTGTACCAAATCTCCACGCTGAAACCATCAGATGGCTAATTTGAGCCTCTCTAGTTATTTATTTATTCTTCACCCCTCTGTATCATCTCTACACTCCTGACCAATGCGACCATCAGATACACACTTTCAGGGTGTGTGTTGATGGGCCTGTTCTTATGGGGCAAGGGCTGCTCTCTGTTCGTATTTGGGAGCTTCCCAGGTGAGGCATGACACCCCAGGTTTCCCTCTCACCCCAGGGTGGACACCCCGAACTTCAGCCCTCGGTCTGGCTCTCGGTCAGGATCTCTCAATGTTGCCGCTATTGACACGGCCAGAAACTCTGTCCTGGGGGCTGACACCATGCTCACCATGGTCCCTACTAGATGTCCCCCAGCTATGACAACCCAAACTGTCTCTAGACATCACCACATATTGCTTGCTGCCCTTTGGCTGTCAGATTAACAATGAATCATTTTTAGTATAATTATGTCCCAAACATAAGTATGTCTCATGCAATATTTGGGAGATACTTATAGTAAAAAATATGACTCATTGTTTGTTGAAATTCAGATTTAGCCGTGTGTCCTGTATGTGATCTGGTACCTCTGCCAACCCGAACTTGGGGCCACATTGCTCCCGGGTGGGAACTGCGGCTCTCAAGCTCGGTTCTAACCGCCAGTCTCCTCGCCTGTAAAGTGGGTGTAGTGTTGGTACCGACATGTCAAGGTGTTGCAGGCACGGATGGCGCGGAGGCTGGCGGTGTGGTTGCACGTGGGGCGTGCCCCGCGGACGCCTGCTGCTCTTCTCTAGGGGACATTGTGGGGGCCTTGGCACCACAAGCCAGGCCTCTTTTCTCCTCCCACCGTCTCCCACTCTGCCCCAGATCTGCCGTGGGCCCTGCTGCAAAGCAAACGCGCCTCCGGGGTGTGAGCCCTGAGTCTACATCATCTTGGTTGCTGCTGTTCATCTTCACCCGAGGATATTTTTTCCTTGATTTTTAGAGAGCATGGAAGGGAGGGAGGGAGAGAGAGAGAGAGAAAGAAACATTGGTGTGAGAGAGACACATCGACTGGTTGCCTCCTACACGACCCTGACCAGGGGCCAGGAATCAAACCTGCAACCCAGGTGCGTGCCCTTGACTGGGAATCGAACCCACGACACTCTAACTGCTGAGCCAAACCAGCCAGGGCACCTGCACCATCTTTAGGAGAGGATGCTTTTTCCTGAGCAGCCAGCATTCATTACACAGGTGTGGGTCCTTCCAGGTGCCCGGCCCTGTGCTGGTGCCCACAGGGGGACAGTGGTACCCAAATACAGACCCAGGCCCTGCCTTCCAGAATCTTGGGTGGCGTGAGGCAGTAAATGATGACTGTGATGAAAGGTCCTATCCTCGCACCCTATTCCTGTTCCATGAGTCGGGTCACTGTCACCTGCCTGCTGTCCCTCACCCCCCACATCCCAGCCATTGGCACATCCCAGGGTTCTGCCCTTCCCTTTAAAAACAGCTTGACCGAGGCCCTGCTGACACACTGTGCTGTACACACTGACGTGGGCAATTTGGTCAGTTCTGACTCATGTACACACCCGGGAAACCATCGCGTCAGGGAACGGCACTTCCTTGTCGTCCCCAGAAGGTTCCCTGTGTCCCCCGGTGATCTCTTTCTCCTCAAAGCAACCACTGATCTGCTCTGTCCCCATAGATGACTTGACATTTTCTAGGGTTTTATACGAACGAAATCACACAGTGCTGTTTTAGGTCTGGCTTTTCCCACTCAATAGAAACACGCTGAGATGTGTTCACGTTGTTGCGTGTAGCTTTTATTTCTGGGTGGTATTCCTTGGTGTGGGTGCACCCCGCTTGTTGATCCACTCACCTGTTGATCCCCCTGCCTCTTTTTCACACGCAATTATTTACTGAAATATGACCCGCACGCAGAAAAGTGCACCAGTCACACGCGATCAGACGAGTGAATTTCCACGAAGCGAACACACACACCGTGTTACTGGCGCCCAGACGGAGAGGCAGGGCATGACCGGCAGAAGCCGCTGGGCCCCGCTGGTCGCTCCGCCCCTTCGAGGTAGCCCCGCCCCGGTTCCTAAGCCGTGGGAGAAGCGGGAGCCCCGCAGCTTCAGCCGGGCGGTCCCACAATGTGTCCTTTGTTCGCCTCTGGCTTCCTTCCCTCGCAGTCGTCCTTGTTCTCCTGTGTCGCAGGCTTGTTCCTTTCGTGGCTCAGTAGTATTCCGCTGTGAGTCCAGACCCTGGTTGTTTATCCGGCCTCCCGGAGAGGGACGGCTGGGCTGTTTCCAGTGTGTGGCCAGGATGAATGTTGCTGCTGCGAACGTTTTTGCACAAATGCATTCATTCCCTCCCTCCCTCCCTCCCTCCACCTCCTGGCTCCTACTGGCCCCTAAGCCCCTTGAGGAATGAGCCTGTCTCTTCCTTACCTTTGTAACTTGGTGCCTTGAGCTGGGAGTCACAGGTGCCCGGCAGAGCTAAGTGGGCAGGGCAGCCTCATTCCTGTTCCACAGGAGAGGGCCAGCCAGAGCCCCACCGCCCCGATCCAGCTGGGAGCCTGGAGGTGTGTCTGGCTGAGGCAGCCCCCATGCAGGGCGCTGCCATTGTGGGTCGGTGACTCGGTGGCTGGGCTCGGGCTGCACATCTGGGTTATGGGAGGGGTTTAGGGTTTGGCTCCGTCTTTCCCCAGCTGGCCGGGTGGGGCTGTTTCCAGGGCGTCCCCTGGGCCTGCTGCGTGCCTCTCCAGCAGGAGGTACCCGCTCAGCGTCTTTTCCAAGGGGCCTAGCAGCGGAGTCACCGGATGAAATAAAGGACACCCAGTTCCGTTTGAACTGCAGTTCGACACTGAAGAGCTGAGGTGTGCCCCGAATGCCAGAGACACCCGCACCTGACGAGGCTTCGTGGGTGTTGATTTGCTCCACCTGCAGCCTGTCTAACAGAGAGCTGGATGAATGAATGAATGAATGAGCTTGTCCTTGTTATCTGTGGCTGGTAACAAATCACCATAAACTGAGCAGCCTAAACAACACCACTTATTATCTCTTGGTTTCTCTGGGTCAGGAGTCTGGCCTCTGCTTCAGGATCTCACCTGGCTGAGAGCCAGGTACTGACAGGGCTGTGGTCTCACCTGAAATCGAGGTGTGGGGCTGGGTGACAATCAGCGACAAGGTCCCGCGGGCTACTGGTAGAATCGATTTCCTCGTGGCTCACGTGGGGCTCATGGCCGTGTCCTTCAAAAGCACTAGAAAGAGCAAGAGTCTGGAGGAGTCTGCTGGGAAGATGGGGTCTTACAACAGTGTAATCAGGGGAGTGACACCCTGTCCCCTCCCCTGTCACCAGGGGAACGGTTGAATAAACAACGGTACCTCCACACTCCAGAGCAGGTGCATCAATACTCAGGAAGGCTGAGATTTCTCTGGAGCTAGAGAGGGACCGTGGTTTCAGCTTTCTGTCCAGAAAGCAGACGCACATTTTTCAAATTGAAAAGTATCAAAATCATGTGTTACATCTCCACCTGTCCCCCATGATAAAAGCAATCCGTGCTCATGGCAAAAACAACAACAACAACAAAAAACCAAACAAGAAAATTATAAGTGGAAAGAATCCAGAATCTTACTGCCCAGAGACACGCCCTTTAACATTTGGATACATTGTTCCTCCTGTCTCATGTCTGTGTGTATTTGCACACATGGTGGGGGGTGTGCATCTATATTAGATGTATATTGAGGCAAAAATAGAATCCACCCCGCGTGCGGCTCCATGCCTCGCGTCCCCCTCGGGGCTGTCGCAGTGTCCCGTGCTGAAGAATGCGGATATATCACCCTCTTCCGGGTAGCGGAGCACGTGTGATTGGGTCAGTCCCCGGTGGATGGACTCACAGGTTGTCTCTGGGTTTCCGGGAGCATCCAGCACTCTGCCGTTTGTGTAACTGTGGAAGTGCTGCCTGCGAGGTGCCCGCGAGAGGTGGCGCCGCCGGACCAGAGGTGGGGCTTCTCGAATCCAGAGCATGAGGGCGAATCTGGGACACGCCCCTAAACCTCCTGCTGCCTCAGCATCCTCATCTCTAAGATGGGAACAGCCGACGTGCCTCACGGAGCTATGAGGAAGGAGTCTGCGGACTGCTGTCGGTCCGAAATATTTCCAGAAAAGTTCTGCATCGATACACACCCTGGTGGAAGGCCCTCGTCACTTACTGCTGCCTGGGGACAGTACCGAGAGGGAGGAGACACACACGAGCGTGCGTAGGACGGTCTGTTTCGTAAAGGACGGTGAAAGATGCAACTACGGAAATGTGTGTGCGGATGTCTTTCACAGGGGCGCCCGGTCTGAAAGGCTGTACCCCCACCTGCTCTGCGTGTGGCCGCTGACATTTGAGAGGTGATGTGCCCTGTGGAGCATTAACTAGTGCCTGAGCATGTGCCGAATGCACAGACTCTCTCACTTTTACAAAGGCTCCGAGGCGGGTGCTGTTCCGGGGTTCTTTTTACAGACGAGACGATAAGGCCCAGAGAGGTGAAGTCCCTTGCCCAAAGTCACACAGCTTTCAAGTAGCGGAGCTGGGACTTGAGTGTGGGGGGGAAAGGCAAGCCTTTCTCGCCTTACGAATGTCTGTTGTTTGACAAGCATGAAAAAGAATTAAACGTGACTAGGTCGACAGTTCCTGTCCGGTGCCCTCTTGACCCCAGGCCCCTCCCAGGCCTTCCCCCCGGGGGTTCTCCCAACGGGACTCACGGGTGATGTCTCGGGACCCTAGACCTGCCCTAGTGATGGGTGAATGAATGGCTGGGAAGCAGCAGGTGCTGAGCCGCAGGCAGGAGGGGACCCCCTTGGAATTCGAGGCCCCCGAGCTGAGGACACGTTCGTTAGCAGGGATGCTGAGCGCTCCCCCGTCCCCCCAGGCTTCCGAGGTGGTTTCCTGAGTGTTATCACATGGTGACGTCTCGTGCAGGTGGGGTTGTTGCTGATCGGAGTTAACGGTGCTAACATGATTAAGCACAGCAAGCTCGCAAACAATGGCTTCGTAAAAGGTGTTAATAACTCCTAAGGGCCTCGGTAATACTGCCCCAATCAAAACTGCTCCCAGTTAGGTCTCTTCTCTTCTCTCTACTCAAGGAACAGAGGCTGGAGGGGGCCTCAGGAGCCCCCGGACGGAGCCTTCTGGAACAGTGAGGAGCTGTGCAGGTTTGGGGAAATTAAATAGCAGGGCTGGGGAACGTGCCTGCACTTCTAAAGGAGACCCCATCCTTCAGGCTTTTCAGAAAGAGAAATGTGGTCCAGGAAACGCCAGGGACACGGCGAAGGAATGAGGGTGTGGGGCCTGGGCCCTCCTGCAGGCTGCCCTCCCCGCACAGCCCAGACAGCGGCGAGGAGTGCGGGCTTAGCGCCGGCCCCGCGTTCGAATGCCGCCCAGCTACGGTGTGTCTGGGCCAGTGTGGGCAGCCTGCCTCCTCCACGCGTGCGAAATGCAAATGCCCGGGCCCTCGGTCCAGAGTTAGCGAGAATGGCAAGACAGGGACAGCGCAGCGTTGAACCGGGTCCCGTGACGTACAGGTGCACGCCCATGACTTTGGTCCCCTGTGTCCTTACTTTCCCCATCTGTAAAGTGGACTTAGACACACATGTCATTCAACACTTTCTAGCAGGCACATTAAAAAGGTAAAAAGAAACACAAGACATTACTTTTAACAATGTATTTAAAAGTTACGTTTAACCTAACGTATCCCAAATGTTGCCACGCTGACATGTCATCAAATAAAACGTGATCACTGCGATACTTCACCTCCTCGTGTGTTCCTATCAAGCTGTGGAAATCAGCAAGTGTTTCACACTTAACGTCTGTCTCGTTTCAGCCCAGCACATTGCCAGGGCTCAGTGGCCACGCGCAGCTGCCACGCGAGACAAGGAGGATCAAATGGAGGGTCCCCACCGTGTTTGAAACTAAGCAAACATGCTGCACCGCCCCCCCTCAGCCCAGTACGCAGAAGGCGTCTACTACCAGCACCGACTCATGATGGTGGAGAGGAAAGTATACAGTCGTGCTCGGTAGCTCTCAGCTGTGTGTATGTCTGGTTTCTTCTCTGCAGCACCTTCCCCCTCCTGACCGCCTCGGGTCCCCCATCTGAAAATGGGGTGATACAGTGTCCTCCTGATGTGGCAGTGCTAAGAGCCTGGGAGGGTCATCCTTTGTCTTGTATGTTCAGCTCTAGAACGCCCCCAGAGTGCAGGAGGCACTTGGTAAGTGTTAGCAGAACACTGAATGAATGCCAGCGAGAAGGAGGCGCTGTGTGGTTCGAGTTCGAAGCTATCATTGGGTCCCTGCTTGGGAGGCGTCCAAGGGGACAGGGGTTGAGCTTTGGGCCTCGGAGGCCCTCCACACCTTCTGAGGGGCTGATGGTCTCTGCTCTGCCAAGTCCCCTTAGCTGCCTCCTGAGCCTCTCGGGGTCTGTCCCATCCACTGTGGAGGTGCCCTCCCTGGGTCTGGGCTCTGGGTGGCCCGGGGGCTGGCTGTCCGAGCTCTGGGCCTGTGGTCCTCTGGGCGGGGCCTGCAGCCAGCCTGTGAGTGACCTCAGCACAGAGCCCTGTAAGGAGAAGCTGGGCCAGGCCTGCTGACCCCTGATGCCTTCGGGTGTCCGAGTGGGGATCACTGCAGCAACAGGGCACTTTTATGCTGTTGAAGGGCAGAGACACGAAGGCAATGGTTTCTTCCCTGCCCCCCCTCAGTGTCCACAGGGATGGCATCAGGCCACCGACCTCTCCAAGGCGCCCCCATGCAGCCAGAGGGAGAAAGTCCTGGGTGGGGGGGTTGCACCTTCCCCTGCCTCCTGGAAAGGAAGCCTGTCGGCATGGGAACAGGGTGTCAGTGGTGCACCCCCTGCTCGTTTGCACCTCGCTGTCATCGTGTCTGCCACATCTGGGCACCCACCACTTTATACTATGTAGCCCTTTTCCTAAAACGACTTTCTTAAAAAAAAAATTTTATATAGCAATAAAAAAAACCCTTTCCAATGGAAAATTTCAGACACGTGCAAAAGTAGTCTGAATAACATAATATAATGTACCCACAATCTATAATATATAGAATATAAAATGTACTGCAATATAATGTATTATATGTAATTATTTTAATATATTAACATACATTATTTATAGGGTTATATATAATTTATAATACAATACATAAAATGTATTAACATCGCCTGTACATTTTTATATATAATTATACATAAAACCCTGTCAGCTAGCTTCAAAACCTTTCAGCGGATGGCCAGTCTTGTGTCTGCCACGGTTCTGCTCCCCGGCCCTCCACTGCAGATTATTTTGAAGCAAATCCTAGACATCATGTCATTTCAGCCATAAATATTTCAGTATCTGTCTCAAAAGACTGACTTTAAAAACCAAATTGATCTTAAAAGTGAACTCTGTGTCACTACCTTAAAAGGGGAATCTGGGTCACTTTCCGCAGAGGTGGAGGAATACGCGTGGGGAGCGAAGCGGGCCGTGGGCTTCTAGGGTGCCAGCCTGTGTTCTTGACCTAGAAGGGCGCCAGCAAGCGCCGGCGGGTGTGGCCCGTGACAGCTCCCTGCACAGGCTGAGGGAGGATGGGACGTGGAGCCCTTCTCTGTGCAGCTTGTCGTGCTGTGATGCGGGGTCCAAGGACCCTGAGGATCCTCCCCCTACCGCAGGCCATGCCGAGGGGGCGGGGCTGTGGGCGGGGCAGAGAGGGGCCTGCTGCTGCCTGACGCAGGGCTCGGGCTGTGCCGGTGGCCCACCTGGGTTCTGACCCTTCCCGAGTGTGTGGCCTTGGGCACAGGACAAACTCCCTGGGCCTCAGTTTCCTCAGCAGTAGGATGGGGGCAAGAATCGCTTGTACCACACCTGGTTGTCACAGGGCCCAAGCGAGATGTTTCAAGCAGCGTATGTAGAGCAGGGCTGGACAGAGTGAAATCACGGCAGACGCAGCTTTCATGCTTTATTGTGTTGTTACTGAATTTGCTAACATCAACGAAATGTGCTAGCCGCCAACGTCTCAGGGTCCCCTGCGCAGGGGGTTCGGCCTTCCTCTTCTCCCTACCTTCCCCCACCCCCACCCCCAAGGCCTTGGGCGTCTGCTTTCCTGAATCCTGTGCCACCCCGGGGCTCTGATGAACCCCGAGCGCAGCCGAAAGCCCACGAGCCGCTCCTGGCGCCTGGGGAAACCGACCAGCCCAGAAAAGAGCCCAGTCTCCCCTGGGCGTCCCCAGCTGCCGGCTCCCGGGGGCAGCGCCACCCCCAGCCCCACCCCCACCCCCGTCCCTGCCAGACAGTCTGGCAGGCCGCCAAGTCTGCGGAGCACACCCGGGGCGCAGCAGACAGCCCGCGGGCGTGTCCCCAGAGCACCGGCTCCCCTCTCCCAGCCGGCCCTGTGCTGCCCCGGCTGCGCGTTCATTTTTAGGTCCGCTCCCAGCTCCCGCTTCTATTCTCAGAAAGCAAACTGGGATGTGCTGGGCTTTGTGGGGAAGGAAGTCAGACAGCAGTGTGCCCACGTGCCCCGGCCGCCTGAGCTGCGGAGCTAATGACACAGGAGGCTCTGAGCCGCCGGCTCACTGGCCGGAAACGCAGTTGGCCGGACCGAGCCTGCGAGGCCCCCGAGGCCCGCCGCGCCCTGCTCCTGGGCTGGGGGATCGGCTGGGCTGGCTGGCCCTGTGTGTGGGTTAAATATGAACTCGTCCGGCTCCTGGAGCTGCTGAGAGAGTTTTAATTAGGTAAATAAATTTAATTAGGCAAATACATGTTAAAGGGTTTGGAAGAGGATCGCTTCAGGAACCTGAGCCGCTGAAAAGTGCTTTGTCTGCGGAAGGAAGGGAGCGGACCTCCCTCACCGCCAGCCCCGAAGGGCCAGGGTAGAAGGTAGGGGACAGAGAGGAGAGAGGGAGAGATGTTGGGGAGGAAGAGGGACATGGGGGGGGCTGCAGAGAGGGAGCACCTGGCAGGCAGCTCCGTGACATGGTGAGCGTCTGGAGTGAGCAGCCAGCCTGCCTGGGTTCAAAATCTGGGCTGTGCCACTTTCCAGCGGTGTGACCTTGGGCAAGTCACTTCACCTCTCTGTGTGTCCGGGAGACATGCACTATGCCCGCGTTCTCTGTAACGTTAGAGCAGGGATCACGACAGCACTCCTCCCTGAGTGACGGCGGCAAAGGACCTCAGCAACGCCTGGCTGCAGTGGTGACCAGTAGCCTGACTGTCTTGTTATTATCGAGGAAACGGGTGCCCGAGATGGGAGAGGAGAAGCGAGGACTCCAGTGTTTGCGGGTGACAGGCCCCCATTTCTGCCTTGGCCCAGCAAGTCCCCATGGCATTGAAGGGGGAAGGACAGGCAGGTTCTGCCAGGACTTTCTCCACTTGCTGCAGAAGCAGGTGAGACCCAGCCGGGGGACCCTCTTAGGGCCGCTCCTCCACGGACTCAAGGAGAGGCAACATTCTCTGCGAGCTCAGATGCCTCCCCCTCCAGGAAGCCTTCCCTGATGGCCAGTTCCTTTAGCTGCCCTCCTCTGTCTTCCTACCGGCCTGGGCTCCCCCTTAGCACCCATCACACTGTACGATGATGCCTCTTGTTTGCAATGTATGTTTTCCTACCTAAACCATCTTCATAAAAAGTTTGCAAAGGTTCTCATTCTAAACATTAAAAATTCC
The DNA here is from genome assembly GCF_014108415.1 of Molossus molossus. Lineage (NCBI taxonomy): Eukaryota > Metazoa > Chordata > Mammalia > Chiroptera > Molossidae > Molossus > Molossus molossus. Next base: position 3,663,205 of record NW_023425399.1, on the reverse strand, counting down.
AGAAGCGTGGGGAGTGAGGTGAGATCCTCCCCCCATCCTACACCCTTCCTCCAGTGCGGTGTGTGATCGTGAGTGTGTGTGAGTGTGTGTGTGTGTCCTTTGTTGGGTCTATGAGTATGATTGTACTATGCACATTTTAAGCAAAACCAGCGTCCAAACAACATCTTGGCATCTTCCCACAACAGTGCTTACCTAACTTATTCTTTTATTTTTATGACTCTTTTCCTTGAACCTGTGATATTGCCATGTGGTGAAAACACAGTTGTGCAAAAGGAGAGGAGGTGATACTGAAGCGTCTTCTCCTCCTGAATGAAGAAACTTGGGGAAGAAGGAGGGGGCGGTGGTCCCATGTGGAAGACCAGGCGTGTCCACTGTATTGTTTTTCTTTTCTTTTTTTATCTTCTTATCGATTTTAGAGAGAGAGGAAGGGAAAGGGAGAGAGAGATAGAAACATCGATGAGAGAGAACATCGATTGGCCGCCTCCTGCAGGCCCTCCACTGGGGACCTGGCCCACAACCTGGGCATGTGCCCTGACCAGGAATCGATTCGGGACCTCTTAGTGCATAGGTCGATGTTCAGCCACTGAGCCACACTGGCCAGACGGCTGTATTGTTTTTCATACTAAGTCTCTCTCATTAACGTGTAAGTAGAAAACCAACATCCATTCATGCATTCATCCATTCAATCGATCAACTGAAGTATTAGTTATCTAGTGCTTTGGAACAAAGGACCCCCGACTGAGTGGCCGAAGACACCAAACATGTATTTTCTCTCCATCGCTGTGGCTGCTGCTGGCTGGGTGGGCCTGGCTCAGGGTCCCTCCAGAGGCTGCCTTAGGATGACGGCCGGGGCTGCGCCCTCTGGACCACATGGCTCACTCGATGGAGGTGGGCACGAGGCCTCAGTTCCTTGCTTTGTGGACCCCTCCGGAGGACTATCCGGGTGTCCTCAGGGGTCGGCAGCAGCTCATCCTGGACAGAATGATTCAGGGAAAGGCCGGGAGGAAGCTGTGTGCCTTCGTGCTCCAGTTACTCCCGCTCTCTACGCCCAGCCCCACCTCTCCGAGGAGGGCGACTTGTGGACGTATTTTATTATTATTATTATTATTATTATTTTTATCCTCACCTGAGGATGTTTTTCCATTTTTTTTTGTTCAGCTAGAGTGGGAAGGAGAGAGGAAGAGAGAGAGAGAAACATCGACGTGAAAGGGACACATCGAGTGGCCGCCACCCACACGGCCCAACCAGGGCCGGGGACAAACTGCAACCGAGGTACGTGCCCTTCGCGGGAACCGAACCCGGGTCCCTCTGGACCGCAGGCTGACGCTCTAACCGCTGAGCCAAACTGGCCAGGGCAATGTGGATGTATTTCAAAGCCACCCCAGGGCTTACCCCCTCTCAACTCTTTCCCTGACCTGCAGTCACAAGCCCTCTGTGTGATGCTGGCGTCCAGGCTTTGTGAGAGCTCCGTCCTTTCTCTGGGTGGAGGGCTTTCAGCCACAGGTCCTCCCTCTGACCCAGAGAGGAAGACCCAGAAGCCTCGTGGGATCTTCCGGGAGCCTTCGGCGTGCCCGCCAGCCAGAAGCCTGGCCCTCCAGCGGCTAACTCTGCCTTGGAGGAAAGTTCTGGAGAGTTTCTTTAATCAAGCACCTTGCTCTGCCCTGTGGTTTGCACATCATCCTCACACCCTCCCTGAGAGCATTGTCATTGTCACTGAAGAAGCTGGACACACAGGTCAGATGGCCCACCCAGGGTCACCTGGACTGTGTAGACCACCCTGTCCTTTCTCCTTGAGCAGTTTCTGCATGGTTTCTGTTTAGGGGAACATCTTCTAGAAGGTTTGGTCTTGACTCAAGTTAGCATTGTTCTATTTGGGACATCAGGAGTCCCCTCGGGGACTCAGGGTGGCAGCTCGAACATCAGCTACCCTCCATATCTAAAGAGCGTTGCCCAGGGCTCTGTGTAAGGTCTCATGTTGCCCTGAGCGCCGGGTGACAGTCTTCACTGCGTCATCTCATCTAGTCCCCACATCGGGGGTCCGCAGAGGTCGATTTCTAGACCGCCCAGCTGGGGATGAAGAAACGGTGTCCAGGGACACTGAGTAAGATGCCAGGGCATCCGAGCCGCTGAGGAGCCAAGCTGGGGTGCCTTTCCAGGCCGCCTGGAGCTCACCCCGTTCTCCTAGCGAACAGATCCGCCGAGGCAGAGACTGCAGCACGTGGCCCTCTCTCCCGGGCGGCTTCATCATCCGTCACTGCAGCTGTGACAGCGCCAGGTGGGGAGCCGGCGGGGAGCACGGCTCGGCGGCTGGTGGGTCTGTCCCGAGGCAGCTCGGAGCAGGAGCAAATGGCCGCCTTCCTAAACCGCATCTATATTGATGATGTGACTGATGGGCCGAAGGGGAGGCGGTGCGTCTCGCCTCCTGGTTCGCCATTTATCGCCCCGAGGTTGCCAGCCCGCAGAGAGGCAGGCGTGCGGGGGCTGGACCGGCGCTCGGACCTCTCCTCTCTGCGTGGTCAGAGGCCGCTCGGCCAGACGCCCAGTGCCGGGGTGTGTGCCTCTGGGCCGGGCTGTCTCCATTCCCTACCCGCCGACACCGCCGACCGCCCCTCCACCCCAGCCTGCCCCAGACCCCGCTGCCACCAGCCACCTGAGGCGACCCCACTGAATCTCCCCTCTTCCGTAACATGAAGTAATTGGAATATAAATGTGAGCAGCTGCCTGTGGCCGACAGTGAGACCATTCACAGCAAAGCCCACCCGGAGCCAGGCGAGTCGGTGCCGCTGGAGCTCCGGGGACAGAGGACCAGCCCTGGGCAGCACCTGTAACAACAGCCAACACTGTTTTGTGTTCTCTTTTCTATTTATTGAGTTCGATGAATCCACGTCCCCCATCCCAGCAATCGGCCCGTGCTCAGTGTGCCTCCTTCCCCGTGTTCCCTGCGGTGGATGTTATGATTCTGTGTGTGCATCTTCCTTTACGAGAATGTCGCGTGCCCTGGGACCCCTCTGTTTCTTTTGTTTTTCATTCAACACCCTGTTCTGAAGCACATTCACGGACGTATATGTGTACGTCTGGTCCACGGCCTCTAAGTGCTTCCTGTCTGTCCAGGGGATTCAGAGGACAGCCCCGTGGTCTCCGGGGACCCACACCGCGGTGGGTCTGACGGACATTCTCTCCGTCCAGGTACGGACCGAGGGGAGCATTTCCGTGGCGGGTATGTCCAGAATTCAGAATTGCTGAAATTCCAGAAAGTCTACTGAATGGCGCATCCCCCGGGCAGGGCATAGGTCTCCCGCACCCCGTGCAGCCCTCAACCCTCCGCACGAACCACCTCTGAAACGAGTGTCAGTCATTGTCTTCGTTAGCGTGTCTCTAGTTACTAATGAACTTGAACGTCCCTTCCTGTGCTCATCGGCTCCGAGAGTTTCCTTGCGTGTAAATTGCCTGTTCAGATCTTTTGTCTGCGTTTCCACTGGGGTTCTTCTCTTTTGTTGTTGATTTCCAGGGTTCCCTGTGTTGTTCCCCGTTTGTTCCCTGTTGGAGACCGAACGCTCACAAGAGCAGGGCTCCCGTCGGCTCTGTTCCCCGCTGCGCTCTGGGCCCCGGCAGGCAGCCCCGGCTCGTAATCGGTGCTTAATGGACGTTGGGCGGGCGGAGGAGTGGCGGAGGGACGGGGGCTGGCGAGTCCTGCTGCCCCGGGTGAGACGGAACTGCTGATTGCTTCCCAGTGGAGCCGCAGGGTCCCTCCTGTGCAGTGTGCAGCCCACGGTCTCTCCCCTCCCTGGGCTGTGGTGACAGTCAGCTGAGACCATGGGGGTGGGAGCTCGTCAAGGGGGCATCGCTGTTCTCGGGCTCGGTCCTTTCCAGGGGCACGTGTTGGCTGTCACCTGGCGGTAACCACAGGGCCCCCCTGCAGACCCGTTACTCAGAAAGCAACACCACGAAGAGGGGAGCCCCTCAGCCCCATCTCCCCACTGCTTCTGCAGCCAACGTGAGCTCAGAAAAAGTGGACGGAGCACATGAGATCAGCCACGTACAAGGCAGAAGTCAAGGTTTTATTTGATGTAGTGGGAACGGGAGCAGCCTCCGTGTTTCGGTGGAGCTTGGAAGCAGGACCTAGGAAAAGCAATGAGCACCTGTACGCTCCCGTGGGAGCCCGCCACGTGCCACGGGCACGCCACGGACTCCGCCCACCCCGAGACTGCCCCCGCGGAAGTTCTGGTCGCCTGTAGGATGGGAAGAGCATCTCGGGCCCCTGTTCTGGCACCGTGAGAACACATAACACTTCTCATTCGCCTGGAAGTGCCTGGCCCAGCAAGAGCTAGCTCCCGGGGAAGCAGTCACCCACTCAGCCAAGTCTCCTGCAGGGAATGCTGACACTAAGTCACAGCAAGAAACAAGGAGGAGAAAGTGTGTCCTGGCGAGAGAAGGGCCACAGTGCAGCTGAGCAGGAGGAGTGTGCTGCAGCTGAGGGCCCAGGAGCCCAGTCAGCCGAGGGACAGCCAAGATGACTGCTGCTGTGACTGTCCCTGGGCGAGGGGATGCCCATCCTCCATGGACATCAAGTAAGGGGACTTGGACTGGTCTCCACTCATTCATCTATCCATGTATCCACCCATCTACTTATCATCCACATGTTCATCTATCCTTCCACCCACCCGCCCATCCATCTTTCCTTCCATATGTTTGTTATTCATCCTCTTATTCATCCACCCATCCATCCACCCACCCATCCATCTTCCCTTCCATACGTCATTCATCCTCTTATTCATCCACCCATCCGTTTTCCATTCATACATTCATGTATCCCCCATCTTCTTATCCACCCACATGCCCATCCGTCCATCCATCCCTCCTTCCATCCATCCATGTATCCACTCATGTATCCATATGTTCATCCATCCTCTTAGTCATCCATCCATATATCGCTGTATCCACCCACCCAGCTATCTGACCATACTTTGGGGAGGAGCGAGTGTTTTCTGTGGAAGCAGAGGAAGCTGGCACTTGGTCTAGTCACTGGCCCAAAACAGGTGAGCCCAGGGGAAAACAGATCGGGGAAAGGGACTACATTCTTTCCTTGCTTCCTGTCTCACGTTCCCAAATACTGAACCCATTCATTGAACCTTTCTTTAGTCATTGGGCACTGCTACCCTCCCCCTACCCCTCAGACACGGTGCTGGGCATAAGTGACTCGGAGTGAAGCTGACATCCTGCTCTGGACTCATGAATTTAAATTATAGCAGGCGAGACAAGCAAACAGGCTAAACATGCCCAATCATTGCAGGTTGAGGTAAGTGCTTCGCAGGAAACAAACGAGCCAGTGTGTGTGATCACCCATTTTTAGAGAGCAGAGTTGGGGGAGGCTTCTCTGAGAAGATGAGGATGAGCAGCTCTGAGGACATATGGGGACAGAGCGTTCTATCTCTGGGAATAGCACGTGCAAAGGCCCTGAGGTGGGAAGGTGTTTGCACCCACAAGTCGCCGAGGGAGGGTCTGGCAGATGGTTTATGCTCAGCCAGCATCAGGATGGGTAGACAGGGTCATCTCGGGCTTCCACAATGATGCCTCCAGCCATCATTTTCCAGACAGCATCTCTCCCATCTCCCAACACAAGCAGTAATTTGGGATTCGAGAGTCCAGTTCAAAGGCTTCCCCAAACATCGTTAACATTCAACAGAGGGAAGCCATCAGGCTCTCTGTGCCGGCAGATGCAGACAGCTTGCCAGTTATCAACTGGAGATAATTAAATCATGAGTTTGCAATAGCTCCCTCAGGACCAGGCAAGCTTTTTTCCTTCCCTCCTGGTTTGTTGCCTGCCGTGTGGAGAGTGAAGTGGGTTTGCCCCCAGGAGACAGAAGGGAAAGCAACATAGTCTACGTCGGAGGAAAGTAAAAGAATCATGAAGCCGCCTCCACTCCTGGAATCGATTTCCCTATCAGCCGGACAGTGCTGTCAGTCACAGGAATGAGGCAGGTCCCTGAGGCCTCTGCTCGGAGAAATCTTGCCCCCAGGGGCCACACCTCTGTGGACCAGAACTTGCTTCAAACGCAGAAAAAAAGGCAGTTTTGTTCTAAGAAACACCAACCACCAAAGGAACCCTATCATATGCTTTCTTACGTCACTTTCCTGTCCCAGCCAGCCCCTTCTGTCGAAAACAATACCATAGAAGGAAAGGGAGCGAGAAGGCAGTCCTGAAGTCCTTCCTTAGTTACCAGGGAGCCGACGAGACGGTGTGGGCAGAGTGTGTGCGCATCTAGGGAGACATAAAACAGCCGAGTGAGCTTTGTGCGGTGTTTGTACAGTGCCAGAAAGAAGATACGTATGCACGTATGAGCCACGAAATCCACGCCGTGTAATTTCGGTGACTCCGTGTACGAGCTCAATGCGCTCATCTTGGCATTTGAAGCTGATATCGCATAATAAAAAGATGGGTGGGAAAATGTATGCCAATAGTTAAACACTTATTCTCAGGACGACTTTGAATGACAGATAAAAAGCACAGGACAAGTGGAGAGACCGCGGGGAGAGAGGACGAAACGGTGTAGTGATGTCAGTGGCCCCGTCTTCCTGCTTTTGAACGAGGGACCCCCACGTTGTGCGCTGGCTCCTACAGATCACAAAGCTGCCTTGCTTCCAGGCAATAAGGGGGGACCTGGTTCTTTAGTGCTTGTGAGGGACCTGTGCTTTGCACGGATCACTTCCGTTTTATCCTCCCAACGACCCTAAAAAGCGGTTCTACTGTTTTATCTGCAATTCACAGATGGGGAAAGCAAGGCCCAGGAGGTGGAATGGGTGTGCAAGCCGGAACGTGATCAGCTGATCGTGGGGCGCCCTCTCTCCGTCTCTAGACCCCGTGCTCACGCCTCTGGCATCCCTTTGCGTAGACGTGCAGACAGCAGCTCACCTGGGCTCTTTGCTCTGAAAGACCCCCTTCCTCTCTCAACCCTGGAACCTCGCAGTCCCTGTCACCGCTCACCCTCCCACGCAGCAGTTCAGAGAGAGCCAGGATGGGGAGGAGGAACTGGGAAAAGGCAGCGGCTTCTTCGTGTTTTATTTATCCCTCCATGTTTCCTTGGGCCCTGGCTTGGGTCCTGTTTGCTTTGACTACGCAGATCAGAGCCGAAACAGCCACCTTCCCAGGACCTGGAGCGTCACTGAAGTGTTAATTATATTTTTCTGTCTGCCTCTAAACTCCTGTTTGGGAGAGCCTGGGCGTTCTTAAAATACACAGCAATGTAAAATTGAAAACAGCTCGCGTTCCTGAATCAATTTTCACGTCTCATGACTCTGAAGCATAATTCATTTCTCCCTCTTGCGCTTCGCGGGGACAGAGACGGCTTCATACTTGCTGTGAAATTCCGTGAGGAGCACATCAGCTGGTAATCTGTGCCGTCTTCCTGTCTCCCGGCCCTGAGCCCTTAAATAAAAGCGAGGGATGCCCCGTCTCCCCGCTGGATTCGTCCACGTGGGCCAAGAGAGTGCAGGGAAGATGTATAATTTATTTTGTGAACTGAAGAGACAACTGCAAAGAATTCAACCTATAATTGTGAGGATAATGGCTCCCATTACCCGAGCGGTGGCTGTCTGCCGCGTGGGGTGGGATACGGGCTGTGCTAGCGTGTGTCACAAGTGTGACACCCAGCAGTGCCGTGGCGGAGAAGCACGCCGTAGCTGCCGGTACTCGGAATAGGGCTCTCTTTAAAAAATGTGCATGCGTTGAAATCCAGGTATAGCACACACTCCATAGCGCGCACAGGTCTTTTTTTAAGGTTATTTTCCCATTAATTTTAATTTTAATTTATTTTTTAATCCTCACCCAAGGATATTTCTTTTTATTTATCTTCAGATAGAGTGGGAGGGGGAGAGAGAGAGAAACATCGATGTGAGAGACGCATCGACTGGTTGCCTCCCACATGACCCCGACCAGGGCTGGGGATTGAACCTACAACTCAGGTAAGTGCCCGTGATCAGGAATCAAACCCAAGACTCTTTGGTCCGAGGTCCAACATTCTAACCGCTGAGCCAACCCGGGCAGGGCGCACAGGTCTCATGAGCACAGCGACTCAGTGTACTTTTGCACCTCGAACATGCACATTTTGCGTTTTTCACAAATCCATGCCTGTCTAACAGAGCGCGTCAGCCCGTATTTAAGCGTCCTGGCAAGGTAAGGGCCGTTCGGTCTTCCATCTCTGTAGGTTCGGTTTTCTTGTTCTTGAACTTTGTATTAATGGAATCATCCAGTATGCGGCCTTCGATGCCATCGTTTTCCCTCATCATTCCCCGCATTTCATCCCCGCTCTGGGGCGCAGCGCGAGTCCGTTCTTTCTCGTCGCCGTGCAGGGTTCCACGGCCTGACTTGCCACAGTTCATGCGTTCATCTTTGTGGACGGGCATTTGAGCTATTTCCCAGGTTTGGGCTGAACCAAATGCTCAGCTGGGGGTATTAGCAGGGTCTGTGTTGCTTGTGTAAGAAGCTGGCTCTCTGTCCTGGACTCCGTCACGTCCACTTGCGTGCACACTCGAGCCCGAACCACGTTCTCACCTGTCCCTACTCCTTAGGTTTTTTTTTTATCCTCACCCGAGGACATTTTTCCATTTTTTGTTCAGACAGAGTGGGAGGGAGAGAGAGAGAGAGAGAGAGAGAAACATCGACATGAAAGGGACACATCGAGTGGCTGCCACCCGCACGACCAACCAGGGCCGGGGACAAACTGCAACCGAGGTACGTGCCCTTAGCGGGAACCGAACCCGGGTCTCTCAGGACCGCAGGCCGACGCTCTAACCGCTGAGCCAAACCGACCAGGGCTCTACTCCTTAGTTTTGACAGAACCAGGAGCCCAGGGAGCCTCCTCAGCACCTGGCTGGGGGACTCTGGTCTGATTCTTTCAGGAAGCAAATCCATCATTTCTAAACCACTGGCTTCTTCCCGCTGCCTCTCTGGTGTGAGTGCCGGGCGCTGCCCCCCCCCCCCCCGCCCCTGGCGGCCCCTCGATGCCGAGGTAACTACTAGACCTAATTACCCGGCACCGCTCCTGCGAGCTCTGAGCGCCGCTCTCCTCCCGTCTGAATACAAATGCAACTCCTGTGCGTTAACATTCAGGCCAGTCCTCACAATCAACCTCTTTCAAAACTCAAAGGCCAGAGTGATTTCAGAGTCCCCCTCCCTGTCTGCGGGACAGCCCGGGACCAGCACTGACAGCTCCGCCGGGAGGATCTGCGAGGAGGGAGCGTGTTCCCAGCCCAGCAGCGGCCGCTGGGCGTCAGAGGGTCCCTGGTGACCGGGCCCAGGGTGCCGGCCTGATTTGTCTAATGTCGCACTCATTCCTGCTTAGCGGAGATTCAAGATCCCTTCATGTCGTGTACGGAGTCACTTCATTGAGCAAATGTGGCCATGGGCCGGCTCCGTGCTGGACACAGGAGTTCACAGGACACGCGCGTGCAGGCGCGGAGTGGAGGCGACAAGCACCCAGCTGTGTGTGCGTCCGCAGCTGCCGACGCTGTGAGGCTCCGGAGGGACAGGGACTGTGAGAAGCATGAGGGTCCTCGTTCAGGTGGAGGCTGGGCTGGCGTGGGACAGGCACTGCCGGGGTGCCATGCTCGTCTGGAGAATGTCGCTGCCCGTCAGAGTCCTTCTAGCTGTCCACTTCCCCGCTGGAGGGTCCAGCCTGTCCAAACTCGGGCTTCTCGAGGCGATGCGCGTCCCAGTGCCCATAGGGCTGGGGTAGCAAACTGAGCCCCCCAGGTGGCTCTGCTCTGAGACACCCCAGAAAGGGGAGGCCTGGTGCCCAGCACTCCCACGAGCGGTCTCTGGGCTCCGGGACTGCCCATTCCTGGTGCCACAATTCCTGTCCCCTCTCAGAAGTGGCCATGCTTGGTGACCCTTAGGGAACAGGTACTGTGTTCTTCTCTCGATTGCCTGCCTCCAAGTCCAGGCTCGATGAACCATGCAGAGGGGGAGCCCAGGCTGGACCCTGCTGGTCTGACGAGGGCACACCCTGGCAGGCTCTGACTGAGGAGGGATTCGTTAGAGCATGATGAGGAGCACCGGGGGCCCCAGGGCAGGGGAGCCTCCTGTGTGCACCCACACATGTGCCAACCAGCCCCACCCCGGCGGGCCTGCTGGGGGCGTCTGCTGTGTTGTCATCATTGGGGCGCAGAAACTAGTCCCCTTGCCCTGCAGTGTCCACCACCAAACCTCGGAGGCTGGGCCTGGCCTGGGTCAGGCCGGGGTCAGGCTCCCGGCACCCACTTTGTCTCCGTGGCCTCAGTTTCCCCATCTGTAAACTGAAGTGTGTAGCAGCCGTGGTTGCCGGCTCCCAGCAGCCCTGCCTTTGTGCAGGGACTCCCCTTCCACGTGTCCCGAGCTGCAGCCCCCGTCCGGCCCCCGGGGCCTCAGTAGCCCACCCTTCACTCCTGGAGGGTTATTCTGGGCGTTCTGAGTGTGCTCGGATTAGGGTCTTTGGTTAGAACTGGGGCATTTCAGTTCACTGTCTGCTAACGATGCTCATATTTAGCATTTACTGAGTGCCTTTAGGGGCCAAGCACTAAAACCAAGATTTCTACACGGATTATCTCTGGGAACACGTCCAAGAGCTTTGTGAAGATTTGGTTCCCGTGTCCCCATTTGATGGATGATGAAGCGGAAGGTCATAGCCTTAAACTGACTTTTTCAAGGTTACTCCCTAGTAAGTGATAGTCTGGGTTTCTCCTCCATTTTTTTTTTTCTGCTATAAAAATGGTCAAATATACGGAAGAATTGAAAGCACAGTATTAACCTCCTACATTTAACAAAGGTCACCTTTGGGCCGTACCTGTGTGTGCACGTGTGTGTGTGTGTGTGTGCTATTTGAAAGTGAGTTGTAGGCACCAAGAGAGCTTTATTTCCAAAGAAAAAGTTTTTTTTATCCTCACCCGAGGACATTTTTCTATTTTTTGTTCAAATAGAGTGGGAGGGAGGGAGAGGAAGAGAGAGAGAAAGAGAAACACCGGTGTGAAAGGGACACATTCAGTGGTTGCCACCCGCACGACCCAACCAGGGCTGGGGACAAACCGCAACTGAGGTACGCGCCCTTAGTGGGAACCGAACCCGGGTCTCTCTGGACCGCAGGCTGATGCTCTAACTGCTGAGCCAAACTGGCCAGGGCAAGTTCATTTTTCTTTATGTCCACACCGCTGTCTTCTTGCCTAAGAAAATTAACCGTAAATCTTTACTGTTATCCAGTGTCCTGTCCACAGTCACATTTCTCTAATTACCCCCCAAACACCTTCCAGTTTGCTTTTGACCAGGATCCAACAACTTCCTCCCATTGTATTTGGTTCTCACATCTCTTATGTCTTCTGAAATCTAGAACATTCTCCCTCCGCCTTCCCTCGCCTTGACATCGACTTTTTGAAGTGAACATCCAGCTACCCTGTAGAGTGCCCCCCATTCTGGATTTTCTTGTTCTTGGTCCTCTATTTCCCATGAAAACGTAATGTCAGGTTGTTCCACTCTTAGAGATGCCAAGCGTGGGCACTGGGAGGTGGGGGCCACTCACTATTCCTCTGAGGAGTTTTATTTTCCCTTTGAAATTATCCTGTAGGGGGATCTTTTAGCCCCTTGCAAAGAATCTGTTCTCCCAGCACCCTCACACTTCATGCGTTGTGTCCATTAATGATTCTTTCCTGAACTAATATTTCACTAGCAGTTGCAAATGGTGAATTTGCTAATTTTCTCTTTCCTTTTGCTTTGATGAGCTGGCATTCAGCTCCAGAGAAGAGCAGTCCCTCCTCAGAAGACTGGGTCAACAGAACCAGGATCTCAACCACAGTCCAGCTCTCCCCTCCTGGTGACAGAAAGGCTGCCTGAACTCCCGGACTTCCCCTCACTCACATAGAGGTTTCAGAAATAAGAGAGTGTCTCTATCTTTCTGGGTCCAACAGAAATCCCAGGGAAGTCTCTCATTGGCCTCTTGCGGGTGATGGGCACATCTTGAATCAATCACTGAGGCTGGAGGCACCCAGTGTTCTGATTGGCCAGATCTGGGTCTGGCACCACCCTTAGACTCTGATGTGGGGTCAGCTATATTCTCCAAAGGAAATCGGTGCTATTTCCAGAGGAGAGGTGGATACTAGACAGATGAAATGATACTGACCACTGTCCTTGGGTCTGTGGATGGACTGGGCAGTAAGGATGGGTCGGGGAGCACCCACAAGTCTGGCCAGCAGGAGGCAGGAGAGGAGAGTCACCCGCGACGCTAGGGGCGAAGACCACCGAGCCGCACTGCATTCTCAGCTTAAAGCACGATTTATATTTAGTACCAGGAAAGCTGTGCAGCTCGTCAATATGCATGGGGCTGCCGGCGCGGGAGGGCGGGGGGCCGGGAGGGAGAGAAAGTGCAGACTGTGCACGTGCCGGAGAGGAATTAATTAGAAATATGCCCCCTGCGAGAAGCTGTCGGAACTCTGCTCTGCCTTTGATCTGGCTGCCAGCCCGTGACTTTGGGAATTCTCTGCCAAACAGCCAGCACCTGGGCCTCGGTGCACACGCCCTGACCTGGGAGGAACGCTGGGGGCCCCTCCTCTGCCCGCCTCATTGTCACCTCTCGACTTGGGGGTGGCCTCCTCCCTAGGGGCGTGTTGGTCGAGGCCCTGCCTCCTCTGGGAGGTAGGGACTGATTACGGAGGAGCCAGGGGCTGGGGACAGGCAGGCCACCACCCTCTACGAGGACCTGTGGGAGGGTCTTGGACTCTCACTGTCTCTTGGCGCTGACCTTCACTGACGTCCGGTTTCGTTAACCAGATGCCAGAGGGCGAGAGGCTGGGCCTGGCCCTGGTCTGACAGCACCTCCCCGGGGCCCACAGTAGGAACTTTATGAATGACGGTTGGCATCAGAGACTCGGGGTGGGAAGCCAGATGGAGTTGCTAAACGCTTAAAAACGCGTCATGTCCTGGCTCTGCCTGAACCGCTTCGGCGACTCCTCCTGTCCCCCCGAGAAAACCTCACGACCTGCCTCTCCCACTGGCCTCGTGTGCGGGAGTCCTCCACACCGGGGGTTTGCTGACCCTCGGACGAGCGGGCTGCTGCTCACCTACAGCCTGTGCCCGGAACGTCCTTCTTCCTGGAACTCTCTGACCCCAGATCTTTATGGATTGGGTGCTTACTGTGATGCAGACCTCATGTCATTTGTCACCTCCTCCAGGAGGCCCTCCGTGTTGGCAGTCTCCTTTATATTATGCGGCACCACCTTGTATAATTACTTGTCTGCCTGGCTGTGGTCTGTCCCCAGCTGGGTTTAGGTGACATGATAGGTCTGCTCCTGGCTAGTCACCCTGGTTCTACAACAAGGTGCTTATTGTGGACAGAGTGCTGGTCTCCCAGGTTCATATGTTGAAGCTCTGACCTCGATATGATGGTAAGAGGAGGTGGGCCTTTGAGAGGTGAGCCTTTGCGGGGGTGATCAGGGTTCGATCCTCAGGGGTCCATGGCAGATCCCCCGTGGCCCATAGGATCAGCATCCCGATGAGAAGAGGAGACACAGGAGCTGTCTCTCTGCCATGTAAGGACACACAGGGCAGCCACCCGCAAGCTAGGGAGTGGGGTCTCCCCGACAGTGAACCTACGGGCACCTTGATGTTGGACTTCTGGGCCCCAGAACTGTGAGAGAGAAATGCTGTCCAAGCCCTCGGGACAGAGCGTTCGTTACGGCAGCCCGCTGACTCACAGGGCCTCGTGCATGGTTCTTGAATACAAGTAATCGGACCGAATCCTTGGAATAAGTTAATGAATGCATAGAAAGCATTCAAAGGTCATCAAGTTCATACTTTTAATTTTATAGAAATATATACTTCCTATATAATTACATATCATTGATATAACATGTGCAATAAAATATACATCGTATCTATATTTTACTGAGATCATTGTGGATGCAGATGACCTGTAAGAAATAACAGAGACCCTCTGTGTGCCTGCCTGGTGGCTTGACCCCACCGCACCCGCTCCGAGAGCCTTGTCTCTTCCCCCAGTCTGACTTGCTGGGGTCCCTCCGCACAGAAGCCGGTGGCTGTCCCCTCGAACGGTCTCCCATGTGACCTCCGCAGGGACAGCTCATCCTCCGCCCTCACCGCAGTGTGGGTGATTTAATTCAGACCCGATCGTGCGGGTCCGCCCTGGCTGGGTTTTAAGAAACCTGCCTGAGACTCTGACTTCATCCATTTTTAATTTTTTTCCCCTGTGAAGACTGGAATTCAGGGATATTTATCTCGCCGGGTGTGTGAAAGCTTAAATAAAATAAGCTTTATCTGTTGGAAGCTGTCAGCTGATAAAAAAGAGAAGAATTAAGCATATTCCTGCTGGATGAAGTCTCCAGGCCGAGGCGGCTCCCTGTCCTGGACTCAGCGCCTCTGCAGACGCAGCCCTGTGCCCAGCCCTGTGCCCAGGCGAGAGTCGCCTGGGACTCCTCTCTCGAGACAGAAACTCCGGGGTGGCAGCAGCCTGGAGGAGCAGATGTTGTCACTTGGGCTGGCTGAGTGAAGACTCACAGGTACAGTGTCCCGGGGGTGCGCAGTTTCCCATGTCCTCTGGAGCTCTTTCTTGCACAGGGGCTCAGGGAGCAGGGCTCCCCTCCTCTCCTCCCAGGGTGGCCTCCTGAGAGGTGGCCTCTGCCCAGCCAGGAAATCCAGGCAGCCCGACTTCCAGAACCTACGCAGGTTACTCCACACCTGTCCGCTCCCTCCTGGACCTCGAAGGTGCCCTCTCCCGGTCTCGCTGCCTCTGTCCCCGCCTCACCGCGCTCCGAGCCTCTCTTCAGACCCTGCAGGGTGTGCGTTTCATGTTCCTGTCTATGCTCCATCTTCAGTTAATTTCTGTGAAATGTGTCAGGTCTGTGTTTAGGTTGATATGGTGGCAAAGGACAAAGACGATGACAATGACGGTGACGTGATGATGACGACGACGATGACGATGATGGTAGCAGCTGCAGTCAGGGGCCCTCCCTCTCCCCATGGTCCATTCGGGGGCTGGTTGCGAAGGCTTCCTGCTCTCCTCTGTCTCGGGGATTCTCTGACCACAGGATTGTTGTTCTGGACCAAGCCCCCAGCTGGATGGATGAGGAAAGAGGCCTGGGGCAGGCGGGGCCAGGGGAACAGGCGTGGCCAAGGTCGCAGAGCAAATCAGAGCACAGCCGGGATGAGAGCAGCCTGCCCGGTCCCACTGGGACCGAGGTCCAGACACCTGTGGCATCAGGAATGTGCGGTTGGTAACTGTGTTTCATCCATTCATCCATCCTTTGTTCACAGTGTGTGAGTCTGTGTGTGTGTTACTACTCTGCAGGTGAGGCCCATGAGTACACGCCATGGCCTACGAGTACACGCCATGGCCTACGAGTACACACCACAGCCCACGAGTACACGCCATGGCCCACGAGTACACACCACAGCCCATGAGTACACGCCATGGCCTATGAGTACACACCACAGCCCACGAGTACACGCCATGGCCCACAAGTACACACCACAGCCCATGAGTACACGCCATGGCCTACAAGTACACACCACAGCCCACGAGTACACGCCATGGCCCACGAGGGCACACCACAACCCACGAATACACGCCATGGCCTATGAGTACACACCACAGCCCACGAATACACACCACAGCCCATGAGTACATGCCATGGCCCATGAGTACACACCACAGCCCACGAGTACACGCCATGGCCCACGAGTACACACCACAGTCCATGAGTACACACCATGGCCCATGAGTACACGCCATGGCCCACGAGTACACGTCATGGCCCACGAGTACACGCCATGGCCCATGAGTACACACCACGGCCCACGAGTACATGCCATAGCCCACGAGTACACACCACAGCCCTTGCTGTCATGCGGTTTGTGTCATGGGAGACAAACAAGTGTCCAGGCGGGGACAGTTGGGGCCTGGTGATGTGATGGGGATGTTCGGATCACTGGGGGCTGGGACAAGGGGCTCTGGCACCTGCTCGGACCGTCGGGAAGGGCTCTCCCAGGTCCTGCGAGGTGAGGCGTCTGGGCACGGGTTGGGGGGATGCCCAGGCACACCTGGTGGACTTGCAGGGGCAGAGGGCAGGCGAGGGTTCCCTCTTCTCTTCCCGGCTCAGCTCTGACTTCTTTCTGCTGTTAGCCACACCCTTCCCTCCTTGGCCTCAGTATCCCCAGTAGTCAAGTGCGAGTAGGACCAGAGATGTCTCCTGACATTGTTCCCTGGCAGGGAGGGGACGGTTCCTGTTGTGGGGACAGCCTCCTGGCTAGGCCCAGCTGCGCTGAGCATCTTTCAGGGTGGGCCTCGCACGCACCCGGCGGACCCCAGGGCTGAGGCTGCGGGGCAGATGGACTAGCAGCCTCAGACCCTCTGTGATGGGCTCACAGACGGCGACAACCTTTCGAGGGGTCCCCTTGATGCTTCATCAGGATCCAAGGAGCCCACGATAACATATGTGTCCTCAGGGCGGGGAGGCCCCACAGCCCACTGCCGCCTGGGTTGAGTTTCGAAATGAGGCCGGGAGGCGGCATGTAAACGCAGCCTGTTTGCCGCTGGGCTGGCGGCCTCCTGCTCCGGGTGGGCTCGGGACGCAAGCTGACATGGCCCGAGGGTGCTGGAGCCCCCGAGCTGATGTCTGGAAGAGCAGGGGTCCAAGTGCCTCCTGGAGCGGGGTCTGCCCGCGGCCGGCCGAGGAGCTCGCTGGAATCTGGGCATGAGAAGAGAACGTACCGTTCCCAAGGCCTGTATTTCTGACCCTTGCAGTGCCACCCACAGGGAGGGAGTGTCCCATCGCAGAGGCCGCCCGGGCTCTTCCTCTCCACGTGTGCCCATCGGGGTGGGCTCGGACCCCTGGGTGAGTTTAGAGTGTGTCAGGGACCAGCAAGGCAGGAGAGAAACCGGACCGTACAGCTCGCCTGGCCTGCCTGTCCCAGATCTTAACCAAGCTCTTCAGTGAGCAGAAGGCACCGAACTGTTTATAACACAAAACCCCTGTCGCGGGGAATGAGCGAGCAGCCCGTTTCTCCTCGTGGGCAGACCCGCACTGGACGGCAGAACCCGAGGGGCCTGTGGGGTGCAGAAGCATTTGGTTGCTGGTGACAAACATGGAAAAGTGGAGTTGGCTTAAGATCAACATGGATTTTTCTGTATTTCTTTCTCTGGCTTGACCTGGATGTTTTCTGTTATTTATTTATTTGCTCCTCCATGTTTAGCCTGTGGTTTCCATTGTCATTTGCCTCTTGGTCCAACACGGCTGCTGGAACTCCGGACAACACCTCTGCGTCCCAGACAGGAAGGAGGGGGCTGGGAGTGTGACAGCTGCCCCTGACTCCTGCCGTTCCTGTCCGTGTCCAGGGTGTCCTACTGTCTGGAGAAAGTTTGCTCTGGCTCATGCAGGACCCGCGGAAGTGCCCCGAGGGCAGCCTCCTGCGTGGGATAACTCTGAGACCCATGTTCTGCACCGTCTCCCCCAGGTCCCAGCAGGACTGGGCTCCTGCTGCCCACCGCTCTGACCTGCCCGTTAGTGTGCCCAGTGCTGGCTTCCTCCCTCTCAGACTCACCTTCCGCTGCACGACCTTGGGGAAAACCCGTTTGCACTTGAGTCCTTGACTGAGAGTTGGCTTGTGAGGAAACCCAGACAAAGTCAGCGACGGGGTAGAGAGGGGCACCCCCAGCTGTCCCTCCACCTGGGAGGAGCGCCCACAGTTCCACCCACATCTCATGCCCGCGCTGCAGGGGGGGGGGGTGCCCGCGCCAGCCAGGACCTCCTGCTCAGGAAGGAGCCGGAGCCGCTCTGGGAAGGCAGCCAGCTCTCATCGCTGGGAGAGGAGGAATAATTACGGAGAGTTTCCGCCTTCGTCTGGGACCAAATCTGACAAGGAAGTGTCAGGTCCCCTGGCCCCTGCAGCTTCCTGACAAGTGTACTCCTTTATTCCGTTCGCGGTGTTGACTGAGCTCCTGCTGCGTGCTCGGCTCGGGCGCCCTGGAGAACAGGACGTGCTTCTCCAGCCCACGGCCTCTCTGCCGGAGTGTAAGGGGTGGCGGCAGCCGGAGGCAGAGCGGGCCGAGGTGGGAGACAGGCCGGTAGGGGCCCCGCGCCCATGGTGACCGATCCCGGAGCTCTCCCTGGGTGTGACACGGTGCCTCTGTCAGGCGAGGCTGGGTTATTCTGCAGCAACGACGAAGAACTCAGTTCTCAAGGGCTGAGCTACATGTACGCCTGGTAGGAGGGGGCTCTGCCCACTGGGACAAAGTTGGAGAGGAGTTGCCATCTCGAACGCGGTGGTCATTGTGCCCGAGCAAAAGAGCTGAGGCATCGCCCACTCTACATCCAGTAGCATGCAGCTTGGCGGTAGGTGGCCTTGGGACATGCTGCTCACAGCGTGCTGTCCTGAGGGGTCACAGGGCCTCACCCAATGCAGGGGCTCTTTCGAAACAATCTGCAGAACAGCACGCTGGCCACCAGGCCCCGGGGATCAGCTCCATGCATTTCCTTCCAGGCAGTTTTCATTAAGTTCCCACACTACACGTGTACCCTTAGAAGATATACAATGTACCCTACTCCAAAGACCATTCTGCAACACTGTCTCATTGTTTCTGAAAAAGTATCTGGGAGAGCTGGCTCTCTGTGCCAGGATGTGTAACTCTGCCTCATGCTCTGCTTTGTTTGGTTAATCCTCACCCAAGGATTGTCCCCAATGGTTCTGTTGGACACGAAAAGTCCACGCTCCGCAGCGGCTGTGTCCAGGGCGCCCGCCGACAGCGCGTGGCGACTCCCACGTATGGGCCAGCAAGCGATATCACACAGTTTGAATGTTTTTTACTGTGGTGGGAGATCCCGTTTTAATTTTTCTTAAACGATAAACGTTACCTTATAACATTTAAGCAGTGGAGAAGTGTACCCGGGGCGCAGGTCACCGCCCATTGCGCACCCCCCTCCGGAGGAGAAAAGTGTGTCCTCCCAGATTCCTCTTTGTGCGTTTACGTAACAGACATCCACACGTACACGTTTTGTAATGCGTACGTGTCACCACTATTTTATTCTGTCCTGAAACTTGCTTGCTGCCTCCCTCCCCTGCCTCCCCCAGTCCCCTCCATCTCCATCACACTCGCTGGTATGAAATAAGAAAACGCTTTATGGGCAGGTTGGGTTCTCCTTTCCCTTGGTTCTCTGTCTTCTCACAGGTCTGCAGGTGGAGAGGGGGAGCAGGGGAAGTTGGGTCGGGGCTGTTTTTCCTCCTCCCGGAGCGCGAGTCCCGCGGGTGGAGGGACGGCGGGAGCCCCGTCGGTGAGGCCGGAGGAGCGGGCAGGAGGCGGAGGGAGGCGGCGGCTGGCTGAGGCAGGGGATGTGAGGCAGACCAGCTCCGGAGGGGAGACGCAGCTCTCCTGGGGCAGAATTCAGCAAAATGCTATTAGGATAAATTTTTTATTGTTCTGTCCTGCAGGCAACTTGGGAAAATACTGTCACGTCAGCATAAAGGAGTTCCTCTGTTTTACTTCACTTTGAAAGGACACTTTCAGCACTAGCTTTGACTGGAGCAGCGGCGACGTCCTTGGAGCCACCAGGGCTGTGGCGCTGGGAGCAGGGGCCTGGGCTGGCCTTCAGGTGGGGCAGGGGCCAGTGGCTGGCGTGACCTGTCCCCCCCCACACACTCTCCTCACCCAACGAGGGCTGGAGGAGGGCTTGGCGAGTCTGTGAAACTCTGCCCAAGGGAAAGGCAAATAAACCGACCGGCGAGACGGACCAGAAACCACACAGACCAGAATGCCCACTGCAGGTAACTGCCCAGATTTGTTTACTGATTGACAAACTCCTGTGGGGTGCTTCTTATGTGCCGGGCACTGTTCTTAGTGCTTGAGAAACAGGAATTTATTTATTTGCACAACCCCATGGTGTGGGAGCTTGACGACCAGCCCGGTGGGTGGGTGACCATGAAGCTGGTACACGGTGTGAGTGCCCCTCCACTTCTGTCATCCAGGATCCCACAGCCTCGCCTGCTCCCTGGGCCTCGGTCATAAGCCATCAGCTACCTGTGTTGTCACACCTTTGTGCCCCCCCTTCAGCACAGCCCCACACCTTACCCTTAGTGTGGGGCTCACAGCCGCTTTGGGGCCCAGGCATATTGGAGGGGACCCTTAGATGCGCTGGTTTCTCCGGCAGCCACCCCAGTAGGCAGAGCAACATACCCTAAAGGGATGGGGAGCCCAACACCCAGCAGGGCAGAGTTTGGCCACCGTGAGACGGGAGCGGGGAAGGAGCCAGGAGGTGAGTCACTGGGCTCCTCCTTCAGCAGACGGTCCAGGAGTCGGATCTCCCAAGGCCTCGCTGGGGACGTTTTTCCATTTTTTGTTCAGGTAGAGTGGGAGGGAGAGAGAGGACGAGAGAGAGAGAAACATCGATGTGAAAGGGACACATCGAGTGGCTGCCACTCGCACGACCAACCAGGGCCGGGGACAAACTGCAACCGAGGTACGTGCCCTTAGCGGGAACCGAACCCGGGTCTCTCTGGACCGCAGGCCGACGCTCTAACGGCTGGCCAGGGCAGGCTGTGTCTTCTTGACCAGCTGTGGCCACCACCCCTGCTGCCCGGGACCACATGCCTCCAGCTCTGCTTCTGGGGAGAAGGACCGTCAGGCAGCAGCACCCGCCCCGGCGCAGGTCCCTGCTAAGAGCACCAGGCACACTGGTTCCTTTCGTCCTCACGGCGCACACCTCTGTACACCACGGTCACCACCGGGTCCGGAGGACACAGGCTGTGACGTTCACAGGTGGGGGTGAAGCCTGGCTGTCACCACACAATCACCACCAGCATATCTGACCCCAAACTCCACATGCAGCGGCTCAGTGGGTGCCCCGGAAACCCAGGGTGTGGAGACCGGAGTTCCCTTCCCCCCAGGATTCCCGTGTTACAGGCACAGAGAATTCGCTTCCGAAAGGTTTGGATAATTTCCTCTACGTGTTCCTCTCTGCTGGCCGCTTCTCCTGTGCTGGGCACTGCCTAGAAGCTGGGGTGCGCGGCGAGAGGCACCAGGGAGGGGGTGCCTCCTTTGGGCTCCCCAGAAGGTACCAGGTTACCTGGCATCTGGCCACCCAGGAGCCAGCCTGCGCGGGGTGGGGGTGGGGAGGAGCTTCCCAGCAGAGGCCTTGAAGGGGGGACATCTCCACGTGCCCTGTGTCTGGGGGGATGGGGAAGCGGCCGAAGGGAGGGGGCAGATGAGAGCAGGGCCTGGGCTGGACTCCCGGCCTCCAGGGCTGCGAGAGATACAGGTCTGCTGCTCCACCCGCCCCACTTTGGTCTCTGTTGTGCCGACTGGCAAACTGCTGACGTCTCCGCACCTCTCCCCTCTGAGGACACCAGTCATATAGGACTGGGGACAGCCCTCTGAGCTGGATTCTCTAGTTCCAGACAAGATCACATTTTGAGGTTCCAGGTGGATGTACATTTCTGGGGCGACACTATTCAACCCAGTGCACTGGCTCTCTGGCTAGCCCTGTAATAACCCGCCGAGCTCAACCCATTTCTCAGATGAGGAAACTGGCTCAGAGGCATCTGGACCCAAACGGCTGACAAGTGACAAACTCAGGACTCGAACCCAGAGCCTTAGATACCAGGCCCCAAGGAGTGTGGGGGTCCAGCAATTCCCGTCCCTCCAGCTTTGCAACTGACATAATCGGCCAAAATAACAACAACAACAACAACAGGAAAAAACCACCTAAAATCCGAAAGGAGAAAACTCAGATGGGCTGTTTACAACCAAAGCGGCTCTCCTGGGAGCCGAGTATGAAATTTTAATATTTCAGGCAGGCGGGCAGTGCTTCTTGTCTAGACACGGAGACGCATTCAGACGCAGACTCGTCCCGCCGCTCCAGCTGATGCCGCGCTGCTCCCACGCGACCCCCGAGACAGGGGTGTCTGTACTTTGCCTTCAGAATCAGACATCACAGGGCCCCCACCGCGGAGGTGTTGGCGCGGCATCTGCCATGGTGCAGGGGACCCGAGAGGCTGGCTGGCGTGCTTACAAGGCAGTAGGCGCGGGTGCTGGCGCGAGGGCTTCCTCCCCCTGGGGCTGGCACCGCCGTCCGGGCACAGCGACCGGGCACGTGGGTCAGGAACACTGTCATAGCTTCCAGAAGCACTGGGCTGAGGGCGTGCGGGTGGGGTCAGGCTGGCGCTCCTGTTGCGCCTTATTTCTCTCTTATTTGCTCCTGGGGAGGTAAGCGGGGTGGGGTCCTGTGGCCACTCGTGGGGTGTGGAAGTCGGGACCCAGGGGACCGGGCCTGCTCTTCCCTAAGCTGTGTGTCCTTCAGCCTGTTGCTTTCCCTCTCTGTGCCTCGACCCCTTGTTTAGGAAATGGGCACAGGCCCTAGGGGCTGGCTGAGTTGGTAGAATCGCTCTTTTGGACCTTGATTTGCACAGAACCCAGACTGGGCATCAGCGGCTGAGGCCGGAGGCAGCCGAGCCCATCCTGTGCCCAGCACCAAGCATTCTCTCACCTGCAGACGGGGAAACAGACTCGGAGCCAGGCCTTGGCGGCCAGGGCAGGACCCCAGGCTCCCCACCCGCGAGGCTGTCCCCACTGAATGTGCGCTCACCAAGCCTTTCCTGCACCGACCGCGTGGCCGATGCTGACAGGACGTGGGGAGCACCAGGAAGCCACCAGGGCCGTGGGGCCAAGCCGAGCAGGCGGGACCCTGCGCTTCCCTTGCGACACGTCCGCGGGCAGAGCGGGGCCGTGGCGTGTCCAGGCTGCGGGCTTTCCCTCTCTCTGGAGCCCGCGCGTGGGAGCGGTGGCGTAGAAGATGCACCGGGAATGTCGGGGTCCCACACCTGGAGGCCCGCATCGGGTTGTTCCTCTATTTGACGTTATTTGTTGCCCAAACCGTGTGCTGCCTTCCTGCAGCGTGACTGAGCGCCTCCAACATGCTGGCCACGCGCGTCCCAGACACAGGCTGAGGCGGCGGGCAGCCCACGGCTCGCTGGATGCCGGCGGATCCGGATCCGGCCCTTTCGGCCTCGGGCCGAGAGCAGTGCCGTCGGCCGTCCACAGGCGCTGAGCCTGCGGACCGGCAGGCGAGGGTGGACGCAGGGTAACTAACGGCCCCCGACGATGTCCACCCTCACACGCCCATGGACACGTCGTGCCACGTGGGCAGGGGAGGTTGGGGCTGCAGACGGCACGGAGGTCACTCATCAGCCGTCCTGGAGATGGGGAGAGGACCCTGCCTACCCGGAGCCCACGGAGGCACCGGGTAGCTACATGTGAAGAGGGGCTGGGGGAGCCGCTGGCTCAGAGGTGACCTGGGGCAGACTCGCCGGCCGCCCCTGGCTTTGGAGGGGGATCCAGCCGGACAAGGACAGGGGCAGGGGCTCTAGAAGCTGGAAAAGGCAAAGACGTAACCCCCCCCCCCCGAGGCACACTGCCTCTGACACCGGTTTTAGCCCAGGGACACCCATTCTGGGCTTCTGACCTTCAGAACTCTAAGAGGACACATTTTGTTGTTTCCAGCCACCCAGCGGGAGGTCTTTCGTCACAGCAGCTGCAGGAAACCGCTATGCTGCTCCTCCAAGGCCAGGCCTGTGCGTGGCGGGCTGGACGGAAACCCCGACGCAGCGACTGGCTTGGGGTGGACGTGCGAGGAAGCGTGCAAGTCTGAGCGGTCCTGGAGCCCAGCTAGAACCAGGGTCAGGAAGCTGTCCCTCTGCCAGCGAGGCCAGGGGATGTGCTGGCGTTTGCATCTGGTCTTCGTTTCTCCTGTGCAAATCCCCCCTTTCCGGTTTTCAGAGACAGGGCAATAGGCCAGGTGGCCAGGAGGCCGAGAAGCAGGTGCTGGCACCGCGGCCCAGCCTTGGGAAGCCTCTCGCTCCTTTGTTTTGTGTTCTTTACACTGAGGCTCAGAGAGGGGAGGTGACTTACCCAAGGTCACACAGCTGTTAAGAGACCGTGAGACTAAAGGCTGGGCCCCCTCCCCTACTCCTTCACTCGGTCCTCTGCAGCGTCACAAGAGAGGGCTCCAGGGGCATCTCAATGCCGACGGGACTCAGGAAGGAGCACAAGCTTCTTCAGCCTCGGGTGGCCTCACTCCACACGGGCTCATCTGCCTGTGGTCGAGGCCTCAGAAGTCAGCATCCCGGCCGAGCCCCTCTCCAGCCCCGAACGCGTCTGGAAGTCATTGTGGGGTCTGCCCATCTGGTTCGCTGTGGCTGTGCGTTAATATTTCCCAGACCTGGCTTTCTTCCTGGGCCCCGGACCCTGCCCCCCTCAAAGCTCTGCGAAGAGAGGAATGTGCCACAGGCTGGCCGTCCTGGCTTCCCCGACGCGTCCCGGCCACGGTTCCCTGGACAGACGGCTCCACACACGCAGCTCCCGGCGAGAACTCGGGACGCCAGCCGTGTCGGAGGCAGGCACCTGCTCCCATGCTTCGCGTCCTCCCTTTTGTCCCCTCTGTCTTCCTCTGTTTCTCCATGTGCAGCCCCTGTGTCCGGCGCAGGGGACCATCCTCTTGCGGCGAGCTGGTCCGAGCAGACACGCACTCTCTGATCCCGACCGGGACCTCACTGAGCACCTGCTAAGTGCCGGGAAGCTGCAGGTCATACCGGTTCCATGACAACCCTCGGCGGTGGATACAGTCAGCGTGCCGTCTCAGACACTACAGGACGCACCAGAGATGCGGAGGGACTGTCTCGGGACGGCATGGCTGGCGAGGCGGCGGGACGGAGGGAGCCAGGATCTGCTGTCCGTCTTACTGCTGAGATGACCGAGGCCTGGCACGGCGGGTGGACTTGCTCAAAGGCACACAGCAAACGGGTGGCTGGGGATGGGATGGGCCTGCCTGTCCCCTGGCTCCTGGTTTCCGCTCTCCCCCAGGGCCTCCGTGGGCACCTGATTCATGTAGCAGGTGGATGACCTTTACCGTGGGTCCCTTCTGAAACCTGCCTCACCAAGGTGACTGAAAACCCTCCCTGGCCATGGGAGCCTTGTCCTCCAGTGACTGGTCCTGTCCAACCCATGGATCCCAGTGACCCCTCCCCCTGGCCACCCCCGTACCACCCCATCATGACCCCCCAGAAACGGCAGAGGTTTCTGGGGTGGGGGTGGGGGCAGTGGAGTAGCTCAGCCTGATGCATCGCTTGAAGCTGTAAAAAAGAATCCATTCAGGTATATTCTCTCCTTCCCAGAGGGACGTCTGCCTTCTCGGGTCTTTGAAAGTGAGCAGGGCATGCTTCATTTAGCCACAATCACTTGTGTCTGTTACATTGCAGGCATTGCCGTCGGTGACAGGAAGGCGACACAGATAAAACCTGAACGGTGATCAGGAGGTGGCCATGACCATGTCTGAAGACAAGTTCTGAAGAGTTCCAGCCAGCAAGAACAGCATGTGCAAAGGCCCTGAGGTGGGAATATGCTTGTCTCCCTGGAGAAGCCGTCAGGTCAGTGAAGAGGGGGAGGGTGGTCGGAGATGGGGTCAGAGACAGCCCTTTTAGAGAGAGAATACCCAACCCATGATGTGTCTGCAGCCCAAGCCCCCGGGTGCCGCTGGGCGAGAGGGAGGGAGGAGGGAACCTGGGCATGTGCCTGCCCGCTTCGCCCGGCCTACAGCACTGCCACCCTCGCAGGAGGTGAGCCGAGCTCTCCTGGTGCCTGCTTAGCAAACGAGGAGCCTGAGGCTCGGGACGGTGGAACCGACCCAAGGACGCCGTTACTGACCGGGCTGGTCTCTGATGGGGCTCGTGGGCTGAGGAGACTGGGCTCTTTGTTAAAAATGTGAGGTCTGGGGGAGGGAGCTGGCCGGCATCTTGGCGTTCCTCCGTGTCACGTGGCCCCACTGTTCCTCTTTCCAGCCTTTCGGAGCCGGAGGCGCAGCCCCTGCACCCGGGGAACAGCTTCCTCCGCCTGGATCCCCGCCTGGATCCCCGCTCAGGCCTGGGGCTGGGCTCTGGAAGGACTGGCTGCGGCTTTTCGGGGAGTCTGGCAACTGTGTTCACCGGGAAGGAACTGGAAGTGGGCGCTTTTCGGGCGACGTGGCCAGATCCGCTTGCGGCTGGCTGGATGCGGCGAGGTGCCCGCCATGCCTGTGCGCTCTGGCGCAGGCCCTGGAGGGCTCCATCTGGGGCTCCGGGGCGCTCCTCGGTGCTGGGTCCAGGTGCGACGGGACCCAGGCTCACCTGTTCAGGAGCCTGTGACGGTAGCAGGCCGGAGTCTGTCCTTGGCACCAGATGCCGCCACAGGCAGGACTGGCCGAGTCTCCTCTTGGGAAGCTCATGTTCCCTGGGAGGACACACACCACATGGAGAAACAGAAACAACCCACCGAGGCGTGACAAAGGAGGGGTGACAGGTGCAAGAAGGGGGCCAGAGTAGAACACTGCAAGGAGGGGGCCTTTGTGGGGAGACCTGAGTGGGGACAGAGGATCCCAGGGAAGGACAAGATGACAGAGGACCTCAGGCACCAACTTAGTGCTGTCTGCCCGCTGTGTCCTCGCAGGGGCCCATTTCACAGGTCAGGACACTGAGGCACAGGGAACCTAAGCAACTCACCAAGGTCATAAAGCTGAGAAGCAGGACACGCGAAACTCGAACCCAGACCCCCTACCTCCAGGGCCCACGCACAGAACCACTAGGAACACTGTCCCTCGAGGGTCTTGATCCCCATGGTAGTCCGTGGCTCCAAACTGAGGTCTCGTGCACATCTAAAGACCAAAGGGTGGGGACCTTGGGCACCATGGCCTGACTGACGGGAAGCTGTCCCCATTCCCACCCCACCCCGCCCCTGCCAAGTGTCCCCCACCATTTCTCGCTCGTGCTCTGCAGGGGGCCTTGAGTAGGTTCACAAACTGCAGCTCCCCGCACTGTGGGGCGAAGGGCGGGGTGTTTCCTCTCCAGTCGGTCAGAGGGCCGGGCCCCCCTGCAGGGTTGGGAAGACCCCAGGTTCAGATGGCCCAGGCCCCACCAGGCGCTGATGCCCAGCAGTGTCTGATCAACACTGCCAGTCCCTGTACCTCTGTCATCGCGGACGAGCGACGGAAAGGTCGCAGCCGTGAGAAGCGCTAAGCAGAGTCTAAGTGCTAAGCGCACACAGCAACCACCACCGACCCGCCACGTCTGGCCACACCGTCTCCTCTGGCCCGCCTCACCGAGGTCGGCACTGGAACCACGGTGCCCAGGCTGCGGCTCTGTCCCCAAATGCCCCAAAGCCCCGCTCCCTGGTCGCCAGGGTGGTTTGAGCCCTGTGCTTCTGGGACGGCAGGGGCCAGGCCTCACGGCTGAGCTCGTGCTGGCCTTTCTGAGGCTCGGGGCGCAGACAGGCGCTGGGGCACCGGGGACACATCTCACAGTCGCTCCTGCTTCTGGCCTGCAAGCCGCGGCCACCGCCCAGGGCTCCTGCTCCCGAGCCCGTGCTCCTCCCCGGCTCGGGCTCACACCGGACTGCCCGGTCCCCGAGCAGGGCAGAGCGCCACGCCTCTGGATGGCCCCGGCCCGCGGAGGCAGAAGGGCTGTCGCAGACCACCTGCCCCAGTCACTGCCCCCAGTGCCTCTTCCCTCGAGCTAGGTGGCCAGCAGCAGCCTCGGGGCCAGAGAGGAAGGGGCTGGGAGATCATGGCAGCCCAGGGCGGCAGAGAAAGGAAAACAAAGCACCACGTATAAATTCCAGGCAGAAAAATCACTGACTCATTTCCTCCCTCCCCTGCCTCTCTTTTTTTTTTCCCCTTTCAAAGCAATCACTAAACTTTTTCCATTTTCAGTCCCCAAAGCTAATTACGTCATTTATCGGGCTTGGGTTTTACCGTGGGATCGACTCCAGTCCTGTTTCATTTCCTGTCAGTTACTCGGTCTCATTCCACACCCCAAGCTGGGGTGTCTCAGGGTTGGGGTCTCCTCCCTTGGCCCAGTGTCACCTCCGTTTCAGGATCCGTCAGCGGGAACCGGAGCTCACGGGCAGCTAGGGGCTAGCTCGAGGTTGAACTGCTCTGGGTAGGAATGCCGTGGCGGCTTCACGTTAAGAAGCTAAATGTCATGAAGTCACTTGGAAGGACGGCGGCGGAGCTGCGGAAGCCGCAGCCACCCTCCAGCCCAGTAAGACACTTCATCACTGCGTCCTTTCTGGAATCGCCACCAGACACGCGGTGCATGAAGATGCACAGCTATTTGTTAACGCCGTCCAACTGCCGCCGAAAAGCGCGATATTTTCCCCACGCTGATTGTTTTCCTTCCATCACCAGGAACTTGGAAGTGTAACATCCAACGGGCAGTTCCGTCCCCCAAGAGGTGCGGCTGCTGGCGTGCCCCCCCCCGGAACCCCAGGCTTTCTGGAAGTGGGGCTCCAGCTCAGCGCTGGTGGAAAGCGACTTGTGTTTAATTAGGCTGTAATATCAGCGAACGGCCAGGCCGAAGGAAGAACGGCGTGCGTCCTTGGGAGACTCGCCAACGCTGTGTCACGAAACCCGGCGTCATTACTGCTGAGATGAGCAAAATCTCTTTGCCTTCTGTGTGCAGCGATCGGACTGGCGTCCCCGCTGGACAAGGACTGCCCCTTCTCTGAGGCACCGAGTTTTAACTGGGTCCTGGCTCCACAGGCCTCTGGGCTGCCTCCTCTCAGAATGGGGTGCGGGGGTATTTCAGGCAGTTATCTGGAGAAATTTCTTGCGCATCGACATCGGAGCACTGTTTGAAGGCAGACTCGCTCATGCCTCATTTTCTTGGGGCGTGTGGTTGAAAGACAGCCCGGGGGTCTGAAGCCCCGGGCCAAGGAGGCCGCTCAAGGAGCTGTGTGCCTCCGAGGGTCACGGTGTAAGGACCTGCCGGAAGGTAGCGGAAACGTGTCTGCCTGGAGGTAGACCGCGCGCAGCCCACGTTCGAAGCGAATTCGCTTCCTGACAGGCGGCAATGCTGCCAGGGCCGGGGGGTGAAATACTGTCTCCAGCTCTCGAATTCATACGAACCGGGGTCGTCCTCAGAGAAGCTGAAGGGGTTTCTGAGAGTCAGGACTTCGTTCAGCTATTGGATCGATTTCTGGATCAAGGATGCCGACGGAAGACCCTCCACTCACCTCCTCGGTGTCTATCTTTATTTCCCGACTCTAAAACGAGGGTGAGGAAATGTAATTGATTATTAATTCATGTGTCGTTCCTCAGATATTTATTTCCAAGCACTGGAGATAAAAATAAATGAATAATACATGTTCCTGTCCTCAAGGAGCAGGGTCCTGTAGGAAGGAGAGCAGCCTGCGGCCAGGATTAAGTGGCGGCAGCTTTCGGGGGGGGGGGTGCAAACCCAGGGCAGTGGGGGTGAGGGCCCGGGAGGCCAGGTGGTGAGGGAAGCTGTGACCTGCAGGGACCCTGGCTGCCATACGGGACAGGCTGAGGACAGACAGACACCAGCAGGTGTGTTCACTGAGCACACAAGCTTCCCTAGAAAGGCCCCGGGGGGACCCACAGCTCAGAGGCGTCCCCGGGAGAAAGGAAGAAGGAATCCTGCAGGGCTGTCTTGTCCCAATGAGAATGAGCTTCTTCCAAGCTGCCTCATCCAGCCCCTTGGTGGCTGCTCTCAAAGCCGGAGACCATGTCCCAGGGTGTGGTGTTTCATCCACGGATGAAAGTGGAGAGGTGGGTGGCAAAATGAAGAGGGCAGGAAGGGGCACCTGGGAGAATCTGAGACGGTGCCCCCGACTTGTGACCCAGTTCAGGAAGACAGACAAGCCCAGAGGCAGGTGCGTGTGTTGAAGGGGGCATGAGGTCTCCATGGCGGTGGGGTGCAGCAGACTGGCTTCCAGGAAGGAGCATGTATCCTGACACCAGAAAGATGAGTAGGATTTGGCCACAGGAAGGATGTGGGGTGGGGACAGAGTTCTGGGCAGCTGGCCCAGGAAAGCAAAGCAGTAGGCTGGAGAGGACATGGGCTGGGATGAGCCTGGAGATGGAGGGGCAAGAGCTGGGGCACACAGGGCCTGGGCAGGGCGCCGGGGCTGGATTTTGCTCCCAGGACAATGGGGACCTCTCCTCCACGCAGCCAGCCCCGGCGCACGACTCTCCCGAGTGGTGAGCTGCTTCTCTGACCTTTTCTTGCTTTCTCTGGTCTTTTTCTCTCTCCTTCCTTCTGGGCAGGGAGCCCAGGGAAATTCAGAGCCGGCCGCTGTCTCCAGACACCAGGGGTAAGAAAGTGCTTGTCTGCCCTATGCTGGCTTCATAACAAGGCACCCTCGCACCTTGCCGGCCGCGGGGGACGGCAGCGCTGGGCCGAGAACAGGCAGCCCCGTCTGCTGCACCAGTATCAGCATGAGGAGGGCAGGGAGATGGACACGGATGGGCTGGCTCTGCTGTCCCCAGAAGGCCCCATCTGGCTGGCTGGCTGGCTAAGGAAAACCCTCCATGTGAGAGCAGTCGGTCTCCGGTGGGGACCTGGGGGTGTGGCTTGTACGGGGCCTGTCATCATCTCCCAGGTCCTCTCTGGTGTTGGCAGAGCACAGATCTGATCTCTATCCTTCAGAGCTGCCCACTAGAATTTCCCCTCCCACTTCTCTGATAGCTGCAGGGATTGGATCAGCAATGGGCATGTGACCCAAGCTGGACCAATCAGAAGTCCAAGACCAAGGCTCTGCGCTGTGGCATAACAGAATGAACAAGGAAGTCCCAACTGGCCAAGATGCTCAGCCTCCAGGCGTGATGGGCAGAACCATGGCCCCCAAAGAGGACCCTGTCCTAATTTCTGGAACCGATGAATGCCACCTTAAACGGCAAAAGGGACTTTGCAGATGTGATGACGCTCAAGATCTTGAGATGGGGGGATTCTTCTGGATTGTCTGGTCGGGCCCAGTGTCTTCACGAGGTCTTCCGAAGAGGGAGGCAGGAGGGTCAGAGCCAGAGGAGTTGTGAGGCCAGAAGCAGAGGTGTGATGAAGCCGCTGGTGTGTTTGCAGGTGTTGGAAGAGGCCATGAGCCAAGGGTGCAGCCACCTCCCGAAGGTGCAGCAATGGGAAACGGGTTCTTCCCTGGAGCCTCCAGCAGGAATGCAGCCCAGTCTACGCCTTAATTATGGTCCAGTGAGACCCCTTCGGACATCTGACCTCCAGACCTGCGAGAGAAGGAATCTGAATGTCTTAAGCCACTAAATGTGGAAATTCGTTAGAGCAGCAAAAGGAAGCGAATATACCGAGCACACCCCTCGTCAGAGATCGGGGGCTGGACCCCGCCTGTAGGGTTCTGTGGGGGACGCCTTCTTCCTGTGCAACACACATGCAGTGCGCTTTGATGAGGTTCTGTTTGCACACGCCTGTGTATTCACCACACGCATTCAACACAGACCATTTCTAGCCTCCAGCAGGCTCCCTCATGCCCCCTCTCAATTGACCATTACCACCCCCCATGCCCCGAAAGGTAACCTCTGTCCTGATGTCTGCCACCCCCAGTCCGTTTGGCCTGTTCTTGATCCTGACACACACTGAATTGTACTGTTTTGTGTCTGGGTCCTTTCGCATGGAGACGCCTCGTGTTGAACCTTTCCAAACATTCGTGTGTACATCTCTGTCTAGACATAAGTGCTCACGTCTATCGGGGAGACCCTATGTGCAAAACTGCTGTGTCAGAGGGTATCTGTGTGCTTGATCTTCGTTCTGTCTTTGATGAATCTCTTACTGGTGGCATTTTGTTGTGAAAAAGTTCCATTTTCTTCCCCCCAAATGCTCCTCAGGGAGTTTTCTTCATGGGTGTGTGTCCCCTGAGTTCTTGTATGTGTGGGGTCATCTGCCCCACATTTGCTGTGTTGGACGCCTTGACTGTGACATGACGCTTGCGGAGCCTTGTGGGAGTGGCTTGTGGTCGTCTATCAGGTGCTGCTGTGGAGAAGTCCGAGGTCAGCATGATACTGCCCAGCTTTTCCATGATCTGTTGTCCTGACTCGAGGCTTCGGGAAGTCTTTCTCCGTCTTCAAAAAGCAATCGTTCAATTAGGATCTGTCTTAGCGGTGAACGTTTTCATAAAATTTTTGTGGAATATAATGAGGGTTTTTTTTTTCAATGTAATTTTTTTAGAGGTTTTTCTTCATTTCTTCTGTTCCACTGCTTTGAATACACTGTTATTGCCGGGCTTTGTAGTTTGGGGACACCTCAAGACCCTTATATGCCTCACCTACAAAGGGCTTTTATGTCTGTCAGCTTTGCTCAGCTGTAATTTCTTTGTCTCTTTCATATTTATTCATTTTATCTCAAGCCTTTTTTTCTGTGTCAAATACTTGGATGTCCAGCTGAATCTGTTGTGCTCTCTGTCACTTGAAACTTTTATTTCTTAGTAGTGTAACGATGCTAGTTTTAGTTTTAATCTGTTTCCTTAGGCCAGTTTTTAAAATCTTAAATAGAATTTTTTTTTGTCTTTATCATTTTGTTTTTGAGCATTTGTTTAATTGAATGAATAATTTTAACTAAGGTTTTCTATAGAGTGAAGTAACTGGGAGAAATTATCTTCTGTTTCTGGAGACATGTTTTCTTCTTGATTGGGCTCTTTTTTTATACCTCTTCCTTCCTTTTCCACTTTATTCTTTCTCCCTTCCCTTCCTCCTTCCTCCCCCTCTCCCTCCCTCCCTTCTTCCCACCCCCTCCTTCCTCCCTCCCTCCCTTCCTTTCTTTATTTCTTACTTTCCTCTCCCCCCATCCCTCTTTCTACCTTTACTCTCTCTCTATTGTAACTTTCCTCACTGAAGTCTGCTCTGAATTAAAATAGTTGCATCTACCTTCTTATGATTATTGTTAGCATGGTATAGCTTTCTCACCTCTTTATTTTTAATGTCTGTGTATTTATATTCAAAGTATCTTTTTTGTAGACAACATATAGTTGGGTCTCATCCACACTGTCAGTCTCTGTCTTTTAATTGGTATAGTTAGACTATTGATGTTTAAAGTGATTATTGATATAGTTAAATGAATATCTACCATATGTCTCTGTTTCTATTCATTGTACTCATTATTTTTCGTCGTCTTCTTTTCTGCCTTCTCTGGTTTTAATTGAGCATTTTTCTCTATGACTTCATTTCTCTACTTTCTTAGCATAAAGCATTTTTTAAAATGTTAGTCGTTTGCGTAGAGTTTGCAATAATACATTTACAACTAATCAGAGTCACTATCAACTAACACTGTATCATTTCATGGATAGTGAAGGTACCTGATAACAGAGTAGTCTCAATCCAATTCCTCCTTCCATTCCATAGAACACTGCTGACTTTCACTTTACTATAAATGCAAACCCAATGCATTCTTGCTATTATTATTTTGAAGAAAGTTATCTATTAGACCAGGTATAAATAAGGACAATGAAAGATTTTATTTTACCTCAATTTACTCTTTCTCTAATGTGCTTTCTTTATATACATCTGAATTCCCTTTCTCTCTGAAGAACTTGTGAAAACAGTTCTTGCAGGTCTATTGCTATTAAATGCCCTCAGTTTTTATTTGGTCAAGAAAATCCTTATTTTTTCCTTTAAATTTGAAGGATAATGTCACTGGACACAGAAATCTGGGTTGGTAGTTTTTCTTTCAACACTAAATATTTCACCCAAATCTCTTCTTGCTTGAGTGTTTTCAGAAGAGAAGCTGATGTAATTCCTGTCCTTGTTTCTCTATAGGTAAGACATTCCCTCCCCATCAACTTCTTTCAAGATGTTCTCTTTGGCTTCGGTTTTCTGCAGTTTGAATATCTGCTTAGGTGTAGATATTTTAGTATTTATCCTACTTGGTATCCTCTGAGTTTCCTGGTATCTGTCATTAATTTTGGGAAATCTCATGCACATCAGTTTTCATATATTTTTTCTGTTCTTTTCTTTTCTTTCTTCACCTTTTGTTATTTCAATTATAAACATGTTATACCTTTTGTAATTGTCTTACAGTCCTTGGATATTCTATTCTGATCTCCTTCTCCTTCTTCTTTTATTATTTTTTTCCTCTTTGCTTTTCAGCTGAGAAAGTTT
Source organism: Molossus molossus (assembly GCF_014108415.1). Lineage (NCBI taxonomy): Eukaryota > Metazoa > Chordata > Mammalia > Chiroptera > Molossidae > Molossus > Molossus molossus. Next base: position 3,629,248 of record NW_023425399.1, on the reverse strand, counting down.
CTATTGACATATCCTCAAGCTCACTGATTTGTCCAGTCTACCGAAGAGTTTGTCAAAGAGCATTCTCACTTTCCGTTATAGTGTTGTTGTTGTTCCAGTATTTCCCTTTGATTTTTTCTTAGAGCTTCCCTCTCTTTGCTTACATTATCCATCTGTTCTCACAGGTGATTCACTTTTTCCATTAACATAAAAATAATAATTATTTTAATCTCCTGGTCTGATAATTCAGAAATCTCTGTCATATCTGAGCCTGGTTCTGATGCCTCCTGTGTTTCCTCTGTATTTTTTCCCTTGCTGTTTAGTCTGCTCTCCTTGTAACGTTTTGTTGAAAGCGGAACATGTTATACTGAGTAACCGGAACTGAGACAAGTGGACTTTGGTGTGAGGGTCTCTGTCAGTCTGGCTCAGAGCTTCACTGTGGCCGAGGCGTCACATTCCTGCAATGCCTTTGTGTGTGTGTCTTCCCTGTTGTCTTTGGGTTTGCCTGGAAATTCCTGCTAAATTGAGTCTGTGTCTTACCCTCTCTCCTGTTATCATATTGGAGCCCTGTTGCTGTGATGGCAAGAGAAGGGGAAGAGAACGTGTTTCATAATCTTATAATTAAATCTTTTCAGTGGGCTACAGCCCCTGGAATGTGACCTTCAGGAGAGTGTCTTAGTCTTTTTTTCTTTCCCCTGACGTGAGATGGAAAGCTGGGGGGGGGCTCCAGCCGTCTGGCTGCCCTTGTTCAGGTCGGAGGAGGCTCTGCAAGGCATTGTCCTCTGAGCGCAGGCCTTTGTTAGGACGGACAGGGGGTTTGGCGTGTATTTCGCAACGGTCACTGTTCCTTCTGCTGCTGGAAGCACAGATGAGGCTCCTCGAGGGAAAATCCGTGAGAGTTTGGGGCCCTTCATGAGACCGGGCCCCTCGAAGTGTTTCATCTCAGGCTAGTTCGTACTCATCCTTCAGCAATGACTCAATTACGGCTCGAGTGCTCCTGCCTGCCCCTGGCTCCAGAAGCTTCTCCGCTCAGTGAGCTGTGACTCGGCACCTGCCCGCCTGTCTGCGGGCCATCTGAGGTGGCAGTCTGCCCTGTGACCTCAGTTCTCTGAAGGATCTAAGAGGAGATGTTGATATTCAGAGATGTTTGTTCAGCTTCTTTCTTGTTGTGGGGATGAGGACACACCCAAGCTCTACAAGTTGGAGCAGAAATGGGAAGTCTACTGAATGCACTTTAAAATCAAAGGTGCAATGTATTTTATTGCCAGTTACTTAACACCTCTTGAAAAACTCAGATCAAAGGGACAAATTATTTCTTGCATAAGCTATCTGCATAATTGCCTCAATTACCCCAATAGCTGTCTGCGTGTAGAGGCATGTGACCTCAGAGCAACCTCAGAGCCAGACCAGCCCTTCCCCCAGCTCAGGAAGCAGGGAATGCCCAGTGGCTCAAGGGCAAGACTGCGGGGGAAGCACACCCCGGGGAGCAGTTTGCACAGACGCCTGAACAGGGTGAGGACTCGGGGAGGTGCCCAGGTGCAACTAGGGAGGTCTTCCTCTCAGGCACCAAGCCTACACATGCACAACCCTGAGGTGCCACCTCTACATCCTGCAGCCGGGGTGCCTTGCTTGATCACCCTAGTTGCAGCCCTGGTGCTGAGCACAAACCCTGAATGCAGACTCCCTGCGCTCATCCCCTCCTAAGAGACTTTGGGTGGAATGATAACCTCGTTGTGCCTCAGTTTCCTCACTAGCAAAGTGGAGGTTAAGCTGGTGCTTACCGGTGGGGTTATCTGAGGTCTAAATGAATTCACACAGGCAAAAGCACTTTGATGGGAGCCCGGCAGCGATAGACTGAACGTTGGTGTCTGACAATACCCTCATGTTGAGATCCCACCCCTCGGTGTGCTGAGAGCAGGAGGTGGGGCCTCGGGAAGTGCTCGGATCACGCGGTGGAGTCCTCACCAATGGGAGTACTGCCCTTTCTTGTCTTTTAATTTATTTTTTCCTTTATTATTTTATAATTTTTTCCCATCACCATTTATCCCACGATACCTTGCTCCGCCTCCACCCACGCTCTGCCCCTAGATGCTTCTAAAGGAGACCCCAGAGCCGTCCCTCCACCGGGGAGGACACGGGGAGGAGGCCGCCACGGACCAGGAAGCTCTCACCAGGCGCTCGATCTGCCAGCTCCTCATCTCAGACGTTTGCTCCCCAAGGCTGCAATAAATAAGTACATTGTTCATAAGCCCCCCGTCCGTGGTGTTCTGTTAGAGCAGCCCCCATGGACCCAGACACTGGCAAATGGAAAGACCTCAACAGTGTTACCTTTTTTCCCACTCCTGTAGCAGAGCTGCTGGCCCCCGGGTCCCTCAGCTGTCCTAAGCTCCCCCGCAGCTCCGCCAGCCCTCTTGCTGCCCTCCGCTCTCCACTCAGCGGGCTGCTGGCTCTTTCCTGCGCCCAGAGGGTGCCAAGCCCACGGGCAGGGGCAGCGGGGAAGTGCCCACGGCAGGCCTCCTCCCCGAGCACGGGACTCAGTGCGGGGAGACCCTGGCTGCCCAGCCTCCGTGGGGTGGCTTTAAGATGCCTCCCACTGTTCCTTGCAGGGAAGCTGCTCATAACCTCAGCATTATCATCCTTCCTCCCCGACCCCTGCTTCCTGGAGTCACCCCTCTAATGAACTACCTGCACCCTCATCCGCTCTCGGGCCTGCTTTGTGGGGACCCCCAGGGAGGCCCTTTGCCCGTGGGGACTGTCATCTCTAGAAAAGCCCCTCTGTTGTTTCCCAGGACATCTGTCCGTCAGGCAGTCAGTGTGTTGTTCCTTCCACAACACAGACTGGGCACCTGCTGTGTCCTCAGGCACCCACCAAGGCTTGGGGCTGTCACCTGTGGGACATGTCATGTCTCTTAGGTGCCCTACACGGATAGAGGAGGAGGCTGGTCATGAGCTCTGGACGCTGCCTGCCGGGGCTGGACCTCGGCTCCATTCCAGTGCAGTCATGTGACCTCTGGCAGGCGAGGGATGCAGCTGGCACCTCAGGCTGCCCGTCTGTGAAATGGGTAGGTGGCCTGGGGGCTCCGAGGGCTTCAGTGAGCCAAAGACAAGATGACGCCCACGGAGGGCCGCTGGCCGCACCCTGTGCTTACTGCCTTGCTCTGTATCTGCTTGGAAGAAAAGAGAGGAGAGTTACAGGGGTCTGAACCACGACAGACCGTTTCTGGGGGGGCCACAGGGGGCCTCCGTGGAGCCGGATATGCTGCCCCTTGATTCGGGGGCTGGTTACGTGGGCGAGTTCGTGTAGGAGACCCACGAGGTTCAGCGAGAGTGCAGAGCGCAGTAGGGTGTAACGAGGCCCGTCCCCCTCGAGCTCCAGGTTCACGGGCAAACTCTTCATCTGCACAGAAACGGAGTGGCCTCCAGGCCCACTGAAACCAGAACCGGTTCCCTTTAGGAAGAGAAAAGTGATCTCTGACTCCAGGGGCCCCGAGAGACATTTCCTGATCTGCATCGCGGCGGCTCAGCGACCAGGCCGGCTCAGTTAAGGTTCATCGGAGTGGCTGCTTCTGCCCCGAGGAAAATAAACTTCTCCCTAAGGAGGCGACAGAAAGGCGGAGCCAGGTGGGGGGTCCGAAAAATCCAAGAGGGGGTGGGGACTCTGACTTCATGCCAAGCGTCTGTCCTGACAGTCCACCGACGAAGGGAAAGATGGACAGAACGAGACGTGTCTTCTCAGCGGTGGAGTCTGTCTGGTGAGGAGGTTCGAGGGGAAGAAAGTGGAAACCTTTCCCCTGGGTCTTCCTTTCGTGGTGGAACATCGGCCGACAGTGTTGGTTCCCTTTCTGCTGCCCTCCCCACCTCTGTCGGTCCATCTCTCTCTCTCCACACTCGCCACACTGGCTCACGTGAGGCCCACCTGCCCCCTCTTTGGAGACATCCCTGTCCCCCGGCTCCTCTGTCACTGTGAGCTGGCCAACCTCAGGTGCACTCCCAATTTTGGTTCATACCTGAAAATGCTCTTGAGATGTCACAGCCCTGGGAGGACCAGCCCCCTGCACCCAGAGGACCAGCTGTCTGCGCCCAGAGGACCAGCTGTCTGCGCCCAGAGGACCATCTGCCTGCGCCCAGAGGACCAGCTGTCTGCACCCAGAGGATCATCTGTCTGCGCCCAGAGGATCATCTGCCTGCGCCCAGAGGACCATCTGTCTGCGCCCAGAGGACCAGCTGTCTGCGCCCAGAGGACCAGCTGTCTGCACCCAGAGGATCATCTGCCTGCGCCCAGAGGACCATCTGTCTGCGCCCAGAGGACCAGCTGTCTGCGCCCAGAGGACCAGCTGTCTGCACCCAGAGGATCATCTGCCTGCGCCCAGAGGACCAGCTGTCTGCGCCCAGAGGACCATCTGTCTGCGCCCAGAGGACCAGCTGTCTGCACCCAGAGGATCCTCTGAGCTGTCTGCGCCCAGAGGACCAGCCGCCTGCACCCAGAGGACCAGCTGTCTGCGCCCAGAGGACCATCTGGTCTGCGCCCAAGGGACCCAGCTGTGGTCTGTGCCCAGAGGACCATCTGCCTGACGCCCCAGAGGACCAGCTGCCTGCCGCCCAGAGGCCAGCTGTCTGTGCCCAGCGGACCGCGGTCTGCACCCAGAGGACACGCTGTCCTGCGCCCAGGAGGAACCACGTGTCTGCACCCAGAGGATTCATCTGCCTGCGCCCAGAGGACCAGCTGTCTGCACCCAGTAGGACCAGCTGCCTGCACCCAGAGGACCAGCTGCCTGCGCCCAGAGAGGACCAGCTGTCTGCGCCCCAGAGGACCAGCTGTCTGCGCCCAGAGGGACCCATCTGCCTGCCGCCCAGAGGACCCAGCTGTCTGCGCCCTAGAGGACAATCTGCCTCGACCAGCTGTCCTGCGACCCAGAGGACCATCTGTCTGCGCCCAGATGTGCCAGCTGTCCTGCGCCCATGAGGACCATCTGCTCATGCGCCCAGAGGACCAGCTGTCGCGCCCGAGGACCAGCTGTATGCACCCAGAGGAACAGCTTGTCTGACGCCCAAGAGACCATCTGATGCGCCAGAGGACCAGCTGTCTGCCGTCCCAGAGGACCAGCTGTCTGCGCCCAGAGGACCAGCTGCTGCTCCCAGAGGACCCATCTGCCTGCGACCAGAGACCAGCTGTCTACCGCCCAGAGGATCCATCTGTCTGCGCCCAGAGGACCATCTGTCTGCGCCCAGGGACCATCTGCTGCGCCAGAGGGACCATCTGTTCTGCACCCAGATGACCAGCGCTGTCGCGCACGAAGACCTTCCTTCTGGCTTCTGAGCATTTTCTGCCAGCACATCCCGCCCGGGGCATCCCGGCTCCGTCCGGCTCTCCGGTGTGGAAAAGGGGAACTGCTGGGCGTCCACCTGGTTCATCCTCACTGCTGGCTCCGTGCTTGTCTTCCGTGGGCCCCAGAGCAGCCCCTCCGGTCGGAGCAAAGGCCCCCCTGCCTGCAGACATCACGTGCTCTCTGCCCAGAGGCAGTGACATTCCTGGAGATCCGGCCCCTGCGCCTCTGGGACTCGAATGGGACAGCCCTGCCCGCCCTGTGCGCCTCAGCATCTCGGCCAGACGCCGCAGTGCCAACCGTTCCTGAAGTCCGTGACTTTGGACACCGCTGTCTCTGGGACAGGTCAGCCTCCTTGCAAGTCTGAGGCTAAGTCCACACCCACCACACCCTCGGCTTGGAGGCTGGGGTCCAGATGAGAACACAAGCTCAGGCCAGTGAGGGTGCTTGGAGGCCCCCGGGGGGTCAGCCAGGGTCCGAGCAGCCAGGCAGTACCACTGCCCCACCTCCTGCCCAGCGCTGTCCCCACTCAACACTGAACCTCCCCCGGGTTAGGAGTGGGCCTCGAGCTGGGGACAGTGCCCAGAAACCGCCCGTCCCTGGGGGCAGGGTGGGAAAGAAGTGAGAACGTCTGAAGGGCACTCGGCGCGGGCATGTCATAACCTCCCAGTTCATGTAAATCAGGATAGCGACTCGTCTTTTTATTTAGTCCTTGGGGTCTGCCTCTCCAGGATCCCCAAAACTATAGAGGAGCGTGTGCACCCTCCTCCCAGGCCCTGGTTGGGAACCAGCCTCCTTCGTGTCTTGGACTCTGGGGTCCCTATGCTGACCTCAGCAGGTCCCTTTCTGCCCCCCTGGCACAGCCCCTCCCTGGGGTCCCAGAACCGGGTCCTGCTGCCCCGATGAAGCCAGTGTGCAGACACCCTGCTGCCGCTCCTGTCCAGTCCCTGGTTTTTATCTGATTGCTTTGCTTCAGGGCACAGCCAGACAGGTGCTGTGTCTGGGCGGTGGGCAGGGCACCAGCGGGCTGGACCCCCGGGGAGGCTGGCAGACGCTGGTGGCTTTCAAGGTGCCCGTGGACCCTGCAGGGTGAGGCTTTGGTGGGACCAGCCCCTCGGTGTCTCCGCAGCGCCCCTGCCCACCTGTTCCGCCCCCACCCCACAGCCTCCTGGGCTCAGCTGGAGGTCGGGTGAGTGATGCTCTAGGAGAACAGAGAATGGCCACGTGCCTCCACCCTTCGTTCTGGTGTGGGGGTGGCTGAGGAGGGTCATGACATGACTATGTGGGGTCGGCCACGTTTGTGCCCCAGATGAGACCTGGGCCACTCTGTCCCTTTCCCACAGACTCCTCTGAATATGTCCGAGGTCAGCTCCAGACCCCAGGGGCTGTGGGTTCGGAACTCCGTGGTTGCAGGAACTTGTTTGGCCTCGGGGAGCCTCAGTTTACGTGTGCTGTGAAGTGGGCTGGGGGGCGCCTTCCCTTAGGGCTGCCGGGAAAGGCTAAGGTTCCTCTCCGGGCAAACCTGGCGGCAGCAGCTAGGGGCTTGCAGGAAGGCGGGGCTGGGCGGGGCTTCCACCTGGGCCTCGGTGGCCTCCATCCGGGACTGGCCCCTGCAGAGACACCTGCCTCACTGGGTGGACCACTCTGGACCAGCTCCACCGCGTGCCCCCTGCTCAGGGCTAGTCCTGGGACTCGGGTGAGTTCTTGGCCTCAATGCTCCATGACTGTGAGACACCACTAAACCTCTCTGCCTTAAGTTTTCCAGTCCTAAAAGGATAATTCCAAACAAATACATTTTAATGGGTTGTTTTGATAAATAAATGGGTAAATACATGTCCAGGGCTTAGCCCAGTTCTGGCCATAACATAAAGCAGCTACTACTTAGGGCCGACGTTGTTATTGTTAAAATGAGACCCATACTTTATGCTCCCCAGCCCCGGCCCTTACCCAGCCCCCTCCCTCCTCTTCCCAGGGTGGCACCGCTCTGTGAGGCTCCTCGGAGCCCTTGCATACCTTCCCAGGACCCCAGCTCGCCCGTCGGGTCCTGGCCCCTCTTCTGCCCCAAGCCTCTCAGGAAGGGGGGCTTCTATCCACGGAACATCTCCTCACCTCCCCCACCCCATCCCACAGCCTGGGCCGATCTAAGAGTCTGTCCCTGCAAAGCCACTTTAGAAACGAGAGCAGTCGAACGCCCCGGGTGTAGGAGTAATTATAATTCCCAGGTTTCTCAGAACATCCTTCTAACTGGATCTTTTTGTATCGTTGTCTCAGAATAGACACACTTGTGGGCTTTCCTGGGCTCAAAATAGTTGTGAGATGGGAGTCGCAATCCACATCTGAGTTTGAATGATCACAACTTGGGCACAACTTGCGATTGGGTGGATTTCGCCAGCCGAATGGGCTCCTTCTGCAAAGACAGCTTCCTTTTATGGAAGAACATTCCTGCCCGAGGGCTGTGCCTCCACATGGGCCTCCAGAGCGGCGCTGGCTCCCTGGCTCCCGAGTCAGGGCTCCGGGGAGGACAGAGGCTTGCTGCCAGGCTGAGGGTCCGCGGGTGGCAGGTCTCTCTCGGCCGGAATCGTGGCCCTTTGCAGGCTGGGCGTACACGCTGGTCCTCGCCACGTGACCCAGTGGGCAAGCGCCTCGGCTGGGAGGCCGGAAGGACGGCCCTGGAATCCTGCCTCCTCCACCGTGAGCATCCTGACCTTGGGCAGTCTACGCCACTTCCCGTGCCTCAGTTTCCTCTTCCGTCCAGAGGCCCGGCCCCTGCTCATCTCCCGGGGTGGCCGTCAAGATTAAAGGAGCGGAGACGTGTGTGGGTCTTCGAACAGTGACTGGCACCGGGCGAGTGTCGCTTATGCTGATGGCTGGGCACGCAGTGGGTGCGCAGTGGATGTTCGAGGACCCAACCCGAGCGGGAAGTCCTGGTCCTCCTACAGCCCGTTAGTACTGCCTCCCAGGCCTCTGAGCTTGGGTGCAGCACGAATAAATATGGAATTTTAAAAAGTGCAAACAGTCCCCCCTCGCCGTGTGTCCCCGTGTTGTCCCCTGTGCCACCCTGTCATTCTGCTTCGTGCTCAGGTGGCGTCCAGCGGCCCGGCCCCCCCTTTGTCCAGTCTCTCTGAGAACTGAGCTCCAGTTCATCACGACTCAAACAGCGAGCCGCCGGCGAGACGGGGCGCCTGAGGCAGGGAGCCGCTTCGAGACCCCGGCCCCGCTGGGCCCGGGACACCTGTCTGTAACCAGACGGAAATGCCAGGAAACATCACTTTCCCCTCGAATACTCGTTCTATTAGCCGAGGTGTAATTTACACACAGTTAAATGGGCACATTGGAAGTCTGCAGTTCGATGATTTTCGAGAAATGTGTACGCTGCATAACCATCATCAGTCAAGATATAGAACATGGCCAACACTCTAGAATGTTCTGAGCATCGATTTAACAAGACAACTCATTTTACAAATTAAACACGCGCACACAGACGTGAATAAAACCTCTGGCTTGTTTGGGACTCTAAGGTGGTCTTTCAGTTGACTCCCTGTCCCGGAGAACGTCATGCGTCTCCTCTCCCGAGGAGGACTTTCTGGCCCTAGTAGACCACAAGCCTTCGAGGCAGGTGTTAGTGCAGTGTCCTGGAGCCAGAACAGCTACAACCTGCTCTGGCACTGTCCATGGCCCTCATTCTGGTTCCGAAGCCTCCTCTCGGAGTTCGATGGGCTGGTAACACGGGGAGTCCCCCGGCCTGCAAGGAAAGCTGGCCAGCCCCAGGGCAGGCTTGGCTGAGGGACAAGCGATAGGACTAGGGTGCAGCAAGTGCAATAGAAAGGCGATCCCTTCCCATCCTCACCGAATGGCACTCCCAAGCCGTCCGCTGGGACGGGGGATGTGGTGCCTGAGGGGCTGGGCGAGGCACCTGTGTGTCCAGAAGGGCCGGCTCAGAGACATGAGTAGGTGCAACACCTGCGTCAGAGTGTCCTTAGAGCTCTTGGGCCACTGGCTGGGCTCTCCCATGCCTTTGAGACTCTGTGCCTAGAAAACTCCTATACATCCCTCAACAACCCAGCCTGAATGTTACCTCCTCTGCAAAACCTTCTCCTGGGTCCCTCAGTCAAACCTCTGACTCCCCTACCCCCTGTGCTCCCTCAGGCTTTCTTAGTTTTATGTGTGTGTATTTTAATGAAGTTTACTTATTTAATTTTACTTTTTGGATCTCAGGTAGAGATTTGAATAAATCTGTCTTTTAGGCTCAAAAATTTCTCTTTCTGGTGCCTGGAAAGCCCCTGATTTGCTTCTTTTATTCTCTTACTTGCTCCCTCTCTGCCGCCAGCCCCCCTCCCATTTCCGGGCTCCCTCCTCCCTGCACAGCCCACACCCTGGACTGGACACGGAGCCTTCAGCTGCACGTGTCTTCCCGTGAGAAAAACACCCGAGAACACAGGATTCCATAGAACGCGTGCCCTTTCGACTTCCTTCCCTCCCCGCACCGGCCCCCACCCCCTAAAGCTGTGCTTTTATCACCGAAATCCCTGCTGCCATCTTTGGGACCCCAGGGAGGGGGAGGCTTTGAGGCAAGAAGATTGTGTTGTGGTTCCAGATGTTTCTCGTCTCCCACATCTGGGTCTTTCTCTTTGCACATGACGACTGTAAGACCGGACTGTTGTGAAGTCCCAACCAGAGCAGCCGACCACCCTTGCCAGCAGCTTGAAGCTTCCATCACAGTCGGCTCGGGAGGCTCCGGCTTGGGGACCCAGGCCAGCCAAGAGGAGGGGCGGGAGAGCTTTGGCATAATCAAGACCCCGATTCCGAATCGAAGCGACCCTCTGAGCCAGGACCAATCAGGGTCTCTCGCCCACCCTGGGTCAGAAGGCGTTTGCAAGACGACGTTCTGTCTCGAGTTATTTCGATGGATCATTCCAGGGTTCTAAATTTTAAGCGAATGTTTAGACGGCAGTTCCCCCAAACCTCCCTCTTTGGGGGGAAAAGAAAACCGGTTTTCCTGTTACAGTTTCTGCCTTTGTCAGCATTTCTAGCGGCGAGCATGACAAACTGCTTGGGAAACGCGGGGCCCACAGCTGTGCTTCATTACGGAGAATCTGCTGGCGAGGTTGGCCGCAGCTCTGTTTATGTTGCTCGTAAGGTTTTATGCGCGACTCGCGAGGTCCTGGGTCTGATCCTCCGGATAATTCATTCCATCCCCTGTATTCCGGGTTCCTTTCCTTTTATTTTTTCCAAGGGCAAATCGAGCAGGGCCAGAAGATGGAATCTGAGGGCAGCGTGCTGTAGACCCAACCCCCCACGGCCCCAGGCTGCCTCCTCGGTCCCTGGGGTGCGGGTGACTCGGGGGTGCCACTTCTCCCCTGAGCTGCTGGTCCCCAAGGTCAAGCAAACAGCTTCCAGCTTCTGTCTTTGCACAGGGAGCTCCCCACCCTCGGTCCATCGGATCCTGCTGCGGAATGTTCGAGGGGCTTTCTGCTCCCAGCCAGAGGGGGCTGCACCTCGTCTTCACCTGGAGCCTCCAGCCTGGCTTTGGAGGGACGGACGGACCGTCTCCTTCCATTCCTCACCAGCGGGGAACAAACAAGCAAACCCAAGAATGGGCGCCTGGCTCACGGGCCACGGCCTCGGCCGGGATTTCCAACCTTTCTCATCTCCCGGCGCACGTAAACTACTAGCTGAAATTCTGCCACAAACCAAAACAGACACATTTTTGCCATCCCGACCAAAAAAATAAGTATCATGTTGATTCATCTACACCGGACAGCTATTGTTGGGTTGGCTGTCGTCATTTTTATTTAACAGTCCAAACGGAGAGGAGTCCGTGCCCGGACGAAGGCGTCAGGTGTTGCCTGCGGTAAAATTCTCATGGCGCAGGGTTGAAAACCGCAGCCACAGGCCGTGGGTTATTGCTGTCCTCGGACCTCGGCCACGGGCTTCTGCGTGGGGCTAGAACTGAAGTCCACGCACCGGCGGCGACTCCCCTGCACCCCAGGCAAAGATAGTTTCCAGCCCCCCTTGCACACCCTCTGCCTGCCGATGTCGGGGAGTCTGCGTGTCTCGGTCCCTCGGTCCCTCCCGTCTGTCCCCGTAATGAGTCCCAGCTGTGGGCCCTCAGCATCGGTGGCCTCCCGTGTCCCCCGTGCTGACTCATCCGAGGGATTCAGCTTCTCCTGTTTCCACCGCTCACAAGACATCCGGGGGCTGGGAAGGTTTCCAGGGAAAGGGGGTGTCAGGAGGGGTCGGATCCCAAAGGAGCAGACAACATTTAATTTCCATGTATTTTTTCTGGAAGTTTCTCAGCCATGACTGCTCCGTGGGTCGCCTGCCCCCAAGGTGGGAGCCAGATCTCACCCCCTGTCCGCGCTTTGACGAACTCCTTTGTGTCTGCCCAGCATCTGCTCCGCCTCGCAACCTGTGGAGCCTGGGACACCCCACCAGCTGCTGGGGTTGGGGTGCAGGGGACTCACGGGGGTGTCTAGGAGTGGCTGAGCTCTCCCAGGACGACAGCTTGTGAGGGAGACCTGGAGCAGACCCTCTGACAACCTCTGAGCAGCTCGGTCAGGCCAGGCCGGCAGGAGAGCCAGCATGGGGGTGGCTCCTTGTGGGGAGGGCAGGGAGGGTTCGCACCCTCCTCCAGGTGACGGTAGGGGTGAGTTCACCCTCAGGAGAAGCTCAGGGGGGAGGGGAGGGTTCCTGCGGGTTCAGGGTCCCAGGCCAGCCGGCTGAAGGACACTGTCCCTGGGCTCTGCCTCTTAGGGACCCCCTCTTACAGACTTCCTCCTTTCCCCCCCACCTCATTCCCAGAATTTCCGGGTTCAGAGTCCCCGTGGCCGGGATCTAACTCATCTTCCTCTTCCTCCTGGGTTTGCCCGAATCCCAGGTTAGCGGTCGCCTATGGACAAGTCACTGTCTTCACCCAACAGCTGCAGTTCTGGGCGACATGTTCTGTGTGGGGTTGTGGGGGAGTCTCCATCTTCTTCCCCGCGTCCTGGCCCTCGAGGGGTCTTCCTGCCCCGTTCCTTCCAGTGAACAAGGACACGAGCCCGTGTGGTCTCCATGCCGAGGTTCTACGGGCATCCCCGCGGTGAGACGGGAGGGTGGTCACAAAGTCGACGCAGCAGGGAAGGGACCTCTGTTCTGGAGACCCCTCTGAATGTACCTGCATCACCTCTTCCTGAAGCTGGGGTCCCCCAGATCCTCTCACTCCTGATAAGTGGGCAGAGAGGCACCCAGTGCCCAGCATGTGCCCACTTGTGGACATCTGCAGGAGCCTTCCGTGTCCTCCTCTGAGCACGCATGTCCCCAGTGGAAGTGAAATCACCTGCCCCTGATGGTGTGTGCCCCACACAGAACCCTGGGCAGGAGGGCAGGGCTGAGTCTGATGTCTAAGCTCCTCCGTGCGGTTTTCTCGTCTATGCAATGGGCACAAGGAGAGTGTGGGGCTCGGTGAGCACGGAGGGAGGCGGTTGGTCCCGTCCTGTGACGTCTGTTTTGCAAATGGGCAGATGTGGCTGCCACGGACCCATCACCTGCTGGAGGCCCGGGGCTGGCAGTCACCCCAGATGCAGCACCCTGTCCTCTCCCCTCCCGGCAGGACACAACGCTCACTGGACACCAGCAGCCATTCCTCACAAAGACGCTGACACCTCTCGTTCTACAGCCGGGAACGGAGGTCCTAATGGTTTAAGTCACTTGCCCGAGGCCACACGATGAGCAGGCGGCAGAGCCAGGGTTGGGTTTGCGGTCCTTCCCGCTGCCTCTTTGAGCTGAGCTCTGGTGGTCCCGGCTGAAGGCCACACCCTCCTGCACCCCTTCCCTGCTCCCCACAGAGGACCACAGGGTCAGCTTCCACGAGAACGTCACTGGATCATAAAGGACATTCAACGAACTCAAACCGCCTGGGGGCCCCTTCGGTTCCAGATGCTTTGTGCTCAGTCCAGATGGCTGTTTGGTGGACGCTACGCCGGCATCTGTGTGCCCCTGGCTTTGGTTCGTGAGAGTGTGATTTCTTCCCAGCCCCTGCCTGAGTCCCTCCTCCCCGACCCCAGGTCACAGAGGCACCAGCTCCCGGCTGCCCCGTGCTCAGGCCACACTGCAGACGTGAGACGCTGGGTGTTGGGGCCTCCAGCCTCCCCACCCAGCAGGGGGACCCTGGGCTCTGGCCCCTGCCCTCGGCCTGGCCCAAGAGCCGACAACCCAGAAGTCCTGGCCCCTTTAAATTGTACCTGAAAGAAAGTGCTACCTTAGCCTTCATTTCTGGATGTGACCCTTTGAAGTTAAGTGGGTTGGCCCAGGGCTTCGAGTCTCATGCACCCACGGGACCCCTGGAGGTCTTGTTAGAACGCAGGTTTGGGTTCAGCAGGTGTGGGTGGGGCCCAGGATTCCGCCTGTCTGAGCAGCTCCTGGGGGTGAGATGATCCCCGAAACACACTTCCAGAAGCAAGTGGGGAGGGGCTGGCTGATGGCCTGGGTGTGGTTTGTGCCTGCGGGGGTGTTTGGGGGCTGGGGTGCGAATGGATTCCAGACAGGACGGTAGGGAGAAGGCTCGGCTTTGGGGACAAGGGCAGCCTCCAGACCCAAGGACCCGCGGCTGAGAACCAGGCCCCCTGCGCCCTGGGGGCTCCCGGGCTCTGCACACACTTTCCTTTGTTCACAGCTGACAGATCAAGCCAGGAGGTGAGTGTCCCTTACCTGCCGGGACTGGGGCTCAGTTCAACAAAAGCTGCATGTCGTGAATAAAGGCCCTGACAGGTTCCCGGGGCCAGGCCCCCCTCCGGCCCCAGGCTCACCCACCCTGGAGGCCGGTGCTGGAATGTTCTCTCCTGTGCATTTTCTTGTTCGAGACAGAAGAGAGCAGTTGGCTTTTCAGTTGGGATTGGCCTGGGCCCGGGCGGGCGAATACGGAGGTCGTGGAAAGTGAGCTAAGGCTGGGAGTGGCTCCCTCTGACTGGGGTCCAGGGTCCAGGCTGTGGGGGACGAGGGGGGCTGCATGGCAGGCAGGGTGGGCCGGGGGGAGTGGGGCCCCGTGACCGCAGCCACCCACTGCCTGGCTCCCAGGTCAAGTGTGGCTGAGGCAGCCCTGACGAGAGGAGTCCGGGGAGGCCACCTCAGCCCGTGGCCGTGGTCAGCGCCCACCCGTCTGTTCCTCGGGCTCAGTGGGAGTGAGGTGACTCTCTGCAGGTCCGCCCAGGCCCGATGGGACCCCAGCCTCCACCCACCGGATGCCACAGGCAGGCACCCCAGCATTTGTGACGGAAACAGCTCCAGACATGCCAGGCGTCCCGAGGGCACAGCCTCTGGGACCCAGAACCACTGCGGGAACGAGGGCCGGCGACGTCCCTCGAGGGGCAGACGGAGGCCCAGTGCTGTGGATCCCACCCCACCCCCATTCCATTCTCAAAAGCAGCTAGAAACGGGGGGTTAGTGTCTTTATCCCCCGATTTCAAGAACTGGGACGGCCAAAGCAAACACGTCTGAGGTCCCCTGAGGCCCTCGAGCCCCGCCCTGCCCCCCAAGCGGCTCTGTCCCCTGCACGTTCCTGACCCCAGGGTTTCTTTCGGCTTCCTTCTGGGAGCCAGACCCAAGGGGCCGAGAAGCAAGGCCGTGCCCCACGATCTCCCGAGGGTTCTGCGCCCTGGGAACCCCACGCCCGCGGGGGAGGGAACGTCTCCCGGCAACCTCGGGGACTGAGGCCCAGGAGACGAGGGCTGCCACCATCCAACACATTCTGGGCATTTGTCCCACTAAGCCTTTAGCGCCTTAAAAAGACATTGCATTTTGCTTCTGAGTCCGCCCCGCCCCAGGGGGCTGAAGTCCGCTCCAGGGCAGGTCCCGAGTGCGTCAGAAACGGGAGCGAACCCAGCCTGCGTCCCGGGTCCGGGCGGGAAACAAACCTGGACTCCAGTTCCCGCGGCACCAGCGCACTTTGCCTTGGGCTTCGGTGAGGTGCCCTGGGCAGCGCTGCCCGAGCGCCTGCTGCGTGCCCGGCACTATGCCCACGTGACGTGCTGTCACGGGACACACCGGAGTGTGGGCTCTGCCAAGGTCAGGAGCTGGGCTCTGGACCATCACCCCCTCAGGGCCCGGAACTGCCCCGAGCGCCCGCTGAGGACAGAAAGCCCCGCCTCACAGCCCAGTGCAGGGCAGAGGTGTCCGCGCTACCCACGGAGGGCTGGGCCTCAGAGAGGGCGCGTCGCTGCCTCAGGGCCACACGGGCAGCAGGTGCGCTTTCCACACCCGTCGTCTTGGCCACCGCACGGCGCTCCCTGCCCCCCTCCCCGGGCCGCTGGGGGATCCAACGGTGAGCTGTCTACTCTCCGAGCTAACGAGCAAACGGGGTCCCACGTCCCAGGGGTGCAGAGAAAGGAAGATGAACTTGCTGCTAGTCTGAGACTCTTCCGGGGCAGAGGGAGGGCTTCCCAGGAGACACCACACTCGGCGAAGTGTGCGGACTGTGCATCACCGACTCGGCCTGTGCCTCAGTTTCCCCTGGCTGCTGAGACCAATGACCACACTTAGAAGCTTAAGTGTGTGGGCGCAGTGACCGGGCAGTGGCTGGGCCGAGAGCCCCACCCGGGCCCCTCTCCGCGGCCGTGTAACATTCTGTGTTTTCTAAGGGGCTTATGGCAAACAGCTGTCACTTTTGTTATAAAAAATCACCCATAAACCTAGAATGAAAAAACAGCAACACATAACTAGAGCTTCCCCAAGCCCAGTGACGTTCAATAGAACTTTCTAGATGATAGACGTGTCCTTTATATGTGCTCCCGTGGCTGTTAATACCTCAAGTGTGGCGAGGGTGACCAAGGACCTGGATTCTAAATCGCATGTCATTTCAGTGTCACCGATGACAGAGGTGGCTACCACACGGGACAGCACAGTCCAGACGCCTGTCACATTCCTGGGACCCGCACGGCAAGACTCACAGTGACTGTCCCCACTTCGGAGGATTTCTCTCCAGCGTGTCCGCACCTGCATCAAAGTGTCTTGTACAGAAAGACAGGAATGTCGTCATTCAGCAACGACCACTGTGCGCAGCCCCGCGGAGGGGCTGGGTGAGCGGCCGGGGGTCAGGTGCCCACGGGGTCGGGCCGTGGTCATTACTGTGCAGGCTCGGGCAGGGCAGGCTTAGAGGACAGCGGGGACGGGGGAGAGTCCTCGCCCCCTCCTGCCTTCCTCCCCAGGCCGAATGCAGCCAATTCAATTCAAGGTCCTTTCCAATCCCTGAACGAAGCAGTGGGGAAAAGAGGGGTCGACAGGAGTTTCTCCGTTTTTATGAGAATAATTGCCTGCTCGGCACGCACCAGGGCATGCTCCTCGGTGGATTGCACAAGGTAGGTCCCCTCCCCTGCGACCTTCTCCAAATCCCGGTCCCCAGGCACAGCCAGAATATGGGGGCCGCAGGGAGACATTGCGTCCCGGTGAGTGACAGCTTCAGGGAGCAAGTCCAGGGTGTGAGGGAGGAGAAGGAGCTCCAGCCAGGAGAGGCCCGACCGCCACCCCCACTGCGTCCCTGCGAGGCACCAGGTACTGGGGGACTCAGGTGTGACTGCGTTCTATGCCCCACCCCGCCCCAGACCTCGTACCTTCCCAGGAGAAAAGGAAATCGCGTGGGAGGAAGAGCACCCTGTGCGAGTCCCCACCCCCGGTGAGCAGAGGGCTGGCGTTCTGGAGCTCTGTGGAAGGTTCTGGAGGGTTCTAGAGCTGGGGTTTGCATGTCGCCCCGCCCAGCACTCCTCCCGGCTGCCTCAGGACTGGCTGGAAGAGGATTCGGGGCACAGAGAAGAGAAGAGGGGGCAGGCTGGGGAAGCTTTGGGTAAATTAATTCCAAGGCCTGCCCTGGCCGGTTTGGCTCAGCGGTTAGAGCGTCGGCCTGCGGTCCGGAGAGACCCGGGTTTGGTTCCCGCTAAGGGCGCGTACCTCGGTTGCAGTTTGTCCCCAGCCCTGGTTGGTCGTGCGGGTGGCAGCCACTCGATGTGTCCCTTTCACGTCCATGTTTCTCTCTCTCTCTTCCTTTCTCTCCCTCCCACTCTACCTGAACAAAAAATGGGAAAATGTCCTCGGGTGAGGATAAATAAATAAATAAATAAAATACAATGATTCCAAGGCCCTGCAAGGGGCTCCCCAGTCCCCATTCATCTTTCTGAATTCACTTCCCCGGTGCAGGCCCCGGCTGTGCGAGCCCCAGGCCCTGCAGAGCCTGCCTGGCCCCCCCACTCCCTCTCCCCTAACAGAATGAGGAGACCTGCCCTGCTGAGGCATCTGGGGTCCCTCCAGTCAAGTCTTTTGGGGGTGTGCATGGCACCTGTTCTCGGGGGTTGACCTTGGTCCAGCAAAGTAGAACCCGCTTTAACCCGGGGTCTCTGCCAGCCAGCCTGCTCCCTGGTGGCTCTCAGGGACCCCGTCACAAACAGGGGTCACCAGGCCCTTTTCCTTCTCACAACCAGAGGGGAGGCAGGCTGGCACACTGCCCTGGAGGGCAGAGGGGCCATCGAGGGACTGAAATGACCTCTTACTTACGGGCCACCCTCGGCTTCCTCTAGTCCCACAGCCGGGAGGCCCCAAACCAGCCCGACTGGCTCTTCCCAGCCTCCCGCAGCCCCCGGGCCTCCGTCGCTCACGGATTTGGGGACCCGGGTCTTATCTTCAAAGAGCAGACGGAGACATTCTCATTTCCTGGTAAAGTGACCCGCTGCAGCCGCTGGGGTCACCGCTTGAAATGCGTGTCCTCAGCTGTCCGGCCGGGCTCTCCTTCCTCCCCCGCTCAGAACCTGGCCTAGTGCTGGCGTCCTGCTCATAGCTGGGGACCGCCTTCGTGACGGGGGGACAGAGAGGGGGCCACCCCAAGTCTGCCAGTGTCCAGGGCCAGGGCAGGCTCCTGTGGACGCTCACTGCCAACTGGTCGGGATCTCGGGAACCTGGGAGAGTTCAGGGGCTTCCCTTTCCAGCCCCACCCCCGCTCCTCCAGGGTCTGTCGTTGCCTCCATCCATCCGTCCATCCATCCATCCATCCATCCCTCCATCCATCCCTTCATCCATCCATCCCTCCATCCCTCCATCCCTCCATCCATCCATCCATCCCTTCATCCATCCATCCATCCATCCATCCATCCCTTCATCCATCCATCCATCCATCCATCCATCCATCCATCCCTTCATCCATCCATCCATCCATCCATCCATCCATCCCTTCATCCATCCATCCATCCATCCATCCATCCATCCCTTCATCCATCCATCCATCCATCCCTTCATCCATTCATCCATCCATCCGTCCATCCATCCATCCATCCATCCATCCCTCCATCCATCCCTTCATCCATCCATCCCTCCATCCCTCCATCCCTCCATCCATCCATCCCTTCATCCATCCATCCATCCATCCATCCATCCATCCCTTCATCCATCCATCCATCCATCCATCCATCCATCCCTTCATCCATTCATCCATCCATCCCTCCATCCATCCATCCATCCATCCATCCATCCCTCCATCCCTTCATCCATTCATCCATCCATCCATCCATCCATCCATCCATCCCTTCATCCATCCATCTTCCATCCATCCATCCATCCCTTCATCCATCCCTTCTTCCTTTAAGTGTTTTTTTTAATCCTCACCCGAGGACATTCTTTCACATTTTGTTCAGATAGAGAGAGAGAGAGAAACATCGACGTGAAAGGGACACATCGAGTGGCTGCCACCCGCACGACCCAACCAGGGCCGGGGACAAACTGCAACCGAGGTACGTGCCCTTAGCGGGAACTGAACCCGGGTCTCTCTGGACCACAGGCCAACGCTCTAACCGCTGAGCCAAACCGGCCAGGGCCATTTAAGTGTTTTTTGAACACTAGGGGACCCGGATGTCCTCCACTGGAGTGAGAGGAGACTGGCCCTGCCCCCGCCGTGATAAAAAATCACATCGCGCAAAAAATTCTCCGTCTGACCCTAGGCGCCAACTTTTGCCATTGAGAAACTGCTTATCAGTAGAGTAAAACCCAAGGGAGACACCTGTTTCCATTCAGAGAGTGGGGAGCTCGTCTTGAAGGGCCCGGGAACAAAACGAAATGCCCTGGAAGTAACCGAGGTGCGCGGAGAACTCTGGGTCTGGCAGGGTGAACCTCACCTCTTCCTGTGACCCCCAGGCCTGGCGGTCAGAAGGCAGCAGCTCTGCGGGGTCTGGCTTCGCTAGCATGGATGAGGGCAGGGGTGGAATGAACCAGGCACACAGTAGGTGCACGCACACAGTAGGTGCTTTTATGAGGAACCTACTCTTCACCGCATCCCCCTCCCTCCGCCCCCTGTGCTTGCAAAAGGGCAATACTCACCCCATACGGGTGCACGCCTGTCTGTAATGAGGGATGCTGGCCCCAGCCTCACAGGATGTGAGATTTGAAATGCATTCCTGAGAGGCATTTTATTTCGGCCGGCTGATGAATTGATAACCATGAATACTTTATGTCTCTCTCTGGGCTTGCCTAGACCACATGTCGTGCCGACGACTTGACAGAAAAATTGGATTCAGGATGCGAAGAGCCTGGGAGGCCGAGGCCAGACCCCCAGACCCACCTGTCCCAGGCTGGCCCCTTCCCACCCTTTCTCCAAGGGTCACAGAGCTGGGAAAGAATGAGAGGCCCGGGGTCTTTCCGAAATAATAAATGGGATATGCTTCGTTGGGGTCTTTAGCTTGGGCAGATCGATTCCGAACAGCCCTCCCCGTGACCTGGCCTAATGTGGGGTGGGGCCAGTCACCAAGGAAAGGACAATGGGAAGGAGACAATGGACGTAAACTCAAGGAGACCTTGAGGTTTTATAGGAGAAACCGAGGCCCAGAGAGGGTGGATGTACCCAAGATCACCCAGCAAGTCAGGGGGGACCACACCCACATATATGGATAGGTGTTATTCCCGGGTTTCTGCATTAATTCATTTGTTCATTCATTCATTTGTTCTTTCATTCTTCGTTCATTCATTTGTTCATTCGTTCGTTCGTTCATTCATTCATGGAGGAGAGAGGGAAGGAAACAAGCATTAGGTGTGGTTCTCTCTTCACTTGTGAGATCCTTCCCGAGACCCCCACATCTACGGTCCACCTCTGCCCTGCCCCCCAGACTCTGCTCCCCATGTCTGTTCCTCCAGGATGCCGTCTGTCCTCTGTCCCGTGTGGCTCCTGCTCATCGCTTGTGCTCATGGCTCCGAATGTGCCGTTCCTCCTCTCCTGATTTCTCCCAGAACCTCCCCCCTCCCAAACCCTGGGCTCCGGTGGGCAGCACGGTCCACCTGTTGGGGGCCTGCCCGCAGTAGCCACTGCTTGTTAGTCAAGGTTGGGGTGCTTGACTTTAGAGAGCTCTTTGAAACCTGGGCCTGACGCGGCGGGTTCTCCTCCAGCGCGGTGTGGAGCCTGACGGGGGGGGGGGGGGGGGGGCGGGGGGGGTGCCTGGTACTGAGATTCCCATTAGGCTTCACAGTGGAAATGTTCAGCAGCAGAGGTGGTGTTTATACGGTGGCCACGGGGGCTGGCTGGCTGGGCAGGGAGCTGCATGTGCTCAAGCGTGGCCTCGCAGCCATTTCTGCCTGGTCCGCGCCTCCTCACTGCCCCCTCCCCCACGACAGCCAGCCGCTGCCCAAGGCCAGGCTGGAGGACACCTGCGTGCCCCTCTCTGACTTGGAGAAGGTGGAGGGTTGGGGAGCAGCACTGGGGGTGAGTGGTTTAGGGAATCGAGGTGTCACAGCTGGTTAGTGGCAGGGCCAGCATGAGAACCAACTCGCTTGTGGGCACGTCCAGCCAGCCCCCCGGGTCCAATTCCTCCTCCTCCAGCAGGCTGTGCCGGGGCGGCTCAGAGGGGAGCTCTGTGGAGGAGACACCGGGTGGAGGTCGCATCTCCGGCCGAAGTATGTGCATCTGATAAGTGCGCTACCCTCAGATACACATGCATGCACACATATGCATACACACCCATGTACACACATGCAAACACACGTGTACACATGCACAGCTGACTCGGGTCTGGCAGTGGCTGGCACACTCACTGTTTAGACAGAGCTGGGGGCTGAATGGTCCCCCACGGTGGGAGGTGCGCAGCTTGGGGCTGCAGACATGCACGCACACCCGAGCATACACTCACGTGTGTACACACACGTGCACACAAGGGTGCTTAGTGACGCTTAATTAACATTCAGGGGGTGGCTTGGTCACTACTGGGGGAACCCAGTGCCCTGAAGGACCAGACAGCCACAGCCTACGGTTTGGATCCCTATAAACCATCATTTATCTTTGAATTGAGGAAAAAGTGGCCCCCAGTGATCTTCCTTCCTCTGTGGGTGGTTCCACGTGGGTGTTTCGGAGACTGCGAAGTGACTTAATCACTCACGTGTCCGCCCCTCCTCTGAGTGCTGGGACGCTCGTCACGCTACCCCTTGGCCGTGAGCTGGACGCTGGGGTCTGGATTCAGGGAGGCGAGGGCCTCCCTCAGCCCCCAGAGGCCGTCTCGACAGGCAGGAGGGAGGGGACGGCGGGAGCCAGCGGCTGGCACCTTAAGTTATTCCAGTCACATCGCCGGCGGCGAAGCCGTAACCTGGCGCATTGTGACGGGGAGCATTTCATTCTGTTTTTGAAGGCTGCTACTACACACGCGAGCCGCCCACAAAGGCACCTTGGCAGGACAGGTTCAAATAAATACCTGAACTCAGAGAGCAGCAACATTTACTTAGCAAATGACATTTTAATGCTGCGAGTCAAATTTACATACTAATTAAAATTTCCCTTGAAAACACGGGGACTTTTGGCCTCCCCGCCTACCCACAGTGACAAAGATTAAAAGATTTTTTATTACGTCCTGTCAGACGGAGCTCACTGGGAAAGGTTGGAGCGCATCGCACGGCCCGCGTGGCCTCTGGGGCCTCATTCCGCGCCCGCCACCTGCGCCATCCACCGGCCAGCTCACGGCGGGGCTGGGGTCGGAGGGGCTGGGTCCATGGCACACCTGCCTCCCTGCCCCTGGGAGCCGGGGTCTCCGCAGTAGGGGTGGAGGTGGGGGAAGGCGAGACAGTGATCGGGTCATCATTGCCGGTCCTCAGTGGTCCTGGCATAGTGTAAGCAGGGCCAGGCCGCCCTGGGGAGAACCTGCTTCCGTTTTCCAGGGGAAGCTGGTGCCTGGTGAGTGGGAGGTGTTGCCGTACCCCATCACGCCTCTCCCCCCTTTCTCTCCACTTCCTTCCATGGGTTCTCTGAGTAGCAGCCCCTCTGGGCCCTGGACAAATAAGGGGGCCCAGGTGGCCCCACTTCTACCTAAGACCATGCTGACACCCCGTCCGCTGTGGCCCTTGCCCAGAAATGCCCCTTCCTGGCTGGCTCTCAGGCAGGTCTGACAGTGTGCCTTCGCTTGACCTTTGAACCTGAGCGAGACGCCGCCCAGCTTTGACGTGTCGTGGTTCCGGCATTGCCCCGTGACGAACGTGGCGAGTCCCCTCTGGCGTGTTTGTGGCCACAGGCACGTCCCCCTCTGCGGAGGGCCTTTCCGGGTGTCTGGCCCCTCTTTGTGGGTGACCTAGCTTTCCTTACAGGTCCGTGGGCGTTCCTTCTGTGCGTCCTCTGCAGGTGGGCCCTAGCTGAACGTCGACTGTGATGTTTTGTTCCCGTCACTCTTATTGCTTCCTTTGGCTACGTAGTTGTTATTTTTTATTTATTTATAAATATATTTTTATTGATTTTTTTTTTTTAGAGAGAGAGAAACATCTGTGAGAAAGAGACATTGATCGGCTGCCTCCTGCACGCCCCCTACTGGGGATCGAGCCCACAACCCGGGCAGGTGCCCTGACCAGGAATCGAACCGGGACCTCTCAGCCCATGGGACGACGCTCCATCCACTGAGCCGCACCGGCCGGGCAGTGTTTAATCATCACGCAGTCCGATTGCGCGATCTTGTCCTTTCTGCGTCCTGCCTGAGAATTCTTTGCCTGCCCCACAGCATCGAGAGTGTCCCCTACGTTTTCTTCATGAAAAGTTCTTCTTTCAGCTTTACCTTCACAAACACTTAGAATTGCTTTTTTTAAAATTGATTTTTAGAGAGGGAGAGGGAGAAAGAGAGAGAGAGATCGAGGTGAGAGCAAAGCCCAAAACCCAGGCGTGTGCCCTGGCCAGGAATCGAACCGGCAACCCTTCGGGGCAAGGGCCGACACCCACACTGAGCCACGCCAGCCAGGGCTGGGGTTGCTTTCGGCACACGTGAGGACGGGTCAGAGAGCCTGGACCGTGGAGAAAAGGAAGGTGTCCCCTGGGAGCCCCGAGAAACCACTGCAGGGTGGGAGGTGGCGCAGGCGAGACATGGCTCATCAGCGTCATGGAGACGGTCAGGCTGGGAAGGCCGAAGGCCTGGGTGAGCAGCCAGGGTAGGAACTGTGGGCCTCTGGCCACGTCCACTCCGAACATCCTGCACGACCCACTGGCTCTCCTCCCCCAGCCCCCCTGGCCCCCCTGACCGCTGTACTCTCTACTCTTTCTCCATCACAGCGGGGGGGCTCTGCCTGGTCAGCCCGGGACCCAACCACACCTTCCCCCACCCCTGCGCTCTCCTACGGAGCTAAGCCTTTCCTCCAGCCTAGTGTTTTGTGGCTCAGCACCTCACCTCCTCCATCTAAAGTCACTTCCGCTCTTCATTGTTTTCGCCGCCCAGCAGCGGGTCCCCAGCCCTGAAGGGAACAACCTGCACAGGGAGACGGACGCGGAGTCCTCCTCCCCAGGGGACACCTGCCTGGTCCCCGATGTGTTCCTGCCCACCCACCCAGGAAGTTGCCCACAGACACCCTCCCAGGGACTCAGGCTGAGACAGGTCACCCGTGGGAGCCCGCGGAAGCTGCTGACGGGTCGGTAGGTGCCGAGACTTGGTGCGGCTGGCCCACGCGCCGGCCGGCCGAGCGCCTCTCCCCAGGAGGAGGAGTGTGCCCGGGCCCGGTGCTTTTCCACCTGCAGGCTTCAGGGGGGCCGCCTCTGTGCACCCCAAGGCCCCATCACAGCCACAGATGACAAAATGGGGGTCCTCTGCTGTGGCGAAGAAGACAATGCTTCTAGTTAGTAAATAACTCCACATCCATCCCCATCTGCTGTCCCCTCCAGCATCTTCCCCTGGAAGGTGAGCTCCAGGCTGGGACTCTGAGAAGAAATGGCGGGTTTTCTGGTCTCAGAGCACCCCGGCCCCAAATGCATGCACACACTCACACACACACACACACACTTGCACACACACACTCGTGCACACGCACACACTCACACACACACACACTGGAATGCTACATTCCTTCGGTACATAGTTGATTTTTGTGGGTTTTTAAAAAATTGATGTTCTTTAAAGTATAGGTCTTGCATTAGGAATCAGAATTTTCCAGCAGACTCACGGATAATGAGAACCAGCTGAGGATCTGTTTTGGAAAAACAAAAGACCACAAGGAAAGGCTCTCCCACACTCAAGACCAAAAGAATGATCCTGCCCCGAAGTCAGAAACCTGAGGACACGCTGCTGGCCTGTTTGCTTTGCTTCGAGGAGTGTTTTACAAGAGCAGGGTCCCTGGCGGGGAGATTTGCAGACGGGATGAGTAGAGGCAGAGGTGCATTATTTAAATGTCTCAAAGTACTGTCTTCTCTGCCAAGACGAGGAACCCCGTTCTGGTTGTTTCTTGTTGCACAAAAACTGCCCTAAACATCATGGCTTAAGAAAGCAATGCATCATCAGCACGTACCCGGGTTCTGTGGGGTGGGGGTGGGGGGCAAGGACGGCAGGACGCGCACATCCGGGAACTCAGCTGGGCTGGCTCAATGGCTGGGGTCAGCCCAGGCCGCTCTGCCTTGTTCTGTCCACATGGCTTTCGTCACAGATGGTTTGAGCTTCCTCGCAACATGGCAGCCTCAGGGTCGCCAAACTCCTTCGGTGATGCAGAAGCTGCAGTGGTCTTGACGTTCAGGCCCGCAGCCAACCAAGCGCGCCTTCCTCACACCAGGTTGGTCGGGTCAGTCACAAGCCAGCCCAAATCCAAGCGGAGGCCACCCGGACTTCAGCTCTTGATGGGAAGACCATCAGATAATTTGTAGCCATTTTTAATGCCCGGAACCTCGCGGTATCTGGGAACCTGAAGGAGATAAATTACAGATGACAAGAACCAAACCAGAAATAAATAGAACGCTCAGGGCGGCCACAAGGAAATGGAAACTAGGGAATGCAGTGTGTCACCTTCATGTTCTCAGGGAGGGACAGCAGCCACTCACCCAGCCATGTGCGCGCTCGTCGCTCACCCGTGCCGTGGAGGGAAGACCTGCTCTGTGCAAAGCACTGTTCCGGGCGCCAGACGAGGCCCTGCTGTCACGGAACTTACAATTGTCAGGAGGGGAAGGCGTTAAACACACAACCGCAACAATACTTAACTATATTGAAAGGCAACATCATGCAGTCAGGAAACCATGTACTGGGGGCTTGACCCAAGCAGAGAGTTAGGAGCGTTCCTTTGAAGAAAGGCTTATTTACAATCGACCCAAGACAGGCTGGAGTCTTCTGGATGAGGGCAGGAGAGAGAAGGTGCTCCTGGCAGAGGGAACAGCCTAGGCAAAGGCTCAGAGGGGGGAGGAGAGAGGACCGGCAGCTGGATCTCAGAGAGCGAGAGCGGAGACACGTGGGCCAGCCTCTCCGGGGCCTGATCACCCAGGCGGAGGGGACTTTGCCCCGTCCCACGGACAGCAGCAAGCTCTCCGAAGCTCTACACGCGCTTTCCAAGCTCATCCTGGAGGCTCCGAGGCGACGCCAGGAGACCGGGAGGGGTTGGCTGCGGTTGTCCAGGCGACTGGAATGGGCTTGCTCCAGGCAGGTGGAGCGCATTCGGGAGGTAGAGCTGGCCGTTCTTGGCGATGACACGCAGCCTGGTCCGGGGAGGTTGCCGATGACTCTCCAGGAATAAGTGAGCAGATGAATGATGTCAGACGTGAGAGGGAGGCTTCAAGGTGGACTCCCGGGTTTGGACTTAGCCTGAATGAGGTTCACATCTGTGGACGGAACAGCCTGATGGGAGGAAGAGGAGGGCAAAGGGGAATTCAATTCCAGGTGCGTTCAATTCTGGTGTCCGAGGCGCAGGCACCTCTTCCTCCCAGGATGAGGCTCCCTCGGGGGCCTGGGGGTCTCGGGCGCTTCGTTATGGGCATCAGCTCTCGAACCCAGCCAGTTCCATCTGCTAAGCCAGGCGCCTGGGCAGAAGCTGGCTCCCCTCAGGAGGTGGGCTCTGTCCTAGGAGAACGAATGGGCGAGGAGGCGAGGAGGAGGCTGCAGCCCACCCCAGGGGCTGGACGGGTGCTTTGATGTGCCCTGGAGGGACCTGAGACGCCAGCCCCCACGTCCGACGATGCCAGTCTCAACGAGGTGCCTCCCAGCCCTGGGCCCCCAGCCTTAGTTACACCCTGGACTGTTTCCAGTGGGTAATCACCGCCAGTAGCTGACCACGGGAGGCCACACCTCCCCCGCCCACCTTTCCGACCCTGTAACCCGCTGTCCCGCGGTGGCGGGAAGAAAGGTCACTGGGGTCTGGCTTTATTCTGTCATAGGAAATACTGATTTCTGGGGGTCTCCCAGAAGCACAAGAAGCATAGCAATGGACAGACGGAATGAAAGATGCACAGGACACAAGAACCGTTTGAATCCGTCCTCGACGTCAGAAATGGTTTCTGCACTCAATTGCCCTTCTTGCCCCTCCCCCTCCCTCCCTTCCCGGCCATCCAGTCGATTTCTTCTCGTCTCTGTCGATCGCGGTCCGTGAGCCTCGGTCCTATCATCAACGTCCATGCAATCGCCCTTTCTCCACGTACGTCCACAAAGGTTTGCAAGCCTAGTGTTCTCAGCTGGGAATTGGGAGGATAGTAGCACTCGCCTCACAGGTTTGCCGGGAAAACGGAATGAATGCAAAATGCAAGACCGGGTGCCTGGTGTAAGTCCTCCACACACGCAGGGACATTGTCTAAGATGTCACAGACGCCGGTCCTATGTCATGGGTCCTGACTTGGGTCCGAGTCTGACTCGCTCATATCCCGGGGGTGTGTGGGGTGCAGTGGACAGGGGCCCAGTGAAAGAGATGAGTCCAAAGGCGCTGTCCCGGTCGGTCCTGCCCACCCCGTGGGCCGTGTGAGCCCCGCTCACCGTCACCTTGGCAGAGGCGCCGCTGCTCACTGTGCAGAGCTCGTACAGGTGTCAGGTGTGAAGAGACCACACCGGTGACGGGCGGGGCTGCGGGCGGAGGTCTGCCCAGCTCACTCCACGCTCTCCCTGCTGTGTAGCCCCCAGCAGTTAAGCAGTGGACACCCTCTGCGTGGGCCGCGTCCAGCCTGGAACCCGGCACGGGACATGAAGCAGCCAAGGGGAGTATTCCCACCGCCTTGGTAGAACCCTCCCGGCACTTCCCAGTGGTTTCGGCCTCTCTGCTCCCAGCGTGTCTCAGGCTCCTCTGTGCCCTCTGTAGCTGTGTGAGTCTCCCCAGCGGGACTCTGAGCTCCTCCAACGGGGACCGCATCCCCGTTACCTTGGGTCCCATGGCCGACATCACACTGGCCCCCGAGGCTGGTGAACAATGCAGGTGGAGAAGGAAGGCCCATTGCCGGTCTGAGAAAGGAGGGGACTCCTGCGTGGCCAGCTGGTGTGGACATGGGAACCCAGGCCGATACGTGTCATGGGTAGACCTTGAGCTTTGCATGCCTAACGAGGTTGAGTAGTCAGTAAATAAAATCAAGGGGTGGGAGAGAAGACAAGGAAACTGTAAAATCAATAGGTAACTGACATCGAAATTTACTCTACTGTCTGACGACCAGAGTCGGTCTGAAAACATTAGCATTTCAGAAGTGCCGGAACCCCGTCCTGGTGGGAGAGGGGACCACTCCATGGCACGTCATCAGGCAGTTGCTAACACTGCTGTCTTTTGCAACAGGGATGATGACTCTTTCCTGACACCCTTACGATGGAAGTGGGGGCCATCTCCAGCAACTATGGACAGAGTCGGGAAACAATTGTCCCCTTGCCTGCTGCCACCCAAAGAGCTGACTTGGAGTTGCTTCCACACCCAAATCTGGGGCCCGGGGCAGGGTCAGGACCCCAAGTCCTGAGCAGTTTTCCACATCTGAGGCTGGTTTGGGGCGTAGGGTCATTGCGGAAGGCCCATTAGCCGTTTTGCTCTCAGGACTGATTCACCAGGACTGATGCCTGCAGACACCCAACCTGTCCAGATGTGTGTGGGCGCGGCCATCAGATCCTCGTCCACGTTCGACGAAAGGCGCATCTGTCATTGATTTTGTGCAAGGTCTGCTCTACCGAAGTACGAGAAATAGCACAGAGGACAAAGACAAGGAAGCCCCTCTGCCCAGCTTCCCCGTCGGCAGCCTGCCTTCAGTCATTCTCCGTTTGCATTCCCTTTTCCCGACCCAAATCTCCACTGTTTTGGTTTTTTTAAAAAATATGTTTGTATTGACTTTTTAGAGAGAGAGAGATTGAAACATCGATGTGAGAGAGACATTACTAGGCCGCCTCCTGCGCGCCCCCCACTGGGGATCAGGCCTATAACCCAGCATGTGCCCTGACTGGGAATTGAGCTGGCAACCTCTTGGTGCAGGGTCGACGCTCAACCACCGAGCCACCCCGGCCGGGCGAGCGTCCCCTTTTTCATCCCAGACTCATAATGACAAAGATTCTCTCTTTTGGCCAGACTTGAGCCAGGCTCCTGGGGGTCCCCCGCTTGAGTAGGTTTTAGTGCCGCTGGGAACCCGCAGCAGCAACGCATTGCTCTGTGGCTGAGCTAGTGTTCCCGTCCCTGGGAGAAGAATGTAGGAACTGACCCTGCCCCGAGGAAATGAGAAAGGACCCCGTCATTCTTCTCCTGCGCTGAATTTGCGAACTCCAACGCTCGTGGGTGCCCAGATGGCAGGGGGGACCAGCGCCGTCACCCTGGAAGACACGGGAGGGGCGAAGCTGCCCCTTCCTTGGAGCCGGGCAGAGCTGCACACAGGACGCTTTATGATTCTCAGAGGAGGGGCCCCTGGCAGCGTTTCATTGTCAAGTGGATGCCTCGTCCCTGCCAGCTCGGTCTGCCAAAGGAGAGACATTAACTTACTTGGGCAGACGTGTGCCAACAGTGCCCTGATCAGAGGCACCGACATCCTGTTGGGCTCATACCCAAAGGGGACCTGGACCAAGGGAGGAGCTGCCTTAACCACACAGTCGGCTACTTACAACCAGACGAGGATACCGGACCTTCAGTCGTGTCAAGAAGCTTGGCCAGGCAGGAGAAGGTTCCAGACCAGGGCCAGGGAGAGGCAGGAAATGCTAGGGAGACTTCAGTCCTGGCCCAACGGGTCTTCTTAGCTTGCCAAACCAAAATGACACATCCCTCCCCTAACAAAGTGCACCAATCCATATCACCAGGCTCATGATGGAGGGACTTCCTCAGTCCAGCCAGATGGGCTCCTTTGTCAGGGTTAGTCAGCCTGGAGGCATCTCACCGGCTGTGATTAAGCAAAGAGGAAATGAATTGCTGTCCTGGGCCTCTCTCCTGAACAGGAGTCAGGTGGCAGCCGGCGGCCAGGATAGTCACTGCAGGCCACAGACACAGCCGGTCCCCAGGGAAGAGGGCTCTGTGAGTCTTTATCTTAACTGCAAAGTGGTTGTTTTTAACCAAGCATCTCTGAAGGGCTGTTTAATGGGTGTGCATCCACCATCCACCTATAAATATATTTTTAAAATCCTCACCCTATGGTATTTTTCCCATTTATCTTCAGATAGAGTGGGAGGGAGAGAGAGAGAGAGAGGGAGAAACATCAACGTGACAGAGACACATCAACTGGTTGCATCCCGCATGACCCCGACCAGGGCTGGGGACTGAACCACAGCCAAGGCACGTGCCCTTGACTGGAATTGAACCCATGACTCTTTGGTCCATGGGCCAACACTCTAATCCCTGAACCAAGCCCAGGCACACCAGCTCCAGCACAGTTTGGAACTTGGAATGAATAGTTGTATCTGATGGCAATTTCACCAATAAACCCGCAGAAGCATTTCCTGCCGCAGCGCACACAGGCCTCCCCAAAGCTGGCCTGGGTCAGGAGTGGAGGACGGAGCTGAGGTTTCCTCTGCTGGCTCGGGGACTGTGGAGAGGAGATTCATTACGAATTAAATGTGCAGACCTGATCGAGCCTTCCACTCCGCATCCAGGCATCTCTCCGGGAGGCGGCTGGGCGAAACATTTGCCCCAGGAGCCACAGGAGGCCTGCGGGAAACTTTGCCTTCTTGCAAGTGGCTGTCGGCAAAGTGGGGTTCCTGGGTCCCAGGAATACACCTCCTTGTGCCCTAAAGAGTCAGTCTTGTCCCTGTGCATAAGAGCCAGGTTTGAGAGGAAGGAGTCCTCCTGGCCTGGCCACGTGTCCGCCCCTTGCCCAGAAGAGCACAGGGCCTCTTCTCCCAGCTCCATCCGACCATGCCCAGGACTGCGCCCTGGTCCTCGGGTGCCACCTGGGTACTTCTCCCCCCAAGCCTGGTTCTGCAGCTTCTCCTCCATGAGAGTCCCAACAAACCCTCCTTCACCGAAGCCAGAGTTGGTCTCTGAGGCTTGCAACCCAAGAACCACAACTGGTGTAATCATGAGCCTCGTTTTCCTCGTCTGCAAAGTGGGCTTAAGAGCTTCCGTTGATTAGTCTTCCTGGTGCTGACTAGATCCTTGTGGCAAGGGCTGGATCGGAGATTCCCAAATGTTTTGGTCTTAAGGCCCCTTTACCCTCTTAAAAACTATTGGGGGCCCCCAACGAGATTTATGAAGGTTGTATCCATCCATACTTACTGTCAGAAATGAAAACTCAGATGTCTTTACCACACAAGGATCAGCAGCGCGCATTCCGTTAGCTGGCGGAGAAGGACGTCACGCACGTCGTGTGGCCACCGAGCTGCCCGGTGCCCTCCTGACAAAACGAGAGTGAACGGGGCAGATGATGGCTCAGTGTAATTCGGACAATGGTTTTGACCTTGTGAACCCTCCGAAAGGTCTAAAGAACCCCGAGGTGTCCCACATGCTCTGAGAATCGGTCCCCACACTCTGCTGCGCTCATTGCGCACCTCCCACAATGCTCAGCGCGTCCAGGAGGTGCTCTCGCCAGACCAGGGCACCGCAGCCGAGCTCGTGCGAGAATCTCCGGGCCTGCGGGCAGCACAGATTCCTGGACCCCACGCCAGGGGTTCTGACTTGATCTGAGCACGACCACTCTGGGAGCAGCGCTGTCCTGACCCACAAACAGTCCAGGCGCAGAGAAAGCCGGAGTCCTGAGAAGTTTTAACATCCAGTGGTAGCTGACGCTGAGCTTCCTTCGCCCCCAGCTCAAGGCAGGGGTGTAGGAGGCACAGGCCTAGCCGCCCACCGGGAGACCTGTGGTGGCCTTCCTGGGGAGGACGATTCTCCACTGGCGTTGGGTGGTGAGCCAGGCAGAAGCTTGATCCCTCTGGCTCCTGGAGGTACATGGAGGGAGGTGGGCCAGGGAGTGTGGAGCTTGGTTAGGAGGCTCATGGTGGCCCCGGTGAGCGCAGTGGGTGGGAGGCAGAGTAAGTGGACCCAAGAGGCATATTCTGGAGAGACCTGCTGGGGAGAATCAACAGGTGGTCCAAGGGGGCAGCCCCTGCTGGACGGGAGCCCTCAGCAGACAAGGCCCTAGTTCGGAATTCTCGTCCTGAGGCATTGAGAGCAGACAGAGGTCTGTGGGCGGGTGTCTGGAGAGAAGACCCAGAAGGTCACTTTGCATGGGCCTCCCCCTCCCGGCCCCACCTCGAGGAAGGTTCCCTCCGCCCTGTTCGCCCCAGAGTCTGAGGGTCCCCCAGCGCTCCTGGGAGGCCCGGAGCCGGCGCCCCGAGTCCTGAGTGAGCATTGCATACAGATGCGCCAGGCCAGCGGCAATCAGAGCAGAGCCCGGCGCGCACGGCCATATGGGGATGTGGTTGTGGGAAAAAATATTTATAAAATGGCTTTTCCAAATGTTTAAACTACAGCAGACGCATCTTGCGTTAATCTGTTTGGCTTGGCTTTCGCTGCAGGGAGACGCCTTGCATCAGGCAGGCCTCCCGAGCAGAGGAAGTGGGCGCTGGTGAAGGACCCATGTGTCCGCGGCTTCGCTCGAGAGGCAGGTCTGGGGGACACGCTGGGGTGGGCGGGAAGGGCTGCGAGGCCGGGAAGGGAAGGAAAGAAGCCCCCACATTCCCGGTGGCTCCCATGGGTCACCCACATCTTAGTTTCCGTCTCATGGATGCTGTGTTTCATTTTCCTACTGCGGTAATGAACGGGCGGCTGTGTTTCTTAGTGAAAAGCTGCGCTGTTGCATGGTCAGCACCGAGGCCCGGGGCCCCACACCTGTTCCTAACTGTGGTAGTTCCGCACTTTCTGCAGAAAAGTCAGTGCGCCGGACATCATGGATGTCTCCTCTGTCCCCATCGACCCCGTCACTGTGTCCGTGGCACCCTGGTCCTCTCCTTTGTGGCACTGACCAGAGTTACAACTGTACACCTTTTGGGTTAGTATTTTGTTACGTCTGCCTCCTCCATTAACATAGCCCACCATCCACCCGGCGCTCACCTGTGCAGACCTTCTGCCCACCATCCACCCGGCGCTCACCTGTGCAGACCCTCTGCCCACCATCCACCCAGCGCTCACCTGCGAAGACCCTCTGCCCACCATCCACCCGGCGCTCACCTGTGCAGACCCCCTGCCCACCATCCACCCGGCGCTCACCTGTGCAGACCCTCTGCCCACCATCCACTCAGCGCTCACCTGTGCAGACCCCCTGCCCACCATCCACCCGGCGCTCACCTGCGAAGACCCTCTGCCCACCATCCACCCAGCACTCACCTGTGCAGACCCTCTGCCCACCATCCACCCGGCGCTCACCTGTGCAGACCCCCTGCCCACCATCCACCCGGCGCTCACCTGCGAAGACCCTCTGCCCACCATCCACCCGGCGCTCACCTGTGCAGACCCCCTGCCCACCATCCACCCGGCGCTCACCTGTGCAGACCCCCTGCCCACCATCCACCCGGCGCTCACCTGTGCAGACCCTCTGCCCACCATCCACCCGGCGCTCACCTGTGCAGACCCTCTGCCCACCATCCACCCGGCGCTCAC
This sequence comes from Molossus molossus, assembly GCF_014108415.1. Lineage (NCBI taxonomy): Eukaryota > Metazoa > Chordata > Mammalia > Chiroptera > Molossidae > Molossus > Molossus molossus. The sequence goes on along the minus strand of NW_023425399.1, from coordinate 3,595,790 downwards.
CTGTGCAGACCCTCTGCCCACCATCCACCCGGCGCTCACCTGTGCAGACCCTCTGCCCACCATCCACCCGGCGCTCACCTGCGAAGACCCTCTGCCCACCATCCACCCAGCGCTCACCTGCGAAGACCCTCTGCCCACCATCCACCCGGCGCTCACCTGTGCAGACCCTCTGCCCACCATCCACCCGGCGCTCACCTGTGCAGACCCCTGCCCACCATCCACCCGGCGCTCACCTGTGCAGACCCTCTGCCCACCATCCACCCGGCGCTCACCTGAGAAGACCCTCTGCCCACCATCCACCCGGCGCTCACCTGTGCAGACCCTCTGCCCACCATCCACCCGGCGCTCACCTGTGCAGACCCTCTGCCCACCATCCACCCGGCGCTCACCTGTGCAGACCCTCTGCCCACCATCCACCCGGCGCTCACCTGCGAAGACCCTCTGCCCACCATCCACCCAGCTCACCTGCGAAGACCCTCTGCCCACCATCCACCCGGCGCTCACCTGTGCAGACCCTCTGCCCACCATCCACCCGGCGCTCACCTGTGCAGACCCTCTGCCCACCATCCACCCGGCGCTCACCTGTGCAGACCCTCTGCCCACCATCCACCCGGCGCTCACCTGTGCAGACCCTCCTGCCCACCATCCACCCGGCGCTCACCTGTGCAGACCCTCTGCCCACCATCCACCCGGCGCTCACCTGTGCAGACCCTCTGCCCACCATCCACCGGCGCTCACCTGTGCAGACCCTCTGCCCACCATCCACCCGGCGCTCACCTGTGCAGACCCTCTGCCCACCATCCACCCGGCGCTCACCTGAGAAGACCCTCTGCCCACCATCCACCGGCGCTCACCTGCGAAGACCCTCTGCCACCATCCACCCGGCGCTCACCTGTGCAGACCCTCTGCCCACCATCCACCCGGCGCTCACCTGTGCAGACCCCTGCCCACCATCCACCCGGCGCTCACCTGTGCAGACCCTCTGCCCACCATCCACCCGGTGCTCACCTGTGCAAACCCTCTGCCCACCATCCACTCAGCGCTCACCTGTGCAGACCCTCTGCCCACCATCCACCCGGCGCTCACCTGTGCAGACCCTCTGCCCACCATCCACCCGGCGCTCACCTGTGCAGACCCTCTGCCCACCATCCACCCGGCGCTCACCTGTGCAGACCCTCTGCCCACCATCCACCCGGCGCTCACCTGCGAAGACCCTCTGCCCACCATCCACCCAGCGCTCACCTGTGCAGACCCTCTGCCCACCATCCACCCGGCGCTCACCTGTGAAGACCCTCTGCTCAGCACTTTACATAGTTACTCATTCTAGCTCTAGAGAAAACCTCTGAACTTGATACTGTTATCACCCCCATCAAACAGAGGAGGAAACTGAGGCACAGAGATGTGAAATAATTTGTCCAAGGCCACTCCCTAGAGAGGGGAGCACCTGAAATTTGACCGGGCATTCTGTCTGCCTATGTGTCTCTCCATTTGTCCATCCACCCATCCACCCATCCATTCACACATTCATCCATCCATCTACACATCCATACGCCCATACGCCCATCCACCTATCCATATCTCCATCCATCTGCCCATCCACCCATTCATCACACATCCATCCATCCATCTACACATCCATACGCCCATCCACCCATCCACCTATCCATATCTCCATCCATCCGCCCATCCACCCATTCATCACACATCCATCCATCCATCTACACATCCATACGCCCATCCACCCATCCACCCATCCATATCTCCATATCTCCATCCATCCACCCATCCACCCATTCATCACACATCCATCCATCCATCTACACATCCATACGCCCATCCACCCATCCACCCATCCATATCTCCATCCATCCACCCATCCACCCATCCATTCACACATCCATCCATCCATCCATCTACACATCCATACGCCCATCCACCCATCCACCCATCCATATCTCCATCCATCTGCCCATCCACCCATTCATCACACATCCATCCATCCATCTACACATCCATACGCCCATCCACCCATCCATATCTCCATCCATCCACCCATCCACCCATCCATTCACACATCCATCCATCCATCCATCTACACATTCATACGCCCATCCACCCATCCACCCATCCATATCTCCATCCATCTGCCCATCCACGTATCCATATCTCCATCCATCCACCCATCCACCCATTCATCACACATCCATCCATGCACCATCAGCTCCAGAGGACAGGAATCGTGTCGTTCTGCTCACGGCGCTAAGCCCAGGGTCTACCCAGCACATTTGTAAATATCTGCAGGATTACAGGACGAACCCTGACCTGTATTCTACAGCCATTCCCCACAGCAGAGCCTTGGGGAGCCAGCGGGAGACAAGGTGAAGAGCTGTGGCTGCCCCTCGCTTTCTAGTTCTGTCGGGGTGGCCTCCCCTCCACGTCTGCCGGGCATCATGAGTGCGGTATCTGTGCCCAGGGCCCTGCCCCCAAGGTCCCTGAGGGAATGGCTCTCAAGTGGAGCCAGAAAAAATAACATCCCGCCCTGGCTGGTTTGGCTCAGCGGTTAGAGCGTCGGCCCGCGGTCCAGAGAGTCCTGGGTTCGGTTTCCGCTAAGGGCATGTACCTCGGTTGCAGTTTGTCCCCGGCCCTGGTTGGTCGTGCGGGTGGCAGCCACTCAATGTGCCCCTTCACATCGATGTTTCTCTCTCTCTCTCTTCCTCTCTCTCCCTCCCGCTCTACCTGAACAAAAAATGGAAAAATGTCCTCGGGTGAGGATAAAAATAAATAAAATAATAATAATAATAACATCCCCTTAAACCTGCATCCCTGGGTCCCAAGGCAGCAAGAACAGCAGGACCTCCATCCCCTCCAGTCACAAACCACAGCCCCCCGCACAGGAGGGAGACGCGCAGTCAGGTGTCGGAGCCCTGCTAGGCGGAGAGTTAGGTGGCCTCACCCCCCAGGCCTCACAGGCGGTTGTGAACTAGGGGCATAGCTGGGCTCTTCCAAGCATCGTCATTGAAACCAGATGGACACCTGCTTAAGGTTATTTCTGAAAGTCTCTGGTCCAGCCCTCAAGTGATCTTGAAGGAAGAGCCCGGACTGGGAAGCCAGACAGATGCAGCTTCAAGCATGTTTCAAGTCCTATGACCCTGGTGTCACTGCCGTAGCCCCCTGAGCTCCATTTTGCTCATCTGCCGAATGGGCGTACCTGCGGCACCTGATTCGTGGGCCGCCACAGGCACTGGCCCCCAGGGGAGCGGTCTGTGAGTGCTGGCTGCGATGATTATTGCCGAGAACCCTCACAGCCTCCAACCGCTCCTTTCCTGCCCAGACCCCCGCAGAAGCACCTGTTCCCGCCCCGCTGAGACGGGCCAGGACGTGAGCCTGACAGTCACTCCGCACGCCACCCTTCAGGAGGAGAGGCTCATCCAGACGTCATCTTCTCCCCATTCGTCACCCACCAGACAGCTCTCTGTTCTCCGGCTCTTTTAAGCAAATAACAACCGAAGGAAACAAAACCCTTTCTTCCAACATGAAGTGCAGATTTGTTTAATAAAAGCGAGGCATTGAAGCAGTTATCTCCTCTCATCTGGTTTTCCCTCTCATAATTCACCAAGGCCGGCCCTCTCTCCTCCCTCTCTCCCCCCTTCCTTTCTACACGGGGGACAGACAGCAGGCGGGCCGCACACGGGGGACAGACAGCAGGCGGGCCGCACACGGGGGACAGACAGCAGGCGAGGACGGGTCTCTGCCGAGCCAGCCCGAGGCCGCCCGCGCTGGGCTGGCTCCCACCGTCCAGCTTTCCCCGGCTCTTCCTCCCGACTCCGGCTTCCTGGCCTCTTTCTCCCGGCTTCCCACGTGCCCGGTCCTGCGGCGCTGCGGCTGGACGCACAGACGGACAGAGCACAGTGGAAAGTGTGACTTCGGAACCTCAGACCAGGGTGCAAATCCCAGCTCAGCCCTGAGGCGTGAGGACGGCACTGCCCCTCTCTGGGCGTGATGCTAACGGAAAGGTGGGCACAGCAAAGCCGACAGCCCAGCTTCCCGAATGTCACGGCGCTGAGCAGGAAGTGACCTGAGGCCCCTCGGCACTTACAGCCCAGGACTGGTCACAGAAGAGGTTCCTTCAAAATGGAAATTGCAGAGTATGGGGTCCCCAAGAGCACTCTTAGTTTTGATCATTCCCTAGAAGGGACCCAGAACTCACCGAAAGCCGTTTCACTCAGTTACAGTTACAGTTATAGTTACAGTTACAGTTACAGATTAAAATCAGTCAAGCCCTGTCGGTGTGGCTCAGTGGCTGAGCATCGACCCTGCACCAAGAGGTCGCCGGTTCAATTCCCGGTCAGGACACATGCCCAGGTTGTGGGCCCGATCCCCAGTGCGGGGCAGACAGGAAGCGGCCAATCGATGTTCTCTCTTATCAGTGTTTCTATCTCTCTCTCCCTCTCCCTTCCTCTTTCTCTAAAAATCAATAAAAAAAAAAAAATCAGTCGAGGAAAGAGACGTAGGGACAGAGCCCAGGAAAGTGCCAAGGGCGAAGCCTCCGTTCTCTACTCGTCGGGAATCGGGCCAGCACTCACGCCCCTGGGCAATGACTCGGCCCAGCACACGCAAGGCGCTGCCCAGGGACACGCCCCGAGCCTCGGTGTCCAGGGACTTACTGGGACTTGCTCGTGCAGGCGTGGTCGACAGCCTGTGTGGCTGCCCTTCGTCTCCAGCTCTTCTGGGGGTGCAGCTGTCCTCACGTGGCCCCCGGCACCCACCCTGCATCGTCTTGTCAGCACAGACCGTCTGGCGAGGCCCAGGACCCCAGCTAAGCAGATGCTCTATCAGGCGGGACAAAGGCAAGAAGAGCCCAGGGCAAAGCCCGACCTCCCTTGGGCAAGATGTACCCTTCACTGCCCAGGAGTTCGGTTGCAAAACCTCTCCACCTACAAACAGCAACCTGCTTCCCCTTCCCCGTCCCGCCTGGGCTGCTCGCCACCGGGAGATGTCCCCTGCGGAAGAGGGGAGAGGAAGACGGCAGGCAGATGCCCCATCAAAGGGGACATTGGGACCGAGGCAGGCGCGGCCACACCGCGGCACAGGCTGCCCGCCGAGTGAGGGCACCGCTCCGCGCACTGGTGCGGGCAGAGGCCGGGGACCTCTGGCGATGACATGAAGTTGAGGGATGTGTGGCCCTGAGCAAGTGATTTAATATCTTGACCTCCTCAAAGTCCTCGTCACTAAAAGGGGCAGGGCTCTGTCCTCCCCTGGACTCGCCGTGAGGAGTAAACGGAGCGGTGTGCAGGGGTCGTCCACCCTCAACGCGACCCTGGGCAGCTCCGAGCCCCTCCCGACAGCTACATTCTCATCTCCCCAGAGCAGAAGAGACTGGAGAGCGCTCTTCTGCATGACATTTGTGCCTGGGCAGGTGCCTTGACCCCTGGGGCATTAATCAGTTCTTTGACAGACTGATAGGCCGAATCACTCATTCACCCATTTATCTACGATGAGGCCCTGTGCTGGGTGCTGGGGACTCAGAGTGATGAAGTCACACGGAGTCTTTATCTTCAAAGAGTGACCAGGGTGGAAGACAGACCGTGAACTGAGCCCAGAAACAGGGGTGCACTTGCCCAAGCTCACACAGCACGTCCTGGAGGCCCTGCTCGCAAACGAGGTGGGCTCTGAAGTGGACGGTCTGGCTGCGGAGCTGCTGGTCGGGCGCAGTGGACGGGCCCGGGAGGGGCTCTGCTGGCCAGACAGCAGCAAGTGGAGGCCTGCCGAGGGGAGAGGGCGAGGACTTCAAGGACAGGAGAGAGGTCCAGTGTGGCCAGAGGGGAAAGTCCACGAGAGGGTGAGTGGGGAGAGACGAGGCTGGGGGGCTGGCAGGGTCAGAGGGGCAGGGCTCACGGGGCAGGGCTCTCGGGCCAAGGTGAGGGGTGACTTTCTCTTGAGGACAGAGGGGACTCGTGAGGGTTTAGTCCAGGGGTGTCATGCTAGAGCTGTTAGGTGCTCAAGGTTCCAGTTGAGGGAGGAAGGAGGAAGTCTGGTGGGAAGGCTGTGGTGAGCTCCCGCACGGGTCCCCTTCCTCACCCGCTGGCGGGGTGACTGCTAATGAGGGGGTGTGCTGGGCCAGCTCCTCCTGGCTTGTGTGAGCTGATTGTTAAATATTCAGGAATTTTGTGAGCCCGCTGTTAGCTTTGCAATTGGCCGTCGAGGGAGTATTTACACCACAGCAATGGGCAAAAGAGACAGTTCAGGAGTCTCCTCCTGAACCTAGAGAGCGGGTTTCCAGCACACCACCACCTCCTAAGACCGCTGCCCCTTCTCTGGAAAAGTGCCCTTGACCAGGGGACGCTTCCTCCCTGCTACAGGGCGTCCCACAGCCCACGGCGGGCTGACAAGGGGGTTGAGGGCCTTGCCTCACACTGGAGGTAGATTCAATTCTGCGGCAGAATCCACCCCCCCCCCCAGGCTGCCCACCGGATGCGGGAGGCTGGACGCTGAGCAAGGTCACACCCTTGCCCAGCTCCTCGCCTGCCCCAGCTGCCTTCCCAGCATCCATCTCCCGAGAGCCCGCCCTCCACCGGTGAGTCTCCAGCTCAGGCTCTGCTCCCAGGGAGCCAGACGAGGAGCTCACCTCCTGTGGTGTCCCGCTCAGCATGCGGCCAGCTCACTCCAGCCACAAGCGGGGACAGGAGGACAGGAGGACGGGATGAAGAAGAACCGAAGTCAGAGCTCTGCAGACACCGGGCACAAGCTACTCCTCTGTGTTCGAGACCACGACGTGCAGCTGGTGCGCTGCAGAATCTTTAGAACACCTGCTACCTGACTTCACGGTCAGGGGCACCGACCTCTTACCCCTGAGGCTGTCCGAAATGAGAATGACAACAGCCAACACAATAGCCCAGGGTGAATGCCCTGTCTTGAACCATAAATGTAGAGGTCATATAATAGAGTTGCACCCTCTTGGTCACGTTGCATAATAAGGTTGCATCTGATCGGTTAATTCTTGGTACCAGAAATCCTTATATACAAGTATAGGCAGCTGCTTTAAAAAAAAATTTTTTTTTCTTTATTGATTTTAAAGAGAGAGGGAGAAGGAGAGATAGAAACATCGATGAGAGAGAACATCAATTGGCCACCCCCTGCACGCCCCCCACTGGGGATCGGGCCCACAACCTGGGCATGTGTCCTGACCGGGAATCGAACCAGTGACCTCTTAGTGCATGGGTCAATGCTCAACCACTGAGCCACACTGGCCGGACTGATTTTTATTTAAAAAAATATCACTTTGGAACAAAAAGGATAGGTAATTAACATGTTTATATTTTTTTTGTAAATCAATCAAAATTCTACCTGTTTTTTGTCAGATTGACAAAATACATAATTGTGCGTGTGTGTGTGTGCGCGCCGCGGAGTTCCAGGAATTGGTGTGCTCGCCGTGGGGGGAAGACTTGAAATCCACACTCCACGTCTTCACATCGATGACAAGGCTGCCGCAGCCCAGCTCCCGAGCGCTTGGAAACGAAATGCAATCCAGGTTTGAATCACAAGACTTCAGTTGTTGGGCGAGATCACTGGAATGACTGTGTCAGTCCCAAAGAATGCGTCCATTTCCCGCCGCCTCCGGGTGACCCCCAGACCGGGCCTGTGTGCTGTGGCAGGTCACCAGAGAGAGGACAGTCAAGTTTCACAGTTCCTGGCTCCCCACAGCCCCCACAGGCGGGGGGAGGTCCGTCCAGAGGTTTTAACTCCATCTGTTTTAAAGACTCTTGAGAATCACAGGTCCCCAGGGAGCTTAGATCCCCGGGTTCCTGGGAAAACGGCCTCTGTGGGGTCAACTCCGCAGAGTGGCCTGCTGCTGCCTGGAGGTCACAGCGAAGACACCCCCAGACGCCATGTGGGCACGGGCAGGTCCCCACGCCCCCCAAGCCTCCGTTTTCTCTGCAGAAGACTCAGAGCTGGGTGGCACCTCTCACATTCCATTGTTCCCGAGTCACCACGCACCGGGGGCCCCATCTGCCCTGGGCTCTAACCCGTCACTGAATGTCTTTCTGTGACTCACTTCCCGTTTTTAATAAACTGTCACGAATCTGAAAGGACCCTGGTCTCCCCATCACAAACGGAAGCTAGGGTTCCTTGTCATCCATGGAAGGTACCACACAGACACGGTACCTTGAAATGGTTGCTTTTAAATCATCATTTCTGTATTCTTCAGAGTGACTGAGAGTGATTCCTCACCAAGACAACCCACGTCCAGCGGAAGCTGGCGCCTTGGGGGCCCGGGCCTCTGTCTGTTCACAAGGAGATGAGAAATGTCGGGAGGCGCCAGGAGCCTCCTGCTGCTGACGAAGTTCCCCCGGCTCCCCCGGATGGAAAGGGGGTCACGTTGACACTGCATGAGTCAGGTCTCCGATGCCACATCCTCGCTCCACCTAAAGTCACCCGCCCTCCACCAGGGCCCCGCGCTGTGCAAAACACTGGTTTGGATCCTCCCTAAAAATCTCTAATTTTGCAAAATCATTCGGGAGCTCGAGGATGTTTCCAGAGCCTCCTCTGAGCTCACTCTGCACCCCGCTGGGTGGTGACCCCACCCAGGCCACAGGGCCAGGATCTCCAGAGGGGGCCCCGGCTGTGCCTTCGTCACACAGGTCCCCATGATCAGAGCCCGAGAAGCTCGGGTTAGGAAGCAGGACAGGTGCTGGCCAGGAGGCTGACAGAGCAGACCCAGCCTTGAGTGGGTGGCCAGAAAGTGAAGCTTCAAGAGCCTTGTCAGGCCCGGCCGGGGTGGCTCAGTGGGTGAGCGCCGACCCTGCACCAAGAGGTTGCCGGTTCGATTCCCGGTCAGGGCACATGCCCAGGTTGTGGGCCCGATCCCCCGTGGGGGGCAATCGATGTTCTCGCTCATCGATGCTTCTCTCTCTCTCTACCTTCTTCTCTCTCTAAAATCAATAAAGAAAAAGAAAGTTAAAATAAATAAATAAATAAAAATAAAAAGCTTGGTCAGGCTTTCGGTATCAGCTGAAGCACAAGTGAATAAACGATTCTCTTCAGGGGGTGGTAGAGACCGGGGTGTCCTTTCCCCACAGGCCCAGGAAACCCCCTGGTTCTGTCCTCAGGACCCACCAACAAGCATCCCGGAGAGACGTCACAGGCTGCGTTTTATCGACGTCAAGCGGGGAGCATTTGCTGCGTCCCCAGGAAGGGTGAGGCCCGCTCCAGGGTGAGAGGTTGCTGGAAGGTTTGAGGAAGAAATGGCCCCTCCAGCCGAGGAGTGAGCGCCCAGCGCCCGCGAGCAGGCTGGCCGGCGGCCTCGGCGCTGTCCCTGCGCATCCTGCAAACATCCCCCGCTGCAGCTCTGTGCTCGCCGCCGCCAACGTAAACTTGGACCTGGGCCTCCCATTCCTGCTTCCCGGCGGCCTCCCAGCCGCTCTGCTGTGTCTGCTTTACAACCAAGACGGCTCTTCTGGCCGCGCAGCCTGTGAACGCAGGGCGCTTGCAGGCCCGGTGGGCGTTCGTGGGCGGACTGGCGTTTGGGGGGAAGCATCAAGCTGGGGGCCCAGCTACAGGTCCGCTCTTGGAAACGCAGATGAACTTTGCAGCAAAGGTGAGGATGCTCACACACCCTGAGGCTGCTTTCTCTTCTCAGGGGCAAGAGGACCCTGGCCATGTCCCCTCCTCCTCAGGGGACTTGGAGGGTGGAGTGGGATAATGTCTGCAAAGCACCGAGCACAAAAAGTAACGGAAGCTGTTCTGGGCTGAGTCCTGTTTCTCCAGATCCCTGTCCACCTGGAAGCTTGGAATGCGACCTTATCTGCAAACAGGGTCTTGGCAGACGTGGCTGATAACATTGAGGTCACAGGGGAGTAGGGTGGGCCTTCAATCCAGTGACTGGTGCTTAGAAGAGTAGGGGACACAGAGACAGAGGGACAATGCTCCCTGGGATGGGGTGGGGGGCAGGGTGACGTCTCTTCCCTGCTTGTCCCCAAACCCGTGCCAACTGACATCCTCCAGAAAGTGTTTAAATATACAGGTTCCTGAAGCAGAAAGTCCTAGAGGGGAGATGCTGAGAGATCTCTGGGCAATGTCTTCCGTTCTCTGAAGGAGAGGGAGGGAGGGAGGGGGGAGGGAGGGAGAGGGAGGGAAGGAGGGAAGGAGGGGGGAGGGATGGAGGGGGCAGGGAGGGAGGGAGGGAGGGAGGGAGGGAGGGAGGGAGGGAGGGAAAAACAGGCTGTGAAAGAGAAGAGAACCTCTAGGTAAGTCGATTTCTATTTCATTATGCAAGTATCAAAGTCTGCTACAGAAATGTTCACGTAAGAGAATCTGTCGGTCCTCAGCCTTTGGTGAACAAAGACTGTCCCGGGGAGATGGTCGAAATCTGTGGGTGACTCGCTGTCCTCAGGCGATTCGGGGCAGGTGGCCTATGGGGTGCGCTTGAGAAATGTTGCCGGGCAAAGTGAGCCTGTGACCCTCCTTCCGATGAGAGGGATTCGGCAGGGGGAGGACTCTTCCCAGGGAGAGGGACTCTGGCCCAGGGCGCGGCCCCTGGGGAAAGGGCGAGCCTGTGGGAGCCTGTGAGCTCAACATCGCCCCCTTTCTGGATCTCTCCTCTTCCAGGTCAGACACTGTGCTTTGGGACAGGGCCCAGGGTCCAGTCAAAGCCGCTTCAGGCCGCTCCCAGGACTTGCTGGTCTGTTCTGTGGGAGAGGGGGGGCGCTGTGCAAAGCCCAGCCGGTTCGTGTTTAAACCAAACCAGATGTCAGAACCCAGTCAAGAGCGTGTTACAGCCCGGAGCTGCGGACACGTCTCAGGAAGACAACGGCACTGAAAGCATCACGGTGGTTGGTGGGCTGGGGCGGCAGCAAGTGTCCACAACCTTCGCTGTCGTCTCTTAAAACTGGCCAGTTCACGTCGGCCCGACCCGAGTTAGGGGTCTCTGGTGAGACGCTCGCTGCTCCTTCCTGGTCGTACACATGGACATGTGTCCCGGGGCGCGCCCTCCGTGTCCATCCTTCAGGAGCGTGGTGGCCATCGCCACTGTAAATGCACCATGGTCATTCCGTGCGGTTGCTAAACGAGCAGGTCACCTGGGTGGGTCTTTTCAGCTGAGAAACGTCGGAGCGTAGCTACGAGGTCGGGGAGCCCGGGCACACCGTAGGTGCATTCCCGTCAGATGACGGATGACGGGAGAGGCACCTCCTGCTGCGACGCGGGCGAACCGTGAAGCTGTCGTGCTAAGTGACAGGACAAACACTGCATGACTGCACTTACCCGAGGGACCCAGGGGAGTCCGGTCCCCAGACTCAGAGAAGAGAGTGGTGGCCGCCGGGGGCTGGGGTCGGGGGCTGGGGTCGGGGGCTGAGGGTTAGCGGCTTTGAGCTCAGGAGAAGGACAAGGTTCTGCAGGAGACGGTGTGCTGACCACACAGCAGTGTGTGTACGCAACGCCACTGAACCCCACACGTAAAAAGGTAAAACTGACGTCATGCATATTTTTCCGTGATCGGAAAAGAAAGAATTTCTCCAAAGGGCATTTTGGAATCTGTAAGCATGAGTCCTGGGAGTTAGCAGTGGAGATCAATTTACCCAAAGCTTCCGACAGCTGAGAAGTTTCCGCTACCATGTCTGGAACCCCCAATCACTAAAAGTGGGGGTCCCGAGTTTCTCACCCTATCTCAGCTCCCCACCCTCACCATGCCCATTGCCACCCCACTAACGCTGCCCCTCCGGTCGCGGGGACCGCAGCCGGAACAGGGCCTTCAGGGGCCACGGTCCCCGCACCCCGGGCACAGCCCTCGCCGACCCACCGCTCAGGGGACCCGTTCTGTTCCACCCACGGGGAGAAAATGATCTGACTGTTTCCATTTCTACTTTTTAAAAGGGCTTTTAGCCTAAACTGAAGCCAAGAGGCCCAGGTAAATATTTGCTTTGCTTCTCTGTGGCCCAGGGGACCCGGCCTGGGGCCCGATGAAAGAGGCAGAACAGGAACTGGTGCGCCCAGGAAAACTGGGCAGATGTTCCGCCAGCTCTTCCCGCCCCAGGTGGTCACCTCCCTGGGGTCACACCGTACGGGAGGTGGGCCCCCTGTGATGGGAAACGCTCCCAGGGGTCCGTTTCTTTGTGTGGGTAAGAAAGGGGGAAGATGGTCTGTTCTGTGGAGAAGGAAGAACCGGGCTCGGAGCTGGAGGACACAGACCGGGGCCAGTGGACGCTGGGACGGGTTAGGGGCGGGATGGCTGTCAAGGTGGGGACGGGTGGGAGGGGCCGGCCAGGACCGGTGTGACAGCGTGGACCCTGGCTCTGGAACCCGGTGGCCTCACGCACCCCGGACACTGCCGTCGGCTGCCTTGTCACCTACGACAGGTGACTTAGCTCTCCGTGCCTCCGTGTGCTGAAGGACGAAATGCCGCTAAAACTAGAACCTGGGGTGTCGGGTCGCGGGGAGATGAAATCAGTCGATACGCGTGAATTCGGGAGCTGTCCTCACCCGTGGCGACGGGTGTTTCCCGTGGTCCTTATTGTCACCACTGCTTCATGGGGACACACCCAGGAAGACCTGTGTCCTCGTTCTCCCCCAGCCCACAGCGGGCCACACTCTTCCGGAGCTGGACAAACCACTCACACGTCACACGTCACGGCAGCAGCTGGATCGGGACCCCCGCACACCGGCAGCCCTAGCCTCCTCTGGCCGCCTCCACCGAGACGCGGCCTCCCGTCCGTCCGGGGGCGCTAGCCCCTCCCACTCCGCCTGCTGCAGAGAAACAGGTCGAAGTTTGCGCTTGCAGCTTCTCCGTAAATTACCGCCTGGTCTGATTTATAATTCATAGTACAATATTTATTTCTAACAGGAAATTAATTTTGGAAACTCAGTGGGTGATTAAATTAAATTGTGAAACCATTCCACTAGCTTGGGGGGCGGGGCGTGGGTAACTGGTGATTATATTTGCAGATAAACTGGGAAGCGTCTGCGTTCAGAAAACCGGAGACAGAGGCAGGGGTGCACTCGGCCCGGCTCGGGGGAGAGCATCAGCTTGTCACGTGTCCGTCACAGGGGGCCGCACAGTTCCTCGTGCCCTCCCCACTGAGTGCGTCATCCACAGGAAGAAAAGTATAGGCTGGAGTGACCCGCATCTGAATCGGCCAAATGTCTCCCCTCCGCCATAAACCTGGTCAGGATGGACCGCGGAGAAGGCTCTGCATGGTGTTAAGACAGTGGGGGTCTGTGGCTCATTTTATGTGTCAGCTCGACTAGGCTAAGATGCCCCAGTAGCTGGTAATACCTTGTTTCTGGGTCACTTCCTAAAGCGCTTGACCAAAATCCTGGTCCTGGGGCCTGGCTCAGGCAGCTGTGAGCTCCAGATGCAAAAACCCAAGACATTTATACCAGATTTGTCTCCACACACATGCACACGCACACATGCACACGCACACATGCACACATGCATGTACACAGCACAGCATCCAGCACAGTGCCTGGCCCATGACAGGCACTTGGGACATTCTCCACACAGACGAATGGCCTTCCTCCACCCAGAACTTTCCTCACAGCTCCAGCAGTTTGGGACATCAAAGTCCAGGCAGGTGCCCTGGGGGGGGGGGGGCTGGGGTCATTCTGGGAGCCTCTCTGCTGGCAGGAAGGGGCAAGGAGCCCCTTGTCTTCCACTGTGCCCCTCCCAGCAGGCCAGCCAGCCCCAGCCGGGCCTCCCACCACCAGCTCTCTCTGGGCCCTGCCCCAGCCCATCTGTTCAGCATGTGTGATCATTGTCAAACTGTTTGAATAAATTGTCACTCCGATTAAAATGTTTATGTCTGCAGGATGACTCGTTGCTGTTAAATTGTACCTAAACAGTCTCACATTTGCTGTAGATGGTTGACATTTGTGTCTGGTCGCCCCACTGACGGCCATCCTGAGGTCTGCACCCACGCAGAAGCTCCTGTTCCCTCGCTCACACCCTGCGGCCACTCAGGGCTTGTGCCCAAGTGGGGGGAGAGAGAACAATACGGAGGGTTCACCCACCCTGCTCTTGACTAACTTCGTAGACACACACACACACACACACACACACACACACACACGTGTGCGCGCTTTGTTTCCTGAGATCAAATTTACATGGTAAGACTCTTCGTGCCTTCTCGCAGCTGGTCAGAGTTCACATCTGCAAGTGGTGTGCAGACAAAGGACGTGGAGCCATGCACAGGGGTCCAGGTGTCGCTGCTTAGAGCATCAGTGCTTCTGTAGGGCCCAGAACTTCCTGCATGAGTGGGTGGTTGGAGGGGTGGGTGGGTGGGTGGTTGGAGGGGTGGATGGGTGGGTGGGTGGGTGGAGGGGTGAATGGGTGGGGGTTGGAGGGGTGGTTGGAGGGGTGGAGGGGTGGGTGGTTGGAGGGGTGGAGGGGTGGGTGGTTGGAGGGGTGGGTGGGTGGTGGTTGGAGGGGTAGATGGGTGGTGGTTGGAGGGGTGGATGGGTGGATGGGTGGGTGGATGGGTGGGTGGAGGGGTGGGTGGATGGATGGATGAGTGAGCTAATATAATAACAATACCATCCAGTGAATGTCTGCTGGTGTACATGTAACATTTACACCATTATTTTCCATTATAACTGTATTAGTCCTCTATTGCTGTATAACATATTACCACGAACTTAGTGACTTAAAACAGCGCACACCAGTTAGCCCACAGCTCCCGTGGGTCAGGAGTGTGGGCATGGCTAAGCCGGGTCCTCCACACAGGGGCTCAAACTCCTGCAGTCAAGGTGTCGGCTGGCTGCCTTCTCATCTGGAAGCTGGACTGGGGATGTGCCGGATTCCAGGGTCGTCGTCCTGGTTGTCGGCGGCTTCATTCCCATGCTGGTGGGAGACCAGGCCCCCACTGGGTACTGGCTGCCAGCTAGAGGCGCCCTCAGGTCCTTGCCGCCGCCGGACTCCATGGACCACTCGTGACAGCAGGAGTCTCCCCAGTCTGCTTCCACGGCGTCCTACATAACGTCACCTAATCAACGGGGTGACACCCCCTCACCTTTTGCCATATTCTGTTGACAAGAAGCAAGTCACAGGTTCTGCCCAAACTCAAGGGGAGAGGTTTACTTATGGGCATGACTCTGGCGATCCCCTGAGGGTATTTCTGCCCCAATTCATTTGTCTTACAGACGGTTCCCGAGGGCCCGCCAGGTGCCTGGCCTGCTCCAGGTACTGGGGATCTAACTGATGGGTAACCCAGACTGGTCTCTGCCCTCGGGTCCCTGTCACCATCCAGTGAGACATCTCAAACAGAGACAGTAATCCCAGCTGTCATTGGTACTGTGACAAAAAAAACAGGGGCTGCACCATGACTCACCCCAGGCAGCCCCCACGTCCTCTGTCTCCTCCTAGGCCCTCGTGCCCCAGGAGGCCAGGGACAGCCCCTCAATGGCCTCACCTGTCACATGGGGCCACTTACAGGTCTTCCTGCGGGCGGCTGAGCGAGAAACGGGACATTGTGAGTGTGAAGGTCAGTACAGCATCTGGCTTTTAAAGAGCCACCAGGTAGATGGCTGAGGGTGATGTCCACACCCACCATCGCCCTCAGCACCAGGGTCTCTCAGCCTCCATGCCACCAACACCCGGGGCTGGGTTCCTCCCTGCAAAGGGGGACATCCTGGCATTGCAGGGTGCTCAGCAGCATCCTTGGTCTCTACCCCCTCGATGCTACAAGCAAGCTCCCCAGACCCCCACTGAGTCTTGACCCAAAAGTGTCTCCAGACACTGCCAAATGTCCCCTGGGGGGCAGGCCTGTCTGATGGAGGTGCACGAGTCCACACGAGACAGGCAAGACCCGCGGCAGGGAGAGGAAGCTCAGCCCGTCCTCAGGTCTGGTAGGAGTCCTGAGAGGAGGAAGCGAGAGCATTCCAGGCCGCGCGCCCAGCACCAGGCCTGCGCGGCTGGACCGGGTTTGCCACCACGCACGTGCTCGGTCGTCCCCGGCGGCGGGGTAGGCAGCCCTGTGACCAGTGCTCATCCCCGCTTCCGCCTGACCCTTCCTCCCTCCTTCTGGTGTCCACCTCCCTTTCTCCCTTCCCCTCCTCCGCCACCGCTGCAGAGTGCGCACGAACCTCTCTCCCTGGGGCTTCCCCAGTCACTTGCTCCCCAGGGACCCGCAACTCAGAAAGGCACCTCACTCCAAGGAGTTTTTGCACAAATGCCACACTGGCCCCCTGGCAGCCAGAGGCCCTTTTCGGTCCCCTCTCCTCCAGGACTGAAGCCAGTCCCCTTGGCCACGTCACAAGGGAACATGGAGAGCCCGACCCCGCGCCCCTGGCCCCCACGGAGCGCAAGGAAAGCCCTCCACCGCCTCCCTGCCTCCTTCAGCTGCAGTAACACGGGGCACCTGCCCTCCGCATGCAGGCCCTCCCTGACCTCCCGGGGATCCAAACCCCAGCCTGACGGTGTGACGTCAGCAGCCTCAGGACTCACCCTGAGCATGTCTCTGCCCTGCCCTGCTCCGCAGGGGACGCCTTTGAATTTCTGTTTACTCTGCTCCCCAGCCAGCATCAGGCCACAGGTGCTGGCTCCTGCCCGGGCTATGAACCTTGCCAACCCACAGCTTGTCCGCCCCAAGTTCAAGGGCCTGTCCCCTGCCTGCTTTGACACCCTTGTGGCCATTCCCGGGAGCTGCCCCCGAGCTCAAGCCTCCCCGCATCCACCCTCTCGGGTCCCCACCATAAAGGCAGGAGACATGCTCACGGGGGCCAGACACGCAGTGGCCTGGACAAAACAGAGCTCAGTGATGGAAAGCAAGAGTCCCCCTCGTCCCTGCTCCCCACATCCATGTGTCTCCGAATTTGTTAACGAATAGATTCTGAATGTGACCCAGGTCCAACACATACCATTTCTCACCCAGACTATGGAACCGTCTCTTCCTGGGCTCGCTGGGCTCCCGGGGCCTGCCTGGCCCTCTAGTCTGTCCTCTCAGTAGCCAGGGGGGTCCCCTGGAGATGTGAGTGAAGTCCTGTCACTCATCTTCTCGTGATCCTCCCAGGAGCCCACATCTTGTGAAGTCCTGGCCAGGGGTCCCCGCGTCAGCCGCCTCTGCACTTGCTCCCCCAGCTCCCCCTGCTCCACCCACCTGCCTCCTTGCCAGTCCTCAGAGGACAGCTCCAGTCCTGCCTCAGGACCTTGGCACAGGCTGTTTCCTCTGCTTGAACTAGGCTCCTTGCTAATCCAGTGGGTCACTCTTTTACTTTCTTTAGATCTGTACACAGACATGGCCTTCTTTTGGAGACTCGCTAACCACGCACCCCACCGCCGGGCCATCTCCCCCTCCCTCCTGTATTCTCCTCCATCACGTTATCGCCACCTGGCATCTGGAGGGTCCGGCAGCTGCACAGAAGCTCCCTCCTTGGAAACAGCTCCAGCTCAGAGTTCCCCTTGCCTGGCCCAGCTCTGAGCCACAGGGTCTCTTTTCAATGTAAAGCTCCGTGTGACCGGAAACTAGTCCCAGTCCCTGCCACTGAAGATCAGGGTCACCGTGGGCCAGCCTCCACGCTGTGTCTGAAAACGCTGACCACTGGGTCCTCAAGACAGCCCTGGGAGATCAGGAGATTATTACCCTCATTTCCTGCATAGGGATGTCATCTCTCAAAAGCGGGGACTCTAATCCACAGCGGTGGAATGGCTCCCTGCACCTCAGTATTTTCACACACACACACACACTCACACACATGCACACACGTCCACGTGCTGTCCACCCACCTCAGAGTGGGGAGGTGGCGCTGATCACAAGAAACGCCCCCTCGGTCAGGCCAACCTGGGGCCCCCGGGCTACAGCGGGCTCTGGCCCGGGTCTTCCTAGGACAGGGAGACTTGGTGGGGATGCTGGGGGTCGGGGCACCGATGGAGGCCTTGTTTGGGACAAGGGATAGGGAGCTTAGATGTGACACCACAACCTCCTGAGCCCTTCACCCCAGCAGCTTTAAACCAACACCTCTCCAAGCTCCTGGACCCCAAGACTGTCCACGCCTCCTGGGAATTTCTCCAGGGCTGAGACGAGAGCGCTGGGCCATTCAGAGCAGCATGGGGCTGGTCTCCAGGGACATCAGAGGTCGTGTGCGAAAGGAGGAAGCCAGCCGGCAAATCAAAGCTGTATCGACCGTCCTCACGGGCTCTGAAGACCAGGCAGCGAGATTCGGCTTTGCAGCGTTGGCCCCCTGTCCGTGCGGGCGCATGCCTGTGTGTATTCGTGGGGCAGGGGGACCTCAGGAAAGATGTGCAGGTTTTCACTCTTTAAAATCGTAGTGGAGACTGTCTGGGCTTTTCTGGGGATGCACGGCTGATAAGAGGGTGCCTCAGTGAGCAGCGGCCATGCACAGTGCTGAGCCGAGCTTGGAATCTTAGTTCATTCATGACGGCCCACAGCTCCGCTGAGCATGGCGGCGACAAGGCCCCATTCTATGCGTCCGGAACAGGCTCAGAAAGGCTGAGTAACTTGGTTGAGATGGCAGACACAGCCCGGCCGGTGTGGCTCAGTGGTTGAGTGTCGACCCTGCACCAAGAGGCTGCAGGTTCGATTCCTGGTCAAGGCACATGCCCTGGTTGTGGGCCAAATCCCCAGTGGGGGGCATGCCCGAGGCGGCCAATCAATGCTCTCTCTCATCAATGTTTCTCTCTCTCTCTCTCTCTCTCTCTCTCTCTCTCTCTAACATCAATAAAAAGAAAACAAAAGTTTAAAAAAAAAAAGAGAGAGAGATGGCAGACCCAGGGAGCTGTGCTGCACACTCTCTGCCAATCTCCGACGTGGGGTGTGCAGCCTCGTCATCAGCCTAAGAAGGGGGGTGTGGTCTCCCCGAGTGTGAGGCGTGCACTACCCCCGGCCTGGGAAGGTTTACGGGGCGCACAGACAGGGCATGTCCTCCCGCAGAGTAAGGAAGTCTACCCCTCCAGGTCCCTCCCCTTCAGGAGAAACCCATGGGGGTCAGCTTGTCTTCACCCCCTTCTGATCCCGGAGTAACGACATCACAACAAAAGGACCCTTGTGTTCACCCGCAGACAACCGTCTCCAGCCAGACATTCACATCAACTCTGTGTCTTCTTTGTCCTTATTTTCCCCGGTCCTAGCCATCTGTGGCACATGAAACTACTGGTCTCCCCCAATGCTGTAATTACACACGTTTCCGCTTTAAATGCGTTTCTTTGACTTAAGAAAGTCAAGTGCCTTAATTTAGGAAATCTAGGAAATAAATCATAGTTGTACAATAATAATTGAGGTTGAGTCAAAGCGATACAAGCCCAGATTCTGCAATAATGAACAAGAAGGCTGCCAAGGCAGGGAGGAAACTCAAGCAGCCCTCAAGGACTTCATGAGGTTTCTGTCTGGACAGCACTGAGGTCCGAGGCCAGTCCATTCTGAGGGCTGCCCCGTGCAGGACACTGAGCAGCATCCCTGGCCTCCACCACCCGATGCCAGGAGCACCCCCCGACACCTGGCCCCAGGTGAGAACTGGTGATCTGGTTGTAGGTGGGACCCTGGGGAGGCCTTGGACATCCTCTCTGGCTGTCACCCTCAGAAGAACACAGTAGTGTTCAAGCTGGGATACAAGCTGGGAAGTCTGGACTGGAGAAGGAAGGACAATGGCCACATCGCCCACCAGCATCTCCGTCTCAGCACTGTGCACGTCACGAGCCCTTGCGGTAGGAGATGGGGACTCAGAGCTATTTAGGGTCCCTCCATCTCGTCTTCATGGGTTTCTATGGCTGAGTTCCCAGGGGGACGGCAACAGAGCAGTGAACACCCTTGCTGTGTGCATGCGGGAGCTGTTCATCCACAGTTCATTTGTGCATGCTGAGCCGCAGGCAGTGTGTGTGTGTGTGCATGTGTGTGCATGTGTGTATGTGTGTGTACATGTGTGCGTGTGTGTGTGGGGGGGGGTGAGTGTGTGAAGATGATGGGGCTGAGGAGAAACTAGGGGAACAAGACAAAGGAAAGACCTTCACAACGCCGGAGGAGAAACAGGAATAAAGACCTAAGATCGAATGGAAGGATGGAGGCGTGCGGATTGTTTTATCAGCTGGGAACTTTTAACAAAGTGCCAAAAATGTTCCTTGAAGCAGAGAAGCAGAGAAGTCTATCCCCACTTTGGCTGCAAGGCAGAGTCGCCTGGGGGAGCGTTCAAGGGACACCCCTGCAGCCCGGAGGGGGCACCAGCATTCTCCAAGCCCCGCCCCCATTCTGCCATCTAGCCAGAAGTCAGGGCCGTTTTTCAGAAGCTCCAACACCTTCCAGGTGAGCCTTGGGTCCTGTCTCCATTTTATTTTGCAATTACCTTTCTTTGCTGTGTGACGCTTCTCTCTCTTTCCCTGTGCTGTTTTGTTTTTTTGTCCTTTTTAACGTTTCTGGCTGACAGGGACCATTTTGGGGGCCGCGCCAAAGCTCCCCAAAGCCGCTTTTGCAGACGCTGAAACAGGAAGCCAGATGTGCCAGGAGCCCAGCTCACCCAGACACAGATGCTCTCCTACCTTCCCTTCGGCTTGCTTGTGCAAATACAGCGACACCCCGCACCCCAGACCCTGAGTGAGACCTTGGCTGTCTGGGCGCTGCTACATCCTGTGTCTAGCTCAGCGTCTGGACACAGTCCGCTTTTAGCAACTATTTATGGAAAAGAATATGTAAATAAAAGGATGCTGGCACTGTGAAGGACCTCGTTGTCCCCACACTGTTCCCCACGAGGTCCTCAAGGCGGCACTCTGTAAGACTGTCATCTGCTTGCATCCAGGGACCTCAGACACGGGGGGCAGCCGGGTGCAGTAGGGGACAGCCATCTGATGCCTCCTGTTACCTTCACTCTTGACAGTCAGGCCCGTCTCCCACATGGGACTCCCAGGGGCGCAGGCCGGGCCTCGAGCAGGACGGCTGCACGCAGCCCAGGACGCATGCCGCAGGGAGAAGTCCCGTCAGAGTCATGGAGCCCAGGGTCCACAGAGAGGAAGCCTCTTTACAGGTCGAGCCCCGGGGGCCCTAGTCCCAGCCCTGGGACGGGGAGGCAGGCGAGACGCCAGGAAAACAGAGCCTGTCGTCCTAGAGTGTTAGTTCCGACAGAGACCTGCCTGGGGAACGCAGCTGTCTGCTAGTAGGTCACAGACAGGTGCTGGAGAAGGCACAGAACGAACGAGGTCGAAGTGAGGCACGGGGAGGAGGGGCTGTGTGCAGGTGTGGGTGCAAAGTCTCCGAATCCGCTCGGCTCTCCCCGGATAACGCACAGGTCCCCCACCTCCTCCCCAGCCGTCCCCATCGCCCCTCCTGACATCCTGTGAGTATCCGTGGTCCCCTGTGCTCCCTGGGTGGATGCCCAAGTCTCCAGCGTGGCTCGTGGGACCCTCTTCCCCACCCTCCCCGGCCCCCCTGCCATCCCATCCCACACTCAGGCACCCAGACCTCCCACACATGTCTCGTCCCCTCCCCCCTTTTTTTAAACTCCAAGCCATTTTTTCCTTCTGACTCTAAAAGGAGTTGGGACATTTTCATGGGCCCCTAAATGTTTTGGGATCCCTAAGCACTGTGCCTAAAGGAGAAGTCGGCCCTGCCCCGGGGGCCTTGCTGAGGTGTCGGGTTAGGGTTCCTCAATCTGGCCACGCTGTAGACGACTGTTTGCGCAGTCGACAGGCGACACCCCGGGCCGCCAGCTCCGTCCATCACAGCCTCCATGAACCAAACACAATCAGCCACGTGGGAGATGCCGGAGAAGGACGCCAGCCAGCCCGTGCTGGACAGTCTGCCGTGGCTAAATGAGCGTGAACGCGGCCATCTGCCTGGAGAGAGAGATCACCCTCCCCGTGAGAGCACAAGGAGTCGCTGGGACTGCAGGAACCGCAGACAGTCTGCAGCCGCTCGAGGCCCTGAAGCTGGGTTAGAGGCCGTATCGCTCAGCAGGAGCGTGAGGGGCGGTTTAGCTCAGCGTCTGCTTTGCCCACGTCGCCCGCTACAAAGACTGCAGCCCAGCCAGCGCCGTGGTGGACACTGGGGTGCGATCCGGTATTTCCTTCCGCTTTTTAGGGCTCCCTTCGAAAGCATCTTGATGGAAGAAGCAATAAAAAATAATTAACAGCGTTTACAAAAAGAGTGTTCTTTCATTTTAAAAAGTGGTCTGCCTGTCATTTATAATTATGGCTAAGAAATAAAAAATAAAATAAAACATGGAGAAAGAAATACATATTTTGATATACCTGTGTATATATCATAGTGACATACATACAATAGCAATATATCTTACATACATATGTATACATGTGTGTCTATATACATACATATTTCTAGATCAATAGATGATACATATCTATTCATATCAACATATACATCAATTGTATGTACATATACAAAATATGCATATACATTTATAAGCTATCCATATTTGATATGCATGATACAACGGTACAAACAAGTTGTACGAGACCGACTTGGAAGGGAGGCGGGCTGCCGTAACCCCGTTGCTGGTGTTAATTGCCATGGTGATTGTCGCTGTGATCACTGCTGTCTGGATGCTGCTTTGCTGGTCACATGGTGATTTTACCACGTTGCTTTATTGTCATTGTTACATATTGGTAAGAACACTGAAGGTCGGTGGCTTCTGTCTTGTTGGAGGTCACCCAGCTGGACTTGAACTTGGGTTTCCTGACTCCAAATACCACGATATTTCTATCAGCTCGGTTGCCCCCCTACACGCACACGCAGTGGCACACACAGTTCTACAAACCCAAACTTGTCCCGGGGAGAGGGCTGCTTTAATTGTTCCGTTTTCCTTTCCCCTTGCGTGGAACTTAACTCATGGTTTAAACAGGGAATAAATCCAACGTGCAGAATTAGTGCGACGTCTTCCGGGTGCTGGACCTGCTTTCTGGCTGATTGATAAATGCCACAGTCGTTGAAGTTAAGTCGTGACGGATGTAGCCCAGGGAAGAAGCGGCACGTCTGGTGAGCCAGCTGACCGGCGAGAGAGCCCCTCGGCGTCCCTGAGCTGCCTGGGGCCCTGAGAGCCGAGGGGAGTCACGAAGGCCAGACTGCGGGGTTAGACTACTGTCTCCCCTGACATTCTGTGCGGCCGCGGTGAAGTGGCTTCACTTTCCTGAGTCTGGGTTTTTCTTCTGTGATGTGGAATAACAACAGTCCCCAGATCACCGATACAAAACAATTCCTGTATCCAGCACAGTGCCCGGAGCGCAGTGAGACTCATGGGAAGTGATGGTGAAGTTATTTAAGGCAAACGCTGCAAGGTTCCTGGTCAATATCCACTCTGCTGCTTCTTCACTGACAGAATCTCAACCTCACTTAGGCAGTAATGGGCCCATTAAACACATTTACTTTCCCAGCTCTCCTTGCAGCTAGAAATGACCCAGTTCTGGACAACGAGAAGTCAGAAGCAATCCTTAGGCAGGGTTTGCCACCTGAATATAAAAGCAATCAAGGGATTTTGGCATTTGCCCTCTTCCCCACCTTCCCTTCTTTGTCCCTGGACTAGGGATGCAATGTCTGGAGACAACGCAGCCATTTTGTCTTGTGAGGATTGAAAGCACACTGTAAGGAGAGGTGAGAAAGAGGGCGGCTGGATCCTTTAGCATGATGGACCCTCTTCTGGCTTCATGTTATAAGGGGCAATGGGGCAGAGACGAAATAAAGCCCTATTCTGTTCAGCTGCCATTAAGTCTGTTAGATTACAACCTAACACAGTCCTCATCAGCCCACCATTATTGCAACAGATTGTTTGACCACCTCTGGTGCTCACTCGGGGCTCCACCTGGATCCTTGGTACGCATTTCAACTGAGCAGCTTGAAGGAAACTCAACCTGGTAAATAGAATTAATTGCCAAGGTTTTTAAAAAAGGAATAAGAAAAAAAAAACAAACTCTGACTTTCCTACCCACCAATACAAGCTAACATTTTGAGTCATTGCCTTTCACCTTCCTCTCCGCATACACGGTTAAACAGAAACGGAACTTGGAACGCTGATGTGCACTGTTTGTCGCGTTGCTACTTCTCATGCATCTAATGCTAAGACCTCTTTTTGTATCGTTAAACTGGCTCCTACAATAAGAATAACAAATCCCGTCATGAGATGACCTGAGCCTTTGCTTGCTTCAGTGTTGCCTACGCAGAACCGGGACTTTGCGGGTCTTTGCGGCACTCGCTCAAGCAGACACACAGCCTGCGGACACAGGAACGGATCTTTCCTGCTCGAAGGCGCAGGAGGAAACGACGTCGGAGCCGCCGGCGGCCACTGTTCTCAGGGCAACTCCCTTGGATGGCCCGCAGGACACGTGGGGCCATCTCGCCTCCAATTATACCCTCTCCCAGCCGCGCTGTGAAAAATGCATGCCGCGTGCTCAGCGAGCGCACACTTCTGCACGATGACGAGAGGCGTGAGGCTTGAATTCTGCAGTTCTGCCCCGCAGCCCCCAAACGCAGCCTCTGAGCTGGCGCTGCGCCCCCTTCCTTTCTGCCTCCATCTCCCCGTCGGTCCTGGTCCAGAGAGTGCGGGAAGTCCCGTCTTGGGAGGCGCAGTGAGTCAGAAATGACTTGTGAACGTGAATCCAACACCAATAACGTGCTGATAGCAATACCAATACTCTGTCGCTCACTTAATGAAAATCACACGAGGAATGACTCAGAGAACCCCTAAGTCAAGGCCACTGAGGCCAGGCTGGCCGGGGCGGTCCTATCCCTCCCCTGCCCCGCCCCCACCACACCCCAGCCCCCAGCTACAGCTAACAACCCACATGTCCTGAGGTGGATGCAGTGTTGCCAGATTTTTAAAGAGAGATTAGAGACATGGAGTTTTATCTAAACTCTTCCCATTTTTACATACTGGTCGCTTCTTAAAAACGCTATGAGGGCCCATCTAGCACACGGCTCGGGCTGGGGCTGGCCGGCCGCAGCCTCGAGGTTGCCTCCCTGCCTCGTCAGGAAACGAACAAGTGGCGGAGGAGCCGCTGCCCGAGGGGTATGGCGTCCGGTAATAGCCTTGTTGCCTAACCTGGTTTTGCCAGACACCTGTGCTTTAGGCACAAATGAGACAAATTAAGGGCATTCTCCCCGGAACCAGTGCATTTTTCCCCCATTGAGGCGCCGAGCGGGGAGGCCCTGCAGACCCGGGAGGTGCGGAGAACCCCGACCGCATCTGTCCTAACCGGCTTCGCTGCCCTGGCGAGGGGCTGCGAGGGCTCCTCCTGCGCCAGCCCCGCGTGGCAGCCGCAGCCTGGGGGGCTTTGGAGCTCCGTGTTTTGTCCCCCGACCGGCCATCCAAGCCCCCACACCCAGCCCTCGACGTCCAGCAGAAACACAAGAAACACCCAGGAGCCGGCTGGTGCCCCTCTACTGGGTGAAGCACGGTGACACATTCCCGGTTCCCCGGTAGACACGAACCCTGACTGATCCCCGGGAGGGGGGTGCTCGGTTTGGATCCCAGGCCTTTACCGAGTTGTCGGGTGTGTGTTTAATTACTCAGGCTTTAGCCCAGACAGGGTGACCAACTCCTCCCAGTCTGCCAGGACCAAGAGTCTCCATCCCCAGAAGCCTCTCTGTCCTGGGCAAAGCAGGTCATTTGGTCCCTCTAAGCCTGACAAACCAGGGACTGCTGTAGACGCCACACGGGCAGTCCTGGCAGACTGTACAGGGCGTGAGTTCACACTTGGGATGCGGGCGTGTTAGCCAATGAGCGGAATGGAAGAGTCCCTGACGCGTCTGCTTGGGCAGGTGGGAGAGAGGTCCGGACCACAGTGCGACAGCTGGAGGCGCAGCTGGCCGCCTCGGCCTCCCCCTGTCCACCTGCAGCCCCCGGACCTCAGCATCCGCAGCACCGGGCAGCGGGTTAGAAATACAGACCCCAGACCTGCTGGGCTGGCACCTGCTTTTGGAGAAGACTCGGGGCTTCTGGAACTCTGGGCTGGGACAGGCACTGTCTCTGTGTTGTGAGTTCACAGCTCAGCTGGATGAACAGGACAGGGAAGGGGCCCCAGGGACTCTCGGGGAGACCGAGCAGGACCAAGCAGTCTGGCTTCACTGTCCCTGTTCCCGAGGGCGAGAGCGGCCGTGCTGAGTCCTCGCCCACTGACCCGGCAGACAAGGCGGGGTCCCTCCACCTGCCGGACGCGTCGCCAGCGTTCCGTGTTCCGTGCCTGACTGGTTGTGACTCTCTGAGGTTGAGGAACGTTGTGCATTTCTTCCCTCTTTCGCTAGCTGTTCCAGATCCTTTCAAATAAAATGCACTGAATTCTGCATCCGTTAGAAATGCTTTAGGCTGCAAGTAACACAAATCCTGACCAACAGGGGCTTCAACAAACAGGGGTTTATTCTTCGTGCATGACAAGGAGAGACAGGGGTGCTGCCTGGTGGGGACCCTGCCCTGGTCTCCGTCAGGGACTGAGGCTGTCCCTGCCTCCCCCAGTGGCATTCCAGGCACCCAAGCCTCTGTCCTCAGGGTGATGACCTCATGGTCTCCAGAGGGCTGCTGGAGCTGAGGCATCAGGGTGACATTTTCAAGGCAAGAGGAGGGCAGAAGGAAGCCAGCGATGCTGGACTGTCTAGCAGGCAAGCAGACTTTCTTAGAAGCCCCTCATTCGGCTTCGGCTTGTTTCATCTGTGGAGCTGGGGGCCACTCTGGCTGCAGCCGGGGCCGGGAAGTCAGGTGCTTGGCAAAGAGGTGGCCGCGATGGGCTTGGGTCCAATCCTGGTTCCCTGGCGCCCAGGTGAGAGGGAGTCCCCTTGCGGCCCCCCGGGTCGTTGCTCCTGGCCCTTAGCAGCTGAGTCCTGGCCCCCACCCCCACTTAAAGGCAGGGAATTCGTCCTAATGATCTCGTTATGTCCCTGGGGCTGACAGGCCCAGCACGGAGTGCTCAGTAAATATTTACTAAGTGAAGAAACGAGGGTACCCGTGATGGCCACGAACCTTGTTGGATGATCTCTTCTCTCTCTCCCAGGGCCAGTCTCCCCGAGTATCTGAGAGGTGGGATCACTGGCTTCATTCGATGACATCTACCGCCTTCCAGCTCGCTCCCCAATGACACCTCTCACACGGGAAAGGCTCGGGGGAACCAGGGACGTCCCAGAAACCACCCCAGGCCCGGCGTTGGCGAGCGACTGCAGCTGGCTAGCCGGGCAAGCCCACCCCCTCGCATGAGGCTGACCACGTAGAAGGAGGACCCGGGTAGAATTTTCAGGTCGGGCTAAGCTGCTGTTCCCCAGGGCGTAGCAAGTGGAACCAAACCGTGAGCCTCGGGGCATCGCTGCCAATCACGGCCTGTGAAACACGTGGCAGAGGGAAGCCCCGGCGGAGGATTCTGCCCGATGGGCACCATCTGTGCTGCTGAGTCGCTCGGTGTCCCGGAGCTGACATCTCACGGAGAATCAGGTGTGGGCCGCGCCAAGAGCAGAGACTCCAGCGGCGTCGCTGGAGAACTGGACGGGCTTGTTCGGGCTCTGTCTCTCGTGCTATGAGCCAAATCAAGGCACATAAAAGCTGGGGAGAGCGCCGTCTCCCCAGGAACTCGTTTCGACGGGAAATCAAGACCGTGCTGGCGCAGGCGCTGGGCTGCAGCAGGATCTGGATGACGTCCAGGTGCAGGACGGCGCGGCCCGTGGCGGGTGAGGCGCGCAGCCGGTGCGCAGCTGTCCGGGAGCCCGCGGTCCTGCGGGGCGCCGAGCGGCTCCGCGCACGGGCTTCAGTGATGTGACTTTGGGCAGGTCTGTCTCCTGCTCAGCTTCCTGTTTCCATACCTGCAAAGTGATTGTGAAGAGTAACGGTGAGGAGATGCTCAAGGACCAGCACAGTGCCTGCGCAGAGAGGCTCCCCAGGAACCAGGTCGTCGATAAGGCCAAGCTCCGACTCCGGTGCCCTGGGGGGACTCCTCCCATCCCCCAGGCCAGGTGGCAGGGTCACCAGATTGAGTGACTAATGGTAGCGAACTCCCAGTGATACAACGAATGTGTTTTCTAGTATAAGTGTGGCCCAAATATTGCCCGAGGCCTATTTATACTAAAATGTGGGTATTCTTTATTTGAAATCCACGGCATCCTGTATCTTATCTGGGTACCCCATGTTAGGCGGGGAACACAGAGGCCCCCTGGGGGGCAGGCGGGAGAGGTGAGCATTCGGAGCCGTCTGAGCAGAATGTGGTCAAAGGCGCCAACGGCACCTGTGTTCTGAACACGTAATGAAAACGTCTGACTTATGAAATCTAACTCCCGAGGCCTAGAATAAAAGCTCCTCCTTCAGTCAACAAGGAAACCAATGATGTGACCGAAGGTCGGGAAGTGGGTGGCCCCCGGCCAGTGTGCAGGCAGGTGAAGCCCGATGCGGGGCTGGTCCTTGGCCCCGGTCTGGCTGACACGTTGGTCAGTTATTTTCACCCCTCGGAACGCTCCCGCCTAGCAGGTCATAGACTACCCCCCACTTTTTCGGGGTGCAAGTATCAAAGGACATCAGGAGATGATGAGTTTCCTAACCTCTTTGTGCCTCCGTTTCTTCCTCTGTAGAACGGGGGTGACCATTCCAGCATCTTTATAGGGCCATCGGGCGGCGCAGGAACCTAGGGAAGGTCAAGTGCCTGGACCTGATCGTGATGGGACGAAAGCTATTTGTGAAATCCGACGAAACCGGTTCGGCCCAGATCCACCCCTTACCAACCTCGGGTGTGTCTCCGAGCCAGTCTGAGCCTCAGTCCCCGCGTCCGTAAAATGGGAACATTGTCGAATGGGCCTCTCAGCGTTGTTGGGGATGAAATGGACTCACACGTAGGATGTAGGACAGTGTCGGGCAAGTGGACGCTCAACAAAAACGGGCTGTTTTCATTTGAAGTTGGGGCCTTGGAGGAACGGCCAGCAGCCTCTTTGAGGACCCCTCTCTGAACCTCAGCTCTTCTCTAGCCACCCTCCCCCCACTGTGGACGTCACGGGCCCACATCTGTGGCCAGTGGAGACTTTGCTCTCACGCTTCCGAGGGGCCCTCCCCAGGGCCCAAGCCCTTCTCTCCTGTTTGTGCCCCAAGGACAGGCAGACCTAGCAGCCAAGTGCTCTTCCCATCTGAGACCAGGCCTTGGAGAGAAAGGTTGTCTCTCCAATAAATCCAAGCGCGTCTTCACCGATGACCCTGCACCACACTGCCCGCCTGAGCGCCCGCCGTGGAGGTCGGACAGCGGTTAATGAGCCTGCCACCATCAATTAACCCGCCCGCTCAGGTTCCTGCACTCTGTCCAGGGCCGGCAGGCAGCAGCGCGCCCCTCTGCCGCTGGAACGTTCTTCCTCCTCTCCGCTCTGCTCTCGGCCGTGTCCCCCATTTGCCAAAACGTAGGTTCCCCGAGGGGCACGAACGTGTCGACTGCATCTTCTGAGCTTCAGGGGTTGTGAGTGTCGTAGATCTCCTCCCAGTTTCCTGGACAGCACGCCCAGGGGTGCCCGCCAGCTGGGATCTGAGACTCATGCGCTCTGGGCTGGGAGATGCCCGGGAGGTAAGGAAATCAGGTGCATTGGACCCTGGGATATGGATGCCCACAGCAGGGAGGGACGGTGCTCCTGAGAGCCCTCTTCTGGGCCCGAAGCTGGCTATGGGCTCTCCTTACCTCTCCACTGACCTTCACACCCCGTCAAGGTAAATATCAGCACCCACCTTTGCTGAGGAATAAATCATAGCCCCAAGAGTGACATGGTCCACCCAAGTTTTCACAGCAAGTGAATGGTGGAAGGAGACTTGAACTCCTCTCCGTGGTGGGCTTCGGTCCTTCCTCTGCACGGGCCCTGGCCACACGGGGCGCATACCAATGCCTGAGGTCCACTGCAGAGCCAGACTCTGGGACCTTGTGCGTGTGGCTCCCCCAATACCTGCGTGGCAGCCAGTTCTGCAAAGTCCTCTTGCTATTCAAGCTGATGGTTCAGTGACCTAACGGGAAACTCATTCACCAACTTGCCTGTGTGCATCAGACAGCTCTAATTTTGCTGTTCGGAGTCCCATAGTAATCTCCTTACTCAAACCATTTGTATGGTCTCTAGAACTGCTCGTTTCCAATGCGTTCAAGTGGAGTAAAAACCTGAAGGACATTTGCAGAGATTCCGAATGTAGGATCTTTTATTGTCCATGGATGTTTTAATCTTTACTGTAGCCTCTCCAACACCTGATTCTTCAGCAAAGTTTTTAGCAAGTCATATTTATCAAGTCCTTCAGAAGCATTTGATGTATTTTTTTACAGAAACAGCTATTCTCTTTCTTTTCACACTCCTACTTCTTGGTTTTTCTATCATAATTAAATTGGATTATGAAATTAAAATGACAAGTAAGCCTGGCCGGGTTGGACTCAGTGGTCGATTCCCGGTCAGGGCACATGCCCAGGTTGTGGGCCCCATCCCCAGTGGGGGGCATGCAGGAGGTGGCCCATCGATGTTCTCTCTCATCGATGTTTCTATCTCCCTCTCCCTTTCTCTCTCTCTCAAGTCAATGAAGAAAAATAATTTAAAAAAACAAACAAACAAGTGAAACGGGTATATACGTTCGGGAACAAATCCACCTGACTCTTAGTAACCAGACAGCTTATTGGAAAGGGGCAGAAGTAGGGAGACTCGCTGGGTGTGGCTGGCCGTGCTCGGACACCAGAGTGCTGCGTCCATCCATACAGTGCTCTGGTGGCACTGGGGAGTCCAGTGTCCTGCTGATGTAGAGACAGGTCCACACAGCCTCTGCTCTGGGATCCTGACTGTGGTAACAGGAACAGGGACCGTGGCAGTACTTTCTGCACCTGTAGTCTGAGTGCCAGGCGTTAATGTCTCCCCTCACAACAACACTTCGAAGGTACTGTATTTGCAGCCTAAGAATGAGCTATTGCATAAGAAGTCACTCAATCTCACCAGGAAGCCTTTCTGAACCATAGTAACTCCCACCCCCAGTCGCCTTAGAGAGGTGCCAAGCAACCAGGAGGGCTGGGTTGGAGGTGCCTCTCCTGCCCGTCTTGTGACGTTCCCGCCTGTCTGCTGGCAGGAGGGGCAGGAGACGGAAGGGCACGTTGCCAAGGAGTAACCCCTTCAGTGGCCTGCAGTAGACTTGATGGTGTCACCCAAGGGGGCCACCGATAGACAGAAAATGTTGCTTGTTTGTGCTTTTGGCTCCGCGTCTAAGAAATTATTTCCTAGTCCAAGGTCATGAACGTTTACACCTATGTTCTCTCTTAAGGGTTTTGTAGGTTTAGCTCTTTTATTTAGATGTAGGGTGTATTTTTGCACAAAGCATAAGGTAGAGGTCCAACTTCACACTGTTGCACGTAGAAAATGAATCTTATGTACTGGAAAATGTAGAACTTTTATCTCCATTTTAAAGATGAGGAAACAGACTTCTGGGACCAAGGTCACACAGCTTCTAACTGAAAGAGCTGAGATTTCACCCCAAACCCCGCTGTTGTTTTCCATGGAACTGTTTCTGTGAAGTTGGGTTGGGTTAAACTGGGCTGGATTGGGCTCGGTGGAGTTGGATTGAGCTGCGATGCACTGAGTTGGTTGAGTTAGGTTGGGTTGAGTTGGGTGGAGTTGGGTTAGGTCAGGTCAGGCTGAATTGGCAGGGGGTGCATTAAGTAGCTCTGAGTCACACTGAACCCATTGCTGGGACCCTTGGTCCCATAAGAAAGGGGTATAAAGTGTCCTCTGTAGACTATCAGCTCCCTGAGGGCAGAAACAGTCATAAATACAAAAGAAACAGACCAGAATCATGTATGATTCATTGTTAAGTTGTGGTCGAGTGAACAAGGTGGTCACACTTCTCTCTGGGTAAGCCCGCAGATTGTGGAGCACCCCTACGGGGTGGTTGGTGGGACGAGAGACCATCTGTCCCATTGTTCATAAGCGCTGGACCTAACTGTCTTCCTAGCTGTGGATCACAGAAGTCCCAGTACCCACCCCTCAGTGCAAATCACATACCACGTATGCTCAACAAATGTTCATAGAGAGAATGACCTTTTATCGAGTACCTCCTAGGTGCAAGATGCTATTCATAGACCCTCTGTATCTCGGAACCTCACATCAGCTTCCTTCCGAAGGGGCAACCATTACTGTTTTATGCACAAAGACTCCAAGGTGGTGTGACTTGTCCAAGTTCACGCAGACCTCGGGGCTGGTGCTGTGACTGTGATTACTTAGGGCAGAAGCACCAATGAGCCTGGAAAAACAGCAAAGAGCAGCTGCTGATGTTCTTGACCCCCTCCCTCCCAAGCGTCATGTTCTGTATAAAAATACCCTGCACCAAGAGGTCACCGGTTCGATTCCTGGTCAGGGCACATGCCCAGGTTGTGGGCCCGATTCCCAGTGGGGGGCATGCAGGAGGCGGCCAATCAATGTTCCCTCTCATCGATGTTTCTATCTCTCTCTCCCTCTCCCTTCCTCTCTCTCTAAGAAAATCAATAAAGGAAATAAAAAATATAGCCTTCACAGTCATGGCCAAACCCCCTGGCTGGGAATAGGGCTCCCTAGGGAGGGAAACCTCCCCTCACCCAGCATGTGGCACTGGAACGCAGCCTGTGCAGACAGGTGCGTGGTGTACGCATAGCTGGCCGTTCGCGGTGCGGTCTGAGTGGTGTCTCTGGGTGTCCACTGTACACACCCTTCAACGTCTTCATTGTTTGGAATTTTATTTTATTTTATTTATTTATTTATTCTCCATCCTCACCTGAGGACATTTTTGCATTTATCTTCAGATAGAGTGGGAGGGAGAGAGGGAGGAAGAGAGCAAGACAAACATCGACATGAGAGAGACACAGCAAGTGGCTGCCACCCACACGACCAACCAGGGCCGGGGACAAACTGCAACCGAGGTACATGCCCTTAGCGGGAACCGAACCCGGATCTCTCTGGACCGCAGGCCGACGCTGTAACTGCTGAGCCAAACCGGCCAGGGCTGTTGTGAGTTTTTTTTATAGCAACGTGTTGGGGGATCGGGAACGAGCCTCCTCGGGCCGCCAGGAGGGAGTGGGTTAAAGCATCATCTCCCTGTATTTCTTTTCGTTCCTTTGAGGCTCTTGCTCATAAGCTCACAGTTGATAAATGTTTGAACAATTATTACTGTCAGGTGCACAAACAAAGGCCCCACACAGCATGTACTGTTCCACAGATGGAAAAGTCTGTCAGATTAGATTATTTTTTGAACCTGGGGCGAGGAGGCTGAGGGGGGCGGGCGTGTTGATAAAAGATGTCTCAGACCAGGCTTGAACAACCACATGGAGATCTGGCCCTCCCCTGGAGGCGCCTTTGTCTGCCAGGACCTGGGTTTAACCCCTTCCAACCCAGGCTTCTTCGCTGCGGGCACAATCCCCCTATTTGCGTAACCCAACTCGGGGGCCTTGACGTGCAACGATGGAGCGCTCAGGGTTCGAGGGCTCAGCCTCTGGCCAGACTGCCTGCATTGGAGCCACACCGGCTCAGTGACTGGCCTGTCTGTGTTTCAGTTTCCTCGTCTAGAAAACGGGAACCACCACTGCCTGGTTGGTGAGGATTAACAGAGCCGGTGCGCACGAGGGCCCGAGGGCGGGTGAGACCAGCCGGTGGTCAGTAACGAATCACTGTTCCCCACGAGTAGTGACTGCGGGTGCCTTGTCTGAGCCTCAGTCTCCCTGTCTACAGAGCGCCAGTGGAGGTGCTGCACTGCGTCACCGCGATGACAACAGGGCCCCCTCCCGGGCTGCCGTGAGTGTGCAAGACGGGCCCGAGCAGGGGAACCTGCCGAATGGAACGTCCTGGCTCGGGGAGAGATGACTGCTTAAAATGCCTCGTTTAGGATGCACGATGGACCCTTGTCCTTGCCTCTGTGACGGGAAAGCCACACATCTGAGGCCGAGGATGTGAGCAACACTGTGAAATGCACGAAGAGAAAATGCAGAAGGAAAACAGCCTGCTGCTCACGTGCCCAGGCCCCGTTAGGCTGGCTCCCAGACGGCCGTGACCTCAATACGGTGTGCGCCGCCGGCTGGCCCGACCCCCCTTCTCATGACCGTGTGCCTCACTGGGATGACCTACATTTCCACAGTGGCGGCCAGAGCAGACATTCCAGGGTAATTAACAAACACACGACAGAGAGAGAGAGAGACACACACACACACACACGCACACACAGCCGGCTCAGGCCTGGCAGTGGCTGGCACGCTTGCTCGCTGTCTAGACAGGGCTGGGAGCTGAATGGCCCCCTGCTGTGGGAGGCAGCGGCTGGGGCAGCAGCCAGGGCAGCGGACGGCTCCTCCCCGCGGGGAACAGGGCATCCAGCCACGTCCCCTCCACGGAAAGCGTCCTGAGGAATCATCAGGAAAGACAGCCAAGGTCCAGCTGCAAGAAAGCTCAAAGCGCCGTTGTTTATAATCATGAAAGACGGCACGACCCTTCCCGAAGGAGCCGGTGGAGCACACACAGGACAGTCCAAGCAGGACCTGGAAGCAGCCACTGACAATCGTATTGGACGAGACAATCGGACGGTATGGGGTGACCATCAGCAAATATTACGTTTCAAAAATGGATTCAGAACAGCAGGGCACTGGGGATGGCGGCTGTTTCCTCCGTCATGCGGAGGAGAATCAATCCCGGGCACTGGGGCCCCGAGCATCTCGGTGCTGACCCCGAGCATGATGGGGGCCACCTGGGCACTGTGTGCGCTTCCATGCACGTTTGATGTGCCAATAAAATAAGAGCTTGTACCTGAAATCCCAGTGCAGGAGGCTGGCCGTTCCGCACCGCTGATCACGCGAGGACCGTCTTCGTGGCTTTGCCTGGGGGCGCTGTCATTGACTCAGAACCATGCTTTAAATGGACACCCTCGGCATGAAAGCAAATTTATTTTAAAATGAAACCCTGTATCACAACTGCGGGTAAAGACCCAAGAGTGGACGGTGGCTGTAAAGATACACACATCATCATTAAACTTTTCAAAATTGTTTCTGTGCCACGAGAAACGGTCTCGCCGACCAGTGACGTCGGTGCCGGCAGTGGACGACACTGTCTTCCATCAGCTGTCACAGGGCCACACCGAGCAGGCGAGACCATCCGAGCCAGGAGCCCTGGATTCTAATTCAGCCTCGGCTTCACCTGGACTTTGCCTGATGTCCATCTTCCCACCCTCCTGGTGGAATCCTGGGAGGAAGGCAGGTCTGTCTCCATGGAGACAGGGGTAGCCTCCCCCGGTCCTGAGCTCCCAGGCACCTGGCTTCCCTGCCCTCCCCCGCCCTCCCCCGCCCTCCGCACCCTCCATTCAGGACAATGCTAAGTAGAACAGCAGACCAACCAAGGACATGAGCTTTGTAGAAAACGGTTTTTAATTTCATGGTACCAGTTTCACAGTCAATTGATTCCATTTCATTTTTAAGGGTCCCGTCACCCTCTCTTTTTCTTTTTCCAAGAGTTCTGGTGATTTTTCTGGGACCGGTTGGGGTTCTGTGTGTGTTTTTTGATCATGTACAAACTTGTGGCTTGTCTGTTCCCTTCTTCCCTTCTTTCTCATCCTCCTGATCATGTTGGCCAAGGTTGGACAGGCATGAGGCCTGGCAGGAGGGAGCAGCCAGAGTGGCCCTTCTGGACCCTGGGCAGGTGCCGGGGCTCCAGGGGGAGGGAACCTCTGCCCTTACAGTGGACTCTTTCTCTGGGAACCCCCAGGTTGGACATGTGACCCAAGCTGGCCAATCAGAGTGGACCATGCCCTGGAACATCATGATAGGTCAAGGAGCAGTCACATGACCCGAGCAGGGCCAATCAGAGTCCGTTGGGGGAATGAAAGTTCTATGGTAGATGATGCTGTCCTGGGTGTGTGAGCTGCGAGGATGATGGAAGCCCAGGGCCATCCTGCTGTCGCTTGGAACCCAAACTGTCCAACAATGAAGCCAACTAGAAATAAGCAAAGCCAGGAGATAGCCAGAGGAGGATTCAGCCCTGCTGTTGTCAAATGAGCCCCTAGAAACCCCTGTGCCTGAAGGCCACCAACTTTGAAGTCACGGGTCAGCGAATTTCCCATTATTGTATTATTTTAGTTTTTGTTCATCTAGTTTCTGTTTTCTTCCTTGTTCAAGTCAGAGCCCAGGGCCATCCCTGTGGCTATCCTGTCCACCTGTGTTCCCTTCCCCTCATGCCCTGCCTTACCCAGGTACCGCTGGATGCTCAAGGTCACAGGGACGGAGGAACCCTGACGGAATGGTTGGTCCTTTAAGACTCAGCTCAGGCACCGCCTCCTCCAGGACGACCTCCCTGGGGCCCTAGCGTTCCCACCACCTCCCGTGAAGATAGCACCGTGGACTGGACTCTAGCTGTCCCTGATGAGAATCCAGCTGTCTCTTACCTGCTGGGTGACCTTGAGCAGATGAGTAACCTCTCTGTTCTTTGGCTGCATGAGTACCTACAGCACAGGTGTGTTGTGAGCACTGAACAGGTGAGTCCATGTTGCTGACTTAGACTAGAACCTGGCAGGTGATCAGTACTTAGTATCAGCCATCATTTTATGGTCTGTATTGACCTTTATACCTTTTACCTGTTTGCCTCAAACCCCAGCCCTTTCTCATCCCTGTTATTTAAATACCTCTGCTCCCCGGGGCCGCCCATGGTGCCTGGCATGGAGTGGGCATAGAAAAATGTTAGCAGACCAGTGTGTGCCACCCAGACGAACAGGCAAACCCACGACTTCTGCCCTACCTCTGCCTGTTGAGACGCCTGGTTTGGCCAGCTTGCTTCCGGTTCTTGCCTTAGAAGTAGGGTTCGTGCGTGACGGGAGGGCAGGGAGGTAGAGGCAGGAAGTGGGGGGGGCGAGCACAGAGTGGGTTGGAGGGAACATGGGAGCCTCTCACACTTGGCCGAGCATTGGGGTCACCTGGGAGTTCTAGCAAACACCCTTCCTGGCCGCCAGACCCTGACCTCACATCCTGGATGGGGCCCGGCGCCAGGCTGAGACCCCCGGGAGAGAGGGTGTTAAAACGCCTCCGTGTGCATGAATAATGGAAACTCCTCGAGCGTTTTTCAGAGATTTCAGCCAGGATTGAAATTGCTTTCAATTATTTCTGACCCTCAGCTGATTGTTTATTTGAATGTGACCTGGTTCTGAGACAGGGTGCCAAGGTGACCTGGCTTCGCTGGGTACAAGTGAAGGAATGAAGAGGAGGGTGGCTCCCGACACTCCCAGCCAGCGTCACAGATACACACGGCCGAGGGAGAGGACGTGGCAGGCTGCTTCCGTCCAGGGACTCGGGGAAGCAAGCTCCCCGGCGGCGGGCGGAGCCGGGTTTATCGCTGTTTCCTCTCCCCTGGAGGCTGTAAGTCCTGGAGGCCAGGGGCTCAGTGGCTGCCAAGCCCCACGTGGAGAAATGAGGTGTGATGGCCTGAGTCTTGACCAGCCCCTGGTAGCCAGCTAGACAGACACTCAGACAGACGATTCTGAAAGAACCTCCTCGCAGGAGACCCTCGGAGACACCGTCTGAAACCGAACCAGTCACCGGAGCTGCCGAAGGCTCTCCCCGTTCCTTCTCCCTCCACCTCTGTCCTCCTTCGGGACAGACACAGCATCATGGTGGCCCGCGGTCACCTCTGGGAGAAGCGCCAGGACTGGACGCTCTGCAGCCTCTCCTCTGCCCCAGCTTCCTGAGTCCCCAGCGTCCTCCACCCCAGGGCTCTCGCACGCCCCGAGCACCCCTGGGGGGCCCGTCACAGGGCGCTCACAGGTGAGGCCCAGGTGAGCCTCAGGGTCCCAACTCTCACAAGCCCAGGGCCCGCGGCTGCTGCGGGTCTCAGGACCGCACTCGGGACCGCTGCCGAAAGCTCAGGCAGCGGTGGCCTGGGCCTCCCGGTGCTGGACACGCAGACGGAGGGCGCCTGAGCCCTCCCCACGGGTCGGCCTGACACCCCAGGGGAGTGACTGAAATCGAATGGAGACAAGAATCGGGGAGTGTGGCGGACCGTGTGACGGGAAGGTCTGTGCTGCTCAGAGCTCCGGCGTCCAGGGTCCACAGCGGCCCAGCACTGCGGGGAGGAGAGGTTCTCAAAGCAGCCGCCCCGGCCCGCGACGGGACATCTCCGGCGGAAGGGGAGCCTCGCACCCATCTCGTGGAGGTCGGGCTCCCCTTCGGGGCGCGATGGGCGGGTCGACGGGGTCATGCAAGCCAAGCTCCGCGTTGGAGTGGTGAAGGCTGATGGCCAAGCCTGGTCACCTGGCGCCTCTGGAGCATGGGGACAACGCTGGACCCCCGAGCACAGATGGGGTGCGAGGGCAGGCTGGTTCCTGACCGGACTTTTAACCAGAAGAAAAGGGAAATCTGTAAATATAATGTATGTGGGGTTGCAGAGAGAACCTTCTAACCGTTTACACACTGTCTACGCAAAGTATAAATAGATGGATTGGAATCCACATGGCGGGTGCTGAGGGAGGAAAGGGAAGGAGCAGCTTTGTATTAATTACTAATTAATAAGAAAGGAAGTGTGGGGGGTGCCGTCTGCAAAGACGGGGCCTGGGACGCAGGGCAGGCTGGGGCTATGTGGGAGGCTCTGAGGGGGGCAGCCTGTCTGTCTCGGGAGGAAACAGCCATTGCGGGCCCAGGACGCCCCTCCGAGCAGAAGACTTTCCGGAGCCCCGTCCCGCCCACGCCTTCCAGGTCTGCGCAGTGAGCCTGCAGCCCCGCAGCCCGTAATGACCCGAGGGCGGACAGAGCCTCCCCTGACCGGCGGAATCACCAAGGCCTGTGGCAAAGGGGATTTTGGCCACGTGCCTCGGCTGCCGTTCTTCTTGGTGTGGGGTCGGACCCGTCCACTCCCAGGCTGGGGTGTGCTCTGCTGGGAAACCCTGGGCCTTCCCGCTCCGACTCCGCTGCAGACGCCTGTCCTCCAAACCCTCCTACTTGGAGGGAAGAACTCCACTTCTTGAAACAATAATAAGGGTTACCATGGAAATAGGAGTAATTTCCATCCCCACGCCATGCGGATGAACTGTGGGGCATCGGCAGCCCCTGCCTGCCACTGGCTTGGGTCCCGGGACTGGGACAGTTCGGGGTGGTCTGAGCAGCTCACGTTCCGCTGCATCGGGTTGGAGTGGGTCAGAGCTCGGACGTCTTGACCACGAGCAGCTGGACAGGGCGGGCTGAGCGGACGTCCGGAGCGCACCTCCTCTTCCTCCTTTGGGGACTGGGAGGCTCTGTTCGGAGGTGAGCCGCGCTGCGGGAGTTCTAAGGAAGCCCGGCGTGATTTCATTGCGACGTTGATTACTGTCCCGAACGTATCAGCGGCAGTGCCTAGCCTTGAAATGGCATCTGTTAATCAAGTTGGAAATAGTACTTTCTGGGAAAATGAAGCTGGGCTGAAGAAGGAAGAGAAACTGTCTCAGGCCTTCTTTGGGGGACAAATTCCTGTCTTTTCACAGAAACAGGACTGTCAGAGAGGCTGAGTCAGTAACCAGCGAGTGACAGACAGAACGTCGTAGGCACTTGGTAGATACTGGGCGCTGAGGGCACCGAGCTCTGTGCAAGTCTGAGAGGGGTGTGGAAGGTGCTGGAAGGAAGAGAGAAAAGAGGAGGGAAGGAGGGAGAAAGAAAGGTGGAAGGAAGGTGGGAGGGGTGAGGGAGGGGGGAGGGGTGGGGAAGGAAGGAAGGAAGAAGGAAGGAAGGAAGGAAGGAAGGAAGGAAGGAAGGAAGGAAGAAGGAGAAAGGAAGGAAGAGAGGGAGGGAGGAGAGAGGGAGGGAGGAGGAGAGGGAGGGAGGAAGAAGGAGGGAGGGGAAGGAAGGAAGGAGAAAGGAAGGAGAAGGAAGGAAGAGAGGGAGGAGGGAGAAAGGAAGGAGGGAGGAAGGAAGGGAGGGGAGGAAGGAAGGGAGGAGGAGGGAGGAGAAAGGAAGGGAGAGAGGGAAGGGGGAGAAGGAAGGAGGAAGGAAGGAGGAAGGAAGGAAGGAAGGAAGGAAGGAAGGAAGGGAGGGAGAAGAAAAGAAGGGGGAAGGAAGGAAGGAAGGAAGGAAGGAAGGAAGGAAGGAAGGAAGGAAGAAGAAGGAGAAAGGAAGGAAGAGAGGGAGGGGGAGAGAGGGAGGGAGGAGAGAGGGAGGGAGGAAGAAGGAGGAGGGGGGAAGGAAGGAAGGAGAAAGGAAGGAGAAAGGAAGGAAGAGAGGGAGGGAGGGAGGAAGGAAGGGAAAGGAAGGGAAGGAAGGAAGAAGGAAGGAAGGAAGGAAGGAGGAAGGAAGGAAGGAGGAAGGAAGGAAGGAAGGAAGGAAGGAAGGGAGGGAGGAGGAAGGAAGGAAGGAAGGAAGGAAGAAGGAGAAAGGAAGGAAGAGAGGAAGGAAGGAAGGAAGGAAGGAAGGAAGGAAGGAAGGAAGGAAGGAAGGAAGGAAGGGAGGGAGGAAGGAGGAAGGAAGGACCTTCGGGCAGGGCCTGAGGAAAGCAAGTGGTCTCTCATATCTCGCGTGAGCCCGGCACACAGTAGGTGCTCAGCAGTGTCTGGACCGAGTGCCTTCAGAGAAGGGTCCCCTCCGGGACGCCTGTCCTGAAGGAAGAGTGAGAATCACCCCGTGAAGGCGCAGGTGGTGGGGAATGGGGGCAGGGAAGAAGGTTCTGGGCTGAGGGAGCAGTTGGTGGTTCCCGTCTGACGACAAGGCAGACAGGGGCCTTGGGTCGGGAACACCTGCCCTATGACAGTGCCCGTGAGACATGCGGGTCACGGGAGGCGGGCAGCTGCTAGCCCAGGGTCCAGCCCAGCACAGAGCCCGGGACAGGGGAGGCTTCCGTCTGCTGGGAGGCAGGGAAGGAGGGAAGGAAAGGGAGGGAACGGGGAGCGGAGGGGCCTCTCAGAAAGTGCCTGGTCCTGGTGCATCACTGATTCAACCTTTCCAGAGACGCCACGCGGATTGGTGGCTTCGCCCTCAGCACAGAGGCACCATGGCCCTAAAGGAAAAGGGGCTCAGGCCACGGGCCACCCCCCACCCCCAGCCCCACCCCCACGGAAAATCTCAGCCGAGCAGACTCATCACCGGACCCACCAGCTGGACAGGCTGGGTGAGGTGCCAGGAGGCTCTGGGTGGTCCCGCAGCATCGGAGGGTGGCGGGGGGGCACCGGGTGAGGTGCGCAGTGCTGTGCGGTCCCGGCTAGGGCTGCCCCAGCTCCCCCAGTGGCCGAGGGCCCTGGGACTGGGGGAGAGCCGGGTGCTCGGGGCGCTCCAGCCAAGGGACAGTGCGGCATCCTTGCCACCTCCCAGTCCCCGAGACTGTCCCACTTACTCATCGAGGATGTGAGCGTGTCCAGCCCGGAACCCAGCGTGCCGGTCCCTCGACTACGCAGCAGACAGGCCCTGCCGGCGGCACTGCGCGGGGTGGCGATGGATTCATCTCTTGGCCATTCAGACAGCCGACCACCAGGGACTGGGGCAGAAGATGGGTCAACCGGAGGTCATGCCAGGGTGATCCCCTCCAGGGGCCACCCTAAAGGGAAGCAGGACAACGCCCTCTCCCCCAGGAAGTGCCGGAGGCGGATGGGAGGGGCGGCTCTGTGGCTGCCTGGTGCAAAGAC
Source organism: Molossus molossus (assembly GCF_014108415.1). Taxonomy (NCBI): domain Eukaryota; kingdom Metazoa; phylum Chordata; class Mammalia; order Chiroptera; family Molossidae; genus Molossus; species Molossus molossus. Next base: position 3,554,333 of record NW_023425399.1, on the reverse strand, counting down.
CCACCTCAGAGCCCGCGTGGGCACCGACCTGCCCGCTGCCCCTCACAGGCTGGCTGTTTCCAGACGCGACGGGGCTTCCTTCAGAACAAACCAGCCTTTTCAAAATCATGCTTTATCGCCATGGCCGGGTTGGCTCAGCAGTTAGAGCCTTGGCCCGAGGACCAAGAGTCACAGGTTCGATCCCAGTCAAGGACACGTACCTCAGTTGCAGTTTGGTCCCCAGCCCTGGTCGGGGTCATGCCGGAGGCAACCAGTCGATGTGTCTCTCTTATATCGTTTTCTCTCTCTCTCCCTCCCACGCTCTGTGAAAATCAATGGAAAAATATCCTCGGGTGAGGATTTAAAACAAAAAAAGTAAAAATAATAGTGTTTTAACACTCCCATGCTTAACACCCTGAGTGGCTTCCCACCGCACTTAGAATGCAATCAAAGGCCCTTGCACAAGCACTTGTGACCTGACCCCAAACCTCCCCCCGCCCCGGGCTCACCGGGTTTCGCTGACACTGGCCTGGTTTCGGACCCCGAGACACACTGGTCCGTTCTCCCTCGGGCCTTCTTTTCCCTTTTGCCTCGACAGGTCTCTGCTGTCCTGAGTGGCTGGTTCTTGGTGGGACCCTCCTGCTCACCACAGCACCCCCGACACCTGGACCAGTGCCTGCCCACAGGGGGCGCTAGAGGACACCCGCGGAACGGATGGGTCCTCCCTGGTCAGCACAAAGCGGGCACCTGGAAGGCACTAGGTGATGGGGGGAGAGGGGTTACGGACAAGGGGAAAGACGGGGAGAAATTATAGTGCCACTGAAGTTTAGACAGAGAAGTGACACAGAAGGGTGTCCTAGGGTCCCTTTGGGGGGTCACTTGGCTCCCTGTGGCTAGTTGCATCTCATCCCCCACCATCAGAAGCATTCCAGAGAGGGGGTTCCGCCTCGCTGGGTGGTGGGCATTGCACCCCCGAGCTGCGGGAGGCAGGGACGCCCCAGCCCCATGTGAACCCCCCACCCCACCCCAGCATCGGCACCCTCACACCAGAAAGGCCAGCGACGCTGGAGCGCTGACGTCACCTCTCTGGGAAGATGCTTGTCGCCATCAGTGGGGTTTCCTCAAGGACAACAGATCACGAAACCCCAAATGGTGGTTCTGGGGTGGAGGGAAGATGCACTAACATGAGGAGGAAGTTACCGGGACTTCAGCCCCACCAAGACAGGGTCTTCCAGAAGAGCCCCCCGGTTTCGGTTTCTGTCATCTACTGATCTGAAACAGATGGGCAAGAATATCTGCGGGACATTCTCTTCTTCAACCCACTGATGCCACGTGCAGACGAGAGGCTGGTGGCCTTTAGCTTGCAGACTGTCGGGCAGCCCCGCCCGTGTCCACGACATGACACGGAGCGTGGCGAGGCCACGCTGCCCCCGGGTGCGGCTTCATTCCTTGGGCAACGAGACCTCGGTTTTCAAGCCTCACTGAACGTGGCCTGTCCGAGCAACGCCGGCCCGTGATCGCTGTGGGGCCCTCGCATGCATGGTTTCTGCGGCGGGGGGCTCCCCCTTCCCTGGCCAGCATCCTCTGAGCCCCCCGGAAGGGTCTGAGGCTCAGGCAGCTCAGCCTTCCCTGTGGTTCCGAACAGCGAGTCCCTCTCCAGCCCCCGAGAGCCCGCCGCCCTCTGCCCTGCAGCCTGTGAACAGTTCATTGTCCTCAGTTCTGCCCCCCTGCACCCCCCTATTTCCAGCTTGTTGAGCTAGTGAGATGTTGACTGGCGGCCACAACAGAGGCTTCAGTCAGGAACTTGGCAGCCTCCGGCCTTGAACCCAGAACAAAGAGGACGGATGTCAGCAGGGCCTGAGAGGGGTGAGCGGCCAGGACGCCTGCGTGGTCTGCCTCAGAATCCCGCTTGGTCTCGGGCTCCGCGCTGCAGCCGCGGAGGTTCGCAGCCTGTCCGTCAGCCCGGTGCCACAGGAGCCACAGGAGACGCATTTCTGAGAAGGCCAGGGCTTGGGTCCGGTGCGGGGTCCCTGCCCCTCAGCCTGCTGGCCGGGCAAGGGGCACTCTGCAAAGAATGGCCACTATCGGGCATGTCAGAGAGCTGCCCACGCCAAGCCCCAGGATTCGGGAGACAGTTTGGCAGCAAAGGAGCTGGTGGGCGTTTCCAGCCCCAAGGCCCTGTCAGGGGCATGAAGGAGGTCACCCAGACGCCAAGCCCAGGGCGGGTCAAGAGCAGTGACGAGATAGTAGCTGCCACGTGTGACGCACAGTGTGCCAGGCGGGGACACGCGTGACCATCCTTTCTTCCCCAGACTCTGCACAGAAGGGCAGTTCCGCTGCGGGACATGAGAGCCCTGGGAGGGGCTCCAGGTCAGAGCCAGTACGAGGTGACCGAGCGGCATTTCTACGCGAGCCACAGCTCCTACCCCCACCCCTCCGGCTTCCTCCAGTCCCTCGCCGCCTGGCAGGGAGAGCCGGCTAATGAAACCCAACCCTCACGGCGCCCTGCTGAGCTCAGTACCCTTCAGTGGCTCCCCAGTGCTTTGGGGGAGAAGGTTCACTATGAATTTGGGGGGACACAGGGTTCCGCCCACAGCCCTCATGCTAACCCACTGACTTGCTGGGCTGCAGAGTCTGAGACTCCAAGGGCATAAGCATCTCCAGTCTGGGAGCCTCCTAGGAAGGCAGGCCCCCGGGCCTGGCGCCCACGGCTAAGATTCAGGAGGCCTCGGGTGGGTGCCCGGGATCGGTGTGTTTTGTAATGAATGCCAGAGGTCCGAGCAGACTGCTCTGAAAACCACCATGCAGGTGTGGGGCGGCCCCGGCTCCTCCAGCCATCATCCATTCCCTTGAACTCAGAAGCACTCAGGACACACGAAGAGCCGCATACATAAGACGGTCCTGTGTCAGCAGCGGTCCGGACACCACTGTCGCTCATCTCGTTCATGACTAACAGCCCAAAAGGTGGTCATCACTCTGTTTCCTAGGTTAGGACGCGGAGGCGCAGAGAGGTACAGTTCCTGGCCCTGGACCACACACAGGCAAATACCAGACCTTGAACCTGCCTCCAGGTGTCGCCCACGCAGGGGCTCGTACCCACAGCACGTCAGGTCTCTCGGGTTCATGGCCCGGTTGGGTCCAGAACCACGATCAAGCCAGGGTGGGCCATCAGGAATGAGACCCTGGATTCTTCTGGGCTCAGGCAAGCATTACATGGGGGAACAGAGGGTGCACCTCGGCGGAGTGGTAACTCCCTGCCTCGGTGTCCTTGTCTGTAAATAGGAATCGGTGTCACTGCACACTCCAGAGGGTGGGCTGAGGGATGTAACATGTGAGGAGCTCGGTCCATCGTAAGAGCTTGGTCAACAGCAGTCACCATGGCGGTGGCCAATGGGTCATGCGTTCCCAGGACAGGTGGACACCAAGCTGGCTTCACAAGGTGGCTGTGCCGGCTCAGACGTGGGGATTCCTGTAAGTGTTTAAACTAGTTAACTGGCTGTGGAAAACATCTTTTAAATGAATGAGTAAACCAAATGTATTTCCAGTGCATTTGCAACGCACCCAATTACTCGTTTTCAACCTGGTAGTTTGAAAACTACCCACTCTCCTCTCTTCTGCTTCCTTCTCTGACTTGTCCCCGTTCTATCCAGGGTCTCTCTACTTCCCCGTTGCACATTTCTGTGAATGTTTCGTTTGACTGTGTGACGTGCTATGGAATATGCCTGGAAGAAAGTCACTTTGCAAAGAGAAATGAAGTTGACGCGTACTGTGTTTAAATCTCTAGTGGTGGGGGGGCGGGGTGAATAGATGTACTTGGGTCCAGGCTTAGAAAAACCTCCTCTTTTCCTGCCTGGCTGGCCAAGATAATATTACTAAAAGACATCTCCCTGGGAAGGAAGAAAGTCCTTCGATGTTTATGATGCAAATTGAAAATGAAAAGATAACACGGGAGCCAAGTTCCTCGGCTTCTCCGCTCTGCTCCTCCCAGGGGCTGTGAAGGAGACAGAATGTTCTGCTGCTGGATGGAGGAGTCGCGTGAACGGGCCAGCCCCTGGCGTCCAGATAGATTTGGGGCTGAGCGCACCAGCTGACGGATTTGAAAAACAGAACAAGGTTAGGGGTGTTTCTAATTAAAGGTACAAAAGTGCTCAGCGTCAACTCTCTGGCAAGTGGGGCACCAGGCCAGGGCAGCGATGTGCACTGGGGGACCCAGGGACAGGTTTGAAGGGTTTGCTCACTTCCGACCACTGGGATGTCCAGGCAGCTGCCGGGCCCTATGGCGCCCTCGTGAAATCTGAAAACACGTCCCCTCGGAAGGAGGCTGCCCCACACCCTTCAGCTGAAGTAGGGACACCCAGGCTGGATTTCTCCCCTCTGCCCAGCCCCGTGGGTGCAGAGAGAAGCCCCGTGGTGTGTGGGAGAGGAGCCTATTCCCCTCCAAGGAAGGACCACCAGCCATGGGAATGCCTTCATGAGGTCACAGCTCCCCTGGGCAGCCAGCATCAGTGACAGGCACCCTGGGGTACCTGGCCAGTTTGGCTCAGCAGTTAGAGCATCATCCCTTGGACCGAAGGGTCTTGGGTTTGATTCCCATCAAGGGCATGTACCTGGGTTGCAGATTTGATCCCTGGCCCTGGTTGGGGTCATGTGGGAGGCAACCAATGGATGTGTCTCTCTCATATTGATGTTTCTCTCCCTCCCTTCCTTCCACTCTATCTAAAAATCAATGGAAAAATATCCTCGGGTGAGGATTTAAAAAAAAGAACTGGCTGCTGAGGCTCAAGGGCACATCTGCTGCAGCCCCGCAGCTGGGCAGAGCCTGCTCCTCCGCTGCCCGGCCTGCGCCCCTCCCCTTTGACTTCCTCCCCCAGGTGTTGGTCCTAATACACATGTCAGACCTCAAATTCCATGTCAGCACCTGCTTCTGAAGAAGTCGACCTAGGCTGCCAGGCCCTGCCCGCAGTCCAGCTGGGGACAGACACTGATAAAGGAATAGAGGGCATACATTAAACTCTGAGGCCAGAATGCCTGCTTTGCCAGGGAGCTGCCCCAGCCCGGGGGTGGGGGCAGGAGCAGGTCTGGGCGGCCCCTCTGCGAGGGGCCTTGGTGGGGCTGAATCTGATGGGCCAGTGGGGCTGAATCTGATGCAGCGGAGGCAGACAGGCCCTGGGGGCAGGGGCAGGGGGGAGGGGATCAAAGCTCCCCCTAGGTACACTTGCACTTAGCCAGCTACACAGGCTCGGCCAGGAGTCTCACCCATGTCGGGGGCACCACGGCTGCCCCCCGAAGCATGTGCCCGCCCTGAGGGGCCCGGGAAGAGCTGTGTGCAGCCCCGTGTGCGGGAGCCAGGCAACTCCGGGCGGCGGCTGGGCGCTGGGTGCCAGCCAGGCGGTGCTGCTGTAAGATGTCCCCACGGGCACGAGCCATCCACAGGGTGTCTGCGTCCCCGCGCACCTCAGCAAGGGGGAGCAGAGTAGTAACTGCTCAGACAGCTCTGCCCTGTCCCCTCTGGGTACAACTAGGTCTACACGCGCTAAACCAACCGCCAACCCGACAAGGCCAGGGCTCAGCAGACTGACGGCCCCCACGGGCAGAGGGGGGCAGGGCAGGGGTCTGAGGGGCAGACACCCTCACAGTGGGTACCTCTTCCCGCGGTGCTAAGGCGTAGGGAGTCGCCCCGACCCACAAGCCGGGTAAAGTGGCAGCATCGGCGAGTGGAAGCAGCTCCCTCCGCTGACGGACTGGCGCCAGGCATTAGCGCATCCACAAGACAGACAGCCGGTGTCACTTCAGGGTTTAGCACTTGCCGTCGACAGAGCAGAGCCCAGGCAGGGGCCCGCAGAGGACGGGCGGTGTCTGGCATTGATTGGTGCCCGGCCTGAATAATGCATCAAGGGCCTGTGACTTCATCACAAAAGCCCGAGAGCTGGCCTCCTGCAAACTAGACTCCCCAGGGACTCGCCTGGCCAGGTGTCAGCGGCTGGAAATAAGGGGGGGGGGGATGTTTCTGAATCTTCAAGGCAGGCTGCCAGGCTGCACAATGGGGGTCAAGTAGCATTCCCCAAATCTGCTGGGACTCAGGCCTCCTAAGGGCCCTGCGCCCTGGGGCGGGCCCTACCACTCCTCTTAGGTTCCGTGGGCCGATGAGTCAGACTGGAAGACAAGGCTGCCCCTGGGCTTTGCGCCCTGTGAGACAGGCACCGGCTGCTCGGGAAGGAGGGATTCGACAGCAGGCCCCCGTGCCAGGCCTGTGCTGGCGGCTGAGGACAAGCAGCGGCATGAGCAACCGGACTCCATCCTCCCTCCTTCCTTCCTGGAACATTTGCCGAAGTACCGACTTGATGGCCGCTGCCCGCACACAAGAGAAGCCCTCCTCCGAAGCCCTCTCACTGGCGTCTGTGCGGCTCATGCTCTGTGCCACTCCCGGGGCTGGTTGCAGATCAAGCCCATTTTGCAGAAGAGGAAAGGGAAATCCAAGAGTGGCAGAGCTTGGACCGATTTTCCCTACCCTATGTAAAGCCCGCTCCCCGCAGGCCTCCTGGCCCTCCGTGTAGCTCCATGAGAAAGGGTTAGCTCTCCCGGGAGATGAACTCCTGGCTCGTTGCTGTGTCCAAATCATAACCTGGCACAATCCCGGACACCAAAGAACGAAGGCAAGACACTCTTGGTCTTCTGGGCCGTGAGGGCCCCGACCCAACCAGGCCGGGCTGCTGTCCATGGTACTAACGAGAAGCATGGAGCACCCTCATGGTCTGTGGCTATAGCCATTCTTGAGAAGCTAGACTTTCATCATCCAAGTCATGCTTTTGACAGCCGCCCAAAGTGTTCGACTGGGACTTGGCAACATTTCTGACTGTCTCCTTCTTCTTCTCCCATGAGCCTTTCCATTGGCCGGACGCCTTCTATGAGAGGCCTTCGTAAATTTTTTGTCTCTTGTTTCATCCCAAGTTATATAACCAGATGTACCTGGTGTGGCATTTACAGCTTCAATAGATCTCACATTGGTAACAAAATATTTTTTATCTGATGTGTTTGGCGCTTTTCTTCATTGTCCTACATTAACGGAGACCCCAGTTGTAACACCGTTTTCTTACATCATGTTTCTGTATGTTGATCACCCACACACCTCCCAATGATGTTTTCCATACTGTTTTTTTTTTAAATATTTTTTTATTTATTGACTTGAGAAAGAGAGGAAAAGAGAGGGAGAGAGAGAGAGAAACATCCATAAGAAAGAACATCAACTGGTCCCCTCCTGCATGCCCCTCCATTGGGGATCTGGCTCACAACCTGGGCATGTGCCCTGACCAGGAATCAAACCAGCCACCTCTTGGTGCAGGGTCGACACTCAACCAGTGAGCCACACTGGCCGGCCAATGTTTTCCATACTCTTATGCCATCTACAATTCCATACTGAATTTACTTCATCTCACATAAATCAACTCACTTTTTAAAAATTTTAATAGACCTTATATTTTTAGAGCAGTCTTAGATTTACAGAAAAATTGAACAGAAAGCACAGAGAGTGCTTTGCTCTCCTTCTCGCACATTCTCCCTATTATTATCTTGCACTAGTGTGATATGTTTGTTACTGGTGAAACAAAATTGATACATTATTACCTAAAGCTCACAGTTTTAGGGCCCACACACTGTTCATGTCGCCTAGTTCTGCACAACAAGCCTGGGTTTTGACAAATGTGTGACCTGTATCTTCCATTACAGTGTCACACAGAATCGTCACCACCCTAACAACTGCCCTGTGCTCCACCTACTAACCCGATGCCCTCTCCAGGGACCTCTGGCAACCACGATCTTTTTGCTGTCTCTACAATTTTGCCTTTTTCCAAGTGTCATATGGTTGAAATCATACAGTATGGAGCCTTTTCACACTGGCTTCCTCAACCAGAAGACTTGCTTTGGTCCACTTCCAAGGACACAACCAGGAACTAGTCGTATTACTTCTTCTCATGCCCATTGGCTAACACGTGGTCACATGTCCACTCCCAGCTGCAAGGTCTTCTGGGAAATATAGTGTTAGTCGGGGGCGCCATGTAACTAGCTAGGAGGATGGAGCCAGGACTGTGGAGTTCTCTGGAAGCTGGAAAAGGCAATGAACGGGTTCTCCCCGGAGTCTCAGCTGACACCTTGATGTTCGTCCAGTGACCCCCATGCAGACCCCTGATCTCCAGAACTAGAAGATAAAAGCGTGTGTCATCCTCAGCTATCAAGTTTCTGGTAATGTATCATGGCAGCAACAGCGAGCAAATACAGTAGTCTGACAAAACAGGAAAGTCTTACAGAAATACAGTTTATGACTCAGTTCTGATGTTAAAGTGTATGAAACTTAAATAAAATACAAACTTCAGTTCCCCAGTTACACTACGCACCTCGCAGGTGCTCAGTAACCACATGTTCCTAATGGCTCCTGAGTCAGACAGTCGGGGTCTGGCTAACTTCCCCCTTGGTGGTTGGAAGAAGTGAGCGTGGCCGTTAGGGTGCGGGGGGGGGGGGGTGCCACTGCTAGTAAAGTCTTGGGGCCACCTGACCTGTGTCTTGACTGCACAGGTTTTGAAAATGGGATTTAAATTTCAAGTTCGGAATCAGGATTGCGTTTGGAGGCCCCTCTATTTGGAGATGGTGTGCTGGCTGGAGAGAGCAGAGCATCTTAAAAGAAAATTACATCTTTGTCGTTTGGGAACTCAGACCCAAGCTACAGCTGACTTAGCATCTGATCCCCGGGATTTCCCACGAACTCTTCCCGGCCTGCCTCTGCTCCCAGCAGGGTGTCAGGAAGGTCTGCTGCACCACATTATTTATGGATGGGTGTTGGTTTCCATCTCCTCCCAGGGCATAACTGGCTAGAAATGAGCCCCATCTCCACCCCCCACCCCAGTGCAAGCTGGAGGCTGGGGTGGAGTCTGGGAGAGTTTTTGAGTTGAGACAGCTGCAGAGCTCGTAAAAGTCAGGGATTGCCAAAAATGAGCAGAGAGAGGCTCCGGGGCAGGGGAGAGCGAATGAGTCAGTGCCAGCTGTGGGGTTTGTTCCGTGGTTTCTGTGATCAAAGAGAACACCCAAGGGCCTCCTTGGGGCTTGCTCTTGAGGGGATGGGGGTCAAGGTCAGGGAAGGGGGATGGGGTGGGCAAGGGCTCTTGGAAGATTGTGGAAGAAACACAACTCCAGTGAGCTTTTTGAAGTTTTTCCCAGCAAAGGCTCAGCATCCAGGATCTATTTCCCCTCTTCTCCCCTCCCCTCCTCTCTCCTCTCTGCTCGTCTCTCCTTCTCTCATCTTTTCCTATTTCCACTTGCTCCCTCTTTCCTTTCTGATCCTGGGCTTTGCCACATGGTGAAGTGGCACCGAACAAGCCAGGGGTGGCGACTCCACTCACTGCCTTCTGTTTCTTCTTAAAATGGAACAACTTGCCCATTTTCACCATTAAGCAGCATATGTTCATGGAAAACACCTGCAAACTCAAGTAAAGCAAAGAAAATAAAAGAAAAGCCACCTGGAATTGTTCTTATTAGAAAAAAATGCTATGAAAACGGAGGTGTATTTCTTTGAAGTCTTTGTCGTGTGTGTGTGTGTGTGTGTGTGTGTGTGTGTGATTGGAAACTGTGGTTACAAAAATGGAAATCTGTGGGTAGTTTTATATCCTTTTTTTTTTTTAAGCATGTGACATTGTATCATAGACAGTCTCTCACATTAGTAAGAGTTTTCCAAAAACCAAACTGTAAATGGCTGGCTAGTTTTCTATCTTATGGGCATACATACTATCTTTACTTGGTTATATGCTTCTAGTTTTGTTTTGTTTTTCCTCACAGAGGTTTTAGTTGCCGACTCAAGACCCATCTTCATTCCTTTTTAGTCAAAGAACACTGACGTAACAGTGACAATGTGTTCACCCAGAAGAGTACATGTCCTACCCTCTTCTGCAGCCAAGGGTGGCCAATGAGATAAAAGTTTGTTCTCCTGAAATGCAGATGATGTGGCTGGAGCACCAGCAGCCACCTTGGGCTCTAAGATGACCGTGAGGAAGGAAGCTATGCATCGAAGACAGGAAACATGGGACAGAAGCCACCTGGGTCCCAGAGACCAGCATGTTATCACCACACCAGCCCTGAAGCGTCTACCTCAGGAATTCTTTTATGTGAAAGAGAAATAAACTCCTATATTGCTTGCTTTCCATTTCTCACTAGTAGCTGAGTGTGATTTCTACAGCAGACGAATTCATTCTATATTCAAATACAATGGGAATTTATAGAATGACTACCATGTAGCAGTTCCCACTGATATAAAGACACATCAGTGAGCAAAACACAGAAAATTCCCGTCCTCATGGAGCTGACATCTTAGTGGGGAGAGATGATTTTTAAAAAAGGAAAACAAGTGAAATATTATGTTAGATCACATACTAAGGAGAAAAAAATAAGGTAGAACAAGGGTATGCATTGTGCTTTGGGGCTTGGGGTGATGGTGAAATTCTGGGTAACTCAGGGACAGCGTCCCTAATACAACTATTCTCTTCCCGAAGAATTTATATCATGATGCACTTTTCACATTTTTTTTAATACTTAGAAATTAGTGGCTAATAGGGTTTGTAGAATTGCAACTAGGCTCTTCTCGCGAGAATTGTCTGGGATATTATATACATTGAGCTTACTCCTGTGGCTGGTGAAAGAAACTCAACTCACACAGGCTTAAGGAAACAGAATGACTCACAAAATTAAGATATTCAGGGGGTGGTCCAGGCATGGTTGAATCCAGGTGTTCAGAAATGTCGCCAGAATCTGTCTTCCCCGTCTCCTGTCTGGCTTCCCTCTGTTCTCTGCCCCCTTGACCCCGCCCATCTCAGGAGGGAGGTCCCAGCAGCCCAGGGTGCCTATTTCCCTGTAGTTGAAAAAAAAAAAAATCCCAGGGCTCACTCTCATTGGATAGGATTGGGTCACATGACCATTCCTGAACCAATCCCAGGGCCCATTAGAGTCAGGCTGATGAGCAGGGCTTATGTCATAGGATCCCTTCTGAAGCTGGGAAACTGGGTCGACCCAAAGGCTTAGAATGGGAGGGTTTGCTTGTCCGGGGGAACCGGGAGCTCTTGCTGCAGGAAGGAGTGAAGATGCTGAGCAGACTCTTCCCTTGGCCTGATGCTCCACCGGTGGGGCCCCTTGGGCCTTGGGAAAAGTTGAATCCATTTCTTCTTTAGCTTTCCTTTTGCCTGACGATTTTCCCCCGTTTTACAAATGAACAACCAAATGCATCAAGACCATAAATTATAAACAAGCTGTTCAAATGAGGCGAGTGATAGCAATGAGTAAAATCTAATTAAGCAGTTTGAGATCTAAGTGATATTGTTATTAAAGTGCCTCATTAGCGGGGCGTTTGATCAGCTCTCTCATCTGTTCTGTGTGTTCGTTGGAAGAAAGCTCCGTGCTCATTGACAGAGCTCCATTCATTCTGCAAGGAGAGAGAAAGCGCAGCTCTAGTCAAGGGAGGGAATTCGGAGGAGGCTTTGCCCTTGTCAGGCCCCCTCCTGCCCCCCTGGTCCGCACCCCTTCCAGAGCCACCAGTCACAGGCAGGGACGGAGAATTTGGGAATGCCACTTTTAAAAAGCATGATCACCTGTTCTCCAGCGCCTGGGACTTCCAAGCTGAGCGGGCAGTGGAAACGCGGGCATTCGTCACAGTGCGGTGCCCCTGACAGTGGTGCGTGGGGATGTCGTAGCAGCATCCCAGCGGTGGCTACCTCTGGGAGACCTCCGAAGCCCAGGCCGCGGTGCCCTGGAGGGCGCGGCCGGCCTGCCTCGCCCCTGCCCTGCTCTTCCGGCTTGAGCGCCCCAGTTCTGTCCTCGGGACCTGCTCTTCCTGACCCATGCTCGGGGGTGGACCAGAGTGCAAGGAGTCCAGCTTCGTGACCCTCCAGCAGAAGAGATGCCTTTGCACAGGCAGAGGGACAGGAAGGAGGCCGGGGGTGGGACAGGACCTCGTGTTGCAGGGAAGCAGACAGCTGCTCCTTGGAGTCATTGAAACCTTCACGTGCTCACGCGCGCAAGCCCAGCAGTCAAGGGCTGCTGCCGGGGAGTATTACACTTTTTCTCCTTCTAAAGGTCAGCGACTTGTTTCGGCTGATTATGTCCCTGAACGGTGCAGACAGGCAGACCCTGCTCACCGATGTCCCTGCGCCGCAGCTCACAGAGACCCGTCCATCACTCGCTCACAGCTGGAACTTGGAAGTGAAAGACTCGCCCACACTCCCAATCAATGTCGTCTGCCATCGACGACCGGTCCAGTCTTCCCGACAGAAGGCACTGGCTCAGCGTGACGGTGCTCTGGGGGGAAGGTGGCCGTGTGATCCCGGGCCTCCTCCGGGCTGGGATTAGGTTGGCCTTTGTCTAATGAAGCTGACTGCAGGGGTCCCCGGTGCTAGAGGCTCAGGGCTCCAGGAGAAGCGATGGGGAGCTGCAATCTGGGAGCCTCCCGCCCCTAACCGCTCAGACGGCGGTCCAGGTGCCCCAGTTACAGGGCGGGGGGGGCACATGCGCACTGCAGTTACCGGCAAACTTCTCAGGGTGTTGGGAACAACTTGGACGTGGGAATCTACGATTTCAACAATAAATTTCACAGAAATCTAAGTACAGACCAACCATTTCCGATGAAAACCTAGAAGCTAAATGGGCATGTGCTGTAAGCGTGAGACCCACACACGACGTTAAAGATTTGAAAGAACACAAAAGGAATGTAAACTATCCCATCAACCATTTTTATATGTATTACCTGCTGAAATGAGCATTCGGGGGTATGAGATATACTTGTTAAATGAATGTCATCTGTTCCTAATTTTTTACTAGAAAATTTAAACTGACACGTGCGGCTCTCATTATATTCCCACCGAACAGCGCGGTTGGACCTTCTTTCCAGAGAAAAGCCAAGTTCACAGTCAGGAGATGCCCGAGTCCATTTAAATACACGTTGGCCAAATCCCATCAGCAAATTTGATGTGGTCCATGTCGGGTACATTTAAAAAAAAGTTGGCAGCCCAGAAAAATCGAAAGTTACACACAAGCATTAAATTCTTGGCCTTCTTGCCCTGGCTGGTTTGGCTCAGCAGTTACAGCGTCAGCCCGCGGACCAAAGAGTCTCGGGTTCAATTCCGGCCAAGGGCACGTACCTTGGTTGTGGTTTGTTCCCAACCTGTGCAGGAGGCAACCCGTCGATGTGTCTCTCTCTCTTTCTGTCTCTCTCTCTCTTTTCCCCTCCCATTCTATCTGAAGATAAATTTTTTTTTTTTTTTATCCTCACCCGAGGACATTTTTCCATTTTTTGTTTAGGTAGAGTGGGAGGGAGAGAGAGGAACAGAGAGAGAGAGAGAGAGAGAGAAACATCGATGTGAAAGGGACACATCGAGTGACTGCCACCCGCACGACCAACCAGGGCTGGGGACAAACTGCAACCGACGTACATGCCCTTAGCGGGAACCAAACCCGGGTCTCTCTGGACCGCAGGCCCATGCTTTAACTGCTGAGCAAAGCCGGCCAGGGCTGAAGATAAAAATTTTAAAAATAAAAAATTCGCCCTGGCCAGTTTGACTCAGTGGTTAGAGCGTCGGCCTGCGGTCCAGAGAGACCAGGGTTCGGTTCCCGCTAAGGGCACGTACCTCAGTTGCAGTTTGTCCCCGGCCCTGGATGGGTCGTGCGGGAGGCAGCCACTCAATGTGTCCCTTTCACGTTGATGTTTCTCTCTCTCTCCCTCCCTCCCACTCTATCTGAACAAAAAATGAAAAAGTGCCCTCGGGTGAGGGTTTTTTTAAAAGTTAAAAAAATAAAAATAAAATAAAAAATTCTTGGCTTTCTTTGAAAACCCAGATCAGTCTGAGCCCATATTCCCAAGTGGGGACACGCGGAGTTGATCCCAGGGCAAGTGGGCCTCCCCTGTCCTTGTGTGGTTCTGTTTGTGAGACAATGTATCCAAGGACTGCACCGAGGTGGGGTCCAGAGCTGGCCAGCCTCAATCAATCATCTGGGACCACTTACCCCTTTCTCGGTGGTCTGACCACGTTCAAATGGAACTGCCTCCTCTAAGCTTGAACCCAGGCGAAATCAAAATCACTTAAAGCAGTATGATAGATCTTTGACAAACTTTGAAATTTCTTCTATGACTGTTTTAAATTTCTTCTCTCGTTATTCTACGCAGGGATTTTTAAAGGCTTCTTGAGTCAACTTTACATATTCCTACTATTCAAGAAGGTCCTCTAGCATTTCACTAGGTTTTTAAATATCCTTACAATTCAGGTGCCTGTCTGAGTGCCCCAAGACCCATGAGCCAGGTTACCTGGCTCCTCCTCCCTGTGCTCCAGCCTCACTGGCCTCCTCCGCCTTCCTGGGACACACCTGGATCACTGGACACCCCACCTTCCTGCTGGCTCTTCCCTCTGCCTGGGCCATCTCTGTGGGACGGGCAGCTCCGTCTTCCCCCTCCCCCGCGTCAGCCAGGGCAGAGTGTGGGCGGCGCCTTCCCTGCCACTCTGGCTTATGTAGCCCCGCCCACTCTCATCACCCCCCACCCCTCCCCACCCCCGCAGTCTCATCCCTTCCTGGCCACCTTGGTGAGCTGCCCTTGTCTTGTGTTTTAATCTCACTTTGTCAGCTGCCCCTCCCCACCCCGACGGGAACACAGTCTTTAAGGGCAGGGCCCCTTCATGCCTGCTTTCTAGGCAGGGCCTAGAGCAGAGCTTGGGACATAGTAAATGCCCAATAAATGCTGGACGCTTCCACGACTCTCCCAGTTGGGAGGAACCCCCCCAAAATCATCTGGCACAGGGCTGCACACCAGCAAAAACCAAACCAAACCAAGGTGCGCATGTCAGCTGAACTTGTCCTGCACCGTGTTTGGGTCATATTTCTTCTTCAAAGTGTGCCCTGTTTGTCTGCAGTGCAAGCCTCCGGGCGGCCTGTGTCCTCCTGACGCCCCTGGTCGCTGGAACTGTCACTTTAGCTAAGACAGTGGTTTCCAAACCTGGCTGGGAAGCTTCCCGGAATATCGACCCCGGGGCTGCACCCTAGACAAACTGGCTCAACCTCTGGGTTCAGGCCCAGCTGCTCTGTGGTTCGGAGCATCAGCCAAGTTTGAGGGGCATGGTGCTGAGGGACTCAGGACGTGTCCAGCGGCGTCACCCCAGCTCTGAGCCATAGGGAACTCACTGCCTGCCCTGGGGAGCTCTGACTTAGGGAAAACTCCCCTTGTCTTCACCTCTCTGGGCAAAGGGAAGCTCCCAGCCCCCCGCCCCCCAACCTGGTAGTGGCTAGAAAGGGGAGAAGGGACAGACGGAGACTAGAGGCGCTGCCCCAGAACCAGATCTCTAATTTGCCAGGTGCCTGGAGAGGGTCTGCCAGGTGTGGAGGGAATGGCCCCACCCTCCCTGTCTCAGCATCAGACACCTTCCTCCAGGGCTGGGGGCCAGGGGCTCAGGGAACAACCCCAAGAGAAACAGCCAAGTGGTGCCCCGCCCTCCCCTGCTCCCCTTCCCCCACATAACACAACGAGCCCCTGCGGGACAGGAGAGTGGGTTATACCCAGCTGCAGCCAGCCAGCCTGTGGGCGATGCCTAGTTGTCCAAGTGTTTCTTCCGCCAAGGAAGTAGGGAGGGAGGAAGGGAGGGGGGAGCGAGGGAAGGAAAGAGAGGGAGGGTGGAGGGCAGGCTGGTTTTCTTCCTCCGGACTGTAGGCAAACCTAGTTCAGCACCTAGCTCTCCCTTGGGCGGGACAACAGACCACCCCAGGCTGTGTGGGGGCGCCAGGGAGTCAGGGTGGTTCTCTCAGGGAGGAAGCAGAGGCGCCCGTGGGGGAGGAGCATCTGAGCGAGTGGGCGGGGTCACGTGACAAGGTGCTGCCCACTCCCTCCCTCCATAGCCGCCTCAGATGGGCATGGCCTGACCAGCCCGCCCTGGGCCGGGGCCTCCCCGGCAGCCTCCAAACAGCCCCGGGCCTGTGCTGGGCTCCCCCCTTTATTCCCTGCGGAGACCCCACACCCCCAGTCTGATGGCCACTCCAACCCTGTCCTGTCACAGCTTTGATCTGCCCACAGCCTCCGACCTCCAGGACAAAGAGGTCCCTTAGAAGACAGCGGCCCAGGGCAGGCCTGAAGGGGCCCTTTCTTCCACCCTGAAGGCCCCTACTGTCCTCGGCCGCTCACAGGACTTCTCTGTGTGGGGGGAAGTCTGGAGCGAATCATAAAAGAGGCCATGAACTGACTGGTCCCTCCCTTTGCTATAAAAGCAGAGCATGTCTCCCAAATCCCAGACAGCTCCCCCAGATTACCTCCTTCCCCATATTCCAGGGTCTCTACGGGATCTGTGGGGACCAGCAGGAGCCCGAGGTCCAAGGCCAGCGGTGGGGGCAAGCATTGGGCAGGCACTAGGGTGCCTGAGTCTAAGCACCAAAGTCCCCCCTCCCCCGCATTCCGGAAACCCCTCGGTCCTGAGAGAACCAGGACTATGGCCACCCCAGCTCGTGGCTCCCTCTTCCTGGGTGATTGGTCTCCGTGTCGGGCCAGTAGGTGGGACCAGTACAGAGTGTACTGTCCCCGCGTGCGCTGTGGGGCCTGGTTGCCTGGGATCAGACCCCGGCTGCACCAGGTCCAACCTGTGAGAACCAGGACAAGCCTGTGCACCTCAATTTCTTCACCAGCAAAATGGGTGTGATCATAGTCCCAACCTCAAAGGATTGCCCCAGAATCAACCGACTTAATTCATATGAAGCATTAAACACAGTGACGGGCACAGGGCAAGTGACGCACTGGCTACCACACAATCAAGTCTTTCTTTAAATAGTCACCCGAGACTCTCATTTTGCCTGTAAGGAGAATACAGGACATTTGAAGATGCTGGAACCTGACAGGTTCACCAAGGGCATCTGCTACTGCACTGCTTACAAGAGACACCCCCAAATCACACGTAAGTGGAAATGGTGTATTTGTCTGTGTGTGTAAACACATAGAGCAAATCAAAGGAGCACCCACACAGAGGACTACTGGGAATGGTCAGCAATGGAATGCAAGGCAGAAGCATGACGAAGAGGTGTATTTCGTATCTGTGTGTATCGCAGCATCCACAACCATACCGCAACAGCGGGGAGCCTCCCGCATGGGATAACTTGATGCTAAAATACAGGGAGGGAACAGAGCTGAGACACCGTTAAACTTAGATGTTTGTTCCTTCAGGGAACCTGCTGGGTGCTCCAAGGCCTCTGCCGGACACCCCACTTTTCTCATCTCAGCACTTGTGGTCAGTGTCTGTAATCACCCATGTCACCGGCCCTACCCCACTCTCAGGAGCAGCTACGCCCCGGGGGTCCCAGACAAGGTCTGTCTCTGTTCACTGTCCGTGGCTTCGAGACCCATAACATTCTCTGACTTTGGAGCCAAAGAATCCACAACAATAGAGAAACAAACAAAAAAGTCAACCGGCCAGCCATTAAAAACCACTTTGTCAAATGACTCCAGTCAAAGAAGAAATCAAAACTGAAATGAGAAGTTATTTATAAAATATAAAGAAGAACAAGCCCCATAAAAGTGCCCGGGAGCCGAGCCTGCACTTGGAGGAGAAAAACGAGAGATGAAAACGTTTTCCTGTTTCAACAAGAAGTAACTAAACTAAGTGAAGACGCGAGGAGCTAAATAAAGAACAGACCAACTCCAAGGAGAGCAGAAGGAGGGAGTGAATGCAGGGAAAATAAAAAGGAATTCGAAAACAGAACAAACCCATTTATAAACATAGTTAAGAACGTGTTCTTTGAAAGGCAAATAAGGTAAACATGTATATGGGAAATTTAACATATAGACATGCAAATATAGCCTCTTCACACTTGCTTTTAAAAAGAAAAACCTCTAACATTTTTAGGAGTAAACTAAGAAATAGCTCTGCGAAATCTATAGGAAGGAAGCCACAACATCTTACTAAAAGAACATTCTAGAAGACCTAAATACACAGAAGGCCAAACAATGTTCCTGGAGGAGGAGACTGGGTATCTGCAAGCCTACCAGCCCTTCCTGAATTAATAAGTGAATTTAATATATTTTCAATCATGAGGAGGTTTCGGGGGTCAGAGAGAGGCAGGTTTTGACAAATGGGTATAACATTTTTCTAGGAAAACAAGGACAGTTTTAAAAATAGAATAATGAGGGAAGCGGGATGAAGTGGAGGGGGCCCCCATATGCATCGCACAGGAGGGGGGCGAGGCGTGAGGGGACTGAGGCCCCTGGTCCTGGGCACCTTGCCCTGTGTCCCTCACTCATCCCCCAGCCAGCCTGGCCGGACCCAACCAGCCAGTCATCCCAGAAAGTGCTCTGACCACAGTCCCTCACCAAGGAGGCCGGCCTCTCTCTCCCGCCCCACCCCACTCGGAGTTATGCCAAAGAATTTAGATTTGGGATGTCTGAGTCTTGATTCCAAGTGGGACGCCGTAACTGTTGCCTTGGGCCAGAGAGAAGGAAGGTCATTAGTAAACAAAGTGGGCCAGCCCCAAAGTAGTAAAAGATGGTAGGGCCCTGACAAGATCAACTGACTCAAGGAGCACACATGAATGTCAGGACATTGCTCGGGGCATTGGTGTCAGCACAGATGGAGAGGCGGGGGCGGTTCCCTGAGTACGGTGTGCCGTGTGCTCACCGCCCGGACGTGCTCCCTGGCCAAGGAGAGCGGGAGGACATCCGCTGGCCAGGGGGCACCAGGAAGGGGTCACGCAGCTGTCCTTGCTATGGCTGCCGGACTTCAGTCGCAGCCGGTGACTACTGAAAAGGTGAAGAAGTGGAAGAAAATGCTCAGATTGCTACGTGTTTGCAAATGGAGATCAAGAGACCTGGGCAACCTCATTTCTGATGAAAAACGGTTGAAAGAATGGGAGTCTTTGCAGCCCGGACTGGAAAACATCGAGGGACTGATTAGCAATTACTGACAATGTGGGACTCAAGGGAGGGTCTCTAGTCCATACTTGACTGACACATCCAAAGGTCCAAAGTAAGGCCCGGCCGGTGTAGCTCACTGGCTGAGCATCGACCCCTGCACCAGGAGGTCACCAGTTCGAGTCCCGGTCAGGGCACAGGCCCAGGTTGTGGGCCAGATCCCCAGTGGGGGGGCATGCAGGAGGCAGACAATCGATGTTCTCTCTCATCCGTGTTCCTGTCTCTCTCCCTCTCCCTTCCTCTCTCTCTAAAAATCAATACAGAAAAAAATTTTCTTAAAAAAAGGTCCAAAGTAGGAATTCCAGGATGCTTGGAGTGAAAAGAAATGTCCTAGTGTCCAGCCCTGGAGAAAAGAGAAATTTCTTCCCCATCAGGCCCGGCAGAAGGCTGGATTCTGAGCTCCCTGGCCAGAACTTGGTCACACGCATGTCCCTGAGCCAGTCACGGTGGCCGAGGGAATGGATACATCGATGGGTTTAGACCAGGGTCTGCCATCCCTGAAGACCGGAGTTATCAACTCCACCCTGACCACAGGGACCTCAAAGGGAAGCGGGGAGTCTGGGGCAGGCAAACAAGACAGATGTGGATTATGAGAGAAAATGCCCATCACTTCCCCAGGAGAGAAGCGTACTCTGTGACCTTGGGGCAGGTCATCTTCTCACTGGGATTCCCTGGAAAGAACAAACCTCAGAGCAGTCGGTCAATGTTGCTCTAATGACCACCAGCCGGACAGGGCTCCAGCCACCAGGCAGCCTCACCCACAGCCCTCACCTGCCGGGCAGGCGCCCCCGGGAGAGCCCTCATCTCCTGCCTGGTCCAGGACAGCAGCGGCCGCCCTCCCCACCAGGTCCCCGTCAAAGTTCCGAGCCCTGGCCGGTTTGGCTCAGCGGTTAGAGCATCAGCCTGCGGTCCTGAGAGACCCGGGTTTGGTTCCCGCTAAGGGCACGTACCTCGGTTGCAGTTTGTCCCCGGCCCTGGTTGGGTCGTGCGGGTGGCGGCCACTCGATGTGTCCCCTTCACGTTGATGTTTCTCTCTCTCTCTCTCTCTGTTCCTCTCTCTCCCTCCCGCTCTATCTGAACAAAGAATGGAAAAATGTCCTCAGTTGAGGATAGAAAAAGAAAGTTCCGACACCCCAAGAGTGCTAGGGAAACCCAAGAGCAGCCCCCATTCCGCCCAGATCATGGGGACTTTTCTT
Source organism: Molossus molossus (assembly GCF_014108415.1). Taxonomy (NCBI): domain Eukaryota; kingdom Metazoa; phylum Chordata; class Mammalia; order Chiroptera; family Molossidae; genus Molossus; species Molossus molossus. The sequence goes on along the minus strand of NW_023425399.1, from coordinate 3,534,209 downwards.
CAGAGCCCAAAGTCTGAACACAAGGCTGACACGTGGCACCCAGCGGGAAAGGGGGGGGCACGTTGGGACAGGGACAGAGCACATTTTTACCCCAGAAGGTGGCAGAGCCCCCCAAACGGTGGTCAGCATGGGCTGGGAGGGCTCCATCTGAATGCACTTCATTGGGGAGTTTTCATCCACTGGTGCTCAGACGGATAGGATATTATTGGAACAAAGCACATGTTCAAGGGACCTGGGACACACCTGGGCAGGTGTATTTGGAACACAACCTGCCAGGCAAGAGGCCGGCGCTGCTCTGTGTTTGGAGACCTCTCTCAGGGCATGGTGCATGGCCTGTCCTGGGGCAAGTCTTGTGACCCCCAGAAGAACATGAGCCCTGTCTTGTTCCCCACGGAATTACTCCAGTGAGCAACACAGCATTCCCTCCACAAATGCTTGTGGAAGGAGGGAAGGGAGGAAGGAAGGAAGCGAGGGAGGGAGGGAGGAAGGGAGAGAGGGAGGGAGGGAGGAAGGGAGAGAGGGAGGGAGGGAGGGAGGGAGGGGGGAAGGAAGGAAAGAAGGAAGGAGAGAGGAAGGAAGAAGAGAGAATAATGGCAGGAGGAGAAAGGAAGGGTTGAGCAGGACATTTACACACACCCGCTCTCTTCCAGCAGAAATGTGGTCTGTGTCCCTGTCCTGCTCAGATCACTTTGGCGGCTGGATGGGGACCATGCTTCCTCTTAGCTTTCTGAGGATAACCTTGCACAGAACCAGCGTTTCCCTAAGAGTGCGTGTCTTGGCAGCAGGATGGCGGAGCAGTCAAGACGACCTCAGCTCTACCTCCTGGGAGCCAGGTGGCCTGGGCAAGTCACCCAACGCCCGAGCTGTCATTCTTGTCTAAGACCTGACATCCAGTTGAGAGGCACCCCTAACACACACACTGATCTGAAGGGTTGTCACACAGACTGGCCACCCCAAATGTAAATTCAAGGGTCTCCTCCCCTCCTTACACCCTGTAACAAGGTAAAACACATCCCCAGCTGTGCCCCCTCAATCCCTCTGTCCCTCTGGTGACATATCCCTGGTCTTCCCTGGGGTGGGATGGCACCTCACCCCTCCCCATCTGTGATTCATTTTTTCTTTTTAATCCTTACCCAAGGATATTTATCTATTTATCTTCAGATAGAGTGGAAGGGTGAGAGAGAGAAACATCGATGTGAGAGGGACCCCTCGATTGGTTGCCTCCTGCATGATACTAACCAGGACTGGGGAATGAGCTGCAACTGAATCGAACCTGAGACTCTTTGGTCTGAGTGCTGATGTAACCACTGAGCCAAACTGGCCAGGGCAGTGCTGGTTAATTTTATGTGTCAACTTGAGTGGACCACAGGGTGCCCAGAGGTTGGTCACACACGACTCTGGGCACGTCAGTGAGGATGTTTCTGGAGATTAGCCTTTAAATCCACAGGCTGAATGAAGCAGACCACCCTCCCCAGTGCAGGGGGCGTCGTCCACTCTGTTGAGGGTGCAAACAGAACAAGAAGGGGGAGGCAGGTGGAGTTTGTTCTCTGCCTGACTGTTTGGGGGGGCAGATCCCCCTCTGGCCTCGGTGCCGCTGGTTCTCAGACCTGCAGACGGGGACCCAAATCTACACCATTGGCCCCTGGCTCCCGAGACTTCCAAGCACCCCCTGGCTCCCCTGCGTGCCCAGCTGGCATACGGACCAGAGCCCATACCTTGAAGTAAATCTCTTTACGTCATATACTACAACACAACACTGGGCCTACGCAGCGCCAGGCACACACAGACACTCTGTAAACATCTGGTCAGTAAATCAATATTCCCAGAAACCACTTTCTTCTCCTCTGAATGAGACCCTGGTGGCCACTTACCCCACACTCTCCAAGTTGCCTTTATGATCGTCGCCCTCTTGCTGAGGGTCAGCTGCAGTCAGGAATGGTACCGCTCTCTGCCCCCTCGGAGGGCTGAGTCAACATCCTTTGGAGATCCGCTAGGACGGCATTTTCTTAGAATCTCTGCAATATTTTTGTACCCCCGTCTGTCCTTTTCACTCTTGCTTTTGATCCAGCGAGAAAAGCGCCCGTTGGGAGGCTCAGAGCACAGTCCAGACCCCGGGCCGGCGTTCAAAGCAAGCGGCAGCCCCTCCGCCTCCTTTCTGGCTGGTTAACGCCACCGGCTGACTCTCCAAGGCCAGCCCGGGAGAAGTGGGGTCCCCGTTGCTAAGAGAATTGACGGGTGACCGAGTCCTCCGCGTGCCCCACGCCGCGGGCACGGGCAGAAGCGCGGTGGGCCTGGTTGACTGGAAATCACCAGGAGGAAATGGTTTCTGAGCTTCGACCCCGTGGTGCAAAATCCATCCTACGACCTGAGATAGGGGTTAAAGTTTACAATGACCCCGAAGAGTCCGTGTTTCATTAGGGAAAAAAACCCCACCAATCCAGACTGAGATTTCTTCTTCTGAGGCTGGTTAAGTCCAAGTTAAGAAGCCGAACCGACTGCAAAGGCAGCCCCGCAGCAGACAGGCCGCTGGAGTCGCTCACGGCCCCCCAGAGGCCGCACCTAACCCCGAGCCTGAGTGTACACCGGCGGCCCGGGGGCCTCTGACATGCGCCTGAGGAGGGTGTTGAGATGGGGGAGCGTATCCTGAGTTATTGTGGGTGATGTAGTAAACCCCACGTCTCTGATCGCGAAAGTCTTACAAGAGCCGGAGACAGAAACTGGACGATGCTGGGCTGGGGGCTTCCAGGAGGAAGAAGGGGCGCGAGCAGGTGGCACAGGCGCCCCTGGAAGCCGACAGTCGGGAAGCGGACCGGAGCCTCCAGGGCGGGGGGAAGGACTGCCCACCCCGCGCCGGGCCCTGCACAGCCGAGGCCCGTCCTTTGCAGTCCCCTGCGTGGGGACTAACGGTCAGGGGTCAGGGCAGTAACCCGAGGGGACGCAGTGTGGAGGCGCGTCTTCTTCATCTGCCGAGGCCCTGGCAGGTTTAGTTCTGTGTCTTCCCACCCCCCCCAAGATGGGCCACAGGACCACCCGAGTTTGGAATTCTGGATGAATTTGGAACCTGGTTGATTCCCGGAGGCCTCACGGCCAGGCGAGCCCTGGAGGGGGCGCCGTCCCTCCTGCGTTCCCTGCATCCCGGGTCCAGCGGGCGCGCCCTGGGCACAGCACTGAGGATGTCGGGAAAAGCAGCGGCCAGCCTTACCTTCCACCCAGCCTGTGGCCGTGCAGGGGCACGCACTCCAGAAGGACAGACACGTCGAAGGGACCTCAGCCCTCACCCTCATCCCCCAGCGGGGGGTCTGCGGACTGCACTTCTGGGAAAGAGGGGTGTTGCCGACATCTGTGCCATGTAGGCGCACAAAGCCCCCGACCGGGAGAAGCAGACAGCTGTGCCCGGCAGGTTTAGCGCCCGCCCTGCCAGCTCCATCGGCTCCCCGCTAACACGGGCTTGGCGGACTCTGCAGACATCACACGTGTTCTCCCCTACAGAGGAAGAGTCCACTTGCCTGCGTTCCTGGTAAGTCCCTGCCAAGTGCAGGTGCAAAGGCAGGAAACGGTTACACGGGCTAAGGGGCTGAGAGTCTGTTCTCATTAAATCATGTTAAATTATAGTTTACCTTGGGTGGCTTAACTGTCATGTCATGGTAACAAGACATCCAAGCTCAGGGTGATGCCCCAAAGCTCGGCAATTTGGCTCTCATGCTAACACACATCTAGGGGTCACATCCAACACGGTGGGCTCCGGGACGAACCGCAACTGAGGCATGTACCCTTGACCAGAATCGAACCTGTGACTCTTTGGTCCACAGGCCGACACTCTAACCACTGAGCCAAACCAGCCAGGGCATCACAGTTGACGTATAAACATTTCATTAGTTTAGTTACATTTGTCTTTGTGATCTGTCCAGAAGAAAACGAACCAAACAGGAAAAATTATTCTGTGACACGAACAATACTGCAGAGTTCCAGTTTCTATTCCAGAATGTAAAGAGCTCACAAGGTGTTACTCCCAACCCAACAGCAACAAAGCTGAGCAAACTGAAAATCAGTGACTTTCCGCGGGCCCCTCAGGGGACTGGTTTCCAGGATGAACCGCAGCGCCGGACCCGGGAGAGCAGGCGAACCGAGTCAGGCTGAGCAGGGCTCAGCTGCAGCAGAAGGAGCACAGTCCGCCGAGTTCTCAGGAACTGCTAAAGTCTGGCTATGAAACTCCAGGGGCCACAGCCTTGGGCGACGGGGTGGCTACAATTTCCTGGGCTTTTTCTTCGGGAACTCCACCAGGTTCTTACGGTGAAGATTCCAGAGGGATCCCCTCCAGGCTCTGGCAGAAGGAAAGAGTAATCTTGCGAAATGCATTCAGAGCCTCTCCATAACAAAGGCCAACCTGATGAGGAAAAGCTGGGGGGAAGGGCACTGTTCCCATTCCAACCCCCTCCAGCCTTCCTTTCTCAACTAAGACGAGATTATGGGTGAGAAACACTTGTGAAGGTCACAAACCAGGCGCATGGCCCACGAAAAGACAGATTTAACCTGAAGATTACAGAACACTGCTCGTCCCCACTCCTGACCAGCACGCCAACAGGACTCCAGTATAATAGCTGGATTATAGCTGTAAGCTCTGAGACACAGGATCTCTCGAAGGAGGAGGCTTTAGAGAAGTTCAAAGTCAAGAAGGAATTAAAAAACAAGGACACTGGAGGAATTTGAAGTCTCTGGCTCCTTCAGCTACAGCAAACATGAAACACAGCCAAGCTCTGAACCAGATTAACATAGATCCTCAAGCTACAGGCCTTTTTACCTCAATAGCCATCACTTGATACAACATGTCTGGCTTGAAACAAAAAGTTACAAGGTACACCGAAAGGGGAAACACACAACAAAACAAAAAGCCACCATCTGAAGAGACAAAGCCAGCCTAGGAACCGGACTCCGATATGACCCAGATGTTGAAATCATTAGACAGGGAATTTAAAATAACTATGGTTAATATATTAGGAATGCTAATGGAAAAAAGTAAAGAATATGCAACACAGATGGGTAATGTAACCAGAGAAATGAAAATTCTAAGAAATAATCAAAAGGAAATGCTGAAGATCAAAAACACTTCAACAGAAATAAAGAATGCTTTGATGGGCTCATCAGTAGACTGGACACAGCTGAGGAAAGAATTAGTGAGCTTGATGATATATAAATAGAAACTTCCCAAACTGAAATGGAAAGAGAAAAATAAGAATGATAAACACAGAACAGAACACCCTAGATGTGTGGGAAATTTCCAAAAGATATAACACACATGTAATTAAAATGCCAGAATAGGAGAATGGAGAAGAATATTTAAAGAAATAATGGCTGAGAACTTTCCAAACATTAATAACAGATATCAAACTACAGATCCAGGAAACTCAGAAAATACCAAAAAGCTACACTAGGGCAAACTGCACAAAACCAAAGATAAAGAGAAAATGTTGAATGAAGCCAGAGGTGGGTGGAAAAACCTTACCTCTTAAAGGAACAGGCTAAGCATTACAGCTGACTTTTTCATCAGAAACCATGCAAGTAAGAAGAGCACAGTAAAATAGTTAAAATATTATGTTAAAAAAAAAGTTCCAGTGTAGAATTCTATATCCAGATGAATTACTTTTCAAAACTGAAAGAGAAATAAAGGCATTCTCAGACCAAGAAAAACTGAGAGAATGTACTACCAGCAAATAGTGTCTGCAAGAAATGTTGAAATATTTTCTTTAGGCAGAAGGAAAATAATAAAGGTCAGTAACTCAGATTTTTTTTTAAAAGAAAAAGGAAAAGCATCAGAGAAAACATAAATGAAAATATTATCTTGTATTTTCCTTATGCATATTTAATCTAAAATATAACTATTTAAAATTACAGTAGTTTCTTAGTCTGTGCAGGCTGCCATAACAAAAACAAAAAACAAACAAAAAAAAAACATAAACTGGGGGGCTTAAACAACAGACATTTATTTTCTCACAGTTCTGGAAGCTGAAAATTTCTAGATCAAGTTTCCAACCAATTTGGTTTCAGGTGAGGGCTCTCTTTCTGGCTTGCAGACAGTCATACTGTCCTCACATTGTCATTCCCTGGTACATTTGCATGAAGAGGGAGAAAAGATGAGCTTTCTGATGTCTCTTTTTATAACAACACTAATCCTGTGGGATCAGGGCCCACCCTTATGACTTGTCCAAGATGGTAAAGATGTTTGATGGTACAGAAGACAAAGACTTTAAGGCAGCTTTTATAAATATGTTTAAATAAATAAAGGAAAATATGGTTTAAATGACTGACCAAATGGGAATCTCTACCGCAAATGAAAAATATTTTAAAAAGGACAAATGGAAATCCCAGAACTGGAAACTGAAATGTCAAATTCCCTAGGGTACTTAACACTACATTGAATGTGGCAGAGGAGTTAGTAAACTTGAAGATAGTTCAATAGACATAATCTAATCTGAAGAACAGAATGTGGATTGAAGGAAATAAATAGCACCTCAGGATCTGTGGAACATCACACAGCCTAACATACGGGTCTTGGATGTCCCTGAAAGAGAAGAACATGGGACTAGAGCAGAAAACATATTTGAATAAAGAATGACTAAAAACTTTCCGAATTTTAATGAAGACATGGACTTACAAACCCAAGAAGCTCTGAAAACTCCAAACAAGACTGATATAAAGAATCATTCACGTTGGCCATCATCGTTAAACAGCTGAAAACTAAAGACAAATAGAAAATTTTGAAAGCAGCCAGACAAAAAATGATACTTGATGTAGAGATTAAGGATAAGAATTTCTCCTGACATCTCATTTGTAAACAATGGAAGCTAGAGGACAATGGAATGATATTCTTAAACAGCTGAAAGAACACCTCTCAGAACTGTCTACCCAAGCATCTCACTAGAGACTTATTTCATCATCAACTTCTACTCCCCACTGCTTGAGTGTTTCCACTGGGATGTTAACTCCCCTGCACTTTCGGGCTGAATGTGTGCTTGATAAGCAGGTTCCCACCAGTGGTTGTGGCATCAAAGCATCTCTAGGGTAGGGGCATCAATTAAAGCTACATGGCACACCTTGGGATTAGATGCTATGGTGGTGAGGTGAGTCAAAGCTTTCATGGAACCCACAGCAGACACAGCTGAAAATATAGAGGAATCAAGAGGTAATAAATCAAGGCATTGAAGGCCTCTGCTATTCTATGTGCCAGGCACTGTTCTAAGAACCTGACATAGGGTGTCTCGGTTCATCCAAACAGCAACTCATCCAAGTTGGTACTACTACTGGTCCTAGTTTACCGAAGTGGAAGCTCAGGCAAAGAGTGGTCTAGTCATATGCCAAGAGGCCACAACTGGTAAGTGTTCGAGGAGCGGAGCCTGAACCCAGGTCTCTCTGCATTCAAGCTTTCAGACACTACCCCACATTACTTCTTGAGATGCATTCCACACAATCGTTGTGACACAGATATACATCATATACTAAGACGGCCACACACACACATCCAAAGGCACCATGTCCACACACAGAGATGTTTAACTGCATGTATATTGCCACACTGTGACACATTTGCACACATGCACACACTCACACGCAGGGTCAGGGACACATGCATGCACACACTCAAACTATCCATGCATGCAGCAAAAAAATATATTCATTGGGGAAACATTTCAGCTTTTTCTTGGTTCTGAAAACAATGCCAGTGAGCTCACCACAGGTGGGAAAGGAGGGCTCTGCCCACAGGTGAAGACCTCCCCCTCTGCTCCTTCCTGCCTGCTTGTTGTGGTTAGCCAGTCACCACCAAGGACGCTATTCATCCCCCGCAGGGACACCCCCTCACACAGACCTCTCCTTTGTCTCACCCAGCCCTGGCACTCTGCCCACCTCCGTTCTCAGCTCTCACATGTGCTTTCCCGAAGTCTCTACCCCTGTTCTGTCACCAGCACAGTCGGAATGGAATTCATTATTCTAAACCCAGAGTGGCAGCCCCGCACTGGCAGCTGGGGGTGGGGCGGGAAGTGCCTCGCTGCCGCCTCTGTTGTTTCCCAGAAGCCGATCTCAGCCCCCGTGGTGCAGCCTCCTCCGCCGTTGCATCCAAGGGGTGTGCATACCTCCAAAATTCTGAACACCCCCCACTTTTTTTTTTTTTTTACCAACTCTTTGCGAGCCACAGCACGAGCACATGGAGATACTTTCCAAGCATCATATCATTTATTTTGCCCTACATTTACTCAACAAATATTAACAAGCCTCTCCTATACACCAGGTACTAGGTGTCCACCAAAAACAATGTCTGTTGTGTTCCTTTCAATGTCTTGCCCAGTGCCTGGCATATGGCAGGTGCTCGGGTTGTATTTGGTGGATGGGTAGATGGATGGATGATGGATGAATGAATGGGTGGGTGGGTGGATAGATAGATAGATGATGGGTGAATGAATGGATGGATGGATGATGAACAGATGATGGATGGATGGATGGATGCTAGGTGGATGGATGAATGAATGGATGGGTGGATGAATGGATGTATGGACAAATGATGGGTGGATGGGTGGATGGATAGATGTATGGACAGATGATGGGTGGATGGGTTGATGGATAGATGATGGGTGGGTGGATGGATGAGTGGAACAGGCCCCACATAGAGGCTGATAAATAAGACACAGTTGCCATCTCAAAGGAATCCACCCTCTAGGAAGATGTTGCTGTGTCACCTTATACTCTAGTTACATAAGTGCTAGGAGGAAAGTAGGAAGAAGGGAGAGGGGTGTCACCTGCAGCGGGGGTATTTCAGGCAGAGCATTTGGGGAAAGACTTCTCAGCCACATAAAGCCCAGGAGGAGGAGGAGTGCCCACCCTCCTGCCTCACAGACGTTATCAGCCAATAGTGCCCTTATTGGGGGTGACCACAGGACCACAGACCACTGGAGTGCTGTCATCAGCTGCTTTAATCCAGGTGCAGCCAGACCTGGCTCCTTCATGATGTCCACCTGCTCCCAAGGGTTCCCTCTGCTTGATCACATTCACAGCAGGTGGACCCTCCCCAGAGCATCCATCTCATCACCGTCACCCCATGTCAGCGTCTGCACCCCACTTGGCTGTGCATGTACGCCTTCAGCCTCACACATTGCATGTCAGCACCTGCACCCCTCTTCTGCGTGCACTCTCTCCCTCAGCAAGCCCCTTTGTTCCACAGGCACACACCTCGGCAGGTGACCATCAGTCCAGGTGTGGTCAGTGATTAGCTCCTCCACTTCCCGGCCACCCCGGGAGCCAGGCCAGACCCGCTGCCATGAAAACTGTTCTTGTTTTTTCAATTGCAGCACCAAAGCAAGCCCACCCCCATCCCACCTGTGTCAGGCAGAGTGGCCCCAGTACTGAATGTCCCCATACATCTCGGGAGCTGAGAATTGGAGCCTTTTCAAAAATCTGTTTCCTGTGTAATAGGCGGGGGAGAGTCACCGGTTTCAACCAAAGATCATTCCAGCCCATCAATCTCTGCTGCCAAAATCCCTCCCCTCCCGAGCCCCAGCCCACCTTGTCCACGTGTTGGATCGACAGGCTGGTTCCCCACAACCAGGTCTGAGTCACCCCCATGGCCTCCACATTCCAAGCATGGGGGAGATTCTGGGAAAACACGTGAGTTATACACACACGTGTATAACTTCATCAGAACCCTCTCAGAACTCGGGTTTGCACTTTCAAGCTGTCACTGAGGATCTCACGGAACCAGAAGTTCTGAGTTCTTCGGCTGAGCTCGAAGGGGCTCGGGCGCTGACTTAGAAGGTCCCCATGAAACTAGACAGCAACCCACAGGGACACCCCACCCGAGCCTCCCCTCCCTGCCCTGCTTCCCCAGGCTCACGCGGTCACGGTCACACCTGGGCCGCAGCTGCAGGGCGCCTGCCCCCGGTTCCCACTGGCACCCCTCACCTGGCTGAATTCTCGAAAACGCTCCTCGGACACCTCACCTGACTCACCTGTGGTCTCTGTGACCACACCCTCCCCCTCCCACTGGAGCAGGGAGATCTTTTTATTTCTTTCTATTTCATTTTGTAAGCCGGTCCCTGGACTTGTGAACTCATTGTCTGGAGCAGCGGTTCTCCACCTTCCTGACGCCGCGACCCTTCAACACAGCTCCTCATGTTGTGCTGACCCCCAACCATAAAATTATTTTCGTTGCTACTTCATAACTGTCATTTTGCTACTGTTATGTCTTAGGCGACCCCCGTGGAAGGGTCGTTTGACCCCAAAGAGGTCGCGACCCACAGGTTGAGAACGGCTGCTAAAGGCTTGTACAGCAAATAGAAGTCTCCAGTCGCAAACTCTGGGCCCCGTAAATAATCGGGTGCCTTTAAAATTTTCTTTAAAGCAAACTAAATCTCCCCTTCGAGTCCCAGCTTCAGGAAAGTGGACCCGCACCCTTGTCCTGCCAGGCCCGGGGTTTGAAAGGGAGCCAGAAAGCTGGTCCCGGGCACACTCGCACTCACCTCTCTGAGCCTGGCGGCCCCCCGTATAAAGTGGAAAAGACTGTGGGCACCCACACAAGTTAACAGGTTACAGCTGTGTCACCCAAGACAGTATAAATAGGAACATTCGTGCTATTAACCGCCGCAGAAAACCCCAGAGTATTTCCAGTTTCTGTGTCAGTTTGTTTCTCTGGATTCCCTCCAGCAGCCTCATTCCCAGAGGCCACCTGTGTGGTCAGTTACGGAAGTTATCTGCGCAGCATCCCAGCCAAGGGGTGGCTGCCCAGGCTCTGAGGGAGGGCTCCTGGGATCCTGCGGGCGCCCCCCCTTCACAGCTGAGCACGGTGAGGCGCAGAGCAATGAGAACACACACCCCGGGGTGCTCAGAAACTGTACACATGAAACTGAGTCCGGCTGGGGTCGTGGGAAGCCCCCCAGGGTGCAGGAAGAATTAGTGGTGCAAACTATAAAATACTCCGTTTTGTGAAAATAAACATGTACTATAACTACAAATTCAGGCTTAAGGAAATTTTTAAACATTTTTGAATGCTTTTCAAACTTCCTCCACACTTTCATACCAAGAAATGAAACCCTTCTGGGTGTGTCAAGTGCATGAGAGCATGAGTGGGCACTAAATTCTCCCCCTGGCCCCACCAATTGATCCAGAAATCATTAGCTCATGGCCTGGAACTTGGCCTCTCGGGAGGAGCTTGTGTGAGAAAATGAGAAGCTCCTCCAGATGGGTTTCTAGCTTTTGTCCTTCTAGCGAATTTTTTTCCAATTCTCATTCCTTCCCAGCAAACAGCAGTGGTCTTGTTTTTCTCCCCTTCTCTGCCTTAGCTGAATTAACTTAATTAGGGCACTTGCTTTTGACAAAGCTGGGAGATTTCTCCATACTGCAGCCTCCTTGGGAGACCGGCGGACAGTCTGACGCTCTTTCTGCAATTATGACGCCAATCAGAACACACACCCTTGTTGTGGGTATTTATATCCTGGGATATAAACCTTCATTTCCAGTTTCTTTCCTCTCCATCTGTGCCAGACAGTGAGCTAGATACTGGGCCCGAGATGAGCCCGCCTTCAGAGAGCAGCTGGGAACACAGATATTAACAAATAGTGACACACAGGGACATGTGATTACAGGGTGCGGAGACTACCAAGAGCGACGGCCCTTGGAAACATTGCCTCCTCTCTGGGATTCTGTGGGAGCACCCTCTGAGGACCAAGAGCAAGCGTTGCTTTTCGAACTATCCCGTTTGAAATGAAATCCGTTCTTTCCACAGTCGACGGTGGGCTCAAATACGCCTTTTGTTCACAGATCCCTTCCTGGGTCCCCCACGTCAGCCTGGAGCCACTCAAAGGACACACTCAGAAGGTGTGCCTTTTAGCCAGATGGACCGAAAATTCATCCTAAAGCTGCACTACCGGAACCCCCTGTGATTAGACACGTCTCCCAATGTCTCCTTGGGTCACAGAGATGCTGCCTTCCACATCCACTTGTCAGAAGGACAAACTGTTTAGGATCAAGAAGAAAAGGACCAAGATGGAAAAAAAAAAAAAAGGAATCTTAAGATCAGAGTCTCCGCTCTTTTCTGACTTGCCAGAAACAAAAAATATCTTTCCCAGCCATAACTGGCAACCACTCTGAAAACTTCACTGAATTATTACTCCTTCCTGTATTAAAAAAAGACAAGTGTGTTTAGTTGGGCTACAACCCAGTTCCCTCGAGTATTTCAGCGCATCTCAAAATCCTGCGTTGACAAGTTCAAGTCGTAAAAAAAACTGCATGGGGCGTTTGGGAAAATACAGTGGGAGGGTTAGGCGGGTGTCCCCTCCTCTTCAGTCCTCCTCTGAGGACATGGCCAATTAAAGATAAATGTGGTGTTTGGAAAACTGAAGACTGAATTGCAAACTGCCGACTTCAAGGAGCCCTGCTTCTCCCCCCCCCCCCCGGGGCCATCGGACATGTGTCAAAGGGAAGGTCACAAGGTGATTTTGGAGGTCCAGGTGGGGTCACAAAGCTCAGAAACGCACTAAGTTCTTCCTCAGTCACCATTCCTTCTGACTCAGCCCGGGAGAGGCTCTGCGGGGTCTGGCCAGTTGTTCACACATCCCTAATACTGCCACCGCCCTTTTTAATAAGGACAGGGAGCAGCCCCAATGTCCAAGTGGAGTTTAATAACATCGGCTTGGGTGACTTTTCTAGCCACCTTAAAAAATTTTTTTTTCTTTTATTAATTTTAGAGAGAAAGAAAGGAAGAGAGAGAGAGAGAGAAACATCGATGAGAGAGAACATCAATCAGCCACCTCCTGCATGCTCCCCACTGGGTATCAGGCCCACAACCTGGGCATGTGCCCTGACTGTGAATCGAACTGGCAACCCCTTCTTGGTGCGTGGGTTGATGCTCAACCACTGAGCCACGCCGGCCAGGCTGTAGCCGTCTTTTACATATGGCAGATTGCTACTGCTTTTCCATTATGGTGATGATTTCAAGTTTCCTTTTAAAATAAATGCATGTATTTAAAAGGGTGTACGTTGAAAACAAAAAATGAGGTCATGATAGCACAGATAGGGTAGGTGGGCTGCACATGTCAGGTTTGGGAAAGAATGCAATCAATAAAAAGAAAACCCAGCTAGTCCCCTGGCTTCCCCATCACTGCAGCTCGACAGAAAATGAAACTTCATTCCTTCTGCGGGTGATGGAGAAGAAAGGCGGCCAGAGGAAATGTGCCCAACCGGTAAGACCGATGCCCCCTGGGGAAGGGGCTTGGGGGCGGGGAAAACACTCACTCTTTGCTTTAAACACATCTGGGTTACTTGAATTTTTTTGTTGCACAGAAATTAACCCTTTGTCTGACATCTTGGTTACAGATATCCTCCCCAACCCCACCCCCCAAGGCTGGACACATATCTTGGTCATACAAAACTTTTTATTTCTTAAGAGTCAAAAAAAAAAAAAAATCCATCTTTTTCTTCATAGCGTCTGGGTTTCCAGTCTTGGTTCAGAGGGTGTCCCAGGCCCTAGATCGTATCATAAACTTCTTGCAAGACTATTCCTGTTATTTTATTGCCTGCAAATCTTTCAACGTTCTAGAATTGACTTCAGTACGTGGTGGACGAGGGAGTCCCAGTTTCGTTTTCTCCCATTTGTCAAGGGTCCATCCTTCCCCCACTGCGCTGACCAGCACGTGATTTTCTCCGCAGACCTGAGCCCCAAGGGCACTCGGTGCTTCTGGGAGGCGCGTCTCTGGGTCAAGCCCCTGCCCCTACCCAGCATGCACCGTTCTCTCGGCCAGGCACCCCTACCCAGCATGCACCGTTCTCTCGGTGGGCACCTGCCCCTACCCAGCATGCACTGTCCTCTCGGCCAGGCGCCCCTACCCAGCATGCACTGTCCTCTCGGCCAGGCACCCCTACCCAGCATGCACTGTCCTTTCGGCCAGGCGCCCCTACCCAGCATGCACCGTTCTCATCAGTGGCACTGCCCTACCCAGCATGCACATGTCTCTCCGTGGACACCTGCCCCACCCAGCATCACGTTCTCTCAGTGGACACCTGCCCATACCCAGCATGCACCGTTCTCTCGGTGGGCACCTGCCCCTACCCAGCATGCACTGTCCTCTCGGCCAGGCGCCCCTACCCAGCATGCACCGTTCTCTCGTGGACACCTGCCCCTACCCAGCATGCACCTGTTCCTCAGTGGACACCTGCCACTACCCACATTGCACCCGTTCTCTCAGTGGACCACCTGCCCCTCCCAGCATGCACCGTTCTCTCGGTGGGCACCTGCCCCTACCCAGCATGCACTGTCCTCAATCCTTCCATGCATACCCCTACCCAGCATGCACTGTCCTTATCCGCCCAGGCGCACCCTACCCAAGCATGACAACCGTTCTCTTGCAGTGGTGGACACCTGCCCCTACCCAGCATGCACCGTTCTCTCAGTGGACACCTGCCCCTACCCAGCATGCACCGTTCTCTCAGTGGACACCTGCCCCTACCCAGCATGCACTGTTCTCTCAGTGGACACCTGCCCCTACCCAGCATGCACCGTTCTCTCAAGGGGCGCCTGCCCCTACCCAGCATGCACCGTTCTCTCGGCCGGCCCCTGCCCCTACCCAGCATGCACCGTCACAGCCTTTGGAACACAGGCGGCTGTCTGGAGGGTGCGGCCCAGCACTGCCCTCCTCCTGCCCCTTCTCCCAGCCACACGGGGTTTCTTTATTCTTCTCAATGAGCTCCAAGGCCGTATTTTTATGTGAGTGTGTAGCGCCTGAATAACTTTCTAAATAAATGTCTTTTATTAAAAGGGGGAAGGGGCCTTTTAACGTCTCTTTTTATGTTCCAAGGACTAAGATATGGCAGCGTCCTGAGCAGAGAGCGGCTGAGCCTACATGGGGCGCCGGGCCCTGGGAAACTCCTCTGCCTTCCTGCTCAGGGAAGGCAGGGGGATGGCAGGATGCAGCCCGGACCCCAGAAGCCCCTGCCTGGCACCCCAGCCCCTTCAGATTAGACTGCAGGGAGGGCTCCACCAAGTGCCCACTCACAGCCATCATCCTGCCTGCGCCCCACACTCCTGCTTGAACCCGTGGAGAAGGGACAGGCTGGATAAGAAGCCCCTTCAGCTGAAGGGAACCTGAGGTGCAGCTGGCTCTCTCTCCCTCTCTTTTCCTCTCTCCCTCTCTCTCCCTCCCCTTTCTCTCTCTCCCCCTCCCTCCCTCCCTCCTTCTCCCTCCCTCTCTTTCTGTCTCTCAAGTTCACTGGGCTCTGTGTGCCAGGCCCTGGGCTGTCTGAACCCTCCCGACTGCCCACCCTTACTGTTTCCCAGGTCAGCATCTCAAAGAGCCTGAGTCCATCACCCACATGCACGCACCTGGGCACCTGGAGCTGAGGACCAAGAGAACCACCGGCTGGTGTCACCCTGGAGAGGAATCTTCCTCTGAGCTCTATAGAGCGATGAGCATGAACTCTATGCTGGTGCAGACACACACCCCATGTCTGCGCCTCAACCAGCGTCTGAGAAGCAAGGGAGAGACCACAGCGTTGATGAGCTGGCACCTTGGAACAGAGGAGACAAAAAAGTGAGAGTCACCCCAGCCAGGTGGCTCAGTTGGTTGAAGTGTCAACCCAGACGCCAAAAGGAGGCAGGTTCAATTCCCTGTCAGGGCACATACCCAGGTTGTGGGTTTGATCCCCTATTGAGAGACGTGCAGGAGGCAACTGATGGATGTTTCTCTCTCACATCCAAGTTTCTCTCTCTCTCTTCCCCTCCTTTCCTATCTCTCTAAAATCAATAAGTATATCCTGAGATGAGGATTAAAAAAAATGAGAATCACTCTACATGTTTTTGCCTCAAATCCAGTATCTGTTCAACCTTCTGGTTGTTGATGAAGAGAGGTCGAACCCTTCCAAAACACAGCTCAGCAGAATTGTCACCTTTTCACCTCCTTGTGTGCAGCTTGAAGTCCTCGCGAGGGGACACAAAAACATGAACCGAATCAAAAGATCTGGGCTGCTTCTCCTTTCTCGACTTTTTAAAAAGTTTGGTGTCCCAGGGACTTGACAAACCCTGACCCCTCACCATGGTATTTTGCATGGAAATTTGGGATCAAAACACAATTTCAAACATAATATATTTTCTGACATCCCCCAAGAAAAAGATGTCCTGGTTTCTTCCCTCTAAAAGGATTTGGATGGAATAACATCTGTGTTGAGAATATTGTGAATATGTTAAAGTGACAGGCAGTCTCTAAGGCACTCTGCTCATTAATGTTCTGCGCATAAAATTAAAACTTGAAATATATTTTTAAATCCATTTTGAATCATTTAAGCAATTCTCCCGCAAAGAAACTATTGTGCTGAAATAATATATTTGGAGCGAGGAATATGAAAGCTATTAAAATGTCTTAGACCCCCTGCCTTTCACTGGAAAAAGAAAGGAGGAAAATGTTCTCGCTCTTTGATTTGAAAATCTGCTCTGTATAAAATATACCCACTGGAAAAAAAAACACCTTCTTTGAAATTACACAGAGCGCTTGGCTTAAACCCACAGGAGCCAAGGAGCTCAAGTTGGGTCTTAGCATGCAAAGCTGAGCTGAATACAGTTTAGTGGAGAGGCCCCAGGAAGGTGTGCACCTCCCCTGGGTCTGCAGCGCTCACCCCTGGGAGCTTGCCCTGCAGGAAGGAGGAAGACAGCTATGCACAGACAGTTTTGGTCTGCTCCTGCCTTCTCTCGTCGGCAGACCCTGGTCACTCAACTGGTCTTTGGAGCCATGTGGTGTGCATGTGTGCTAAGAAGAGCACACTGACATCCTCTCGTCATGGCTCATTGATCCATTGAACGAATAGTTATTGAATGCCAACCAAGAGCCATCATTGTCCTGGCCTCTAAGAGTTTGGTGGGGAACAAAACTGTGAAAGCACACGGTAAGAGAAGGGAATTGATGATCTGAACAGGGCGGGCATCGGCCTCACCTGAGGCTTCCAGCCCTGGCCCCTGGAGCAAGAGCAGAGTTATGTTCTAAAGGAATAAGAAGAAAGGCGTAAGGACCAGCAAGGGCAAAGGCCCTGAGGCAGAGATTTGCCTGAAGTTTCTTAGATGGAAATCAGGCCAGTGTGGTGGGAGAACAGGGGTGAGAGAGGTGAAGGTCAAGGTAAATGGGTCAGCAGGCAGGGCCTGTGTCTACCCTGAGAAGCTTTGACCTGATCCTAAGAGCAAACACTTGTATTGTCCTTAGCATACACTGGGCACCTCACAAATGCCTTTCACGTGCGGCGGTGACTCAGTTCTTCTTCATAGCAACTGTCGAGGTGGGTATATTACCATCCCATTTCACAGAAGAGGAAAGTACCTCCTCAACTTCACACAGCTGGTAGGTAGAGGAGGATTTGAACCCAGGATCTCTGCTCAGCAGCCCAGCTCTCGCTGCACTGCATCACTCCAAGGAGCGAGTTATGGCCATTGAGGCCTGATGCAGGGAGGGTGGCCCGCCCCAGGCCGTGTCTGCTGAGCCCACTCTGGGCTGAGTGGAAAGCAATGGCAGGTGCCAGGATGCCATGCAGTAGCTGGTGGGGGTGCGGGCGCGAGATCCGAGGGGATCTTGGTCCGGGGCCGAGGACAAGTAGTTCCCACCCGAGTGCTTGTGTCCGTGTCCTCTCTGCCTGACGCATACTCCTGGTCCTCCCTTCACACTACTGCTCACCCTCTGTGACTCGGCTGCAGCAGAATGTCCCCTTGACCAGCGGGACAGGGTGACTCCTTGACAAAGCTCTGTAATGCCCGTCTCAGAATAAAACTGCTGGGTGCACTCAGATAAGATCAAATGTTATTTTCCAAAACCATGTCACCAACGGCAATGTCGTGGTGATGTTTGATTGGCTGCAGTCTCGGCCCTGAGCATGTGGCATCAGAGACAGGTGTCCCCCGATGCCCCCACGTCCCGTGTGGGGTGCGGGCCCTGCCTGGCTCATGACAGGGCGTCCACCTGGGCTCCTGTCTGAGTGATTACATTAGAGTCCAGACATGGTGGGGCCCGGGGGCCTTGGGCCTGAGCCCTTCCCTGGTTTGGAACCCCAGCCAGGGAGGGAACCATGGGCACACAATTACTGAGACACAGACCCACCACAAGCAGAGGGGCCTCCAGGACTCAAGGTCCCAAAGGACTCAGGGTCAGTCCCGAAGGGTGAGAAACGTGTGCCAGGGAAGACCCCCTGTTGGTGGAAGACCCAGCAAAGAGCTGGGGGTGGATCGGCGCCCCCCAAGCTGGGGAGAGGGAACCTCACAATTTAACCACATGGCTGGAGCCTCCTTGGCACACCTGAAGGCAACCTTGACCCCAGGCTCCCACAGTCCCCCCACAATGGACTCACCGGCAAAACATTTTCTGGTCCTGGACAGTTTGGTTCAGTGGTTAGAGCATCGGCCTGTGGTCCAGAGAGGCCCGGGTTCAGTTCCCACTGAGGGCATGTACCTCGGTTGAAGTTTGTCCCCGGCCCCAGATGGGTCTTTTTTTTTTTTTTTTTTTTGGTATGTGCCCCTAGCGGGAACTGAACCCAGGACTCTGGTCCGCAGGCCGACGCTCCAACCGCTGAGCCAAAGAGGCCAGGGCAAGTGGTTGGGGTCTTGTGGGTGGCAACCACTTGAAGTCTCTCTCTCACATCGATGTTTCTCTCTCTCTCTCTCTCTCTCTTCCTCCTTCTCTCCCTCCCGCTCTATCTGAAGATAAATGCAAAAATGTCCCCGGGTGAGGATAAAAAAAAAACCCAAAACATTTTCTGTATTGACCGAAAAACACTGTTTCCTGTAAAACCCGTCCTGATTATCATCAGTGTGACAAGCCGATTGTCCCAGGAGATAAAAGGCAAAATTGCGCTGGGTCCTTCCTTTCCCTGAATGAGGAGTAGTGAACACAGTGAGCACGTAGCGTGTGACAAGGTCTTAAGTTAGAGATAAAGGAGAAACGCAGCTGAGTTCTAGGCAAACCAAGGCCCGGCCATTACAGGTCTATAAATCAGGACCAACTACTCCGGGCAGAGACAGAGAGTTATTTGGTTTAATTTGGTCCAAATGTCGTTGCTGTCCTAGCTGTTTCGCCATCCCTGGCAACCAGCCCCAGCCCCTGGCCATACCTCAGCATGATGCTGAATCACCTGTGACATCTGTTTCCTCCCCCATGTCCACTGGGCCCCACGTCCTGCACAGAGGACACTTGCTGGGTTTGCCTGTCCACACCTTGACTGTGTGTCCAGGAACCAACCAGGTGTTAGAGTGGACACATGGTCCCAGCCTGTCAATCAGCTCATTCCATCTGCTGTTCATAGTGACCCTGCCAGAGATGGACACACAGCCTGACAGTGCAGCCAGAGAGAATCCTGAGACTCATGCGGGAACAATGGGGAGAGCAGGACCCTCCACCCACCCTGGAGCCCGGAGCTGCTGGGGGCCACTGCCAGAGAGGACCTGCCTCAGGCCAGCAGGGAGGTGCCAGAGCCAAGGGTGGAGGAGACCAGGTCCTGGATCCAGCCTTACCTGAAGCCTCCAAACTCTTCAGATACAGGAACTGAACAATTCCCTTTGTTATTCAAGCTGATTTGAGCTGAATATCTAACACTTTCAAGTAAAGCCCTGGCTAGTACAACCTCCTAATTTCTCCCACAGCCCACCATTTTTAATTCTTCCTCCCGACCCCCAAATGCCAATTCTCTGGGCCCAAGCCTCATCTCCACTTCTCCAGGTGTCACCAAGAACTCCCAACTGGCGCTCTGGCCTCCAGTCTGCTTCGAAGTCCGTTCTCCAGGCCAGAGGGGCCTAAACACAATAGGGCAGGGCACACCCTACCCAGAGCAAAACCTTCCATCAGTAAAAGAAATTTCAGCCCTGGCCGGTTTGGCTCTGCAGTTGGAGCATCAGCCTGTGGACCAAAGGGTTTCGGGTTTGAGCCCCAGTCACAGGCGCATACCTGGGTTGCAGGTTCGATCCCCGGCCCTGGTCAGGGTCATGTGGGGACTTCTATGCTCAGAACATCCCACGTGGTTACTTCCTGTTCCTGGGCTGGGGCTGCCAGGTGGGCATTCACACGTTCAAAGTCTCCCAGCTAGGACAAAGTCCAAGCTGGTCACAGGACACTCGGGCCCCATACCTGTCAGCAGGGTGTGGGGGTCTTCGGTATCGACCTTCCCTTTCTTCATGGGGAAGCAGCCTCTCGCCCAGGAGGACCTGCAGCCTGCGCCTGAGTCTGGGAGCCCCTGGCTCTGTCTGGGAGCCCAGGACGTCGCCTCCTCGACGAGCAGCGTAGGGGATGGAGACCATCTCGGCTCCCCTCCCCCGCTGCTCCCCAGCGGTCACAGAAAATAAACGCAGGGACAGGCTGCTGCGGAGCGGCCCTGGGCTCTGGGCCCGACAGCCCCGGGATTCCTGTCTGCACCGGCCTGCCCAGCCTCCCCGGTGATTGACCACAGCCGGGAGCGGGGAGCTGGGAGCGGGGAGCCCGCAGCCGCCTGCTGATTATCGGCTTTGGGAGCCGGGCACGTGGCAGCTCTCCGGTAATCACTGCGCTAGCAAACCTCTGAAAAAGTAGAAATTCCCGACTTAGCCCTCTGGGTGTCACAGAGCCCCCAAGCTTTCATTTAAAATCCATTTTGCGCGGAGTTATCTAAAAGTGAACAATAGGAGCCTCCGAGACGGCTCCCCAGACACCGTGGGAGGGATGCTGGCAGAGGGCACTCCAGAGAACAAGTGTGCCTTTCAGATCCAATGCGCAGAGGCCCCGGGCCCTGGCCCCACGGCCATGACAGGAGAAGGCCTCTGCCCGACAGAGATGGGGACCGTGGCTCCCCGCCACTCGGGTTGCCATGCGAGCCCAGGGGAAGTCCCCGAACAGCTCCCCGCCTGCGCTAAGCAAACACGTGTCTGCTGACGGCCTGCTACGTGGCAGGCGCTGCCCAGGGGCTGGGGCTGGGCGAGGAATGGGACTGAGCCCCTAGACCACCCCCACCGGGAGCTGGCACCTGATAGGTTGTTAACACCCAACAGATACTCCTCTGAAGGGCCTTTCACTCGAACCTCGAACCTCAAACCTCGGGAAGACAGGAAAGGGCAGGACTATTCACTCCCTTGCGAGTCGTTGGGATTGTTCAAAGTGCCACATAGGAACCGACATATTCCTGAGTGTTATCCTTCTGAGAGGCCTAAATGGGTTCTTGTGATTTGTCACCCAGGTGGCTAAGTATATCTGGGTCTCAGTTTTCTGTCTTTTTTTTTTAAATCCTCACTCAAGGACATTTTTGCATATATCTTCAGATAGAGCGGGAAGGAGAGAGGAAGAGAGAGAGAGAAACATCAATGTGAGAGAGACACAGTGACTGGCTGCCACCCACATGACCCCAACAGGGGCTGGAGACAAACTGCAACCAAGGGACATGCCCTTAGCAAGAACCAAACTCAGGACTCTCTGGTCTGCGGGCCGACGCTCTAACCGCTGAGCCAAACTGGCCAGGGCTCAGTTTTCTGTCTTTATAGCTCTGTGACTATGGACAAGTGGCTTAAGTTCTCTGATTCTGTTTTACCTCTGCAAGCTAAGAATAGGGCTGTTGTGCTTGGGAAATGCAGTGATGCTTGGGAAGGACTTGTTGATAAATTTCAGTTCTCATCACAGTCATGAGTCTGACAAAAATAGAGCTCTTATTATCCCAGCATGGTGTCTTTTTGTAAAAATCCCAGGGAAGGACTCTGATTGGCCCTGCTTGAGTCACATGGTTTTTTGTCAAACCAATCACTGCAGCCAGAAAGATATCACCTGGTGATTGGTCAGGCCTGGAGCTGGTTGGGAACGGCGGCAATAAAATTAGCTGCTATTACCCAGAACTACTTCAAGCATGGGAGGGGATGATCCAAAAAAGATTTCAGAAGAACAACCTTCTTCCTCTCTCTCATGAGGTCTCGGCCCTGAATTCCTGATGCCCCCAGCCAAACCTGGAAGTTGGCAAGAGAATATCAGAGAATGTTCTTCGAGGGGCAGTGGGGACTAGGGGGGATGGTGTGTCCTATGCCATGCCCAAGGACAGAGACCCTGTGTGTTGGACTGGACAGTGCTACCCAAATGCACTAAGGACCTCCCACTGAACTTGGAATAAAACCTGAACCCCCACCCCAGCCTGCCGGGCCTCCCAGGCCCAGTCCCCGGGGATACCCTCTGCTGTCTCCAGCGACAAAGGCATCCTTGCCTCGCTTGGGACCCTGCTCAAATGCCATCTTCTGGACCACGCTGCCGAGAGAGCTCCCTGACCCCACACCACCCTTTATTTGTTTTTATACAAAATAAAACACATGAAGAATCTCCTGGTTTGTTTACTGGACTGGGAGCTTCCTAAGGCTGGGATAGGCCTGTCTTGTCCCTGCTGGCCCAGCACAGGCCCAGCACACAGAAGAGACTCCATAACTATGTGTTGGTTGAAGGAATGGAAGAAAGAATGGCCGTCCAAAGCGCTCCGGCCTTGGGAGGTTAGCCTGGAGCCACCAGGAGTAAACAAAGGGATGCGGCATCTTTTGGACAGAACGGGAAACCAGCCCCTTCAACCTTCCTGCCCCAGATCCGGTTTCCCTGCAGAACCCAGTGCGGCTAATAATAAAATCCCTCTGGGATAACAGACAGTCATCACACTTAAGTTCCCACTCGAGTGTGGTATCTGTGACGTAAAGCTACATCTAAGCCCTTTCTCGGCGACACCTCCGGGGTCAGAGCACATGCCTTTCTGACCCCACCCCTTCTCCAACACTGCACTCTGGAAGGTGGAAGCCCATGATACCCTCTACTTCCCGGGGTCCCCAAAGCCCCCAGGCTGGCGAGGGCTGGTCACACCTGGAAGTCAAGGTCACTGCAATTCAAACTTACTCCTCTTTCCACAAAGACCTTGGGCTTTGCTGACACTGCAAGAGCCCTGCACAAAGAGGCTGGAAAGGAGGGGCCAAGGACAGACCGTGAGGGACAAGCTGCACCTCCAGTCTGGTGGGGCGCCTCTAGTTGGGGCACTACTCAGTCATGAGGCCAAACGGAGAGCACAGTCCCGAGGGAGGCTTCCAGCTCCTTCCTGCTCAGTAAGACCCAGAGAACGAAGTCAACTGTCCCTTCAGGGGTGGGGAACGTCCAGCCCGGGGGCCACGTAAGGCCCTGGAAACCAATACCAGCTAACATCACACCCTCACCAAATTCGCCTGACCACACAGAGCTAATAAGTTCATCATTTTGTACGGCCTCCGAATGATGTGATAAATATCCGAATAGCCCTTGGCAGAAAAAAGATTCCCCGCCCCTGCTAGGTGTCGCAAAGTGAAAAAACAGTTCTTTTGCTGTGACAAAAGACATCCTAATGAGCCCTGGCCGGTTTGGCTCAGCGCTTAAAGCGTCAGCCCGCAGACCAAAGAGTCTCAGGTTCGGTTCTGGTCAGGGGCACGTGCCTCGGTCGCAGTTGGTCCCTGGCCCTGGTCGGGGTCGTGTGGGGGGCAGCCAGTCGACGTGTTCCTCTCACGCTGGTGTTTCTCTCTCTCTCCCTCTCTGTCTCCCCCTCCTTCCCACTCTATCTGAGCACAAACAGAAATATCCTCGGGTGAGGATCATAAAAAACAGCCAGCCGCATGAATGTGGAAAGACCAGGACTACTGAGCACCTGAGGCTGGAGCAGGGTCGGGCCATCGGCTGCGTTCCCTGGCGACGGGCACTTGGCACCCACGCTTCCCGCCGCCGGGCGGTGGAGGCAAATCGGTGGAAAGGCGCACAGGTTGGCAGGCGCGCGCGGGCACAAAGCTTGCTGAGCTGTGGTTAAAAAAATAAATAAAAATGAAAAATGTAGAATAAAGAAGAAACTGTTTAAGCTTCAGAACTAAAAAGAAGCATTTGGCTCCAGCCGCCGAAATGTTTTATAAAGCAACAGCAAGGAGAAAAAAACAAAAAACTGTCCCAGAACACGGAGAGAGGGCCAAAAATATTAATATACAGGAACACAGCGAACTGTCTGCAAGCTGTAAACAGTCTCCGTGTCCGTGTCCAGGCGGCCACGCGGCCGTCTTTCCCTGCCTCGGCTCTCCCTGTTTCAGATCCATGAAAGCGATAGGCGAAGAAACTGTATCTCCCGTGTGCCCCAGGAAATTCACCTTTAACTGGACCTCCTGTAGCGATTGCCCGAACCTGGCACCACCGCTGAGGGGGGAAGGTCCCGCATGTGCGCTGATTCAGGGTCCAGAGCACACACCCCGCGGCGGGAGTGGCGGCTCGTGCGCAGTTGGGGGAAGAAGCCGGTGTGCACCCTTCAAATCCCAGCTCACCCATCTCCTCCGCCCTCTTCTGCCTCGCCCGCCGCGCTCAGTGGCCTTCATCCCACCGCAGCTGCCTCTGGCAGCTGGTCCGTCATCACGGGGGCACGGACATCCCTGTCCTACCCGGCGAACTCCTGGGGATCCGGCTTGCTTTTCCGTTTCTGCACTTTCCGGGAGCCCAAAGCCCCACTGGCCTCCGTGTTCCCCAAGCACCCCAGGCTGCTTCCACCTCCGACCTTTGTGCTGCTCCTCCCCCCTCCACGGAACACCCTTCCAATCCCTTTGCAAGGTCACCCTCTGTGCTCAAATGTTCCCTCTTGAGAGGCCTTTATTAAAATAGTCCCTTCCACACCCCTCCTCCCGACTGTCGCCTCCTTCCCTGCGACAACGTGGCAGCACGCAGTTCTCTGGGCCTTGTCTGCGTGTCTGTCCTCCCTGCAGACATGTCAGCCCCCACTGCAGACATGTCAGCCCCCACTGCAGACATGTCAGCCCCAGGAGGACCTCTGTCGGCTTGTTCCCTCCTGGGTCCCCAGGCACGAAGGAAGCGCTCAGCAAACATTTGCAGAATGAATGAACCCTCGGTGTCTGGCTTATAGACATTCGGTAAACGAGTTTATTCTTAATTCATCATTTGAACAGAATCATCTTCGAAGCGTCCCAAGGGAGAAGCAGAGGCCTCCCCACTGGATGGGTCTTCTTTTCTGAGCCGTCCACTTACTACTCAGTTCTCCCAAGGACACCTTCCTTCCCGTTCTGGGGACGGTGACCTCAGAGGAAAAGCCAGGAAGAAAGCCCCGGGCCACCCTGGACACCCATCCACACCGTGGCAGTCGGGCCCAGCCTGAGACGTGCTCAGCCCCAGGGCTGGCGTGTTACATGTTCACTATTAACCCATTCCGCTCCGCCCCGCCCTGCCTGCCCCTCACTATTTTGGCTGAGCAGTTAGGACCGCCCCAGTCTTGGGCCTCCACCCAGCATTTCCAACAGCCAGGAAGAACCTCACGCACCTTGGGTGTGGAGAACATCGTTACGAGAGGAGCTCCCATCCTCCAAACGCCCGGTAAAAGAATACAGCTGTGGGTGAGGGAGGAGGGCAGAGGGAGAGAGACACGCCAGGGAGAGCCACGGACACCCAACTGGATGATGGAAACATCCAAGTCCCTGTAGATGGGACCTTGGGAAGTATCAGGAGGTGGCCTGCAGGTCAGCCGAACACGGTGCCTCTCTTCTCTGGGTCCCGTGAGGCTCTGGACACCTGTGTGTCCCATGGCAGCTCAGGCAAAATAACGTTCCCCCACCTGCAAGGTTGATCCGCTTATTCTTGAATCTTAGACCCATTTTCCTGTTCCAGGCCTATGGCAACGCGGTGCGGTGGAAGCCCTGAGGGTCCACAAGTCATTTCCCAAACACCGATTGAGCACCCCAGTGATGAGGGGTCAGTTGTGGATGGGCATGAGAGAGAGTGTGGGTGCAGGTCTGGAGAAGATGTTATCTGTGAATTTCATTTGGGGATTGTTATAAAGAGTGGGTGCCAGCCCGACTGGTGTGGCTCAGTGGTTGAGCATCAACCCATGCACCAAGAGGTCACCAGTTCAATTCCCACTCAGGGCACATGCCCAGGTTGTGGGCCCGATCCCCAGTGGGGGGCACGCAGGAGGCAGCCAAGTGATGTTCTCTCTCATCAATGTTTCTCTCTCTCCCTCTCCTGTCGTCTCTCTCTAAAATCAATAAAGAGAAAAAAGAGTGGGTGCCAACAGAAATGCACACCTCCGTTCTCCAGAGGCCTCCCGCAGGTAGAGTCGAAGCAGCTCTGGCGGTAGCAGGAACTCCACTCCGATGTCTGCAGCAGCGGAATGCAAGTGGGCACCTGACGGCTAGCACAGCGGTGTGGATGGACCCCTCAGACATGGCATTGGGCCCAGGAAGCCAAACACAGAGTTCACAAAGTGGCCAAACTAATCTCTGCCCTAGACAAGGGGAGGGGCTGGAATGTCCCATCCCCTACTCCAGGCGGTGGTTACAGGGGTGCGTTCTCTGTGACATTAAGCTTGGCACACAGCTTGGTACACTTGTCAGTGTGTATGCTTGCATTCCAGGTCTAGGTTTTAAAGGAGGCGGGTGTTAGGTCTTGATGTTTCCCCAAGGTGTTCCGCAGAGAAGCCAGGTCCAGGCAGATGGGCAGCGAGGAGGGAGGCGGGCGAAGAGCGCAGAGGCGGGCGGAGGCGGGCACTGCGCACGGATCCAGTGCGCGCCCCGCGGCCCCACCCCCGCCAGGTGCGGCGCTGCCTCCGCCTCCGCGTCCTGTGTTGCTTGGCAACCGGTCTCCTGGGCGACAAAGACGCTGAGCCAGGGCGGCGGCGCGGCGGGCTACAGAGACCCCAGGGCCCATGGCGCAGAAACCGATCAGCATCGCGGCGGCCGAGCGCATGAACCTCGTGGCCCAGGACGAGATCTGGTAACGCGGGGGATCCGGTAACCCGGTGGGCTGGGCCGCTCCCGTCTGCAGTGGACACATCTAGTGACCTTGGTTTCCATCCTGTCCTGGAGGTGGTCAGGGGCCTTGAGGAACGAAGGCCGTGATAGGGACACGTGGTCGACCCGAGGGCTTTCCGTTCTCTGTCTTGGGGGCTCACTGCAAGAACCCGAAAGATTTTGCGTCGGGCTCCACAACCATCCGCAAGGCTCTGCTTGAGAGCAACAGATGTGTTCTTATTTTTAAGACCAAATTGTTAAGAAAGGAACTAAACAAACACCTTAATATTTGTTCCGTTTGAATGAGAGATACATATACATTCTATAGTCTCTCTTGCTTTCCCTAGATTTTAAAAAATAATTAGACATTTTAATTTGAAGAATAGGTCCGTTTTCTGTAAGATTCGTGCTCAGCAGAGATGCATATGGTGGTTTTTCTTTGGCGTTCTCTCCAGCGGCTCAGCATCATCCCATCTCTTCGAGGTTTTAGCCAATATGGGGAGTTACTAGTTTAGATGCCGATAAGTAAACTTAGAAGTTTTAGTAACAACACCCTGTGCCCCTTAAACTTCACTTATTCTGTCATCTCTCTTTCACCACGTTTAACCTCCAGTAGTCAGTTAATATATTTTTTAAACTGGCTTTGTTTCATGTAAGACATGTATTTTTATAGAAAACTTTATATCGCTCTTGAAAATGCAAAGCCAGTATTATTTGGTATAAAATACACAGCTATTAGTTTTGTTTAAATCTGTATTTTTATTGTTATGCAAGTACCCCCAGTAGGAGAGACTACCATAGCGGGGTCTGTCCTGCTGCCTAGAATGCCCCTTTCTTCTTTTTCTACCAGATAAACTCCTACACGTCCTTCAAGACCCAAATCAGATGGGCCTTCCTATATAAACAGAGACAGTGAAGCAATGTCCAAAGTGGCCACTGAGCACTTGAAATGGAACTGTTCCAAGTAGGGATGAGCTGTAAATGTAAAATACCAGCTTTTAAAGATTGGACACCCCAAAAGTGTGAATTAAGTTCACCTGTTCGCTTTGAATTATATTAATGTGGCTACTAGAACATTTAAAATTCTAAGTATGGCTCCTGTGACCTCTCCTTTGGAAACAGACTTCACTGTAGATGCTCAGGGCCCAGGGCAGAGAGCTCGGCCAGGGCCTCTGAAACTGTTGAGACCTCATGGAGAGTGAGGGGCAGGTATTGATTCCAAAATAAGAAAAGAAACTTGAAAATCAAAATGAATAAATGTTTACACACCCACTCCTTGATATCAACTCAACTCAGCTTCTTAATGGGAAGCAAAGCAGGGTGGGGCGAGCCAGGCACTGGGGTGCGGTGTTTAAGGAGGACTTGCGCTCAAGGCCCGGCGGTACTGGCTGTGCCCGCGCAGGAGCCTGGGAGTGGGTGCCTCCTTAACTTCTGCGCCTCATGGGCCTCACTCACCCCACCCTGGTCCTTGCCCTGAGAACAGAGGTACTTGCTGTGTACTTCACAGGGACTCCCAGACAGGTACCTGCAGGCCCCTCGGGCAGAGTCAGCCAGAGTCTGTTCTGCAGACAGGGACTCCCTCCCCTGAGCATGAGGTTCTCGGCGACAGGGGTGCTCGCTCGGCACAGAACCCCGTCCAGGGGCTGTGCACTGACAGCTGTAAGTGCCCCAGGGGACCTGCCGGCCCGCCACGTTCACCTTCCGATTGTCCAGCTCAGGAACTTTCTGTTTCAGGAGGTACCGCCTGAGGGCCGAGACCGAAGCACGGCAAAACTGGGCCCAGAAGTGGGGGTTTTTAACAACCCCCCTCGAGGAGGTAAACAGAATTTGTATCAGCCCAGAGGCTCTAGAATCGATCATTTCCGAGAATAAATGGTTATGAAGTGGGTAATGGACAAGAACAAAAGTCGAGTGTGTGGGAGGCAGGCTGCGGCCTCTGGGACTGAACGTCCTTCCTTTCCGGAACTTTTATTTATTTTTATTCCACACCTGAGGATGTTTTTCCATTTATCATCAGACAGAGAGGGAGGGAGGGAAAGAGAGAGAAACATCGATGTGATAGAGCCACGTCAACTGGTTGCCTCCTGTGCCACCTGACCAGGGCCAGGGATGAACCGCACCCGAGGTACATGCCCTTGACCGGAATCGAACCCGCGAGTCATTGGTCCACGGGCCGACACTCTAACCCCTGAGCCAAACCAGCCAGGGCCTTTCCTGTATTTATTGAACACTTACTACGTGCTTCTTCCAAAGCAGCTTCTTGAACCCGCACCACAGACCCTATGCAGAGGGTGCTCCTTTGTGCTCGGGTCACCAATTAGCAGTTGAGGCTGGAGCAGTGCCAAGTCAGGCAGCGAACAAAGAGCAGCTTCCGGGGGGAGCAGCGGGTCTGAGTCCAGGGCCACTTGGCCTCAGACTTGCCATCTGTAGAATGGGGTGATAGTCCTTACCTGCCTCACTGAGTGACTGAGGGTCCAAGCGGTTGAGATGGGGAGGCAGAGCTGGCACAGGAGGGATTCTTAGGCAAATGTCGTGGTATGTCCTAAACAAGGCAACAGAAATGGGCAAAGGGCCAGGCGTAATCATTCTTAGGGACCGGTGGGGACTCCAGCAAGGAGACCACTGTCCCTGGCCGGACGCAGCCGTCATCCGCCCAGCTACCACTTAGAGAGGCCAACTGCATATTCTAGCTGTTCGAGTCCAGACACCCAGACATTTAAATACCATCTTCTAAGTCTGGAATCGTGGCTCCGATTTATAAAACCATTCAGGCCTGCAAAACGCGAGTGGGCTTCCGTGGGCTGGTGGCCACCGGTCTGCATGGGACACGCCACGAGGAAGCCACGCTTCTCTGGAGGGTGGCGGAACCGAATACGAGCTGCCCGATTCAACATGGGTCTGATTCAGGGCAGGGCCAACCCGTTCGTAACTCACCCCATCCCACTGGCTTCGAAGTTATGCCACTCTTGACGAGATTTTTGAGACTTCAAGAATTGGACAGTTTGAAATGTTATGCATAAAATGAGTCCTTATTAATATCATCTGGATAAAAAGAGTCTATATTAATATGCTTTCTACGCCATGAAATTGGATTTTCGAAGAGTTCAAAATTGCTTTAAAAGTTAGAAGGGGGCGGTGGGGCTCTTCTCTGATATTTTCAAAGTTGGTCCTGGGCCCTGGTTGGCATTTTTAAATTCGAGTCCCTGCCTGTCAAGTTTTCTCAGCTGACTCCTCGGGGGTAGAGATCAGCGGCCGAGCGCGGCCGGGGCAGCTGTTAGCGGCTGCAGGCCCCCTGCCCCCTTCTGACTGCGATGGGGACGAGCTTTGTCACCTGTGAAACTCAGCAGTCTGGGGGCCGAGAGGACACGCCACCACCTCGGCCTGGGGTTTCCTGACTCTGGGACTGTGTTCCAGCTGGCGGAGTGTGAGGACAACGCCCCCGCCCCAAAGCCCAGAATCGAGCTTCCCCAGAGGTTCCGCATCCGGCCGGTGACCCCAGTGGAGAAATACATCAAGGTTTGCATGTTGTGTTTCAATACTTGCTTCCCCCATGACAAGTAAGCCCCGCTGGGCAATGTGTCCGTGCAGGTGCCCAAAGCCAGCCCCCAAAGGTAAGAAGTCAGCGGCGGGCAGGTGGGGAGTCCTGTTTCCACGCCCTTTCCACGCCCCTCCAGCCTTTCCACGCCCCTCCAGCCTTTCCACGCCCCTCCCACGCCCCTTCCAGGCCCACACGTCGGGTGGCCGTCCCCTCTGTGAGAGGCTCCGCTGCGGCTCTGAAGAAGCAGAGGGGCCAGAGCAGGAGGGCCTGGTTCAGCCTCCAGCAAACGCAGGGAGTGGGCGGGAGAGCAGGGCGGGCAGCGGCGGGCTCTGGAGCCAGGCTGCTGGGCACTCCCCCCCGGGGGGTCTGGACCTGTCTGTCTCTGCTTGGCCTTCCAGAGTGGAGGTTCATGGAAGCCCCGGCTTCCGGGAGTGGCACCCGGTCCAGCGGCGGGATGCCTGGGAAGGCCCCGAGCAGTGCCCAGCACTTTCAGAGTGCCAGCGACGGCTGGCTGCTGGGCGCCAGGTGCTCGGAGGGGCAAACGGTGATGGACGAGGAGGACACTCCAGCCCACACACCTGGGTCAGGGGCGCCGGGGTGAAAAAGAAAATCGACAGCATTGTTGTACACCGGGCTGGGGGCCATGGGGGAAACGGACGGGTGATGTTGGGGATGGGGCTCCCTGCGGAGCTGACTGAAGAACAAGCAGCCAGCCCAGGGACAAGCATTCCCGGCAAAGGGAACAGCACGTACAGATGCCCTGAGGCAGAGCAAAGGTTCATAGGTTTCAGGAGCAGCCAGGGACCAAGCTCCAGACACATCAACATCCCTGGCTGCTCCTGAAACCTATGAACCTTTGCTCTGCCTCAGGGCATCTGTACGTGCTGTTCCCTTTGCCGGGAATGTGTCTGGAGCTTGGTGAGCTGGGGGGGGTGGGGTAGGGGTGGGGAGGGCAGGGATGTGGATGGAGAGGTGGGCCGGGATGGAGAAGAGGTAGCAGTTGGGATTGGAGCTCAGCCTGCATGGGAAACAGGGCCATGACACGTGGAAACTGCCTCTCTGAAGACCACTCCGCCGCTGAGTGAGTGCCAGACTTAGACGGCGCGCCCGCCGGAGACCAGTCCGCTGCGGAGATGGGTCAGAGGCTAGACATCGCTGAGGTCCGTAGGTCCTGGGCCTCTTCTCGCGGGCCCGTCATTCCCTCTGCTCAGCTGCAGAGAAAGCAGCTCCGGGTGAAAACTGCTCAGGACGGAAGGCAGCCAGGAGAGGGGGACCTTGACCTCCGCTTTTCGTGGATAATGGCAATATCACCCTTCACAGACAATGAACCGACAGGCTCTGCCCAGGTCCCTTGTTAAGGGTGCCATGTTCATTTCTTTGCCCATCTGGCGGGTGCAGTGTGGCCTCCCAGGGTGGTTCTCGATTGCATTCTTCTCACAAGTTGGAGGGGGGCTTGAGAGCTCGTCTGTGTGTCCCCAAGGGCCTGTCTGCGACGATCCCACCCAGAGCTGGCTCCAGGAGACCTTGGCCCCTCTGGCACTTATTGATGTCCCTCCCTGCATGTGGCCTCTCAGGAGATTAATTTTAATACTTCATCAAGAACATATGTTAAGGGGCTCCATCCACCAGGACCGCCCCCTCCCGCCACGGCCTGTGCCAAAATGCTTCTAGCCCAGGGTGAACTCCTAACCCCAAGCATATTAAGCCCCTTTATGTCAGTTCGGTTAGAACAAACACTCCTCAGTGCTGTTCCCGCTCAGATCACCCCGAGCGCAGAGCAGGCCATTGCTTCATGTGGAGAAGGGGACACAGCCTCAACATTGACCCTCGTTTTCCAGAAACGTCGTCTGTCCCAGGAACTGATGAAGGAAACGGAATTGCTGTTTGTTTGTTATTTTCATCTCAGAAAGAATCCTGTTTTCCTTTTGGATTCTAATGAAGTTCAATTGCTTTTCATTCTTGTGGTCTCCACAGTGTGCGTGCATGTATGTGTGTTGCGTACATGTGTGTGCACGTGTGTGCATGTGTGCGCGCACATGTCATAAAGCATTCTAATCAAAGCCAGAAGGTGTATAACTCCCAGAATCCCATCTGACAATGCCCTCCTATATTTTATCAAGGCAGCGTGTGATATTTTTGCACCATGCTTCCCCCCACTCCCCCCTTTTGATCTTTGACCGAATAAGAATAATTTTATTGGAGGCCATGAATCCCATGAAAAGGAATGTGTTTGGTGAGCATTACTTTCAGGCCGACATGAGTCTCGGGGTCCACCTTATAAGGGACCCTGGCTTTGCGGTCTGTCTTTTCCACACCAGGCCTCACGGGCGGACCCAGGTGCCTCTGGGGACACTCCTCATGTCGCCATGGCCCAGGGTGACTCGTCCCCTTGCATCTCCATTCCAGGTGCTTCCATCACCCCCGGTCCCCAAGACGACCCAGGGCTTCATCGGCTGGCGGTCCGGGGTGCCCGGCCTGAACAAGTGCTTGGAGTACGACAAAGTGATTCAGAGCTGCAAAGGGACGTATGCCAAGGAGCTCGGCTGGCCGAAGGAGGGCATCCACTGAGCGGGGCGGGGCCTCCGGCCCTGGGGCAGCCGGGCAGCCCGCCGGGCACCGGGCCCATGCCAGGGGAGGAGAAAGCTCCCACGGCCCCTCTGAGGACAGAGCTCCCCTCCACATTTGCAAAAACCCACAAAATAGCCCTTTGACATGTTCAGTTTATCAATACCTCCCTTCTGGAACGTCCTTGTATCACTCCTGGGTTAATGTACTACATAAGGCAAAACGGATTCTCTGCATTTTTCTTTATATACCTTGGGACTTTCTGGGTATGGCTTTAAAAAGAAGTGATTGAATTTGAAAGCTATCTGTCTAGGTCCTCTCCTGCCGCGTACCGTCCCACCTCACCGCCGCTGGTTGTAGTGAGACGGCACCGGGTGTCTGTGGCCAGTGCCCCGGGCCTGCGTCCAGGAGGGATAAAGCACCGGAGGGCCCCCTGACGCCCCGGCCAGGACCTGCCGATAGCTTGAAAGCCGAAAGGAGCCTGAGACTTGCCAGTGAGCGAAGGTTTGCAGACAGGATGGGCTTCCACGGGCTCCGCACGAAACCTCCCTGCTTCTCCGGCCCCCCAGCCACCGCCGAGCGGGCCAACCAGGCCTCTGCCCTCCTTTCACGGACATTTGACGTGAACCCCGGTTCCTGCCTCACCCTGAGGCTCTGCTCCAGGTCCTACAAAGGGGAAGGTGGGGAGTGGGGACTCCCGCTGGGCAGAGGGTGCAGGAGAAGCCAGCATGCCCACCTGTCCCGGTCGACGAGAAGAGGGCCGGGTTCGGAGGCACCTCGGGGAGCTGGTTTGTGTTTGTGTCCGTGTAGCAGAGGGCGGTGCCTTCCTCCTCCCCCGCACTGACGCCCCGGCCTCGGCCTGACCTGGGCCACACTCCGGGGCTCAGCACAGAACACAGCGTCCCATCATCGGCGTCCGCTGAGAATCGAAGTGGAGGACACGCGAAGATTCAGGTACCCTGGCCGGTCTCAACCCTGATGTTTAATCTATGGAAACCAGCCTGTTTGTGGGTATTTCAATGGGACGCATGTCATCACACACTGTAAAATACCACAACATTTCCAAGGTCGAGACGAGGCTGGCGACCCCGCGGACGCCATGGGAACACAGCCCGCGGCGAAGCGGCAGGTGGGTTTCGGGACGCGTGGCCTCGGAAACCACGTGCAATGTAGCTCGGCTGGGGACTCACGATGGGTTCTGTCCCGAGCACATCTCAGCCCAAGACAAGAAGTCCCAGGTTGAGTCATAAGAAAATCACGATGTGATTGAATAAAACTATTGGGAAAACAAGCTGTATACATTGAAACACACCCGAGGGTAACTGCTCCAGGAGCGCCGGACTTCAGTGTCCAGAGCCTGAGACCAGAGGTGTCTGAGAACGTAGAATTGTGTAGATTTTGAAAAGCACGTCTATGGTATATTACATAACCCTTCTGGCAAGGTCTGGGGCCGCCAGCCCCACAAAATTAAATCCATTCATGTTTTTTGTACCAAAACGTATGAATATTCTCCCCAAATGGAACCAAGACTCCAGGAAGCCACTTGAGTGTGGGCAGGACCTACTGACCCTCTTCCAAGAATAGAATGTGGTTAAAGGGACAGCAGGCCACTTCCCAGATCAGGTCACAAAAGACTAGGACTTCCACCCTGGCCGGTTTGGCTCAGTGGTGAGCGTTGGCCTGCGGACCAATGAGTCATGGGTTCCATTCCGGTCAAGGGCATGTATCTCGGTTGCAGTTCGTCTCCGGCCCTGGTCAGGGTCGGAGGCAGCCAGTTGATGTGTCCCTTTCACATCAGTGTTTCTCTCTCCCCCTCACTCTTCCTCCCACTCTGTCTGATGATCAATGAAAAAATATCCTCGGGTGAGGATTAAAAAGAAGGACTGTGCCCTGGCTGGTTTGGCTCAGCGGTTAGAGCGTCCGCCTGCGGTCCGGAGAGGCCCGGGTTCGGTTCCCACTAAGGGCATGTACCTCGGTTGCAGTTTGTCCCTGGCCCTGGTTGGTCGTGTGGGTGGCAG
Source organism: Molossus molossus (assembly GCF_014108415.1). NCBI lineage: Eukaryota > Metazoa > Chordata > Mammalia > Chiroptera > Molossidae > Molossus > Molossus molossus. The sequence goes on along the minus strand of NW_023425399.1, from coordinate 3,499,327 downwards.
CCACTTGATGTGTCCCTTCACATCGATGTTTCCCTCTCTCTCTCTCTTCCTCTCTCTCCCTCCCACTCTGTCTGTGCAAAAAATGGAAAAATGTCCTCGGATGAGGATTAAAAAAAAAAAAAAAAAAAGGACTGTGACTTCCGTCTTATAGCTCTCTCCCTTCCCCCCCTTCCCTCCTCCCCCTCCCTTCCCACTCCCCCTCTGCCCTCCTCCTGTCTCATGCCGCCAGCTGACACCCCATAGCAAGGAATGAAGGGAACCGCATCCAACAGCTCACAGGACCTGAGCGAGGCCTTCGTTCAACAGCGGCCAGGAACTGAAGCCCACCAGCAGTTTCGGGAGTGAGCCAGATAGCCGAGCCTTCCTGGGGAAGCCCCGTGATGGCCACAACCCTGGAGAGACCCTGGCCCAGAGGACCCGCTCAGCTGCCCCTGGGTTCCTGACCCACCGAGCTGTGAGACCACGGGGAGTTTTAGGCCGCTGAGTCTGGGGGGAATTGTTACTCAGCAACAGATACCAAGTCCAGGAGGTTTCCACGTTGACCCACCTGATTGCCATCATTTCCAGGGGAGCCTGGAGGAGTCCCCACAGGCTCTGAAGAGTTCTGGGGTTCTGGGACGTTCCCCTGATCCGCGCTGGCTTCATGAGGAGCAGAGCCGTTTCCCGGGGGAGCACCATGAACCGCCCTTCAGGAAGCTCCGCCTCCACGCGGCAGAAGCTGGGCCAGAATTCCAGGTGGCCACCTAAAAGCCAAAGGCTTTTCTAAGTCCACTGCACTTAGTTGAGATCAATAAGGATCGCTATTAGGGTGCCCTGATTCAGGCAGCAACCCACAGCGTTCCGAGGAGGGGACAAAGGCCAGGGGCATCGGCGAGGAAGGGGAGGGGACCGCGCCATCCGCAGCAGGAAGGCGTCGCTGTTGGTGCAGATACGGGCACAGATACGGTAACACAGTGGCGCCGACTCGAAACAATGCTTTTAATTTTCAGCCTGGTAGTCATAGTATCTGCTTTCTGACTATCTTTGCAAACAGGTCTTTAGGACACAAAGTTGCTTTAGGCCCAGCCCAAAGGCTGTTTGGCCATTTTAACACTGCAAAGGTTTGAGGTCTAAGACAGCTGGGCGGCTCCTCTGGGGTGGCCGCTCCTGCTCCATTTAAAGGGGCTCCTTTTTCTTCTTACCTGGGTGACACGCCTTTTAACTTTGGAGGGACGACGCTGGAAAATGACTGACAATCTCTCTAACCCACATTCCCAAATCAGGTGTCCTTAGAGGTCCGCCGAAGGCTAGAAAATCTCCCCCGAGTCCATGAGGAGGTGAGGCTTCAGGACAGAGTTGGCAGGGCTGAGCCGGGCTGACCCCTTTCAATGGGGGCACTTCCAGACCGTGTGGCCTTGGGCAGGTGGCTGGGCCTCTCTGAGCCCTGCTCCCTCGGTGTGAGATGGGGACACAAACTCAGTCTTACGGGCCGGCGTGAGGATGGACGGGGATCGGGCGAAGAGAGGGAACTTCGTCCTAGCAAAGGAACAGACTCTTCACACACGGCGACACGGAGGGGCAAGCGGCAGGTGAGCTGTCTGGCCCGGCCAAGGGATTCGGCCACGGTGCTACTTCTATTGCCATTGCTGTTGTTGATGACGACAACCTTTCCACCTCCATAAAGTAGGGTTCCCCTCGGGCTTCCGATGAAGGGTGCAAGGTTTCTCCAGCACCCACCGGACGTAAGAGCTGGCTGTCACTGAAGAGAACGCTGGGTGCTCCTTCAAAAATGCACACTCCCATTTAAAAATAAACTTTGAGATCTTTCTGGGGCCATTCATTGAAACTTATAAAAAGGAGCCCAGAAAAAGCCTGAGGTGTACACTTGCTGAGCGGAATTGCGTTCCTGGGAGGCGGCCGGACTAGGCTTTGGTTTCAGGAGGCGATCGTGTAGTTAGTGATCGGTGTTCTGCACAGGCGGTGATGCCTCTGATGAGACAACATGTAGATGATGATGGGGTGAGCTGCAGCCCAGGCCCAGGCACCCAGAGAGAGCTGCGTGTCCCCCAGAGAAAGGAGGCACGTGTGTGAGCAACTGTTGTCTGCGTGTGGTGCATGGGTATAACTGATTTACTATGCAAGAAGCTCTCTTTTAATCGGGAAATAAATCTCACTTCTTGATGTCTGACTGTAACATTCCCACCAGGAGACACATGGAATGTCGACCTGGGTGCACGGGGCGAGGAGAAGCCACGGTGGCTGCTCAGAGCACACCTAAGCTAGGTTCTAAAAATGCCCTCCCCACCCCCAGGATTCTGTACCTTTCTCCCCAGAACCTGTGACTCGGAGGAGAATTCACTGTAGTGATGATGATGTATCATGCGCCCAGTGTAATCACATGAGCCCTGGGAAGTGGACAGTGTGCTCCGGCTGGAGGCACAAGGGGCGGTCAGGGGGTTTGGAGCGTGAACACACTCCCATGTCATTGATGCTTTGAAGATGGATGGGACCACGTGACAAGGAGGGTGCTGCCTCTAGAAGCAGAAGACAACTCCTGGACAGCCAGCAAGGACATGGGGACCCCAGTCTTAGAGCCACGTGGAACAGGATCCTGCCAGAAATCAGAATCAGCCCAGATGAGGCTTTTCCAGATGAGAATTCAGGTCAGCCCACGCCTTGACTTTGGCCTGTGAGATGCTGAGCTCATCTGGATGTCTGGCCTACAGAGCTTTGAGATGATAAACGAGTGCTGTTTCCAACCCCTAAAACTGAGGTTATTTATTAGAGCAGCAATAAAAAGCTAACGCCCCAGGCATGCCGCTGACGCTCAGAGCTCCCCGCCCAGGCCCTCTGTCCACGTCCAGTGCACGGTTTCTAAGTAAACGCCTCTTTCCAACTGCTTCTCTGACATCTCCACTTGGATGTTTAAAAGGCATCTCAGCTTGAATTCCAAAGTGAAATTCTTGATTCCAGCACTCACTTCCCCCACTGGCCAATGGGTCAGTGGGACCATCTCCTTCACCTTCGTCCACCATCATCATTTCCGTAAATGACCGGGCACGACACCATGATGTGCAGCTGCTGTGGATGGTAGACGGTACGGTCTGTGGTAGAGGTTGTGGTCGGTGCGTGCTGGCCTGGAACTGTTTCCTCCTGAAAGTGACACATGTCACTTCTGTTCACACCTCATCGCCCAAAGCGAGTCACCCAACCATGCCTAACTTCCAGGGGCAAGACGTCTTTGTTAGCATTAGCACAGGGACTAGCAACTTCTACCATTGCTAAACTTATATTTTTGCAAGTAAGGGGCATTTAAACTATATCACCACCACCTCCATCTACGGACTCAGGGTGGCCACATGCGGCCCGCCACCTCTTTTTGTCAATGAGGTCTCAGTGGGACACAGCCATGCTCATGCCCTTACACACTGATGCAGCGGCTCTCCTGGTGGCCGGCAGAGTGGGGTCATTAGGACGGAGCCCGTGTGTCCTACGAAGCCGCAAATGTTTACTACCCTGCCTTTATGAGAGAACTGTGCAGCCTGGACCACACCGTTCACCATCTCAATTATCATAAAAAGAACAATTTAACGATGAGAATGTAGAGAAGATAGTCTCTCAGAAGAGAGGTCTATTCTTAAATCAGACCTTGATGAAGATGTGATGTCCTCGTTTTCTTCCTTTATCTGCAGATAGGAAGCCTCACCCAAGTCCTGTCATGGGGTTGGGGATCCCGGGACTGCGAGAACCTTGGGGAGTTACAAGGCTGGACTGACACAGCAGATGAGCCGAGAGGGTCAGGTGGGGCCCGCCTGAGGGCGGAGCCAGGCAGCCATGGGCGGGGCCTGTGCAGCCCGACCTTCTGATTGGCCAAAAGCCGCTGATACTACAGACCTCATGCTGTCCATCAATTCCCCAGTTTTAAAAACTACTGTAAAGAATAAATTTCATGAAGAGGAGACAGAAGCGCTGTTAGGGAAGAAAGAACTCTTCCACGTCATCAGTAATGTTTTATTTTTAAAAATGATTTGGAGCAAAAGTGACTAGCAGCCATAAAAGGGAAGGAAGTTCTGGTACCTGCTACAATCCAGATGAACCTCAAGAACACAGAAGCCAGGCACAAAAAGTTCCTGTTGTGTGGCCTTTTTGTATGAAATTTCCAGAACAGGTCAATCCACAGAGACAGGAGTGAGCAGATTAGTAGTTACCATGGGCTAGAGGGAGGGGATGAGGGGCCACTGCTGACGGGTAGGGCTGTCCTTCCGGGGTGATGGAAATGTTCTGCGACTCGGTGGAGGTGAGGGTAGCATCACGTGGTGAATGTGCTAAATGCCACTGAACTGGACACTTTAAAATCGCTCTTCGTATGTAATGTGCATTTCACCTCCATAAAAAAACGACTGGATGTTTTTAAGCTGTCTTTTCTGGGTTCTACACGTGAAATTATCCCCTCGCGCATGTCTTAAACATCTGGCATGTATATTAAAATACGTATTACCCCAGACGGAGGCCAGATTAAACATGATGGAGGGCCATGATTGGTCCTTGAGCCGCCACTCACTGGGCTGGATCACAGTCATCCACGGTGGCCATCTGGTCATCATCACCACACAGTGGACCTGCTTAGCAGAATGTTTCCTGGCCCCAGGAACACTGCTTGGGTGGGATCAGATATAAAAATAAATCCACAGCCGAGCTGGTGTGGCTCAGTGGATTGAGTGTCGTCCCATGGACTGAGAGGTCCTGGTTCAATTCCCGGTCAGAGCACATGCCCAGGTTGTGGGCTCGATCCCCAGTAGGGGGCGTGCAGGAGGCAGCCGATCAATGTTTCTCTTTCACACAGATGTTTCTATCTCTCTCTCCCCTTCCTCTCTCTCTAAAAAAAATCAATGAAAACATATTTTAAAATAATCATTACAGAAATAAAAATAAATCCACAGAACAGTGGGCCAGAGAAGCCAGACAGGAAAGAGGACGTGCTGTGTGATCCGATGTATATGAAGTGCAGACACAGACAAAGCTGATGCTGGGAGAAGTCAGGACGCGGCTCTTGCAGGGGTGGGGACGGGGCACCAGGAGGCCTGGGGGAAGGGGTGGCTGGTCTCTCTCTTTATGCAGATGGTGGTGACCTGGGGACATTCGGGCTGCGGAAATGCGTTGCGCTGGACACTTCTGACGAGCACGCTTCCCTGCGGCATGCTGTATTTCACTTTGAGGAAAGTTTAAAAATAAGTAATAAATGCATAAACCCGCCGGGTACGTTTCGCTTCCTGCCAGCCCTTTCAAACGCAGCCCCAGGCCTGGCTTCGGGTTGCAGGCCCCCAGATGGGTGGGTCTGCGGGTGCGAACCTCCAGGCCCTGGGTGCGCAGGCCCATGTAAGGAAACTGAGCACACGGGAGGTGAACCGCAAATGCTCAATACAGTTTCTTTCTTGTGCAACCGGAAATCGCCTTATCCCTGCACGGGAGCCCCCTGGAGCCCAGCATCTCAAGCAGGTGTGGGTGGTCTCTTGTCAGCCCAGCCGGCCCGGCACAGGCAGCAGAGGTCCGTGGAGGCATCCACAGCCTGGGAAGGCAAGCAGAGGGCGGATGCCACCGCCCAGATCAAGGATCAGAGGCTTAGGAGCAGGAGGGAGAGACAGAGGGGCAGAGGGCAAACTCTGGTCTGGTGTTTGGGGAAGAACCCAAATGTACTAGTGTATCGTCGAGTCCTTGAAGAAGCTGCACCGCACATCCCGTCACAGGCTCACAGACCCCCAAGAGGGAGCCCAGGAAAGGCTGTGGAAGACCCCATGCCTTGCCCAGAACGGCCTTCCAGGACCCCCGGCCCCAGCCAGGCCCCGCACGCCTGGCCCTCAGCGCGGGTCCTGCAGCTTCGGCTCAGAGGTCACTTTTTCAGGGAGTTGGTCGGTATCTACAGCAAACGGCAGGCTGGGGGTGACCTAAGCTAATGACCCCCATCCCTTCCCCTAAATACGAAAGAGGTCAAGTCCCCAAGGTGAGCACAGAGCGCAGGTGAAGCCCCCACCTCCAGTACCCACCCAGGGCTCAAGGAAGGGAGGAAAGAGAGGGGAAGACAGAGACAGAAAGAGACAGGGGGAGGGGCAGACATACAAGGAACAGGAGGCAGACAGACAGAAGAGGGAGGGAAGGGGCAGGAAGAGGGTGGGCGGGCATGCAGAGGGATCTAGTTTGTTTTCTTTCTTTCCTTTCCTTTCTTTTCTTTGCATCCCCAGGAAAGGAACAGGTCCACAGACGCAGCTGCTGGGGTGTCCTGGGACCCTGTCCCGTCTTTCTGCACACGCAGAGTGTCCCCATTCCTCCGATATGGGGTTGCATCCCTCACCAAGAAGGGACCACAGACTCAGCTGACACTCATTGTCCAGTTTAGCATTTGTCCCAGACAGTAGCAGCCTGGTCCCCGTCACCAGCTGGGGCTGGCCAGGGTTCAGGTACCCCTCCACCACTCACTGGTGTGATATGCGACAGGAGGGATCGGGGGCACCTGGCCCCAGAGGAACCCACAGGACCAGCTGTCGCAAAGCAGGAAGAGCCGGGAGCCTGCCCCCTGCTGTGGCCGAGATGGCACTACCTCCCCTGAGTGTCACGGGCCTCAGCCCCAACCCATCTGCTTAGGGAACGGGTCTAGCACAGGGTCCCCCAAACCAGAGCCCTCCGCAGGCTTAGGGAGCAGGCCCTGTGACCACAGAAGGAGCCGCCTAGAGAAAGCAGCTGAACGCTTGTATTTTGACTGTGGGATCCGGTATCCGGGAGCACTGTCCTCCCTCTGCAGTGGAGGGAACCCCGCCTCTCAGCCCCCCAGTGGTGGCTGGGGCTCAGACCCGCAGGCCGTCGGGGGAGGACGGGGTAACTGGGGGGGGAAGAGCTCGGCTGGGGGGATCTGCAGCTGTGGTTTCCTTCCCAGGGCCGGGCCTTCTCCTGCAGGTGAGGACGACAGCCTCGGAGGGGAGCCCACCCTGTGGGGCCGGGGAGGCCCGGGCTCAGGAGTCTCCTGGTTCCCTCAGGGGAGAAGACAGAGACCTGAGCACCTCCCGCCGCCCCCACCCGAGGGGGGAAGGAGCGGCTGCCAGGAAGGGGGGTGAGAGTCCTGGCAGGTGGGAGCCCTAGATGATGCCCTCGGCCTGGGATGGGGAGCCGGAGGGGGGGGAGGGGCTGCGAACGGGGCCGCCTGCCGGGGGGCCGCCTGCTGGGCCGGTGGTGGCGACGGCTGGGTTTTCTGTGGGTGTCTGGCTGGTGACCTTTCTGAGAAACGGATTCCGAAGGGACTGCTATTTGTCGAGGCCCAGTTCAGAGACATCCTCCGACGTAAATGTCAGGCCCCCGCTGTCACTGGGAAGCAGGGCGGGCGCCCAGCAGGACACCGCCGACTGAGACCCGGCAGGCCTGAGCCCTGAGGAAACACGCGTGTGACCGCCCGGTGCGCTGCGACATTAATTTGTGACTTGTTCTTGCTGGTTTTTTCCTTCCTTCCTTCCTTTCTTTCTCCCCTTCCCCTAAGACAGCAGGAAATGTGGGCAGCTGTAAGGATCGCATGAGGTACACCCGCAAAGCCTTCAGGGTGCACTTGGGTACAGTCGGTGCTCAATAAACAGCACCAATAGCTGTTATCGCTGGAGGGGTGGTGGGACGGGGGTGTTATCAGAGGCCCAGCACCGCCCTGGGCCCTGCGGCTCAACCCCACCTGGGATGCGGAGGGGCCCAGGTGCCAACACCCTTGGGGCCATCTCACCTGCAGGGCGAGGGAGCTGGGCATTTGTAAAATACCCACGAACCATCCGTGCCACCTCCTCCCCTCCCTGCCACCGTCCCTGGCTGGGGCCTGCTCTGGGGGGACTCTGAATCCCTGTCACCTGGGCCTGGACTGAAATGGTGAGTGTGGAGAGGAACTGGGCAGGGCAGCCTTGCCTGCTGGGGGTGCTGGGAGGTGGCTTCACAGACAGTTTGTACTCCAGGCCCGAAAGGCAGAAGCCCTGTCCCTCCGCCTTCTCTACCAGCCAGCAGGAGGCGCCGGTGTGGGCGGTGGACCCTGCAACCCTGCCCCTCCTGCGGCTCGGGCCTCCGCACTCCGGCGAAAGCAGGTCCCCAGGAGCCGCTGCTCAGCAGACAGGACGACAGAGGGGACTGTCAAGAGCCCGGCACTTAGGAAACACCGTACATAGTTTCTAAATGTGAACGGCTAACTTTTTCCAGTTCAAATCCCAGGAAACAATGTTGCTGGACAACACAGAACTCAAAGGCTCCTCCCTCCCAGGAGAGGGACTGTCATCAAGGGTTACAGAGCAGCCCCGCCGGCTGTCAGGTGGAAGGGGCTGTTTGGAAAAAAAAAAAAAGAAAGAAAAGAAAAATAGAAAAAGGTCCCCAAGTTGCAGGCTGAGAATTCACGTGCCCACGCCGCCCCCTGCTGGGCAGCCGTGGCGTTGCAGGAGCAGAGGCGCGGCCCGTGGGGACTTCAGCGTCCACACCGGCCACTGGCAGGGTCCCTGCGGAGGCAAGCGCTGCTTGGGGGGTCTACCCCTTCCTCCAGCATCAGTACTGGGGTCTCGAAGGCTACCTCACATCTCAAAGAAGAGAGGGCAGGACGACAGGCTGGGGAGCGCTGATGGGGGGGATCCTGGCTGAGGACCGCCCCAAACCAGAAAGGACAAGACCCAGAGAGGCGGTGGCCCCGTGTCTAGCCTGCCTGGCTTCGGTGGCCCCTGGAAGCTGCTCCCCCAAGGCCAGGAGTGGGGTGGATTGGGGTGCAAAATTTAAGGGCGAGCCAAAGAAAAAAACGTTCACGATAAATATTTTAAAAAGTCAGAACCAGGGCAAACGTATCCGTGATGAACAAAACTCATCCCAACTGCAGACGGAGACAGCACCTGTATTGCTGACTGTTCCCCCTTTGCCCGGGACTTCCACGTGGCTACGCGTCCTCATTTCAAGCTCTGATATTTTGTTCATCGTGGAGTTTTTGCACTAATGTTGATGTTTTAACATTGCATTAGAATATCATTTATCTTGATTACTGAGTGTTTCTGGCGTCCCTTTCATTCTGGACCCCAGGCGAGTTCCGGCCCTGCTGTGGCCCGATCCCCAACCTTTCCTTGCCACCCTGTGGTCTTCTCCTGGCTCAGCGGACAGGCAGGCCTGGGGGCGTCCCCCGTGGGCTTCTTCCATCCGGGCCAGGTGGGGTGGAGGGCACACCCTCTCTGACCCTCAGTGTCCTCTGCACCTTTGTGAAAGCCAGGCGGCCACCTTCGCTTTCGTAACACAGAACCCAGAACCTTGGGCTGGACGGAAGGCTGTGTGCAGCCCACTTGCTGAGGGAGCTCCCGGAGAATTCAAAGCCCGTGGCGCAGCCTGGGAGGGGTGCCTTCCCACCAGTCCCCTCGGCACCCCGTTCACCTGGCACGGGGCGGGCATCCCGCACCCCTGCCTGCCACCCTGCTCCACCTTCATCTTGACCCTCGGGACAAGAGATTCGACTCTGTGACCAGCATCTTCAAGACGCTTTAGCTCACCCTCTCAGTGGGGAAACTGAGGCTCAGAGAGGGTGTGGACCCCTTGCGATCACCCAGGCAGGCCCAAGCTGCCTCGACTCTGAAGCATCAAAGCGTCTTCCCCGCACCCACTCTGCCTTGTAGGCGAAATCTCCAGTTTCACTGACTTTCCAAGACCCAGCTGGGGGCGGGAGGGATGAGGGATGGGGCTCCGTCCCCACCGTTCTCAGGAGGGTGGAGCTTGGAGAGGTGGGGTGTCATTCTCCCCACACATGTCTCCCCAGCACACTGGCCCCAACCCAGGACCGGGCCACGCCAGCATCCCGCTGGGGAAGGGAAGGGTCTCCCACTTTGCGAACAACCCAGCTCCCTGCGCTGCTCCTGAGCCCCCTCTTTGCTTTAGCCGAGGAAAACCTGCTCAGGAAAGGGGGAGCTTCTTACATCCTCAGTGCCCTCAAAAATATTTTCTTTCTAAAACCAAAGCTGTGTTTGAGAGAGACATATCTTAAAATGGGGTCTCAATAATGCTACGTGGGCGCCTTCCCTCGATGCTGTCAATGAGAGAGGAGAGAGAACCCACCACAGATGTGGCCACGATCCGGAAAGTCTTCACGGAGGTGACTGTTGGTTCTCGTTGTAAACAAGGTGGTAGACAGAATTCTAAGACGCCCTGTGGTCCCGTGCCCTGGTGTCCACACCTTTGTGTGGTCCCTTCTCTGGAATGTGGGCAGGACCAGTGACTTGCTTCTAACAGACAGAATAAGGCAGAGGTGAAGGTGAATGGTTTTGCAGGTGTGATTAAGGTCCCTAATCAGTTGAAGGGAGGTTTTTCTTCAAAAGAAGATTTAGAGGTAAGAGGTGCCTACTCTCTCTCCCTCCCTCCCTCCCTCTCTCTCTCCATCTCAGCCTTGTGAGATTCGAGAAGGCAGCTAAAGTTGTGCGCAGACGCAGGCGTTTGACCTAAGAACTGAGAGATAGTAAATGGCTGTTGTTTTAAGCCACCGATGTGCTAACGGTCTACACGGCATTAGAGAGCCAACACCATGAGTCTATGAAGATCCCTTTACATGCAGTGAGGCGGTGGCTCTGGAAGGTGATGGGCATCCTCAGACCACGAATGGCGACACTGTGCCAACATCACGCCCACACGCCTGCCAGGCACACGGGTGACAGCCTGGAGGAGGGAACTTGAGAGCGCACGCCTCAGGCAGCTCGAGCCGAGGGAAGACGCTGGAGGTCCGACCCCCGGGGGGCTGGGTGACGACCAGGACCCTGGAGCAGCCCTGGGCGAACAGTTGGCAGAAACTGATTCATGAACTGCGGAGGGGGCGTGAGCTGTGTGAATTCGTGATGTTAAATGCCGGGGACTGCTGGTTACAGGATATTTTACAGGAAGCATGGTAAGTAGGCGTTTGATCATTGCACCTACGTCTTGGCCAACATGCTCTTTGTCCTGGGATCTTAATGGGAAAGTGAGGAGAACCCCCTTCGGTTTTGAGACCCCGTGTATTCGGGTACCTGTGGTGTTTGTTGTCAGTGAATTCATGGGTGTCCGTTTCACAGATGGGGAGAGAGTCAAACAGGAGCCAAGACACAAGCACCATTCGACACAAAGCCCATGCTTTCCAGACCACCCTAGACAAACAAGTATCTCCAGACCCCAGGAACCCACAGGTGACAGGGACCCCTCCATTGGGTTGCACGTGCCGAGGGCAGCAAGGTTGAGGGCCCCCCCTCACAAACTTACCACTTTAGGTGCTAAAACTCACACCTCTTCCCCAGCTCCTACCTGAAGCCCTCTCACCCCCGGAGATAACAACTCAGTTTTCAGCACAATTTCAGTTGTGTTAATGGAAAAAAAATATCCTGAACTAGGCTTTTAATGACCATGCATTTCTCATTCCCCAGCCCCTGGGGAACGGGCTGTGTCCATTTACCGTCCCCAGGATATTTGGGGTAATGGGTCTCCAGGCACCTAATTCCCCAACCATAATGGCAGAGGAAACCCATTTGGGGCCACATTTTGAGTTAATGATATATACTCATTTAGTGTGCAGGCGGCTAAAAGCTAAAACGCAGGGGCTAGAAAATTACGGTCAAAGTCTACTTTTTTCACCTTAATTTTGTTTTGTTTTAAGTTCCATATATCACAAGAGTTGTGAAAGTTCACAAAGTTGGATGAAAGCCACACATCAAGTTTGATTTTCAAACTAGGTCAATCTAGCCCGGCCAGGGTGCTCAGTGGTTGGGCGTCGACCCTGCACCAAGAGGTCTCCGGTTCGATTCCCGGTCAGGGCACATGCCCAGGTTGTGGGCCTGATCCCCAGTGGGGGGCATGCAGGAGGCGGCCAATCGATGTTCTCTCTCATCGATGTTTCTCTCTCTCTCTCTCCTTTCCTCTCTCTCTCTCTCTAAAATCAATAAAGAAAAAAAAATTAAACAGACTAGGTCAATCTAGGAAAAGAAAGAGATGTTGCCTTTTTTAATTATAAAAGAATTTAATAAATACAAAAATATAGGGTATCCCCAAAAATGTATACACAACTTTGAATAATTATGAAGCCAGTGTTTATTAAAATACATTTTATTTTCAAAACATAATGGAATCTACAGACACCCCGTATACATTCTTGGGGGGACACCCTGTGTATTTTTTCTGCTCAACACTCTTTCCTTCTGGAAACCGCCTCCCACACTCCAATGGTCCGTGTATCTATAATTACGTGTCAATCATGGTACCCCACCTGTAACACATGCACTGGGGTGGGCCATGAACCAGGCTGGCCAATTAGAGGACTCCACTGTACTGAGCATGTGATCCAGACAGACCAACCAGGGACTTACCTGAAACTTTTTTTTTTTTTTTGGTACATGCCCCTAGCGGGAACCGAACCCGGGACTCTCTGGTCTACGGGCCGACGCTCCAACCCGAGCCAAACTGGCCAGGGCAACTTACCTGAAACTTGATGCTAGAAGAGTTTCTCCGTCTTGACCAGAAGACCATATAAGCTGGAGCTTCCTGTGACCATTGTCCCCTGATACATGGAGGGACCCAACTGCTTTAAAAGACAGGGACACGAACATGCAAGAGAAAACAGAGATGAGTGGAGATGGAATAAACAGAATAATCTAGTAATATCATTTGACTCCCTGAAGCCCCTAAAGCCAGTGGTATTCCTGAACTTTTCCTTTTCACAAGCCAACAATGTCCAATTTGGGCTAAAGCCAGTGTGAGTTGATTTTCTGTCAGTTACACCAAAAAATTGTCCTGAGCAATACAGAGAGTTTCTGTCATTCATTCACTCGCTCACTCGGATGAGAAAGACACAATCCTGGATCCTTGCAGAGCTGAGCAGGGCCAGCAGCCTTCAGCCAAATAATGGCCCAGTGGGTTGGTCACTAGCGGGGTGATTAGTGCCACCGAGGAGAAATCGGGGCCTTCAGGGACCCACCCCCAGCGGGGGACCCTCGGGGCGTCTTCCCGCAGATATGACCCAGGAGATTTGACAACACCTCCTAAACGCCTCGCTTTTGCCTCGTAGGGCTTTTCTTTCTGAGCTCCGGGTCAGCATGGATACTTCTCCGGGAGAAAGCATTGTCCTTCTCTCCAGAGAGAAACCTCTGCTTCCTCCTGAACAGATAGACACTGTCCTCATGTCTGAGCCCTCGCTTCTCCCCCAGAACGGGTCCCCCAGGAAGACACACAGGAGGCATGCCGACCTGCGGGCCACTCCCCATTGTGGCTTAAAAGTCCTGACACCGTCTGCGGTCACACCCCAGAAACCTCCTGGAGAAGGTCTGCTTCCCATGGAGCCGGCGTCCAGCAACCTCCGAGGCTCCACTGGCCTTGGGCGGTGGGGGGCCCAGCACCCCAAGTCTGGGCCGAGTGCCCAGGCTGCCTGCCCAGCCCAGAGCAGCCACCTGCGGGTAAGAATGTCCCTCTCCCAGTGACCCCTCCACCAAGGCCTCCCGGGTCTGGCCACTCTCCTGCCCCTACTCCAGCCACAGGTCTCTCCGTGGTCACAGATGCAGTCATATGGACACGTAAGCAGACACACACACGCACACACACAGGTAAAACACACATGCACACAGGGCCGCACACAGACACATGCATCCATGCACACAAAGACATGTGCACACAGACACACGTGTGCGCAGATACCAGGTATGCGTGCGCGCGCACATGCAGGCACACGGGTGCACACCCAGCAGGGGGCGTGGAGGTGAGGAGGCCCAGGCTCAAGGTGAAGGGACACGATGGCCACTGACATTGGGGCGCCCCCACTGCTCCCCACAGCGGGCGGCGAGGGGTTGGGCCCCAGCTCGGACTGACCAGGTACGTTCTCCGGATCAACTGGACAAAGGGAGTCAAGTCCTAGCTCCTCCCTGACCCCCGGCCTCAGAGGGTCTTCCTGTAAAGAGTGGAGATGGCAGCACCTCCTCGTAGGGCGGGGCGGGCACCCCACGAAATGCGGGCCGTGACGGTCTCGGCACAGCTCCCGGACGCGAAAGCTGGAGGTCCTGGTGGTTAGTAACGACAAAAACCCGTCTGAATCAGACAGGGAACAGGCGAGCTACATGCTGGCCTTCCTCAAAGCTCTGTAAGACACTGGGACCTGTCAGCACCCCTGGGGGACCCCCAACAGCATCTCCGGAGGGTCAGGGTGGGGTTCTCCGGGGCCAGCAGCCTGGAGAGGGTGGCCGCTGTGGCAGTACCCAGGGACACCAGCAGAGGGCAGTGACACCCAACAGATGGGGCAGATGAGGAGCACATGTGACAACCTGGAGTTCCCCAGAAATGCCTGGGCGGCCGGAGGACGGGGGACCCGGTGATGTCTGGACTCTCACAGCCCCCCATTTGTACCTGCCGGTTGGCGAGGGGTGGGAAGTGCAGGTCCCGTCGGCAGCATTCATTACTCCTATTTGCAGAGGAGGAAAATGGAGAGAGGCTGGGGGGGGGGGCTCCATACACGCATGAACACACCCCAGGCCAGGGCAGCACGGGGCACCCCGAGAAAGGACAGACAGCACCCACAGCCAGAGAAGAGCCAGCCTCACGTCTGCACAAGGGTGCCAGCCCCGGAGCAAGGCCTCGGCCCTGCCCCTTCTCACCCTAGCTCTGACCCAAGGGTCCCAGCGCATGGGGTGCAGAGCAGGCCACCTGCTCCTCCAAGGACGGCACCTCTGCACGTCGCCCTCCGACACGCTTCCTGGCGTCTCTCCTCAACCCCCCAGCATCCCGTGTGGGACCTCCTGTCACCCACGTGTCTCAGAGGCCAGACCTCGGCCTCCAGCCTCAACCTGAATGTCCTCCTGGCCTGACACTGTGTGGCCACACCGAGCTCCTCGCCTTCCTGCCCGCCCGCTGTCCGTCCTGCTCCAGCGTCACCCGCTCACCACGGTCCATCCGGACCCATCGGCCGCCTCCCGCCTCTCCCGTTGGCTCAGCTGGTCCCGAACGGCGGGCCCCGCACCGCGTGCGTTCCTCTTCCTGCCCGAGGGCACGCCACGCTCGTGCGCGCGGGCTAATTCGCGCTCGTCTTCGGAGAAGTCCCCTTCTCTGGAAGCCTCAACCTTTTCTTCGTTAAACGTCGCCGGATGCCTTCAACAGACAGCTTTACGAGATGTCGTCCACAGGCCAGGGCGATGCCCGCGTCAGGTGCACAGTTCGTGCTCTTAGAGGTTTTCGAGGTGATACGACCATTACCATCACCTCACCCCAGACAGAAACCCATGTGCTCTGGTGGTCACCGTCCACCGCCGGCCCGAGCCCGGGACGTGCCTGTGCCCACCTCAGACTCACGGAACCCTGCCTCGGGGGCCTTTTGTGACCGGCTCCTGCCGCTTGGTGTCATTTTTCTGAAATCCTACCACCCACGAAGACACAGAGTCAAACTAGACGAGACGGTCCCTGCCCTCCTGCACAAGGCAGACGTAGGACAGCGATGACACCACCACCAAACTCCCGGTTCTGGGGGACGGGGTGCCGCAAGGAACACACCGGGCGGAGGTGGAGGAGCGGGCCGGGGACAGCGATGACCAGGCTGCACAACGGGGCTCGGGGGTTCGCCAGACGAGGAGAGGAGGAAGAGCACCCCGGGCAGAGAGAACGGCAGGTGCGGGGGCCGCAGGTGGGAAGGGCTCACTCCCGAGGCCCAGAGGACAGGAACGGGGCCCAGCAGGGGTCCCCGAGAAGTCGGTGGGGCGTGGAGCAGCGTGAAGCCTTCGGTCAGCGGGTTTGACTGTACCCAAAGAGCAATGGGGGGCCACTGAAAGTTTGAAACTGGGAGAGATGTCATCCTAGTTTTGTTCCGAAAGCTCATTCTGAAGGCGGGGTGGACGGTGGAGGGCGGCAGGGAGTCACAAGGGGACACGGCAGAGCTGGGTGGCAGACCCGGGGTGGCGGGGTGCGGGGGGGTTTGCTACAGGCCCTGGAGGCAAGTTGGACCAAGAGATGCGAGGGAGCAAAGGGTGTGACTAGGGCTCCGTTCAGATGGGACAGGCCAGAGCCGGGGCGGGTAGGACACGTCCGAGGCCGGGCACGGTCTCATCAGTATTCCCCACAATTGAGGGCCAGAGCAGCTGCTGACGTTCAGGCCCCAAGCTCATTCCCTAACGTAGCCCGGCCATGGCTGCTGGTCAGCCCGTCCAGCCGCCCGAGAATTCAGAACACACCTGGCCAGCTCCTCCGGGCGTCTGACACTCGCTACTTTACGTCCCCGGCCAACTGGCGCCTGGTGAAGTTCTGCTCCGTGTCCGGTGGCATTGCCCTGGGATTTTTCTAACCCTGTGTGGCTTTAATCCCCAGCTAATGTATCCACCCTGTTGATCACCAGGGCCCAAGTTGATCGATACTGGCTGGATTCAGCCTGCAGGGGCGGCTCTGACTTCTGCTTGCAGATGCCCCTGGGGTGAAGGGAGATTCCCGCCCCCGCCCCTCAAACAACCGGCTCTGCCTCACCCAGGGCGAACCAAGTGGCCAAGCCCAGGGCTGCGGGTCCCTCTGGAGACCACAGCCAACTTTCTCATGCCAGCAGGGCCTGCTGTCCTCGGTCCCAAACTGCCCGGGGCTGGCCATGACCCCAGGACTCCCTGGGAAAGAAAAGCTCCCCAAACCACGAGGTTTCTGTGTTCATCTGGGCAGAAGCAGGCTCTGGGAAGAGGGACGCCATGCGTGACCTGTATGAATTGTGTCTCCCTAGGACCAGGGTCTCAGTTAGATCCTTATCTTTTGCTCTGGACATATGAAAAAACAGGATGTTTGGGTTTCTTGTTCCCAGGGATTTAGCAAAACGTTTGCTAAAAAAAAAAATAGAAAAAGATGCCAGAAAGATTTTTTTTTTTTTCCTTCCAAAAGGAGGGTCATGGGGTCTGAAACTGAACAGAAGAAGTCAAGGTCTTCCCTCTTGAACTCATTCTGGCAAAAGTTCAATGGAATCACGTCCTCCGGTTCTAATTCTAAACTTCCCGGAGGAGGCCCTGCAGGAGGGCTGGCTCAGTCTATAGCCTTTCTCAAAATAAATCACAGCGGGTCATGGCAGCAGCAGTTATTAAAATATGACATTATTTGACATCTCTAGGTTTTTCGCTTCCCCCTCTCATGAAGCCGACTTAGGAATGCCTCTGGGTTGGGAGGGAAAAGGCCTAAGCCATTTCTCTAGTACTAAATGCCTTCGAGACCCCAGCAAGTCCTGTAGATGGTGGCAGGCTTGGGTGGGTGAGGCGATAGGGAGTGGTAGGGTCTGTGGCAAATTTAGGAAGGGGCGGCTGCTACTCTACCCCAGCCCACGTTTGCCTGGGAAGGGCAACTCCAGACACCAGGGTGCCTGGTTTTGCCAAAGACTCTCGTGACCTCCCAAACAGGCACACATCCTGGACCACCAGGTTGTGTGAGGACCAGGTGTCCTGGGACCCCTGGGATCTGATCAGTGACGACAACTGTGCCATCACGGCTGAGGGTGGAGGGATCGCTGGTCTGTGTTAAAAGAGACCCCAGACATTACAGCCCAATGCGAGGACTAAGGGGAGGGAGCCCGGGGTGGAGCAGCCACCTCTAACAGACATCTGGGACCACGGGGGAGACCTGAACTCCGACCGGCTGCTGGGCGATCGGCTGGAAAGTGGCCCCCAAAGGTGTCCGCATCCTGGAACCTGTGAGGTGTTCCCTGACACACAGCAGTGATCTTGCCGGTGGATTCGGGATCCTGAGCTGGGAGATCATTCTGGTCCAACCTGATCACAAGGATCCCATGGCAGGGAGGGTCAGGGCGGGTCCGAGGGAGGGGAGATGAGGCCACAGAGCAGGCTCGGAGGTGCTGGTTTTGAAGACCCGGGAATACAGGAAAAGGTAAGAAAAGGGGTTCTTCCCGAGCACCTCCAGGGGAAGCCAGCCCTGCCGACACCCTGACTTAGCCTGTGAGACCCATGTCAGGGTTCTGGCCTCCAGGACTGTAAGAAGATAAGTCTGTTACTCGAACCCACTAAAGCTACGGTCATTTTGTTCTAAGCAGTCAGGGGTAACCCGTGCAGACGCTACCGGACATTGTTGTTCGTCTGTTGGGGGTGATGACGGCGCTGTGTTTCGTAGGGTGATGTCCCTACGCCGAGACGAGGGTGTCCGGAGGGCCTAGGGGCAGATTCCGGCAAAGGAGCTCAACGGGGAAGCGGATGTGGCCAAAGGGAGCAACTGTCCATCTGCTTGTTCTGTTTTCTCTACCTGCTTAGACTTTTCTATAATAAAAAAAGCTTTCAAAGTCTCCAAGTAGAAAAGGTTTCATCAGATTTGGGGATTTGGGCCAGGAAGTGGAAATGGAAGGGGGTGGGGCCCAGGACCCTTTGCCTACAGAAGAGGCAGGCGGTCAGTGGCAGCAAACCCCTCAAAGGTGCCCTCACCTGTGGACTCCTGGAAGCCCCGCCCCCGCGGCCCGCCCGGAGCTGGCCCCGCCCCTGTGTCCCGCCCCCTCTACGGCCAGTCCCGCCCTCTCTGCAGCTCCCTCCCACACAGAGACCTGTTCCCATCCCGGAATCGACAGCCCCCTGGGGACCACCGAGGAGCCAGGAGCCATGCACATCCGCGGCCCCCACTCCTTCAAGGCTCCATTGGCTGGTCAACACCCCCCTCCAAGGACACCTGTCCCCACTGTGCCACTGCAATTGGCCATGTCTCATGGTCTCTCTCTCCCCTCCACTGGCTCAGCCTGTGAGCAGCTTAAACTCGGATGCCACTCTGCCCGGCTCTGAGTCCCCTCTGAGCGCCCCCCACCCTTCTCTGCTGGACCCTCTACCTAAGCTTGAAGTCCAAGGGCGCTGGGGCTCAGCGCCGCTCCTCCCTCTCTGTTCCACCCA
The DNA here is from genome assembly GCF_014108415.1 of Molossus molossus. NCBI lineage: Eukaryota > Metazoa > Chordata > Mammalia > Chiroptera > Molossidae > Molossus > Molossus molossus. The sequence continues at coordinate 3,480,497 of NW_023425399.1, read as the reverse complement.
GAGCCTCCTCCCTCTGTCCTCTTAGCCCCGCCTGCTGAGAGTCCCTCTCCTGGGAGCCCCGCCCCTCACCCCCCCCCCCAGGCCAGTGGTGGGTGCCTCAGACGCACCCACTGGGGTGGGTGGGGCGGTGGCCTCAAAAGACACGTCCAGCTGGAACTTGGGACCAGGGCCTTATGTGGAGTGAAGGTCTTCGCAGATGTGTTTAAGGATCTCGATATCAGACCCTGGGATTAGGGTGGCCCCCAATCCAGCGACAGGTCCTCCGGATGAGAGAAGAGACGGGGACACAGACACACGGAGAAAAGCCACGTGAAGGCAGAGATTGGAGGGATGCGGCCACAAGCCAAGGGACGCCTGGAGCCACCAGCAGCCTCGGGAGGGAGCGTGGCCCAGCCGACACCTTGCTGTGGGACTCTGGCCTCGGGACTGGGACGGCCACCAAGTTCTCTGCCACTTGTTGCAGCTCCAGGTGACAAGTACACTGGCTGCTGCAGAAGCACCTTGAGCTTCAGTCTTAGCAAGAAAACAGGAGACGGCCTGTCTGACATTCTAAGAACCAGAGGAGCGTCAAAGAGGCCCTGGCACCTCAGCCGGCCACTGAGAATAAGTGACCCGTCCCTCCGCTTTCGAAGAGAGGTACGTACGTTCAGGTGACATCGCTACTTGCTAAGATGGAGCCAAAGCCACGTCTGAGATCCACCCACCACCCAGAAAATAGCCAGCCACGATTTTGTAGGAGGTTAGAAACTCGGGAGTGGAGATCCCTTTGACAAGAATTGTCCCCCCGCAGAGAGCTCTGGGCATTCCCCACCTCCCCAGCTTTATGGCCAAAAGCCAAGAGAAGATTCCCCAGGGGCCCCGAGGGAGCCCACCACCTCAGCCCCCAGGAAGTGTTTTCCCGGCCACTTCTGCAGCAGGTTCTCCTGGCCAGCTCGCACTTCGAGAATCCTGTGGGTCAAGCATGGTTTCCCATGCGCCCAGGGGACACATGGAAGGCAGGTAGGGGGCAGGTGCCGGCTTGAAAGGATGCCCCTCCCCCTCCCCAGGAATACTACCTGCCCTGCAACCCACAGAGGCCAGTGGTGAACCACCAGAGGGAGGAGGAAGCGGGTCTTAGGAGGTCAGCAGGGAATCACCTGTGTGAGGTCCCAAGTGGGGGTCTCCGAGCTCTGTGAGTGCCTGGGGACCCCGACAGAGGGCCTTTGACAGATGTGGAGAGCAACCTACAAGCCCCTCTACCTGCCCCCTGCTCCAGGGCCCCCAAGACACCAGAAACGGCCGCGCAAGTGGAGAGGCGTGGAGGACAGGGACAAAGCCACCAGGCCCCAGCAGCTGCCAGCAAGTCCTGGGCCCTGAGCTGGAGGAGGGGCCCCGGTGGGAGAGTGGTCGCAGTTTGCATGGGACCAGGCTGGACTTTTAGGACGTGCAGAAGATGGTGGGTGATTAATAGCGAGGCATGGCCACGGGGTCCGGTGGCTCCCCCAGACAGGGACGGGAGGCCGGCGGGGTGGGCGTGCAGGGCAGTAGTGGGGCAGTTGAATCGCCCTGATGGCGCCCGTCAGAGCAGCTCAGTCACCGTGTGTGGGAGACCCACCCGAGGGCAGCGGTCAGACGCGCACCTCAACGCTGTCCCGAGTCTGGCTCCAGCTCAGTGCCCCAGGCTTCAGGGTACAGGCTCATTTCTCTTCAAAGGGGGTGACATTGGCTCCCCAAGCCTCTGTCCCCGCAGGGTGGGAATAACAACGCCTCCCCGGTCCTCACAGGAAGCAAATGTGACCCTCGGACAGAACCACGTCGGACACTGTTTTTTTTTTCACTGTTGAAATAGAATTCCTAAACCATGTGTCGGATGAACCAGGCATGAAACACTCTGCAGTTTGCTGAAAGGTGGAGCTAAATACCGATGTTCTTTGAAGATGTTATTTGGTGAAAATTGTGATCATTTTAAATCGCAGCCTTTCTCTGGATACTTGGCTTATACTTCACGCAAGGAAAATAATGTAGAAGGAGGACCTTGCGTTTCAAAATACCTGCATTAGCAAAATTCCTTCTTTTCTTGATGCAGCTCTTCCTGGGTGGTAGAGACATTACTTAAATGTTAATTCCAGTTGCAAGGAAGGTCCTACCTAGACTTTGCCTCCCTTTGGGGGGTTAAACAATGGATGCACCTCAGGCTGGTTCTCATCCCGGACCCTAATCTGTGAGCCCCTGCAGGAGGACTTTGAATTGGAGAACCATATTCATTTCTGGATTCTTATACTGCTAAGTTTATGTGAAAATACTATCCACATAAAGTTAGATATTTTTGAAAATATTCAATAGTACACAGAGATCAAAACAGCATCAAAGGGTGAAGAGTGGAAAGTCCTGGGAGGAAGGATGGTCTGGAAGGGAGGAGAAAATTAACGAGAGCGACAGGTCTGCAATATGTCCCCTGGGGCACAGGATGTACCTTTGCCCAGGTCTAAATCCAGGGAGTTTTCGGCCTCAAGAGTTGATCTGCGGTCTCGCTGCGACACCTGGTGGTCACTTCTCCCGACCACCTGAATCAGTCGCGTGCAGCAGCGCCATCTACCGGGAGCCTCCGAGCCGATCCTGGGAGACCTGGGGAGGGCTTGGGGGAGGGTTTGCAGGAGGGTTTTTCTTTTGAATCTAAGACTTGGGGTGGAAGAAATTGTGCAGGGCCCCTGGGGCCTGTCCTGACGGTCGCTGGAGCTTTGAAAGGCGCAGAGGAGGAGGTGTCGGTGGGATCGATTACCTGCTCCCCTCGTGGAGTCTGCATTGCCTGCAGGTGCCCAGCCTGGTTGGGCTCTGGGCAAGCACCTCACAGTGCTATGAGAATGACTGCCAGTATTTTCTGCACTTCATGAGCAAGGGAAAGGGGTCTTAGAGAGGTAACCGAGGTCGCAGCCCCCAGGAAGTCCTCCCAGGCCAGCTGGTGTACTCCCAGTCTATAATCAGGCAGGCTTAATAGTCAGGGGCTTGTTAAAAATCATGGTTTGGGGTCAGGCATCCTTACTCTGCCATTTACATGCTGTATGACTCTGGGCAAGTTGCTGACGTCTCTGGGCCTCAATTTCCTCAGTGAAACATGGACGTGGACGACGACATGCTTCGTGTCACTGGACATCAGCATCCCTGGCAGTTTCTTAGAAACCCCAGGCTCTGCCTGGAGCCTGCTGAACCTAGGATCTCCGGGAGGTGAAGCCCAGCAGTGGGTGTTTTTAACAAGCCCTCCTTGTGTGCTCAAGGTGGAAAACCTCTGACTTTTAGGACCACTGCAAAGACCAAGTAAGATAACGCATATACAAACATCTGGCCTCGACGGGTGCCCAGTGAAAAACTCATGATTCTCAGACTTGGGAGAGCTCAGGTGTGGGGGGTTCTCTTTCCTTCTTTCCTTTTGTATATGTTTTGATTACACAGGTAAGACACGATGTTAAACATAGAATTACCTATGACTCAGCAATTCCCCTCCTAGGTATATACCCAAAAGACTGGCAACAGGGACTCAAACCCTTACACGCCAATGTCCACAGCAGCACCCTTCACAATAGTCAAAAGGCCACAACATGGATGAACCCACAAAACACTATGCGAAGGAGCCCCAGGCAAAAGGCTACATTTTGCCGGACTCAATTCAGATGAAATATCCCAAGTGGGCAGACCCATAGTGACAGAAAGGCGGCGAGCAGTTGTCTGGGGTTAGAGGGAGTAGAGGGTCCAGGGTTTCTTGTCGGGGTGATGAGAATGTTCTGGAACTAAACTGTGATGATGGTTGTAGAACATTGTGAATGTGCTAAATGTCACTGATGGCACATTCATGATATGTGTATTTTACCACACTTAAAAAATAAAAAGAAGACACGCCGGTTGTGACGATTCCAGCAACCTCGTTGCCCTGAGGCCAGCGACGCTGATGGAAGACCTTTGACATCATTGTTTTTACTCCAATAAAACCTAAATGCACATCTATTAGGTTTGCTTCCTTTAGAAAACTGGAACCCAGTGAGCTCAAAGACATTTCCTGGGCCACTCGCTGTTTTTCACCTACTGGCACATCCCAGACGCCCCTCGTGGCTGCCCCTTGGCCGGTGCACACAGATGGAGGCGTTTCTCAGTAGCGCAAAGTGCCCACGGCCACCCCACCGGCGGGCACGCGGAGTGTCTCCCGGCCCTGGCCACCGTGAACAGCTGTCGTGAGCATGTGCACACGTCTCTGAGCTCCGGGTTCTGTCTCTGCAGCAGGGCTTCACCCAGGGTAGCTGGGCTGAGACGTGGCCCCTGAATCCCTGCTGTGGGCCGGTCCTTCCGAAAGGCATGTGCCTCTGCATGAGCCGGACACGTGCACACACGCACGGCCCCCAGGGTCTCAGTATTGGTTTTCCCGGGTGCAAGCGGACCAGGCACACCAGCCCCGTGCGCAGGTGACACTGTCCGCACTGTGACACCGACAGCGGGTGGGGTAGGGTCCCGTGTCGTGCCCAGGTTTGAGAACCCTCAGGCAGGGGGCACAGACCCTTCCGGGATGTGATGAGAGCCATGAGCGTTCTCCCAGAACAGGTGCGTGTGCTGACACGCCCATGCCGCAGACGACTGCAGAGGCCCGGGCGGGGGCGCTGTCTGGGAGCCCCCGTCTGGACTCGGGATGTGACGCAGACTGCGGCATCGCATCGGGACGCTCGTGCTGAACCGAGCAGGCCTTGGCCCGGGTGGCGCGGGGTCCCTGCGCCCTCTGCTGGGCGCCGGCGAACTGCAGCGCCGAGCCCCGGCTGGAATTTTCCTCTCTCGGGGGGCTCTCTCCCTCCTGCGGAACTGGCCCTGCAGTCAAGTTCGGAACGACTGGCTAGAATTTGCTGAGGAAGCCCTGTATTTAACACCACACATCAGCAGGTTTCGGGGAAATTATCTGTTAGTTCTGGAGGAGGACTCTAATTGTACAAGGTTTGCTGAAAATGTAGGAGGCTCTCTGGAAACCAGGAGACAACTGATTCCCGGAGAGCAAACACTTTGAGCAAATGAAGGGCTGGTAGTAGTAGTAGTAGTAATAATACTTAATAATAATAATGGCTACTATCTGTCAAGTGTGTGCTCTGTGCCAGTGATGACAGAGGCAGGTTTCATTAACCCAAATGTCACCGAGGGAGAAACTCAGGTTCTGAGACGGACAACTGCTTGGCTCAAAGCCACACGGCCGGTGGCAAAGGAAAATTCTAAACAGACTTGCCTGCCCGAGGCCCGGCCCTCCCCAGGGCCACACCACGGAGCTTCAGGTCCGAGTGCATGGCACACCTTGGTCGCCTCGTTTCCCCAGCACGACCCGGCTGGTGTGGAGATGATGGGGTCCTGGGAGGCGACCGTTTGCTCCGAGGTCACTGGTGAGGAGTGAAGAAAGGAGTTGACTCTGGCCCACAAATACACAAAAACAAGGCAGGATTATGAACTCCCCGCAGAACACAGCTGCCTGCAGAGGTCACTCTATTTGTGTGTTTATAAAAGGGAGCCTGGAGGGGGTGGGGAGGCGTCTGCGATACACTGGCCCCAGTGGAGACTTTCTCCTTGTTGGAGTATGAGAATTGAGAGGGAGTCGGTCAGAACCCAAGCTCAGCTGACACCTGTAGACAAATCTTTGGAGAGAGATGGCAAAGTGCTGAAGACCAGTTAGAGCCAAGAGACCCAGACGGTGAGCGGGGTCCAGGGGCAGCCAGGCACCCACACCCAGGCTCTGGAGGATGCTGGAGACCAGGTCAATGGTCTCAGCATCTTAGTTTAGTCGCCCCTGAGAGAATGGGGCAAGGTGACCCGAGGCGAGATGGCCAGGAGGCTGGGAAAGGTGCTCAGCCCCACTCTGAACCACAGTCTGTGTCACTTCTTTCTAGTTTACACTGCATGGACCTCCAGAAGGATTTGGGGCAACTTGTAATTAAACATGTGCAAGCCAGGGTGGCCCGTTTTAAATCACTCAGCGGAAGAGATTGGATATTGACTCCAGGGGGGGCCTCACCTCAGCGCTGAGCGTCCTGGCAGCCAAGGCAAGTGGAAACAGCTGTCATCCGCCTCTACAGAGGGTCCGTCTCTCCGAAGGGACTCCCTGGTTCCGAGCACTATTTTCCCGGCTTACATAAGGCATACTGGTGAGCAATGTCCCTAACGGCAACTAGATGCTGAGAAATCCTCCTTTGTGTGGCCACCAAGAAACCCAAGGACACTCAGTGGCATTTTCGTGGGGGCACTGAGCTCAAAGGGTCCGTTCATCCGTCTTCTGGATGTGGGAAGTTAAGGGAATCAAGAAAGGCACCAAATGGTTCTCCTGCCTTCCCGCTCTCAAACAGCAGTGATGTAGCCCTTGACCTCGGCAAGATTCTCCCACCAAGTTCTCCGATGATCACCGCCAGCATCCATCGGGCACTTCCTACTTCGCCCTCCCAGCACCCTGGGGACCAGGCGCCCTGACCACCCTCCACCTCTGACCACAGGGCAGAACCCGCAAGATGTCATCTGGGGCCCACACTGGCCCCAAACTCTGCATCTCCACACTGTCCCCTCAGTTCCTTGCCCTGGTCTAGTGACTGAAGGCCCCGCCTCACAAGAAATACAAGAGACGGACAGAAGGGGCTGGAGAGCGTGCCCAGGGGCCGACCGTGCTCACGTCCCCGCGGAAGCCCACTCTCTCCAGGAGTTGAGGCTGGTGATTTCAGGCCACAGCGGTTTCATCACTGAGGACCACCCATCCCCAACGCCTTGGGTCTAAAAGAATTTTACTTTTTTATTTATTTTTTTATCCTCACCCGAGGACATTTTTTGCATTTATCTTCAGATAGAGAGGGAGGGAGAGAGGGAAAAAGAGAGAGAAACATCGATGTGAGAGAGACACATTGAGTGGTTGCCACCCACACGACCCCAACCGGGGCCAGGGACAAACTGCAACTGAGGTACGTGCCCTTAGTGGGAACCGAATCCGGGACTCTCTGGTCCGCGGGCCGATGCTCCAACCGCTGAGCCAAACCGGCCAGGGCCTAAAAGCATTTTAAAGTCCTACAGAAATGTTTGAGATTGCTACCCCTCACCAAAAAATGTTTTCTGTTGTCTCCAAAGTATGACCAAAAAAGAAAAAAACAACCACCTTCCAAAGAAACGTTTGATGAAATATCTACAAATGGAACATGACTGTGATCACTTGCACATCGACTTTTCTATGGCCCTGGACGTGTTTTACTGAAGTTGTGATGCCGATTGTTGGAATATAAGAGAGAGAAAGTTGAGATCATCTCGAATAAAGAGCCCCCCAGGACCCACAGGAGTGTTCAGGCGACCCTGCCACAGACTGAGCAAAATGTCACTGCAGAGTTTGGCTCCTGCCCAGTTTCTGGCCAAGTGTCTAATTGAATTGGGGCCATAGAAGATAAAGTGCTTGCTTCTGGAGTTCTGGGGACAAGTAGCAGGCGGCAGGCTCTCCTAAAACAAAGACAACAGAGTGAGGCCCCAGGCAAAACATGACTTTGAGTAATGCCGCTTGTTAAGTTAAAAGGGTGCTCGAGTCACCCCCTCCCCAGCACACCTCATTAGCTAAATGAATTGACCTGCTTGATGGGGTTATTTAATATCTGCCTATTGACTTTGGAGAAAGCCTGCCAAAAACAAGGTCTCCGTTTTGACATAGTTGATGCTGAAGTCTACTTTCTCCCTGACGCGTATTTGTCAAACAGATTGCTGAGCGGGACGGTACTGCCACATCTGCTGAGCACAGAACCACAGCAACACGCTCTGACTTACTGTGGCAGCAGGAAATGCGGCCAATTAATCTAAAAGCCGAAGCCAGTCCCTGGGAGCTGAGTCAGAAAGCAGGGGGCCAGGACTCGGCGCCGCCTCCATCACTTCAAAGACACAGCTTCCGTGGTGGAGTCGGCGATTGCAAAGGGCGCCAGGACGTGGGGCTTCGGAGAAACATGCGTGGCAGGGCCCACGGCCGTTCCCGCCTGGCCCTTCGGAGCCCAGGGCTGTCCCGACGGGCCTCGGGTGGTTTCCACAGCTTCCCTCCATGGACTGAGTGTATCTGACGATGAAGGGCAGTCTTATGGCTAGGCCGCACATTTTCTCCTCCTTTCTGTACCCTATCACAACCCTAAGAAAACCTCAAGCCAACACGTGAAAAACAGAACTTATGTCCAAAAGCCAGATTTCCAGCCCCAGCCAGTTTGGAAAGATCTAGCAGCCTTTGAGCCCCATTTCGGCTGGAGCAGAACCATGGTGCTCTCTTCAGACAGGGGAGGGCACGTGAGTTTGCCCCAGTCCTCACCTTTCCTTATCATCTCCCCACCAGCTCACGCACCCACACAGCAGCCTGGCCCCGCAGGTCTGCAGCCAGGCTGAGGCAGAGCCTGGGATCAAGCAGACACTGCCCCATAGGGTCCTGCGGTGACCCGCTTCTAGCAGGAAAGGAGAAAGCTGGCCAGAGGGGTGCTTGGGCCAGCTCCTTCCATGAGCTCACCATCATTTTTTTTTCATCCTCAGCCGAGGACATTTTTGCATTTATCTTTAAATGGAGCGGGAGGGAGAGAGGGAGGAAGAGAGCTAGAGAAACATCAATGTAAGAGAGACACATGGAGTGGTTGCCACCCACACAACCCGAACCAGGGCCCGGGACAAACCGCAACTGAGGTACGTGCCCTTAGCGGGAACCGAACCCGGGACTCTCTAACCGCTGAGCCAAACCGGCCAGGGCGTCACCATCATTTTTTACACTGCCTCCTCCAAATTCAGTGCCAACTTGTCACCTTTCAACCAATCAGGCGCCCGGTGGAGAACGAAGCTCTTCCCCAGCCCCACCCCAACCCCGACACAAACAGCAGACCCCTCAAGGAGGGCTCAGGAAAACTTCTGGAACATTCCTAGCTGTGGGAGCCTTCAGTCCTGCGAGTTTTACAAACAGAGAGTCACAGCCCACACTACACACGACCTCCCGACATTTGCCAACACTTGTTTTGTACAATAACAACAGAGCTGTTCTCATTATTGCTGGGTGCTCCTATTATCCGGATGCATTAGATGGCCTGCAGTCAGGGGAGAAGGTAATTGGCTCTCATCACCCCAAGCGGCGTTATTGGGGCCCACGTACAAATAGCTTAAATTAAAGGCTGGCATCGAGCCTATTAGGGCCGTAATGGATTACAAAATGAACACAACTCACCTATTCCTATCAACTCACTCCTCAGGTCATTTGCAACCAGGACAGATAATTTACTATCTGATTCAGATTAATTGCCATGTTTTCCTGCCTTCCTGTTCACCACGGGTCACCGTGGATCTGAACTCTTACAAAGTCACCCACATCGGCATCGACCGGCCAACATCCCCCGCGGGACCTAAGTTTTGTTCTTGGAGCCAGACCGGGGCTTTCCTCTCTGCAAAGCCTTGTTCAGCCTCACGTGCACCGGGCTCTTCCTCCCTGACTCCGCCATCCAGTGAGACAGGGCCATTCGCTGCTTAGCTTGCTTGTAGTTCAGCTTGCGAGCGATGGCCTTCGGGCTCACCCCCAGGGCGTCCTTGGCAATGGCAGAGGCCCCGAACTGCAGCAGGAGGTTTATACAGTCCAACTGGTTCATGGCCACAGCCGCGTGCAGGGGTGTCCGGCCCATGGGGGTTTGCCCGTGGCAGCTGGCCCCTGTACGATGAGAAAGTTGGCATACTCAGGAGAGGCCTGGGCGGGGCCGAGGCTGTGAAAAGGGTGCCTGGGAGAACCAACCGCCGCGCCCACACTCAGCGCCAGCCCCGCCCGCCTCCAGGCTCCTCGACAGCAGCCTTTGGAAAAGCCCGCATCACCCTCCTCCAGTCCCGTTGCTGACATCCCTTGCCTTTGGGGTAATGTTCTAGGTCTCTCGGCTCTATCTCAGCCACCTCCCCCTCGTCACTCCGGCGACACCCCCACCAATGTGATCCCTCCCCACCCTGCATGCTGCCATCATACCAGCCCCCCGTCTCCGTCCCTGAAATATACCCTGCTCCCTCATCCTGCCCCTGGCCCTTTGCACATGCTGTGCCCTTTGCCAACAACACTCTTACCCTTTTTTTTCACCCCCCTGGGTTCACCCTACCCCTCCTGAGGTCTCATGCGCTCCCTCATGAAACCCTTCCTTCACCCCAACCCCCCACAAGCTCCGCTGCATCGGCTCAGTGGACAGTCTGGGCCTTGAGAACATGCTGTGCTCAATCGGCCATGGAATTAATTACTTGTAATCATTTGCTGACTTCCCTTCATAAGCTCCACGCGGGCAGAAAACCCCGTTTGTTTGATCACTGCCTTCTCCTCCCCAGCACTCAGCGCAATGCCTGGGGGGGACAGGCGCTCGGGAGGTGACAGACGCCAGGTGGCCCTGACTCATGGACAGACTGGACTCTGATGATCTGCCTCACTGCCTCCCGCAGGTGGATGGGCTAGTGACAGGGGTCCGATATGGACTCGCGACATGGAATCCAATTCCGGGTGACGAATGTCATAATGCCGAAAACAAGGCGATGTCATCCCTGGCAGCTGACATCGGGGCAGCCGTGTCTCTGAGCGATGTGGTGGGCGAGGGAAAGGGTTAACTGAACCCGTTCTCGTGGCGCCCAGCCTTCAAGACGCCTCTCCGCCACGGCTGTCTGCAGGGGACAGAAAACTTTGCGAAGCCGGCTGTAATTCTTTAACTGGCGCTTTCAAATACATCGCAGCTCCAGCAGAGTGAAAGGGCTGTTTATGAGCTGAAAGGACTACTGGGCTGTGAAGAGCCCATCTCTCATCTTACAACAGGCGGAGTGCAGAGGGCAGAGGGCAGGGGAGGGCTCCGTCCATCACGGCTGCGTCATCGGTCATCTGGCCCGAGCATCTGACAGGCCCCCCCTCCTGCTTGGCGGAAGTGGGGGAAAAGCAAAGATGGGCGGATAGAGGCTGGGGTCAAGGCCGCAGGCAGGAAAGAAAGGGGTCTGATTTGGAGACAGGTTGACAGGGTAACCCTTGGGTGAGGGCTCCCTCTGAGCTGCCAAAACCCACCGAAGACCCCGTGTGTCACACGCTCTTCCTTTTCCTGAGGAAGCGCTGGCCTGGCCACAGCTATTGTCTATTGTTCTCGAACGGTCTACACCTCAGCCTGTGGACCTCTTTTCTCAACCATAGCCAGGGAAGACCAAGTGCACTCCTGCAGAACCTACGACAGCCCTTGCGTTCGGAAACGATGCAGGATGAGGCGGCGGCAGGGGGGTGGGTGAGGAGGGTGGAAGGGTTTGGGGTGATGATCGCAAAGGCCCAGAGGCGGGCGACTGGCCGGCCTGCCTACCACCAAGGGAACGATGCCAGCTGGGGGCCAGCCCTCGGACCATGGCAGAAACCCAGCCCCAGCTGGGGTGAAGATCCTGCAGGCCCGCAGGGAACACCCCAGTGTGTCTGGTCGGACATGGCAGCCAGCTGCTCCCCCGGAAGGTCCACCTCCCACCGCAGAGAGAATGTCCTTTCCCTGAGACCTGGCCAGCATTCCCTAAGGCCCCTCAGACCCCTCAGACGGGGACCATGAAGGGCGGGGACAAGACCTGGGTCCAGGAACCCATCGCTGAAGGGACCGGGAAGACAGGCCACTCTGTTCCCCCTACTCACAAAGGACTCCGACTCAGACACCCTGGGCCGTCGCTCAGTTACCGTGTTCTAGAAGGAAGCGCACGGCATCCGCGTGTCCTCTGTGCGAGGCCACGTACAGCGCCACGAAGGCCCTCTGCGCGGTCCACCTCCTCCACTGCTGCGCGCCCAGGTGCTGCACGTGTGCGGTCTGGTACGGGGAGTCTTCAGTCACGCCGAGGCAGGACAGCTGGGCAGGGTGCAGGGTGACATGAGTGTCCGTGGGTCCCGAGCACAGACACCCCTGGCTGGGCGGGGGACAGGGCGCTCCCGAGGGAAGGGGTGCCCGAGTGCCAAGCAGAGGCTCGCGGTGGGGACAGAGGGGGCAGACCCTAATGGAGAAGTTGGAAGACAGCCCAGGAGGACGTTGTCTGACATTCTATACATGGCCAGGAAACGGATTTACCATCAGGCAGGCTCAGAAGGCAGGAAATTCTTCCTGTCAGTGTTTTGATGAGAGAAAAATAGATTTTTGGGTGTCCAGAGGAAGGTGGCTGTGGCCGGTGAGGAAGACCCCACCAGCACGGAGGGTTGGACGCTGACCTTCTGGTCTATTTTCGGGCCCACCGTCGCCGCCGGTGCTTGGAACACTCTGAACTCGGCTCTCAGTGAACAACAGCCCCGTAACATCAGCCTCTCGGGGTGGATGAAGGCTCTGAGCAGGGCGGGGGCTCTGCCCCTGTTGTGGTGTCAGGTGTGGGGCGGCGGGGAGGGGAGGATGCCACCACGCACAAGGCAGGGGTGACCCACCACAAGGGGAACCACCCCAGTTCCAGAGCCCGAGCCCGAACGCCCAGGCACAGGCCGAGTCACTGGGGGCCTGGGGCAAGGAGAGAAACAGGGAAGGGCCTGGGAGGGACTGGCTGTGTGGACAGCTGGGCAGGGCTCCCCCCTTCCTCTGAGACTGTGCCCCCATGCAGGGGGGTGCTGAAGTCCTGGCCCTGCCTCCCCCAAACCTACCCACCCTTCCCGAACCTAACCCCAACCCCCTTCTGCACCCAGCCTTCCCTGACCCCTTTCCCAGCCGAAGTGAACTCCATCTCCCCCGCACCACAGCTCATCGCTTTCCATCCGAGTTCATTTTCTAGAAAGAACATACACTTGCCCCCTTGTGTCTGAGTGATTCATCTTCACTGTTGGGTGGACAAGCCGGTTTCCTTCTCCTCCCCCCACCGCCCGCCCCAGAGCCCAGCTGACAGCCCAACACAAGGCCAGGCAACGCGGAGGTGCCCGCTGTGTGTGGGGGAGGGGCGCAGACCCCGCCAGGACGGGCACCTGCTGATGCTTCGGGCCCACAATCTCCCGGATTGGGTGCTTCACAGGGCGTTAAATGAGGTTTCCAAGCTTACAAAATACACGCGTGAATAGAGAACACGCTGCCTCGATTCCTTCGGGGGGCATGAGTGGGTCATACATCACACGTGTGCGAACACAGTGACATCACCAGCCCAGCGAGGGAGCGGAAACACCCAGTTCGGTCTCTGATCACTGGGAATGGTCCTCGCTATCCTCCCTCCCTGCTCTGAAAGTTCCGTTCAAACATTCGCATTCCAGAGCAGGCGACCACCCCCACCCACGCACTTTACCGTTGCTTCTGTGTAATGATCATGTAAAGAATCATGAGAACACCTTACTGGTATCTTCTTCCACCGCTGCAAGGACCAGGTCTATCCATCCATCATAGCGCCAGACACATAGTGAAATAATCCCACCGGGAACGACATCATGGAACTTCAAGGTAGTGTCATCCATCAAATCTCCTACAGAGAATCAGTTTTTCTTTTTTTTAAAAAAAGGGCATTTGAGATAGAGTATTACGTTGGTTTAGTTAAGAGGTGGTCTGACCTTGGGTATCACAAAGACAATTTCAGAACCTTGAGCGCGAATCTCATTTGATGATGCCACGCTAATCTGTTGTGGTCGTTTAATGTTTTTAGAAAATTAATTGGGCTCAGCGCAAAAAGAACCCAAACCAAAAAAAAAAAAAAAAAAAAGGCAACGATTTATAAAATTTTGTAATTATAACTCATCCTATTTCGATTGAACACACGAGTCAGTAGGGTCATCTTATGAGACAAACTCTACAAGTAGAACTAAAACTCAAAGTAACTATGTTATTACTTATATATAACACAACACAGTGTAGTTATACAAGTTACAAATATCCAACTAAATTACCATGCCTAATGTCATCACTGGCTAAAGAAGTTACAAGGGCAAAAATTTGTTGGATCTTTTAAATTATCGTCTACAATATAACAGGAGAATTTGCTTTCTCCACTGGCAACACCACACATGTAAAGTTTCAACTCTTCCCGGATTGGTTTACCTTTTATTGCAGGTGGATTTCATGAGGTTGTTTCTGGGGGTGGGGCAGGGTTTATGATCAAGTGATTACTAAGTGCCTGAAAGAAGTCCCTACATTCTTTTTTTTTTTTTAATTCTCACCCAAGGATATGTTTTTATTGATGAGAGAGGAAGAGAGAGAGGGAGAGAGAAACATTGATATGAGAGAGAAACATCAATTGGTTGCCTCCCATACACGCCCTGACCGGGAATTAAACCCACAACCTTTTGGTGCACAGGACGACGCTCCAACCACCTGAGCCACCCAGCCAGACCAGAGGTACCTACAGTATTTAATCCTCGTGGCAAGCGAGGGCTGCACCTCCATGAGCTGATAAGCAAACTCAGGCCCTAGAACATGGCAAAGCCAGGCCTTCCTCCGGCCTTGCCCTCCCTGTAGCTCGAGGGGCTGGTCCTTCTAGGCTCCTTGGGCATCTCTGGTCACCAGCAACTCCGGATGGTGGTTGTAAAGAGGAAATGGTGGCTAGCAAATCTGTTAATTAGGGTCTTATTTGTGCTTCCAACCCAGAAGGTAATCAGCAACTAGTCTAAGCAAGACAACTTGTCTTCCCGTCAACCTTGAACAAACTGCGTACAGCTGTGTTTCCCTGTGCCAGACGCGTGCTGGAGCCGCACGTGCCGAACAGCTATTCCAGAGACCACAGCCCACTGGTTCCGCAGGCAGGCCTTCGACTCCGACACCACCAATCACCACCCGCTAAATAAATGATCCCAGTCGACAGACGTGTCAGGGCGACCCTCGCCCGTGCCGTCGCTCACCCCTTGCAGATTCGTGCCCTCGAGGATTCCACGCACATTCTCTCGTGGGGCCCTCCCTGGCCACCTCTGAGGTGGCACAGAGGCGTCAGCTCCTTCCTGAAGGCCGGAGCCCACGTTGCGTACATCGGCGAGGTCCCCCTCTCTCGCTGGCCATCCACAGGGAAGACTGCACCCCAAGAGAGGTCAGACTTCTAAGAGTCGCTAAGTGCTTGCTGAGGGACAGGATTGTGACATCAGTGGTCAGTCACAGTCCTGTGACTTCGCTTTCTTGAATTTACTGCTCAGTGTAGCTCATCAACAGAAATAAATTAACAGAAGGGGGGCCGGACATCAACCGTTCAGGGTACATCATTTTCAAATCACTTGTTTTGGAACTTGCGATCCTTTTTCATGTGTGAAATACAGACCAGGTTCAAGATCGAGTTTCCTCCGAATAAAGCCTCAGAAATATCCCAGAGCATTGGCCAACTCCTCGGGTACAACCAATGCGTAGGAAGGGACCTCAGCCCTCCTCCTATGACTCTCCCGAGTCTTTTCTGTCTAGGGAGGGCCTGGCGCCGAGACGTCTCTGGCTAAGAGGGCTCAGGGCACAGACGGGGAAACTGAGTCCCGGAAGGCAGCCTGGGGGAGCGCGGGCTGTGGGCCAGGCGGCTTCGGACCTGTTTGTCCCCAGCGATCCAGTCCCTGCGGTGTCGAGTTCACATTCTCGGTGCTGAGCGCACAGAGCCTGTCACATCTTCCTCTTCCCCGAGTGGTTTTGCATCGCTTTCCACCAGGTGTGGGGACGAGGGAGGCCAGGGCTGTGTTCTTGTTCTCATATATCCCAACTATTGTAGGGATCGGGGCAGGGACATTCAGGCCCTCACACCGACAGAAGGAGATTGATGGAGAGGGAGAGACTGGGCGCTAGAGGGTCGGCCTTCCACTGGGTGCCTCCCGCGTGGGGTGTCTGGATAGGGAGCCCGGGGGTCCTGATTTAGACCTCGTGAGCTTTGGGTGCTAGGTTCCGATTCTGGTTGGGCTAGCTCTGAGCTCCTGATGTGGGCAAGAACACAGCTTGAGATTCGAGGTTCAAATACCAGCTGGGCTAGTGCCAGTGTTCAGGGTTCAAACGTGGACAGGGTATGCTTTGAAATTTGTGGTTCTGATGAAGGCAAGGTATACTTTCTGTTTTGGGGCCCTGGTATATGGGGAGTGTCTGTTCTGGGATATGGAGTCCTTGCATGGGCAGGACTTGTTTTGAAATTTGGGGGTTCTGATGTAGCTGTGGGTAGTGTGGAGACTGGGGGTGAGGGACAGGTATTCCCTGAGATTGGGGGTCTTGATGGCGACAGGTTCTCTGCTCTGAGATTTGGGGTTTTGACTCAAACAGGGTTGGGTCTAGAATGTGGGCTTCCGAGGTGCATCAGTTTGGCTGAGGGATTTGGGTTTAAAATACAAGCAGAGTTTGCTTTAAGTTTTGGGGTCCTCGTGTAGAAGGCAAGGCTTGTTTTGAACTTTGGCTCCTTACATGAGCATGGTGGCTTAAACCTTGGAGTGCTGACGTAGACATGGTTTCCGTGGAGATTTGGGCAGGGATATGGGTGGGTTTGACTTGATTTTGGGGGCCCTACTGTGGGCAGAATTTGTCTCATGCTTTGGAGCCCTTATGAAAACACTTTGCTTGGGGTTGGGGCTCTGGTACAGCCAATCAGGGTGAACTTGGGGTCTGGGTTTCAGGTGTGGGCAGAGTTGGCTTTGAATTCCAGGGTCCAGATGTGGGAAGTTTGTTTTGGGCTCTGACACCCTTATGTACACAGAGATGACTGATGGATTGGGGTTTGGATGCACAAGTGGCTAGAGATTGGGGGGCTTAGGATAGGGCAGATCTGCTCTGGGACTGAGGTCAAGATCTGGTTAGAGTCTACTTTGG
Organism: Molossus molossus; assembly: GCF_014108415.1. Taxonomy (NCBI): domain Eukaryota; kingdom Metazoa; phylum Chordata; class Mammalia; order Chiroptera; family Molossidae; genus Molossus; species Molossus molossus. The sequence continues at coordinate 3,463,818 of NW_023425399.1, read as the reverse complement.
GCCTCAGGTTTCTGTTGTAGGTAGGGGTGTCTTAGGAACTTTATTTGAGGTTCAAACACAGGCATAGGGTCCTCAGGGGGCAGTTTGTCCCAGGCTTTAGAGTTCATCAGTGAAAATGGTTGCTGAAACATTTGGGGTTCTGATAGTCACATAGATAGCCTAGGGGATCTGGGGTTCAGTCTTGGCCACATTTGTTCTTGGTTTTGGGGTCCTAAAGTGGGTAGGGTTTGTTCTGAGCTTTAACATCCTTGCATGGACACAGCTGCTGGAGGATTCGGGGTTCTGAGGCGGTCATGGTTACTTTGGAGATTTGGGGCTCAGTCTTGGCAGGTTTGTTCTGGGTTTTGGGGTCCTGAGGTGAACAGGGATTGTTTCATGCTTTAGCATCCTTGGATGTACACAGTTGCTGAAGGACTTGGGGTTCTGAGGCATTCGTGGTTAGCCTGGAGATTTGGGGTTCAGTCTTGGGAATGTTTGTTCTGGGTTCTGGGGTCCTAAAGTGGGCAGGTTTGTTTCGGTCTGTGGTGTCCTTGCGTGGACATGGCCGGCTGGGGGATGGGAATTCTTACATCCAGCGTGGGGACTAGAAGTTTGCTTTGAGCCCGGGGTCCTGCTGTAAACAGCTCTGCCCTGGATTGTGGGTCCCACTGAGTGGCTAGAGATTGGGGGGCTTAGGATAGGGCAGGCTTGCCCTCTTGTGTGGACACTGCTGGCTTTGGGACTTGGGTCCCTGGTGAAGCTGCGGAGGGCCTGCTGTGCAGTGTGTTGGGACCTAGGCTCTGACCGGCAGGACCTGCTTGGGCCTGGAGCCCTGCCCCAGGAGGGCTGTGCGGACAGGTCTGCCTCGAGATGCAGGTCTAACTGAACCCAGCCAGCTGGGATGGGGGGAATCTACGTGGCCAGGGTTTGCTTCTCCATCTGGGGTTCCCAGGGGTGGGGTCTGACACCTGGGGGTCTGCGGGCTCAGAAGGGATTGGGCGCCGGCACGGAGGGCGGACAGGCGCGGGAAGGGTTGGCGGGCACCTTGGTCCAGGTACCGGAGCCGCTGCAGGTCCAGGGGGATGCCGGCGATCAGTTCCAGCTCCACCTTGAGCTCTCGCACCGTCATGTCGCCGCGGCACTTCGTCACCAGGAACCTCTCCCCGGTCTCCTCCAGCAGCACCCGCACAGCAAAGATGTCTGGGACCCAGTCGAGCTCCGGACTCGCGGCCTGCGGGTCCCGGCCTCGGCTCTGGCCCCGGGTGCGGGCCCGGCGCGGCGCGGGGAGCCGCCTCCGGTGCGCGGGGCCCGCCCCCCGCCCGCCCCATGGGGCCCGCCCGCTCGCAGCGGGGTCTGGGCGAAGGGCGCCCCCCTGCGGCTTCGCCGCCCGCGCCCCGCGGGCACCCGTCGACCGCAGTGCCGCCCGCCGCATTGCCAAGCACGGGGTCCCGCCGTGGGCCACCCCACCCCGCGGTGGCCGCGTCACACCGCCCCGTGTGGGCGGACGCCCCGCAGAGAACAGAGGCGCAGCTGCACGTGCACGTGGTGACGGTCTGAAACAAGCGGCAAGGGCACGGGGGTCCCTAAAACAGTGGGAAGCTTTATTGAAATCAGTACAGAGGCATCCCTGCGCCCCGCACCCCAGCTCCCACCAGGCCCCCAACTCCATCTCGAAGCTTCCAGGCCGCTCTTAATGTCAGTTCCTTTAACCTGGAAAAGGAGGCAGCTCCCGGCCACTGTTAGGAACCGTGACCTCTTCCCCCTGCTGTTTAAAATGCAACCTTTGCATAGTTCGGAACCCACTACCCGGGGGATCCCACCCAACGGGCTCTGAGGTCTAGTGGTCCCTGCCACGCAGACGGCCACGCTCCAGTCTGATCCCCGCGTGAGTGAAAACCAACACGGCAGAAACGGCTCTTTTCGGCAGGTCTGGGGCCGATTTCGTGAAAAAGGTAAAAATAAAATAAACCCGACACCGGGCCACTCGGAAGTGGGAGGCAGACCTTCATGGAAATTTGCAAAGCTGCATCCAAACCCATCGATTCTGAAAACACTCTGGGGTTCTCGGGGTGAGAGGTGCCACGTGGCCAAGTCCACTCGCTCAGACAGCTTTCCGGGGGCTCAGTCTGCAGAAACCACTGTGTGCTTCTCTGTTCGTTCACCAGGGAGGACGCCCCGCGTTCAAGTAAATAGGAGGCTCCCCGTGAGGTCGAATCCCAAACTCTCCAGTCCTGGACCCGTGAACAGTTAATAGCAAAGAGCTGAAGTGAGGGAGGAACAGCAGCAGAGCACGCACAGGGAGCCTGGACCGTCAGTGTCAGTTCAGTGGTTACAAAAAGAAAGAATAAAATGTGAGCTTTAAACATACTTTATGCAGAGAAATTAGTCCTAAACAAAACCTTTGCATGGGAAAGGCATTCCTATCAGAAAACTTGGAACATATCAACTGACGTCGTCAAGGCTGGATTATCGAAAGGGTCTCTAGAATGGTGACAAGCCTTTGACGCAGCAAATTCCACAGGTCGCCACACAAACACAAGCCAATCCTTTTCCTCAATGGAAAATTACACTCTGCACAGAATACAAGATTCCAGTTGAGTAATTCTACCTGCTGCTAGATCAACAGATTTTCACAACATGACGATCTCAATTTCTAGGCAATAAAAACAATTTTAAATCACTCGTTACTGAAGCGAAACACTACCTCCCACCTACTTGTTGTAGCAAGAACTGAACACAAAATGGATTGAGGTTTTTTTTTTCCTTAATATGTAGCCTCTGATTTCTTAGCCCACTCTTTGCTGAAGTTGTCAAAATGCGACCCCGGTCACACTTTGAGATTCCCAAACACGTGCCTTGTTCTCTTCGGTGTGCTAGAGAGGCCTCCCCCGGTTCAGAAACAGCTCCACAGAACTGGGGCGGGGGAGAGAGCGTCCCAGACACCCAGAAATTCAAAATACGGCTCCAGAGAACTTATTTAAAACAGAAAAAAAAGACAGACAAGAAAAAGCCCCAAGGGAAAAATGGACACAGCTGCTGTGCCCTCGGACACCCTGGGCAGCCCTCCCTTCTTTACGACCATCTCTGAGAATATCCGCACGGAGACGAGGAACATGAGCACACACGTATGCAGACTTTAATCAAATGTTTGCAGAACCTCGAATCACTAACAAAAAACCTGTTTAAATCCTAGAGCATCTTCCTTAGTCCAAACTGTAAAAGCACGAAATCTAAGTCCTGTACACTTAGCCCAATCTGAAGAGGATCATAATTTAATCCCCAAACCACCGGTGTGTGGGCACGTCCAGGGGCTGCCTGGAGCTGCGGCTCCATCTGTCACGACTGACTCTGCAGCAGTGGGGCGGAAAGGCCAGTCCACGCATCTCAGTGACCGGTTCTCTCCAAGTTCTCCAAACAGCCACTGAGCATGAAGTCTCTGCTTCCTGCCTCTCTCAAAAGCCACTACTAGCTTCATGGCTACAGTCCGGCAGGAAGGGGAGGGGATGCGGAAAAGTTCCCAACAGTTTATAACAAACGTACAACGTTAGAAAGCTTGTCATAAATCATTCTTTACTAGGTTTCTTTAACTATCACATTTTTCAAAAGTAAACAAATTGGGCTATATTTGCAGCAACTCAAAGTGGAGCATAAATTTAAATGATGTATTTGTTTTGTTCACTGATAGGAGGCTAATATTACATTAATATCTTTTCTTCCTGTCAAGAGTTATTTACATATGTACAGCATTTCAGTTAAAAATAAAATATAATACCATAAACTATATTTTATAGGAAGGCATAAGGGAGTCAAATGTGCAAGTCTATTAAAGACTGAAAAACTCCTAATAAACTACTTTATTTGGAAGGGAGGCACTTTAAATAATAGTCTAAAATAGAGAGAACTACTGCTCGTGCTAGCCCAGCCGCCCGTCCTGTGGCCTTCCAGACTCCGGATGGGGGGGGGGTGCAGAAGTGCGACACGGGCCCGGCCACCTGGAACCGGCACCCACCCAGGTGCAGTCCCAGGACTGCAGGTGGGCAAGGGGTCATTGGACTGCATGGTGTCAGTTTCAGAACCTTTTCTCCCTCGGCAGGTCCAGTTATGTGAGAGATGCGCGCCAAGTATGGAGAAGGAGACTGAGCGACTGGGGCACTCAATCCTGCTTCTCCAGCGTGGCAGTGTCTAGAAGATTCTGCCGCTTTGGTTCCAGGGTGGCAAAAAAGGAGACATCTTGGTCCCGATCTGACTGCAAAGCTAAGACGGTTTCTTCAACGATTTCAAGATGAGGGTGACCGACATTTCTAAAGTATGCTAGAGAGAGAAAACAAGTTTGAGCTGCATGTGCCATGAACTGTGTTCTGAAACAGCCTCTACTTTGGGGATTCTTAAACCAAATCTCAGGACAGTCAGTCATTTTTCAAAGAATCATCATAAGCAGAAGTCCTTGAGAGTGATAAAATCGCTTCAATCCAAGAGTATTCCCTAAGTCTGAAAGACGTACTGCCAGGAATAAGCAGCGTACTTGGAGCACTGGACTGGAACGTGAGCACCACCTTCTCCTCCCGCCATTAGGAGTGAACTGCCGAGCCCCTGCCGGGCAGTGAGCCCTGCTCGGGGGAAAATAATGACCAGTTTGGGAAATGTGTTTTTTCTTACTGGCTACAAAACCAGACCATTGAAACCTAATTGTAGTTAGGCTTAAATTTGCTACCTTTCATAATCTGCATATCGTAACTCAAAATCTGTAGTTTCCTTCATTTCTCAAAGACTGTGTAATATTTTGCATTTCAGCATGTTGATTAAATGTGAAAACTGAACCACACTCATTTCCTCGTCCTTTCATGAATAAACTATACATGCACGTGAATATGTTAATCCGCATGGCAATCCGACATGCTGTCACCCGACTGGCACGACTCCGGGAGAAGCCGCGCCGTGCCGGCGAAGCTGCAGACGGCCGTGCAGAGAGCTGGCGCACGTACCCCGGTCCAACAGCGTCTGCCTCAGAGCTTTGGCCAGCAACACCCTGACGTTGGGCACAGGGTCCGAGGCAAGGCTCAGAAGGCTGGGGAGCAAGTGTTCAACGAACTGGTCCACGGGGATGCACTCCTCACGCACCACTGCCTGTGATGAGAGACAAAGAGCTCGTGTTCCACGCGCCATGCAGCCTTCTCCTAACCCGGGACCCAACAAGCGATGTCAGGGTCTGGTGGTCCGAGGGCGTGTGTGCACCGAACGTGATCTCTCAGCCACGGAAGTGGCCGGGAGCACAGCGACATCTAGCCCTGAGCAGGCATGGGGCCGGTGGCACAGTGGCCGGTGGGAAACCAAAGGCTCTGAGTCCCTCGGGCCCAGGCTGAGAGCCCGACGAGGTCACGCGCGGCCTCCGTGGCCTTCCTTCACCCTCCAGCCTCCGTTTTCCCGTGCGAACAATGGAGAGGTGGTGGGGATGGCAAGCACCCACCGGTGAGGGTGAAGAACCCAGGCTCTGCGGGCAGGGCCATGCCTGTCAGGTGACAGCCAAACCTGACCCCTCCGTGCCCGTCCTCTGTGAAGGGCTGACCACGCGCTCCCGTACCAGCAGCATCTGGGCACTGCTGCCCCGCGTGCCAAGGGCTCGCAGGTGCTCTGTGTCTCTCACCGCCAGCCCTCGGGGAGGCTCGGCCTAGTTGCCCGGGTGAGGAAAGGCAGGCCCAACGTGGTGGTGCCACCCAGAGAGCTCTCAGGACCGACAAGCAGCCGAGGGGTGGAGACCCTACACACCTGACTCCCCCAGACCTTCCCAGTGCTGGGAACGCACGCGGCAGCTGCCACGTGCCGAGTGCCCGCAGGTGCCGGGCACGGTGCGAGGTGACTCGGGGCGTCAGCTCATTAAAGCCTCAGGACCACCCCAGGGCGTGGGCTGTCCAGCTGCTCCCCCACAAGGATGAACAGGCCGTGCAGAGGCTGCCGGGCCAAGGCCACTCGGCTTCCAAGCTGGCGGTCTGAGGGGCCCTCCCAAGCTCCGCCAGCGATCGCTCCCGAGGGCAGCGTTTAGCGATGACCGTGTGACCACGTGGCCCTCGGGGGCGGTCTTGGCAGAGAGCCCTTTCCTTCTGCCGGTGTTGCTGTGGGTTTTCTGAATCTTCAATTAATGAAAGAGCATAAAAAATTAACTGTTCTTGAATGAAACTGGCTGGCATCTTTTCCTTTTGTTTCATCATGCAGTTTCTAAATCTGAGATAAAGAACGCAAAAATAAAAGCAAAAATATCTCGTTACCCTTTCTCCACAAGATGATCTGGAGCACCAACCTCTCTACCAGTCCACGGTGCCAGGTGTGTGGCCCATGAACTTGGCACTTCTCAAAGTGGACGGCAAAGTACCCCTTCGATGCCCCTCCAGCCCAACAGGGGGCCCTAGTGAGTCCTTCATGGAGGTGGTTAGGAGGGAGAGAAAGGGGCTTTGGGGTCTGAGGTCAGGAGGAGTCCAATCATGGCTTTGCTGTACTGCTGATAAAGCTGGGTGATGGGTTCATGAGGTTCATTATACTAGTCCCTCTACCTTTGTATACGATTAAAATGTACTTAAAGAAAAGTTAAAACTTTTATTTATTTTTTTATCCTCACCTGAGGATATTTTTCTATTTATCTTCAGATAGAGTGGGAGGGAGAGAGAGAGAGAGAAACATCAATGCGAGAGTCACACCGACTGGTTGCCTCCCACATGACTCTAACCAGGGCTGGGGATGAACTTCAACCGAGGCACATGCCCTTGGCTGGGATCAAACCTGGGACTCATTGTTCCACAGGCCAACACTCTAACCACTGAGCCAAACCAGCCAGGGCAAAAAGTTAACACTTTTAAGATAACATGTTAGTAGAAAAAAAGCATGGCTTTATACTTCCTGTGTGATCTTGAGCAAATTACTTAACCTCTCTGGGCTTCAAACACTTCATCGAAAAACTTGTCTGAAAGTAAATGGGTATGCCATGCTCAACACACCGATCTTTTACCGAGGATTAGTGTCTGGTGAGGTGCCTGGCATACGAGGCGTTCAAGAAACAGCAGCCATCCTTCCCAGCCCCCTGGGACGTGACCGCACCCTCCCTTCCCAGGTGGTAAGTGCAGTGGGTGATCGAGGAGCTGGACAGGTTGACATGGACTCCACTCGAAAGAGACGAACTAGTCTCTGCCCTCACCTGTTGCTCTGTCCGCCCCCACCTTCCCTCCACGGCAGCTGGCTCAGGTGGGGGCAGTGAGGCCCAGCGCCGGACTACGCATGACTACGCAGGACGGGAGCAGGACTCTGGCTCCCAGCCCATGCAGGCATTTGTCCTATCGACTGATTGAGCATCCGCCTTGTGCCAGGCATGCTCTCGATGCTGCAGACAGAGAAAACTGTCCACTGATCCCCAAGTTCTTCCCAATACTCAAGCCTGGGTTCTTCATCTGGGGCACCTGATATCAATATATGGCAACTGTGTGCCCGGGGTAGACCCCCCAGATCATACTCACCTGGCAAATGAAAGCGAAAGCTTGTCTCCCGACCCACTTAGAACAGTGCCGGAACCTCACGATGAGCTCATTGATGAAGTTCAGCCCCAAAGCACTTTCACTGCTTGAATAGAACTTCTGCAGAATCGCCACGACCTGTGAAGAGATCAGAAGAGCACACTTCAAATGCTGCCATCGACTCGCATCACGGATGCTGCTTTGCATGGGGACTAGGCGTTTTTATAGACCCTTCCACCTTTACGATAAATTTAGAAGCATGGGAGAAACTAATGTTTGTTACAACAATCATTAGAACACAGATATTTAAATATATGGCAATACACAGACAAACACACATAAAACCCTTCATTAAAATAAAATTTATAAAATAAAATGTAATAAGGGACTGTTACTGGAAAAATACATTATTAATCTTAAGATTCCAAATTTGAAAAATGTCCCCTTGCATAAAAACTAAATCATTACCTTTCAGAACATGTCATTTAAAAAAAAAAGTCTTAGCTAAGAAATTTTATTTATTTATTGTATTGTATTGTTGAAAGTATTACAGATGTCCCCCTTTTCTCCCCAGTGCCCCTCCTTCCCACACCCATCCTCCTCCTGCCTTCCTCAGACTAGTGTCCGGGTCAGTTGTTTGTGCATATGAGAACATGTCTTTTTTATAAAAGTTTAATACCATCAGAATACCTTAGGAAACCAATAATATTTTCAAATGAGACCCTGCCTCCGAGTCCTCAGCTGGTGTAAGCCCACATCGAACAAGACTGGCTTCTCCATGCTGGACTTTTTACTCACTAACAACTTTTCTACAAAATCATGCTGTAGAGAAAATCTGACCCGGGTTTAAGAGAAACACTAAGCCGCTGTTTAAAGGGTTTCATTTATAAACTGATTTCCCCACAGTCTCCATCCCTGAAGCACACAGAGGAACCAAAGGCATCTCTGTACTGACAACATTATCATGCAGCTCCCAATCCCCAAACATAAACGCTGGTTTCATAGGTAAACTGACAAATTAGGCCCAGAAAAAATAAAGGAGTTAAAAATGAAAAAAACATAAATATTCCTATTTCCAAAAACCACGAACAGAAAAGGCCATGGTGCCTTACTAGCTTGAAGGAGATCCACCGGACTTCGGAAACTTTATCTGCGCACAACTTCAAGGCAAGATGCATTAAATAATCGTGAACATCACTGGGGTTATAGAGTTCCAAGATCAGTATCAGCTGCCTGAAATTAAAAAAAAAAGAAATTGTTTTGGGGGGCAAAAAAACACAACCTTATTCCTTTCTCTTTACTCTCATGTCATATCTTACAGATTGAAAAAAGCAAACAGCCAGGCTGGGAGACAGGGCAGAGAAGACACGGGGGCTCCGGTCAGGGACATGCCCAAAGCAGAGCTGAGTGGAACGGCCTCGCAAAGAAACGTGAAAAAAATCTTAATTCTTCATCTCACACACACAAACAAATCAAATAAAAAGGACATAAATTAAACTTGGTAAAACAGAGGCTGAGAAATTTATGAATAGGTTTTTACTATTTCAATTTTAGGTTATCAGTTCGAAAGCACATAAAACTCTGAAAATCAGATAACATAAAAATAGCCAGAACGCTGAGGTTCCCAAAGATCAGCAGATCAAGGGAACACTCGAATGAGGTTTCACTGCCTCCGCAGTGCTCCTGAAGCTGCAAATCCCATTTCTGCCGCTGCCGGCTGGCCGGCCCTGCAGCTTCCCCAGGCACCGGCGGCGGCACAGCTGGGAGCGGCCCTGGGCTCGGAGGCTGGGGGGAACCGGCGGCCCGGCTGTCACTGCTTTCTACACGGGGTGGAGGAGGGCATGGGAATAAATGGCACTTTTCCACACTGGCAACCGAAAGGAAATGAAAAAGAGATTGGAAGGAAGTTAGAACCAGAAGCCAGGAGTGCCTGTGAATATTTTCATATCAAAAAGCACTGTTTGCCGAAAAGTGATACCAGGACCGTGGGCACGGGAGCACCGAGTTCTTATCAGCAGTAGCTCTGCTTCAATAACACGGCAGAGATGGGAGATGGCCAGGCCCCGCGATAACGCTGTCTGGCAATGCCAGCTGAGCTGGGCGCCAGCCCTCGGCTCCGCACCAAACCAGTCCTGTGCGGGTCCCAGGCCCCTGGCCCTGGTACCCCGCCACAGCGAGCGGGTCGGCCCGTCCCTGTCCTCATCCCCAGCCGTGTTCCCTTCTCTGCCTCCCACCCTGTCCCCAGCCCCAGCCCCAGCCCCAGCCCCGGAAGCGGGTCAGTCTGGCCTGAGACAAACCTGGCCGAGTTTCCGCACACTGCCGCTAGAGGGCACAATGCTTTCATGAAAAACTCGGGCCTGTTTTTCTCTGTTCCCTTAGAATATAGCTGGGAACATGGCATAATGACTAAAACCTCAATCGCTCAAATTAAGCATAATGATTAAAGATCACAGCAAAGAGAAAATCTTTGCGCTTGCCCCCAGCATCAGCCCAATCATATCCTGAATAGCTGCAAAAGCTTGATGGATTTCTACAGGGAAGACAATTATTTGAGAGATTTCTAGTTGAGAGGAAGAAAAATGAAAACTAAAGATGCTGAAATAAATCTCGACAAGGTGAAAACTAAAACCCAAACCACCACCACAAACAGATCCACCGCTACTGTGGAAATCATATGATGCACCTCGGGAAGGGGAATCATTTACAATGATGCTCTCATTCTATTAGCATCGCTGAGACCTCTGCCCTTCCTTCCCCGCGCGGCACAACGAAATTAAATAACTCTTTCACACAGAATGGGGTTGGGTCCTAGCGCCGGGGGTGGTTTGTTCAATCACGTCTCCTCGGCGTGGACCTTGCGGGGCTCCCACTGCAGCGTCCTATCCTCTAGAAGCTGGGGTGCCCAAACCACGCTGTGCCCAGAGGCCACACTCGGAATATTCGAGAGCGCGCTGCGAAACGCTGCTCCGATTAACAGGAACACATTGAAGAGTGGGTGATTCATCTTTTATTTGGTTCGAATAAATTGCTTTTTAGAACAGCAGCACACTGTAATTCCAAAGTGACTCGGGCCCTGTCTTCATCGGAAAATGAATGTCTCCCCGGAGACAGAGGTATTTGTAACTTAGAGCTTTGGAGTTGAGTTTACCCTTTAATAAAAACATAATCCCTTTATCCCAAAGAACACTGTCACTGCTAGCCTAGAAACCAATTACAAGGTAGGAGAATGAAGAGTTATTCTCATTTGCCTTCTCATAGCCCCACACAGGTTTACTTACTCTGCTAGTTCATATCGAAACCTCCAATTCCTGCTGTTATCGGTCACTACAAATTCTTGAAGCTGATAAAGATATTCTCTCCTCTTGTCTTCATGAAGCAACTATTTTTTAAAAATGTATATATAAATAAAAATAGAGAATCGCTCAACACGACCCACACATGGTTTCATCACACGTCAGAGTCCACGTGTGACAGGCAGGAGCGCGCCTTCCCCGCCGCTGTCGGCCCAGCGTGGTCGGCGAGCGCGGCCTGGGTGCCTCCAGCCTTCTCCCTGAACTCCTGCGTTTCTGTGCCCCGTGCCCTCGCTCATCCTCCTGCAGGACTTCTGCCCCGAGACCCCGTCTGTGTGTCCACGCGCAGCACCGCGCTGCTCCCCAGGGTCGGCCCTGCTCGCCTGCTTCTGAGCCCCGGGAAAGCTAACTAGGACGGGCACGCGTCCTCCACAGGCAGCTCAGCTCGGGGATGCAAGTGATTCATTCTCTGGGTCATCTTTAAACTCTCACTCTCGCACCCATCATTCCTCTAAGGGGAAAGCAAAGCAGGCGAGCAGGGAAGAAGCCATGTCTGCGGAAAAAGCCCCGCGTGGAAGTGAGAGGGCCTTCAGCCGGGCTCAGAGCCGGCACGGCCGCCCCACCCACGGCCTGGCTCCTTTGGATCGGGCACGCGGGCTACTGTCCACCACCCTCCACCAAGTCAGCCCTCTAAGGGCAGAGGGTTAGGAGGAGAGGCATAAAACATTCACCCATCACCAAAAGAACACCCACCTGAAGACTGTGGACTGCATGTTTCAACTGAAAAGCCCAGACACCCGCATTTTTTCACTGACACTGTATGTCCAGGGTGTAAAACTATTTTGACGAGGAGGTTTGGTTTTCTTGGTGACCCTCTTCCTACCTTTAGGAAATCATACAGGTGCTTAAGAATGCCTATTCGTACTTCATCCAGGTCTTTTAAAAATCCGTTGAAGATGGGAACCAGGTCAGCAGCCGTTAGCTGGTCCCCGAGAATCACAGCCAGCTCGTGGATGGAGAAGGCGAGGGTCCGCCGGACCTTCCACTGGGTGCAGAACAGACACGAAGCGCAGAAAGGAAGCACAAGCCGTGTTACCGAGAGCGGGGCGTTTCTGGGTGAAACCCCAGCCACCAGGTGCTGCCACTTAACACTCTTTCCTCAGAGGCCCGTCGACGTGTCCGCCACAGCCACACACACGGACACAGGTCCTACCCCTCGGCAGCTCCCGCCCCTTCCTCACCAGATGGCCCACCTGGGCTCCCGTGTGCCTCACCTGCCCGTCAGAAGCCAGCGTGGCGTACGTATCCTTCAGGCAGTGCCAGTTCTGCCTGCCCAGCGTGAGCGCCACGCCCGGGAGGCTGTAGGCACAGTGCTTGGCTATGTCGTTGTCCACAGTCTGGGCTCGAGCTGGGTCGGTCATCGACACATATTCATCCAGCAGGGGCTGCGGTATTATATCCTAGGAAGTGGGAGAGAACGTAAGCCCTGCGTGGGGCTCTGAGAAGGCACAGGAGAATGATTTCTCCCCATCACACTTGCTGGAGAGAACGAGGGGCTCACGAGAGGCGAGGACTTTGGAACTCGGAGGTGAAGACAGAAGCAGAAGTGTGAGGAACAGGAGGCCTTCCTGACGCCCTGAGCCGGCCACTGCGTGTCCTGCGAGCTTCCCGCTGGACTGAGTGAAAGCAGGGCCCACAGCCACCTTCTCTAAATGCACCAACTTGTGCGTCACAGCGGACAGTCCTGACATCAGGGTTGGTTCGCCGGTGCACGTGGCTCTGGAGAAAAGAGACTGTTTCCTTTGCTTCTGACTGCCCCAGGCGCAGGGCCTGGCGACCCTTGGTCATTACTAGTTCTTTCCAGCTCACGGAGTAGCCCTTCGTGAAACAGTACCACTCTCCCTTACCTCTGTGAGGCGATGGGTGCAGAAATTCAAAGCATTCAAGGGAACTCAGCACAAGAAGCTACTCCACAAGACAGAACAAAGCCAAACACAGCCCAACAAAAAGCTGTCAAAACTTCTCTCACCCAAGAAAGCAAAATGATCAGACAGTAAATATTAGTGTATAGATGTCAAATTTATTTTCTTATAGTTGATTTGCTTTCATTAAAATATTATTCTATTCAGAAGCCTTTAAACACTACTGTGGAGTTTACTATTTTTTTAAGTTACAGAGGAAATATCAGCACCACAGATTGGAAACTAAGATATGTCATGAATATTGATGGAAGAAAAATATTAGCTTCCAGGGGCCACTCTTAAATTTAACTCCCAGAGAAATGTCAAGTTTGAGTTGCTTCTCTTTTCAAGGAACAAACCTGTAATTTTGATCTACTCTCCTCGAGTGGGGCGGGGTCAGGTCTCTGCTCCATCCCCAGGGGGCCGCTGGTTCCACTGCAAGGACCACTGCCTGGATTCTGCAAAGGGGACGGGGTGGCGTCACGGCTCTGAAGGAGGAAGCCGTCCCCTGCTCCCCTTCAAAGAACCTCTTCCAAAGAACCAGGACTGACTTCTGCGAGCCCAGACCAGAGTGTCCCTGTAAGTCAAAGCTATCTTGCCAGATGTTAAAAATACATTTGCATAGTTACATATGATATTGGGCAGGATGGTGAATTTAACTGCCGAGGCAAACAGATTTCATACATTTTCATTTCAAAACTGCTCGAGGCCCTTACAAAAGACAGGCTAATGCTGGCGAGCACCAACAAGTTTCGTCCGGATTTGCCATCCTTCAAGCCCCAGGGTCCCCAAGGTGATTAGCCGTGGCCTCACGTAACGGCACATGTTTAAGGAGAGGACCGCTCCAGGGGCAGGGTGAGGCGGCAAGAAGAGGGAAGCCCACAGGCGGGCACTGCCTGGGACCAGTGCTGCAGGGCCGCGAGCCGGCGGAGCCTCAGCTGGGGAAGGCGGGGCGCGGCTGGGAAGGAGCCAGTCCCGGGAGCCGCCGGGCTTTCCCCAGCGCAAGCACCTCCCGGCTGGCTGAGCCCTCGCATTAGCTCAACAATTAAAATGTGCACGAGCGAGCGTTCAACGTGACATATCGGCCTCCCATCATCGATTCACGTGAACCGAGACGGACCCGACCTTCTCCTGCAACCACAGCACGGACTTCCTCCTCGCTCTGAAATGTCACACTGTCCACCAGCTTAATGGGTTCTGGCAAAGCAGGCCGATCTATGATCCGGGAGCGTCGGTTCACGCACCGACAGGCGCTCTGCTGGCCTGAGCACCCGCACCCGCACCCGCTACGGGCACCCGCACCCGCACCCGCAACGGGCACCCGCACCCGCTACCGGCACCCGCACCCGCTACCAGCAACCACACCCCCTGCGGGCACCCGCACACACTACGGGCACCTGCACCCGCACCCGCTACGGGCACCTGCACCCGCACCCGCTACGGGCACCCGCACACACTACGGGCACCCGCACCCGCTATGGGCACCCGCACCCGCTACGGGCATCCGCACACACTACGGGCACCTGCACCCGCACCCGCTACGGGCACCCGCACCCGCTACGGGCACCTGCACCCGTACCCGCTACGGGCACCCGCACCCGCTACGGGCACCTGCACCCGCACCCGCTACGGGCACCCGCACACACTACGGGCATCCGCACCCGCTACGGGCATGGGCACCCGCACACGCTACGGGCACCCGCACCCGCTACGGGCACCCGCACCCGCTACGGGCACCCGCACCCGCTACGGGCACCCGCACCCGCTACCGGCACCCGCACCCGCTACCGGCACCCGCGCCCGCTACGGGCACCCGCGCCCGCTACCGGCACCCGCGCCCGCTACCGGCACCCGCGCCCGCAACGGGCACCCGCACCCGCGCCCGCTACGGGCACCCGCGCCCGCTACCGGCACCCGCGCCCGCTACCGGCACCCGCGCCCGCAACGGGCACCCGCACCCGCTACGGGCACCCGCACCCGCTACGGGCACCCGCACCCGCTACCGGCACCCGCACACGCTACGGGCACCCGCACCCGCTACGGGCACCCGCACCCGCTACCGGCACCCGCACCCGCTACCGGCACCCGCACCCGCGAGGCTCCCAGGGAAATGCACTGCTTGCTTCAATAGAGGGTGTGATAAAACAGAAGCATTTTGGTATGATAACCTAAGACCTCGATTTATGCAACTTAACTCACATAGATGAATAAGTAGTAAGTCATTTTTCTCCTTTCAGGAACTAATTTTATTCCAAAGTCTTCATTTGGAATTGTATGAGTGGCACTTACTCCAGGAGCCGAGCTAGGTTTCAGTGACCACCACGAGTTCAGACAGCCCCCAAGGCACTGTGAGGTCCTATCCCGAGAAAACCGCCTCGCAGGCAAGAGACGAGGCAGAAGAAAGGGGCCCCTCCTCCGCTGGGCATTTGGGGACTGAGCTGGCCAGCCACAACAGCAGAGTGGATGGGCGGACCGGGGTGGAGGTCAGGAGCTGTGTGCCAGCCCCAGCCCCAGCCCCAGCCCCCCAGCCCCAGCCTCAGCCCCCGAGCCCCAGCCCCCCAGCCTCAGCCCCAGCCCCCAGCCCCAGCCCCCAGCCTCAGCCCCAGAGCCCCAGCCTCAGCCCCCAGCCCCAGCCTCAGCCCCCGAGTCTCAGCCCCAGCCCCCAGCCTCAGCCCCAGAGCCCCAGCCCCAGCCTCAGCCCCCGAGTCTCAGCCCCAGCCCCCAGCCTCAGCCCCAGAGACCCAGCCCCAGCCTCAGCCCCTGAGCCCCAGCCTCAGCCCCCGAGTCTCAGCCCCAGCCCCCAGCCCCAGCCCCCAGCCCCAGCCTCAGCCCCTGAGCCCCAGCCTCAGCCCCCGAGTCTCAGCCCCAGCCCCCAGCCCCAGCCCCCAGCCCCAGCCTCAGCCCCTGAGCCCCAGCCTCAGCCCCCGAGTCTCAGCCCCAGCCCCCAGCCCCAGCCCCAGAGCCCCAGCCCCCAGCCTCAGCCCCAGCCTCAGCCCCCAGTCTCAGCCCCAGCCCCCAGCCCCAGCCCCAGAGCCCCAGCCCCCAGCCCCAGCCTCAGCCCCCGAGTCTCAGCCCCAGCCCCCAGGCCCCAGCCCCCAGCCTCAGCCCCAGCCTCAGCCCCCGAGTCTCAGCCCCAGCCTCCAGGCCCCAGCCTCAGCCCCAGAGCCCCAGCCCCCAGCCTCAGCCCCAGCCTCAGCCCCCAGTCTCAGCCCCAGCCCCCAGGCCCCAGCCTCAGCCCCAGAGCCCCAGCCCCCAGCCTCAGCCCCAGCCTCAGCCCCCAAGTCTCAGCCCCAGCCCCCAGGCCTCAGCCTCAGCCCCAGCCCCCAGGCCCCAGCCTCAGCCCCAGAGCCCCAGCCCCCAGCCCCCAGCCCCCAGCCTCAGCCCCAGCCGCCTGTCCAGAGAGCCCGGGCCACAGGGCTGAAGCTTTCTAAGTGTGTCACTTCCTTTTCCTTCCTCAGCAACTGGGAGCATCCTGAAGGTTCCCACTGGGATCTGCGAGTCAAGCTGCAAGTTCAAGGGCCTGCTGACACCCACATCACACACCAAGGATTGACGACAGGAGCCCTTCAAAACCCTCCTTGCAAAAGGATCGACGTGGAGGAATCGGTTGGCTCTTCTTTTATCCACTCCCATGCGTGAGGAGGCCTGAAGACGGTCCCACGCCCACGTGGTAAACGTGGCCACACCTCTCCACCACCTCACATGCCTGATTTCAACCAGGGTAGCGTGAGTTTTCTTGCCTATTTTTCTAAACTAACCAGCAAAACAGGATGTCACCTCGTTTCTTAGTAATCAAAGGTGACCTTAACACACTCAGACAGTCTGTGTCAGGCTGTGCAGTCTCCCGCCTGGCTTCCCCGGGGCAGGCCTAGGGGTGAGGGGGGCCGGCAGCTGCACGCTGGACAGGTTATAACGGAGTGCCTGGGGACAATGAGAGGTGCCCCTCCTTGTCGCGCTGTCATTGTGCCCGCCCCGTGAAGGACCCAGCTCAAGGTGTCCAGTGCAGTTCAGGGGCACTGGGGAGGCACCGGGCCTCCCACCGCAGCAAGCCAGGAAGCTTCTGGAGAAACTGGAGCTAGGAAACAAGGCACAGCCCCTGCCCGCCCAGGATGCCAGTCCAGTCTCCCAGGGCTGGTTCCCACTGCGGGGGCGGGGGGCTGTTGGCATGCCGGGACCTCTGCAGGGTGACCGAGTGTGGAAAGTGCTCCTCTAACGTTGAGGGCCAGAGGCATGACCACCTCCCAGGCCTCTGTCACCCTGAACCTCGAGGGCTGCATGAGTTCACCTCCCACTCTTCCTCAAAGATCTACCTGCCGGTGGGCAATGGAGCAGAGTATGTACCTGGTCACCCCCCCCACGCCCCCCTGGAAGCAGGTCTGGCCATCTTTGGAGAAGAGGGAAGGTCCTTCTGGCCCCCACCTTGTCTCTGTGGAGGAGAGTCAGGGTAATCGATCACTGGATTGATTGGTTGTCTAGTTATCCAAAACATGACCTTAAGACTAAAATTAAAGCTGCCATTTATCATGCCCACCAGGACACAGTGATGAAAGACAGCGGCTTGGTGATTTCTGTCACATCCTCGGTAGCTGAGGAAGAGCCAGAGACTTACGGTGGTTTGCATTATCCTGGCCACAGAGGGCTCCCTCTGCGGGGACGAGGCCGCCGGCACTGGCGGACCGCCGGAGGCAGGGCTGGGGTCTGGAGGGGACGCTCCACTCAGGCCGCCTGCCCGCGGGCGCGCGGGCTCACTCGCAGAGTCCAGCTGTGTCGCTCTCAGCGCAGCTGACAGCACCTGCACTTGAGCTGCAGGGAGGGAATTTTCGAGAATTTCAGTAACTGTCTGTTCTGCGGATGTGGGCGCACCACACACGCGTTCACCTTCCCCACGCCTGTTCCCACAGTAACCGAGCTCTGGGGTCCCAGGCGGAGCTCAGGCAGGGAGGTTTACCGCTGTTAACTTTAACTACTCCAACTAAATGCCAGCCACGCACACAGCATCAGATCGGAGCCCGGAACGCCTCAACTGGGAAATCAGAGCTCAGCTCCACGGTCTTCCACAGGAAGACGACAGTGCTGCTGAGCGCCGATGCTGGGGACGCTGCTGACTCGGGGAGGGGTGTCCGGCTCCCTCGCTTATAGAGCAGGTGGCTGCCATCTCCGCCACGCACACACACACACGCACACACATGCACGCACGCGCACACGTGCCACAGGCATCAGCCGGCTACATACACACAGAGCAGTGGAGGTCCTGCTCACCTGGGGCCACTCATACTTCCTGTCCACAGCATAACTGCTGGTGACCCTCCTCACAGTCACGATGACATCCCACATACTCTTCTGTAAACACAGACAGATGTTTCCGTGTCCCAAGCCCCTAAGCATGCACACACAACACTTCCTGCATTCTGTTTTCTATCGGTCACATTCCACAGGCCTCAAGAGCTGTTAAAATGCTGAGAGCATGTAGCTGGCTCCCTACTGTGCCCAGAGCAAGGACCCACCTCCTCCGCGCAGCCCACCAGGCACCCCCGATGGCCTGAGCAACATCTTTGCTCACAAAGGTGTCACCTATTCTGAACCTCTGGGGGTCACAGATCCCTCCGCGAGCTGGTGGGAGCCATGGGCCCTTCCTTACAGAGGGATTAAGCAGGCATGGACATGTGAGAGGTAACAAAATGACCTCAGGGACCTGGGAGGACCTGGGAGACTCCGCCCTCGGCCTCCTCAGACGGTAGGCTCCTAGCCGTCCTTTGAAGCCCACGTCACATGTCACCTGCTCTACAAGGTCTCCTCACAGACACGTCCTGTCCCAGGATTGACCAGCTCCCTCCTGCCCAGCCCCGGCCACGCCCACGCTGGCTGGTGGTACACAGCCCGTCCACCTGCCCAGGAGGCCTCAGTCTGTCCCTGCTGTCCCCGCATGCGGCCCGGCCCCAGCATGGAGACGAACGCAGCGTCAGGAACACGCTCTCCAAAGCAGACCTTTGTCCACGGCTATCCGAAGCGATCTGGGACGCGCTCATCCCTTCAGCAAGCACTGACTCAGTTTCCTTATCAATTTCAGACCCAGAATCACCACAGGCTAACTGTGTTTCACGTTTCCTTTCCAGAAAGCGTCACAAATCTTGCCTGGCAACAGCAGCAAGTGTTGTTTTTTTCCAATTTCTCAAACTTGAGAAAGAACACAAATATAGCACTGTTTCGAGAAGGAAGAGGCGTGATAATGGGTATGGATTGCAGGGCCTGGCTCCCTGATCCGACGCTCAGTGGGAGGACTAGTCATGCAATGAAAAATGCCCAAAGAAGAAGCTGTACTTCTCCTTGCTGTGACAGACAGAAGCCCCCAGTTGAGCTGAGGGTGAGTTAGCAGGCTCCAAGTTGAGCTGGGGTGAGTTAGCAGGCTCCAGGAGGAGCTGGGGTGAGTTAGCAGGCTCCAAGAGCAGCTGAGGGTGAGTTAGCAGGCTCCAAGAGGAGCTGGGGTGAGTTAGCAGGCTCCAAGAGGAGCTGGGGTGAGTTAGCAGGCTCCAAGAGGAGCTGAGGGTGAGTTAGCAGGCTCCAAGAGGAGCTGGGGTGAGTTAGCAGGCTCCAAGAGGAGCTGAGGGTGAGTTAGCAGGCTCCAAGAGGAGCTGAGGGTGAGTTAGCAGGCTCCAGGAGGAGCTGGGGTGAGTTAGCAGGCTCCAGGAGGAGCTGGAGTGAGTTAGCAGGCTCCAAGAGGAGCTGGGGGTGAGTTAGCAGGCTCCAGGAGGAGCTGGGGTGAGTTAGCAGGCTCCAAGAGGAGCTGGGGTGAGTTAGCAGGCTCCAAGAGCAGCTGAGGGTGAGTTAGCAGGCTCCAAGAGGAGCTGGGGTGAGTTAGCAGGCTCCAAGAGGAGCTGGGGTGAGTTAGCAGGCTCCAAGAGGAGCTGGGGTGAGTTAGCAGGCTCCAAGAGGAGCTGGGGTGAGTTAGCAGGCTCCAAGAGGAGCTGGAGTAAGTTAGCAGGCTCCAAGAGGAGCTGGGGTGAGTTAGCAGGCTCCAAGAGGAGCTGGAGTGAGTTAGAAGGCTCCAAGAAGAGCTGGGGTGAGTTAGCAGGCTCCAAGAGGAGCTGGGGCGAGTTAGCAGGCTCCAAGAGGAGCTGGGGCGAGTTAGCAGGCTCCAGGAGGAGCTGGGGCGAGTTAGCAGGCTCCAAGAGGAGCTGGGGCGAGTTAGCAGGCTCCAAGAGGAGCTGAGGGTGAGTTAGCACGCTCCAAGAGGAGCAGGGGCCTTGGCTGTTCATAGCTAGAAGGCGCCACAGCTCAGCAAAGGGTGTAGCAGAGCCCAGGAGCTACCCAGAACCACCAGGTACGCCGAGACCTCTCCGCTCCCGTCAGAGCTGACGTCAGACCTGCCCAGCTGCACACGAGGGGCAGGACCCCGTGCACCTGCAGGGAGATGCTGAGGCTCTGGCTGTGGTGAGAGGTGTGCACCGTGTCACCAAAGGTAAGGTTACGCACAAACGCAGCAAGACACAGGCCCGAGCATACCCAGACATGCCTTTCACTAGTGGATAACACTGACCTTGGACATCCGGGTCGTCCATCATGTGCTCCTGCAAACTGTCGAGGACTTTCTGAATCTCACTCCTGGCCACACAGCTGCTGCGCACAGTCTCGGGGAGGCAGCAGCCTGCTTCCTGCGGCCCAGTCCCACTCAGAAGCAGCTCCAAGTCCTGGCTGATGTCAGGGAGAGGAGTTCGCCAATAAAGGAAATCACAAAATACATCCTCAGGACTCCCTGGGCAGGCCTGGGAATCGGGTCCAGGGCTGCCGTTGATGGGGAGGTCGTTACTCTCAGGGAGCTTCGAGAAGACCCTGGTCACCCCGGAGTCTCCCATCGGGTTTTCCATTTGGCCGTCAGAGTTCCTGCCGTGCAGGGAGCTGCTGGTGTCCCTTGACGGGCCTCCCGCGGGCGGGCGTGGCTCTGTCTGTCCCGGCTGTGTTGAACTGGGTCAGATGGAGGGAGGCAAACTTTCAGCACTGTGTAATAGACTGGAAGCAGTCTGACAACAAGGGATCCTCGTGCTCACAAGCCTGGGCCTCCTGACCTGGCCACCGACCTGCTGTCACCCAGAAGAAAGCCTCACAAGAGGATGAGGTCCAACCGCCCCTGCCCACTGGGAGACGATGGGCACTGGAGATGCCACGTCCCATCCCTCCACCAGAAGCAAGTGGAGCCGAGCCCTGGCGTCCGCGGGCCCCCTCAGCAGAGAAATGTCCTGCACTGGCTGCTTGCTCGGACCTCCACCAGGGGGCAGGCATGAGGAAATGAAGGGGCTGAGGCGGGCGGTGCTGGTGGCTGTTCACCACCTGGGAATCTTCACCAGGAAGACGTGGCCCTGGGCCTGACATGCAGCAAGGGCTCCCTGAGTCTTGGTGGAGGAGGATGGAGGAAAGGTGACCAGTCTCACGAAGGACTGGGACAGGGATTCGAACCACTTCCTCTTACACTCCCGTATAATATCACCAATGGAGAGAGGCCTGAACGACCTTGAATGGTCTGGTGAGCATGCACCCATCATCCTCCAAGAAAAAATATTTTTAAAAATCCAAGATCAATCACTAGAATGCACTAGAAACATGGTGTAGGGTGTACTGATGGTGGGTCAGGAGTGTCACATTATGGGCACATCAGATCCCATGGTGCAAAAGTACATTTGGGAGACTTCACATTTTTCCCATGTACATTATCCAAAGAACTTCATTAATCAAAAAGCAAAAAAAAAATTCTTTATAGGTTATTTAATCACTACTCTCAATGAATATTTTATCTAAATTTAGGAGACACAGTAGCTTCATTATTTATAACCCAGTAGTCATGTTTCAAAATCATTATTGCAATTACTTTTTCCTTCTTTACATAATTAAAGCTCTAATATTCCATCTTGCCCAGAAGGTCACTGTTACTAAAACTCCAGACGAGATAATTGCTAGAATTTGAGGTGGACGCTGGAGGTGAAGCGGGATCCTGGTAATTAGCGGGGTCAGAGCTTACCCGGCTGGGGTGGCGAGAACACAGCTGCCGGCACAGGCCGACCCGCAGCTGAAACTGGACTCCGCACCCTGGGCCGGCGGCCGGATGCTCAGGGTGCCGTCCTCTCGAATGTAGAGGCCAGCCCTGGAGGGGTTTGCAAAGGTGGAAATGAAGGGCCCCAGGGACTGGAAGGCAGCCTGGCGCACCTGAAACCAGAGAGAACAGCGTGTAAACATGGCACTGGCCAGGTCTGCCGAGGCTGAACAGGGGACGGAGCACCAGACCACTCCCCAAAGTCTGTCCAGGCCGACTGACGGCCGGCTCAGGCGTCACCCAAGCCGACTGACTGCCGGCTCAGGCGTCACCCAACCGGACTGACTGCCGGCTCAGGCGTCACCCAAGCGGACTGACTGCCGGCTCAGGCGTCACCCAAGCCGACTGACTGCCGGCTCAGGCGTCACCCAAGCCGACGGACTGCCGGCTCAGGCGTCACCCAACCGGACTGACTGCCGGCTCAGGCGTCACCCAAGCCGACGGACTGCCGGCTCAGGCGTCACCCAAGCCGACGGACTGCCGGCTCAGGCGTCACCCAAGCCGACTGACTGCCGGCTCAGGCGTCACCCAAATAAATTATTTGCAACAGAAAAAAAGGAAAATGTAGCACTATCAGGCAGTTTTCAGTCTTCCAGAATACTAATTCCACATCAAATAATTGCAGACTTTCTAAAGCACCGGAACAGAACTTCGTCATCATGGTGGCGCATTTATGAGCGGAATAGAAAGGCAGAAGTTCACGGTTCTGGTCTTTCCCTCCTGAGACTGTTCACTGTGAACATGGCGCTGGAGCCACTTCCCAAACCACTGAAGCTTCTGAGGGTTTAGGTGCCCACAGCCCCCAAGGCTTAAATGTGACCATCAGTGACTGAAAAGACAAAACACGTCGTCACACGTCCAGGCGCCCAGACGAGGCCTGTGCTTACCCATCGGCAGGGGTCGCTGACCAGTTGGATGAAGAGAGGGGACAGCTGGGCTCTGCGGACCTCGGGGGACGTGTTGTAGGACACTGCCATGAAGCACTCCGCACAGGCCTTGCGCATCCCCCAAACGCTGTCTGAGCAAAGCTCAAAAAACTTGGGGACCTACCAGAGCAAAGAAAACCGTGCTGCTCAAATCTGGCTGCCCTGAGGAAGGGCAGAGCCTGTTTTCATGGTGTCGTTAGGGCAGAACCATAAGTTACTGACAAAGAAAAAGGAAATGTACATAGTCTAAAAGAAATCATTTGAAACCAAGAGAAATTATGACAAGCAGAACAAAACAACATTTCCTTCACCTCTTAATTCCAGTATGTGACTTGGTGAAATGTAACAGCGTGACAGAGGAAAAAGGCAGAGTGACTGGTACTTCGTTATGTAATTAGAGAGACTGGGAATGACTTGACACTTAGCGGCTAGCCCAACAGGCCCGCCCGCCGGGCTCCGTGGGCTTCGGGGTGGTGCAGTGACAGAGGGCAGACTGCTGGACACGGGCGGCGAGCAAGGGTCCCTGCCCACAGAGATGCAGACACCAAGGCCCTGCAGACGAGCGGCTTTGACTCCATCTGCACAGTCGCTTTGGGTTCCTGGGTCCGACCTCGGGTAGCACTTGGACTGCTCCGCTGAACCACGTGTCGTGTCTTACTGGCTCCTCATCAACACGTGAGCTAAATAAAACCACTGACGCTTCTTCATTTTATATCTGTAGGTCACGATTTTATCCTCTTTTAAAGGTTTCCTTTATTTTAAAAAAGCCTTTGTTTCTAATACCCTAACATGAAATACTCAGCCGAAAAGCTGCCAAACGGGAGTGTGCGAGCCCAGAGGAGCCGCCTGGGGAGAGGACTGCACTGGTCATGGCTGGTCTCCGCGCAGCGACAGCAGGTGGACAGCGACACTCCCTGTGCGCTCCCATCGGCAGCCAGGAAGGCGTATTTTGGGGTTAGAACCATGTTGACATGGTTTATACTCTATTTTAAAAAAATTTTTTTAATGTTTTTATTGATCTTAGAGAGAGAGAGAGAAAGAGGGGAAAGGGGGAGAGAGGGGGGGGAGAGAGAGAGAGAGAAACACCGATTGACGGCCTCACATATGTACCCCGACTGGGGAATGAATCTGCAACCTGGCATGTGCGCTGACCAGGAACTGAACCGGTGACCTTTCGGTGCATGGGAAGACGCCCAATCAACTGAGCCACACCAGCCAGGGCAACATGGCTTATGTTTTAACCGAAATAAAATGAGCTTCCAAACTTAAATTTAAAAATCACTGTCGCGACTCCACTCTGACTTAGTGCCCACCCCAGGAAGCTGCCCTGCGCTGCGCCCGTGCCGGGGTCGTTCCCCAGGGCCAGGCCTGGGCAGCAAGAAAGGCGAACGCGATGGTGCGAAGCTCCCACACCAGCCAGACTGGAAGGGGTGGCGAGGGACACACGCCCTCTGGACAACCTGTCCCGGGGTGAAAGGGAGCAGTGACCTCCGGAGGCATTTTCCAGCGGGGTCTAAGGGGAGGAGGGTCTCCCAGGGAGGCCGGTGCTGGAAGAGGGGCAGTCGCAGCAAGAGTCACCGCTGCCTGGTGAAATGCGCTCTACCCGTGCCTCAGAATCGTGAGGGAATTTATCACAGATGTCCCTGGGCCTCCCCCGCCGCCCCCCCCAGGACTCGGATGCAGCAGAAGGGGCCGCACCCGGCCAGGGCACGTTCAGGCCCGAGGGACGTGACTGGAGGTGAGGCAGGAAAGACTTGGGAGGGGCCTGAAAGGCCGAGAGGGCCGGCTGGTCCCTGGGAAGCAAGCGGCAGCCCAGGTCCTGAGACCAGGAGCGAGGTGGCGAGCAGCGTGTTGGAGAGGGCAGGGGGAGGGACAGAAAAGACCAGGCGTGACCAGCAAGGAGGCGACTGCATGGTCACGGGAAGAGGGGCGAGGGTCGCTTCCGCTCTGTTCCCCAGACCCGCTCCTCGTGCTCAGGAAAACGTTAGCTTCAGGGGTCCAGAAACTTGAAACTGCCCAGCGCACAATGGAGCGGCCGTTCCAGAAAAACACACTCAGAGACGCGACACGCCACGTCGGCTTTGCAAGTGCCCTACCTAGGGCGGCAGCGGTTATAATTGGCGAAACTTCACGTACCAAAAATTTCTCAGTGGCTTCTTGTCCAACGGCGTGACAAATATCACCAAAATGTGTAGCACATACCTTAAAGAGGCAAAAGGCAGACCCATTATTCTCATCTTTTTTTTGTCTTAACAAATTGTGCAGACTAACAAGCGGGGCTAGAGAGCAATGCCTCCTCTAGCGAGGCAGCTAACAAGCCCTCGCTAAGCCATCGCCCACACAGCACCGCCGGTGCCTCCGGTGCACGGGAAGCTGAAGATTTACAATAGAGCACCAAATTCTAGCACTTTCTGGCTCCTAATTGATCTCAATACATAATGCATTTGGTTAGGAGAGAGCAAAAGAGCCCCTTCACATTCTCCGCATGGTGGATGAGACCCATCTTCTTGCTGATGAGTCATGAGGAGACCAGAGGGAAGATGAGGTGTTCAGGGAGGGGGAGCACTGGCCTTCAAAAGGAAGAATTTGACAACCAAGTGACAAGCCACGAACAGGGAAGCTGGCGGGGCAGGACAGGAGTTGGAAGGTACGGCAAACCACCCGACAACGAAAGGCCTTGCTCGCCCGGCCAGGGCGCCCAGTCACAGCCAGGAGGCCCGCCGTCCTGTGCCTGAGGACAGCAGGCGTACGCTCAGAGAGTCTCATCTCCAGGGCGCTGTGCGCTCCCTAAGTGCAGTCAGAACTGGCAACACTGTGCACATGTTTTCCTTACAGTTCACACCGGCCACATTTTCTTCCAGACTGTCTGCTGAGGAAGTCCAGAAACTTTATAGAAATCATTCTGCATGTCTCAATGCTGTGAACTTCCCGAGTGTGAAACTGGACATGCCCACCTTCCGAACCTGGAAGAGCTTCCCGTCACCACACAGCTCGCAGAACCGGGGCAGCAGCAGGCGCTCCACGGTGCTCCGGCTCAGCACCGACGCCAGTTTGCAGATGATCTAGAAAGAAAAGCAGTCACTCGAGATGCCAAAGCTTGCGTGTCGTGCATGTCACCACCTAGATTCCAAAAGCTAACAGTTAAAATACCGTCAGGGTACCCAGGAAGTAAAAACAAACAATACCTTCTTTTGAGTTTTGCCACGTTCTATGATCGATGAAAGGCCAACTATCTCTCACGTTTTACTCAGCCAAGGATTTATCTGAAGCTCAAGGGTTAGCACTGGAGAGACCCACGGTGCTCAATACATAAATGAGCAATGTATGTGCAGTAACTCGTTTTACCTCCCCAAACCCTATGACACGCATTACATATTCTCATCTTCCCAGAGGAGGAAACTAACACTCAAAGAGGTTAAGTTCCATGACCAAACCCAAACAGTGGTGAGGTGGGACACGCAGCAGCAGCTGAACACAGTGTAAAAGTGACCCGTGGGCACCAGAGAGTGGTCAGCTGCTGGTGGAAACTGAAGGAGAGCCGACCCTTGAGAGAAGGAACCATACTGGGTAAAACGTGCAGTGCTTGTTGCTTTCGCCCGGGGCATCCCCATTCTGCGTGGCTATGCAGAGTAGCTGGACCTCAAGCAAAAGCTCCAGTATTGCTGGCTTAAGTAGTCAGAGAACAGAGACTGAGGTTACCAAATCAGCTGGCAAGTGAGGGTAGATATCCTGGGAAGGAAGGAATGAGGGAGCTAAGAAAGGAAGACCACACCCAAATCTGTGATTAAATCCTACCCTAATCCATGCATGCACAGGGGAGAGGTTCATAGAGAAAAGCAATAGCTTGAATGCAAAAGGAACTGAATGGTTTCAGCTGCTGACTACTGCAGGGGAAGCAGAATATGAACTATTTGCTAGAACAAAGTCAACATTGTTAAGAGGAAACTAACAGAATCCAGAGTTTCTACAATGTTTCATCAAGAAGATAATATAGGCAATAAAAAAATTCATAGACATGAGAAGGAACGGGAAAATGTAACCCATATTCAAGATAAATATCAGTCAGTAGAAACAAACTCAATAAAGACCCTGATGTTAGAAATAGCTGACTTTGAAAGGACTTTAAAACAGCTATTGTAAATATGCACAAGGACTAAAACGAAAATAGGGCCATAATGAATGAACAGATAGGATATCTCATCAAAGAAGTGAAAACTATAAAAAAGAATCAAGACTTTTGGTAAGAACACAGTAGCTTGGTCAGACTTACAACTCCCGCAGATAACAATTACAGAATCTTTCGGGGAGTGGGGTGGGACAACCATTGGAGAACAACCAAAAGGCAGAAAATGGAGGGGAGGCTATTCCGTAAAAGATGAACTGCAATGGGAGAGACATGCAAATGAGCCCTGTGGCTGACTGCTGAACTGCACACGTGAGGGGAGCTCCCAGGGGACCAACAGGAATGCTGCAGCTGGAAACGAAACAAACTGAGCAGAGAGTTTTGTGCTGCTCAGAACAGCTGGGAGTTGGAGATCAGACAAGATAACTGCCTGCTACATAAAACAAACAAACAAACCAAAAAATCTTAGAAAAATAAAACAAAATCCAGAGTCTCTGCAGTGTATCATTGATAATGTTTAGTGTTCAATTAAAAAGAATTACCTATGTACTCACAACAAAAATGATCCATAATTTTCTTAAAACAGTTGATGGGAATCAACACCAAGATAATCCAAACGTCACAACTACCAGGCAAGGATTTTAAAGGAGCTATTATAAATATGTTCAACCCTGGCCAGTTTGGCTCAGTGGTTAGAGTGTCGGCCTGCGGTCCAGAGAGACTCTGGTCCGGTTCCCACTAAGGGCACGTACCTCGGTTGCAGTTTGTCCCCGGCCCTGGTTGGGTTGTGCGGGTGGCAGCCACTCGATGTGTCCCTTTCACATCGATGTTTCTCTCTCTCTCTCTCTTCCTTTCTCTCCCTCCCACTCTATCTGAACAAAAAATGGAAAAATGTCCTCAAGTGAGGATAAAAATAAATAAATAAGTAAATTAATTAATTAATTAAAAATAAATATGTTCAAAGCTTAAAAGAAACACACATGCATAAACAGAACATACAGGGAATCTCTACATCACAGAGAATTAAAATCTATAAAAAATGTCAAAATGGAAATTCTAGAGCTGGAAATCACAATTACTGAAATAAAAAATTTAATAGATGGGCCTAACAGCAGCCTGCAGATGAAAAAAAGAGTCACTGAACTTAAAGGTGGGTTGATAAAAATGATGAAATCTGAACATCAGAGAGAAAAACGATGAAGAGAAAAAGAGAACCACAAAGAGCTGTAGGATAATACCGAGCATCCCAACTTTGTGTAATCTAAGCCCCAGACTGAAAGGAGAAAGAGAAAAAGTCACAAGAAAAATGTACTTAAAGAAACAACAGCCAAAAACTTCCCAAATTAGGCGAAGGGATCAACACGCAAACCTAAGCAGTTCGGTCAACACCAAGCAGGACAAGCCTGCACTCTGCAAAGATGAAGGAAAAGCTCAGGAGCAGCCGGAGAAAAGGGCACTTTATGTGCAGGAACACAGCGTGAAAGCTGACTTTTCAAGAGGACAATAGGTATCTTTAAAGTACTGCAAGGAAAAACAAAAACAAACCTGTCAACTCACAATTCCACATCCAATACAACTATCATCCAAAAATGAAAGCAAAATAAAGACATTTTCAGATAAAAACAAAGAGACTTTATCATCAGCCAACCAAACTACAAAAAGGACTCACGGAAGTTCTTTAGGCTAAAGGGAAATGATACCAGATCAAAACTCAGATCCAGGAAAGGAAGAAAGAGCACCAAAAATGGTAAAAATGTAAGTATAAAAGGCTATACATTTTTTTTCTTTTTGTAATTTCTTCAAAAGATATAATTGTTTAAATCAGAAATTATAATGCCATGATATCAGGTTTATAATATAATATATATATAATAAAGCATATGGAAAAAATAGCACAAAGGAAGAAAGGGAGTGAGTGGAACTACATTATTACAAGGCGCTATATTTTTTTGAAAATCCTCAATAGAGGAATTAAAAGCACAGTACTACAAAAATACTCAATTACCCCAAAAGAAGGGAGAAAAGAATTCACAGAGGAGCTAAAGCAGATGAGACAAACGGAGAACAAATAACAAATTGGCAGAATTAAATCCAAATATAATCAATAATTACATTAAACATAAATGGACTAAACACTCCATTAAAAGGCAGAAACTGTCAGACTGGATATAAAAGCAAGACCCAACTATATGCTAACAAAAGCAGAAACACTTTAATTGTAGAACATTTAAGGTTGGGAGCAAAAAATTACAAACAGTAAATGTGAAAATTCTGGAGTGGTGACAGTTATGTCACAGTAGACTACAAGATACAGATTACTATCAGACATTTTTTATTTTTATACTTTTTCTTTATTGATTTTAGAGAGAAAGGAAGGGAGAGAGAGAGAGAGAAACATCGATTGGCCGCCTCCCGCATGCCCCTCACTGGGGATCGGGCCTACAACCTGGTTATGTGCCCTGATCCGGAATCGAACCAGCGACCTTCTGGAGCATGCGTTGATGCTCAACCACGGAGCCACACCGGCTGGGCTATTAGACATTTTTTAAAAGTCATGTCTTAATTAAAGGATCAATATACAACAAAAATATAAGCATTAAATGTGTAGCTTTGAATGCTTAAAATGGAAAAGGTAGGCTTAAAATTACTGTATCCTCCTTAAGAAGCTAGAAAAATGCAGGCAAATTGAACTCAAGTAATTAGAAGGAAGGAAATAATAAACAGTAGAAATCAACTGAAGAGAAAATAAGCAACAAAGAAACTGACAAAGCCAAAAAATTTGGTTCTTTAAAAATATTAATAAAATGAATACATCCCTAGCAAGACTGATCAAGAAAGAAAAAATATTAAGAAAAAAAAATACAAATTACCAATATCATAAATGAAAGGAATAACACTACAGATCTTACAGGCATTAGAAAGATAGGAAAATATTGTAAACAACTTTATCCCAATAAATTTAACAACTTACTAAAATTATACTCCCTAAGATACACAACTTACCCAATGACACAGATGAAATAACAAACCTCAATAGCTCCACATACAGAACTGAATCTATTATCAAAACCACCTCACAAAGAAAACCCTAGGACCAGAGATTTTACCCATGAATTCTAACAAATATTTAAGGGGAAAATAACACCAATCCTAAACAATATCTTTCAGAAAATAAAAGAACAGGGAATACATCCCAACTCAATTTTTGAGGCCACAATAACCCTGATTCTAAAACCTGACAAAAACATAATAGGAAAGAAAATTGCCTACAATAGTCCTCTTGAATATAGATGTGAAAATCCTCAACAAAACATTAGCAAATAATGGAGAAGGGAACACTCTTCACAGTAGAATGTCAACTAGAACCATCGCTGGGTACTAATACTAGGAGGTGAGAGTTAATGAAATTCATACTTACACAGTTTCAAAGTAACTCTCATTATTTCTCGGGTGGAAAGCAGTCCACTGGAGAAACTTGACAGACACCATCTCTGTGTACTAAGTCACCAGAGTTACCATCACCAATATCAGGACAAACTGAAGTCTTGGCTCCTGACATGACTGACACATGAGAACACAATATCACTTCCGTGATATGCAGAGCCTGAATCTGCTTATGAGGAAACAGCAGACAAACTCAAATTGGGAGACAGACTACCAGAGAACTGGCCTGGACTCTTCCGACATGTTAAAGTCACAAAATTCAAAGACAGTCTCAAGATCGGTTCCAGACTAAAGGAGACCAAAAACATGTGACAGTTCAGTGCAATGTGTGTTCCTGGACAAATGACATCTGAAAGTGAACTGTCCTGATTTGGATCACTGTACTAGGGTTGTTTAAGAGAGAATCCCCTTGCCCAGCCAGTGTGGCTCAGTGGACTGAGCATCGTCCCATGGACTAAGAGGTCCTGGTTCGATTCTCCATTGGGGCACAAGTTCAGGTTTTGGGCTCGATCCCCAGTGGGGGGTGTGCAGGAGGCAGCCAATCGATGTTTCTCACATTGATGTTTCTATCTCTCCCTCCCTTCCTCTTTTTCTAAACATCAATAAAAACATTTTTAAAAATTTAAGAGAGAATCCCCTCGTTTTTAAGGAGTATGAATGAAGTGTTTAGGAATAAAGGGGCACGATGTCTCCAATGTACTCTGAAATGGCTCAGAAAGATATATGCACCTGTGTATATATGTCTCACAGGTGTGTGTACTGTGGGTGCACATGTACACGTGTGTAAGGAGAGAGTGGACACAATAAAATCAATAGCGCTGAACATAAACATGGAGAAGCTGGACAGAGAATGTGCAGGAATTCATTCCTGCAACTTTTCTACAAGTTTGAAATTAAAACGAAATGAAAATTAGCGCCACTCCCAAGAAATCCTCCACTGGCCAGTGAGAAGAGCGGAGAGGGGA
This sequence comes from Molossus molossus, assembly GCF_014108415.1. Classification (NCBI taxonomy): domain Eukaryota; kingdom Metazoa; phylum Chordata; class Mammalia; order Chiroptera; family Molossidae; genus Molossus; species Molossus molossus. The sequence goes on along the minus strand of NW_023425399.1, from coordinate 3,432,558 downwards.
GGCGGGAGGGGCAGGGCAGAGGCCTCCTGTGGCCTCCCGCTGCCGCCCTGCAGCAGACGGGTGCTGGCTTAGCAGCCCGCCCACGGCCAATGGCTTTGGAGTCTGCACACAGCAGAGGGGGGAGCTGAGGAAGGGGACACTGGCCCCCAACACGAATAGGTATAGACGTCCTCCCGACTCAGAGGACACGTGTCTCTGATCTGACGCCAGGCTCCTGTATCCGGGGTAACAGGCAATGGAAGTGCCCAGCATCTCTCCCCACCCATGTCCCCCACCACGCCCCATGCCTCACCACTGCCTGTGTAATCCAGCCCTGAATCACCGAGTCAGCAGAGCCAGGGAGAGCGGTGCCGCCTGAGGCCCAGGGACCACTGGTGCGGACGACAGTCTCCACCCAGCTGCTGGGAGCCCACGATCCCGCACGGCCCACAACCACACATTCTTTTTAAGTAAATGCACAAGTAAAAATGAGCTTAAAAATAGGAATGACGACAAAAAAATGAGGAAGCCTTAATGTAAAAACATGTTAGGAGAGAAAAATAGGCTTCTGACAATTAGTTATAATCTCAGAATGCTAATGGCCTTCTTGCAAGCACGAGGAGTTCTAATTGGTCTCCGGTGGCCTGCTGATGCTAACTGTAATTACAGGACCCAGCGCTTCCAATCTTTACCGATCCCGTCATTAAAAACCTTGCCTAGTACTGACTCTGGGCCCGGCACTGTGCTGGGCGTGGCTGGTGGAAAGACACCTGTGTTCGCGAAGCTCACCGTTTGGAAGGGGAATCAACAAACACACGGAGTTCACAGCTCAGTTGTCAGCTGTGAGGAGACACCGAACCAGGCCTCGTGGACACAAGGAGGAGGGCGTCACTGCCGCGACCTGGGGTAGCTAGGAGATTTCACGAGACCAAAGGCACGCACGTGCGAGAGGCCAGGACGTAAGGACCCGTGTGGGATTTGTGCGTAACAGCTTGAGTGCCCAGGCCGTGTCTGGCCGGCTTGCTCTGACTTCCCTACCACGTGTGCACTGGGGTTGCTGGCATCAGAATCCACTGACGACAGCTTCCAACGAGAATGAAGTCTAACAGCAGGCGCACGTCCTGTCTATGGAGGCCCCGTGTCCCCTGGGAGCGAGAAACTCCCTGACACGGCACCGTCCTGAGAGTGTGTTTATTACACGCAGGCGCAGTGACAGTCACCCACAAAGTCACTGGACATAATGCGCAAAGAGAGCCCCCAAGCACGGCATTGGAGCAGCCCCACCCACTGCTCTCACACAGGCCCCTCCTCACAAGTCCCGTCAGTGCCACAGTGTCTGGGTTTGGTCACAGCCCAGCTGAATGAGAATTCTGCCCTCCTTGGGGCTCTGCGAACCACACGTGGCCCCTTTTACTTGAAGAATGAAATCTCCTCTCTACCCAAATGTCCAAAGACTGAACACACTTTGTTTTCAACAGTGGCCTTTCCTAGCTAAAAAGAAACAGTGCCCAAATGTGCTCCGCGACTCTGGGTGCCAAGGAGTGAGTCCCCTCCAGACCCCTGGGCCTTCGGGCTCCGGGAGAGGGACACGGTACAGCTTCTGAGTGCGAGCAAAGCAGGCATGGGCAGACCAGGCCGGGCCGGGCCATCAGGGCGGCACGGGAGCGGGTGCAGCCCCCCAGGGACTGCGGGCCCAGCTGTGCTGGCCGGCGCGGTTCGAGCCGCCTGTGTTCTCCGCAGCCACAGCTGAACGGTCAGACATCCAGCAATGATGTCAGCAACTCCGTCGGAATGAAAGATACAATTTATGTGAACTAATTTGTTCTGCAAGTGATTTGTGGAGATAGCTTTTTGAAGGCATGTTATAGTTTCCAAATATTTTCACCACACACAAAAAAGCAGAACAATATTGCTGACAAGAATAACGGGGTTGGAAACAAAACAAAATAAAACTCATGCAAAAATGCCTGCAGCGTTATTTTTCATGGTATTATCAGTCTTTAGGGATAAGATATTTGGTTGTCAGTTGTAACCTTGGAAACTCGCCTAACCAACTTTTAAACAAAAAAGAAGATCAAGTTGGCCAAGTTCACTGCTCAACTGCCAAATACACCATCTAGATGATATTATCCAGGTTCGTTTCACACAACAAATTTAATTTCTTAGAGAGAAACTTGAAATTTATAAGCGAACCCTGGAGAATTTGAATTTTAATAATCAATTATTCTTCGGCCTGATTCATCTTATAAACATATGGCATAAGCAAAATATTAAGTTAGTTTAAAAAGCCAGACCTCTAACTCATCGTGCAAGAAAACTGCACATAAATGAAGAGTAACTGCCAGATGTTCTGATGCTGTCAGACAGTTTTTTGGCTCCATGGTGGGTAATCTTTCTACACTTTGAAAAAGAAAAGAATTCCTTTCTCAAACGTCATTCTTTCCCAACCAAGAAAACAGCTATCTTCTCTCTCTCATGTCCTCATGACCGAGGCTCATGTTTACATCGTAGGTAGGGTGTTCCCTAAAATGCTGGAGCTGTTTACTTCTAGGGCAAAACAGAAAGGCCGTGCTGGGCAGCGCCTCCTGCAGGGGTCAGCGGCCAGCAGTAGGTGCAGCAGCTAAGAAAAGAAGATGGCCCTGGGGGACCTTATGGACCACAAGGAGCAGGCACGAGCACAGGCCGGGGAGGCCTGGTCTCGGGGCAATGGGTGACCACCAGCACTGACCCCTGGTCAGCAGTGTGTGAGCTCGGGTCCCAGAAGCGAGTGGAGGCCCTAACTGACAGTCACTCCACAATGTGTGCAGAATCTTACAGATCCAAGGACACCACAAAACTAACTGCTAAACGCAGAAGAAATTTGGTATTTAGATGCTTACTTTAATTGTTCACCTTCAACTGATAGCAGCACAAATACTGTGACACAGCATTTCCCAACCGGCTTTACCATCTGGGCACATCTGCACTCCTCAGAGTGCCTCTTTCTTATCTGCTGGCATGCCTACTTTAGTCTTGTCCTAATCAATAAAACAGACACACACGTCCACTAGATTTTAACTGCCCTGGTACCACCTAAAACCATCCCCCATACCATACCAGGTTCCTTACTTTGGGAAACTAGGTCCATGATCTGAGCAGGTGCATGAATTCATCTACAAATCTCACCATCTCGCCCAGCAGAAGTCGAAGCCAGCTGCCTCAACTGCCCAATCACTGACGTCCTGCGCTTTGTCTTCTTAAAGCACTTAGTGACATAAGGACAGTCACTTTCACAAGCTCACCTCTGAACCATACACTTGCTCAGAGCGAGGCCGAACCCCCAGCAACCTTGTTTGTGAGAACACGCCTGGCCAGCAGTGAACACATGCGACACCTCAAGTCACGCACACGCCCAGCCATGGGACAGCCCACAGGCACGGGGCTGCCGCTCCCCAGACAGACTCACGTTCACGGCTTCCGCTTTGTATTCGTCGTCACTGTCTGGGGCCGAGAGTGCCAGCAGGATCGGACACACTTTGTTTTCCACATCGTGCTGGAAAATTAGATCTTGCTCCAGGAGAATCAGGAGCACTTCCTGACTGGACTTTCTAACCTAGAAGAGGAAGAGGCATGGGTGGAACACACATGAGCAGGATGGAGACCAGCTCCCCCAGCGAGCTTGGCCGGCCCTGCCTCCCTCCACTGTGGCTCCGGGACCTCCGGTCACACGTCCTTCCCGGGACCTGAGGACACGCGCTCCCTCTGCCCGACGGACTCCTGCCACTCGATGCTCTCAGGCCACATCCCTTCCCCTGACACCCATCAGGTCAGGTCCCATCAGTACCCGAACAACACCCCATACTTTCCTCTCGCGACTCATGTCCCAGATCTCCACTCATACAGACGAGCATGCACACATACACATGCTCACATGAGCACACACATACACACATGCACATGAGTACACATGCATACACACGCACACAAGCACATGTGCACACACCCACATACACAGCACACAAGCTCACGCAATACACACATGTGCACACACACACACACACTTTTCTGTAAGATGACACAGCCAGGCGGCAGAAGTGCTGTCGAAGGGACAAAAATGGAGGGTGACAGTGGCCACGGGCCTGAAAGGATGGGGGGCAGAGAGGGCAGCTGGAAGAAGAGGAAGGAAGGGCAACGGGGGAGGCCTCCAGTGAGGGGAGGCTCGAGGATGGCGGAGAGAAGGAAGGAGGGCAAGCCATGGAGAGAGGGAGTCCATCTCTGGGACCTAGAGGACAGGCAGAGACAACAGAGGAGAGAGTGCCCGTGGCACGGGCGGTGGGGCAGCTGATGCCACGCAGACGAGCACAGCTGACAGGCAGGCAGGCTGCCCCTGGCTATGGACACCACCCTTCAGCAAACACAGGCTGGGCGGCATTAGCCTGGGGCCAAACCACAGCTCCTGCCTCTACCGTCCTGGAGTCCAATATATGGCAATGACATGTGACAAAGCTCAAGCAAAGGGCAAATCCCCTGACCCAGTGTAATGTCATTTTCAGGACTGCAGCCAACAGAAGAAGGAAGCTGCACCTTTCACGACAGTTGCTGCATTCACGGTACAAAAATGCGGAGAGAAACCTACACGTTCAACAAAATCAGAAAGATAAAGATTATAAAGTGCAGTGTCTAGAACATGAAGATAAGCTCTGGTGTAGAAATCTGCCCTGCCCGTCTCGCTATCCCCAGCACGCAGCCCCGTGCCCAGCTCTGCATGCGCACTCAGAACCTGTCTGAAGAAATGAATGGATGAAAGAAACCATCCCATTCCAGTCAGACCTGCGGGGAAACGTAAGAACCTAGCAAAGAAGGTGTAGAGCTAATCAAAAACCGATGTTAGGCCCTGGCCGGTGTGGCTCAGCGGTTGGAGCGTCGGCCTGCGGTCCGGAGAGACCCGGGTTCGGTTCCTGCTGAGGGCGTGTGCCTTGGTTGCAGTTTGTCCCCGGCTCTGGTTGGTCGTGCGGGTGGCAGCCACTCGATGTGTCCCTTCCACGTCGATGTTTCTCTCTCTCTCTCTCTTCCTCTCCCCCTCCTGCTCTATCTGTGCAAGGAATGGAAAGGTGTCCTCGGGTGAGGATAAAAAAACAAACAAACAAACAAACAAACAAAACCGATGTTAGGAGAGTGGAAACAGGGTGATCATTTTGCCTTCTTTGAAAACTATATTTAATTCTATCACACCGTTCAACACTTAAAAGTGGGTATTTGCTCTTTTAAAAATGCTTGGCTCAAGGAAGAAATACAAGCCCAAATTGTAGAATGTCTTGAAAACCCAATGATGAAAACTTGGAATATCATAAAAAAATTGTAAGTACATTTAGCCTTTGTGGAAATGCACGCCCCAAATAAATTGATACAGATAGAAATGATGCAAGGTTATTTGTTGCAACAATTTTAAAATGGCAAAAAAGCATAGATAACCCAAATGTCTATTGATAAACTATGGAGTACTATGCAGCCAGAAAAAAGGAGTGATGAGACTTTCCCTGGACTGCTAGGGCCTGACCTCCAGGACAGCCTGCACAGTAGGAAAGTAGCGGACAGAGCAGCAGGCACGGTAGCCAGCTTGTATGTGAGAGGAACCAGAGGGGGCAGAACACAAGGACATATGTGTGTTTGCTTAGAGTTATGTGTGTGTATTTTTTAAAGGTAAGAATAAACCTAAACCTATTCAAAATGGTTTATTAGGCACCTCTAAAAAAATCTACAGGGGAGAGAGAGACAGGCAGGGGAATCAGGATGGAAGTCAGGTGTCTCTGAATGGACTTGCTCTGTTTGGCAGCTTTTCCTATGGAATCACATAAAAACATTTTAACTAATTCTAAGTCTAAATTAAATCAAAATGTACAAGCTAAAGCAATTCCTACAAATAAAAATAAATGGAAACAAATGAGCCTAAATGCTATGAAGTAATCGGCGCCATCACCAGGACAAGGGTCCGTGGAAGTGCCTGAGGCGGGCGTGCCGCTCCCGCGGTGGCGCCCGCCAGGGCAGGTGGCCCGGAGCCGGTCTCCAAGCGCATCCGCAGCCAGCACAGGGCTCCTACCAACACTGCCGCCTGCCTTTCGGATACACACACATGCTAATACCGTTAGGAAGCAAGATCTGTCCTGTGTAAAATACATATATAAAATCAAATAAGGAAAAACCCTATAATCCTAAGTTTGAGTTGGAAATATCAATATAGCCTCGGGAGGAATTTTCATTTTTTTAAGAAAATCAATTGCTCTGTCACTGGAAGCAATGACTAATATCTCGTAGCAGTGAGCACCCCCAGTACCCACACTCTGGCTTCCTATTACCATTTCCCTCTTAAAGGAGCCAGGCGTCTTGGAGACATGGCCACCTGCAGGTAGAGGTGAGCTATCCAAGTCTACTGTGTCCCGTCAAGAAGATTCAGAGCCAACTTAAGGTTCCCCCTGGTCAAAGCTAGGATAATCTGATCATCAAAAAGAATGACTACAACGGATGAAAACATCTAATATGTTAAAATTCACAGGTTCATAACAATACTCAAAATAAATAAATTTTTAAAACCTAATTGGTAACCTTTGTATGTTATTAGGACACCAACTAACTATTCTAGAAACTGGTAAAGGGAAAAAATATAGCATTTACATTTTTCCCTGGACAAACAGATCTTCAGGGTTACCAGATAGTGAGGAAGAAGTTCTTTATAGAAGAGTCCCGGCGAGGAAATGCAGAGGTGATGGGATGTAAGCATCACAACTTTGCAGCCTCTAGTGAAATTCTGGACTTGGGCAGTGATCACCCACAGCTGCTCCCAGTGACCACATAGCTTTCTGAGGCCTCACTGGATGTGGCAGGAAAACCCAGCAGCACCCAGAACGTGTTCTCACTGTGCGACATAAAAATCGAAGTCCGACAGAGCCTCTAAATGACCCACCAGTTCGTAGGAAATACTGAGAACAGAGGAACATCTCGAACAACATGAGGAGGGACAAGTTCAGCCAGATCCCAAGTGGGGGAAATCCAAGAGGACTAATGACCCCACTTCCCCCAACAAATAAACACCAGGGCGAAGAGGGAGGGAGAACTTTATAAATTAAAAGAGATTTAAAGACATGTCGACCACATCCAGTGTGAATCTGGTGTGCTGCCTGATTTGAAGAGACTACGTGCAAAACCAGATTTATGAGAAAACTGGGGAAAATCTGAACAATGACGAGATAGACAGCAGATGATATTAAGGAACTACTGATAATTTTTACACTTGTGATAATGGTACTGCCATTATGTTTTTTAAAGTGTCTAGATTTCTCCAAGTGCAAGTCTCAAGCCTCACGGCGGAAATGATGCGGCGTCTGGGGACTGCTTTGATCTGAGCTGGATTTACGTCGGCGAGAGAAATGACAAGACTGCCGAGCGCCGAGAGCTGGGGCTGGGCGCACACGCACGAGCATTCATTCTGCTATTCTCTCTGCTGCTGTGTGTGCTTGAAAATTTCCATAATACAAAGTAAAAAAAAAAAGCATCTCATGTTAATAAGAATGGGTGCTGCTGCTTCCCAGGTGACTGGAGGATGGGGCACAGACCGACCTACTGTGCCCAGGCCACCGAACTCTCAGAAGCTGCTTTCCGATTTCCGAAGGCCCGTTCATGAGACCAAAGAGAATGTGCTACAGAGATCTTAAGGTCACGGTTTCTCATACCTGATTGTTTGGGTCGGTGAGGTACCGCACAACAATAGGTATAAGATATTCGGAGAACACCATTGGAAAATTCGATCTGTTTTCTTGCAAAAAAACAGCAACAGGAGGGATCTGTTCCATCAGCTCAGTCCGCACTGTGGGCTCTGCAGCAATAAAACAACAACAAGAAAAGGATTATAGAAGGATAAGCCAAGCATCTTATATAGTACAAACTGACAGTTTCTAGCTTTTCTTACTAAAATACTTCATCAAAAAAATTAGACAAATGCAGTTTAAAAATCATTTCCCACTTAGAGTATTTATGCGACAGACAGGCTTAAAAAGCTAGTAAGCTACACGGCAACATAAAACCAGAGAGAAGAGAGAACGACAGCTCTATATAACAAGCCACATATACACCGAGGGGCGCGAGCTGGGCCGGCGTCCGGAAGCCGTCACCACTGACGGCACACGTGCAGGCCTATGGGCTGTGCTCATCAAACCCCAGCCAGGACGCACACATCATGGATCATTCTCTCATGACTGCTCTCCCCCGCAGCCTGCGCATCCCAGCTATTTCCAAGGCAAAGCATTAGACGAAAGAGCGGCTCGAGCGCCAATGCGCCACATCACACTTAACGCAGACGTGCGGTTGCTTCGGTGCTGTGAATGGTGACTCACTCACTGATAAAGAGCGTCCATTTAAGGACTCAAAACATCCACTTGGGCCTTTTTAAAAGTGTTGTGTCATAGTCTTATGAATATTTTAAACTAATATGGGAGTTATGGAAGGCTTATTTTTCTATTTTCAGTTAAAATGATCAAAATCTAAAGCAAGCCTAAGATTTCTGAAACTTTCTGAGGCTGTTCATCAGTCATTATAAACGTGGGGGCGGGGGCAGCTATCAGTATGGCAAACCCACTTCTCACTCATCGAGCTCATCTTTCTGGGGAGGGGTGGGGAGGGGGCTAGGGTCTGTGTCTACCACACAGCAATTGGCTTTCTTCCAGGACAGCAGTCACAGAGGCAGAAAGAGAAAGAAAAATCAAGATTAGTCTACAAAGACCATAGGTGAGGGAAAGTAATGCCTGGGTTGTTGTCATCCGAAGGCCTTCTTTTGGTTTGGTATTTTTAGCACCAATGGTCTGCAGAACTCACGAAATGCAAAAGGCCCACCTGCCAGGGCAGAGAGCATCCACAGCCGTCAGTCACTCTAACTTTCTGAAAATAGGATCATTCGATGCCAAACAAGACACCCATTCTTCATGACAAAACCCATTCCAGAGCAGACATTGCTTAAAATGTATTGATTAGTAAACAGGGTTGTTTATGTCAGCAATCACTGGTTATCAGCAATTTCTTGGAAATGCACAAGTAAAAAGTAAAAGCATACACTCCTCATACAAACCTGCATCTTCTGACAATCTGACCACGATCGCCATGACCGTTAAGAAATCTTCTTCATCGTTACTGAAGTCTCGGAAGATATCGAGTAGCCCTCTGGCGATAATCTGACTGTAGAAACGAGAAATGATCCAACAGTTACGTGGGCAACACGCAGATCACACAACCAGGGAGCAAAGGAAAGTCTGCAACCTCTGTCCAGAGCAGGGAAGGTGTGTCCAGGAACATCAAAAGATGATCATTCCAATGTGAGGCAACATCCTACAGGGACAGGACCGGATCCTCTGGTCTGGAGGTCACTGGAGGTTGAAACTGTCCACTTGGGACGAGAGAAAACCTTTCTTCCTTTTTTAACTGATTCTTCAGGCCCAGGTAGACTTGGAAGACAGGTCCCGAGACAGTGGGAGGAAATTAACTGACCAATAAATGCAGAAAGAAAGGCCCAAAGAGACACTGATGGCCACCTCTGTCTCCTCTACCCACTAGGTGCCAGCAGCACGCCCCTGGCTGTCTACCACCCCATGACATGACAACTAGAAATGTCTGAACGACTCCAGATACTGCCAAAGGGCCAGTGGGGGCAGAACCACCACTGGCTGAGAACCCCCACATCAGAGGGAGCTGGGAACACTCTTCGAGAACTCTCCGTACGACCTGCAGGTCTTCTGTGAATCTAAACGTTTTCAGAAGAAAGTTTAAAGATATAACAAAACACAAAGACTGCAAAAGCCACAATGAGGTAACATCACACTCACAACGAGAACTCGAACTGCAAGAGTACCTAGGGCTGGTGCTGGATATGAAGACACAGAGCGACAGGAACGCACAGACATTGCCCGGGAGAATACAAACCAGCCCCGGGGATCTGGAAAAGTGACAGTTTCTGTAAAAGTTAAATATACACTTATTATTCAACCCAACAATTCTCTCTTAGACATTTATTTACCCAAATGAAATGAAAAAGTATGTCCACCCACAGACTCGTACACAAAGGTTCGCATTAGCATTATCCGGGACAGGACACAATGGCAAGCTCCGCATGCTCGCCACCCAGGGAACGCACGCAGGAAACGAGGGGTATCCGTCCCGTGGAACACGACTCGGCAATGAAAAAGAATGAACGGCTGGTAACCACAGGCACAAATTTCAAACACATTTTGCTAAGTAAGAAAAATCAGCCACACAGAGAAGACCACATACCACATGATTTCAGATGTATGAAATTCTAAAAACCCAGCATCAAAACACAGGTCAGTGGTTGCCTGGGCCCATGGAGGGGAGGGAGGGAGGATGGGGCTGGCCACAAAGGGGCAAACAGAGGGTGATGGAAATGTTCAAACTTGACTATGGCAATGGCTGCATGACTGTACATTTACCCAAACTCATGTCACTGGATGCTGTAAGTGGGTGGCTTTCATTGCATGAAGCCTATGCCTCAACAAAGCTGTCTTAGACAGCGGCATGGGTGAGGGGCTCTCAATGCAATCAGCAGTGGCTTACGGCGGCCTGGAGGCCTCCGTGAGAGGGAAGTGGGACTGGCGGATGGAAAGGGGCCCCTGCCTGCCCGTCTGCTCCTCTGATCACCTGACAGTCCAGGAACTACATACGCTACCTCCGGCTGTGCACACGGAATCAGCTGAAGTCGGAAATCCACCTTGATTTTCAGGAAAAGACTAGAAATGTGGAACTCAAAGAGGCAGTCTTTTGGCCCGGCATACTACAGGAAGAAATCCATCAACTCAAGCCTGTCCGTGAGAGACTTATACCGCCCCTGGGATGAAAGGTCGAGATCTGGCAGCCAGGAGGTTTGGGAAAGTCAAAACAGACAGTCTAAAGTCCCTGATTACATTTCACTGGACCACATTCATGTCAGCCTCCCCTGGGAAATCAAGCAAGTAAGACCCCCAATCTGATTCTGGGGCCATAGGACGGATAGACAGATCCACATCCAGCCTCAAGTGGCCACAGGGGGCCTGCCCTCCGTCTTCAGGAAAGGAGGAGAGGGCGAGGGGGGCCTGAGCGGGGCCAAGTCCACTGCAGTGGTTACAGATGGGAGGGCGCTCAGGGCTCGCAGAAGGGTGCTTTGGCACCAGCACTTTGGGAAACCTGGTCTCTTTCTGCTGCAGTGACCTGAGAGGGCAGAGGGGCAGAGGCCACAGCGTCAGGTTCCGCACTTCCCACGCAGCGCTGCAGGGCGGTGAAGGCAGGGACAACCCTGTGAGCCTCAGAAAGTGCCACGGAACAGAGTGAGCCCGGCCGTGTGGCTCAGTGGACCGAACGCCATCCCAGGGACTGAGAGGTCCTGGTTCGATTCCCAGTCAGGGCACATGCCCAGTTGTGGGCTCGATCCCCAGTAGGGGGCGTGCAGGAGGCAGCCATTCGATGTTTCTCTCTCACATCCATGCTTCTATGTCTCTCTCCCTTCCTCTCTCTAAAAAAAAAATCAATAAAAACCTATTTTTTTTAAAAAGAGTGAAATGAGATCACGTGTTGGAAGCTCACAGCAGGGTACTCGGCACATGGTGAGCCCTCAAGGGTGTCAGCGTCAGTATTTCAGCGTAAGCGAAGAATTGCCTCAGAACGTCTATCAAAGAGGGAAGCGCAAGTGAAATGTGATGCATCTGGGCACTGGCACACTGTCCGACCATTAAAGGTGCTGGAGGCACGCACTGAGGTAGGGAGAGGCCAAGAACAGCAAATGAAAAACAAAGCGAAGAACTTGACATATACTATGAGCCCATTTCTTAACACAAGTTATGTTTATGTGTATATGTATAGGTGTATGTGTGCACATGTATATGTGTATATGTGTACGTGTGTATGTATATGTGTGTATGTCTATGTGTACATAGACATACATACATACTCATTTAGGGAAAAGTCTGGAACTGCTCACAGTCATTACCTACAACTGTAGTGAAGAGAGGGGACACTCACCATCGAGCGCCTAAAACTGCCAAGTGTTTTAACAAGTACTATTTTCATGGACTTTTTTTTTTTTAAACAATAAAGAAAGAGGATGGCTCAGCTCTACATGGCTCAGCTCTAACGTTCCCTGGAAATGCCATCATGGAAGTGGCCCTTCCTGTCTTTGTCCCTGCTTTCCCTCACCCACTCACAGTACATTCCTGAGTTCCGCCCAACCGGCTCTGGACGCAGGGAACGAAGCGGAGCCAGAGACAAGACGGTCCTAGGCCCTGCCTGAAGCTCACAGCTGCGGCCACAGGTAAGCCAGACGACCGAGGCTGTGGGCAGCGGAGGCGGCGAGCCGGGAAGATGGCATGGAGGATGAGCAGGAGCCTTTCCAAGCGAGCACAGGGGGATGCTGAGGGTCCACGGGGCAGCTGGGCACGCCTGGACGGGCAGGGACACCGGAACCCTGTCCGCTCTGCTCCACCTTCCCGGAAACCTAGACCTGCTCACAGTAAAGTCCAGTGAAGAGAGAAAACGGACGTGAAGTAACGATGCTTTCAGACCGACAGACGCTGTGAGGAGTCACCAGCAGCAGCCTCGCACTAACAGGAACTGCTAAAGGACATTTCGAGGCGAAAGGATACCTGATGCAAATGGGCTTTTCACAAAAAGAAATAAAAAGCATGAAAATGGTACAAATCATGGCAAAGATTGAACATATTTTTCTCATTTCAATCACTTTAGAAGATAGCTGACTATCTGGAGCAGATGCAGACAAGGAGCGCGGGCCTGGGACCGTGAGAAGGGAAAGACAGGAGCAGCACGAGGGACAGGGGGACCGCAGTGCACGCGCCAGGTCTCACCTGCTTCACGCTGCGGGCCTGTGACCGTGAGAAGGGAAAGACAGGAGCAGCACGAGGGGACAGGAGGACCGCAGTGCACGCGCCAGGTCTCACCTGCTTCACGCTGCGGGCCTGGGACTGTGAGACGGGAAAGACAGGAGCAGCACGAGGGGACAGGGGGACCGCAGTGCACGCGCCAGGTGCGGGCCTGGGACAGTGAGAAGGGAAAGACAGGAGCAGCACGAGGGGACGGGAGGACCGCAGTGCACGCGCCAGGTCTCACCTGCGGGCCTGGGACTGTGAGAAGGGAAAGACAGGAGCAGCACGAGGGGACAGGGGGACCGCGGTGCACGCACCAGGTGCGGGCCTGGGACCGTGAGAAGGGAAAGACAGGAGCAGCACGAGGGGACAGGGGGACCGCGGTGCACGCGCCAGGTCTCACCTGCTTCCCGCTGCGGGCCGCGTGGCCCAGTTGCAGCCGAACACGTCGCAATGCGCTACAGAAGGATATTACAATCCCTAGACAACCAGTCATCATTTTTTGGAAGAGTAAGTAATAAGCCATTTGCGGAGATCAACTGGAATTATTTTTAAAAATTAGTTTTTCTTCAAAAGGTAGGAGAAGAGGAAATCATCAAGAAGAGCTGAGGTAAAAGGAAATAAATAAGATGATAGGTTTAAATCAATCCAAATAACAGTAGCATCAAGTGTAAATGATCTAAACATTCAAACTAAAAGGCAGAGATTGTTAAACTGGATTTAAAAAAGGTAAGACCTAACCAACTACAATAATCACTAACATAGATATAGGTTAAACTAGATGGGCAGAAATACACCACACAAACACTAACGCAAGCTGGAGTGTATATATTAGAATCAGGCACAGCAAGCCTCGGAAAAGGGAGTATTACCAAAGATAAAGAGAATAATTTTTTCAAGAAAGCAGAACAGTACTCAATGTGCACGCACCCAAGAACAGAGCTTCACAATACACAGAATAAAAACCGTTCTAGGGAAAGAAAAGTAGATGCACCCACAGTCACAGTGCAGAGTCCCTCCGCTCAGTAGCCGGGAGAACATAAATACGAATACAGAAGACGTGGCCAGTGTTTCAACCAACTTGACCTAATGGGTATTTAGAAGATACTCCACCCAAAGACATCAGGATGTACATTCTTTCTAAGTGCACATGGACACTCATCAAGTTAGAGCAGACTGAGCCATAAAATAAATCTCAACAAACTTAAAAATAAAAATAATACAAAGTATGTTCTCTGACAAAAAAAGACTTAAACTAAGAATCAAGTGACAGAAAGATACCTGGAAAATCCTCAAATATGTAGAAATTAAACAACTCATTGGTTAAAGGAAAAATCATTGTGGGTATTAAAAATACTTTATACCGAGCCCTGGCCGGTTTGGCTCAGCAGTTAGAGCGTCGGCCTGCGGTCCGGAGAGACCCGGGTTCGGTTCCCGCTAAGGGCACGTACTTCGGTTGCAGTTTGTCCCCGGCCCTGGTTGGTCGTGCGGGTGGCAGCCACTCAATGTGTCCCTTCACGTCGATGTTTCTGTCTCTCTCTCCCTTCCTCTCTCTCCCTCCCACTCTATCTGTACAAAAAAATGGAAAAATATCCTCGGGTGAGGATTAAAAAAAAAAAAAAAAAACAACTTTATACCGAAAGGTAATGAAATCTGACATATCAGGACTTAAGGATGAAAATAATATAAATATTTAAGTACTTACAGTACCTCATAGCAATCTTACAATGTAAAATTCAGATGTTATATAAGAAAGGCAAAAAAAAAAAAAAATAGAGTTAAGCATCCTTCACGAGAAGAAAAAAGAACAACAATTAAATTCCCCCAAAAAAATCTCCAAGGAAGAAAATGATGTATTAGAGCAGAAATAATTAAACTAGAAAATAAATATCCAATATAGAACACCAAAGCCAAAGCTCGATGCTCTGAAATAACGAATAAAGCTGAGAATCCTCTGGTAAGAACTGTCCGGGGAGAAGAAAGAGAAAAGGTGACAATAATCAATCACAGGGTGGAAAATTGGGGCCATACTACAGATTCCAGACAATAAAAAGAAATCACCACTTTCCGACACATAAGGGAGTAACAGATCTGAGCAGTGACGGCTGGTGACACTGAAGTCACTGGGTAGGAGGCTGGCGAGGAGTGTCACAACGAAGCGCCTGTGGCTCAGCAGCGCCATCTCCAGAAGTGGGCCGGCCAGCCGTCTCCTGATGTTTTGCAACAAGTATACAAAACAACATATGAGCATTGTTTAAAAACAAAATTTGATGGAGAGCACTATGCTAAGTGAAATAAGCCAGTCAGAGAAAGACAAGTACCACATGACTTCACTCATATGTGGAATCTAACGAGCTAACAAGCAAAGTAGGGACAGACTCAGAGAGCAGGCTGACGGCTGTCAAGGGGCAGGGCGGGGAGCCTGTGCGGGACCGAGCAAAGAAGGGGCGAAAGAGAAAATGCATGGACACGGACAACAGTGGGTGACTGCGGGGGAGAGGGGTGGGGGAGGGGGAGGAGGGTACGGGGGTGAATGGTGGTGGACGGAGACTTGACTTGGGTGGTGAACACAACACAGTGACAGGTGACATGTTGTGGGACTGTGCACCTGAAACCTGTGAAACTGTTAACCAGTGTCACCCCGATCAATCCAATAAAAAGGAAAAATAAAAATAAAAAAATTAGAAAAATAAAAACAAGATTTGAGGCAGAATCTAATCAAGTCTCCAAATGTAATTTTCGGTTTACAGAAAACAAAGGGACATGTTAAATTACACCGCGAGAATAATGACCACCAAATCCAGACTGCGGAAAATTCTACAAGACTAATGACCCCTTCAACAAATGATGGAGGGGGAAGATGAGAGGGATAATCAATTCGAGATTTAAAGAGATTTAAGATCAAAAGGAGAAAACTGTACCAAAAAAAAAGACTTCAGAGACACATCGACCTAAGGAAATGTGTGGACCTTATTTGGATCATGATTCAAACAACCAACCATAAAAAGACATTTTGAACAGCCCGGGAAAACTGTATGCAGACTGCTGGACTGGAAGGCATTACTGCTAACTTGGCTGAGTGTGATAATGACACTGCAGTTAGATTTAAGTCTTTTATTGGATAAAATGATACGATGTCACAGATTTCCTTTACAGTACAGCAGCATAAATGCACACAACTTCTACAGAGAAAATGATCACATTTTGTTGAGGCATTAAGGAAACCTAAATAAATGGAGCACATTAAAAAAGAAAAAGAGTAACAAGTCATGTCGAAGAAGGAAAACAAGGTAGGAAGTCTTGCTCAATCAAATATCAAGACTTACTTCAAATCTAAAGAAGTCAAGATGGTGTGGTGTTGGCTGAGAGAGAGACAGACCACTAGAAGAGGGCACAGCCCAGACAGAGACTCTCGTAAACGGGTACAGGATTATAACAGAGGTGGCATCCCAGAGCACCAAGGAAAAAGTGTATTCTTGATAAGCAGTATTGTGACAATCACAGAAATGAAGCTGGACCCCTCTTTGGTGAACCAAAATTAAAATCAGATAGATTATAGGCCTAAGTGTGAAGGGAAAAAACAACAACACTAAAACCTTTAGAGCAATAAAAAGAACATGTTTATGTTGTTGGGGTGGAGGGATACATTTTTCAAAAGCTTCACAATGCACCAAGGGTGAAGGAAAATGAGGACAAATGCAGTTCTGGTCCCCTAACAGAACACCACACGGACAGCTAAACACTGGCCTCAGGATGAGGGGAGATGGTTCCCATACAGAGCTGACCGAGGTTGGAAATCTAGGATATCCAAAGAATTCCTACAAATCAACAGGAAAAGGACAGCCAATCTCCCCCCCCCCCCCGCCAAAAAAAAAAGACTGAAACTAGCACTTCACACAAAGAAAGAAACAAACATCTGAGAAGGTGCTCAAACTCCTACAGAAGGAAAGCATACATTAAAATCACAAAGTGATATCGTCAGATAAACAACCACACTGCCAGATTGGCTAAAAGTTTTAAAGCTCACAATTCTGATGGGCAGAGAAGTTGAGGGGCAAAGGCAGGACTGAAAGCTGATGCGCCCACTTGGGGAAACTGGTGCCGTCACTACAGTGGAAGGTACAGGCACCCAGCACACAGTGGCTCCCTCCTGGATATACAGAAGTGCCTGGCCCTGGCCGGTTTGGCTCAGCGGTTAGAGCGTCAGCCTGCGGTCCGGAGAGACCCGGGTTCGGTTCCCGCTAAGGGCATGTACCTTGGTTGCAGTTTGTCCCCAGCCCTGGTTGGGTCGTGTGGGTGGCAACCACTCGATGTGTCGCTTTCACGTCGATGTTTCTCTCTCTCTCTCTCTCTCCCTCTCACTCTATCTGAACAAAATATCGAAAAATGTCCTCGGGTGAGGATAAATAAAAAAAAAAAGGAAAGGAGAAGTGCCTGCCACGTGCGCCCAGACACAGAACTGTTCACAGTAGCGAGAAAACAACGCAGAGGGATAACTCTGAACACTGTGGTAGAAGAAGCAATTCAAACTATATGCAAAACTACAAAGTAACATGTCCTACGGGATTTCATATATTTCAAGTTCAGAAATAATACAATTAAACTATATTATTTGAAGGCAGACACCGAGTGAAAGAAAACCAGAGCTGTGATAAAAATGAAAAGCGGATGGTGGGTACCGCTGGGCCAGGGGGAAGTGGCGGTCAGGAATGACAGGCAGACTCGAAGGGTGACCTGAGTAACAGTTACGTAGGTACCTGCTTCATAAGATGCTTTAGACTTTATATGTCTATTTTATCCAACTACCTCTGTGTGCTGATTTGCCTCTGACACAAGTTTTACAAAAAGTTGATAAAAAGAGAGATTAAAGAAGAAAAATCATCTGATAATCTCAATAGATGTGAAAGAAGCATTATATAAATTTCAGACCTCATGGAGGATTTTTAAAATTCTGAGTAAGTTTATTCTGTAAAGTAAACGACCTGTACTCTGTCAACTGTATTACGCAAGGCCAGGAAAGACTGAGAAACTGTTAGAGATCCAAGCAGACTAAAGAAACACAACAATGAAATGCAACATGTAATGCTGGATTGGATGCTGGGCCTCAAAACAGACAAACAAAGAACCTGATGTAAAGGACACTATTAGGACAATTGGAAAAATTGATTAAAATCTTTACTTTAGACAATAGTATTGTGTCAAAGTTAAATTTCCTGATTTTGATCATTGTACTGTGATTATACAAGTAAATGGTGAATGTCTTTGTTTTTAGAAAAATGCACAATGAAGTATTCAGAGGAAAGGCAACATGATATCTACAACTTACTCTAAAAAAAAAGGTAAAAATAGAGAACGATCAATCAAATGTGGTGAAATGTTAACAACTGATGAATTTGAGTAGAAGATATACAAAAATTCTTCCTATTCTTGAGACTTTTCTGTGTGAAATTATTTCTAAAAGTTTAAAAGTAATCTCTTAGCCCCAGCCAGTGTGGCTCAGTTGGTTGGGGCATCGTCCCAGGGACCGAAGGGTCGCAGGTTTAATTTCGCAGGTCAGGACACATGCCCGGGCTGTGGGTTTAATCCCCAGCGGATGATTGCTGGTCAGGGCATGTGCCCGGGCTGTGGGTTTAATCCCCAGCGGATCTGACTTGCTGGTCAGGGGCATATGCCCGGGCTGTGGGTTTAATCCCCAGCGGGTCTGATTGCTGGTCAGGACACATGCCCGGGCTGTGGGTTTAATCCCCAGCGGGTCTGATTGCTGGTCAGGGCATATGCCCGGGCTGTGGGTTTAATCCCCAGCGGGTCTGATTGCTGGTCAGGACACATGCCCGGGCTGTGGGTTTAATCCCCAGCGGGTCTGATTGCTGGTCAGGACACATGCCCGGGCTGTGGGTTTAATCCCCAGCGGGTCTGATTGCTGGTCAGGACACATGCCCGGGCTGTGGGTTTAATCCCCAGCGGGTCTGATTGCTGGTCAGGACACATGCCCGGGCTGTGGGTTTAATCCCCAGCGGATCTGATTGCTGGTCAGGACACATGCCCGGGCTGTGGGTTTAATCCCCAGCGGATCTGATTGCTGGTCAGGGCATGTGCCCGGGCTGTGGGTTTAATCCCCAGCGGGTCTGATTGCTGGTCAGGGCATGTGCCCGGGCTGTGGGTTTAATCCCCAGCGGGTCTGATTGCTGGTCAGGGCATATGCCCGGGCTGTGGGTTTAATCCCCAGTGGGGGCATGTGCAGAACGAGAACAAGTGGGGAGAACTCACTCCACCTGACACCAGAACCGAATGGTAAAGCTGCAGGGATGGAGACAGTGTGCCACTGTACACACAGAAGCCTACTATGTGCTCCAGACATGCACTGTTCACAGTAGTGAATAAACTAGAGGTTCTCTAACAACAGAAACGGACGCCGGGTTTGAGACAAAGGTGGTGATGCAGAGCTTAGATAACAGGCACATTTTCCATTAGCGCTGCGGGGTCCGCTGGATAGCACATGGAGGGAAATGACACCTACTGCTACCTCCCATCACACACAGGACAGAAAGCAGTTCCAGGTGGACCGTAGACCCAGATGTGGAAAGTAAAACAAACAAAACTTCGAGAAAGCAATACAAGAAAATATCTTGGTGGCCTTGGGGGAGGAAAACGTTTTTTATACATGACATGAAAAGCACTAACCATAAAAGAAAAAATTGATAGATCGTGAACTATATTTAAATTAAGAATTGCTCATCAAAAGACGCCTTTCAGAGTACCATCATTTTCCAATCTGTAAAATTGGGATAATAACTGGACTCATTCAGCAGCAATTGCTGGGAGCCTGTGATGATTTGATAGATGTAAAGACACAGAATGTAATTTTTTAGAGTACGAGTGGATGGGAGGTAAGAAAAGGGACTGAGGAGCATCCAGTCTTTACAGAAAATGGTGTCTTGACAGGAATTACAGAAAGGGCGCCACAGGTGGAGAAGTCCAGATGAGAGGTGTGCAGAGGTCTGTAAGCGGCAGGAAAGAGTGTGGGGCAGGTGGGAAGGGAGACAGACAGAGGCATATATGGAGGGAGGGAGACAAGGACACACTCTCCCTCTGGGACGGGAGGGCAGGATGCTTTCAAGTTGGGGCAGATCGTAGACTTTGAAAGACATGCCTCGGTGTCTGCTTTCTCTGTGAAACAAGTCAAGGTCACCCTGGCCGTGTTTCCCAGTGGTTAGAGCATTGGTCTATGCACCGAAGGGTCACAGGTTCAATTCCCAGGAAAGGGCTTGTACTTGGGTTGCAGGTTCGATCCCAAGTCCCAGTTGAGGCACCTGCAGGAGGCAATCCATCGATGTGTCGCTCTCCCACCCTGGAGACAGCCCATGGGCCGCTTCATCATGAGTCCCCTTAGAGCTGCCACAGAGAAGCGACCAGCAGTGTCAGCTTCAACCAGACACAACAGGGGGTGTGAACGTGTGAAGGACAGCTGGGGCTCACCGGTTGAAGACGTTATCGCTGAAGGCGTACTTCTCCAGGCGAGTGAGGGGAGGCAGGTTATCCTGGCCTGGAATGTCCAAGAAGGCTGTCACCCGCATGCTGTCACAATCCGGACCGTAGTCTTCAAAGCCATCTAAGGGGGAAGAGGGAAAAACACACTAAGTGTGCACTGACCATGACAAGTCACACCTGGGCTGAAGCAAAAGCAAGCCCCTCACACTAGTACAAAATAAAAGCTCACATACATTTAGATAAAATGTTTTAAAATATAGGAAGGCACAAATGACATCCCAGTAACAAAAAGGAAGCTTGAATTCAAAGTGAGGGCAGTTAGCAGAAGTTAACCCCCGTGGTCAACATTCACCACCTAGATACAGGGCTAGGGCACCCGTTTTCTGAAGCCCACATGGGCATCAAAGATAAGGGTAGTGAAAGCAAGTCCCCAAGATAAAACAGTGTCGTTAGGGGCCGTCAGTAAGGATGGGAGTGAGAGGAAGGGTAGTCATTCTTGAAAAATCAAAACCACAGGCCTGCACGACCTGTGACCACAGAGTCCAAATCTATAGCACCTGCAAAGTGCAGGCGCCCCACTGAGCCCGAGAGGGTCCCTGTGCAGACTTGCTCCATCCCGGCACCCGGAAGAAGCCAGGAAGCTTTCTAAAGACCCTGTCACAACTCCACATGCGTGTGATTCCATGAACAGTCCCTGCTGAGGGTACGCAGGCAATAACCATGTTCAACTGCACATGGTCACAAACCACCAAGAAGAGGAAGAGGAGCAGACACAACAAATAAGAATTTGCACCCCAAGATTAGAAATACTAGAAAAACCTAAAATGGACTATAAAAGAGTTATGCATAGAATGAGGAGGATTCAAAATCAGATATCATAATGAAAAAGAGGAGAGTGAGGGGTGGGAGAAACAGGTCCTTGAGAAAGGACCAAGTAGAAATGAAAAATAGAGACAATTTAATTAAAAATTCAGTAGCTGGCTTGAATAGCAGTTTCAACACAGTTCAAGAGAGAGTTGGTAAGCTGGAGATTGATCTGACAGATCACTCAGAACACTGCACAGAAGAATAAAGAGGGGAAAACACTCGACAGCAATTAAGACACATGAAGAACGGAGTGCTAAGGTCTAAGAGTAATCCAATAGGAACACAGAAGGAGGGACTCACGAAACAGGAAGAGGCAATATTCAAAGATATAATGGCTAACAATTTTCCAAAGTGGAAAAAAGGATGAATATGTCATTTGAAGAATTATAAACCCTGAACAGAGTGATTATTCAGATGGTAGAACACCAAAAGCAAAAAAAAAAAAGCATTTAAAGAAAACAGAGAAAACTGAAAGAGTACATCCCAGATCTCTCACTTAAAATGTTAGAGGAAAATATATAATCAACAGGAATGTGGGATCTTCAGTCAAAATACCTGACTGTGAAACCCAGCTCTGCCTCTTGGAAGGTGTGTCAACTCTGGACAAATAGCTCACCTCTCTGAATAGTTTCCTCACCCGAAATGAATGCCTACCTCAGATGATTGTTGGAGTGTAGATTAAATGACATTAGATAGACAGATAGTCACGCAGACATAGTTATATCGCATCTGACATACATAAGCACTTTGAAGATATCAGCCGCCAGTGTTATAATTAAATCACTGAGCACATTATATCACTGATAATGTTTATGTTGCTATATTCAGTGTTCAGAGCAACCACAGCCACTAGAAAGTGTGCATGTGTGGGGAAGGGGAAAGAAGAGGGGACTCCTAGAAAGAAAAACATCAGCGAGGGGACACCTCTATATTAAACTCAGCCCAAACTCTGTCTTGACCCCTAAACCATGCATTTGTGTGGCAAACTCCACAGCACAGCAAAGGTGAAGAGAACCGGACTGAGATTTGGGACACTATCCACTGGAGGAGAGACAGAGGTAACAATTTAACCTCTCAATTTAAGTGCCTAAGAAATCAACACTCTTTGAAAGCATGTAGCAGAATTCAGAGATTTTATAGCACATAATATTCACAATATCCAGGTTACAATCCAAAATTACTCAATAACAAAGAAACAGGAAAACATGAACTAGCTAAAATAGAAAAAAATCAAAACAGACTGACTCTAAAAGAACCCAAATGCTGGAATTACAGACAAGGATTTTAAAGCAACTATTACAATGCTTATGGATATAAAGGAAAAATATACCTACAATGAATGAAAAATAAAGAATCTTAGCAAAGAGATGTTAACCATAAAAAGAAACCAAATAAAAATTCTAAAACGACACTCAAAATTTCATTGCATGGACAAAACAGAATGAAGGTGATAAAATAATGCCCCCAAACTCCCCAAATTTGGTGAAAGGACGAAATGTACAGAATCAAGGATCTCAGCAAACCCCAAGATAAATATACAGAAAACCACACCTAGACACATCCTAGTCAAACTGCTAATATCCAAAGATGATAATCTTGAAAGCATCAGAGAAAAACAACCATTACATACAAGGATAATCTCTAACTCCTCACCAAAAACAATGGAGGCAGAAGACCTTGGAAACACATCTTTAAAGGACTGAAAGAAAAAACTGTCAATCCACAACTTAATATCCAGTGAAATATCCTTCCAGAATTAAGATGAAACAAAAATGCTGTCAATTTTTAAAAAACAAAAAAATTTTTTGACTTTAAAAAATTTTTTATCGCGCTGGCCAGTTCTGCTTAGTGGTTAGAGCGTCGGCCTGCGGTCCAGAAAGACCTGGGTTCGGTTCCCGCTAAGGGCACGTACCTCGGTTGCAGTTTGCCCCCGATCCTGGTTGGGTCGTGTGGGAGACAGCCACTCGATGTGTCCCTTTCACGTCGATGTTTCTCTCTCTCTCTCTCTGTCTCTTTCTCTCTCTCCCTCCCACTCTATCTGAACAAAAAATGGAAAAATGTCCTCGGGTGAGGATAAAAAAAAAATTATTTATCTATTTATTTTTATTGAGGGTACACTGGCTGATAACACTATATAAACCT
The DNA here is from genome assembly GCF_014108415.1 of Molossus molossus. Taxonomy (NCBI): domain Eukaryota; kingdom Metazoa; phylum Chordata; class Mammalia; order Chiroptera; family Molossidae; genus Molossus; species Molossus molossus. Next base: position 3,409,201 of record NW_023425399.1, on the reverse strand, counting down.
CAATTACTTATTTTTAACACACCCTCTAAACACAGCCAGCCAATGTGGAGTACAGAAATGCTAAGAGAAGTTCTGCAGGCTGGAAAGGAGTGATACTGTTTAGAAACATCTTCAAAAGAAGTCAAGAGCATTGGAGATGGCAAATGTGAACTACAAGAGAAAAAGAAAGAAAGAAAAAGAAATTGTAAATATGTAGGTAAATTTTTTAAACTACTTTCCCTCTTAATTTCCTCAAAACATATACAATGATCTACAGCAATACAAAGCAGAAATTATAACTTCGTACTGTGGAATTTGTAGTCCCAGCAGATGTACTATCTAATAAGAAGTATACCACAAAACAGGAGGGAAACAAGTGGAACTATACAGGTGTCAGGTTTCAACCTCTTACATACAGTGGCGCGTTATGAACTCTAAGTAGATGGTTTCTGTCTCCACAGCTAAACCCGGAGGCTCTTGAACCCTGGGACCATGTCCTGTAGAGCCTGGCACGCAGCAGACACTTCATAAGGGCTGGTTTCTATAGAAATCCGTCTCCTGAGACTTCGATTACCAGGATTCAATTCATGAGAGTCTAGCAGCTCTGAGAAAGCTGAGAAAATCTAGTTTCCACCAAAATGAGGTGCAGCAAGTAGCCCAGAGCTGCCTGGAGCTACACCCACGTGAGTTACAGAGCAGTCGGGATGTTAATCCATTCACTCCTGCTTGCAAAGTGAGAGAGCTCAGCTTCAGGAAAGACAGAGGCAGGTCAGACACTGGATGTAGGTGCCAAAATAAAATAATAGACTCCAACATTCAATATAAAGTACATGACTTATTCAAAACTATTCAATCACCCTAACAATGAATATAGTAGAATTAAATTTTGGCAACACATACTACGTGTGTAAGGAGGGGCAGAGAGAGGAAAGAGATGTAAAATTCATCTGAAATAGTAAGAAATCTGAATTATGAGAATTTGTTTTATTTTAAGAAATGAAATAGCAGTTTAGTCCCATCCAGAACCAGGTCATCTACCTGCTACCTGTCTGGGAAAGTTGTGCAGTGACAGGTCATCTAACTGCTGCCTCTCTGCAGTTGTGAGGTGACAGGTCATCTAACTGCTGCCTCTCTGCATTGTGCAGTGACAGGTCATCTAATTGCAGCCGCTCTGCACTGTGCAGTGACAGGTCATCTAACTGCTGCCTCTCTGCATTGTGCAGTGACAGGTCATCTAACTGCTGCCTCTCTGCACTGCGCAGTGACAGGTCATCTAACTGCTGCCTCTCTGCACTGCGCAGTGACAGGTCATCTAACTGCTGCCTCTCTGCACTGCGCACTGACAGGTCATCTAACTGCTGCCTCTCTGCACTGTGCAGTGACAGGTCATCTAACTGCTGCCTCTCTGCATTGTGCAGAGCCACAGAGAACTGGCCTCCGTGCTGTCATGGGAGATTCCACACTCTCAGGCTGCAGCTCAGACCCCAGGCAGCCAAGCTGCAAATCCACAGCCCATCACCTGGCCTCCAACGATGGATGGCTCAAGACAGCACACCCCACATGTGACCCGTGGAAGGTGCATTCAGTATCACTGAATCACACAGTGGGACAATTACTCCTGGCTCACTCTCTGATTAAATCCGAGGAAGCTACTCTTGACACCAGGGAGTGAGCTCTTCCCAGACGCCGGTGAATCCCTTCCTACTAGAGCAGGTCTCGGGTTAGGAATCTGCAGGCCACTGTGTCTGTCTAGATTTTAATTGTGCTATTTCATCTTTGTCTTATATTTTGGTGAAGTTTCATGCCAACAACTGATACAAGTCTTCTAAATTGTGTTTAAATAAAAAAGGTTATCTGACACAAGGGAAAATACAGATGGTATACAAATAACGCCGAAACAGAAAAAGCAGAACGAATGACTGGCTTATGAAAAGCACTGCATTCACGGAATTCAAGAAAAACATTCCCATCAATAACATCATGTTCACATGCAAATGCTAGCGCCTTGTATTCCAAGTACTGAAAATGAACTTGTTTTTTAATATGCAGGTAAGCATTTTCTCTTGTGTGACTCACCATCCTAACCTCTTTCAAAATGAGAAAATCCTACTGGTGTTCATATCCATAGATTATCTGTAACGTTGTTACTATTTACCCGGAAACACTGTATTGGATTCTCTGAACTGCCCATTAAGCACGAGTTGACTGAAATGGACATGCCAGCGAGATATGGGTCTGCTTCCCACAAAGTGAGTGAACAGAGCCAGCATGATCTTTGTCAATTGTGACCGGGTGCCGTGATGACAACCTCTTCCTGTGACCCCCATGACGTTTTAGCGTTTTCCTTTTATTAAGTCCCAAAGACAGACTAAATCCATCCACAGCCGAGGAACCCCCATAGAGCAGGTCTCAGCCTCGGCACTACTGTGGCCACTCTGTGCGGGGCGTCCACTGCGGGGCGTCCAGCTCACAGACGCCAAGAGCGCCGCCCGCCCTCTCTCCACGCAATGACAACCGGAACTCTCTCCAGACACTGCCGCGTGGCCCCAGCTGAGAGCTGCTGGAAAAGAAAAAGACACGGCGGGTGTCGTTCTTGAGCAGCCCCTGGTGAGTGGACGGTCCCACAGAGGGAGAGGTTTCCGGTCAGCAGAATGACCTGACCCCCCTTGCCTCTCTGACCTCGGCCCCTACTCTCCCTCCTGCCCTTCTCGCCCCCTCTGCTGGCCAGGAGGCTCTTTGCTATTGCCCAAACCTCCAGTCACTTTCTCGGCTAGCCCTGCCTGGTGGCTCCCTCTGCCTGGAACTCTCCTGCCAAGACACGCTCTCTGATAACTACTCCTGTCTGGAATCTTGGCCCATTCATCCCTCAGTGAGGTCCTCCCTGACCACGCCGCACCTTACCCTGATCTACATGTATTTTCCAGAGAGCTCCGCGCCTTCTCACACACAGAATGTTCACTCCCTATATTCACTGTTTACCAGCTGGTCCACTCCCTGGTCTCTGCCCCGCACCCACACCCACGGGAGATCTGTGACTGACTCACAGACATGCCTGGCACACAGCAGACACTCACTAAAAGTCCTGAGTGAATGAATTAAACAAACTGAATGAACTGATTAATTAAATGAATGAATGAACTGAAGGAGGAAGGATGGAAGGAAGGGCAAAGATCTACCAAGCTAGTTTCTTGTGCCTATTGACAGTGGGGGTGGCACATAAAATGACTCCTGCTCTCAAAAAGAACTTTCTAGAATGTACATTTCTAGCCTCTGCTAAGAGAGCATGTTCTCTGAACTGCTCACAGGAGCAGTGAGTTGAGGTCTGCATGGTGACATCATGAGCAGCTGATGACTGGGAGACCCGACAAGTCCAGGTCGCCCAGACGCACGGGGCTCCAGCACCCAGGTTGGAAAGGAAATACGAAGTAGCACATGAATAATTCCTTGTTCGGATTTTTTCCTTGTATTTTCTCACATTTGAAAAAAAAAGTTACCTACTCCATTTATGAAAGCTTAATATCATGCAGTAGAGCAAAGTTATCTTGAGAGAATAGTTTCTTATGGTCCCTTCGAGCCTTCTTGGCTCAGGCTGAATGCGAACAGAAAAGAAAGCAGCAGCAGCAGCACTGCCCACAACGGCCCCCTGCGCTCCCAAGGCGGCTCCATGCGCTCCCACCGCCGCCCCATGCGCTCCTGCTCCCGCTCCCACGACGGCCCCATGCGCTCCCACGCGGCGGCCCCATGCGCTCCCGCTCCCACGACGGCCCCATGCGCTCCCGCGGCGGCCCCATGCGCTCCCACGCGGCGGCCCCATGCGCTCCCGCTCCCACGACGGCCCCATGCGCTCCCGTGGCGGCCCCATGCGCTCCCACGCGGCGGCCCCATGCGCTCCCACGCGGCGGCCCCATGCGCTCCCACGCGGCGGCCCCATGCGCTCCCACGCTGCTCCCTGAGTTCCTGCCCGTGTCAGGTCACCGGCAAGTTTGCACAACACACCACGAGCCCTCTACCAGAAGTGATCGACAATTCAAAGCTAACGAAGCCCAGCTGGAAGGGCTGGGAGCAGGGCCAGTCTGACTCACGGGGCAGGTGACCGCTCCCATCGCACCTCACGCTCGGCACCCTACCCCTGCTGCCCACATGCCACCACACTGCCTTGAGACGCACGGCCCATGGCCCAGCCACTCCGCTGCCTCACACTCGGCAGCTGTGTCTGCCAGCTGCACTGGGGGCCAGCCCGAGTCTAGACACCCAGCTAAGAGCGAAGAGATGTACAGCTCACCTCCACTGTCCAACCAAAACCAGGTCCTGAGCCTTGAGCTCATACAACCAAAGACAAGACGAACCCTCTTCAATGAGGTCCTGATGAGTTTGCAAAGAATGAGTCTAGTATCCTTTGACCCCGATACTAGGTGACTAAGGGGAAAAACAGTCTCACTAGAAAAACAATTTCTGGAACCTACAACTCAGGAAAAATAAGGATTTACCCTCTCTATGCTAACTAGTTACCCAAGGGTTATCTACTAAAAATAATGAGCACTGTCGGTATAGTCATCATTTAGAACAGGCTGGGGCATAAGTAAATTCAAAACACACAATGGACCTGTGAGTGCTTGCCCGAGTGTCAGGGATTTTCACAAAACACCAATCTGTCTTTAAACGGGCTAAATACAAATTAAGTAGAATGTTAAGTGACTGTGTTTACAGGTTCAAAGTACAGTAGACACAATCTGGTAAAAAGAGAGAAAGAAAAGAAACTGTTTAAGGCATTTTGCATCAAGAAAAGGATCAAAAAATCCAGCACAGAAACAGAAGGTTGTTAACAGCGAACCCACCTCCAACATACTCTCTTCCCGCGTGGCTAACTTCACGTGACAACAGTAACCCACAATTCTACATTCAACAGAGAACCAGTGATCAGAGTGACAATGACATGGTCCCCCGACTCCGAAAGCTCCCGAGGGAACAAGATGGTCATACACACCACCACCCACAACTCTCCCGCAGGGAGAGCCACGGGACATGGAGCAAACAGCCTGCGAAAGAGACCAGCTGGAAAAGGGAGGCGGCGGCGGGAGATGCACCCCTAGAACAGGAGTGACAACTGAGTCGGGCTCTGCAGATCCAGTAGGAATCCACTACATGGGAAGAAAGAGTGTCTGGGACAGGAAGAACATTCCAGATGAAGGGGAGGAGCGGCGGAGAAAGGTGCACCGAGTGTCGCTTCCGTTCAGTGGTTCCAGAAAGTCCCACAAAGCCGCCCCACCCTGCTGCCTCACCAGAATTGGTTTTAAGTCAACAGGTGAGGACAGATAAACACAGCAGAACGTACCCCGGTGAGATACCTTCATTGGCCCAGACATGAGCTGAGGTGGAGATGGAGGCAGAATGCTACAGCACATCTGTCCCGGCCAGCACTTTCATTAAGAATCCCTTCTCCGGGCATTTTTCGATATTTACAGTCCTCCATTCAACATGTCATCCTGTCACTATAACTCTACGTGAGATATGCCACCCTGGGCCAGCCCAATTATCCATTCGATCCAATATTCTGTCCCTGACACAGCACTAGGGGACATTGGGTGGGAGAACATGACAGATGTGGCCCACTCTGTCTGTCTCAGAGCATTAGAAGATCGGTGGATCACCATCAAGAAGGAGCTTATTTAGCCTATCTGCCAGATTTGTGCTTAAGAACACACACAGAAGAATGTATTACATAGAACTTACATAATTGATCAGTTTTTAGAGCTTCTCACGAGCCACTCCAACAAACAATAACTAAGCCTTTGTAGAGCCGTAAATGATTTGGGGGAACCAGAGTAAAGCATCCATTAGCGTGTTATTTACGGGGGTCGCATCGCTCTTGCTGATGGGCTTACAAACACAAATGCAGATTCCTAAGTTAGAACTATCTCTAATAGCTAGACAAACCTGACCCATCCTAAAGATAAAAAAACACTCAGATTCTTCGCTGGCTTGGGGAGGAAACTGACCCCCGCGCAGTGCAGGTCCTTGTTGACTTAACTAAATTTCAGCAGCAAGGTGCACGGCCAACTTTCTCCACAGAAGTGCCATTTTCTAACAAGACGCAGGCTGATGTACTAGCTCTTGTCTGAGCAGATCCGTCCAATGCATGATGCTTTATACTGCAAATCTTTGAGGGCCACCGACGGTTATCACCAGCACTAACAATGGGCTTGCTGGAAAGACCGACTTAATTCATGAGCAGCCATTCCACACGGTGCAGACATGGACATTCCTCTTTGATTTGTGGCTTTAATCATGGCTTCCAAAACCTGTCATTATTTATGAGTCTGACTTTTACACTGACGCTCAATGGGAAACATGTTGCCAGTAAGTTACGCGGCAGGAGAGAACTCTGCAGTCGGGGCAGACGGTGTGCTCCATTCTGAGAGCGCGCACCTGTTTCCTGCCAGCTCACGGGGCTGGGGGAGAGCTGGGGAGACAGGAGCGCTAGAGTCTGCGCTGCACTAGTAGTGCACGGAACAGCAGCACTTAAAGCGCAGCGACGTCTCCAGGCAGACTCGAGGTAGACTGGAAAAGAAGAGAACGTTATAAAAGAAAGCCAACAACCTGTATGTGCAGATGGGTCTCTGTGTTCCTACTGTTCAAACTCTGAACCCAGCAAGTCGTGCGGACCAGCGTGAAGCCATTTCTCTGCTGACCCGTCAACCAAGCTGCAGGGAAGGTCACCTCCCCCCAGAAAGCAGCCAGCTCCGCGCAGGACGCAGCAGGCCCACTCCTGTGGCACACGCCAGTCGGAGGCGGCTCTCGCCCACGGCCACCTTTCCCTTTGCGCCAACTCCTCCCCACAGTTCCCAGTATGCTCCCCCATGCCTCGATTTGAAAAATCAATCATTGCAGGCAGGGGTGGGGGCTGAAGTGAAGTATAACACTATATAGGAAAGTGTACAGATAATGGATTTTCACAGACTAGCCCTGGCTGGTTGGCTCCGTGGTTACAGCATCAGGTCGTGAACCAAGGGGTCTCAGGTTCAATTCTGGTCAAGGGCATGTACCTGGGTTGCAGGTTTGATCACCAGCCCGTCGGGGCCATGTGGGAGGCAACCAATTGATGTGTCTCTCTCACATCAATGTTTCTGTTTCTCTCTCTCTCTCATGCTCTCTCTAAAAATCAATGGAAATATATCCTCAGGTGAGGATTAACAAAAAAACAAAAAACTAAACGTGCCTGAGTAACCAACACTCAGCTCAAGAAAAACTTGTATCAGCATCTCCCAAAACCTCCCCAGGAGCGACCACTCTCCTGCCCCCTGCCCGCCAGCGTCAGCTGTGCTTGTCTTGTCCTTTGTCTACACACAGCCATGCAGCCGGCAGCAGGCTGTGTCCGGCTCCTTTCACCCTCCTCCTGTTGGTCAAGTTCATCCACATTCTCACCCAGACCTGTAGACCACCTGCTCTGATGGCGGCAGGTTCCCACCGGGTAAGCAGACCTGCAATTCAGGGCCCACTGTGCTCACGAGGGATGTGCGGGCGGGTTCCTGTTGCTGACTGGTCAGAACAGTGCTCCTCTGACCACGTCTGTTTGAGAACATATGTTCATGTTTGGACATATAACCAGGAGTCAAATTGTTGGGCCATTCAAATCCTTTTCTTAAGATTTTCAGAGTAGATGTAAATATTACGGGCTCTTCCACTCAAGATGAAAAGCAACTGACCTCAACCCTTCCTGCCCCTCCAGCTGCTGGTTCTTTTTTTTTTTTAATCCTCAACCGAGGACATTTTTCCATTTTTTGTTCAGATAGAGTGGGAGGGAGAGAGAGGAAGAGAGAGAGAGAGAAACATCGACGTGAAGGGACACATCGAGTGGCTGCCACCCGCATGGCCAACCAGGGCCGGGGACAAACTGCAACCGAGGTACATGCCCTTAGCGGGAACCGAACCCGGGTCTCTCCAGACCGCAGGCCGACGCTCCAACCGCTGAGTCAAACCGGCCAGGGCCAGCTGCTGGTTCTTGAAAAGCTGTTTCCCCTGCCAGGCCGTCAGCTCCCAAGAGCAGTGACCACCCCCCAAGTGGCCAGCCAGTGCCTGGAATACAGTGGGTGCTCAATAAACGAACACTGAGATACTGGACCACAGGTGCATTGCTTTGGCTCCCAAGGCCTTCCCAACTAACTGGTCTGGCCCTGGTCCTCGGCTGCATTGGAAATGCTCTCAGTGAGGTCACTGAAGGCCTCCTCACTACCAAAGCCCAAGGCCTGCCTTCAGTCCTCATCTTACCTGAGCCCTCTGTCACAAGTGACACGAACGATCACCCCAAACAAGGCTCCAAGGTCCCTGGTTTCCTACCTCTCGGACGCTTGCTCTCCAGGGCATCCCCGCTCTCCCTTCTTCTCCGGCGCCACCCCTCCTGCAGCTCACGCCCACTGCCCTGGCCCCAGCTGCCATCCACCACTCTCCAAGCTAACCTCCGATCTGCTCCAGAACCCACAGGGGGCTTCTCAGTGCCTCCTAGAGTGCACCAGGACCTCCGGAAGGCACCTCGAAAGTAACTGTCCCGATGGAAAGCAGGGACCACATCCTCTCCACCCCAGCCCCAAAGCATGCTGCTCGCGCACTACCCGGTTCATTCACCCCACGTGCACACGTGCCAGTCTGCTGCGTGCCGCTCGCTATGCCAGACCACAGTGAGCCCAAGACGGGCAGAGCAGCCACCTGCCAGGCCTGTGCTGAACGCTGCACAGGAGAAGACAGAGCTCAGGGAACACGAAGGAGGGTGCCGAGCCCGGGTGGAGGGGAGCAGAGGTGCTGGCCACAGGACCTTCTCTGAGCTGACTCTTCCCTCACCAGAAGAAACATGTGCCAAGCCCACGCCCTGCTCTCCTGCCCACCTCCTTCACTGGGTCCCCACTGCTTCTGCCTGGATGCCTCAAACACTGGTGTTCCCATCTCTGGCTTGTGTTTCCACAATCTTTTCTTTCTTTGAAATATCTCAGCTCTAGTCACCAGTCTGGTTACAGGTCTCCAGTGGCTCTCCACGACTCCTTGAAAAAGACAACTCCTTATCTTGTGATGGACTTAAGGCCATGCGTGATGTGACCCCCACCTACTTCTCACTCCTGCGTCCATCACTCATTGCTCTCCAGACACACAAGCCCTTGACAATGCTGAGTTCATGCTACCTCAGGACCTTTGCCCTTGCTGTTCACTATGCCTGATGCCTGCTCTGGCTCTTCATGGGAATATCTTCATTCTGTTATTCAGATGTTAACTCAAGAGCACCTTCCCAGGCTCCAGAAAAGCCTTCTCTGGCCACTCGAGGTAAAGCCCACGACCATCCATCCAACAGCCCTGTCCTGGCTCTTCTGTTCACACTCAGATGTTACCGTACCTGCCACACCTGAGTGGACCGTACCCATTTATGTTGACTTTTTATTGGCTGTCCCTGCCACTGAACTGAACTCACAGGAGCAGAAACCGGGTGTGTTTTATCCACCGGTGTCCATGAGGCCTAGCGTAGTGCCTGGGACTTAATAGGTCCTTAATGAATATGGATTGCATGGGCAGGTGGGTGGGTGGATGGCAACTCCTCCAAATATGGTGGCTAAAAGTATGAATTCTGAAACCAAGCTCCCTGGTTTGTTTTTTTGGTTTTTGGGGTTTTTTTTCCTCACCCGAGGACATTTTTCCATTTTTTGTTCAGGTAGAGTGGGAGGGAGAGAGAGGAACAGATATAGAGAGAGAAACATCGATGTGAAAGGAACACACCGAGTGGCTGCCACCATCACCACCTACCAGGGCCGGGACAAACTGCAACCGAGGTACATGCCCTTAGCGGGAACCGAACCCGGGTCGCTCAGGACCACAGGCTGACGCTCCAACTGCTGAGCCAAACTGACCAGGGCCAAGCTCCCTGGTTTGAACTCCACCTCTGCCACTCACTAGCTGTGCCATTTTGGGCATCACTTAGCCTTTCTGTGCCCCTTGCAGCCTTGCTTGGCAATGAAATGGAATAAAAAACACCTGCTTCATCGGGTGTTTGTAGTTAACATACTAGAAGTCCTTGCAACAGAGGTTGACACATTATTAATGCTAAACAATGGTAGTTTTGTACCATGGCCTGGCCTGCTTCTTAAGACAGAAATCCCAGCAAAACATCCCGGGACGCCTTCCTGCCTCTCAGGTCGAGTCTAAACCCCATGGCTGGTGAGGCATTCTCCCCTGACTGCCCTCAACCCTACCTCCCCTCCGAGACACCCCGTTCCCCAGTCTCCAACCTTTTCACTAGGACTCTACCCCCCTCTGCCCATCGTCTTCCTTGACCTGACCCAACTCAAAGGGCACCTGCCCTCCTACTCCTGGCAGATGGAGTCGCTATTTTCTTATTGCTCGACTCGTTGTTCACTCCTCTGCCTGGGCCCTCGAGGCTGTGCCTGCTCCACACAGGTCCCTCCCCTCCAGGCAGGAGTACCTCTGGGTGGAGCCAAGGCTTGTCATCCTTCTGCCCCCAGCGCCCTCTGAAGGCTGGCACCGTAGAGGACCTGGAGAAACCTTTGTCACACAGATGACTCACCTTCCCTGTGGAAAGCAACCACCTGCCCTCATCTCTTTTTTTCCCATCAGGGTTAAGAATAAGTGCTGTTTTGAAGGTCCAAACCACTTTCTCTTTCATTACCTGGGTTTTGTTGCAAATTTTCTATTTAAAAGATCTTAATTTGTGATGTCAAAAGCCATTTTAAACTCTTTTTAAACAGAGACCATTTCAGGGAATCTCTGATCCCCCGTTTGCCTCCCAGGAAATGGAAGACAGACAACAAAAGTGAAATGCAGTAGGTTTATCGGAAGGGAAGTGGAAGTTGACTCTGCTTCCAGCTCTCTGACTCTTGTTCTTTGCCACCCTGTCCTGATGGGAGGAAACAGGGACATGTTTTCATCCTCAACAGCAGCAGGAAAATGAGACACGAAGTCTGAGCAACCGGTCAAGGGTTATTCAACAAAGCAGAGGCTACGTTAGCAAAAAGCACAGCTATTCCAACTGAACCTAGTGCGAAAGTCAGCCTAGTCGGGAGGCTCAGTTAATCGACAGACGTATGGGTTCTGATGCAGTGAAATCAGCCAGACTTAGAACAGGGTTGGCAGACTATACCCTGTGGGCCAAATCCAGCCCACTGCCTGTGTTTGTAAATAAAGTTTTATTAGGAAACAGCCATACCCATTTGCTTATGTTATATCACGGCTTGAGTGGTGACATGGGAACTTCTGGCTTGAGAAGCCGAAAATATTTACTATCTCATTCAGGAAAAAAAAAAAATAATGGGCCCATCTTTGATTTAGAAAATAGTATGATGTCTGGATTTTGTTCTATTTCCCAAGATTAGCATACTCAAGTTCCTGTTCCTATTTAAACTATTTCATTTAACCGAGAGGTCTTTATTTTTTTAAAAACTGACCATCTTTGATTCAAGTCTATAGGAGAGAAAAAGTTCAGTGGTTTGGTTTTAGGCTCAAATTAATCCAGTTTCTCTGCTCTGAGGGCACACAGCTTGGTTGTGGTCCTGAGCAGAAGAACATCTGCACACACCTGGACCACGGTGGGCAGCTGAGATGGAAGTCTCTTTGCTCTGGAGGAAGTCTTTACTCGCCCTCGAATATACACTGCCCCTTCCAGCATTAAGACTCAAAGAATCTATCTACATTCCTCTGATTTAGCTAATCCGATTCTCAACAGCATCCAGATAGCATTTGTTTACACCTACTTCCAACTTCTTTCACAAATAGCCCTTAAAAACTAAACATCTGAAAAGAAACACAGTGTTCCCCAAGTACTAGCATATTCTAGGAGTCCATCTTTTGAAACTGATTGCATCTGACGATCACTCTGTAGCCAACTTCTGAACTGCAACCCAGTTTTCCAACTCACTGTGCAGATGTTTAATCCTACATGAAACTTTCATGTCATTTTTTAAAACTTTGTATTATGGAAATTTTCAAATGTATGCAAAAAGTAGAACAGTATAATAAAACCCCTTACTCCCAGCAACCAGCTTCAAGTACTGACATTCTGTTATTTTTCCCTATTTAGCCATCTTCCCAACTTTTTGTTTGTTTATTGTTTGTTGCAGTATTTCAAAGCAGACCTCACAGATCAGATCATTTCACCCATAAATGCTTCTTTGTTTCTGTTTGATAAGACCCTTCGCCTTTGAACAAAGCTGTGACACCACTATCACATCCAACAAAATTAATAATAATTCTTAACATAATCTAATACCCAGTCCAGTTCAGTTTTCCCCAACTGTCTCAATAATGTCTTTTATGGTTGGTTTGTTCAACAAGGGATCCAAATTTGACCACACACTGTATTTTGTTGCTAGATCTCTGAGATCCCTTTATATCTGTAATAGGTTCCCCTCAATTTTTTTTCACCCACTACTGACACACACTTAACTCTAACTGGCCAAGAAAACCTTACCAAGGGTAATACCTCTTCAGCCTCCACATGCTATAAGCACACCCAGACATGCACAGGCCTTTACACCTCTCAGGCCCAGACTCACACAGCTCCACCTTCCACATGCAATCCACCACCGGGACCAATATACCAAGCCATCCACACTTTCTGCTCTCAAGAGAAAGTTAGATTGCTTTAGCAAGCTAATTCTCTAAAATTAAATCTCTTCTATGTTGCAATGGCCCGAAGACTTGGAATGATTTAAAGAAATAGGCGTCCATTCATTATGGTTTCTTTTAAAGTTACCCAAATTTAATCAAGAATCACAAAGTAAATCAGACTAGCCTTCTAATCTGTTATTGTCATCAGTAACAACATAAATTGAACACCTAGATCATGTAGGACATTGGATTTTAAAAAGGATGACCTGGGTCCCTGCCCAAAGCCACTTATAGCCTAAATGGAGCGGTTATTGCATCATTTAGACAAAAACACTCAGGAATGACAACAGGCATAGAACAACCCAAACCAACACCCTGTCCTTGTCATTAGGTTCGCACTACTTGTGAGGTCTGTGTGATGTATTCCATCTGCCAGAGTTTGATGGCTAGTTCTGTCATTTATGAATTGTGCTACATGGGATATTACTTAAGCTCTCTGAATCTGTTTCCTTTTTTTTTTTTTTTTTTTTTTATCCTCACCAGAGGATATCCTTCGATATTTTTTTCAGATAGAGTGGGAGGGAGAGAGAGAGAGAGAGAGAAACATCGACACATCGAGTGGTTGCCACCCACACGACCCAACCAGGGCCGGAGACAAACTGCAACCAAGGTACGTGCCCCTAGCGGGAACCGAACCCGGGTCTCTCAGGACCGCAGGCCGACGCTCTAACCGCTGAGCCAAACTGGCCAGGGCTGTTTCCTTTTTTTTTTTTTAATTCTTTTTTTTTCTTTATTGATTTTAGAGGGGAAGGGAGAGGGAGAGAGATAGAAACATCGATGAGAGAGAACATCAACTGGGCTCCTCCTGCATGCCCCCCACTGGGGATTGGGCCCACAACCTGGGCATGTGCCCTGACCAGGAATGGAACCGGCGACCTCTTGGTGCATGAGTTGACACTTAACCACTGAGCCACACTTGCCAGGCACTCTCTGACTCTGTTTCATCATTTGTAGATAATAACCCCACCTACCTCACAGACCAGCAGCTGTTAACACTGAATCGGAAAATCTTAGGATGATGATTAAAACAGTAATAATAAAAGCATTGAGCCCTGGCTGGTTTGGCTCAGCGGTTAGAGCATCAGCCTGCGGTCCAGAGAGACCCGGGCTCGGTTCCCGCTAAGGGCACGTATCTCGGTTGCAGTTTGTCCCTGGCCCTGGTTGGTCGTGCAGGTGGCAACCACTCGATGTGTCCCTTTCATGTCGATATTTCTCTCTCTCTCTCTCTGCCTCTCTCTCCCTCCCACTTTAACTGAACCAAAAAAAAAAAAGAAAGAAAAATGAAAAATGTCCTCAGGTGAGGATTTAAAAAAATAAAGCATTGAATATAGTACTCATGATGCCAGGCACTGGGCTAACATGTTTTATGTGTACTATCTCATCTAATCCTCACATCAGTCCTGTGAGTCATCTCCTAGTCTCGTCATTTTCCAGAAGAAACTGAACAGTGAATGAGTGATCTGCAGAAGCTGACACAGCTAAAGGCAGGAAGTGGGTCACAGGACCTCAGGGTTCCTGCTGTCAATCATGGCAGGGTAATGCCTTCCAAACACCACCCCAGTCAGGTGTAAAGGCGGGACCCAGGGCAGCATAAACCTCCTTTTAGGCTAGTAGAGCAATTACATTGTAAGGTCATAAGGGTCAGCACTCCACAACCCATACTCCTGTTCAAACAGGAAACCCCAGGAGGCTCCCAGAGTTGCCCTATTCAAGACATGGGTATGTTCAAAGCCATCATGGTGGTTTCCTTCTTACTGGGGCAAGTCTTCAGCTGTCTGCTGAAGAGTATTTAAGGCTATCTTTATTACAAGTCTCAAAAACCCAATATTTGTTGAAACAGGGCCAAAGTCAAATCATAATTTTTTCTATATAATCTCTTCCTTTTTGTGTGTGTACAAGAAAGGTTGAAGGAAGCTAGACTGCCAGGAAAGAGGTCCACCTGCCTGCAGCCACCATGCTGCGAGAAGCCCCCCACAGTGAAGTGGAAAGGGCCCGGGGAGGACTGCGGAATGGCCAACAGTCCTGGAAGATCTGCTGGCCCCCAGCCATGTGAGTACAGCCAACCTGAACCTTCCTCCTCCCGAGTTCACCTAAAACACGCGAAACCTCTGCATCACCCAGCCAACCCCGCAAAGTCGTGAGAAATAATAAAGTGCTGCTGGGTTAAGTCACTATGTTTTGGGGTGGTTTGGTAGATAAGTAAACAGCCAGAAATCCGCTGTTCCAGCCAGGACAAATATCAGATCTACAAATGATAGGTGCCTCAACAGCAGCTCACTGTCATTTATCAACAGAAATGCTACATTCCTTTCAATCAAGGACGCCCATCCGCTGAAACATTCAGCTCAGTAAATCCAGGGCCTACACAGTACCTGGGTCGACAGGGTTAAATAAACATGAATAAGTAATAATGGCAGCTAATATTTACCATGGGGTTCTTACCTACAAGGCTCTGCACTAAACCTTTCATTAATTTAACCTTCACAAAAGCCTTTGGACCACTATTATGCCCGTTTTACAGATGAGGTCACTGGGGCTCGGAGTGGAACAGGACTTCTAGCCATCCACCTCCCGAACCGGTGCTCCTAACCATCGCATTCAATGTCCCTTCCAGTCCCATTCTACTTTTAAAAAGCTGCCTCCCTCTAAAAGAGATAGGTGCCTAAGTGGTTTAAAACTATAAACAAACACCGACTCTTATTATTAGGAAACCCGTCCATGGAAAAGGGAAGAGCAGAGGGAGGCTGCCGTCCATGTTAGCTATTTCGGTGATCTGTACAGGATCCCTTCACCAGCGAGCACCCTGGAATTCGGTCATTTTCTGTTGACCAGTCTGCTCTCCCCCTGGACAGGAGGAGCTCCCTGAGAGCTCTCCCGGATTCCGGTTCGTCTATGGAGGTCCTGAACAAGTAGGTGCTCGACAAACGTCTGTTGAATGGGAAGGACGGCTTCAATGGCCACAGACGTGAACTTGCACTTCCAGGACATCTCCCCAGGCCATCAGTCCTTCCAGGGATTCCACAGACAAGGAGAGGGCAGGTAGGGGCAGGTGAAGGAGACACACCCCAGCAAGGTGGGCGCCAAGGAGCAACCTGGGACAAGAGACTGGGCTGGGCCTGGGCCCGCGCCCAGGACACTTGAGAAGCCTGTGCAGCCCTGTGGCCGGCCACACGGAGGGCAGGACATCTCACACTGCCCAGCACCTTGAAAGGTCCCAGGGAGAAAGGAGGAAGCCTGGGGGTGGGGAGCCCATCCCGCCCCCAACGTGGCCCCCCTCCTCCCGCCCGTCCCGGGCTGCTGTTGCCCAGGCAGGAGGAGGAGGAAGAGAAAGACAGTGACAGGAAGTTAGAAGTTTCCCAACAACCAAACTCCTACCCCCGAGGGGAGGGCTCCCCATCCTGGGCCGCCCCGCCCAGTGAGGAGGGGCCGCCACCAGAGGATCAAGACAGTTGGGGGTCCCGCTCCTAGGGTTTCAACAAGGAGGGCCCGGCCTGGAGCACCCTCCGCGTTCTGTGCACCCCGAGTTCTGAGAGACGCTCCCAGGGAGGGGCGGGGGCGCCCCAACTGTTACTTACAATCGTCTAAGTCATCCTGCAAGTCCACAAAGTACAGGGGGATCTCTGAAAACCAAGAGACAACAGCAGTTACGAGGGGGCTGCGGCAGGCGGGCTCAGCGGCGGGCGGGGGTCCCCGGGCCTCGCTGGGTGGTCGCTGCCAAGGGGAAGGAGTCGCCGGCGACCCCGGAGCCCGGCCCCACTTACCCGCCATCTTGGGATGGGCCTGGAGGCGTGGCCTGCGGGGGCGGGGCTTCTGCTCGCGGCCACGCCCTTCGCCCGGCCACGCCCCCGAGTCCGCGCCTCCCCGCGAGCCTCGCGGCGAAGGTGGCTGCCGAGGTGGGCGGGGAGGTCAGGTGACCCGGCCGGCGTTCCAAGATGGCGGCGGCGGCGGCGCCCGGGAGGCCGCGGCCCCGTCCCGGCTGCTGAGGCGGGCCCCGCGCGGTTGGCTGTGGCCGGGCCGGGCCGAGGGCCGGCCAGCGGGCGGCCGCTGCCTCTGCGCCCCGCGGCCGGGGCTAGGCCGTGCGGCGGCGGCGCCGGGGAATGCCCGCGCTGGGCCGGGCCTGTGCCTCCTGCGCTTAGGGCGGCGGCGGGCCCGCGCCCAGGCTCCCGGCCATGGCGCTCAGGGAGCTCAAAGTGTGTCTGCTGGGGGTGAGTGGCGGCGGGCCGCCGGCCGGGGGCCCGCGGGGGCCCGGGGAACGGGGAGCCCACGTCCCGCCCGCCCCTGACCTCAGCCTCGGCGCGGACGCCGCCCCCCGGCCCGGGACCGGCGCTGGGGGTCCTGCCGGCGGGAGGGTCCCGGGCCCCGAGGGTGAGGCCCTGCCGCCCCCCTCGCTTCCCGGCGGGGGGCACCGCGGGGTCGTGTCCCCCCAGGTGCTCCTGGGCCGAGTTGGCCAAGTGTCCCGAGTAGAGCCCGCCCCCCTCGCCGCGCTCCCGCAGCCCGGCGCCCGTCCCCGCCCGTCGGGTGGTTTTGAACCCGCGGACCCGCCCTGACACTTCTCGCACTTACTGTCCTGGGGGGCCCCAGCCTGTGGCGCTGCCCCTTCCTGTCCTGGCGCCGCCGCGGGGCCCTTTCGGGGCGCGCTTCCCGGCGTTGCTGCCGCCCCGACAGCCAGGGCCCCCCGAGCCTTTCCCGGCCCCAGCGGCCACCGGGAGGAAGGCGGGGGCCCAGTCCCCGGGGCGGTCCGAGCAAGTGGGTTCGTCGTGAGCATGGGAGCGGGGGCTCGGCCGGAAGGGTCACCCTGGGGCCCCGGTGACAAGCCCTCGGGTGCCCTCGCCTTCCGACCCGGATCCGACGAGCGACCGGCAGGCACGGACGGGGTGGGCCTGGGGGCTGCGGGCAGGGAACCCCCCTCACCCATCGCCTCCTCTTCCAGGACACGGGTGTGGGTAAATCAAGCATCGTGTGGCGGTTCGTGGAAGACAGCTTCGACCCCAACATCAACCCAACCATCGGGTAAGAGGAAGCTTACTGACTATGCCTCGCACCCACGCGGCATCCAGGCTCCGGAGTGGCGAGCGCTCCGGGCTAGGCCTCGCCGGGCAGGCTGCCGGCCTCAGCCTCGCCGGGCCGCCTCCTGCCACTCCTAGAAGGGCTTGGAGGAGCACCCTGAGGGTCGCTGTGGTGCAGGGAGGTGACCTCTTGATTGGGGAGGAGTGCACGCGTCCACAGGACCCGCGGACCTGGAGTCTAGCGTAGACGTAGCGCCTTCGGTCTGTCTCGACAGCAGCTGTTCCTCCTTGAAATGATGCAGGTGGAAACAGCTCTGGGTGCTGAGAGTATTTTTGCAGGCATGTCAACCAGAAGATACTTCAATGGTGTTCGTTCTCCCTAAAAAGGAGAATGGGTCCCGAGCCCTTCTCACACATCCTGCTCGAGTAGTGATAATGAATTAGTGCAGGAGGTCGCAATGTAAAAGCTGCTTAGGGCGTCTGATTCTTTGAGTGAGTGACATTGACTGGCAGTACGTTTTTTGACTCAGAGAACACTTTTCGGTTTACTGAAATACCATGATATTAATACTTGGTGAGTTGTGTTTTGCAGGTTTCCGTACTGTGTTAGGCTTGTAAAACTAAAGAGCTGTCACGCCATCTTTACTGCAAACCCCCAATCAAACGGTCACTCCCACTGAGGGAGAAAGTCAGCGCTGCCGATAGAGAACTCTCTTACTCATACCTACACATCCGAAGGCCTGGAGACGAAGCTGCCACTAACTTTCCAAAATACCAGTGCCTTTCACTACCCTTCAAAAGAGAACTGCTAGTAGCGTGTTTAAAGCACGACCTCACCCTCCTCGGGGCCTGTTGCTACTTGCATGGGAAAGTGAAGTGACAGAAAGCAAAGCTAGTGACTCAGTGACACACCTGACACCTAGTCCGAGCTAAAAACACAGGTCGGAAGTAAGGGGAGAAAAATGAAGGGTGTGTTTCCACCAGTTGTGAGGCCCAAAGCCCTGTCCTAGGCATCTGTTCCTCTCTAGCCCTCCCAGTCTGACACATGCTGGGGTTCCTACCCTTGATCTCGGGTGGTCTTGGCTCATATTTCACAGGAAAGAGGAATACTGGGCTTTGTCCTTCCTTCCTTCCTTCCTCCTTTCCTTGTTTCCTGAACCCTGGAGCCGCCCTCTTCATCAGGTCCCTCCCCCCTTCTTCCACAGCATGCAAAATGCACCTGATGTGCCTGCTCTGTGGACACTACCGGTCCTCAAGCTGCCGCTCAAGTTGTGGAGCTCTTGAAAGAGAAGTAACTGCTTCCTCAACTGCTGTTCGCTTCTCAAACCACTATTGTCTCTATTCCACCCCCGCCGTTCCGCTGAAACCCACCTTCCCTGAGTACTGACTTCCATCTAACTACCAAAACTTGTGGCTTTTTTTCTTTATTTGTTCATTAAGTGCCTGCTATGTGCTGGATGCTAAACTGGCTGTTGGTTTATACCTGGGGTCAACTATGGCCCTTTGATGCACCTCCTGTTTTTATAAGTAAAGCTTTATTGAAATACAGTCATACCCATTCATACACATTATCATCTCCACTGCCTTGGGACTCCAATGGCAGAGTTGAATAGTCGTGACTAAGACCCTACAGCCCCAAGCTGAAAATACTTACGGTTTGGCACTTTTCAGAAAAAGTTTGCCAACCCCTGATTTTGATAAACTTTGTGTCTGCCTTCATGGACCTGACCAAAAGGAAGAGAGACATGTCCTATAACTAGTGTACAGGAAGTGATTCATTTGACTGTTTTCTGTGCCACAAGGAAGTGTGGAGTGAGTGAGAGCATCTAAGGGGCCAAACCTAGGCCTAAGGGAATGACTGATTCCTAAGGGGAACAGTGGCGGTATTGAGCACATGGAAGCCCTGACATTTAAATATAGAAAAGTGAGTGGATTATACTTCAATAAAAAGTTTTTGAAGGGTGGACATTAAGTAGGTGGTGTTGAGGGTGGTGAGTAGCATAGGGACAGGCGTGTTGAAGGGATGGCCAGGAGGCTGGTGAGGCAGCAGGGGCCAGGCCCTGGAGATCAGGGAGGCTCCCACGTCACAGGATGTCTTGCATGAAACTTGTGTCTTTCCTAGTTCTCTTCCTGTGTTCATGGCCATGCTCCCTCATTGGTCTCTCCTGCCCCTCCTCTGCGTATTCATATGTGGGGGTCTTCCCCGAGCTGTGCCCTGCTTCCCCTTCCACAGCTCCGCTCCTCCTGTGCAGTTAGACCCAAAGTCGACGTGTCCAGCCTTTCTCCTCAGGACCAGGCCCATGTTTCTATCCCATAATCTGGACCTGGTTCCCTGCAGAAGTCGATATTGGTCCGTCCTCAGTTCTGCATCCCTCGCTCCCATGTTCACGGCCTTCTCTAATGGGCCAGGTGGGGGCAAAATCATGGGCCCTGAAGAATCATCCTGCCTGGACTTAAATCAGGACCTTAACCCTGTGCCAGCTGGGAGACAGTTGACAGCCTCTCTGTTGGGGATAGGGAGGTGACAGCCATGCCTTCTAGGTTTGTTGGGAGAATTTGGTGACAGCCTGAATGTGCACAGGAAGTATGCAGTGAGTGTTAGTGGTCGGTAGTACTGTGATCAGATGCCATTTATCACCACACCTTCTCCAGCCCATTCTACTTCTCCAGCCCCGTTTATGTTACCTCTGTCCAGTCCCCGGGACCAGGCCCTTCCCCTCCCACAGCTTGAATCCCTCATCCTGCCCTGTCTGGACTGTTGTGCCAACTACCCCCACTTCCAGCCAGTTCTCTTTGCTCTTGTCCAAGCCTCTAAAGACAAGTCTGATCTCCCCTGCTCAAGACATGGCAGGAGAGAACTCTCCCAGTCTGGACCCAGCCTCATCTCGTGCTTCCTCCATGCTGTCCTTGCTCACTGCCCCTCCTCCACATGTGTGCTCTACACATGCTGTTCCCACTGGATGGGGGAGCTCTTCTCTTCTTTGTTCCCTTGATAAGTGCTATTTATTTGTTAATATTCAAGTGCTGCTTTAGCCCCTCTGAAAGTTGCAAACTTGCCCTGGCCAGTTTGGATCAGCGGTTAGAGTGTCACCCGAAGGACCAATGTGTCTCCGGTTTAATTCTAGTGAAGGGCACGTACCTTGGTTACAGTGCGCGCGCTCCCCTCCCCTACTCTATCTGATGATAAACAAAAAAATATCCTCAGGTGAGGATTTAAAAAAATAATAAAAAAAAAGTTGCAAATTCCAGTGCTGACGGGCCTAACACGAATGTAGAAGAGGAAGATGGCCCAGCTGGAAGAACTTGAGGGTCTCAGGTATGAACTGCCCTGCACCACACTCCCCCTATCTCCTCACCTTCATGGGGACGTTCCTTCAGTCTCCATGGTTCCTCACCCTGTGACCCTCCCTTTCTATGTACAGTTCCCAGCTAGACCTCCTGATCCAAATTCTTGTTTGACCTAATTCATTTTGTGGCTTCAGGTTGCATCTATAACAGGGATTCTCAAAGCTGAGGCTTTTTTCAGAAGTACACATGCCTATGACCCCTCCCCACACAATACACATATACCAGGGAGGACATGGCCCCCTTTAAAATCACCTTGGTAGTGAGCTGCGGTCACCAATGGGAGCATATTGTGTTCCTCAAGTGTGCTGGGATGGAAGAGCCGTTGAGAATTATCAAAAATTTTACTTCTGCCCTGGCCGGTTTGGCTCAGCAGTTAGAGCGTCGGCCTGCGGTCCTGAGAGACCCGGGTTCAGTTCCCACTGAGGGCGCGTGCCTCGGTTGCAGTTTGTCCCCGGCCCTGGTCGGTTGTGCCGGTGGCAGCCACTCGATGTGTTCCTTTCACATCGATGTTTCTCTCTCTCTGTTCCTCTCTCTCCCTCCCACTCTACCTGAGCAAAAGATGGAAAGATGTCCTCAGGTGAGGATAAAAAAAAAATTTTACTTCTACCTTTGCAATATATGTGCTTTTTTTTCTTGCCTTATTACATTAGCTAGAACCTCTGGTACTTTGTTTATTCCCATTCTTGGGGGGAGCTTTCAGTATTTTATCAAAAAGTGGGGTGGTTGGGTTCTAGGGTTTTTTTTATAGGACCCACACTATCAGGTGTTGAATGTTCTTGTCTACTCCTAAAACAAAGAGATTTTTTTTATCACAAATTGTGTTGAGTTCTGTCGAGTGGGTTTTGTTTTGTTTTTATACATCTTTTGAATTGTTTCTATACTTTTTTATTTTATTTTAAAATAACAGTAATCAGTACTAAAATATTAAACCAGTGTTGCTTTCCTGGGATACATTTCAATTGTTTATTATTATTTTAATACTTATTGGATTTGTTAGAATTTTGCTGAGGATTTTTGCCTCCGTGTTCATGATGGATATGGATCTGTAGTTTTCTGTAACATCTTTCCCTAGATTTGGTATTGGTGTCATAAAAGAAAATGGGAAGCATTTCCTCCTTCGACTTTTTTGGAAGAGTTTATTTAGAATTGGTATTATTTCACCCTTAAAGTTTTGTTATAATTCACCAATGAAGGCATCTGAGCAAGAAATTTTCTTTGTCTGAAAATTTTTAACTAGATTCAATTTCCTTACTAGATATAGACCTATTCATTTCTTCCTGGATATGCTGTGGTAGTTTGTGTTTTTCGAAGAATTTGTCTTTTGTATTCATGTGTGTGTGTTTTTTTTTAATGTATTAGAATAAAGCTGTTTATAATACTCTTCTATTATCCTTTTAATGTTTTTAGGATCTGTTCAGCTATAAATATATCAAGTTTAATGGTCTTGTATAAGAACCAGTTTTTTATTGTATTTATATTTCTCTTTTGCCCTGGCTGGTTTTACTCAGCGGTTAGAGCATTAGCCCACCAACCGAAGGGTCATGGGTTTGATTCCTGGCCCTGGTTGGGGTCCTGCGGAAGGCAACTGATCTATGTGTCTCTCTCGCACTGATGTTTCTCTGTTGCTCCCTCCTTCCCTTCCACTCTCTCTAAAAAAAATAATGGAAAAATATCCTCGGGTGACGATTAACCAAAATAATTTATTTTTCTATTTTATTGATTTTATGTTGATGGTTCCCCCCCCCCTTCCTTTGCTTATTTTGGTTCAATTTGTTCTTTTTTTTTTTTTAAGCTAGAAGTTTAGAATATTGATTTTTAAGGCCTTTCCCCCCCTTATATGAGCATTTAGAACTATAAATTACCCTGTAAGTACTGGTTTAAATGAATTCCACAGATTTTCATATGTTGTGTTTTCATTTTTACTTAGTTTAAAGTATCTATTTCCCTTGTGACTTGTTTGACTTGTTGGGGTTTTTTTTATTTATTTTTTATTTTTATTTTTTTATTTTTATCCTCACCCGAGGACATTTTTCCATTTTTTGTTCGGGGGGGGGGGGAGAGAGGAACAGAGAGAGAGAGAGAGAGAGAGAAAAACATCGATGTGAAAGGGACACATCGAGTGGCTGCCACCCGCACAACCGACCAGGGCCGGGGACAAACTGCAACCGAGGTACATGCCCTTAGCGGGAACTGAACCCGGGTCTCTCAGGACCGCAGGCCGACGCTCTAACCGCTGAGCCAAACCGGCCAGGGCTGTTGGGGTTTTTTTTAGAAATGTGTTTTCTAACTTCCGATTATTTGGAGATTTTCCAGAAATTTTTCAATTCTTTGTTTCTAGCTTAAATTTGTTGTGGCCAGAGAATGTACTCACTATTATTTCAAACCTTTAACATTTGACATTTGTTTTATGGCCTAGAATGTGGTTTTTGTGAATGTCCCATGAACTAGGAAAAAATCTGTTCTGCTGCTGTTGTGTGGATCTCTGTTGAGTAAGTTGATTGGTAACACTGTGTGTGTCTTCTATATCCTTACTGAAACCCTCTCATTTGTATTAAAGAAGTGTTTAGTGGTTCAGTTCGTTGAGCGTCCTCCCATGCACCGAAAGATTGCCAGTTTGATTCAGGTCAGGGCACATACCTGAGTTGCAGATTTGATCCCCAGTAAGGAAGCATACAGAAGGCAACAGTTGATGTCTCTTTCACATTGATGTTTCTCTCTTTCTTTCTCTTTCTCTTGCTCCCCCTCCCTCTCTATAAGCATGTCTTTAAGTGAGGATTGAGGGAAAAAAAAGTATTTGAAATTCAACCCTAATTGAGGATTTGCCTATTTCTCTTTTTGGCTTAATTAGTTTTTGTTCATGTAGTTTGAAGCTCTTATTATTGAGTGTATGTACATGTAGCATTGTTGTTTTTCTTGATAACTTACCTCATCACCATCATGAAATGTCTCTCTTATTCCCTGGTAATAGTCCTGGTTCTGAATTCTGCTTTCCCACGTGTTAATACAGGCTCTTCAGCTCCTGGTTGACTAGTGGTTGCATGTCTTTTCCCGTCCATTTACATTTACCCTAGTCATATCCATATATGTGATGTGGGTTTTGCTTTTATATAATCTGATAGTCTCTGCCTTTTCATTGGAGTGTTCAGATGACCCTCGCTGTTCAATACAGTTGTCGATAGACAAGTGGCTTCATTGAAATTTAAGTTAAAATTTAATATGCATTTCCTCAGTCACATTAGCTACCTTTCAGTCCTCATTGTAGAAAGCTCTGCTGTAAAGTACTAGTTTAGATCATTTTTTTTTTTTATCCTCACCTGAGGACATTTTTTGTTTGTTGTTCAGATAAAGTGGGAGGGATAGAGAGAGAGAAACATTGATGCGAAAGGGACACATCGAGTGGCTGCCACCCACACGACCAACCAGGGCCGGGGACAAACTGCAACCGAGGTACGTGCCCTTAGCGGGAACCGAACCCGGGTCTCTCTGGACCGCAGGCCGATGCTCTAACCACTGAGCAAAACTGGCCAGGGCTAGATCATTTTTATTTATTATAACTATCAGTGTGGTTTGGTTTAAATCGACCATCTTGCTATATTTTGTTTGCTCCATGTTAATGATTCCATTTTGTCTCCACTATTGGCTTGTTAGCTCCAGCTCTTCGTTTTATTGTTTTGGTGATTATACTAGAATGTACAGTACAGTCTTTATCAGTCTACTTTCAAGTAATGCAGTTTCCCATATAGCATTAAACACCTCACAAAGTATAATTTCATTTTCATTTTCTTGTTCTTTGGGCTGTTATTGTCATATTTTATTTCTATATCTTATAAAATCCACAATATACTTAAAAACATTTTTTTAATCCTCACCAGGGATACGTGTATTGATTTGAGGGAGAGGGAGAGAGAAACATTGATTGGTTGCCTCCTAAATGTGCCCCAGGGGTAGAACCCAGGTATGTGCTCTGACCAGGAATCAAACCCACAACCTTTTGGGTGTACAGGGTGACACAGGACACTTTATTCCTCAGTCAGTGATCTTTTAAAGAGATTATTAATCTTATTTTTTCTGTCCATGTACCAGTATCACCATTTCTTAATTATTATTATCTTTGTAGTAAGTCCTGATGTCCAGTGATGTGAGTCTTCTGTGTTAGTCTTCAAGAATATCTTGACTGTTTTTGACCAATAGTATATCCCTATACACATTAAAAACCATCCTGTGTGTTGTACACAGACCAACCACTCATCCCCACTGTGTTTTTTGATTGGCATTCCATTGAATTTATAGCTTGGTTTGGAAAGAAGTGACATCTTTATGATATTTAATCTTCTCATGTATGAACATAGATTATGCTTTCATTCATTAGACTTCTTTTTTTTTCTCTCTGTATTTTTTCTATTTCTCTGTGTAGTGGACTTGCACATCTTTCATTAGATTTATTCCAAGGGGGTTGATGTTTTAATGCAGTTTTATGCTGTTAATGTGCTAAATAGTACTGCTTTGAAATATCTTTATTTCTGATCCTTAATAGTTTTATTGAATCAGGTATATCTCCAGAACAGTGTTGAATAGAAATGGTGGTGCTGGATACTCTCATCTTACTGTCCTCAGAGGGAAAGTTTTCACTGTCACACCACTGAGTGTGCTTGTTGTAGGTCTTTGTGCGTGCCCCTATCACATTATGGAAGTGTCAATCTTTGCATCATTTGCTGGAATTTTTTTTACATGAATAACAGTTTTACCAGAAGATTTTTCTAATCTATTGGGTTCAACACATAATTATTCTTTTTTATGCTGTTAATGTGATAAATTACATTGTTAAATTTTCATGGAATAAATCTAATGAGATCATGATATGTATTCTTTTTATATATCACTGGCTTTATTTTCCTGTCATTAGGATTTTTTTGTATGTTTATAAGTGAGATTGTCATGTAATACTCCTTTCTGTAATGTACATGCCAGATTTGGTATCACGGTTGTGCTTGCCTTATGATACTAGCTGGTGTTATTAGTTTTGCCTTTGATCAATTTTAGAGTATGTCTGTTCTCTTATTTCATTAATTTCTACTCTGACTTACTCTTTCTGCCCTATTCAATGTGCTCTTCTTTTTCTAACCTCTTGATATACGTGATTACCTCACTGATTTTGGATCTTCATTCTTTTCGATTATACTCCTTATATTTTAAAACCTTAATCATGGCTTTTGCTGAATCCAATAAGTTCTTTTTTTTTTTTTTCTTTATTGATTTTAGAGAGAGAAGAAGGGAGAGGGAGGGAGAGAGAAACATCGATGAGCGAGAACAACAATTGGCCACCTCCTGCATGCTCCCTACCGGGGACCGGGCCCACAACCTGGGCATGTGCCCTGACTGGGAATCGAAATGGCGACCTCTTGGTACATGAGTCGAAGCTCAACCACTGAGCCACATGGGCCAGGCTGAATCCATCAAGTTCTTATATATCATAATGTCATTATCATTTAGTTTAAAATATTTTCTAGTTTCTAATATGATTTTATCTTTGATCCAAGTGTCATTTACATGTGTGTTTCTCAATTTCCAAACATAAGGAAATTTTCTAGTAAACTTTGTTGGCATAATATATTGAAGTGAGAGAACATAGTTGATGTGATTTAAATCCTTTAAAATCTTACAGACTTTTCTGTGTGGCCCAGCATGTGTTGGTTTGGTAAGTGTTCAACATGCGTCTGAAAAGATTGTGCGCTCTGCAGCCATTAGGTGCTGTGTTCTCTGAATGGACTCAGGTCAAGCTCATTAATAATGTTTATTTTTTCTGTTCTACTTGCTGAGTCTTTTTTTTTTTTTTTTGGTATACCTGAATATATCAGTTACTAACAGAAGTGGGTTAAAACAGCTCTGGCCGGTTTGGCTCAGCGGTTAGAGCATCGGCCTGCGGTCCAGAGAGACCCGGGTTCGGTTCCCGCTAAGGGCGCGTACCTCGGTTGCAGTTTGTCCCCGGCTCTGGTTGGTTGTGCGGGTGGCAGCCACTCGATGTGTCCCTTTCGCATCGATGTTTCTCTCTCTCTCTCTCTCCCTCCCACTCTATCTGAACAAAAAATGGACAAGTGACCTCGGGTGAGGATTAAAAAAAAAAAGAAGAAGTGGGTTAAAATCTCCCACTGGTTGTATATTTGTTAGTCCTTTTCATTCTCAGTTTTGCTTTACCAATTTTGCAGCTATATTAAGTATCTACAAGTTTAGAATTTTATATCTTACTGATAATGCAAGCCTTCTAACAGTCTGAAATGTACTCTTTAGCTCTAGGAATGCATTTTGCCTTAATTTTTTATTCATATAAAGTCGCTATTAACTTTGGTCAGTATTTGAATGGTGCATCTTTTTCTCATCCTTTTGTTTTTAACTTTTATCTTTATAATTTAGCTGGGTGTTGTAAGCAGCTTATGATCTCATTTTGATAAAGTGTACTCCATGTAACCACCACCAGAAATTTCCATCACTTCAGCAAGTTCCTTATGTGAATCCCACAGTAATAAGCAACCACTGTGTTCATCTCAGTCCCTATAGATTAATTTGTCTGTTCTTGAATTTCACATAAATGTTACAGAATGTACTTTTTGGTATTCGATTTCTTCTCCATAAAACGATGTTTTGGCGATTCAACCATGCTGTTGCATGTAGAATAGGCCTTTTAAAAAAAAATTGGTTGATAGGCCTGGGCGGTTTGGCTCAGCAGTTAAGAGTGTCGGCCCATGGACCACAGAGTCGCAGGTTCGATTCCGGTCAAGGGTACTTAACCTCAGTTGCGGTTCATCCCCAGCCCTGGTCAGGTCGTGTGGGTGGCAAACAGTCAATGTGGCTCTGTCACGTCGATGTTTCTCTCTTTCTCTCTCCCTCCCTTCCACGCTATCTGATGATAAATGGAAAAATATCCTCGGGTGAGGAATAAATAAAAAATTGGTGAATAATATTCTCTTACATGAATAGATAAAAATTGGTTTATTCGTTCTCCTGGTTATAAACATCTAGGTCATTTTCAGTTTGGGGCTATTATGAATATCAATGCTGTGAAAATTCTTTTACAACTCTTTTTGTAGACATAGGCATTGATTTCCTTAGAGTAAATAACTAGGAGTAGAATTTCTAGTTCATAGGGAAGGTACATATATAAATAACTGAAGAAGTTACCAAACAATTGTGCAAAGTGGTGGTATCATTTTACCCTCCCACCAGCAATGTATAGAATTCCAGTCATATTTGTCCTCACCAATATCTGTCTTTTCACTTTAGTTATCCTGGTGGATGTAAAATGGTATGTAATTGGGCTATTAATCTGCATTTCCCAGATGACTAATAATGTTGAATATCTTTGTATGGGCCTATTTGTCATTCACATAATCTTTTATGAAGTCACTATTCAAATCTTATTCCCATTTTTATTTGAGGTTTTTGTCTTATTTCTTACAGATTTGTATAAATTCTTTTTATATTACAACTACAACTCCGCCTGGTATATTTATTGTGAATATTTTCACAGGTATATTTATTACAAATTTTTTTTTCCATTCGTGGCTTGCCTTTTCATTTTCTTAATGATGTCTTTTGTTGAATAGGAGCTTTTATTTTAATGAAGTCCATGTTATCAGTGTTGTCTTGCCTTAAGATATCTCAAAGATCCTCTCAATGTGTATGTTCTTCATAGTTTTAGTTTTGCATTTAGTTCTTCGAGCCATCTCACATTACTTTCTCTATGTTATGGTTTGTGCTAGGCGGCCAGTAATCATCCTTAGCACGTATGTAAATGTGTCTTTTTATTATCTGGCTGTTTTTAAGATCTCTTTAGCTTTTGTTTTCAGCAATTTGCTGTGATACTCTAGGTGCATAATATACTCTGGGTTCACTAAGTTTCTTGGATCAGAAATTCTATTAGTTGCAACATTGTCAGCTATTATTTCTTAAAATAATTTGTTCACCCCATTCTCTTGCTCCTCTTATGGGATTTCAATTTCACACATGTTAAATAAACTGTTAGATACTATCTCACAGGTGACTGAGGTCTGAGGCCTGGGTGGGGGTATTTTTGTTTGTTTTTTCCCTATCTTTTTCTCTCAGTTCTTAGGATTACGTTATTTCTACTGATCTTCGAGTTCAGTTGCTCCCTCTTCTGTGTGTTCTGCACATCTAGTATATCTTTTTCCTTCAATTACTGTCCTTAATTCTAGAGTTTACATTTGGGTCTTTTTAATATTTTATATGCTTAGATGCTCCATCTGTTCACTCAGTATGGATCTTTTGTTTTAAGTCCTAATTATATTTATTAGAGGCACTTTTAAAGTACATTTCTGCCAATGCCAACATCTGGATCAGCTCAGGATCTATTGCTATTTACTCTTTTTTTCTCTGGACCTTGGGTCACATTTTTTGCTTATCTAATAATTTTTTACTGTCTCCTGGACACTGCAGAAGACGTGTTGCAGAGGCTCAGGCTATCATATCTTGTGCTGAGGAGGGCTGGGCTTTGTTCTAGTAGGGGTGGTGTAGGCCAGGCACCTTGAAGCTGTGGAGGCTTTATGCTTGGGTAGGGTGGCTCTTCCGGAGTGTTGCCTTTAGCCTTAGGGTGGGTTCTCATTCCTGGGATCTTGTCTGTGCTGCTAAGGTACGGCCCGTCTGGGTTTCCAGTCGGTGTTCTCTGGGCCCCACAACTTGGCAGGATTCAAACTCCCTACTGTTTCTTTTCTGCAGTGAGCAGCAGCTAAGATCTCTGCTTAGCTTTTGTCAGCCTTCTAGCTGCTGCTGTCCTTGTAGGCTCCCCGACCGAGTGGGTGGTTTAGTAGTCAGCTGTGGATTTGAGAGGGGTTGGGGTATAGATTTGCAGCTCCCTCCTCTGCAGCGTCTTCCTTTGCAGGACTTTTGTTCTTCGTCTCCAACCACACTGGTAACCCTCAGCCCTGTCCTCCAGCCACTAGCACTGGTTTCTACCTGACAGGTCTGTGAGGGTTATTTCAGTACCAGCTGCCACCACCATTCCTGGACTCATAACTCCTCAACTTTAACTTTTAACTTGAGAATTTAATTATTTTACTTTTAATATAATTAGTGATGTATTTATGTTTAAACCTATAATTTTACACTTTGCTTTTTAATTACCCTGTCTGTTCTGTGTTCTTTTGGATTGAACTTTGTTTTGTTTTTAATGCCATATTTCCCCCTTTGTTATCTTGGTAATTATGCATTCTGCTATTATTCTTCAAGTGTTTACTCTAGAAATTACCTTATGCTTCCTTGACTTATTCAAGTCTAATATAAGGTATTACTTTTATAATGTTTCAATAATGCAAGGATCTCAAATCCAATTTCTCTGCTTCCTGCCTTTTATGCTCTTATAGTGTATTTTAATTTTGTAACTTAGACCTCATAGGACATTTATTATTGGTATACAGTCAACATTCCTGTCAATTTCCTCCACATGTTTACTCTTTCTGTTGCTTTATAGTCTGCCTGCATTTCTGACTTTCCATCTGGGATTTTTACTCCATTCTGAAAAACACTGTTTTGTATTTCTTTTAATATACTTCTCTGGTGCTCGGTTATCTGTTTGAAAATGTTGTAATGTCATATTTTCTTAATTGGGCTTTTATTCACATAAAATAAAGTGTAGTTCAATGAATTTTTACCTTGTACTTGTTGAAGTGCCGTCAAGATTAAGAACATTTCCATTATTGCCGAAAGCTCCCTTCCTAGTGTATCCGCCCACCTCACCAACCTACCCACTTTTCTGTGATTTTAAACTTGATATAAATGGGAGTTGTATGTACTCATTTATGCTGCCTTTTCTTAAATCAGAATACTGTTTTTCAGCCCTGGCTGGTTTGGCTCAGTGGTTAGAGCGTCGGCCTGCGGTTCAGAGAGACCCGGGTTCAGTTCCCGCTAGGGGCGCGTACCTCGGTTGCAGTTTGTCCCCGGCCCTGGTTGGTCGTGCGGGTGGCAGCCACTTGATGTGTCCCTTTCACGTCGATGTTTCTCTCTCTCTCCCTCCCACTTTACCTGAACAAAAAATGGAAAAATGTCCTCAGGTAAGGATTAAAAAATATATATATACTGTTTTTCAGATTCATCCATGTTTTGCATATATAGTTCATTCCTTTTGATTGCTGGGTAGTATTCCATTATGTGAGTATGCCCACCCCTATATAGATGAATTTCAAAATCATTGTTCAGTGGAAGAAACCAGACACAATCGAGTGTATATTTTGTGATTCCATTTACATGAAATCCAAAAACAATCAAAACTGACTCATGATGTAGAAGTCAAAAGGGCTCACCTGGGGTAGGTGCAAGAATTCACCAGAAATGGGTACGAGGGGACCTCTGGGTTATGGAAATGTCCTTTATCTTGTTTTAGGCAGTAGTTACACAAGAATAGGAAATGTCAAAACTTACTGGACTGAAAACCTACACTGTGCACTTTATTTTACATTCATTGTACTTCAGTAAACAGGTGTAATGTTTTAAAGCCCTGTGTTATAAATACTGAAGTTATTCCTGGTTTTCAAATGAGAGAACTGAGGCAGAGAGGTTAATTGACTTGTCCAGTAATTCACCATTGGTGACAAAACTAGTCAGCCAAGTCGAGTGGTCTGGCTTAAAGTCTGCGCCCTCAGCCAGTATGTTGCTCTTATTCCCCAGTTTTTGTCTCATACCCTGTGGCTCAGCAAGTCTACTTCCAGGACTTTAGCCTACAGGTAAAGTCACATATGTTCCAGACCACGAGGTTAATAATTGTACAGAGTTAATAATTGCAACATTGTTGATTGGTGGGAGACTGACTATATAAATTGTAGTGCAGTCATTCAATAGAATATGATAAAGTAAACAGCTTTAGAAACCTTTATATACTTATAGTGGATGATCTCCTAGGTGTAATATAGAGTGAAAAAAATCAAAGACAGTAGTAATGCTACCATCTGTTACCAGTAAATGAAAAAGATGCAGGGGAAGCTGTCTGCACATGAGCTTGTGTAACCTGAAGTGTTTCTGAGAGGAGACGTGAGAAGCTGAAAAGCCCCGTTTCCAGGGCAAGGAGTCGAGTAGCTGGGAGAAAGGGGTAGGAGGAAGGCGTTTCACTGTTTACCCGTTTTGTACATTTTGGGTAATGAAGCATGTGAATGTATTACCTATTCAAAAAATTAATGAATACAATTATAATTTGGAAATGACTGAAATAGCTCATCAGACACACAGTTGCCTGAGCTGACAGAAGCCTGCCTCAGACTTTCAAGTCTCCCTCCCCTCACACCAGTCAGTACCCAGGGCTCGTGTGTGCCAGCCTCAGTGTCCCTTGCTCATCAGGCCTACCCCATTTTTCTCCAGGACTCTCGTAGGGCCTCTGGGCTTGCTTCCCTTCCTTCTTTCCTCCTGTGCCGCTTCCTGCCAGCTGTCCGTGTCCCCGCAGTCCTTCCTAGTCCCCAGTTTTCGCCTGCCTTTCTGCTTCCACTTCTGTCCCGTGATGGCCTTAAAAATGCAGGTCTGTCTCACTCATGAACAGGCTGCGAAGGGCCTGGTGTCCAGCAGAGGGGCCCCAAAGGTCTGTTGCCTGCTTCCGAATTAACCTAAAACAGGTGTGATAATACCATCCCTGCCTCCCCCATAACTCCTCACTTCTTATTTGTTTGTTTGTTTACAATATGTTTTTATTGATATTTTAAGAGAGAGAAAGAAGGGAGCGAGAGAGGGAAGCATAGACATGACAGAGAAACATCAATTGGCTGCCTCCTGCACGCCCCACACGGGGGAATGGTAACGAGACCTCTCAGTGCATGGGACAGCGCTCAGTCTACTGGGCCACACCGGCTGGGCCTCCCCCTCACTTTTAGCTGTCTTTCCAGATCATCACCTGTGAGGTGACTTTAGATGGTACACAAATGAACAGTTGAAATTTACATTGCTAAGTATTTTATTGTCTGTTAGGAAAAATAAAACTAGTCTATTAATCCTGTGGGTTTTACATTTTACCAGTGTTACTGCTTAGACAAGGCTAAGCTGTTTTTTTAGTGATTGTTTGCAATATCCAGTAGTAAATAACTCAGATGGAACACAGATAACAGCAAACATGGTGTCAGTGGAGCCCTGGCCCTTGGGGAGATGCTGACTTATAGTAAATGGGGCCTCACAGAGAAGAGCCACCCATTCGTGCTGGCACTGGAGTGCAGTGGCTTGATGCCCTTCATCCACTCTGTCCCTGGCTGCCTGGACCCTTTTCTGTGGTCACCTGACTGCACTCACCACCCCACCCCACCCAGGTCATGTCCCCATCTGCTCCCTCCATAACTCTGGGTTTATCTTGTATTGATCTCTTCTCTGAAGTCCTCCCTAGTGTAGGCGTTTCCTGTTGCTGCTGTAACAGATTACAGCAGACTTAGTGGCTCACAGGAACACAGGGTCATTCTTTTGTAATTGTGGCAGTGAGAGGTCTGAAATCAGTTTCACTGGCTTATAGTCAAGGTGTTGGCAGAGCTGGTTCCTTCCAGAGGCTTTGAGGGGAGAATTTGTTTCCTTGCCTTTTTTAGCTTCTAATGGCTGACTTGGCTTGTGGTCCTTTCATTCATCTTCAGGGCACATCACTGCAGTCCCACTTCCACCTGACATCACCGCCTCCCTGGCTCCGACTACTCCTGGTTCCTCTTATGTGGACCCTTGTGATTACATTGGGCTCACCTGGATAATCCAGGCTCCTTACTCCGCACAAGATTCTTAGCCTAATAACATCTGCAAGTTCACTTTTACCGTGGAAGGTAATGGAGTCACAGGCTCTTTGGTTGGGGTATGACTATCTATGCAGGGAGGGCCATTAGCTTCCTGCACCTGGCATCACCCCTCTCCTGGGCACTTAGATTTGACTCTACCTTGTGCTCCCACAACTCTGTCCATCCTTTGATGTCTCATTGCATATCTGCCTTGTAGTGTCTGTCCACCTAACCAGTCCTCCTACGGGCAGGGATGAGTCCCTGTCTGCGTAGAAGACCACATGTCTGTGAGTAGACCAGCCAGTGCAAAATGGGGATTGTTGGATGAACAGTGGAACCCAACCAGAGGTTGGGAGTACTAAATGGGGTTATGTGTAAAAGTAAGAGAAGAGTACCTGACAGTAATGAGCACTTAGTCGAGGCAGCTGATTTCATCAGCAGCACTGTTGATCTTGTTTATTATGTGAAAGGTTATATGTTGTTATTCTTTTTTTTTTTTTTTTTTTTTTTTTTTTTTTTTTATCCTCACCCGAGGACATTTTTCCATTTTTTGTTCAGGTAGAGTGGGAGGGAGAGAGAGAGAGAGAGAGAGAGAGAGAGAGAAACATCGATGTGAAAGGAACACATCGAGTGGCTGCCACCCGCACAACCGACCAGGGCCGGGGACAGACTGCAACCGAGGTACGCGCCCTTAGCGGGAACCGAACCCGGGTCTCTCAGGACCGCAGGCCGACGCTCCAACCGCTGAGCCAAACCGGCCAGGGCTATGTTGTTATTCTTGACAAAGTTAGGAAACGGGGTAAACTCTTATTAAATCTTGTTTATCTTTATATTTAAAGAAATGTTTTGTGATTTTAAAATATTTTCCTCAAAGTTTTTAGAATGACAAAATGTAGAAAGGACGAAAGGATTTGCAGGGGCTGACTGTGAACCTGGGTGCACTACTCACCTTGTAGCGACCCATTACAAGGAAGCATTATGCAGAGTGATACCGTCACCCTTAGATCTCGTTAGCTTACGAGATGGTAGAGTTTAAAGGAAGGGTTAAAGCCATGCATGACTGTGGGTTCCACGTAAGTAATTTATGGAGACTCATACGACTTCTGGCTTTCTGAAGCCATTCTAACATAAGATACAGGTGCCCTTATAGTCAGCTAACTCTCAGTGAGCACCTGGCAGATTCTTGCACCATCCTAACTTTTCCTGAAGGCCCCTTGGTGTGGCTGTTAAAGAAACAGTAGATTTCATGTACCTTTGATCTTGTATGTCTCCATCTTGGTGTATTCAGTGGTGCTTCTATCAGTGTATATAACCTAGAGACCCAGGCATTTTGTGCATGAGATTTTGAGCTCTTTAGAAGTTCTTTGTTAATTTTTATTGTTATTATTATTAGTTTTTTAATCCTCACCGGAGGATATTTTTTTTACATTTATCTTCAGATAGCGTGGGAGGGAGGGAGAGAGAGAGAGAAACATCAATGTGAGAGAGAGACACATCGATTAGTTGCCATCTGCACAACCCCAACCGGGGCCAGGGATGAACCACAATCGAGGTTTGTGCCCCTTGGCCAGAATCGAACCCGGGACCCTTTGGTCCTCCAGCCGGTGCTCTAACCACTGAGCAAAACCAGCCAGGGCTCTTTGTTAATTTTTAAATGTGCTGGGTTGTTCATCCTTAAAAGGCACCATATGTTGCCCAGCTGGTGTGGCTCAGGGTTGAATGCTGACCCATGCATGCACTGGGAAGTCACCAGTTCAATTTCCGGTCAGGGTACATCCCAGGGTGTAGACCAAATCCCCAGTGAGGGGCATGCAGGAGGTGGCCAGTTGATGTTCTCTCTCATTGATGTTTCTCTCTCTCTCCCTCCCTCTTCCTCTCTAAAATTAATAAAGAAAAAAGGCACCATATGTCATTTGGGAATGATGGCATTCCACGTGCCACTCCAAGAAAAGGGCTTGCAGTCAAGAGAGGTCCTGGAATGTGAGGACCGAGCACACCTTAGTTCTGAGAGAGTCAAACAAGTTCACTGCAGTTAAAGAAAAGACATTCTAGAACACCTTGTGAGAAGTGTTTTCACTGGGAGATGTACTGCGACCAGAGGTCAGGACTGCATGGTGTGCATGAAAGTCAAGTTCTGAGAATGTCATGGGAAAGGGGGAAGTCTGTGAGAAGCACTCTAGCTTTAGGACATGATGCTAGTAGGGATTTTAGATTAAAGAGGTAATAAGATCTGCCTAGGCAGAGTGAAGAGCAGTGGTTTAGTAGTGAAAAATAAGATTATCAGGCAAGTAAACGGCAGGCTAGAAAATAAAAATGTATCATTGGGATGGCAGGAAGCCATTGCCAGTTTTTCAAAAAGCAAGATATTGAAGCGATCATACCCTCCACATCATTTAACTTGAATGGTGAAGGAGTGATCCCAGAGTTCGAGTGACAGTGGAAGGGAAAAATTGTAGTAGTCTCGCTCGAAGATTAGGGTCCAATTTATGAACTTATATCGGGGGTTGAGGTTCAAGTGTAGATTAAATACAAAATGAAGAACCAGACAGTTCTACAAAATTGGATGCAGGTAGCAAAGAACATAGACTGTTGTTGCTGACCAGTTTCAGTTCTGTGGAAGGCAGACATCATGTGCCGATTGAGAGGTTGGAATTTGGGACTCTTGTGAGGTGGGCTGGAAATAAGCCAGCCCTGTCTTTACTACATTCAGTAGGAGGTGGTGATGATGTTTGTACAGCTAAGCTGAAGTCAATCTGATTTAGAATATGCTGTCCTCAACAAATAAAGACGCGAAGCTGTAGGAAGGAATTCATTCAGGTAAGTCATTCTGCCCCAGAACTAGCCCAGAGCTCCCTAGGGACCAGTTGGAAGAAACCACTGGCAACACCCTATCTCGTATGTGACCCTACGTCCAGGCATATCATTACATAGGCAAACTGAATCCAAATGTTAAGAAGGATTAAATTATTCTAACAGGTATGATAGGCCAAGATTTCAGGCTCTCAAAAATCAACAGAGGCTTTAAGGAGGCATTGGTCGGGGTTCAGGGGCGTCAAAGCGAGGGAGGTGTGGTCATCTCACCATAGCCACCTGAGCTGGGACCTGGAGGTGGGGCCTGATCATACACATGAGCCACCAGCAAAGAGAACCCAGCAAGTCACACCACTTCTTCCTCAGCAGAGCCCAGGGTCTGAGTGATGGAGGGACTGGTGAGTCTTTCCTGCACCTCCTGGGTTTTGCCTGTTGCCTACCACAGGGATTAGAGCTGGTGGCTCAGAAGACAGGAAGGTTCCCTGGGCATAGTCAACCCTGGGCTGGAGGCCACACAGCCGACCGCAGCCAGAGAACTGGAGTCACCTCTGATCTCAGCTCTGCCTGCACTTCATAGGCGGTACTCCGAGGAGGGCACAGCCAGGACCCCCGGAGTCGTGGGAGTAAAGACAGCAACACGGCACATACTCTGTCAGAACTCGGGGTCACAGGGAGGAGGGAGACGAGGAAGAAGTACAGTGAGGTCTCTGCCTTCATGGAGCTTACAAGTCTCCTGGATGAGTGAAACCTTGAACAGATCAATTAAAATAAATAAATAAATAAGCTGATCAGACATTGTAGTAGGTGTCCTGAATAAAATAGCGTGATGTGTGTGTTGCAAAGTGAAGTTGAGTTGAGAAGCTGCTTTGTTTGGGTGGATCACACAGCTTTCTGTGACCTTTGGCAATTGACCTGAAACCTAAAGAATGAGGAGCATGTCGCCACAGAGCTGGTAGAAACGCATTAAGGAAAAGGGACAGTCAGTGTAAAGGCAGAAACAGGCACAATTGGAAGGATTTAAGACTGAGAGAAGGTGACTAATTTATTACTGCAGTAATCCTGGCAGGATGTGCTGGGATCCAGGGGAGACGTGACAGGTGACTTAAAGAGAAGCATGTCAGACTCTGTCAAAGTTAAGAAAGTGGGATCACAGTCACTGCAAATAGAAACATGTTTCTTCTGTTTCTTCTCAGGTTGGGAGAGTTGGCTGGGAAACATGTTGGAGGACTTAGGTTTCTAACCTGTTTCTCTGCAAAGGCTGAAGTGAGCTGTTGTCCTGAAAAGGCGGGTAGCAGGAAGTGGTAGGGAGTGGAAGGCAGTGGTAAGAATGTGGGATGATTGCTGTGTGTGATGGGAAGCCTGAGGGGCAGCCCAGCTGACATAGGGTCATCTCCTTGGGGCTGTTCTGGGTGGCTGAGACAGGACAGACAGACAAGATTCCTGAAGACCTGTCAGTGTGGGCAAATGATACTGATGGTCAAAGGCTAAGAAGCCAACAGACATCAACCCAAGAAGACCCAAGTGGAGAGCTTTGGACACAAGAAGACCTTGGTGTAGAGAGGAAAGGGTGTGTTGAGGTGACCGTGCGGGGAGCCAGAAGGATGGCTTTGAGTCAGACAGGACATCAGGTTTGATCCTTTCTGACACTTGCATTACATGACAGCTGCCATTCTGTCTTTCCCCTGAGGAAGGAATCTGTACTTTCATTGGAGAAGAAATGGTTGGCAGGTAGGTTGAACTTTAGTGACTTCTGATCCTATATTGAAACATTTCTTTTTAATTGTTACACGTACCTTTCTCAGCTTTTTGTCTACTCCAAGTATCTTTCTTCTCTTGCTCTTTGAGCAGCCATAATGGATGTGTTGGATGCACAGGCTCTGTTAATAGGCCTCTATTGGACGCCGTTGTCACTCTTAAATGGAACACCACAGCCATAATTGATGGAGAGTTGAGTTGCAAGCTTTTAGGACTAATTGTAAAGTCTAAACTAAAACGCTTCTCAGAGCTGCCTTTAAATAATAATAATAATACCTTATGTAGATATAGAGCGTTACAGTATGCAGAGCACTTTTCACATACATCATGTCATTTAATCTTTACAATAAACGAGTCTGATTGAATGCTTAGATCTCTCCTGAGTGAGAAACCGAGCTCATGTCCTGATTGAATCACGGCGAGCTGCCAAAAGTTCTCAAAACAATAACCATTTATTGAGCACCTGCTATGCATAAAGCACTTCGCTAAGGGTACCAAGGGGTAAATTTCTAGTGAATAAACATCTAGTAAATAGTACCTATTCAAAAATGTGATCTTGCTTCCCAACTCTCTTTCCCTTCCTCATCACAGTCACTGTTTTGGAGACTGCTTGTTAAATCATAAATTTATATAAATATTACCAGGAATTCAATTGTAGCAGAATTTAAGTTTTTAAAACTAAGGATTCTGATACTAAGCTCAGTGATTCTTTAGAGAGTCATTCTCTTGATTTCGCCTCGTACTGTCTTGAAGTTTATGTAGCTGTTACATGACTCTCAGAAGTGTTGTAGACAACCAGCACGTCTGGAAAGGCCTGTGGAGGATGCTCAGGGTGTGGCTTCAGGCGGGTGGCAGGGCCCTTGGCCCTTGAGGCTTATTATCCAGTAGAAAAGGAGACACAGTCATCTCTGGGGTCTTTGATGCATTGAGCGTGGGAGACAAAGGACTCCCAGGAGGAAACTCCCTGGGTGCAGTTGGGGGTAGAAGAGGGTATTGGAACCAAGCCCACCCCCAGAGCAGAACTAGACCTGTGTCCAGGAGTCCCAGGGGTGTCCAGGCCTGTGCTCCGGGCCACCATGGTTCCTCAGAGATTCTCCAAAAAGTTTGAAGCCCCCAAAATAATAAGAATCCCTACTTCAAAGGCCCCTGGGCAGCATGGTCCTTCAGAATGAATGCTGCAGCCTGTGTGCCATCGTCCCTTTCCCATCGTCCCTGCTGGGGCAGGCCCTGGTGTGCCCAGCAAGTCAGCTGAACGGCTTTTTTGCTGCTGAAACAAAGGTGATAATCAGAGTGTCACTTCTTCAGCCATCTTCCTGCTCCTTGTTTAATGTCTTAATTTTATTAACTCTAATGTTGCACTAGCCCTTATTTGGCTGTTCATATGGCCATGTGGTTTGGGAATGGGAGAGTACCAATCCAAATGGCTTAATATTTTTTTAGTAGAGTACTCATTTCCTATTAAACTTTTTCCATGATGCTATCTTTTAAAATAACAACTTCTGTATGTTACAAGGGATGGTAACATCTTGATTACCAGGTTATCTCTTGGTTCTGATATGGAGCTTAGGCAATCACAAGCTGAAGAACTCTTCCTTTGTCGTGTTGGGCAGATGCGCCTCATGGTTTATTTTGACACAGACTGTGCAGCCATAATCTGAGCATCTCATAAATACTCCAGAGGGGACCACAATTAGGACCGAGTGTGGAGCAGGAGTTCGAGCGTTAAGTCTAAGTGATGTTTCCGACTAGGGCTGGCAGCATGCTTTAAATAATTGTGTTCTGATCATTTAGGTCTCTCTTTATAGGGCATCCTTTATGACCAAGACTGTCCAGTACCAAAATGAGCTACATAAATTCCTAATCTGGGATACAGCTGGACAAGAACGAGTAAGTCACTCTTTAATTTACTGTGTGTTTTTCTGAGGCCCAAATTAAAGCTCCGACTAAACCGCTGATGTCCCCGTCCTTTCACGTTACTCGCTCCTGTGCGCCGGAAACGCATCCATTCCTGTTCCGCAGGCCGCCTTCTCCTTTTCAGCTCGCGCCCCAGCGTCTGCTGGCCGAGAGGGCGCTGATGGGCGCTGAGGCATTTTTATACTTTTTAGTGTCTTAAAGTAAATGCTGACTAACGGGCCTGATACAATCCTGCTCAGAGCATTGTGTATAATTTGGGGCTCCATCCTCCAGCAAAGATATAAGAGAATTAGTGGTAGAAAGGGAGAGTTAAGCACATCTCATTTATAGCAGCCTTTTAAAAGCTAAAGAGGGAACTTTACAGCATATAAAGTTTGAGATTTAAGTGAAATGGATGAGCTAACACAGTGCCTTGCAATAGGTACTTAATAAATGCCTGATGATAAAATTGTCCAAGATGGTTATCTGCTTAAGGAAGAGCCTGAGCCAGTAGTGGGAACTGGGCTGAGGCATCACAGTGCAGAGTGGGTGAAGCCCACCCACACCAGACAGGAGTGGGAGGTGGGCAGAGGGGCAGATGCCTGCCTGCTGCCTTTTCGCTCTGGGCCCTCAGTCTGACTTCCCTCTCGAGTTGAGTCTCGCAGCCACCTCACCAGTCAGCTGCTGTTTGATTTTGTTCTCAGACAGCGCTACTAAGTAGAGCATCTGGTGGATGGATGCCCAGTGCTATCTGGTGCTCTTAAAAGTGCACCAGAAGTGATCAGGAGAAGCAGCCTGTCCTCATGGCTTGTCGAAGACAGTAGAGATGCTCTGTCTGGTGTGAAACCTGACAGAATCAATCATCACAGATGGAGGGAAACAAAACAAGCCCTTACTGTTGTCCTGGGCGTAGACACCTGCATTTGTGCAGATTTAATGTCTTAAGTTTGTTCTGTTTGCTTGTTTTAATGCTGGTTGTCATACCCTGTGTCCAGTTACTCATCTGAGATCCATCCACCTAGTCTCCCATCCCCCAGTCCTACTTTGTGCACCTGAATGGAGCGTTTAGGCCAGCTAGGCCTTTGCTACCCATTACTCTTCCATCCTTCCCAAGTGTCATTTCCCACAGAGCCTTCCTGAACATATCTGCAGGCACAGTTCTGGTGTCTGTTCTGTTATCAGGAACTCATGTCACTCTTACTAATGATATATATACCTTTCACCGAATCCCAAGTTTCAGTTCCTTCCCACACATGACGGAGCAGCAGCGCCCTCACCGTGAAGAATCCTGCTGGTGCAGGTTCCCCCATGCTTTGAGTCGGTGTGTACAGTGATGCAGAGCATCTCTTTTTCTAGACCATAAAAAAGAGGAACAGGGTTTGTGCCTCTCCCTTACTGC
This sequence comes from Molossus molossus, assembly GCF_014108415.1. Taxonomy (NCBI): domain Eukaryota; kingdom Metazoa; phylum Chordata; class Mammalia; order Chiroptera; family Molossidae; genus Molossus; species Molossus molossus. The sequence goes on along the minus strand of NW_023425399.1, from coordinate 3,367,625 downwards.
CGCCATAATAGCAGAATTCTGCGAAGTGTCATTAGCTGGTGTGCCTGCCTCTGCTCTTCCCCACTTCCCATTGATTTTGCACCAGGAATAGTTGCCCTGAGCTGTAAAGCTGCCTCCCCCTACTGGAGGCACCATCTCAGCCTGGGGCTGGCCCAGGGAATGTAAACGGACAGGCAGGCAGGCCAAGAGAACGGGCCGGCAGAACCTGTTGGGAGGCCTGAGAGGAGCTCCAGACTATGGTTGCCGGGCCACTGCCTTTCAGAAGAGCTAAACATCTAACAGCAAATCACAAATTGTTCGAAGTGCTGTGAGCGTGGTCCAGGGCACACCTGTGAGCTTGTTCTGATGCCAGCTTGTCCTGGGCAAGGCTTTCAGGGCCCTGACTATGCCAGCCTCGGCCAGTCCCCATCCTCCTCCCCCAGTTGTCCTCTAGGAGCCAGTCAAGGTGCCCTGCAATTTCATACCCTCATACCCATTGTTCCCTCTGCTGGAATACCCTCCCTCCTGTTGCCTGGAAGCTCGCCTCTCATGTCGCCTCCGCCTCCGGGGGGCTTTCCTAGCTGTCCCTGCTCTTCTCAGATAAGCACCCAAAATGCCATACGCCCATGTTTCACGTTCACTGTTACACCCTCAGAGCTCTCCCTAACCCCAGACCTAAAAGGGCCAGGTCATTCTCCTTCGGTGCCCCTCACTTACTTTCCTCAGGGCCCTCACTGTAGGTTGTGATAGATACCAGTCTCCCTGCAGACGGAGCTTGGAGAGCTGGGCAGTGTCTCACTCCCTCGCTCTGCCTTCCCGTTGCCTCGCAGTCCTGGCCTAGAGCTGGAGTGCAGGGAGTGGGGACGAGGCGTCGCTTAACCCTTAGCATGTTTCTTTGTATCTTGAAGAGTCTTTGGTCGCCCTCATCCCTTGGATCATTACCTGTTTCCTTACTTGTTTATCTTCTGTTAGACTGTGAGCTCCTTGGGGGCAGGGACTATCTTCATGTCTGTGCTCTCAGCCCCTGGCACACAATGTTGATGCCAGTGGATTTGTGTCACCTGATTGCCAACCCTATTTTGGCAAATAGAAGGACAGAACCTCTGCCTCTTTTGCCATGTGAGTATTGCATGCCTCACATTATAAATTTCTGGTATTTGCATGTTTACTATTATGTTCTCTGTAGTAACAAGATTCATTGTGGAACCAAAGGCATCATAAAATGAAAACCATTTTGGATGAACCCCACTTCAACCTTTGCAGTTGTCACTGTATGTAGTTTTGATGGCCCAGCTGCAGTTGACTGCAGAGGATTCATCAAGTCAATGAAAGTGATTTTGGCGAACTTTGCAGACGTCAGACAAAGCCTTTGATGGTCAGGATCTTATTAAATGAAGAGAGGATGATACAAGTGCTTCAAAGATAATGATTTGTGTATTGATGGGTTGAGAGGCCTAAGGAAAACTGATGGAGTCCTCAAATATTTTTGTAAAAATTACCCTTTTTAAGTAGGACCAGGAGAGTCAAGATGAAGCGGAATCTGTCACCTTGCACTAGCACATGGCTTCTTCAGAAGAAGCCATCAGAGGATCAGTCAGCGTGGGTTCACCCAGGAAACCTGCTCCTGGTGTAGTAATAAACCCAAGTTTTTTCAAATATCAGATAAAATGAAACTTGTTTTCATAATTTAAAATTTATTTTCTCAAGACAGAGCCTGACAGACCTTTTTGTCCCTATTTTCTATCCTTACTGACTTCGTTTTAGGTGACATTTTTTCACCAGTTGTCCTTCACTAGCAAGGATTCATACAGTCGTGTAGGGACCATGCTCAAAGCACAGCAAACACATCGCCAATACGCCATAAATATCACAACATCTCAAGGTCGCGTTGCCTATGGTCATGTAAAAGGAAGCCTCTTAACCCAGGTCCAGCAGACCCTGCATCCAGTCCTTAAAGGTTCATGTTCCTGAGCCCTCATGTGCTTCTCTGATGGCTCTTTCCAGGGGTGACACCTGGAACACACTGGCTCTGTTCTCGGCTTCAAATCAGGAACAAGTGTAGTAGCGCAGTGTCATCGAGTGCTCAGGTTAACTCTGTGGCCTGTGGGCTAAGTCCAACCAACTGCCTGCTTCTGTAAAATTTTATTGGAACACAACCACACACTTATTTGTTTACATAGTATCTCTGACTACTTTCACTCTTCAGTAGTACAGTTGAGTGGTTGTAACAAAGATCAAATGATCTGCAAAGCCTGAAATATTTAATACCTGGCCTTCTCCAGAAAAAGATTGCTGACTCCTTATCTGGAGCCAGATTTGAAGCAGAGATGTCCCAACATCCTTTGAGACTCTATTGAAGCTGCCACCGTCCTTACACAAAAGGACATGGAAAGAGTTTCACTGTCAGTGTGGCAGAGTGGCTTGTGATGGAGTCATCCTCCCACAGACAGCAGTTCTGTGGAAACTCGGGACAGCGCGCTGAAGAACAGCTACGGGAAGGCGCTGCCAGGTGCAGTAGGAGACAAAGGGAACTCCCCCGGCAGGCACTGCATTTTTACAGATTTCCTCCAGAGGGCGCTCCTCAAGTCCACGTGGCACCTGGTAAGGGACTCAAGCAGAAAGCCCATCTTTTTACCTTGTGACATTTGAGGACAGAGTTTAAGGCTGCGAGAACAACAGAAAAAAGAGGAGGCAAATCCCAAAAAAGGTGGATCCAACAAGGAGGAAGACTTAAAATCTGCTTACAAATTTCCTTCGAGTCTTTGCCTGACCCCAAATTATGAATGCACAGGGGAGACACTGAGGCCCCCAACAGAGCAACAGCCTAGAGGAGTAACGAGACTAGCCGAGACTGGCTGCTGCTCATCACCGGGAAAGTTGAGTTTCGGGTTGGAGGCCAGGTGCCATGAGAGGGCATTGGTAAACACCTTGGCTTCCATGGAAACTTCGGAAGGACCAGGCCCCAGGGGCAGACCCAGAGAGACCTACCCTAACCACCGGTAAAAACAATCTCACAATGAGTAATCGGCAGTTTCACACTCCTCGGAGAAGGTAACGATAGTTTAAGTTGTTCAAAGATTTAAGGAAAAGTAGTCTTATCTACTTTCTACAGATGGGGAAGCTTGCACAGAATAGAAACGGTAAAACTAAAAACTGTAACATCGGAAATGAAAAATCTATTAGATGGGTGACAAAGATTAGCCAATCAGAAGAACAGAGAAAGTGGAAAAATAATGAGCATAGTCTCAGTACCATCGGGACAGATTGCACACAGCTTGTGTAACTGAAACCAGGAATAGGGAAGCAGGGGACAGGAAAAAAATGGGTATTTCAAGAAATTATGGCTGAAAATTGCCCAAATCTGGTGAAACATACCAATTCCAAATGCAGCAGTTCATCACACCCGTAAATACACAGGAAGCCACCTCTAGGTGCATCAGAGCCCTGCTGCTGGAACCCGGCGTTTAAGAGGAAAAGCTGGCCCTGGCTGGTCTGACTCAGCCGTTAGCGCTTCGGCCCATGGACCAAAGGGTCTCGGGTTCCATTCTGGTTAAGGGCACATACGTGGGTTGCAGGGTCATGGGGAGGCAACCAATCATTGTGTCTCTCTCATGTCAGTGTTTCTTCCTCTCTTCTTTCCACTCTCTAAAAATCAATGGAAAATTATCTTGGGTGAGGATTAACAAAAAAACAAAAAGAAAGGGGAAACGCTGGAAAGCAGCCAAAGGTAGCCACATTCCATACAGGAACCAGCGTTCATGTGGCTAGCATCCCACAGAAACGGTGAGACCGGAGGACTGTGGCCCAGCGTCTCTAGAGTGCTGAAAGCAAAAAAGTCAACCTGCCAAAATTATCTTTCCAATATGGCATCGAAGTAATGACAGTTTTAGAAAAATACAGGCTGAAAGGACGCAGCAGCAGTGACAGGATGAGGCCAGATGGTAACTCAGACCCAGAGGAAGAAGTAACCACTGGCTGTGGTAAATGTAGACGTTTTTCTCAACTTACTGAAAAGACTACTGGCTATTTAATGCAAAAATTATCACATTGGATTGTGTAGTTTATAGTTTATGTAGCTTTAAAATATTTGACAACAGCACATAGGTCAGTGGGATAAAGAGAACTTTTCTCTCTCACCAGGTTCTGGTATCTACATGGGTGGTACATTTTAAACTGTAAGTCACCTGTGTGTGGGGGAGGGGATGTATTGTAGTTACAAGAGCAATCACTTTAAAAAGTAATAGAAGGTATAGATTAAAAGCCAATGGACAGGTTAATATATTAAAATTAAATACTAAAAATATTCAGTTGCCCTGGCCGGGTTGGCTCAGCAGTTAGGGCATCAGCCCATAGACCAATGAGTCCCAGGTTCGATTCTCATCAAGGGCTCCTACCTTGGTTGCAGTTAGTCCTCGGCCCTGGTCAGAGTCATGTGGGAGGCAACCAATCAATGTGTCCCTCTCTCTCTCCCCCCCCCGTCTCTCCCTTCCCCTCTCTCCCTCTCCCTCTCCCCGTTTCCCTCCCTCCCCACTTCTCTCTCCCTCCCTCCCACTCAGTATGAAAATAAATAGAAAGATCCTCAGGTGAGGATTAAAGAAAAAAAAAAAAAAAAATATATATATATATATATATATATATATATATATTCAGTTACTGCAAAAGGGGGGAAAGTAGAAGGAGGATTTTTTTTAATGGAACAAATATAAAATAGCAAAATGGTGACATAATACCAGTAAGACCAACTATATCAGTAAGTACATTAAATGTAAAGGAACTGAACGTTCCACTTAAAAGGCAGAGGTTGTCAGCGTGGGCCAGAAAGTGGAGCCAGCCATGTGCTGGCTGGAAGAAGAGGCCTTAAATAAAATCAGAGCTTTAAAACGAAAGAATAGAAAGGGGTATCCTATGTCAATCATAAGCAAAAGAAAACCATTGTGTTTGTATCAATATTAGTGAAGTCTATTTGAGGACAGGGTTACTGTGAAGGTTAAAGAGGAGCATCAGGGAACTTTCTGTGTTGATAGAAATGTTTTGTATCTTGCATAGATGCTGCTTACATGGGTGTACACATCCACGTGTCTCATGTTATTGAAACCTAAGGTTTTTGCACTTCTCTAGATGAATTTTACTTTCCAAATTGGAAGGGAGAAAAAAAAGATGTGGCTGGTGTAGTACCTCAGAAATTAAAGCTGCCCTGGCCAGTGTAGCTCAGCAGTTAAAGCATCATCCTCGGACCAAAGATCTCAGGTTTGATTCCAGTCAAGGGCATGTGCCCGGGTTGCAGACTCAATCCCTGGCCCCAGTCAGGGTTGGGCGGGAGGCAAACAATTGATGTGTCTCTCTCACATCAATGTTTCTCTCCCTCTCCCCGGCCCCTCTCCTTCTCCCTCTCCCATTCTATCTAAAAATCAGTGGGAAAATATCCTTGGGTGAGGATTAACAAAAAAAAAGAAAGAAATTAAGGCTGATGCCACACCTCTGTCCCACCTGTACACTCCTGTCCCCTTCACACTCCCCATGGAAGTCAGCCCATCTTTCCCAACAGAAATGCAGCTTCCTCTCTGTAGCGCTTTCTTGCTTATGACCTATAATTTTGGCTTTTTCTCTGTAACAAAAACAGCATCATTTATTGGGAATTAGTTACCAGGCTTCCACCCAGAGCCATGGATCTTTCTCACAAAAACCAGTGAGACCTCAGACGTGTGGACATTGGGGCCTGGCACTGGTTTGATGTCACCGCATACTTGACGTGTGTGCTGGTGTTTGCACAGTTCTGGCTCTTCGCAGTGTGCAGGCCCCAGGCCCCAGGCCCCAGAGAGCGTGCATGTAACGAGACAGGCGTCCTCGCTCATGGAGCTTACAGTTAGCATTTCACTTTCTGTTGTGAAGCTCAAGTTAACATGGAAGTTTAAAAGCCAGAGGTTAGCCCTGGCCACTTTGGCTCAGCGGTTAGCATGTTGGCCGGTGGACCCGAAAGGTTGTGGGTTTGATTCCCAGTCAAGGGCTTGTACCTGGGTTGCAAGTACAGTCCCCAGCCCGGCAGGGGTCCTGTGGGAGGTAACCAGTCACTGTGTCTCTCTCACATTGATATTTCTCTCTCCGCTCCCTCCCTCCCTTCCACTCTCTCTAAAAATCAATAGAAAAGTATCCTTGAGTGAGGATTAACCAAAAAAATAAATAAAAGCCAGAGGTTAAGCTCGTTGGGTGAGAGGTTGCAGACTCTCATTCCATATGTGAGTTGTACTGTGCCCCAGGCGTTCACCTCTGGCCACCGCTCCTCCCTGTGCTGGGGACGGGAGGGCAGCCACCAGAACAGAGCAAGGGAGAGCACATGGTGTCCCATTCTGTGTGGGGTTGGGTTTCAAAGCTGAGGCGCAAAAGGAAGACCTTTTGTAGTTGTACAGGTAAAATGTTTGTCTTTAAACATTGGCATCACATTCAGAGTGAGATGTTCAAACCAGCCCATCCATACAGCCGAGGAGTAGGCAGAGAGCTTCTGTTGAACATCTCACACTTACCGGGAGATACGGCAGCTACATCAGTCTTGACATTTAATCAGTTATTCCTCCCCATCCTCTCCTCCCCTTTACTCCTCCCCTCCTCCCTCTCCTCCCTCCTCCCTCTCCTCCCCTTTACTCCTCCCCTCCTCCCTCTCCTCCCTCCTCCCTCTCCTCCCCTTTACTCCTCCCTCCTCCCTCTCCTCTTCCCTCTCCTCCCTCCTCCCTCTCCTCCCCTTTACTCCTCCCCTCCTCCCCTTTACTCCTCCCCTCCTCTCCTTTACTCCTCCCTCCTCCCTCTCCTCTTCCCTCTCCTCCCTCCTCCCTCTCCTCCCCTTTACTCCTCCCCTCCTCCCCTTTACTCCTCCCTCCTCCCGCTCCTCTTCCCTCTCCTCCCTCCTCCCTCTCCTCCCCTTTACTCCTCCCCTCTTCCCTCTCCTCCCTCCTCCCTCTCCTCCCCTTTACTCCTCCCTCCTTCCCCTCCTCCCCTTTACTCCTCCCTCCTTCCTCTCCTCCCCTTTACTCCTCCCTCCTTCCTCTCCTCCCCTTTACTCCTCCCTCCTTCCCCTCCTCCCCTTTACTCCTCCCTCTCCTCCCCTCTTCCCTCTTCTCCCTCCTCCCTCTCCTCCCCTTTACTCCTCCCTCCTCCCTCTCCTCCCCTCTTCCCTCTCCTCCCTCCTCCCTCTCCTCCCCTTTACTCCTCCCTCCTTCCTCTCCTCCCCTTTACTCCTCCCTCCTTCCCCTCCTCCCCTTTACTCCTCCCTCTCCTCCCCTCTTCCCTCTTCTCCCTCCTCCCTCTCCTCCCCTTTACTCCTCCCTCCTTCCCCTCCTCCCCTTTACTCCTCCCTCCTTCCCCTCCTCCCCTTTACTCCTCCCTCCTTCCTCTCCTCCCCTTTACTCCTCCCTCCTTCCTCTCCTCCCCTCTTCCCTTTCCTCCCTCCTTCCCCTCCTCCCCTTTACTCCTCCCTCCTTCCCCTCCTCCCCTTTACTCCTCCCTCCTTCCCCTCCTCCCCTTTACTCCTCCCTCCTTCCTCTCCTCCTCTTTACTCCTCCCTCCTTCCTCTCCTCCCCTTTACTCCTCCCCTCCTTCCCAGTTGTGTGCCAGTGGGGGAAAGGGTGGTGGGTCCGAGGAAGCTGTGCCGACAGTTAAATTCATGTGAATGAAATTAGATGCCTACCCCCATTTGGGAATTGCTACCTGCATGGACTTAGCCAAAAATGGACTCATCCAAGTATCAAGGGTAAATGTGTGCTTATTTCTGGGGTACCATCTGCATCCATATGACAAGGTCTTTACGACACCCCAGTGCAGCTGCTTCTCTGGAGAACTATTTACAGCATGATTTTATGTCCTTGATAGTTTGGGAGCCCAAGTTTAAAGGATTGTTGAACAAATGAATTTGGGAATTATACATTGAGTTCAATTAAAAAGCCTTTTTAGCTGAAACAATTGTTTGTAGCACCATATTTAATTCCTGTAAAACTATCTTCTATTTTCTAAGAAACATTTCAGTGTTACATTAAGAGTTGTTGCCTTTGGTAATCACTGGTTCATTTGCTTTAAAGCATCATGTCATCTTGGGCTTAGGAGAAAGATTACCTTTTGTGCAGGGACAACGGGCTTAAGAGGTCTAGTAAAAAACATTAACCATTTTCCCAATTTTGTTGTTTCTCTTTCCCTGCAGTTCCGTGCCTTAGCACCCATGTACTACCGAGGGTCGGCTGCAGCGATCATTGTTTACGATATCACAAAAGAAGTAAGACGTGTATTGTGTTTTTCAATTTTGAAAACTCTCTTGGTTGCTTAGCTCTCCAGTTGCTCTCCTCTCGTGTATTACAGGAGACATTCTCAACATTAAAGAATTGGGTGAAAGAGCTGCGACAGCACGGCCCGCCTAATATCGTGGTTGCCATTGCAGGAAATAAGTGTGATCTTATCGATGTGAGGTAAGCTATTAGAGCAGGAGATTACAGTGCTGATCATGTGTCCCTTTTCCTACTGAGCAACATCCAGTATAAGAATCTTGCTTGTATTTTATCTCTGACATTGAAAAATCCCTTTCCATTGTGTGGTTGGAGTCCTGAAGTTTCAAAGTAAAATTAAGAGTTCAGGCATTTGGAGCTAATTAGATTGTGTATGTAGGCAAGTGTGTGATTTATTTAATGTTGGATGTATCAGGCTTGACTTTATCTGAGCTTCGTATAGCCCCTGGCTCTTGTAACATAGGATATTTTCAGGAAAGCAGATTTATTGGAAGTTTCTGTGGACCACTTCCATAATTTCCATAGCAGGGGTGTTACTTTGTGGGGGGGGGGAGCCCCTGCCGTTCTCTGATTATTCCACTGCATTCGTGGCTCACAGTGTGGTTTGCTTTTGTCTAACTGCTGACAAGCCATTTGTGGCCTCCTTTGTCATCGTCAGTCTGGTGAATTACTGGGTGTGTGGGGATAATATGGAGCTCTTGATGGGTCACATTTCTGATTTGCAATCGTTGCCTTTCAGAGAAGTAATGGAGAGAGATGCTAAGGACTACGCTGACTCCATCCATGCGATTTTTGTAGAGACCAGTGCAAAAAATGCGATAAACATCAATGAACTCTTTATAGAAATTAGTGAGTACCTCTGTGCCATGTGGGTTCCCCCTGTGCAGGGCAATTTCAAACAGATTGATCTCACTGGGTAGCATTTCTTCCTTGGGTAGAGTAGTCTCCTCTGCTGTGGTTCTTAGTGGAATGCACGTTGAGAGGGTCCAGGTGACAGCCGAGTTTCATGTCATGTCATGCTGGAGAGCTGCTGCCTGGTAACCGGCCCTTCTGGTAGGATGCGGCCACTGTATAAACAATGCCGGGGCTGTAGGCCTGGGGACTGTTGCCTTGCCCTCTTACATGTATTCCAATTAGTCATCCAAGTCATCAAACATGAGCAAAATAAATAAGGAGAAGGGAAATGCGTGTGGAATTCCACTGTAAGAAAACCCTCAAAAATTAATGCTACGTGCCCTGGCCGGTTTGGCTCAGCAGTTAGAGCGTCGGCCTGCGGTCCGGAGAGACCCGGGTTCGGTTCCCGCTAAGGGCACGTACTTTGGTTGCAGTTTGTCCCCGGCCCTGGTGGGTTGTGCGGGTGGCAGCCACTCGATGTGTTCCTTTCACGTCGATGTTTCTCTCTCTCTCTGTTCCTCTCTCTCCCTCCCACTCTACCTGAACAAAAAATGGAAAAATGTCCTCGGGTGAGGATAAAAAAAAAATAAATAAATAAAAATAAATAAATAATAAAATCAATTAAAAAATTAAAAAAAAAAAAATTTATGCTACGTGATTAAAGGTAACACCTATTTTCCTCTCCCTCCCTTCCCCTCTCCCAAAGTATTACTGTGATGGAAAGAGACTGCTGCATACCTTTGGGGGTCCTTTGCAGATTGTGTCTGTGTCTATTCATTTTATTCAAACTCATCAAAATATTGACAACCGATCCAGGCTCAGAGGAGACAGTGGGAAACAAGAGGGCATAGCCCTGCTCTCCTGGAGTGCACGCGGCCCGGCAGAGGACAGACAGGGAGCCCAGAAATAAGCGAGGTCCTCTCAGATGATAGGTCGCGGGGGGAAGAAAATAATATTGGATGAAGTGAAAGAGTGTCTGCAGGTGACCAGGGAACAGGCCTCCCCTGACCAGGTGATACTGGAGCCAAGATGTGACAGAGCAGGCCGTGCCCAGACCTGAGTCATGTTAACTGCACACATCAGGCTCCAGATGGAGGACAGGGGACAGCCATCAGGGCACCGTGAACTGACTTAAGCTCCATTGTCTGATGCGAGCCGAGACTGCTGACGCTGGAAGGGCGCTGGGCTGCCTGTGGAGGAGGAGCTGTGAACCGCACTGCCTGCTGGGCTCACCAGTGACGCCCTCCAGCGAGCAGGCCTGGGGCAAGCAGGCCTCGAGCAGAGATCCCTGGAGACTCTGACGTCTGGCAAGGGGGTGCCCGGCTCCAACAGTGTCGTCACTGGACTATGAGCCTCTGGTTGTCCAGTTGCTGGGGTTTTTGGTTTTGTTTTTATTTTTTGATGTTTATAGTTTATTCGAAGAACCAGAGATCTAAATTTTTGTAACATGTCCCATTGTTTAGATTTGGCCACTAGCTCAAATATTTTCAGAGTACGACGCAGGCCTGCAAGCCCATTTGGCAGATAAGGCCAGGGCTGCTGGTTTGCAGCCTCGAGTCCAGCCCATTCGTTTCAGCATTAAGAAGTGATGTTTATCATCTTCCTAGAGTGTGAATAGCAGTTACCCAGATGCAATTTTTTTTTTTTTTATCCTCACCCGAGGACATTTTTAGATATTTTGTTCAGATAGAGTGGGAGGGGGAGAGAGAGAGAGAAACATCGATGTGAAAGGGACACATCGAGTGGTCGCCACCCACATGACCCAACCAGGGCCGGGGACAAACTGCAACCAAGGTACGTGCCCTTAGCGGGAACCGAACCCAGGTCTCTCTGGACCACAGGTTGACGCTCCATCCGCTGAGCCAAACCGGCCAGGGCCCCAGATGCACTCTTGAAAGGTAACTTGAGGCCAGTCAGAAATTTTTCACAGTTCAAGCTAAAAAATCTAAGTGTGGTGTCAAAAGTGTACTGAAATTATTACTATTTTTAAGTGTTCTTTACTGTAGCAGTATTAAAAACAGGAAGGTAGTGAATTAGACCAACAATGAAAATCCTTAGATAAAAATTAGCTGGTACGTACTCATTTCAACTGTGAAAAATAAAAAAAAAATGTATGTTCACAAAGATTAGAAGAATTTAGAGAGAGATAAATTGAGGTTATTGTTTACTAGGTATTGTCAAGTCACATTAGCACAGTGGCCAGCATGCTTGCTTTTCACTGACGCGTCCAGAAGTATAATGCTCGAGGAATTTTCACAAATGAAGTGTACTCCTGTCATCCACACCTAGGACAAAATCCAGGGGTACTCGAGGAGCCCCCCGCCAAGGGAACCACTGCCCCGACTACTGACTCTTCAGATCCGTGTTGCCTGTTTTCATACTTTATATTTTTTAAATATACTGTATGTACTCTTGTGTCGGGCTTCCTTATCTCTGCGTACACTTTTAGGTTCATCCATATCATTGCACGATCCACTTTCAGTGCGTCTGTCAGCGTCAGAGTCGGAGTGGGGAGAACACCTGGGGTGGTTCTCCATCCTGTTGATTTTTTCCAGTTTAGAGCTATTACAAATAGTGCGGCTGTGAACGTTTTGCTTCCTGCCCGGCATGTACATAATAGGCCCACATTTTTGGTAGGTGTATTTGTTTTTGTTTCTTTTGGGTACGTGCCCCTAGCGGGAACCAAACCCAAGACTCTTTGGTCCACAGGCCGACGCTCCAACCGCTGAGCCAAACCAGCCAGGGCTAGTAGGTTTATTTTTGTACCAAGAGAAGAATGATAGTCATGAGCATGCAGTGTTCATACAGGTGTACTTGCTGATGCTCACACCAGGGCATAGAGGACTCTCCATCCCTGGTGGGTAGGGAGCAGTCTGCATTTCCAGCTCATGAAGTTGAGCACCTTTCCAGGTGTTTCTTTACATTCACACATTGTCAGGATGTTCTCCTCTGTGCATTTTGCCTGCCTTTCCCTAAGTGCTCGTCTGTACTGCAGTGTGAGTCCACTGGTGGTCATGTGCAGTCGATATACCTGCCCTGTGGCATGACTTCATGTCCAAATCAACTCCTTTTATGAACTGGCGTTTTTACGCTTAGTAGAACCCCATTGGTCCTTGTTTTCCTTTATGGTTTGCACTTTTGGGCTCCAGTTTGAAAAGTCACTGTCTGTTCCCAGATCAGGAAGATGCTCTCCTCTGCCTTCTGGACATGCTTCAGAGATGACTCTGTTCCATCTGTATTTCCAGGACCCACTGATAAGAAATACATAATGGCGCCCTGGCCAGTTTGGCTCAGCGGTTAGAGCGTCGGCCTGCGGTCTGGAGAGACCCGGGTTCGGTTCCCGCTAAGGGCATGTACCTTGGTTGCAGTTTGTCCCCGGCCCTGGTTGGTCGTGCAGGTGGCAGCCACTCGATGTGTCCCTTCACGTCGATGTTTCTCACTCTCTCTCCCTCCCATTCTATCTGTACCAAAAATGGAAAAAATATCCTCGGGTGAGGATAAAAAAAAAAAAAAAAAAAAGAAATACATAATGGCAAGAAGCTTTAGTAAAGTTTTGGAATTAATTTGCAGTTTATTCATAAAGCATGTATAGGCATTTGAAAAGTAGTAGTAGGACATACTGGGGGACACTATCAGGTCATGTGGACCCAAGCTGGGTACTACCTACCCAGATTTGCAGGCTGCTCAGTGTGCTGGAGGCCTCAGGCATGGCGACCAAGGACCCAAGATCTGGCAGATTCCACCTCAGCCTGTCCATGCCCAGAATGCATGTGCCAGTTCATTGCATGTTCTGGATGCCAGGGACTGTGCCAAGCAATCCTGGAAACAAAGGTGGAGAAACAGGGTCTCCTTCAAAGGGCCGAGGGTCTAATTTGAGGGACATCTTTGCATAAACAAATATATGACAACGTGCTTCCGGCATCCTAATGGGTTTTAGTGGCTGAGATGTTGCAGAGTTGGGAAGCAAAGGGCGTCAGGAAAGCCTTGTGTAGAAGCAGCCCTGAAGTTATCAGTGAGGTGGGTGGGTGGGGGATTTAAGGTTTCCCTCGAAACTGGCATTATGCTTCATGGAGCCGTAAAGTGAACCTGTTTATTCTCATACGTGGTTGGTGGCAGAACAAAGTGGCGCACCTCTCCAGAGAGCAGTTTGGCAGCATCTGTCAAATTTAAATTGCATGTCCTTTCCGTAGCTCTGCTAGGCAGACACTGGGCTACAGGGCATGTGTGGGGTCAGTACCCAGGAGTAGACTAGCGTGACCTGGCTTCTCCACTCTGTTAGTTTGTCCAGCACTTGCACTCGGGTTCACAGAGGTGTCCTTGCATCGTTCCTGGCAGCATCAGAATATTGCACACAAACTACATGTCCATCAACAAGGGACTTTAATGACACTACATTCACACTGCAGCATCACAGCTGTTGCATGGAAGGCAGCAGCTTCTCACACACGCTGGGGCAGTAATCCCGGCCAGAGGACCGTGCACTCTGCTTGCTCCTGACTCGGTTTAGGAAGGGCACAGGTTGAGGTGTGTGCGCTGTGCGTGTCTGCACACCTGTCTCTGGACAGAGGGACAGGCATGTTCTGATTAATTTTTTTTAACGTGCATGTCTTAACCTACTCAAAACGAGGTGTTTTCAACAGGTAGTTTTTTGTTTTTTTGTTTTGTTAAGTGTTACTAAATGCTAGGCGATAGCCTCACTTGGACCCTGGAACAGAAACAGAACCTTAATGAGAAGCTGATGGCATCTGAGAAGCATGTGGAACTCAGTGACTGGTGGTGTCCAGTGCTGAGCTCTTCATTTTGACAGATGTCCTATGGCAGCATAAGACGGTAGCATTAAGGGACACTGAATAAGGGTCTACAGCAACTCTCTATATTATCTTTGCAACTTTTCTGTAAATGTAAAATCATTCCAAAACTAAAAGTTTATGAAACTTTATTTTTATGAAACCTGTCAAGTTGCATTTACAAAATTGTTGTGTCTGAGAAGGAGCAGATTTGGAATATTAAGGCTCATTCCCTCTTCTCCTCTCCTCTCCTCCTCTCCTCTCGGTTTAGGTAGAAGAATTCCATCCACTGACACCAACCCGCCATGTGGCGGGAAGGGCTTCAAACTCCGGAGACAGCCTTCAGAGCCCAAGCGAAGCTGCTGTTGACCGGGCCTTGGCCTCTCCGACTCTGTGATGAAGTAGGTGGTCCTGAACGCTAACAGGAGGGCTGGGGGCCCCGCTGCCAGGCTTCACCGAGCTGGTCTGGGGTCTTCTTCGTGCAAAGAAAGAGTCACAGAAATTGACCAGTCTGTGGACTTGTGTTCTGTAAAGACTCTGGTGTACAGAGGGACTCCATCACTGGCTTTGACCTTGCTGGAAAGGAACATGTAATTGTATGGATGGTAGGATCAAACTGTTGAGTCGTTTTGTAATCAAGATTTTATGTAACATTTGTAAAGGGAAAATGAGCACTTTCGTCGTTCTTGAGGGAAAGAAGTCCTCATGGAGATTATAATTTCCTTGGTTTCCCATTACCACTGTTCTAGGGAGTTGTATGATTTTAAATGTGGTAGGATACCATTAAGTGGAGGGATGGCAATTATTATCTGAAGGTAAAATGGGTTATTTATAGGACTGATGGAAATGATGGCATCCGCACTCTCCAGAGCATTTCCCGTGGCATGCATCAGCCCAGGGACATGCAGGGCGTTCACAGCACTCAACAGCCTTGGCTCCCCCAGGTCTCCTTCTGACCCTGTCCTGTGTGTCACCAAACTCATTATCGGCACCTAGTGTAAAAAGCTCTCAGGATCAGGATGGTGGTGGTAGAGAAGCCGACTAGAATAAATTGAATTGCATATGTTTAAACTAACTGGTTTTAAAAGGAGGAAAGAGGCAGTAAAGAAAGTAGTGTAAATGCTGTCCATTTTTTATTTAACCCAAGTATTTTGGTGGGGAAAACAATTATCTGTTGCTTAGCCTAGGTAAAGTTGTAGTCTATATTTATGAGACCATTGCTTAAAAGGTATAAATTATGTAAATACAGTAATAAATTCTATGTTTCATTCCATTTAATCTCGCCCCGTCTTGCGTGGGCCCACCCCTTTTTCGGCCTGTCCACAGGAGACTCTCCAAAGCACGTCTGCTGTGTGTGGAAGCGTAGAGCCTCCAGCTCACAGTCCCTGCGGAGCTGTGCGCCGTTCCTCCCGCCCCCCGTCCCGTCGGGAATCCCAGTGCAGACAGGCCCCTGGCCAGCCCGGCCAGCCCTTCCAGCCTCGGGGCAGACCTGAGCTCCAAGCTCAAGCCCTTTACTGGGTCATGTAATAAGTTTCTCTTCGCTTGTAACAGCAACCTCAGAGCAACTATTTGAAGAGAGCTTTCCTTGTTAACAATTTACTTATCTTTTCTGTTCCCCTTTTCCCCCCTGCCTCTGTTAGTGGCTAACACTCTTTCCCTCAGGGAGCCTAATGAGGTTTTTAATATAATCTAAACATAAAGCACTGAAGTGAGGTTGGTGGAAATTTGTTCCTGGTCTCATTTGGCACCCTTCCAACCTGAGTATTGTACGGGAAGGAAATTTACAAGATTAAATAGGAAATGAAACAGCTTGAATTTCAAACAAAATTGTGTTTTTAGAGCGCTCCTTAAACTGAACAGTCGAAACTTTGAAAAATAATTGTTATTTCTTTGTGCACCCCACTTGGTGTGGATAGATTTTAATGGGAAAATTACAACTCAGATGAAATACAAAACAGTTCCCTTCTCCCTGGTGAATATCTTCAGCATTTAACTTGTATATTTATTTTTTTATTAAAATAAGATAGAAGGAATGTATTTAGTGAAAATTCCAACATCGTTTTGTTTAAAACATATGTGGACTCTTATTACCCCCAACCTCACCCCCAGCATTTGCTTTAAGAGAAAACAAGTGATTCTAAGCACTGGGCTCTTTGCACCTGACGGTGGCTTCACTTTAGTTCATGTGCATGCAGGTGGATGGGGCATCAGGCCACGGCCCTGGTACGTCCCTGGCATTCCCACTCTGGGCCTCTATCTCCATGACAACCAAATACAAACAGAGGTTGCCTGACTCATTATTGAAGAGGCAATGCTTGCGTGGCCCTTTCTCATTTTACCAAAAGACGGTGCAAATCTGTGACCTTCACAGTATTTCCACCAAACCTGTCAGTGTTGACAATTTCATGGTGTCTGGTGCAGAGAGAAAAGCAACTGGTGAGGCATGTGAACGCCTCTAATCTTGTGACACCGGCTGTCCTTAACCCCAAGACGTCCATCCCTGGAGCCCTGCAGCTGGTGTTCCACCATTCCTCAGACACCATCCAGCATGTAGAAAGGGATTCTCTGTGGTTGTAGCCACATGTTTTATGCACAGAATGAAGGGCGTGTGGTGTGTGCTGCGCCAGCCACTATTCTTCACACGTTTCTGGGCCTCTTCCCCTTTCACTTCATCGGTGGTCTCCGAAATCGACATGACACCGTCTTATGTCCTATCTTCTCAATCCTTAACAACAGCATTGCTCTCTCAGTTCCAGGATCCACACACCATGAGACGGGAGTGAAGGTTTTTGTTTATTTGGTTTGCTTATGAAATGCAAAGATGAATATTAAAGTCAGAAGCAGTGTTTTATTTTGAACACTCTTTGGATAGTGATCCAATACACCTGACAGCAGTGATCTAATACACATTTCATATATTTCTTATTCTGATGTCTTAGGAGAAAAGGCTCGATTTCAAAGGAATTGAGGTATAACCCAATCTTCTTTTGGTTTCCTTATGACACAGGGCCATTTTTTTTAAACTTTAGGGGCTGAAAAGAGAAAAATCATTAATTAGCTGCAAGTGTATGTTGATTCCTCTCAGAGCAGTTAGAATACGCTGTCTGCAGGTGTCTAATCCCAGAAACCACTGGTCCCCAGAAGTCTCCTTCTGATCCTCGGATAACTAACTATCATTCGGTGATTAAAAGAACAAAGTAGGAGTATGATCAAGTGTGCGTCATTTCAGTTTCTCTGTAAGAAGTGACTGGGGAGAAGTGCCTGTGTGCAAGCCCTTCAGGTTCCAGGTGAGCCCTCCTTCACCTGCTTCTCAGCCACAGGCAGGGTAAGTCCTGCGCACAGCGACAGAAAGGGTTAGCTCCTCGAAAGTCACACACGCCAGCTGCCCGTTGATGATTATGTGTGAAGTGCCTGCCTCCCCCACTTTGAAAGGGTCCAGTCTTTTGCCTGAGAGGCTTGATCTCCTCTAAGTGGTCTGGGGTCCTCCTTGAGGTTATCAATTTTCATTATTTTTAAATATATAGAAAGGGAAAGAAAATCACATTTAATTTCTCAGCTTCTATTTAAGTTTTGTATTTCTTTCTTTTATATTCTCAAGAAGGAAAATCGGTGTTAGAAGCCCTAAATTAAACTGGGAGCTGCAGTAATGGAAATGTCCACTCGAGAACTATGCCACAGCTCCCCTGGGTGTGGGGAAGCAGAACGCCCGTCCTTTAGGGCACGGTGTCGGCACGGGCAGGTTCGGGGCAGAGCACGCTGCGCTCGTGGGCGGGTCAGCCTCAGGCTTGGAGAGGCATTTCCTCATTGTCGTGCGCGTGTTACAGTCTGAGAATGAACTGCAGAAGAGGTCATGTTAATTCTTACAAGCGTTTTCACTCGTTTAAAAACTGCACACGTGATCCCTGGCCCCTCAGGGTGTAAGACAGAGGCACAGAGGCTATCATGTGCATGCCAGAGCCCGGACACTTTCAGATGTCTTTGCACGAGCCTGTGGAGGTGATGCCAGAATGCACTCCTCCTGGGGAAGTGACTAAAGTCCCTTAACTCTGACCTGCACGCGGCGCCGGCTTTAGAGCACGGGGCAGTCACAGCTCCCAGACTCCGGCTGGCTCCTCTCTCTGAACTCGCAAGGCGGTAAGAGCTCCTCCCAGCCCTCTGCTGAAAGCCAACGACAGTGATGAGCCATGTAGTGTACCCTGCCGACAGTCTTATCGTTTCCACTTGTTTTAGAGAGACTAGCAGCTTGACTCCCGTTTACTGTTGAGCCTCAAGAGGTGGTCTACCTCTTAACAGTTAATATTTGCTTAGAGGAAGAAATGAAAGGTACCTTCAAGGGTCAAGTTGTTACTGCATACCTGCCTTCAGTTAGTTTGGTCCATCAGAAATTCTCACATGATTCAAGGTAATGTCTAGGAGAGAAAAAAAAAATAGTCCAAGCAACAATTTACGCAGGAGGCAGACATTATACTGTACAGTTTTAGAAGAGGGGGTGGGTGGGATTTAGCCCAGGACTGAAAGAAACAGGCTCTGCTGATTTCCCTTGACAGTGGTCACTCGTCTCGACTTCCAGTAACAAAGCCAGACAGTGTGATTACCCGATTTGCAAGAAGTATCGATGGCATTCTGGAGCATTTGTTCTATTCTTTGTGCAAACGAAAGTCTAAAAAAAAATATTAGAAGGGTGTTACATTTTTCAGGAGCCTCTACGTTTGCAGTCCGAGAGAATGATAAGTGAGAGGCCTGTTGTGATGAAGTTTTATTAGACATAATGAAGAAAGTGAAGACATAGAACCAGGAATGTCCATATTTCTCAGTGTGTCCTTCAGGATTCTCTTAGCATCTAGGAAAATGATTTACTTCCCAAATCAAGAAGGACTTCTAGTAGCATAGATCAACTTTAATTTGAGGGTCTGTACCATCGGGAATAACTAATTAATCTGTGTGCTTTCTTTTTTTAGAGTATAATCAATTATAGATGTGCTAGAACATTTGGGGCTTCTAAACAAAGGGATTCGGAAATTAAATGAAAAGAAAAACCTTGCATCTTTTCTTTTGATGACATCAACCATTTTATTTTATTTTTCTTGGTTGATGTTTAGAGAGGAAGGGAAAAGGAGAGAGATGGAAACATCAGTGAGCAAGAACATCAATTGGCCGCCTCCCGCATGCTCCCCACTGGGGACTCCGCCCACAACGTGGGCATGTGCCCTGACTGGGAATCGAACCGACGACCTATTGGTGCAGGGGTCGACGCTCAACCACTCCATTCAGACATATTAAACATTTTAGATAGTAAGATTAGAATGTGTCATTAGTAGATACTGGAATTAAAATCAGGGAGCCTTAAATCTAACCCCCCCCCAAAAAAGGTTTAATTTATTGCCCGTTCATTTTGAGATCTGTACAGTGCCCAGTGCCCCAGCAAAATGCTTCAAAATTGAAACAGAATTCTGGATAGCTGTCCGTGAACAGGACTTCAAGTGCAAGGACTGAGCCAAGTAATGGGAGAGCCTAAGACACCAACGATTTGTTTTGAAAGAACCTCCTTTAATTGGCAGTTTTAAACAGTAGACCTTGATGTTCTTAGTCAGGCAACAGAAACAAAACATGCTGGTTTTCTTGCCACGTCTTAATTCAGGAAGTTCTCAGTGTTTCTGGAAGCAAATTATTGAATATCGGTGCTGCTTTGGAGAAAATCATTTTTAAAAGAGTGTTTCACATATAGGGCCAGTCGTCCTGACTCGGTACTGAAATGGTTAAGGAAACTCCCACCACGTCATGTCATGTAGAAGAGGCCAGGAGCTCAGGGCCGGCCAGTGGGGACAGTCCGCACACACCCTACTTGTGAGCATGGTTGGCACACAGCAGCATATGACTTCGCTTTGGGGCTAAATCCTAATCTCATGTGTGCTTTATGACTGTTTCCACTAAATTTACCCTGGAATCATCAGGTGTACCCCCTGAGAAATTTCAAAAGCAGGAGTTGAATTTGTGTACCTCCTTTTACTTTACTTATGAGGTTACTCCATAATTGATGAAACTTTTCCTTAACATGAATCATGCACATGATGTCAGAGTGGCCGATCGATTCCATGCGGGGGAAATTATCGGCAGCTGGCTAGTCAGAGCAACTGATGGGTGGCTCTGTTTTTAAACCATTTGTCGCGTGGTGTGGACAGAGCTCTATTGCTCTGGGAAAGATTTTCTTTCTCACTCTCCTCCAGCCCCGTCTCTCCATCATCTCACTTTATGAGTCACTCCTGCAGTTGTCAGTCATGCCTCTGACCTTCTTAAGAATTGAAGTCTTGCCTTCTCTACGATCGAAATGGACTTCTTGCCTTATTTCTCTTGTTCTTCTCATTTTGCAGTGGGCTGTCCCTTAAAGACGCAGGGCACCAGCCACCTCTTTAGTGCACATGACAGTCCTATGCCACCTGCCTTGCTGGCAGCAGTGGGGTCTGCTCACCATGTCCAACAAGAGAGGCGAGGTACAACCAGGCTCCCTTCAGGAGAACCCCATGTTTCGAGAGAGGCATTGGGCAGCACTCACTCACAGCGGCAACATGACCGAGGGACAAAACGTTTTCCACCCTTGGCGATGAGATAGTGTCAGAACTTCGCTTAGATGGTCATAGAGTACTTGTCAAGGCCATAGTCTTGAAGAGAAACAGGTATGGGATATGGAACGGAGCCTAGACAGTCCATTTAAAATTTAAGAAAAAGCTAAGCCGTCATACCAGCAATTCTTATTTCTCCTACGAATGTCATGCCTTTTCAAGACCTGATGCAAGGAGTAAGATACTTGTGCCTTTTTATAATAGCATCTGTTATGAAAAAATAAATGAAATGAAGCTGCTTCCAGTTTAGGCCGCTTGGTAGCGCAATAAACAGCCCAGACTTATAGCCATGGCTTCCCTGCATGACGCATCGCTTGGTTACCTGTGATGAAATATTGTAATGATGACTTGCCAAGCTTCTATGGATGTTTAAAGACTTTATTTTTGCAGTCTTGACCTTGGGCTGGACCTGAGTCTGTAGGTGAACTATATGATGTCTGTACTGTTTCGTAGATGCTGACAAAAGGAAACGAAGTCTTTGGGTTTCTGTTGTAAGATTTTCCTGTTTTTACTTATGCTGGTGGTAGGTAGCTTGCAGATGGTGGTTGATTTGGCATACTTTTAAACTGTGTTGTTTTTGCTTGACTATTCCATCAATTTTTATAGAGGATAATGTGCTAAATCACTGCAGAATTTGTTGTATTGTAAGAAGGGTGTAAACATTTTCTTAATAAAATGCTATGTTTATACATATATATGTGCATTTGCCTTTCAAATGGTCTCTCTTTGTAAGAGTGTTCATCACATTTTTCTTAACCATATATTCCGAATTTGTTTTAAAATTCTGAAAGTGAAAATAGCAGGACTCTGGTAGCTCTAGCATCTGGTGAGCAGCACCCACCCAGACTCTTGGCTTCCTGGATTTTCCTACACGCCCCTCTCCCTCTCCACGCCCTTGGGTCCTTCCATAGTTCCATGGCGATGGGGCGATAGGGCGCTGGGGTGAGGGGCGATGGGGCGTGGTGCTGGAGGCAGCCTGCAGAGTCTCCGAGGAGCATCAGGAAGTTCTGCTTCCACTCCAGGTAAGGAACAGGGAGGTGCCTTGCTCGGTGCACAGGAGGAAAGCTTTCCACCATCGCCCAGTTTCGGGGGAATTTCCATCCTGGTATAAACTTTAACCCTGGGCCCCTCAGTGTGCCCACAGAAGCACATCACACACCCATGTTCTCGGAGATCCCCCCAAGAGGGTCACCTCTGTCTATGTCTCATGGTTGTGTTGAGAGGACCGACATGTTCAAATGAGAGACCCAGAGAGAGCTTGAGACAGGCAGACCTGGTCTGAGCCTCAGCCCAGCCCCTGTCCGGCCTGTGCGGTTCCAAAGTCCTCGACCTCTCTGAGTTCCGTTACCTCTATCCGTAAAGTGGACGGAAAGAAGAGAGCCTGCCGCGTGTGGCTGCATATTCCAGGGAGATAACCAGTACGACTGGCATTCAGCACAGCGTGGGTCAAGAGGAAGCAAGACGCACATCCAATTCGTTTGTAATACCCTTTTTTTCTTTTTAGAGAGAGGAAGGGAGGGGGAGAGAGAGAGAAACATCCGTGAGAGAGAACATCGACTGGCCGCCTCCTGCATGCCCCCCTCTGGGGATCGGGCCCACAACCTGGGCGTGTGCTCTGACCAGGCATCGAACCAGCAACCTCTTGGTACAGGGTTGACGCTCAACCACTGAACCACACTGGCCGGCCTATAATTCATTTTTAAAAGCCATCTCCCTGATAATCCATATCCGATTCAGTTAAAATAACTGTTAGGAGCTTGGTATTTTGTTTTTGCATTTTTTTTTTTTTTTTTGAAGTATAACATGTACAGAAAATGCCTTGAATCTTGTGTCCACCTCAGTACATCTTCACAAAGGTGACATAACCATGTAACCACCCCTCATAGCAAAAACAGGACATCACTGAACCCCAGAAGCCCTATTCTGTGCCCCTTCCAGTCACTGTTCAGTTTTCGAACACCACCGATGAGTTTTGCCTGGTTTTGAACTTGACAGAGACACCGGATGGAGCTCCAGGGTGTGTACTCGGGGTCAGGCGTCCTTCATTCCGCATGGCACGTAGTGTTCCTGTTCATTCTCGCTGCCACACTGTGCCACTGACAGCCATTCTGAGTTGACAGGCGTGGCGTTATCTCCAGGTTCCCGCGGTTACAAATGGACCACGATGAACGTCCTAGCATGTCCTCAGCACCCGTGTACAGGTTTCTGTTGGACCTGTCCCTGGGAGTGGCATTACTGGGTCGTGGGAGATCGCTGGATTTATAGGTTTGCTTGTTTACTTTTGCTCTACTAGGTCCCAGTTTTCCGAAGTGGCGTAGCAAGGTGCACTGGCAGGGTGTGGCACCCCAGGTGCTCAGCATCCCCGCCAGCCTGGAGACTCCATGGGAGCCATGCGGGCAGGTGTGTGGCAGTGGCAGTGCCGTGCAGTGGGGTTTGCGTTTTCCTGTTCAGTGGATGGTTTGCAGGGCTTCTGGATTGGGCCTGCAAGGGGGTACATTTCCCAGTACATCTCTCCCGGTGTCACGTAGACACAGCCGTAGCTGGAGCTGTGGGGGAGGGGAGGGGAGGCTGGAGGAGGGGGGGGCCGGGCAGGGCTGGTATAGAGCCACAGACCCCCAGCCCTTCATCAGGCTGTGTCATCAGCTAGACCAGAGAGGGCTATAAACAAAGTTGAAAGGTGAATCAAAAACTGGGGAAGACATGTTTGCTACACTGATAACAATGCATCCCTGTCTCCAGTCTGCTGAGAGTGTCTACAAAGCGAAAAGGGAAATACAAGGATCCGTCACGTGAAAAGGCGGTTCGCCCTGGCCAGTGTGGCTCGGTTGATTGGGCACTGTCCTGTGCACCAAAAGGTCGCCAGTTCCATTCCCGGTCAGGGCACATACCTGGGTTGCAGCTCAGTCCCTGGTAGGGGGCATGCAGGAGGCGGCTGATCGATGTTTCTCTAAAAAATCATTTTTTGAAAAAAAAGGCAATTCCCGAAAAAGAAAAGACAGTGAATTAAGAAACGAAAGAGGCTACAGCGCACTCGTGCCCATCCAAACAGCAACAAACGCTTCGCCGTGGGTGGAGCAGTCCCGCCTTCCCGTTGCCCGCAGCCATGGGGTACCCAGAGGTGCCAGGGCGAGAACGGTCCCTGCGGCCTCGCCTGTAACGTCCGAAAAGGAGCCCAGACAGCCGCGTACACGTTGCCATGGCAAGCCGTGCCCAGTATACAGCGAAGTGAGGAAAGGGGGCACCCCTTCCGAATGTGTGCAGAGTATGACTCCATTTATAAAAGACGCGCGATGTACACACATGCGTTGTGAATCAGGAGACCAGTCCCCCAAGCTGTTAGCAGTGGTCACCTCGGGACGGGGGCCTGAATGGCGTCCTGTCACCTTTCTTCACTCTGCTTTGTATGTATGCCTGTACTTGTCAATTCTGTTTCATCTCGACGTTTGATGCCTCCCTTTCCAAGCTGTGCTAAATCCGCTGAGAAGGGGGAGTATAAATAAATGTATGTTATGAAGGAGAATATTAGTCTGTAGCCTGGCAAAATAACACTGTGGCGGAAGCCAGTCTCATTTATAGATGCCAAGAAAAAGAATGAGCCCGTGCCCAAAAGGAGGAAACAAATTAGCACAAACAGGGAGATTCTCAACGCACACATGAAACAACTTGGCTTTGTTTTCCCACAAGCCGCCGACTGCTTGCCTCAGAGCACGGGAATGAACCGAGGACCCAGGTAAACGGTGTTGATGGCAGAATTCCTCTTCCCCACGAGGACTCAAAGACGAGATTTCCGTTAAGATGGTAAATTATGAAAGAAAATGCAAAGCCTTTTAAAATGTGTAGTTGTTTTGCTTATAAGAATACTCGCTGAAAATACGATCGATTCTCCACTGAAATTGTTGATTGGGAAGTCAAGCCTCATTAGCCTCCTAGAATGTTCCCACCAGGAGTATGAAATGATGACCCCTTTCGGAGGATCACTGAGGGAGGTTGCCAGACAGAAGCCGGACAAAAGACTTCACAGCTTGTCAAAAGGCAACCCTTTGCCCTGGCCGGTTTGGCTGAGCGGTTAGAGCATCAGCCCGAGGATCAAAAAGTCTCAGATTTGATTCCGGTCAAGGGCACGTACCTCGGTTGTGGTTCGGTCCCCACCCCTGGTCGGGGTCATGCAGGAGGCAACCAGTCAATGTGTCTCTCTCACATGGATGTTTCTCCCTCTCTTTCTCTCTCTCTGTGTCTCCCTCCCTCCCTCCCACTATATCTAAAGATAAATGGAAAAATATCCTCGGGTGAGGATTAAAAGAAAAATGCACTTTGTTAAGTATGTTGTGTGTTTTTTTTTTTTTAATTTTATTTTCTTTATTGATTTTAGAGAGAGGGAGGGAGAAAGAAACATCCATGAGAGAGAATATCGATTGGCCGCCTCCTGTACGCCCTCCACTGGGGATCAGGCCGACAACCTGGGCACGTGCCCTGACCGGGAATTGAACTGGTGACCTCCTGGTGCACAGGTTGACGCTCAACCACTGATACATACCGGCCGGGCTTAAGTATGGTTTTCATCAGACCTCTGGTCATTTCAACTTTTTATTTTCAGCATGACCTTTTCGCATCTTCCAAGAAACGATGTAAGAGTGCAGAGACTACCTTTTAAGAAGTTTGCATACAGGCGATACAACCACAGACATCACTGTTCAAGAGGCAGAAAGTAGGGCAGCCACAGGGCCAGAACTCTCCGTATTTAGTGCTCAGAGTGTAGAACGTTACCTCCAGGCCTCTGTTAAATAACCGGTGTGGACAATTTCATGGGAAAGCTGCGAAGGCCCCCCTCTGTTAGAGAAAGGGCACTTCTCAGAAAAGGAGGGAGGGTTGTGAAGGATGGAAATGCGAGGTTAATGCACGGAGAAGGGGGCAGAACCCAGCGGAGGTATACTATCATTAACATTAGCATTTTAATCAGCTGCTCCAGCCACGGGGTCCGGTCATGTCTTCTTTGCATAGAAATGAGAACACATCCTAGTGTGTGTTCGTTTTTCATATCAAAAACAAACAAGCAGATACTACATAATGGCATGGGGACTCTTGACCTACAGGATGATTTGCGGTCTGAACCAGTCCGTTAATATCTGGTCCCTCGAATCATAAACTAGCCCACCAAAAATGTTCCGCTTGTATATAGTTTTGTATTTTATATTTCCGATGGGATCACCCCATGTTAGAGAGGCAGGATCCCTGTGGGGTTTCTTCCGTTGTTCTTACATGACTTCTCCCAGGCGAGTCTCCTGAAGGTAATAGGAGATGGGAACACGGGTGGCCGGCCGAGGGGCAGCTTTTAGAAATGGCCTGTTGACGACCTTGTGGGTGCTGAGGAGACAGCAAGTTTTGAAGAGTCTTAAAGTACAGCAAATGGAGGTGCTGACTGTGGGTATCAGATTACCCCTTCCCCTCCAAAAACAGCTCAGCCACTTTGAGTGGAAGAATCCTGTCTCCAGCCAGGCAGGGCTGCGTGGCCCGAGCCGGCGTAGAAGGGGGTGCAGGTTTCAGTGAGCCGGGGAGTTTGTCAGGAGGTGGACTAACTGCATTTACTAGGGATGGTCTCTGAACCGAGGGCTCAGGCTCATTTCTCAAAGGGGCCCAAGGCCAGCCCGAATCACAGGATTTCGCTGACTCAGGGACGGTGCTTAACCTTTTGCTACCTCCTCTGCGAGTGGGGCTGTGGTTTTATTTGCTAAATGATAATGGTGCAGACTTTATGGGCCTCCTATGAATAGCTGATGGTGACAAGCCGTCAAGCAATATAAATCAATATTGTTAATCACACCAATAAAAGACATTTAAATTCTGTGATTAGCCCCAGCATCCGACGGCCGGTGATCCAACCACACGCAACGGGGGCCTGCTGTTTTCCCCATGGGTCCATTAGGGGTTTGTTTATTGGTTCTCTATTACAGCATAAAAATATAAAAGTTTGCCTTTATTTTCCATAACGCTGGAGTTTGAAAAGGACACCCACACATGCCTGTGCGTACACACACAACACAAGACGAAGAGAAGATAAATGACTTAAATTGGGAGGTAAAATGAGAAAGCAACGCAAGGTTCCTTGTAGCTCTGGCTGCAGGAAAAGAACAGGATCAGAGGGGTCTGGACAGGAGGAAATCTGACGCTTGGCACAGGGAGGAAAGAGAAGGCGGGAAGGGACAGGACAGTGACGAGGCGGAGAGTCTGCAAACAGTGCAGATGGCCCTGCGGCTGACCGCAAGTGTGGCCCCCTTCCCCCACCCCGCCCCCTGGGCACCAGCCTTGCGGGCCCATAAACATTTATTATTCACACTGTCAAATGTTAACACCCTCTTGCCCCTGCAAAGCTGCAAAATAAATAAACGGAAAAGCCAGGACGAGGCTTTATGACTCCTCTCACCCCCCACGCATTATCACAGCTCCAATACACCGAGACCCCAGTAGGGAATTCGTCTTCCAAGAGAGAAAGACGGTGCTTTGCTGATGCCTCTCCCACAGGAGGAAACAACAGAAGGTTTTTTAACTCCCCGTCCCTCTTTCCAATTGCTACAATTTAAGAATCATTTGCTTTGATGTAAAACATTCAGAGATCGGGAAGAGGGGATGTCGTCACTGGGTTACGAGGTGATGGTAAAGACCGTTGCTAAGGCCCTGGTTACTGCACGTGTTGTGTTCGGGGGGAGGGGGTTGCACCATGGGATGAACTCGTCGCTCCGCTATGGGATGACGTTACTTGTGTTTGTTCATTGAATCCACCCCAAACCTGAGAGGTAGGAACCCTTCCTTATTCCCCAACTTACAGATGAGGAAACTGGCCACAGGCATTGATAAAGAGAGTCAGGCCTTGGCAGCCGCAGGCGCTGGCCTGGTGGTCTCCGTCCTTGAACATAAGCGGTTCCACAAGACATGAGGCCACTCTGTGACCATGGTGGGTCAAGAGCAAAACAAGACCCATCTGTGACCTTTCCGAGCCTGGACCAAACAGGAGCATTGTCCATAATTGACCAGATTTCCCGCCTCCCAGTTGATCTGAGCGAGGGTTAGGCTGCTGCTTTGCCGGGTGCAGCTGTCGGCTGGCTGGAGCCTGCCCTCCCATCATAGGATGACCCCCACCTGGCAGCGTGGAACCCAAAGCGAAGCCCGCTCCCTAACCCGCCCCAGGTGTCCTGGCCTCCTCTGTCTCCCTCTCCCTGTTGCAGTGACAACCCCCACTCATTCAACTACAGGTGTGGCCTGGGCCTCGCTGGGGCTGGGGGGTGTTGTTGCCAACAGCTTACTCATTTGTCCCCACCCCCAGGTCACGCGGGGCCCAGGCTGTACCAGCAGGAAGTGATGGAGCCTGTCGCATGGGGATTTCGTGAGAGCACTGCATCGACATAGTGCAATCGCTTGTTTTTGTTTTTCCCCAGATAGAAACGCAAAGTCGTGACAGTCGCTTGAGAATCCGCGGCCCTAAGTGTTCCTGGGAGTGGGGCGCAGGAAGATGACAGTGGGGAACTTGGAAACCGCCTCCGCCTGTCACACCTCTCCCTCGCTGCCTGAGTCAGGCGGGGAGGTCAGGCGTTCAGGGGTCCCTCCTGTTCTGACCCTGGGGACGGGAGGCTGCTGCAGGCTCTCTGCTCCGAGGCCCTGGCGGTGGCCAAGGGGCCAGAGAGGCAGTGCGGGAGGGAGGACCCGACGCTGCCCCGCAGAGCAAGCCCAGGTCTGTCTAGTCGGATCAATGAAATAGCAGGTTCCTATTGCCTTTCGTCACTGGTTGCATAATCTTCCTTTATTTTTAAGGTTTTTACCTACTATGTCATTCAATTGCACGTGGAAAGGCTGACAGAGATGATGGGGAGAGGTCTAACCCCCGCCCCCCCAGCCACCCTTGGGCGGGGCCACTGCCTTGCTTTGCTTTGTCTCCCGGCTGGACGGCTGGACGGCTGGACAGGGACAGAGGGGCTGCATGTCTTTTGTATCTTGGTCCCCAGCACTAGGCCAGTGAGCACCTCCATGAATAAAGGCTGTGCAAGCGTGTGCAGATTTCACCTATACACGGATGCACCCCCTGCCCCCACCCCGACACACTGGGGCTGAGCTGTGGGGACCCTGTGAACTCAGCCACACTCACACCGCGCCCCTCAAACATTTGCACACAGCTCTGCCGGGGAGCGATGAGGTGAGTGCGCCTGTCTCACCCCTAAGGAGCTTGGAATCTCATTATCTTCTCGAGAGCCTTCGGGGACCTGCTTAATACATCAATACCAATGATTTTGTAATTAGAATATCAATTATTTGTATGCAAATGTGGCCTTCTGGGAGCTTGGGGAAGAGTCCTAAGGATCGCAGAAACTCTCCCCCGCCCCATTCCTCATATTCTTAATTACATGATTTCCTTCATTCATCAAACATTTATCGAGCACCTTTTGCATGCCAGGAACAGAGATGGGGACCAGGAGCCCACCGTCAGGAGTAAAGAACTAAGGGAGCTTGAGGTGTGGGGAGAACTTGCTTCTGGGGAGAAGGGGGAAAGCATCGGTCTTCTTACCCAGCCCCAAACCCCCCAACATCCACCGAGACCCTCCTCTGAGCAGGCAGGCCCTCTCAAGATTTCCTGCCAGAGACAAGGGGCACCCTCTCTGGGCAAGGGTTAGGCCACAGGACTGTACCCCTGTTTGTGGGGTAGTTCTGATTCTACAATCTCCCCAAATCCCATCCAGGCTGATTCTGAACTGCTATGTCTGCGTGGGTTTTACCAAATTCTGTATACAGCCTAGTCCTGAAACTTCAAGGCCTGGGATCCTGGGTCTCCCTCCCTCCCTCCCTCCCTCCCCTCCTCCCTTCCTTCCTTCCCTCCCTCCCTATTCATTTCTTCTCTATTAATTGTTGTGTTCAAGCCTTTGCTCAGTGCTGGGGGCAGGGTGTTCGATCAGGGACGATCACTCACTAAACTTGCTTCCTATTGGAGAGACAGACGTAAGTAATTTCACATTGGCCGAGTGCTGGGGAGGAAACTAACTGACGTGAGAGCTGGGCTGGACAGCCGCATCATGGAGCCTTCCAGAGCAGGGTCCAGCCCAGCTCACAGCCGCCCACGGTCCCCTTTTCATAGAACTCCCTTCCCGAGGTTTGTTTCCACCTGTACAGATGCACCTCGTGTGCCCCACCACCTGGAAGCAGGCTTCAGAGCCCCGCCCCAGCACCCAGCATGGTGCCTGACACCCAGCAGGCATTCAAGAACTTGTCCAGTGATGGTGACACTGTAGAGGCGGCCAAGGGAAGGACACTGCAGAAGAGGCAGCAGTGAGTACACAGGCCCGTGGAAGAACCGCTGGAATTCTCCCAGGTGTCCTCCTAACCCTCACTGTGGCCCCCACTTCTGAGACATGTGCCCCTCCTCTGCCCCTGTGGTCTATTTCATCCACAGCCTTATTCTCCATCTCCGGTTTCTCAGTCCTCTTAGGTGAGGTTCTAACTCTCCCTGCGTCCCTTCCGTCCCGTGTGAGCCAGAAACAAGAACGTGATCACCTTGCTGGGGCGAGAATGTACGAGCGATGCCCGTGAGGCCAAGCGATGCCCGTGAGGCCGTCAGAACAGAGCCTGGCACCAGGCAGTTGGTCACTGATGACTCAGCTGTTGTTACCAGTCCATCGTCCATCTACTTCCCGAGAAATATGTTTGCTAAGTTTGCAAAATGCAATGTGATGTCCTGGACCGCTTCCTGGAACGGGAAGAGGACATTAGTGGGAAAACTGGTGACAACCAACTGGTGAAACCGGTCGGCAGTTTAGTTACTCATAACGTTCCTGTGTTGCTACAACGGTCCCGTAACATGAAGTGAAACGTTAACCTTGGGGGGACTGTGTGAAGGGACAGACAGAACCCTTGGCAGCTTCTCTGCAAATCTCATGTGATTGCAAACAGCTCATTGAAAAACAATACATTAAAATTTTTTTAAATTTAAAAACAAAGAATTTTATAAGGCAGTATAGTTGGTCATGTTAACTCTCCTCTATAAAGACATTGGGCAAACCAAAGATATCCAAGGATAAAATCTAGACCCTCCAGCAGGACAGGAGACCCTTTGTCCCTCAGCCCTCGCTGGCTACACTTGTCAGGACCTTGGTCTCCTCATCTGTAAAGTGGGGATAAACTGTCTGTTTCGATGTTGTGAGGATCAGATAAGTTAACAGAAACAAAGCCCTCAGCCCAGTATCTGGCCCTCGGGTCCACGCTCAGGACAGTGGAAATAGAGGTCCAAGGCAGAGAAGACTGAAGAAGCTATGCTGCTGGCTTTGAGGATGGAGGAAGGAGCCATGAGCCAAGGGATGCGGCAAACCTCCAGCAGCTGGACAGGACAAGGAACCTCCAGATGGACCGCAGTTAGAAGTTAGCCTTGTAAGACCCAGTGTTGGACTTCTAACCCCCAGAACTGTAAGTTAATGAATCTTGTGGTCATTTGTTACAGCGCTACAGGGAACGGATACACATGCTAATATACTGCGTGACACAGAACAGAGGCGGAATAAACGTGAGAAACTCTTCTTACTCCTTTCCTTTCCCTAAGCAGGCACTGGCAGGCCAGGCACCCCAGGGCCTTTGCATATGCTATTCCTCCACTTGAAGATCCCTTCCTTCTCTTTTCTGTCTGGCAAGATCTTTCCTACTGTTTTTCTAAGATTATTCTCTGATACCTCTGAGCTTCTAAGTTGTCTCCCAGCTTTGAGAGTAACGTTCATTGTCTCCTCATAGCTTTTTTCTCATCTATTTTAGCATTTATCACGGATTGTGATTACTTTGGTGATTTTCTTTTTCAACTCCGCTCACTAGACAGTGAGGCTCTTTGAAGCTCAGGCTACATGCATCCACTGCAGGGTGCTCAGGCAGTGGACTGTGCTTGGAGGAGTAGATGAATGAGTGAGTGAAGAAGGTCATGAAGGAAGGGCCAGAAATGGGGAGAAACAATGACATGGATTCCGCAAAATCATCCATTTCCTCAATGTGGTTCAGCATTGCACATTCTGATTATCAAAGGGGTTGAGGGCCAGAGACCAACAGTCACAGTTTGCACTATAGATAACGCAGATATAGGAGGTTGAGCCCTGGCCAGTTTGGCTCAGCGGTTAGAGCGTCGGCCTGCGGTCCGGAGGAGGAGGTTGACAAGCCAATAAAAATATTTTTAATGAACTTTCGAAGAGCTTGGGAGCTACAGAAAAGTTGCAGAGATAGTAAAGAGACTTTGTCTATGGCCAGCACCCAGTTTCCCCTACTGTTAGCTCACATTAGCACACTTGTCACAACTAATGAATCACACTGTTCATATATTAATATGCTATTTTTAACTAAAGTCTATATTTTATACAGATTTTCTTGGTATTCCCTGATGCCCTTTTTCTGTTCCAAGACCCCATTCAGGATACCACATAACACCGAGTTTCTGGCTCTCTGGATTTTGGGTTTTTCAGACTTTCCTTGTTTTTGATGACCTTCACATTTCAGGGGTCCTGCTCAGGTATTTTGTAGAACGTCCTTCAGTTTGGGTGTTTTTCTTTCTTTTTTTTTTTTTCATCCTCACCCAAGGATATTTTTCTATTTATCTTCAGATACAGTGGGAGAGAAAGGGAGAGAGAGAAAAACATCGTCGTGAAAGGGACACATCAGTTGGTTGCCTCCCCCCTGACCCTGACCAGAGCTAGGGACCAACCTCAACCAAGGCATGTGCCCTTGGCCAGAGTCGAATCCGCGACTCATTGGTCCATAGGCTGATGCTCTACCGCTGAGCCAAACTGGCCAGGGTTCTGATGTTTTTTGTTTGTTTGTTTGTTTGTTTGTTTTAATAATTAGAGTAGGATTGTGGGCTTTGGGGGAGGAACGACCACAGAGGTGAAGTGCCCTTCTCATCACATCACAGAAAGGTTCATCTTTCAACATGACAAGTGATCACTTGGCTGAGGTACTGTTTGCCAGGTCTCTCTTTATAAAGTTGTTATTTTTCTACTTTCCAAACCACTCTTTGGATGAAAGTCACTAAGCATAGCCCTTACTTAAGAGATAGAGAGTTACGCACCACCTCCTTGGGGGAGGAATAGCTAACATAAATTATTTGAAATTCTTCAGTCTTTTCTAGTCTATTCAATTATTTATATCAGTATGGACTTGTGGATGTTTATTTTCTACTTTGGGTTATAATCCAAAATTGTGTTATTTATTGTGTTGCTTGAATTGCTCCAATAAACCCTCCCTGAAATAGAATCGAAAGGACAT
The DNA here is from genome assembly GCF_014108415.1 of Molossus molossus. Lineage (NCBI taxonomy): Eukaryota > Metazoa > Chordata > Mammalia > Chiroptera > Molossidae > Molossus > Molossus molossus. The sequence continues at coordinate 3,334,823 of NW_023425399.1, read as the reverse complement.
ACTTCAGGCACAAGGAAAATGTTCCTAGCTGTAAGTTCTGAAATGCAAGAAGAAAAGACGAGCAGAGAAATTGGTAACTGTGTGTTTGAGTCTAAACTAACATCGACTGTCTAAAACAATTTCGTAATGACTCATGGCAAAGATTAAACTTAAAATACACCAGATTAGCCCTGGCCGGTTTGGCTCAGCGGTTAGAGCATCGGCCTGCAGTCCAGAGAGACCCGGGTTCGGTTCCCGCTAAGGGCACGTACTTCGGTTGCAGTTTGTCCCCGGCCCTGGTTGGTCGTGTGGGTGGCAGCCACTCGATGTGTCCCTTCACGTCGATGTTTCTCTCTCTCTCTCTCTCTCTCTTCCTCTCTCTCCCTCCCACTCTATCTGTACAAAAAATGGAAAAATATCCTCGGGTGAGGATAAAAAAAAAATAAAATAAAATACACCAGATTAAAGCATATAATTGAGAGGATGGGTGATTACAGTATCCCACAGTCCTTATATTTTAAGAAAGCAAAGTAAAAATATTTAAAAAACTGTACTTTGTAAGAACCCATGTTGAAATGTCCAGGGTAATCACTAAAACAACAGAAATAGAGTATATATGAGGAAGAAATATGGAATTAAAAAAAAAAGAGCCTTTAAGAAACAAGAAAGGAGTGGAAAAGGAAAAACAGGCATGACAAATAGGAAGCACAAAATAGGGCGGTAGAAGTAAATTCAGTTTTATCAGTAAATATAATAAGTGTAAATGGATCAAATGATCTAGTTAAAAGACAAGGATGATCTTAAAACAACCACTTTTTTATTCTGAAAAATTTCAAGCATACAGAAAATTGGGAAGAATTAGTAGAGATCAGGTACCCGCCATGTCGAGTTAACATTGTGAACTACTTGCTGTGTTTGTTTCTTTTATTATATATAGGAGACTATTAACACATATTTTATGTAGTAAACCTTACATAATGAAGTAAAATGTACATGGCAATCATGAGGTAGGTTTCATTTTTGAGGCCAAGCAGATCTGGGTTCCCAGGAGTTTTTAATCACATAACTTATTTGTGTGGCTATTTATTCAAAGGCTGTCTCTCCAAAAGACTCTAGTGAGAGGGTAGGAACCAGGTCAACTTTTCTGATCATTGCATTTTTAAATGTGTTGTGTCTATTAGTAAAGGGTTCAGCACAGTGCTTGTTACATAGTAAACACATAATGTGGCATAGCTTTTCTTTTAGTTGTTGCTATTGTTATCGAAAGCGTTCAGCCGAGTGGTGCAAAATAGGCAAGAATAATTGGCAACTATTTATACTTACTGCTTTTCAAACGTCACAGTGCCTAGCACTCATCATTCACCCATAAACATGTTTATAATGAGAATAAATAGTAGTTGCATTATTATTCAAAGACTTCAACAGCGCCTACATAAGCAGGGGGAAAGTGAACGTTTATTGTTATTAATTATTATTATTGAATAAAGCCCTTAACACAACTGCTGGTCCCCAAGGGCCCTGAAAAAGAAAATCTTCTCTGGGACTGTTCTCATTTCTGCGCGTCCGGGCACGCCCCTCCTACAGTTTTATGAGACGCCCCGCCCCCTGTCCCTGGCAGCCCCGCCCCCCAGGCCAGCGCCGCGCCTGCGCATTGCTCCGGGAGCAGTTCCGGGAGCGCAGCTTCCCGCCGCCCGTTTGCGCGCAGGTCCAGACCAGCCAGACAGCTGCGTGCGTACGTGCGTGCGTGCGTCGCTGCGTCCGCCGCTGCGTGCGTGCCGTACGCTCGCCGGGCACCGCGGCCTCGCCCTCGCCCTCCGCCCCTGCGCTTGCACCGCGTAGGCCGCCCCCCCCACTCCACGCGCACCCCGCCAACGACCCCCGGCCGGCCCCCCCTTTCGGAATTTAAAGGGGGCGCAGCATTAACGCTTCCCGCCTCAGGTGACCTCTCAGGGGTCTCCCCGCCAGAGGTGCCCCGCCACCGAGGAACATGGCGAAGGTGGAGCAGGTCCTGAGCCTCGAGCCGCAGCACGAGCTCAAGTTCCGAGGTAAGCCGGCCGCCGGCCATCTTCGGCCGCGGGCCAGGCCCGGCGCCCCGCGCCCCGCTTCCCGCGCCCCGGCCCGCGCTCGGGGGACCGGCCGGCGCCGCGGTGACGTCGGTCCCTGCCCGACGGCGCGTCCGCCCCGCGCCCCGGGAGCCGGCGAGGGCCGTCCGCACCCGAGGGCCCGGCGTCGGGTGCCCGGGTGCGGGGGGCGGTGCCGCTCGCCTCGCCCCCAGGAACCCGGCACAGTTGCCCTGTTCACTTGCCGTCTGGTTTGTGGGATCACGCCTGGACTGTGCGCCTCGCTCACACCTTGTGCCCACACGGTGGTTCTCCGCAAGGTTGACCTTTTCAGGTCCTCGGGCAGAGGTCGCCTCCCCACCTGGACCCCTGCAGCCCTTCCGGGTCACGTCGCTGCATCACCGTGGTCAGCGCCGCGCTCCCCACCGCCCGAAACGACCACTGTACCCCCTTTCCTGTTGCGTTTCCACACCAGAAGGGAAGCCCCATGAGGGCAGCATTTGGTCCGTCTCTGCTGGGTGCCCGATATTGGGCGCCTGATACCGACCTGTCGAGCACACGAACCAGAGGAGCCTCCACCCGAGTCTGATGGGACAGGGCCCAGCTTTCCTGCGGCGGCTCCTTCCTTGGGTCCTGCCCGTGGCTCGTGTCCTTGCAGCTGTGGGAAGCTGCCAGGGTGGGCACGTCCTTTTGCTGCCCAGAGCAGAAGCCAGAGGAAGCTTCGTGTGCCACGAGTGTTGGTGGCATGCTAGGGCCCTTCCCGGTGTGGACCTTGATCGTTTGTATATTTTGCCCCCACCGTTCACCAAAATTAAGCGCCATGGGACACCAGGGACCTGTCTGACTTTCCTGTTCCTTCTCTTCACATGTGTGGAGGAACTGTAGCAGCCATGTGCGTGGCACTGGAGAGAGGAGTGGACCAGACAGACGAACTCCCTGCTCTCAGAGAGCTTCCTTTCTAAGGCGGGAGACACACCAGTGAAGGAGAGTGTTTCAGACGGTGGTACATGCTGTGAAGGAGATAAACAGGCTGACGCAGCGAGCATGTACTTGAGATTGAATGGCCAGGTCACCACTGTATCGCCAGCACTCAGCCCACGGTAGGTGCTCAGTAGGTGTTTGTGGACTGAATGCTGGCCAGATACCCAGTTGGCAAATGGCACATTTGAACCCAGACTACAGAGTTCACGCTCTTAACAAGGATGCTGGGAAATACTCTTCAACTGGGGCTGTCACACTGCCTCCCAGGGTAACAATTCAAAGTAACTCCAAATGTATAAAGAACCAAAGGTTTCGCCCTGACTGGTTTGGTTCAGCGGTTAGAACAGCGACCCGCTGACCAAAGAGTTTCGGGTTTGATTCTGGTCAAGGGCATGTACCTCGGTTGCGGTTTGTCCCCAGCCCTGGTTGGGGTCACGCAGTCGGCAACCAGTCGATGTGTCCCTCTCACGTCGATCTTTTTCTCTCTCTCCCCCTCTCTCTTTTCCTCTCACTCTATCTGAAGATAAAACCAAAAACCAAAGCTTTCCTATTTAAAATGAAAATAATAAAAAACAAAACCTAACTTGAATCATCACTCCATAAGTGTTTGAGCTTACATGACGTTCTCGTGGCTCCTGTGGCCAGAGGAGCCGGGCTGCGGTGGGAATCCAGGCCACTGAAGTGGGCGTGGAGGGCGAGGTTTCCCCTTGAGTCACCTGGAGCTTTCGCCCCTGAAGCCTGGTGTGGCCGCTCTGGGAATCGGCACATCCGTTCCTTTAGTCCATAGACATGTGCTGAGTGCCTGCTGCATATGTAAGGTACCAGCAGAGGGTGAGTCCCAGCACATGTGTGCCCCTGTTATTCCTCAACCCCCCACCCTAGCACTTAAAAGTCTAGGGAAGGGGACAGTGATGGAGTCAGCCAGGAAAGTGCAATGACATAAGGTAACCCTGAGTGCCCCGAGTGCAATAAGAAGGTCAGCTTTTGAAACAGGTGTGATCTGAGCTGAGTTTAAAGTCCCGTGAAAGCAGCTGAAAGAAGAAATGGGTGGGGATTATGTCAGGTAGGGGAAATTGCTTGTAAAAGGCTGAGCTGACTGGGTTCCTTTGGGATGCCACTGGGAGTTCTGAGTGACAGGCAAGGAGCCTTTGTGGGTGTCATGAGGCAAAGCAGGAGAAGAGGCTGGCTCGTAGACGGGTCAGATCTTCTAAGACCTGTGGATTGCGACCTCTTTGGGAGTCGAATGACCCTTTCACAGGGGTCGCCTAAGATATAACAGTAGCAAAATGACAGTTATGAAGTAGCAACGAAAATAATTTTATGGTTAGGGTCACCACAACATGAGGAACTGTATTATAGGGTCATGGCATTAGGGAGGTTGAGAACCACTGTTCTGAGGCCTTGTGTGTGCAGATGCAGCCATTGTGCAAAGTCATATTGCAATGATTCTCCTTAGTTGGTTCTTCTTTGATTGATCCCCTGCAACCCTGCCCCCAGTATTGACCATGGGCTGGCCACTTCCCTCCCCAAAGCCTGGGATGATTCCCTAGTGACAGGATGGTGTTCATATCTATTTATCTTGCCTCCTGTAGAAATGTTTGTTATTTACAAGGAGTGATGATACTATGATTTTTCAGCAGCTTTGTAAATGAACAGTATTATATAGAGATTGGGGTTGTATTTAGACAACTGATTTAATGATTTCAGCTTTTTTGCTTGTATGGTGGAAAAGATCGATGTGTTGGCCTTGGGTTGGTCAGAGTAATGATGGCCATAGTCTCTGGGTATTTTTGCTAGGGAAGTGGTCCAAGAGAAGTCGAGGTGTTGAAGGCTGTTGGCTCATGACTTCAGAAGAGGCATCTGCAGTCATGTGTGAACCACTTTATGAGGTTTCTTTGTTTGTTTGTTTTAAACTGATCATTAAAACAATGAAATTAGAATAGAAGTTCAATAGAGGTCATTCATTTCAGGATGAGAACTAATTCGCCTCTTCCAAGTTACTCAGGGTGATGACTTGGACTTCAGGTGGTTCTTTTTGATAATTGAACTTGAAGCTAACTTAGCTCAAGAAGGTAATTAAAATGCCTATCATCTAAAGGAAAAAAAAATTAATCACCTTTTAAGTGCAGCCTAACGTGATATGGGATTGTATATGTTGGGTTCTAGATCAGATTGGGCATTTTGTGTGATGATATTGAAGATAAGGATATTACAGAAGAAAAGAGAACACAGACTTACTTGACCTCATTCAATCTTATAGAAAGTGCCATGCTGCACTGTGTTCAGTATCAGAAGGAGAAAAGACCACTGGCCTCCCGAAAGAAGGGTGACATTAGCCGCGGTAAAATCGAAAGAAGCTCTGTTGGACTGGGGGACCTTTCTGAAACAGTTATGTTTTCTGTAAACTGTAAAATGTGTGCTTTGCATTGTCGATCTTACTGTTGATCTCACTTCTTCCAACCTGATCCTTTCCTTTCCATCTCCTCACTATGTTGCTCAGCCCATAGTTTTCTGAAGGAGTCACTTGCAGAGCAGTGTGTAATCTCTTCTTTCTCTCTTCTCTCCTTCCCCTTCCATGAGATCCCGTCCATGGTAAATAACATGACTTCTATTGTTTTGGTCACTGTCCAGGACTCTTAATCCCTCTTCACATGCTAGCACATCTCTCCTCCCCTCCTGCCCCCATGATGCTATCATGTGAGAATGGTCTGTTAGCCATCCTATGAGCTGACAAGTTAGGGTTTAAACCCTCTGTGGACCCATTTACCTTTGCTTTGTTCTGAAACTAAACCAATGGCCTTCAGGAAGTCTCAGATGGTTGTGCTGTTGGTCGGTATGGACATCAGGTATCACTGAAGGATTGGTGTGGTTGAGTACCACTTTGGGGAGGGAATAGGAATGTGGGTACTGTAATGGCAGATAGGTTGGGGATACTATCTTTTGTGCAAGGAAAGCATGCTTAGAAACATTACTTCACCCCCCTAAGTTAATGTGTAATTTAACATTGTTTAGGAAGGAAAAGCATATAAAACTCTGTAGACTAATCAATCCAATGCAGTAATCATCTTTCAGATGTTAAGCACAGCATTAATTCTTAGCTCCGGCACAGCACTGATCTCCTTAACATTCCACGACGCACAGAGCAAACTGTGTACAGCTCCACAGATGTCCGCAGGTTCCGAAGGTTCTTTGTGGCAGTGGTCTGAATCCGTCCCCAATAGACTGTCTTCATTCCTTTAATTATTAACTAGCTTGCTTATCAGAAGCAAGTGGCATTAAACTTACTAAGCTTTAGTCAAACTCAAATCTTCATAGATTATACTGTTTACTCCTGTGTTTGTTTGTTTTTAAAAATCCTACACGAGGAGATGGGATTTCTCTCTCTTTTTTTCAATATGTTTTATTTATTTATTTTTTAGAGAGAGAGAGAAACATCTATGTGAGAAACATCGATCAGCTGCCTCCTGCATGCCCCCTGCTTGGGGATTGAGTCTGCAACCTGAACATGTGCCCCGACCGGGAATTTAACTGGGACCTCTCAGTCCATGGGCCGATGCTCAATCCACTGAGCCACAGCAGCCAGGTTACTTCTGAGTTATAGGTCCTGGGAGAAAAAGAACTAGAAGTTAACTTTCTTTTATCCACTTACTTACTTACTTTTCTTCACAGTTAACTCCTTATGGGGAAAAATGGTTAGTTCTTGGCAGTGTGCTTATATATGGAAAATGGTGGTAGTTTCTTGATGTGTGTCATCATAATATTCATTGCGGTTGTCTTCATAATGACCTGGTAGTTTTCATAATGACCTGGTAGTTTTGCATCCAAGTGGGATTTATTAAAACAATTAGTTTGGCCCTGGCCAGTTTGGCTCAGCAGTTAGAGCGTTGGCCTGGGGTCCAGAGAGACTCAGGTTCGGTTCCCGCTAAGGGCATGTACCTCGATTGTAGTTTGTCCCTGGCTTTGGTTGGTCGTGTGGGTGGCAGCCACTCGATATGCATCCCTTTCACATCAACGTTTCTCTCTCTCTCTCTCTTCCTCTCTCTCCCTCCCACTCTATCTGAACAAAAAAAAAAAAAGGGAAAATGTCCTCAGGTGAGGATAATAAATAAATAAATAAATAAATAAATAAAAAACAATTAGTTTGAATTGGTGCTTATCAAAGCGATGAACTCTAAACATTATTAACGCTGTCTTTTATTTATTAAAATTATCTAGCATCTTTCTTTCTAATGCTGAAGGCAAGATACTGAGAACTTGGACCCTACAGTATCATCACTAACTAGTTGAAAATTAGGGGAGGAATCAAGGGAGTAAATTATATCGATTATCAGTCAAATACTCCCCTCGGGCTCAATGTTTAGGACCTGAAACTTGCATTTTTACAAAGGAATTACATCCCCCATTTGTATTTGAAAAATTTGCCATCTGAAAGATGACCATGATTTGGAACAAACGAGTACAGCTTTCAGGGAGATGACAAGAAAGAGGAATACGAAGAGTGCCGAGTTCCATTAGTCAAGACAAGGTTGCCATAGTATCTTTAATAAAATAAAATAAAAGGCTCTGCACTGTGGTTTGCACCGGGCATTGTGTTGAAAACAAAGTTGCAGTATGGTTTCCAGGCTTGCTTCCTCGTTTCCTATCACTTTAGACTGTCACCAGCATAGCATGGCCAGGGCTGCTTGGCCCTTGCTCAGTGGCTGTGTGGATTTCTTTGAAGTTTTTACTTGACAGACCTGGGCTACTGACTTTATAAAAACACGAGTTATGTAAAGAGCTTTGTTATGGAACAAAGTTACCAAATTTGACAGTCATTCTAAGATTATTTTTAAAATGCCAATGTGGCAAATAGTATCTCTAGAATATCTGTTTTTCAAAATGTGAAATGTGTTGTTTTAACAGAAATTGTTGATGTCTAAAAACAATGTCTTAATGTACTTTAGGATTCCCCCCCTTGCATGGAAAAAAAAAAGTCATTCAGCATATCGCATAGTCCTATGGGGAACATCTGGAAGGGCCTTCGTTCAATAATGTTTTAGCGTTAATTGTACAAAACATTAACAGTATAAAAATAGCTTCCAAGAAGTATATAATCCTTCAGAAGAGTTATTGTCCATTTTTGACTAGCAGGTTAGTATTTCTCTTCATCTGTGTCAGGGAATATGTCGTCAAGCTTTTGGTTTGTGTGTGTGCGCACACTCATGTAGGTACCCAAAGAGTTGCCAGTGGGCGCCCGGCCAGTGTGGCTCAGTGGCTGAGCGTCGACCCTGCACTAAGAGGTTGCTTGTTCGGTTCCCGGTCAGGGCACATGCCCAGGTTGTGGGCCAGGTCCCCAATGGGGAGGCATGCCGGAGACGGCCAAATGATGTTCTCTCTCATCCGTGTTTCTATCTTTCTCTCCCTCTCCCTTCCTCTCTCTCTGAAATAAAGAAAAACAATTAAAAAAAGAAAAGAACAAAGAGTTGCTGGTGGGCGTACATTCTAGTTGATACCAGTAATGTTTCAATTAGTATACTATTGGCATTTCAACAGGCTCCTACAACCTTAGCTTATTTGGGAAGAGGGGGTCAGGGAAATACAGGTGCTCCTCAACTTACGCTGGGGTTACATCCCAATAAACCCTTTGTAAGTTGAAATTATTGTAAGTAGAAAATGTATTTAATACACCTCACCTAACCGAACATCATCGCTTAGCTTAGCCCACATTAAATATGCTCAGAATGCTTACATTAGCTTACAGTTGGGCAAAATCACCCCACTGCCCAACACCAGGGAGAATATCGCATAGCATATTGCTAACCCAGGAAAAGATAAAAATTCAAAGAACAGTTTTTATTGAATGTGTGTCACTTTCATACCATCATAAGGTCAAAAAATCCTAAGTTGAACCATCAGAAGTCAGGGGCCGTCTGTAAATATTTTTGGAGAGAGGTAGATTGAAACTGTTGTTTATGTCTTTTGGATTCCACTTGAAGACAGTAGAGTGGATCCCTGGACCATTTAATGAGATTTGAATGGCTTGGTACCTGTATGACTCAGTTTTGGGGTTGTCTTTAAAGGCTGAGCCCTGGCCAGTTTGGCTCAGTGGTTAGAGCGTCGGCCTGTGGTCCGGAGAGACCCGGGTTCGGTTCCCGCTAAGGGCACGTGCTTCGGTTGCAGTTTGTCCCCGGCCCTGGTTGGTTGTGCGGGTGGCAGCCACTCGATGTGTCCCTTCACGTCGATGTTCCTCTCTTTCTCTCCCTTCCTCTCTCTCTCTCCCTTCCTCTCTCTCCCTCCCGCTCTATCTGTACAAAAAATGGAAAAATATCCTCGAGTGAGGATAAAAAAAAAAAAAGGCTGAATGTGCTCAGAGAATAGGGAGAAGAGAAAACTGAACCTCGGGGGCTAGGAGCAGAGGGCACATTTGCAAGGGGTGAAGGGGTGGACTCCCCGCAGCCCCTGTGGGTTGGGTCTAGAGTTAAAAGCAGTGGCCATAACGATTCTGGCATTTTATTTTGCAATATGGGGGGAAAGAAAAGGTAAGGGAACAGTGAACATTTCTAGAAGATAAGTGCTGAATTTCCAGAAAACAGTCCACAAAGTCTAGGGACTGTAGTAGATGATTTATGTTCTTATCTTTTTTGGGGTTTTTGTTTTGTTTTTGTTTTAATCCTCATCCAAGGATATTTTTTCATTGATTTTCAGATAAAGAGGAAGGCAGGGAGGGGGAGAGAGAGAAAGAAAGAGAAATATTGATGTGAGAGAGACACCTCTCCCAGGACCCTGACCAGGGATTGAACCACAAACGAGGTATGTGCCCTTAACCGGAATGGAGCCCACAACTCTGGTCCACAGGCCAGGGCTGAGTTCTTTATCTTATTTCATCTCTGTCACTGTCCTGTGAGGTGAGTCACTCAGTGGCTAAGTAGCTTGCCCATGGGTAAGGCCATCATGGTAAATAGTGGTACAGGGATTTAACCCAGGTTTGTCTCGTACTGAAGCCCATTCTTTCCAGTGTATCACTATCAACTCTTTTTTTTGTTGTTGTTCAGACAGAGCGGGAGGGAGAGAGAGGAAGAGAGAGAGAGAGAAACATCGATGTGAAGGGACACATCGAGTGGTTGCCACCCGCACGACCAACCAGGGCCGGGGACAAACTGCAACCGAGGTACGTGCCCTTAGCGGGAACCGAACCCGGGTCTCTCTGTACCGCAGGCCGACGCTCTTAACTGCTGAGCCAAACCGGCCAGGGCTCACTATCAACTCTTTAGAATGAAAGCATAAAGGGGTTCATTCTTGGGGGCGGGAGGCAGAGAATTTAAAACCATTAAGGAGGCGTTAGTAACTGTCAGAATAATTTATTAAGAACCTTAATTAATTAAGAATTATTTTCTGGAATTTTTAGGAAGGATTTCTTACCGTACTTTTTAAGAAGTTTATATTGGTGACATCATTTCTTTACTTACGTTGTGAATATTCACTTTTTATATCAGATTTTGATGGTGTTTAATGATTATTTGTATTTAGAAAACATTTGCTTTTGAGTAATTTGCAGTTCTGCTACTGAGTTTGGAAGGTAGAGTGAAACGTGTGGTAGAGATTTCACAGGTTTGCAGACTGTGAAGTGGGAGTAAAGAAGGTTCAAAGGGTGCTTATTAAGATAAGAATATCTGCCCTGGCCGGTTTGGCTCAGCGGTTAGAGCGTCCGCCTGCGGTCCGGAGAGACCCGGGTTCGGTTCCCGCTAAGGGCATGTACCTCGGTTGCAGTTTGTCCCAGGCCCTGGTTGGTCGTGCGGGTGGCAGCCACTCGATGTGTCCCTTTCACGTCGATGTTTCCCTCTCTCTCTCTTCCTCTCTCTCCTTCCCACTCTGTCTGTACAAAAAATGGAAAAATGTCCTCGGATGAGGATTAAAAAAAAAAACAAACATAAAAAAAAAGAATATCTGCCCTGGCCGGTTTGGCTCAGCGGTTAGAGCATCGGCCTGCAGTCCAGAGAGGCCTGGGTTCGGTTCCCACTAAGGGCGCGTAGTTCGGTTGCAGTTTGTCCCCAGCCCTAGTTGGTCGTGCGGGTGGCAGCCACCCGATGTGTCCCTTACATGTCGATGTTTCTCTCTCTTTCTCTCTCTCTCTCTCCCCTTCTCTTCCTCCCTCTCCCTCCCACCCTATCTGAACAAAAATGGAAAAATGCCCTCGGGTGAGGATAAAAAAAAAAAGATAAGAATGTCTAAAATAAATTACCTTTGTAGATGCACCCTAAACTTTACAAGCAGGGCTGCAAAGCCTTTGATCCTGCGTGCTCCTGACAGGCCCCTGCCTTGTTTCTTGAGAAACAAGAAGGTGAGCTAATAGATAGCTCGAGGTTCCTCACATGTTGAAAGAGAGAAACGCAAGGTGAGTAACAAAAGGTGAAGTTTTATTCTGTGTGAAATCTACTTTGGGAAGTCATTCCCCCAAAAGATGACATCCACATGTATGCATCAGATTAGGGGACATACCTGGCTGAATGATCGTGTGCATAATAGACATGCCCAATGGGTCAGGTTTGCACCTTTTTAAAAATATTTTTAATTGATTTTTTTAGATGGAGAGGGGAAGAGAGGGAGAAACATCGATGAGAGAGAAACATCAATTAGCTGCCTCCTGCAAGCCCCATACTGGGGATAGAGCCCACAACCTGGGCATGGGCCCGGACTGGGAATTAAACCAGCGACCTCTCGGTGAATGGAACAAGGCTCAGTCTACTGAGCCATACCAGCTGCGCGGGTTTGCACCTTTTTAACAACATGTCCTTTGATGTTTCCTGTATGGACCCATGATCCCATCTTGTCTGGTAGATATAATGACTGCGGTGCAGGGTTGGTTCAGTCCCTACCGACTTGAAAGCTCCTATGGGCCAGGCACTGAGTTGGGGACAAAGGAAGAGTCCTGGCCTTTAAAGTCCCCAGCCTCTAGGTGGTGTGGGAGAGAGGAGAATGTGGAAACTGGACACTGAGCTGTCCCCCTTGGGGAGCTTAGAAAAGGTGTGTTAATTCCACGTCGTGGTGTGGATCTCACAGGGAGGTGACATTTGAGACCTGTGTCTTGGCGAGCTTTTCCTGCGTGCCAGGCATTTCCCTAAGTGCTCATTGAATTCTCACAGCGAGCCAGGGAGTGGGTACCGCTGAGGTGGGGCTGGGAGTCTAACCAAGATCTGTCCTGACTGCAAAGCCCATGTTCTCCATCTTTGTGTTGGCTGCATTTCTTCCCGTGAAAGATGAGTGGGATTGACTGACTGGGAAGGCCCTCGGTTTTCTTATGTATTATGTTAGGGAGATGAAGGAGGACCGGAAATGAGACCTTGGGGATGGAGAAAGAGGATTAAAAGAGAGACGAGATAGAAAAAGAAAGGCACGTAATTGTGATTGTAATCCAGTAATGGCTTCCTTGGCACTGCTTGCACGAAGTAGAGTTGTTCTGGACCATTAGTGACTCTTTGACTTAAAATTCTTTTCTGTCCTGCCCGGTTTGGCTCAGCGATTGGAGTGTTGGCCTGTGGACCAGAGAGTCCTGGGTTCAGTTCCCACTAGGGGCACATACCAAGAAAAAAAAAAAAAATTTTTTCCTGCCAATTTCTATTTTGCCCTAAGAACTTGTGTTCTAACTTGATCACTTCTGATTGTGTTATTTGTGTTGAAAATTATGTACTAATATAAACACTATATCTTCCATTCTACCACCCACTCCCTACTTGAAGTCCTGCATATCCTTGATGTCTGCCATCACAAACGAGGTAGGCTAATTGGGTACTACCTTACCTTTATATCATTCAGCATTTACAGCAGCGCAGGAAGAAGGGAGGGACAGGAGTGCTCCCCACCTGAGAGCTCACTGCTGTTATCTCCGTTTTTGAAATGAGAGAACCTAGGCCCAGGACTTGGCAAAATGTGTTAATTTGAACCTAGATCTTTCAGTCCCTAAAGCTTGTGTGCTTTGTGTCACGAAGGGAAGCTTAGGTCCCTGCCCTTGCCTTCACTTAGAGGCACTCAGCTGACCTCCACGGCTTTGATTTCCTCTTGTGTTGGGTGAGGAGGCCTGAACTCAATCCCTCTGAGTGTTCCTTCCAGTTCTAGCTGTGAGAGGTTAGATAAAGTCTATTTCAGCCGAAGAAGAAAGATGGAAAGCCCCTTGCGGACAGAAATGAGCTTGCATTTCCCATAGTACCTACCCATGTTTTGCACTAGTGGCTCCCATATATTTAGTGAACGAACCCTCTTGTTCCTGTTTAAAAGCTCACTGTTCTATCATTCTTTCCTGAGTCGTCTTGGAGAGATGCTCATCCAGTTTTTTCTGCATCATCTTGAATTTTACAGTTTGTGTATCATGTGCATGTTTTGCTTATGTCTTACTCTCTGCGTGCTTCATTCGGATGCAAGCTCTCGTCGGTTTCGTTTCTGTACTCTTTAACTGGTCGAGACTAATAGAATATATTCTGTTCTTACCATTGTTTTCTTCTTATAGTAACCCCAAAGAAGGGGATATAACCCTGGACTTGTTCATCTTTTCAGTGTTTGGTGTAACCATCTGAAATAGAAGCATACACAAGAATAAAGAGGGATTTGCTGAAACCAAAGGTTTGTCCTTGTGGAGGCTTATTTGAATTCTCATTCTGCTGGTCGAATTGATTGTTGGCATAAAATGTATCCTGATGGACTGCTCTGAAAATCTAACTTCGTGCTTTTTGACCTTTTTAAAGTCAGACACTGCTTTACTAATTGGAAGAAGAAAAGCAATGAATCACTCCTTGGAGAATCTACAGATGCACTCTCTCAAAACTTGCCATGTAATTGAGGAACAGGGGGATCAAAGCTGACTGGGGGGTGCCTGCTTGGCCTCAAGTCTTGCTCAGAGGATGGCAGAGATGGGGGAACATGAGATGTCACCTAGAGGAGGCCAGAGAAAACTTGGCCAGTTCATTTGGGTCTTTTATTTTACTATATTATTATTATTATTAAGTGAATGCCTTTATTGCCTTTCCTTTTCAAAACAAGATTGTTCCTTTTTCTTTTTCTTTATATACCTCACATGAGCACAGTGCTCAGCAATTAGTCATCTTCAGTAGCATTTGAGTGCTGTGTCTTCCACCTTTAAAAAAGAGTAATTGCTTTCTCAGTCGTGTTTGCTACTACTGATCTATTCCCTTTGCTTTCCTTCTTATCCTAGCAAACTTCTGGAAATAGTAGTCCTAATCTCCATTTTCTCACCACCCATTATTTCCAAAGTCCTTGACCAGGAGCTGAATTTATGCTTTATCACCACGTCTTTTGTTGCATCTTAGTCTTCACCTTGTGTGTGCTGCCTGCAGCACTGACGTCTCTGCGGTCCTGCTTCCTGACACTCTTCCTTTCGCTTCCCCATCACTCTCTCGGCTCTCTCCACCCATTTGCCACTTTTGCCCACTCCTCCTGGAGTCCTGTTAATAATGCAGAGGGTTATAGGTTCTCCCTCTCCCCCTTTTCTTTCTTGCTCCTCTTCTCTCTCATTCTCTCAGTTTCGCTGCCTCCCTGTCTTCCATTTTCTCCTTTGGGGGAGCTCTTCCGCCAGTACTCCTGCCTTCTAACATCACATGGGATGATCCCAGCCCTGACCCATGCCCATATATATGGCCACGGGTACGTCAAATGTAGCATGGCCCAAACTAGACTTCTTACCATTCTGTTTTCCTTTTTTCTCCAAACTTCGCCATCCTGCATGTATCTCATTGAGTGGTACCCACATCCACACAGTTGACCAACTCAGAGACAGAGAGCCCATGACTCAGATTTGCCCCTTCTCCCTTACCCCCTGTGGCTGCCACATTCCCCTGGGTGACTATAATAGCCTCTTAAGTGTCCTCCTGTCTGAGTCCTCTCTTCTCTTCAGACTGATGGAGTTTTCAAATATGCAGATCTGAGCTTATCTCTTGCTTGCTTTAAATCATTAAATGTCTGCCCAGTGCCAAAAGAATAACATTTAAGTCCTTTAACAAGACCTGGAAAGTTGTCTGTGCCTGTCACCCCTGCTCTCTCCAGTGCTGTCTTCCCTCCTGCTGTGCTCCAGCCTCTCCTTTTCCCTGGTCTTGGGGCTTTAGCAGAAATTGTTTGCACCACTCAGATGAATCCAGTCCTCTCCTGACGAACTGCTCCCTCCCCGTTTACTCTTAAGGTTCAGCACAGCTGCACTTCTTTGAGGTCTCTCTCTCTCTCTCTCTCTTTTTTTTTTTTTGGTTTGTGCCCCTAGCAGGAATTGAACCCGGGACTCTCTGGTCCGCAGGACGATGCTCCAACCGCTGAACCAAACTGGCCAGAGCTGAGGTCACTTTTTTGACCCTCTCTGCTCACAGTGTGCCTCTCCTCTCTACCCCCAAACTTATCACAGTGAGTGTTTTTGGTTACTTGACTTCCTTTCCCATTAATCAACAAGAACTTTGCCTTTTTTGGACTGTGTCTTATCCCCGGATCCCAGGGCCTAGCACAGTGCACGCCTGGGGCAGGTTCTCAGGAAGCATGGCGTCGGCTCTGAGAATGCAGAGAAGGGAGAGAACACTGCTGTGGCGAGGGTGGTGACGCCTGCCAGCGAGCCTGTGCGGGCAGCAGCGTGATGTGACACAGTGCGTCTCACTGGGAAAGTGTGTAAAGATATTTCTACCGAGTACTTGACACCTTTTTCTCTTCTACAAATACATGTTTTCATGTCTCCTCCCCTCCAATTTCAGAGAGTCAGAACTACCTCCTCTCCTTTTCTTTACCCATACTATTCCCATCACTAACGGCGTTTTGTTCCATTGGTCGGTCTCTGTATTTCTGGTGTCTTGACTTTCTCTTCTACTTGTTCCTTCCCAGTGCCTATAAACATGCTTACGTTTCCCCTTCCTAAAAAGAGATCACATTCCTCCAGGTTGTCCCCCTCTTAAGTGAATGCCCAGTCTCCCACCACAAGAAAAGTTGAACATAATGCACCTTCAGTTGCTTGTTTACGTGCTCGTTCCTTTCAGTTCTGAAGCTGTCTCTCTCCACTGAGACCCTTCTCAGTTCACCAGCTTTCTCTCCACGACATTTGTCTTTGACTTTTCTGGTTAACTGCCCACTTCTTCATCAGCTACTGGGTGTTGACATTTCCCAGGCTTCTGCCCCATTTAACTGTCCTGAATGTTATCTCATTAGTAATGCCTTCAGCTTTCACTTCTACACAGAAAACTTTCAAATCTCTATTTCCAAGCAGATCTTTGATCTCTAAGCTGTCTGCTTAGTGGACATCCCTGCCAATCTGGTTGTTATGAAAGCATCTAAGACTTGACATATTCCTCACTGTATATTCATGGTTAATTTCTCATTCCCATCAAATGTGTCTTCTATATCTTGGGAATGGCCCTATCATCCAGGTGGGTAAGCCAGAAATCCTGAACTCAGTCTTCACACCTTCTTTCCACACCTCTCACATTTACTCTGTCCATTCATTTAACCATTAGTATCCTATGTTCTTTGCCCCCCCCCCCCACTACATCCTGATAGCCCCCTCCCTTCAGGAGTGCTGCCCCATGTCCCAGCTTTCTGTCTCTAACTTCTCCTGCTTCCCTCCCCCTTCACACTGTCCTATATACAGTTTTTAGAGTTATTTGTCTAAAATTAAAAAAAAGGGCCCTGGCCGGTTTGGCTCAGCGGTTAGGGCATCAGCCTGCGGTCCAGAGAGACCCGGGTTCAGTTCCCGCTAGGGGCAGTTTGTCCCTGGCCCTGGTTGGGCCCTGCGGGAGGCAGCCACTCAATGTGTCCTTTTCACATCTATGTTTCTCTCTCTCTCTCTCTCTCTCTTTTCCTCTCTCTCCCTCCCACTCTATCTGAACAAAAAAATGGGAAAGTGTCCTCGGGTGAGGAAAAAAAAAAAATATATATATATGTATATTTTTTTGTTAATCCTCACCCAAGGATATTTTTTTATTGATTTTTAGAGAGAGTAAAGAGAAAAAGGAAGGGAGGGGAAAGAGCGAGAAACATTGATGTGAAAGAGACACATCAATTGTTTGCCTCCTGCATGTGCCCCAACCGGGGCTGGGGATCGAACTTGCAACCCAGGTGGTGCCCTTGACTGGGATTCGAACCTGTGATCTTTTGGTGCTTGGGCTGATGCCCTTAACAACTGAACCACACTGGTCACGGCTAAAATTGAAATTTGATCATGTCATTTCTTTATTTTAAAACATTCATTGGCTTCCAAATTCTTACAGGTTAGCGGTCAAAATTCTTAGGTCAAAAGCATCAAAGCCTTTTAAATTTGGGCCATACTTACAAAACAAAAAACAGTCAGAGGTGGAAGTTACTCTTGAACAACAATATTCACAAACTGTTTAGAATAATAAGCACTCTGTATGTTAACACATACAGACATGGCGAGCACGTTATTTATTTATTTATTTTAATCCTCACTGGAGGATATGTTGGTTGATTTTAGAGAGTGAGGAAGGGAGAGAGAGAAAATCAATGTGAGAAGAGAAACATCAATTGATTGCCTCCTGAACACACCCTGAATGGGGATTGAACCTACAACCTAGGTATGTGCCCTGACAGGAAGCTGGACCCACAGCCTTTTGGTGTACAGGACGACTCTCCAGCCCCCTGAGCCCCTGCCCAGGCGGCACGCGTATCTTCTCTGGTTTATACGGAATGCCAGCAGAGGCAGTTCTCAGAGCCCATGATCAGAAAAGGGAAACCCATTTTCCTTCCTCACACCTACCTTCCTAGAATCAGTTTTAAATAAGAACAGTCATTATTTAAAAAAATTTTTTCTTTTCCTTCACTGATTTTACAGAAAGAGGAAATGAGATGGGGGGAGAGAGAGAACATCGATTGGCTGCCTTCTGCATGCCCCCCCACTGGGGACCTGGCCAACAACCTGGGCATGTGCCCTGACCAGGAATCGAACTGGTGACCTCTTGGTACAAGGTCGACGCTCAACTACTGAGCCACATCGGCCAGACCCTAGAATGATTTTTAATATTTTTCCTTCCATTTTTTCATGCAGAGCTTATTGTCAGACTTTTGTAGGGTTAAAATAGTCGGTTTTTACAATTTATTTTTACTTAAACAATGTATATGCTTCTTAAAAGCATAAGCAGATGTGATGTCCCTGTTTCTCAGTTTCGCTCACTCCCCTCACACTCCTCCTCTGACCGTGCAGGTGCCTGCCAGGCTCCTCTGTGCACAGTTCTCCGCCCTCCCACCTGTGTTCACAGAGAGCTACACGTGTTAGCTTGAATGCAGTGTTCAGTGCCATAGGCGGGAGTATGAACCCTTCCGTTAAGAGTGTGAATGCAGACCCTGGCCAGGCAGCTCAGTTGGTCAGAGTGTCATCCCGATACACCAGGGTTTCACGTTCAATCCCTAGTCACTGTACGTACAAAAAATCAATCAGTGAATGCATAAATAAGTGGAACAACAAATTGATGTTCCTCTCTTCCAACCCCCCTCTCCCCTTCGTCCCTTCCCTTCTTCTCTCTCTCTCTCTCTCTCTCTCTCTCTCTCTCTCAAAATCAATTTTTTTAAAAAGTATGAATTCAGGGGCCAGACTGCTTGGATGTGAATTCTGAATCCACCACCTAAAAGTCACATGACCTTGGGTAAAGTATTTAACTACTTCAACGTGGCGTATATTAGGACTAAAAGAGTTGACACATGTAAAACGCTTAGAATAGACTTGGCACTGTCAAATGTTAACTAATGTCACTATCACTTAGTAATTCTTTTCAAGGTATGTCATTCCAGAGCCTCAGTCCCAGAGGTTCTTATCCATTAGTTCTGGATGGGTCCTTGAATGGTCCTCCAAGTATACTCACTGTCTTCCTGGGGTCTGGGCAGGAGCAGCAGCGTCATCTCCAGCTTGAGGACCTAGCGCAGTACCTGAGCTTTCATTCTTCAGTTACGTATTGGATGCCTACAGTGTGCCAGGTATTCTAGAAATTTGAAGACCAAGATGAAAAAACTGACCAAACCTTTGTCTTAAGGAGCTCACCTGGTGGGGAAGATGGCACTAAATAAAAGGGAAATGTGTAACTATGGTGCTGGGTAATTGATGGGTGCTAAATAGGGGTGGGGGTGCAGGGTAAAGGGGTTTGGGAGTGGGTTCTGTCTTACAGAGGCTTATTGGGAAGGCCATGTCTCCGAGAAGGTGTTAGTTGAGCCGAGACACTATATAAAGTGAGAGTGTAAGGCATGCACACATAAGGGAGAACAGCATTCCAGACAGGGAAGGGCAAGTGCAAGGCTCCAAGGTGGTGGTGGGCTTGGTGTATTTGAGGGACAGCAGAGGCACTGTCCTGCAGGGGAGGGAGGGAGTGCTCTCGGCAGGCAGGCCGCAGGGGAGACCTTGGGTGTTGCTGCGAGATGGGAAGCCATGCAGGGTTCTGAGCAAGAGCCCATTTTTAATCCTCACCCGAGGATATTTTTCCATTTTTTGTACAGATAGAGTGGGAGAGAGAGAGAGAAACATCGACGTGAAGGGACGCATCGAGTGGCTGCCACCCGCACGACCAACCAGGGCCGGGGACAAACTGCAACCGAAGTACATGCCCTTAGCGGGAACCGAACCCGGGTCTCTCGGGACCGCAGGCCGACGCTCTACCCACTGAGCCAAACTGGCCAGGGCGAGAGCGCATTTTTAAAAGAACGTGGCTGGTGTGGGGAGAGTTGACTGTGGGAAATGTGGGTGCTGGCATGC
Organism: Molossus molossus; assembly: GCF_014108415.1. Classification (NCBI taxonomy): domain Eukaryota; kingdom Metazoa; phylum Chordata; class Mammalia; order Chiroptera; family Molossidae; genus Molossus; species Molossus molossus. The sequence goes on along the minus strand of NW_023425399.1, from coordinate 3,315,101 downwards.
CCGTGGGGCTACTGCAGTAATCCAGGCCAAGAGCAGGAGAGAGACTCTGGCTTGGACCAGGGTGGTGGCAGTGGAGAGAACATGGTAAGAAGTGCTCCGATTACAAATTGATTTTTAAGGGAGAGCTGAGAGCCTGGCTGATGGTTAACTGTCGGTGGGAGAGGAAGAAAGGAAACGAGTGTGACTCTTGTGGCCCAAGCACTTTGGGGAATGGTGGTTTCTGTTCCTGAGGTGGGAGGCAGTGGGTTTGGGGGAGGGGAGTGGGACTGAGTGTAGTCTGGATGTGATAGACAGGAGGTGCTCAGTTCACCTCACCTGCAGGCCGAGGTCGGGGGGAGGGTCAGGCTGCGGAGATAGCTGTGATGCGCGCTTATTGCTGGAGCGCAGTGCAGGAAGGAGGAAGGGTACTTTTCTAAAGAGAGTAGGTAGGCCTTTTCAACGAGAAGGCCTTTGGACAAAACTCTGAAGAATGAATATGATTTCCAAAGGCAGAGAATAGGGAAAATAAAACACATTTTCATCCAGTCTCAGTCTTCTCCCCTGGCCTCTTGTCGAATTGGTTACGGAACTGCTTGCTGGTCTCTCTCACAGGCTCAGCCACTGAGGTTCTCTCCTGGAACGGAGGCTGGAACCGACCACACTCGAAGTGACAAACCAGCCACATTCCGCTGTCCTCAGGCTCACAATTGAAAGTGCACATTGGGCCCGAGAATGCACAGTGTGTCTGCCCGCTCTGTGCCTTGGATGTGGGTGGGACGTGCTGACTTTGGTGTGGGTGCTTTGTGTGCTGTCTATTGTCTCCACTGAGGACTCAGCATTTTGGGGGGGTTTTTACTTCCACTGGTACTGACTTTATGTACTTGACTCGAACTGTCAATTTATAACTAAGTCAAGTTAAAACCACCACTGCAGCCTTGAGAAATTGGGACCCTTCCTCTCTCGTTACTCATATCCCTCGCTGGTGTCTGCCTCAACTCTTGCTTTGTCTGGGGAAAAAAAAGGCATGCTTTGCCACGATCCTGTTTAGGTAGAATTTTATTTGAAGTAAAGTATTGCTTATATTTTTGTTTATTTTTATGATCACTGTAATGACAAATTTTGGTCTTCTAAATATTGAAATATTACTAGATGTTTGTTAGCCATTGGGGTAGGTTGTGCATTGAAATACCTCAGTTTATTAAGTAGTCTAAGATCCTTTTAGAGCTAATATATAAATAGTCCTACCAGTCAGGTATGCTGTTACCTTAAAATAATCTCACCTGTGTACTATCATGTTTCTTAGTGCTGGGCATGGATAGGATGTAGGTAGGAAATTTCAGCCCTTTTTTCTATTTAGAAAAGGGTTACATTAAAGAAAAGTAGTCATAGTATTTACCTCTAGGTGGGTAATAGCTTTTAGTCTTCAAAGCTCTTAAAATAGATTTAGTCAAAATTTTAGATTTGTATTTGTCTTGAATTAATGAGACCACTACTGCTCAATACTCAGTGTAGGTACATTGGTTTTCAACATCACAATCCAGGTCCCCTGTATTTTTATTTATTTATTTATTTATTTATTTATTTATTTATTTCAGACGCATAATCATTTAATTGTGATTAAAGACCATTTCCAGTACCACACATCTGTTGCTTCTTTCTATGCCTACCACCATGCTTTACATCACAGGAGGTTTCAAGCAGATAACAGACCACATGCAATGCCACCACAGGAGCCCCAGGTTTCTGAACAGATTTTATTACATGTGATGGGGCTCAGTCCTTCTTGGCTGCTGCCTTCCTCATGGCTGCAAGGACATTGCTCAGCTCCTCTCTCTTCCTCTTGGCCCGGATGTGTGTCCCCACCCTTTTCTTGATGAATTTCAGGGCCCGCTCGTCCTTAGAGACCTTGAGCAGCTCCATGGCGTGCTGCTCATAGGGGGCAAAGCCACACCTCTTGGCTCATGTCCCGCACAAACTTGGTGAGGCGCCCGCGGCGGCGGCTGTGCCTTGGCTTGCTCACAGTCTTCGTCACCTTGTGGTCCTTGTTGAGACCCACGGCCATTGGGTAGCGCAGAGCCATGGCTGTTGTTCCTCAATGGCCGCGGCTGCGGAAGCTCCCCTGTATTTTTATACATGCAACATTCTGAGCAAGAAGAAGAGTCTCTACAAAGAACATTGTCTGGATCTTAGGTAAACTACAGGTAGCTTTCTTTATGTGGAAAACAATTTAAATATTGAAAAACAGATAATATAATAAACACCCCATTACAGAGTAACTAAATGTTAATAACATATTATACTTTATTTTAAATCTTTCTTTAATAATTAAACTTTACTGAGAATATAAAGACATGCGCTCTCCATATCTACACCTTCATGCCCCTCTTTTTACCCTCCAGGAATTCAGTATGAACTCTTTCTGTTTTTTCTATATTACTTAGTGCAGTGTCTTGGCATATATATTACTTAACATGTTTCTGAGACTCATCTATTGTTGAAATACAGATCTAATTCATTCTTTTCAATTGTATAGTACTGCATAAGAATTTAGCATGGTTATTAATGAGTTCTTTATTCCGAATAATAATTGTTTATCTGTTAACATAAGCTACTGTGGATATCTTTTCGTTTTTTCGGCTGTTTTTTGCTGTCTAACTTTATGTCTTTTGGGGGGCTTTCCTGAGTTTGATCTCAGGTCTCCCTTACACTGTCACCTGCTGGAAGTTCACACTGCAGCAGACTGCCTTGGGGTCTCGTTTCCCACCCGTGGGGCAGACTGAGCTTTATTTCCTTCTGCTCCAAAGGAACCAGGGAGCTGGTGAGCCGAGGAGGCAGTCTGAGAGGTCGGTGCAGGCCCTTTCAATCAGCTGGCTCGTCGTGTGCCTTTGACGGCATCATTGTGCGTCGTCTTGGTGTTGATTTCTCTTACTATGATAATGGGTGTGATGTTTTCTCAGTTGCTGGCTGTCTCCCAAGGATATCAAAGGAGGTTACTTTATTTAGAGTACATTGCATTCTAAGAGTTCTTCAGGAAAGTTGTATGTCTGTGTGAGGGTACTTTATGTGTGGTTATTTCCAAATAAGAGCGACACAATTAGGCTTTCTACTGAACATTGGAGTCCAATGTCTGCCATTAAAAACACATTGGTTACAAAGCTTTGTTTGTTTCTGAAGCATTGATTTAATGTGTGAGCTAACAATTCAATCAACAAAATAGATTTTTTTAAAAACTTCCCAGTGTCCTTACTCTTGAATTCATGGCTATTTAAGAGCTTGCCCGTTTTGAATGAATATCTGCTACTATGATCCCTTCCCCCATTTTTTAGAGGGGGGGGGACTCTAAACAAAATTATCATACAATAATAATTATAAAAACATTATTGACACAAGTGAAAATTTTTAAAATCTTCAACCTGTATATGAACAGCACAGATTTATCGTGACTTTAGATCCAGGTTATGGAGTAAGCCTCTGTTTATAGGAAGCATGCAGAATCAGAGTCCTGTTGCCCTCAGGAAGCCTGGTGTTCATCCACACTGCACACACTGAGCCTTGCAGTAGGGAACAGTCGCACTGCTCGAGGCCAGGGCATCCCGGGATGAAGGGGGCCTCCCTTGTGGAGGTTTGCTCTAGATGGGAACAAGTGAGATGTGAGTTGATCCTGAGTCCTGTGCTGAAGATGGAAAGAGTGGTGGTACTGGACAGGGCTCCGCAGTGGCCTCAGGGACCATTTACCCAGGACGGTGATTGCAGGAGGAAGGGAGCCGCCGCTCAAAATAGTGTGGCGTGTTGGGAGTGTTCTGGATGCTGATCATCAGTAGTGAGCAAGAGGGACAGAAAAACCTGTGTTCACGCAGTTTCCATTCTGGAAGGGGCAGACAGACAAGAGAAATAACATGAGGGCTGGTGCATTGCAGACGGGTAAGCAAAGCAGGCAGCAGCAGTAGGGTCCCTGTGATGGAGATAGACTGCCAAAGGGTACATTTTAAAGACATCTATAAGATATTCAACAGATTTTACTTTATACTGTCCATTTCCCCCATTTTAATATACTTTTCCCATGCATAGAGTCTACTGTATTGAAACCTCAAGCATAATTTTATTGTCTTAACAAAATCCATCATCAGCCCTAGGCTTCTGGAGACAGATTATTACCTTCCCAGAAGGTAATCTTTTCAGAGTTGAAGTGAAATATAGTTAACTTGTTTTTTGGAAGAGTTGAAGAAAGGAGAGATATTGTACCTAAATTGTGTTTGCAAGAGTATAAAATACAGCCCTTTTTATGCAGAGTGAAAAAAACTGTTGTGGAGCTAATAACTTGAAGTTTATATCTGGAAAGTGAGACCTGATAGATTATATATCAAATTGGTATATAACTTTTGGTAACACATACAGTTTGAGTTTTAAAGTACTGTAGCTACATCAGGAGACATTCTACAAAGGAAGGCTGTGTGTTTCTAATGCCAGAATTTCATGAACTAGAAAAAGGAGAGAAAAGCAATTTCTTTGCAAAACAAAGCATCTTTATTAGTTTTATAGCTTTTTTATTTATTCATTCATATACATATAAAACACATATTTGAAAATTTCAGTAATATTTAATATCAGAAATGTTGAGGGGTGCTACCAAAAGTAAATTAATATGAAGGCCAGATAATTTTTTTTTCCTTTTTCCTCACCCGAGGACAGTTTTGCACCCATCTTGAGATAGAGCGGGAGGAAGAGAGAGAGAGAAAAATATCGACGTGAGAAAGACACATTGAGTGGCTGCCACCCACACAACCCCAACCAGGGCCAGGGACAAACCGCAACCGAGGTACGTGCCCTCAGCAGGCACCGAACCCAGGCCTAATTTTTTCTTCCTCTTACAGAAAAAGAACAAGGTTTCTCTTAAGAGCAGTTTTAGGTTCACAACGAGATCCAGTAGAAAGTATAGAGAGTTCCTGTATGCCCCTGGCACCACACATGCAGAAACTCCTCCACTATCAACATCGATATATTTGTTACAATCAATAAACCTACATTGACGCATCATTGTAACCCCAAATTCCTAGACTACATTAGGGTTCAATATTGCTGTTGAACATTCTGTGGGTTTTGACATTATAGTGTCATACAGAATAGATTCACTGCCCATCTGTTTATTTCTCCCTCCCCTCTCAATCCTGCCAACCATTGATCTCTGCCTTTTCCAGAATGTTATATAATTGAGTCATACAGGATGCAGCCTTTTCAGATTGGCTTCTTTAATTTAATAATATGCATTTAAGATTCCTCATGTCAGAATGATGCCTCATGTCTGAGCACGATAGTTCATTTTAGTCCTCACTGATAACAGTTATCCCTCACCAGTTTCGCGCTCCGATTTTCACGGCTTCACTCTGTCGCGGTTTTTCCCAATATAGTATAGCATTTGATAGATATAGTAAATATAGTATAGCATTTGATATAGTAAATATAGTATAGCATTTGATAGATACAGTATAGCATTTGATAGATACAGTATAGCATTGGAGAGATACAGTATAGCATTGGAGAGATACAGTATAGCATTGGAGAGATACAGTATAGCATTGGAGAGATACAGTATAGCATTTGATAGAACCGCACTAGAGTGAAGCCTCGCAGGTGGGCGTGCAACAGCTGCTGCGGACACCGCGAGCAGGTTTTGCGTGGACATGAGTTTCCAACTCCATGGCTGAATCCCAGGGTGAGATTGATTGCTGGATTGTGTGGTGAGAGTATGGGTTTTTTTTTTTTTTTTAAGAAACAACCAAACTGTCTTCCAAAGCGTCTGTACCGTTTTGCATGCCCACCAGCAAAGAATGGGAACTCCTGTGCCACATCCTTGCCAGCGTTTAAGGTTGTATTTTATTTTATTTTTTATTATTATTATTATTTTTTATTTTTATCCTCACCCGAGGATATTTTTCCATTTTTTGTACAGATAGAGTGGGAGGGAGAGAGAGGAAGAGAGAGAGAGTGAGAGAAACATCGACGTGAAGGGACACATCGAGTGGCTGCCACCCGCACGACCAACCAGGGCCGGGGACAAACTGCAACCGAAGTACATGCCCTTAGCGGGAACCGAACCCAGGTCTCTCTGGACCGCAGGCCGACGCTCTAACCGCTGAGCCAAACCGGCCAGGGCTAAGGTTGTATTTTAGATTGTGGCTATTCTTTTTTGTTTTGTTTTTAAATTGATTTTAGAGAGAGGAAGAGGGAGAGAGAATCATGAATGTTAGAGAGAAAGATCAATCGGTTGCCTCCCGCACGCACCCTAACCAGGGATCAAATCTGCAACTTGGGTATGTGCTCTGATTGGGAATCGAACCTGCCACCTTTTGGTCTACAGGACAATGCTCCATTCAACTGACCCACACTGGCCAGAGCCATTTTGGCTATTCTAATAAGTGTTATTAGTCTTTTATGGTTTCATTGCTGTTTTAATTTGCAACTTCCTAATGACATATTAATTAAACATCTTTCATTTGTATATTTTTTTCCATCTGCGTATCTTTGGTGAGGTGTCTGCTCAGATCATTTGCCCATTTAAAAAAATTTTTTTCTTTATTGATTTTAGAGAGAGAGGAAGTGAGAGGGAGAGAGAGGTAGAAACATCGATGAGAGAGAACATCAACTGGCAGCCTCCTACATGTCCCATACTGGGGATCGGTCCCACAACCCAGGCATGTGTCCTGACCAGGAATTGAACCGGTGACCTCTTGGTGCAGGGGTGGATGCTCAACCACTGAGCCACATCAGCTGGACCATTTCCCCATTTTTAAATTGGGCAGTTTGTTTTCTTATTGTTGAGGGTTTTTTTTTGTGGTATGTGCCCCTAGCAGGAACTGAACCCAGGACTCTGTGGTCCACAGGCCGACGCTCAACCGCCGAGCCAAACTGGCCAGGGCTTATTGTTGAGTTTTAAGAGTTCTTTGTGTATTATGGATGACAGATGTTTATCAAATATGTTTTTTTCCCAAATAGTATATTTTTTGCAAATACCTTCTCCCAGTCTGCAGCTCACTTGTCTTCTCATCCTCTTTACAGTATCCATTGCAGAGCAGTTGTTTTTAATTTTAATGAAGTAAAGCTTATCAGTAGTTTCTTTCATGGATTGTGCCTTTGGTGTTGTATCTGAAAAGTAATTATCAAACCCAAGCGTATCTAGAATTTTTCTGTTATCTTCTAGGAGTTTATGGTTTTGTTGTTTCATATATATAGTTGAATTGCTGAGTAAAAAATAAAATGATATATTTATCCCTTTAAAAAATTCTGTTTTGTTATTTACAGATACGGAGATATGATATGCTTGAGGTTACACAGATAAGGCCAGGGTTGAGTTTGAGTTCCCTTGGAGTTTTCGCTGGTACCCTTAACAGTTGTTTGGACCTGAACTCGAGCTCTGTCGTTGTCTCCTCCTGCATGGGCCTCTGAGTGGTCACGGAGATGGGCTTACCCCTGCAGAGACCAGCAGCAAGTGGAAGCAGTCGATGGAATACTTTTTCCACAAAATGCTCTTGTGTTTCCTGGTTGATAAGTTTATCTAGCCATTGTTAATGAGATTTTCACTATGTGAAACCTGAATCCTTATTATCCAGAAGTTTGCTGGAATGTGACCTTCTTTCCTTGACCTTTAAACCAGCACTTTGTAATTCTAAGGTTCCATTTCTGTAAGTAAGACTGAAAAATGGACTGTTCCTCTTTTTACTTTTAATACTATTTATATTACTGCTGACACTGTATTGTTTGCTTTCTCAGGTCAATTCTAGATCTCTAACTGTCTTAAAATACTTTGAAATGATAATAAGCCAAGGCTACATGTAGGAGATACAGTGTGTCAAAAGGTTTTGTGACTTTGAGCAAAATAACATATAATAATGTAGGCTAATTGATAGGAACAAGAGTTAAGTTCTTGGAGCATCTCTTCAGCGTTACAATGAAGCAGTGTTATTCGAGGACCTGCTGTAGTTTTTACGTTGCTTAGCTTGATCTAAATACTTTTCCAATCATGCCAAGGAATTCATATTCAAGTCAGTCAGTGCCCTTCCTGAGCATCTGTCAGACACATCAGAATTTTCACAGGTGGACTGAATAGAGCCGAGAGAATATTAGTCCCATTGTTAAAAGGAAGAGACCTCCTAATTTATTCCAAAATCATGTTGCTTCATTTTTTGACCTCCTTTGTCACGTTTTAGATGTTTAGTTCCTAGTTTTGCATAAACGTTATCTGAAATAAAGAATAGAAGATTATGCCCTGGCCGGTTTGGCTCAGCGGTTCGAACATTGGCCCGCGGACCGGAGAGTCCCAGGGTCGGTTCCCGCTAAGGGCACGTACCTTGGTTGCAGTTTGTCTCCGGCCCTGGTTGGGGTCGTGCAGGTGGCAACCAGTCCATGTGTCTCTTTCACATCAATGTTTCTCTCTTTCTCTTCATCCCTCTCTCCCTCCCACTCTATCTGAAGATAAATGCAAAAAATGTCCTCGGGTGAGGATAAACAAAGCAAAACAAAAAGAATAGAATATTAGAAAGAAAAATTACTAAAAGTATGTGCTGTGGTTCTAGAGATACCTACTCACCTTTTCATCTCTTAAAGAAAAAAGTCTAACTTTGAAGAAGATTTCATTTGTAAAATTGACTCTATAAGCAATGTTTGAATTTATTGGTGATAAATATGCATGATGGTATAGTACAGTCCCATTTTTCTCATAATGCTTTAATGGGAATGGCAGTTCTGTGAAATGAGAGTGACTGGTAAAAATCTGAATGATGCTTATAAGCCCTTCCATCATTTTTATTGAGGTTTTTTTGTATTCTAATTCATTAATAAAGGGGGGAAGGAGAACACTAGCATGGTTTATTTCCTATAATTCCTCAAATCAAATAGAATTTATTTTCAATAAAATTCTTAGAGTAAATTGCTGGGCATGGGGAGAGAAGAGTTTACCTGTTTTTGTAAAATGTCTTGATTTTTACTCATGAAACTTTGCTATTTTACCAGTGATGTTGTTCACTTGCATTTATTTTTACTATATTTCTCTCCAGATTTTTACAAATTATTACCTATGTAAACCCCAGAAATCCCTAATACTTAAAGGCGCAGGATCGAGTTTGAGGAGAAATCTGGGATATTTATTTTACCCTGCTTATTTGTACAAATACTGTCTTTTAATAATCTAGTCTACGTTTCATGTGATGCGTATAGGTTGAAACACTATTGAGATTGCTCTGTAATAGATTAAGTGGATGCAGGGGAAGGGGGTGGGTTTCCAAAACAGCCTAGTGTTTACAGTTACGGTTGGTTTATTTATTTTGTGGAGTACCTGGAAGAAGAGGTCACCGTAAGGGATAAACAATTACAGCAAGCCCTCAATTAACGTCCTTTTGTTCAAAGCAGTTTCGCTATAATGTTGATGAGAAGCCACGGTAACTGAACTCTTGTTTATATCGATTAGCCTGTGACAGAATTGGTTTTGTTATATGTCATTTTGCTTAAAGTTGCAGGACCTATCTACAATGTGAAGTAAGGACTTCACTGCACTTTAAAAATGTAGGCTCCCCTAACTTCGTGAGGTGGGGTGGGGAGGAAGACACACTAGAAATCGAGTGGGAAACAAGTAAGTAAAGTATTCTTTATTTCATCCTAGTCTTGCTAGCATACCTATGTCCGCTCTCAGTATACTTCTAACCAGCTTAGAAAAGTCTGTTTTGTTTTCTTTTTATGTTTCTGAGCAATTATGCATTCTTGGCGTTCTGATCTGAAGATGCTTCCATGTTCTTGATGCAGAATTTTGTTGAAACTCATAACTTTAAGCTTATGTCTGGAGAGCTTTAAGACTTGGTACTTTAGAAGTCACCTTCCTATGGTCATCGAACACCTTTTTTACTCCCAGGTTTTACATTTGAAAGCATACCACTTTTAGGTGAGTCTTTACGTAGACACACATTTTTGCCTGTTTTCTTCTCCTTTCCCCCAGTGTTCTGGGCTATTGGAGCTGGAGCTATGCCTGTATGGAGTTCTTGGGATAGGTGATTTTTATGGGAGGCCAGGGATGTATGTAGATGGTGATGGTGCCCTTGTAGGTTTGTGTGTTGTCTGGATGTATGTGTGCATTTGTTTTCTTTGAAAACTAGAGTTGTGTTCAGTTATCCTTTTTCTTTTGCCATTGCTGGAGTGATCACTACCTGGAGCAAGCAGAGGGTTTACGGGAGTTCAGACTTTATCTTCATTATGAGTCAGACTGCAGGCGTTAGTGAGTGAAGGGTAGAGTCACAGCGAACCGCAGCCTCCATAATCCCTCAGATACTGCCTCAGCACCCAGTGTCCTGTTTCTCCCTAGCCAGCACTTGATACAAGGACCGGGTGCTGTCAGCACCTGCTTTCCCTCAGGGTAGCTGAGAATCCTCTCGGGCCCCAGGGTACCTGACCTCTTGTGTAAGCTTTTAGTTCTCAAAAAGGAGATAGAGTGTAGAGAGAGGGTTGTTTGTGTTGGCGCCAGAGGGTCTGATGCACTAGCAAAGACTCTGCCTGCCCCACATCTGGCCGCAGCTGCCCTTGCACAGTGCCTCCCTCTCACTGCTTGCAGCCTGACTCCAGAGGGAGGGCCCAAGGCAGCACTTACTAGGAAGGGAAACAAGCGGACAACCTCTCTTTAGGCGTTTCATTCTTGAAGGTGTCATTGCCTCTGAGACGAGAATAGCTTTCAGTACAAGTGACCCCAGAACAGCAGACGACCCTTTAATGTCACTGGCTCTCTTAAATGCTACCTATGCAGCCCCGTGCGCAGCACACTATGCAGCCAGCAGAGGAGGGCCATAGGACTTACCAGGGGAAATGAAACGAGGTGCAAACACTCAGAAACTAGGTTGTGCGCACACTCAGGAAACTAATAAAAACAGTAGCACAGTTTTGCACACATTAAATGGGTAGGAAGTACATAAGTACTACAGTTAAGTATAGCACTTTATCTCAAAAGACCTGCTGTTTACCTGTGGAAGTGGGCATTGGAGGAAGGAGGAGGGTCACCTACATTTGAAGTGAGCATGGGAGCACCAGGTGTGCTGGGCGTAGCTGGACTGAGGTGGCGGTAGGGGGCTGAGGTCTGCTGGAGGGGTGTTTCTGCACAGCGCAGTTCAGCAGGGCGCATTTTCTCGTGTTCACCTAGCGTTTCTTCCAGACAAAATCACACACAAGCAAATGTGAAATTCGTTTTATGCTCAGTTTGTCCCCTTGATAAGCACATTAATCCCATTAAAACAAATTCACGCTTTCAAAATAAGCTTTATAGTAGAATCAACTGTAGTTTATTTGATTTTGGAATTGAGTTGCTTTTCTTTTTTTCCTTTCTACCATTATTGATTTCTTAATTTATATTTAAGTTAAGCCCATATCAGATTGATTTTTCATGCCCTGAGCATCTCTAGGGGAGAGAAAGCAGCCTGAGATTTTAATTTTGCTAGTGGTAATCTCTCAGGTAGTTTCCTCCTTGGTGAGTGAATCTCTGTTTATCTATACCTGTGTAGACACACGCACACACCTTTCCTAAATGCCAGGTACAGTGCCAGGGATATAGAAACCAGGAAAAGTACTGTCCTGTCCTCAGGGGGGTTAGAGTCTCATTAAAAAGTTTTCAAGTCATAGATTTAAATGTCTGTGTTGGTTGGGTTTTCTTAGGCAACATCCAAAGGATGAAGAAGCAACACTCTGTATTTCTTAGTTTGTGAACACACAGCCACACATAACTTCCCACCCCATCTTCTACTTCCTTGTAACTATAAAGAGCTTGCCTAGAAGAAACAGAAGATGTCATTGATTTACATGGTGAAAAGATATAAATTTGAAAAGGACCTAAGAGGTCTTGTAGTTCAAACTTCCCACCTGACTCCTTAATAAACTCAATGGTCAGGTGTTCGTGGTAGATTGCTAAGTGGAAAAAAAGCAAGTTTCAGAGTAATGTGAATAGTATGATTCCATTTTTGTTAATGTTCTCTTCCTCCACGTGTATGTATGAGCATAGATGTACTATTTGTATATACTATTTGTATGAGCATAGATGATGTGAAAGCTCTCCCATACTGTTACCTCAGGGGACAAGGGAAAGCTTATTAACTTCTTTATACATCTTTTATTGTTTGGCTTGTTTTAGGAATCATGTTTGACTTTTTTAATTAAAAAATCTAATAAAGTAGAAAATGAATAAATAATAATAAAATATACCTTCAGGGCACTGAGCTTTCTTTCAATCATCCCAGTAATCTGGGTGGTTAAAACGGAAGTGATGGTTCGGGTGGGGCTGCCCAGCAGGACTACAAGCTTACTGCAGCCTGAGATGCTGCCGCTCCTCCGGCATCGCCGCTGCATTGTCTGTGGGCCCTGACGCCGCAAGGACGTCCCTGCCTCTGCCTCTGCTGTGACTGCGCATCGCCGTGTGCCCAGGGTGTCCTTTGTGCTCTCCCCATCAGCTTTCCTCTTGTTGTTGGGAAATAGTGTTCAGCATAGGTGAGCAGCTGGCCTTGGGTCAGGCTGTCGGTCACAGGGTCCAGCCTACCACTGACTAGTGAGAAAACGTAGACAAGGAACATGTCTTCTTGAGCCTCCCTTTTGCTTATAGAGTTGTGAGGTCTGTGAGATTGTTGAGGGTGTGGTAACTTTTATTTATTTATTTTGTTACTCACTTGAGGATATTTTTCCATTGATTTTTAGAGAGAGTGGACCGGAAGGAGAGAGCGAGAGAGAGAGAGAGAAACAGCGATGTAAGACAGACGCATCGACTGGTGCCTCTTGCACTACCCCGGCTAGGGAAACCAACCCGGAACACATGTATGTGCCCTTGACCAGGAATCATGCTCAAGACCCTTCCATCCATGGGCCGATGCTCTAAGTGCTGAGCCAAACCAGCCAGGGTGACATGGTGACTTAGCAGAGCAATACTCATAGAGTTGTGGGGACTGTGAGAATGTTTACTAGGTGCCTCGCGGCATGCTGTGGACACAGTGAATTTTAGCTGCTGTTGTTAGTGCATTGACCTTGGCTCCTCTCTGTTATTTATAATGGTGAGATAGTTTCGGATCTTGAATCTTCCCTTAACCACATTCCATTATCCCTCTCAACCTCAGACTGTAAATCAGTCTTCTAAACTGTCCTCATGAGATTCCCAATCAGTCTCTGTCTCTCATTCCATAGGTCCCTTCACTGACGTTGTCACCACCAACCTAAAGCTTGGCAACCTGACAGACCGAAATGTGTGTTTCAAAGTGAAGACCACAGCACCACGTAGGTACTGTGTGAGGCCCAACAGTGGCATCATTGACGCAGGGGCTGTGATTAATGTATCTGGTAAGTCCTGAGCCTGGAGCCTGGAAGGGTGGGCTAAAGAGGCCCCCTAGAGCCAGTGGGATTTCTTAAAGGGTGTATTTGCAATGTAGCAAAATAAGATACAGACTTCTCACCCCAATCCTCCAAGCTTAGTGGTCCCACTCACCTGTTGTTTTCCGTAATTAATGCTTCTTTGGTTTAATGATTGCAGCCTTTGTGACTCAATGGTTAGAGCAGATTTAAAGTGGTAACTTCAGACTTCAGAATGAGTTTGGTTTTCACTCCCTTGAAATTAAATCTGCCCTTTGGCAATAAATAAAAAAGGGCTAAACAAACTTAATTTTACTTTGTGGGAGAAAGCTAAATGGAGTTATTTTCTTATTCAAGCTAAATGATTTCTGACATTAAGCTCATGTCATTTCCAATGACTGGTAACTGCACTTTACTGATTGTGAAAAGCTGAGGGATATGAGGGCTGAGGAAACTGTAATAAATTCAAGGGTGTGAGTTTTGTTCATGTCTGATGGGTTTTCCCCCTCCTGTCTGAGAGTGCATAAATTTTCCAAAGTCTATCTTTTGAAAAGATGCTGGTAAAGTACCCAAATTGAGAATTGGATTTCAGAATTAAGGAGATATAAGTGATGGGTTTGAGTTTAATGTATTTTAGAAATGGAATAAACTTTTAGCTCATTAGAACTTCTGGATCCAAGAATGCCTTTGTGTTGTGAAGGAGCTGTGGGGGCGTGTGTGTTTCTCCTGTAAGTACCCGGAGGCTGGGCCACAGTGGGTTCTGCTTCTTTAGGAGCCACCACTCATGCCTGGCTGGCTTTTCCGTGGCAGGCTTTGATTGTGATGCGTTTGGCTATTCACTTGACACCTAAAAGAAAATGATTCACTTCTTTGGAAAGATATGAGGTGTTTCATTATCTGATCATTTCTGCAAACTCTTATTCTCTGCATTCATTGGTCTCATTATGGTGTGCCCACACCAGCTGTCCCCCGTGCGCTTCTCTCTGAAGCTGCAAAACCTGATCTGGGCTCTTGAATCCGCTTATTATCCAGGAGAAGTAAGGAGGGTGGGAGTCCACATTTACTGAGGGTCTCCAACGCATTATCTCCTGTAACTTCTGCTCTCTGCCGTGTGAGGAGCGCACTGCTCCCTCCACAGCAAGAGGGCACCAGTGGCCTCAGGCTCAGAAAAGCAGCAAGTGACAGCAGAGTGTGTACTATTCTGCTGGGCTGTGACGCCCAGGTCCTTTGAACTGCAGCACACTGGGGAATGGAAGGGGCCCCGGATGTTGGCGTTTCTGTGCCCTTGGTTGGTTCCACAGGTTTAAAAAGCACGTGGATTTTTGTTTTTTTGTTGAAATTAAGCACAGCCTAGTCTTTCATTCCCTTCTTTTATTGACTTTTTTTTCTCGATTTCCTTGCCCACATCAAATTTGAGCAAGGTTGTCAGTAGATGAGAATTACTAATTTTCACAGTAACTATGGGAGCAACAACATGGTTTTCTGAATAAAATAGTCTCAACAGGCAGTTGTACAGTGTAGGTGTGCTTTCTGGTGTGTGTGTGTGTGTGTGTGTGTGTGTCTTTGTCTTTCAGAAAGATCCCTCTCTATCATAGAAATGTTTTTTAAAGTAATAACTAACCCTAGGCATTTGTTTTGATTTATGGTTGCCTACTTAAGGAAGACCAAGACATTGTGGGTGTGGCCTTCCTTTGGCAGAAGAGAAGGTAAGGTCCAGAGAGTGGGTGTGGTCATCTCCAGTCCCTGGGTGCCCAGCGGCAGAGCTGGTATTCGAGGCTGGATGTCCGAGCTCCTGTGGCTCTAAGCTGCTCCGGCAGTGCCAGGGGACGGCCCCGCTCACAGGCGGATAACAAACATGAAGTTCCCCGGCTCTCCACATGTGATGTGCGCAGGAGAAGGCAGTTGAATTACAAACTGTCCGTGTGTCCGCAGGCCTTCGTTCCAAACGAGGAGGGTTATGTTTGCACTCGGAAAAGCTCCTTGGTTTTTGTGTGGTGTATCTGTCTCAGTGCTTGAGGTGCACGTGGGTGAGGCCAGATGTCGATGCATTTCCAGGACAGCTTCACCCATTGGCACAGGGGCTGCACAGTGAGATCTTGGCGAGCATGCAGTGTTCTCGGTTCGCTGGGGGAGAGAAGAGCCTCAGGAGGCCGGCGTGGAGCTTGTCCAAAGGCCAGGCTGCCCTCTCCCCAGGTGCGCCTGGGGCTTGGCTGGGCTCAGCGGCTTTACTCAAGACCACTAGATCTGGGGGCTGGAAACCTGAATAGCAAGCCCAGCTCTGCTGTTTATTTTTTATTTTTTTATTTTTTTATCCTCACCCAGGGATATTTTTCTATTTTTTCTTCAGATAGAGTGGGAGGGAGAGAGAGAGAGAAACATCAACGTGAAAGGGACACATCGAGTGGCTGCCACCCGCACGACCAGCCCGCACAACGAACTGCAATCAAGGTACGTGCCCTTAGCGGGAACCGAACCCGGGTCTCTCTGGACCGCAGGCTGACCCACGTCTGCTGTTTAACTTGTGGTCTGGTCTTTGGCCAGCCCATGAAGCTCTCTAGGTTGTGGTTTTCTCATTTGTGCATGAAAGTAGTATCTGCCTCGCAGTATTGACTGTGCTGCGCCAGCTGTAGGCATGCTCCTGGGAGGGGCTCCCTAGCTTTGACGGAAGCTGGCTAGTTTGTTGTTGAAGGTGGATTGTACATACTTCAATTTTTTTTTTTTTAGAAATTAACTAATTGCATACATTTAATTAATTTATGGACTTTTTCTAATTTTAAAAAGAGATCTATGGGGTTTTTTCTTTCTATACTTTGCATGTGTTTTATAGTGAAAAGCTTCTGGTAAATTTTCAGATATAATCTAAAAAAAGGTGGTCATGAACTGAACTTGAAACACTAGCAGCACTGCCCTGCCCACACAGAGTGTCATAGCATACCTGGAAAGGGTGTGGCCAGGGCACGACTCTTCTCCCATATCTGGCCCTGGGGATGCACAGCTGCTAGGGAAGGTGTACATCATTCTTGGAGAGGAGTGGTCAGGAGAGAAAGAGGTGGAGAGGAGGGTGATGCCCATCTATGGAGCCGGCCAGAGGGACTGCGGTTTTGAAGGCACACGAACCAGGTTGCAATGTGGGAGCGAGAATTTCTAGCTGTCAGATGTCTTCACATCCTGTGAAGCTCTTTTCACTTTAGAAAACCATATATTCAAGGGACCTTACTTTTTTTGATCCTCACCTGGGGATATTTTTCCACTGATTTTCTTTTTTTAGATAGAATGGAAAGGAGGGAGAGAGAGACACGTCATTTGGTCACCTCCTGCACGACCCTAACTGGGGCTGAATCGAACCTGCAACCCAGGTAGGTGCCCTTGACTGGAATCGAACCCTCAGCCCTTTGGTCCAAGGACCGACACTCTAACTGCTGAGCCAAATTGGCCAGGGCAGACCTTATGTTTTAAATCCTCACCGGAGGACATTTTCCCATTTTTGTTCAGATAGAGTGGGAGGGAGAGAGAGGAAGAGAGAGAGAAACATTGACATGAAAGGGACACATTGAGTGGCTGCCTCCTGCACGACCCAACCAGGGCTGGGGACAAACTGCAAGCAATGTACATGCCCTTACTGGGAACCGAACCCGGGTCTCTGGACCCACGCCGGCGCTCTACCGCTGAGCCAAACCGGCCAGGGCAGACCTTACTTTTTTTTTTTTCAGAAGTCCAGATTCAGATCTTTCATGTTATTTTCTTCAGAGAATGGCAAATCACTTATTGGGTCCTTTAAAAAAAAAAACCCTCTGTTTTAGAAACTTAAGTGGTAAAGTAATGGTTGGAGACAGGCATAACCTAAACTTCTGTCAGTAGGTGGAAATGTGGGGGCTCCTCAGAGGAGTGTTGTGGAGCTGTTCACCGGGTCCCTGCTCTGAGTCCTCTGTGTGCCCTTGGCTAGATGCTCATCTCATCTCATCCTTCAGGTTGCCCCTGCTGGGGCTTGTGCCTGTTGGATGAGGCACATCAGGAGGTGGGGGCACTTTCTGTTTCCATTCATTGGACCAGAAGGCCATGATTTTGGCCCCTGATGCACACCATCTACTAGAGATGGTTTTAAATTATTCAACTCTGGACCTCAGCAAGATGGGCACACTTAAATGGAGATCGGAGAAAAGGAGATTGGATTTTTTTCCCCCCTGATATTTTAAATGCAAGGAAAATAGAACTTTTTGAATTAATGAATTGTTTGAAGCAGTGGGGGGGGGGGGTCTCCCCATTTGTTCTAGCTTTACAAAATTAAATCTATTTTATGAACTGTCTAGTGGGAAAATATTTTTAAGGTAGATAATTTCTGAAAATGTCTTTGTGGTAAGCTGTTAGTGGTTGTGGATTTTTTTTTTTAATACTGCAGTTTAATAATGAGGGAGTTTTCCATTAATATTTCAAACCATGTTTGCCAGCGGATACAGCAGGTGAAGTGGTAAAGTTATGGGCCCATCAAAAATACTTACGCTTCCTGTAATATGATATTAAGTTTAATATTTTTACAGCCTTCACTGAATTCTAATTTCACTAAAGTAGCAAGCATGCTTCTATTTGCAATTCAGTTATGCACTTTGGTTACCTGTGTACCAAGCAGATTAGAAATGTAAAATCTCTCTGTTGGGAGGGGCACTGGGAAGAGGCATGGAAGATACCAGTATTTAGGCACAGGCACGTTTACTGAGTTTGCCCTGGGAACTGAGAATGGACGAGAGACAGACACACACAAGTCTTCTAGTGTCTGAATCTGGTTTACATTATAATCCAAAGAATGCGGGAGCAGTATTCATTCCTGACATATATCCCTTTTCAGCACTTACTTTAGTCACATTCAAAGCACCAAGTTCTTCCAGTAAAACCCTGAGGACAGGCAGTGAATATCAGCAACTCTTCTTGGATGGAAACACTGGTCAATTAATGTAATTGGGTAGCATTGCAATGGGTAATCAATTATTGTAAGAGTTTGCTGACTCAGTGTGATGGAGGTGCTGGCTCTCCCGGAACAGCCCACCTTGGCCACAGCTTGTAGATGGCCACCACCAGAGTGCAGGTGCACTGCCTCAGGGAGAGGAGTCAGCCACTGTCCATCATGTGCTGGTGGGCAGGAGCTGCATGGCCCAGTTTGGGCATCTTCACAGCAACATTCTTGTGCATTTGATCATTTGCTTTGGAACTGAAGTCTCTGATAAGAGAAACAGTTTATAAATGGTTTTCATGAGCCAGGTTTATTACTCTCAGATAAGAACAACTCACATTCATACTTAAAAGATATCTTTAATCTTGTTCACCACATGAGATTCTGGTTTTATAAAAAAATGGAAATTACCAATAAATATTCGGCTTAACTGTGCTTTCAAAGATTGTTTTTTAAAGTTTACTATAATAGTTAAGTTTCTCTTTTTAATTTATTTTTTATTGTTGAAAGTATTACAGACGTCCCCCTTTTTTTCCCATTGACACCCTCCTTCCCACTCCCCCGCCTCCTGCTTTTCCCAACCTAATGTCTGTGTCCACTTGTGCTTATATGCATATAAGTCCTCTGGTTTATCTCCTCTCCCCCCCACTCCCCCATCCCCCTGAGGTCTGTCAGCCTGTTCCCTACTTCCATGACTCTGGATCTCTTTTGTCAACAGCTTATTTTGTTCATTACGGTCCACAAATAAGTGAGATCATGTGATACTTGTCTTTCTCTTACTGCCCTATTTCGCTTAGCATAATACTCTCCAGGTCCTTCCATGTCATCTCAAAGGGTAAGAGATCTTTCTTACAGCTGTATAGTACTCCATTGTGTATATATAACACAGCTTTTTAATCCACTCATCTACTGATGGACACTTGGGCTGTTTCCAGATTTTAGCTATTGTAAATAGTGCTGCTATGAACATAGGGGTGCATATATTCTTTCTGGTTGGTGTTTCAGGCTTTTTAGGATATATTCCAAGAAGTGGGATCACTGGGTCAAAAGGCAGTTCCATTTTTAATCATTTGAGGATACACCATATTGTTTTTCATACTGGCCTCACTAGTCTGCATTCCCACCAGCAGTGCACTAGAGTCCCCTTTTTCCACATCCTTGTCAGCACTTCTTGTTTGAGGATTTGTTGATGGCCACCATTCTGGCAGGTGTGAGGTGATATCTCATAGTCATTTTAATTTGCATTTCTCTGATGATTAGAGATGTTGAGTGTTTTTTTCATGTCTCCTGGCCATTGGTATGTCCTTTCTGGAGAAATGTCTATTCAGGTCCTCTGTCCATTATTTAATTGGCTTGTTTGTCTCCCTTTTGTTGAGTTGTATGAGTACTATATATATTTTGGATGTTAAGCCCTTATTCAGTGTATTGTTGGCAAATATGTTCTCCCAGAGAGTGGGTTCCCTTTTCATCTTGATGCTGGTTTCTTTTGCCATGCAGAAGCTTTTTAGTTTGATGTAGTCCCATTTATTAATTATTGCCTTTGTTTCTTTTGCCCTAGGCAATGTATCAGTGAAAATTCTACTACGTACGATGTCTATATTTAAGTTTCTTAAGAGGAATTCTGTTTCGTTTTATGAGTATGACACAACTGATTTATTCTTTACATTTTCAAAGGTCAACAGAATTTAACAAGTGCAAGCAGTACCCTCACTTAGCTGAAGATGACTTCAGCTGTGCTGCGTGACCGCGGAGGCATACCAAGTCATGTTCTTCTTCCTCATTACAGCTCTTTGCACATTCATACGTCTGAGTGCCCCAGTCTCGACTCTCCTGCTTACTCTTACTTTAGACTCACTGTTGACCATTCACAGGCCAGAGTGAAGAAAGAGAGGCGCCACAGGGGGTGCCGGACAGGAATAATGCAGAGAGCAAGTAGGGAGCGTTCGGGAGGACAGAGGGACCTGGAATGACTTAAGCCTCAGGCAGACCATTCTGCACATATGGTTGATCAGTTTTAAGAGACCTGGTGTGTAGGTCTCACTAAGTTAGAGAGTGATGGGTGCTCATGGTCGCAGCATGAGAGAGACCAGGGAAAGGCTGTTGAGTCTATCGTAAGGTGTCAGGGAGACAGGAACTGTGTTGGAGGTTTGCAAAAGATGCATGTTTTTAAAGATATTTATGAAAAAGGAGTGAGCCTTGTTCTTTGACCAGGGCCTGTATATAGCAACATCATCTTCCAACGACTGGGTACATTTGTGTTAGTTTCTGCACAAATAAATTAATCAGATTATGAGGAGTTGGTTATCTAAGACGGGCTATACTGAACTGGAAAAGACACAAAGGCAGTTTAGTGTTAACTTATTTATAAATAAATAAAATTAATTATTTACCTGCTAGACTCAGAGTTCCAGCCATAGGTCCCTGAATAGGCGGAGGAGAAAGTAGTGATGTTTTTAACATTTTGGGAATCCTGAAGGAAATAATAAATTTACTCATGATAAGGGTACACAGTATAACCAAAATGTTGAGCTGCCTGCTTTAGGCTAGAGTTGTATCACCTCGTTGTGTAACACTGTTACCTTAAGCTCATCAGGAGCTCCAGTCTGTCTCTGATAACTCTGAAACAGTGTGGCAATGACTTTGTTTTTTTTTTTTTTATCCTCACCCGAGGACATTTTTCCACTTTTTGTTCAGATAGAGCGGGAGGGAGAGAGAGGAAGAGAGAGAGAGAGAAACATCGATGTGAAAGGGACACATCGAGTGGCTGCCACCTGCACGACCAACCAGGGCCGGGGGACAAACTGCAACCAAGGTACATGCCCTTAGCGGGAACCGAACCCGGGTCTCTCTAGACCGCAGGCCGACGCTCCAACCACTGAGCCAAACCGGCCAGGGCGGCAATGACTTTGTTATTGCACCTTGCAAGCAGCTCGGTCGAGAACAGTCTTTCGATATACAGGCCGTATGGAAAGAGAGAGAGAGGACAGTGTGATGAGAAGACTGGAAGTGGGTCTGAGGCCACAGGGAGGGCTGTGAGCAGCTCCAGGCAGCAGGCGAGAGGGGAGCCAGGTGGAGGGTAAAGACGTCCCGGAGTTGGTGATGCCTCCAGGAGATTTCTAGAGGAGCTTGATTCAGGAGAGCTGGCAGTGTCGAAGGGAAGAAGGTACACATCTATGAACTAATGAAAAAATGCAGAGTAGTACCAGCATATGAGCCATCAGAACAGTCCTGCTCTCGATCTAACCAAGTAGGAAGGGCAGACCTGTAGGAAGGAGCTTAGAAGTCTGTGCGTCAGGCAGTGTCCACTGGTAGAATAGGGCCCACCGTGGGGACGAGGCTGGGAGGCATTCCAGCAGGAGCCACAGTGTGGCCTGTGTTCTCTGCTGTGGACCCTGGACCAGCAGTGTCGGTGTCTGCTAGGAACATGTGAGACATGCATGTTCTCAGCCCCACGCCAGCCCTGTGGAACCAGAAACGAGGTGGGGTCCTGCCAGCAAGAGTCCGGGTGATTCTGATGCATGCTAAAGCTTGAGACCCTCCTTAGAGAATCAGTAGTGGGTTAAGCCCTGAAAGGTATGGTTTGATGAGATGTGAGTAGGCCAGGGGGACATGCCAGGTTGGGCCAGTGATGACAGATCCCCAGGCATGGATTGGAGCCAGCACAACGTGCACACCTTTTGGGCCAACAGGGCCTGTCGTTGGCTCATACAGGGGACCTGGGGAGGGCAGACTGAAGGGTGGCACTAGTCGTGCCTGCGAGATGGGGGTTCTTGCTGAGGAATGTCGTGATGGTGACTGGGACGTTCAGGGGAGAGTACGTCTGTAGGCTGTGTAACTGGGTAAGTTGGTGGGGAGAGAAACCGAAAGGGTCTCCAAGTTGCAGAATCTGGATGTCAGTGGAGGCCTGGGATGAGATGGTCATGAAAAATGAGGAGGGAGACATTTTGAAGATGAAATTCCGAGATTAAAAAATAATAAAGCATGCACTGTGATGCTCGTTAGACTTTTATTCATTAGCCCTGCTACCATTACATTGCAGATGAAAGTGGTCTGTGACTTGCTTGGGTTCTCATAGGAAGCTTTTGTGCTGCATTTAATCAAGTTGCCATTTCTCTGAGGTGTGTGTGTACACTTGTGTGTTAGGTAGAATATATTCTGAATTTCTTCTCTTTTGAAGAAGGTCTAGTCTTATTGATCCAATGTTTTATGACCCCAAAAGCCCTTTCTTAACAGGATCCCACTTTTGCGATGTGTAATATGGCAGACGTCACATCACAAAGTGTTAATGTTGGTGAGTGGTGACCGGGTCTCCAGGCTGTCTCCTGGTAACAGGCTTCGTTTTAATGTAGTATCAGCAGACACATTTTAAAAGTAGGATAGATGGTTCATTTGAGAGGGTTTTATCATCAGTGTCTCTGGTATTCAAGTGAAATAAATTAAGTTAATGGGAAGCTCTTTTATAGCCTGTCATGGTAAAAGTACATAATTTCTGTCACAATTTGCATGTACGGAACTGAAAGAACAAACGATTAACAGCATTTACTCTGTCATGTTCTCATAAAGTCCCAGCGAATCGGGTTAGCAGACTGAGTGTGACCTGACGTGGCCGTGGCTGAGAAACAAACTTCTGGACGTGAGCTGGAGGCATGTTCAGCAGGATGTGAACACAGGCACAGCAGGGCTTTGTGAGTGTCACACAGTCTGAGTGGCCGCTCCACCCCCTGACTCTTCCTCGCTGATTCGGGAGCCCAGAGGAAGGGAGAGCTGGGGGACAGACAGCTCTTCTGCCTGCTGCTCAAGGACGAAGGAGAGTAGTTACTGTGGGGGAGGGGCCCGTGGCCACCTCACGCCTGAGCTTCCTGGAAGCTCGCCCGCAGTTCAGCGCTTCCAGCTCTCGCCAGCCTCCCGTGTGCTGGCACCGTGCTCACAGGCACGAGCGCCCGCCTCTGCAGAAGGGTGTCTGAGCCGCCACCTTGGCTGCTGCAGTGCTCCCTTAAGGGGATCATTGTTACCACCATTACCCGCTTGCTTACACTCTTGTTTAACTCGCAGGTCTAAACATAAGTTACGCCTTTTCACAAGTCGTCTAGATCTGCACTGTGGTGACTGGGTAGGTAGGGTGCACTAGGCCTGGAGTTGTGCTGATGACGCCTGGGGGGTCTGCGGGCAGCAGTGGATCTCAGACTGTGCCATCTGCAGAGGTTGAACAAGCATTTGCAGAGTAGTTTGGTGAGAGGAGTACAGGGAATCCTTCCCCCTACCTGTAAGGGACATGGTACCCTCTGATGCCACCAAGTCTCGATTCATACCGAACTCAAGGCGGGGTTTATGCAAAACTGCTTTCTGTCTTAACTGCTGTTCACCCAAGCAGGGTGCCTGACAAAGCTGCCAGTGCCTTCCCCACTGCCCCGGGCCATTCTCCTCCAGCAGCGCCTGCAAGGCAGCTTGGTGCAGAGTGATGTGCTCAAACTTTTAGTTTCATGACCCTTTACACCCTTAAAAATTGAAAACCCAAGAACATTTTTGTTTGTAGATTATATCAGTATTTATCATACTGCAAATTAAACAGAAATTTAAAAAGTATTCATTCATTTTATAGTCACAATAATAAATCACTTACATCCAAAATATTTAGTGAGAAGACTAGTGTTGTTTAACATGTTTTGCAAATCTTTTGAATGTCTGGCTCAGCGGAAGACAGGCTGGATCCTCCTATCTGCTCTTGCAGTCAGTCTTTTGTAATGTGTCGTTTGGATGAATGCGCATGAAGGAAACCACCTTCCCATGGAAGAGTATTTTAATAGCTTTTTCAGATAATTATGGACAGTATGTTGTTGTTTTCTTAATCCTCACCCGAGGACATTTTTCCATTTTTTGTTCAGCTAGAGTAGGAAGGAGAGAGAGAGGGAGAAACATCAACGTGAGAGAAGCACATCAAGTGGCTGCCTCCCACATGACCCAACCAGGGCCAGGGACAAACTGCAACTGAGGTACGTGCCCTTAGCGGGAACCAAACCTGGGTCTCTCTGGACCGCAGGCCAACACTCTAACTGCTGAGCCAAACTGGCCAGAGCTGGACAGTGTTTTGTTTTTTTTTTTCCTCACCCGAGGAGATTCTTCCATTCTTTGTACAGATAGAGTGGGAGGGAGAGAGAGGAAGGGAGAGAGAGAGAGAAACATCGACGTGAAGGGACACATCGAGTGGCTGCCACCCGCATGACCAACCAGGGCCGGGGACAAACCGCAACCGAAGTACGTGCCCTTATCGGGAACCGAACCCGGGTCTCTCCGGACCGCAGGCCGACGCTCCAACCGCTGAGCCAAACTGGCCAGGGCTGGACAGTGTTTTTTGATACTACACCAGAACTTGACAAGTGGTACTTCCTTGAAATTCAGTGCAATGTGGAATCTGAAACCATGTCAGTGAACTGTCTGAACTTTGTTTCTCTAAAATGCATTGGTCTCTCTTGCACTTTGATTGGATTTTGTAGTATTATGTTAGCTGAGTTATGGAGGTCTTCCAAATGTTGGCATATTTCATTATATAACATCAAAAAATCACATTTGTTGCTGTTTCCACTGATCTCATCTGAAAAGTTTAAGTACTTGGGAAACTGTGAAGTCCTTGGTGACAGATACGTTTTCCAAGATTCTAATTTTTGCCTGAAAGTCTGGATTTTATCATTGGACACAACTACTATAAGTTGGTTTTTTTTTTAATGAATAGATTTATTTCATTCATTTTTGAGAAGGCATCTACCACATAACCGGTCTGAAGGGCCATCGTTTTCGGGTCCGTGGTGGTCTGCGAGCCAGGTCTGGCTCAGCTCCCCGGCCAGACAGCAGCAGCGCTCTCTGGGCCAGTGTTACCATGTGCTGTCCGATGGGGACAGGAGGAGATGATTTTGTCCCTTCATCAAGGGCTTGCTGCAGGGAGACTGGCCTTTTAAAGAAAATCACAGGTTTGTCACAGAGCCTGGTACGAAGACACCAGCACTGCAGGGCACCGACTCCTCCTGCTCGGGTGCGGGCAACTGTGCCCCAGGGCTTTTGCGCCAACTGAGTGTCAACACAGTAGAATAGGCTCATAACATCCTGGTATTATCATTACCACAGTTTTGACTTAATGCGGCACCTAACAGGGGCACCCTCAGGGTCTGTGGAGAACGCTCTGAGAACCTGTGGCTTGGAAGTCTGACTCTGGAGGCAAAGCCAGTGCAGGGTGCTGACTGGCTCTATCATCAGTGTGCTGCCACGGGACCCAGGTGAGGCCACGTAGCCTTCCTGCGCATTTGTCTCCTCCTCCTCGGTGGATTGTTAGGAGCTCTGAAGGGCAGAACTGATGAGGTGGTCCCTCCTTGGGGCCTGGTGCGTAGCAGCGCTGGTCAGGGTTCCTTTACTTTCCTCCTTGAGACATTGACGCAGCCAGCAGAGGCCTCTCGGCTGTTCTCTGGCACGTGCCCTGCCTCGAGGAGGGGGGAGGGGTCGACAGCCAGCAGCACCGCTTTCTGGGCTGTTTCTGCAGGGAGGGCTAGGTTCTCTGGACCCGTCTGTTCTGTGCGGATGACCCAATGTCGTTTGAGCCAAAGAGCCACCTTCTCTGAAAATTAACTCTCTTCTTGTTGCTCTCATCTTCTGGGCTTCGGGCTCTTTACCGATAATCCTGGTTCAGCCTCATCTCCCCAGGGTGGAGAAGAAGGCCTTTGACTGCTGGGAAGACAGTCCGGAGGAAGAGGCAGTTTCTGCTGCGAGGGCTGTGCCGTGCTGACACTCGAGGTGCAGTGTGGGACAAAGTTTGCTTCTTTCCCATCCAGAAAGAGACTGGAGCATGGTTTTGTCACAGCCAAGTGAAACCTGAAATGCTCAGAACGCAATTTGCTTTCGTTGTAAATAACGAACATTAATCTGACAGTAGTTTGAAGACTGTGACCCAACCGCAAAAGAGGTTGACAGTTCCTGTCCAAGAAAGATCACATTGAGTCCTTAGTTTATCATGTATCATCTTCCTCATAGCACTGGGGTGGGAGGTGGGGGACACACTATGGGAATGTAGCTTTCAGAAGAGGTCGTGGTTTTGACTTGCTGGTGGGGTTAGTGTCAAGCCCAGTGTGTCGCAGTGTCCAGGTCAGTCGGGGAGAGCTCTTGCCAGCTCAGTGGTGCCGGGTCCAGAGCTGCCGGCAAGGACTGCGCTTCCAGGGCAGAACCGTGCCTTTGTAGCTGCGGGGACCCACTCCGAGCGCACCGGCCCTGTGCTTGAGAGGACCTCTGTTCTCTGCTGGTGGGCACACTTCGGATCTTGGGTACTGGGGCTGAACACCCTTATTTTAGTAATCTTTATTGGTAGCTAGACCTGGTGTCATGTATACAAGCCCCAAATCTTTAAAAAGGTTGCACATTTATTGATTTTTTCCTAAAGAGTCTCCCAGGAAGGTCCTCTGGAGCTCAGTCAGAGTTCTCAGATTGGATGTGAGCAACAGAGCCACCTGGGTGACTGCACTGAAGTATTTAAATCGATGCCTTGCTAGACTTGAATAGACTCTGTCCCCAAGATAGAAAGGACCCCTGCACCCCCAAGGTGAATGGGGGATCTTTGTGTTTCTCTTCTCCATCATGTGGCTCTATAAGGTATGTGGGCCCGGGGTGCAGGATGTGAACATAGTTCATATTGGAGTGACCTATGTGGCAGAGGGGTGCTGGGCTGCAGTTGGCGTTTTGTCTTCCTAACCTGTGACCTTGAGCCAGCCAGTTCACTTTGTTGAGCTTCAGCGTCTTCATTTGTAAACTCAGTCTGAGGACACTTGCCCCTTGTCCTGCTGCACAGAGTGGTTGATTGTGAGGCCTCAGAGAATGGACCTGGAAGCCCTAAGATGGGGTTCAAGGGCAAAAGAGCACTGAGAAGTGCCCAGAGAAAAGTGGGAGCCCTGCAGGAGGGGGACAGAGCTCGCCCTGCTGGCACTGCGTCGGCTCCCCAGGCAGACCGCCTGCTTGCTTCTCTGTGCTTCAGCTCTGCGGCCTGGAATGGACGGCAAAGCAGCCCCGAAACAGTGCCTGCCCCTGAGGACTGCGTGGGTAACGGTGGGCCCGAGGTCCCGATCCTGGTTTCTGACACGTGGGACACGCTCCGTCACGTTAGCGCTTGCCACCGCCAGGAGCCCAGTAGACTTCCCCACATGTGAAAGTGCTGTTTCAGAGGCATAACTAGATGAGTGGTTTAGTGAAAGCCTGGCAGCAAATACCGTATTTTAAAGCAGCTGTCATTTCACAGGGGTTGGTCCTATGAAAGCCAGTCAGAGCAGGGGGCACCCCCCCAGTGCAGTGGGCATGACTCCAAGGGAGCCTTTGTGTCAGATTCCTCTAGGTCCTCCGGGAGAAAGGGGCGTGAGCTGGTGACGGCTTCTCCATGCTGCGAGTGTGCTGCTCGTGAACATTTTATAACATTTTATTGGCAAAACTGTATTTCAAGCATTACCTTGATTACCTTGCTGTGGGAAAGAGGACACAGAGAAGCAAACGCAGTTCCTTAACACGTCTTAGATTATTCGGGTGTTTTCTTGAGCAAAACAGGCATGCGGTATTTCTACCTGGTTTACTGTTCTGTGAGGGCTATAGGAGACATTGTGTCAGGTGCGCGGTCAGTGGACCAGGGTTCAGAAGACCTGGGTCCTGTCTCTGCCACTTCCTGCTGTCCGACCTCGGGCAAGTCACCTGACTTTTCCGGACCTCAGGCTTGAGAGCTGGAAAGTGGAGAAGATGCTGTCATCTTGCCCTGCTCACTTCCCCGGGCATCATGAGGCTCAGATGAGAGAATCCGGGTAAATTGCTTTAAACCAAATACAAGTATTAACAAATGGCTGCTGGTAACCAAGCTCTGACCCTCCTAATGAAATGTTTTCTTTCTCAGTGATGTTACAGCCTTTCGATTATGATCCCAATGAGAAAAGTAAACACAAGTTTATGGTTCAGTCTATGTTTGCGCCAACTGACACTTCTGATATGGAAGCAGTAGTAAGTACTGAATGCTTCTTACTTGTTAGTGATTAATGATTAGGTGCAGAATTGCGGGTGCATGCGTTTCACAATGTGTCAAAATTGTTTTTAAAGGGGAATGGTGTTTCCAGAGAGGTTTATACTTTGCCTACCTTTTTTTCTAAAACTTTGGTTTTATGTAACTCTCTAGAATACTGTTATTTTTTTACTTTTGCATCTGTTTGCCTCAGCACTTCCTTGTTCTGATGGGTTGTGTCTTGAATGGTTTGCGGGTTCTCTCCCCTTGCCCCCAACCTGTGTCCCGCAGAAAAGGCCACCATTCATCACCATGTCTCTGCCATCCCCCCGGAACCCAGAGGGATGTGAGAGAGGTGAATGCTAAATGTCCTCAGCCCTGAAGAGTTTCCTTTCTGCTTGGTTCTAATAAGCATGATTCTTTTTTTCTTCTTCTTTTGATTCCTTCATTTTTTCCCCCGCTTAAATGCATGTTTAACTCTCTAATTTTGGTAAAAATAAGATTACTTCATTATCATAAAATAAATGTGATACTATATTACTGATTTTTCTGGAAAAAGAGTATAATGTTAATTCCAAAGTAAGCTTGTTACACATTCAAATAAATGAGGAGACAGCCTGGTGCTGTGAGTGTGAGTCACAAGGTGCCGAGCAGTCCTGCCGTCCATAGCACCCGCCAGGACAGATAGATGTCTGGTCCTTACAGTCTCGGGAAGAAAGGCAGGTTGCCTCAGCATCTCCATCCCCTCACAGCCTGCCAACCTAAACTAAGAGATGACAGTCATCCGAGGGGTGCCTGCGCGTTTGCCTTAGCTGTGCCTCCTACGTGCCGTGTGGGCTTTTCTCTTTCAAAGTCGGATGCTAAGGCTGTTCATCCACAACCCACCTTGTGTCCCGGGATCACCACGTAGCCTTTTCTCTCGTCTTGGAAAAGTAATCTGATCATCTTCATGGTGTTTAACTTTTGGGCAGTAAATGAAGGATAAACCACTCTTCGGGGGTTGGAGAGAGATCAGTGACAGTGAGGCATCTTCCTTTCATAAGAACAGTTATTGAGGTCTTCACTACTTCCCTTCTCTTTCCTAGAACACAGTGTGTCATTTTGTGTTAATCTGGGTGATCAAGGAAATGTATGGCAAACACGAAATACAGAACATCTTGAGAATACCTTCTGTCTGCTTTCACTGCATGGCTTACTGAAGAGCGCATGGGCTTGGGTGGCTTGGGTGTGAAGCTGAGGTCTGCCTTTTACTAACATTGTGGCCTTGGCGATTTGCATTAACTCTCTTAAGGGTTTGGTCACCTGTAACGTGGCGCTAAAGACCTGGTTGACTGGGCTTCTGTGGGATTAAAGGTGCTGTGCGTGAGGCACCTGGCAGGGCCTGGCACAGTTGTGTCTGCGGTCACAGGCCTGGCGCTCTGCAGCCAGGGAGAGTCTCCCCTCCTCCTGTGCTGGTTTGTAACAGTTCAGAAAATGTTTATACAAAATGTACATTGTAGGATGTTTGGAAATACAAAAATGAAAAGTTGCCTGTAATTTGTTTATACTTCACCTAACCACTGTTAATGAGAGAAGCCTTGTGCTTCTTCTTTATTTGAAATACTCCCTTTATCTTAACGCACAGAAAGCCGCGGAGGCGGCGCAGTGACACTCATACCACCTCTACCCCGATCGACCGTCTAACACGTGGCCACATTTGCTCCATTTCTGCCATCGTCTTTCTTTTCCACTGAACCACTTGCATGTAAGATGCAGACTTCAAATGCTTCAGAGCAAGGCCAGCCTGACACAGCCACGTGCTGTTACCACAGCCGAGGCGTCAGCATTGGTCATGTTTTCTGGTGGACACGCCCGTATCGCAGTGTATTCCCGTTGTTCCCAAATGGCCTTTAGCTTTTATTCGAGCCTGGACCTTTTTTGATTTTCAGGATTTGGTATTTTTTAAGAGTCTAAGCCAGCTGTAGAATGTCCCACATTCTGGATTTGTCCAGTGGTTTCCTCACGATTAAGTTCAGGGCCAATGTTTTGTGGCAAGAATATCCCATAGGTGGTGTCATGTATGCATCAGCAGAAGGCATTTAATGCCGACTGTCCCTCTTGTTGACAATGAGTTTTGATTACTTGGTTACGATGGCAACGGCCAACTCTCCAGTGTCAAAGCCCATTTGCCTTTGTGGTTAATAGCAGGGATCTGCGATGCGCTCAGTAACTCGGGTGCTTGGACTTGCCAGCAGTCCTTGTCCCAGCGGTCTTAGCGTCCATTGATGGTCCTTGCCCAGTGTGTGCCCAGGAGCAGACTCAACACCGTTGGTGGTGTCTTCGCTGGTTTTCTGTGAGCTTTCCCATGTGATGAAATACTCCTCAGTGCCTGTCAGCGGCGCTGTTGACTGGACAGGCTGCTGTGATTCACTGGGCAGTCAGCCCCCGTCATTCACACACTGTTGCCTTCCACTCGCTCTTGGTACCTGTGTTGCTCCAGCAGCCGCCTGCATGGTCCCGGGGCAGGGGTGGTAGTTGGTTCCTTCTCCCTCTTGTGGCCTTCTGCTCTGCTGGGCTGCGGTTTCCAGAACTCTCTGCATCCCTGTCTCCCACTTCCAGAGGGAGGAGGAGGAGTACACCGAGAGGCAGCATCCCAGAACAGGGGGTAGCCTGGAAGCAGCAGCCCGCACCAGCAGACGGAGGGAGGGTGCATGGCAGAGACGGGCTGGTTGCTGGTTCGGTGCTCTCTTGGTAGTCAGCAGCACGGTCCCAGAGCTACGCCCAGGTGGGGCGCACTGACTCTGCGAAAGAGGGTGCACCCTGTAAAGGAGCGTTATTCTCTCTTTTTTTTTTTAAATTTAATTTAATTTTAAAATAAATGCTGCATTGGTAAAGCTGGCAGTTGGACCCAGTAGGACGGCCCAGCTCGCATCACTCCTGCCTGACCCCACGCACAGCAGTGAGGCTTCAGACGTGTGCTCGGCCTGCCGGAGCCGGGGGCCATGACTCTCGGAGAGCCCGGGGCGCCCGGCCGTCCGCACAGCAGCCGTGGTCTGCTGTCCGAGTGCTCCGCCGTCTGGCAGCGGGGGCATTGGCTGACTTTGAGGGTTAGGCAGCAAGACTGGGACTAGTGAAGTGTAATAAATATTCAGAAAAGCTATTGTATTTAATCTTGTCATGTTGAAAATATTGAAATCTCAGCAGACTTAAATTCTTTATTTGATATACAATCAGGGCTTTCTCATTAAGAGTATTTTTCTAAAATTGTCAGTTATAGGAAGAAAATTACTCTTCCAATAGCTTTATAATATCCTGATTATTAAATTTAAATTGTTTTAGTGGAAGGAGGCAAAACCAGAAGACCTTATGGATTCAAAACTTAGATGTGTGTTTGAATTGCCAGCAGAAAATGATAAACCAGTAAGTATATTTATAGTTAACAATAATTTAATGTTGCAAGCTGATACTTATTTGCATACCGTCTCCTGCAAAACCAAGATTTAAGTTGGCAAATTATTTTCTTCTTTCTGATGAAGAAAAAAAATAAGCTGAAGTCGACAAATAAGTGGGCCCTCATGGAATCAGCCTCTGAAGGACTTACAGAGAGATAGTAACTGAAACAGTTCTTCCCCTTGCAACGCGCACCCCGTCCGCTGTGGAAATGTTCTAAGTCCCAGAGCGCGTCTTCGACTTGGCAGAGTTAGAGGTCGCTACGAGACGGGGGTGAGACTAAAGCACAGTAATTTGCCATTTACTACGGGGTGCGGCAGACAGGTGGTGAGCGTGTAGGTCCACTGTTTCACCAGTGCTGCCTGCGGCTCCCCGGCCGCTCTTTTCTTCAACACCAGCTCCCCCCCCCCCGCCACCCCCCCCACACACACACACACTGCTGTCACACCTGCTTTTTAAAAAATCCTCACCCGAGGGTATTTTTTTATTTATTTTCAAATACGGGGGGGGGGGGGGCGGGAAGAAACATCGACGTGAGAGAGAGAGAGAGACACTCTTTGGTTACCTCCCACACCACCCCGACCAGGGGACAAACCACAACCGAGGTACGTGCCCTTGACCTGAATCGAACCCGTGACTCATTGTTCCGCAGGGCAACGCTCTAACCACTGAGCCAAACTGGCCAAGGCCTGCACACCTGCTTTTAGAGGAGGGTCTCAGCCTCAGGCTGTTAATATTTGGGCCCTGTGCTCTGCTATGGGGACGTCCTGCTCCTCGTAGGACGCCTGGCCTCTGACCACCAAGTACTGGTAGCACCTTCTAGTTGTGACAGCCAAGATGTCTGCTGAGATTGCCCCCTTGAGACTCTCCTGTGCTGTCTGAGGGGTGAGTCCAAGGAGTGGCTTCCTCCAGGCTGCCGCTCACTTTTCTCTTTGTATATAACCAAGGGATAGGCCTGGCATGGCCCTTACTTGTGACTGGTTGAAGGCAGAAGACTGAAATGCTAATATGGACTCCCTTCAGCCTAGTCGGAAAAACTTAAATTGTATCACAAACACAATGTGAAGCACAGGCAGAGTCAGCTACCTTGGCTGTTAATAGCTGACCTTCTGTGAACATCGCCCATGATGACCTGCAAAGTACTTAGTATGTTCTTCCCGCACAGTCATGGACACTGGCATTGTTCTACTTCTTTGAATTGCACATTATGTCCTGGGAAGGTCAGTCTTGGACGTGCTGAGGCCTGTGTTCTGGTCCTAGCTCTGTGCTACATCAGCTTTAGATTTCAGGGCCTCACATCTCACCCGGAAACTAAAGGGCCGAGCTTGGAACCCGCCAGGGCAGTGATCCCAGCACACCTGAGCCTCCACACCCCGCTCCTCCTGACACATTCCTAACACGGGGCAGTGAGGGTGGGGGGGGGGAGATCTGTCCTTCCCCAGACTGAATACTGCACTCCCTGCCCTTGGTCCACCTTCACCCCAGCTTCCGAGTTCTAAGCTCATGACCGAATCGCCCGCGCGTGTCCTCCGTCGGCCTTCCACCCTGCCCAGCCAGCCCTGGGGTGTGCGGGTCTTCCCAGGGTCAGTGGTCTGTGGCCGATAGTCCCTGCGCTTGCACACTCACCATGTGCTGGTTTTGCAGGGCAGGGGTCTAAAAGTGCGGTACATACAGCCCTTTCCTCCTCTCCAGTGTTAGTCCTCAGCCGAACTTCAAGGTGTGCCATTCTCCATAATTTCTGGGGCCCAGTTGCTTTAGATCATCACTATGAAGGTGCTAGATGAAGCAATCCATTTTTAAACAAACATGACATTTCACAGTGTGGATGAAACGCTGCCACGTGTGGTGTTGCTGGGAGCTGCTTTACTTTGCATAAAAAGGTCATTTATCACATAGTTGGTGACACTTGGGCTTTCATTTATTTCTGAACAGCATGATGTAGAAATAAATAAAATTATATCCACAACTGCATCAAAGACAGAAACACCGACGGTGTCTAAATCTGCAAGCTCTCTGGACGACACTGAAGTGAAGAGGGTGAAGGATGAGTGTAAGAGGCTGCAAGGCGAGCTTCAGAGGCTGCGGGAAGAGAGCAGACAGCTCAAGGTAACAGCTCGTCCTTTCTGCCACCTGCAGGGAACGGGGCTTCTTCACTAGGGTCTTGGGGAGGGAGGGTGTTGAGCCCCTGAATGTGTAGACTTGTTTGTATTTGCACACTTTTCTCCCGGGGAGAAATCCCATAGCTTTCCTTAGGTTCTCAGAGGGTCCTTGAGCCTCTCCTCCCCCATCAAGAACCTGTGTCCCTTGAGCAGAAGTTTCTCTTGTCCCCTTGTGTGAAAAGCAAAACAAAACAAAAATACCTCCCACTCTCCATTAGCGTAAATTGAAAATAAAATTAGAGACCAAAAGTGAAACAGCAGTGGTTATGTGGAATTTACTTGTCCCCACTGGGTGAGAATCTCTTTGTGAAGAGGGTGATACTGACCTGGACTCCATTTTAACAGGTGTAATTCTGACCTCTGAAGATGCTGAATAGGTCTGAGCATAAGGCCCTCCTCAAACTAGGATCATGGTGATGAGCTTGGAGGCCAGTAGCTGTCAGAGTAGATGAGGATTATTGAGGAGAAGCCCCGTCGGTGGTGCTGGAGGGGCAGGCCGCACTGGGTGGTGGTGGAGGGAGGGGCAGGTCGCACTGGGTGGTGGTGGAGGGAGGGGCAGGTCGCACTGGGTGGTGGTGGAGGGAGGGGCAGGCCGCACTAGGGCGGGGGGGGGGGGGGGGGGGGGGCAGGCCGCACTGGGTGGTGGAGGGAGGCAGGGCACTGCTTAGGCCCGGAGGCCTGTGGTGCTGTGGAAATGACCAGCCAGACTGGACGAGCTTCGAGTCTGTTAGTCACAGCCTCCCAGGCCTCTGTCTGCAGAGCACCTCTGCAGCCCCTCCGGCTTGAAAGTTGGGCTGCTTTAGACACAGTCTTGGAGAGAATATTTCTGACCATCTGATCAGAGGAGCTTTTGTTGCAGCTTGAATTTTGAGGCTGATCTATTCCCTTCATCTTGGTCATGCCACCCAAGCATGTAATAGGTTTTCTCTCTTTAACGGGCACAGCACCAGGTTCCCGTAACAAATTCGTCCCGACGCCTGTCCCTCCCTCTCATTGTGCAGTGTGGTGGGCCTGAGACTGACAGCCGCACGGCTGCGTCACTGCAGGTCTCCTGCGCGCGCAGGGCCACCAGGGAGGGGCTGCGCTGTCCTGGCCAGAAGTCTAAGCTGTGCGGAAGCTTCTTCTTGAGTGTATTTCTCTTCAGGAACAGAGCTCTGTGCTGTTTAAAGTGATAAATAGGTAGAAATAGCTTCTCTATAAACCCAATAAAATAAACGCTGTATTTTGCTGTGCCCATTTTTTTTGGAGTTAATCGAGTAACAGTGGTCATTTATCACTCTGCACGATATTGGCCATGTCCCATGAGCAGAGTCTCGCTAAAATATTATCAGGCCCATCTCGACATTAGAGGATTCTTTATTCTGCCAGACACTGATTTCTTGTTTTGTGTTTTTCATTCTTTTATTTGGCCAACAAATATCCTGAGGCCCTGCCGTGCACCCAGCACTGGCTCCCAATGGGAGCAGCCCTGCCCTCGAGCCCTGTGAACAGGGGTAGCAGGGAGACCTAGACACGAGCAGTGACCTAGCCTGACAGCCAAGGTGACAAGCGGCTCCACAAGTGCGTGGAGAGTCGGCTCGGTGGGCTGGCTGCTGCTTGTGTGAAGGGACAGAAGGAAAAGAGGAAGGACAGTGTGGCTGGGGGTGTGGGTCCCAGGAGGAGTGAACGGGGCACCAGCAGAGTCCCAGCTGCTGGGCGCGGCCGTGCAGATGGAAGGCCTCGGTGGCTGTCCTGTGTGGGAAGTGGGGCCTGTCCCTTGCCCCTGGGTAGTGGGTAAGGACTGTGCCAGGCACCTTACATGTAGGAAAGGCAGTGCTGCCCCTTCGGGGGAAATCCAGGCACTGAGTAGAAAATCTTCGAGATGTGTGGGTCAAGTTCAGTCACATTCCAGTGTTCCAAATACCGTGCTGTTGACACAGTGAACGCCAGCAGCCCCGTGTGACTCATCACACACCCACTGTGGACACCACGCTGCACTGGGAAGCTTCCAGGTCCCCACTGTGGAGTTTCTTGTGCTTTTCCTGTTCCTGCCTTGAGAGGTGCCTGTCATTTCAAAAGGCGATGACTGATGGGAGACGCCTGTTCAGTGAGGGAAGGAAGGGCAGGGGTTGGGGTGGATATAGGTGAAGAGGAGCAGCTGGGAGACATGGCCAAGAAAGTGGGTGTGTCCAGGCTGGACCCCCATATGTGCTTTTTTCTATAAACCATGGGGAGCCACGGAGTGCCCTGCTTGGATCTTGATGCAGAAAGGTAACTGGCAGTAGCGTGTGGCACGGATGGGAGAAAGGGGTCTCCTAACATTTTCAGTGGCCTTCAGTCAGTGCCTGGGAGGCTTCAACATGGAGAGGTTGGACCCAGCACGGGCTGAGTCGGGGTGGAAGCCCACCTGCTGCACTGCGGCCAGCTCCGCCTCCGGGCGCGGGTTGTCTGAGCTGTGCGCTTGCTCCCCTAGGAGGAAGACGGCCTTCGGATGAGGAAGACGGTGCAGAGCAGCAGCCCGGCTCCTGCAGCAGCCACAGCTGGGAGGGAGGAGGGCCTCAGCACCCGGCTGCTTGCGCTGGTCGTCCTGTTCTTCATCGTCGGGGTCATCATAGGGAAGATCGCCTTGTAGAGGCCGCGAGCGGAGGGGGGTGGGTGGAGGGTCTGCCAGATCATGGCATCCAGATTTATCATAACCATGTATAAGAAGAAATTACTGTATGATGACATCTCACAGGGCTTGCCTTTAAATTACCCCTCCCTGCGCGTGCGCGTGCACACACAAATGTAACATAATGTAACGATCTTTTAGAAAGATAAAAATGTATAGTGAGTGATTGGGAAAAAGAATGATCTGTGTTAATGACAAGGGAAACTGATCAGATGGTAATGGCATGTTGTAAATGTCATTTTAAACATCTCTAGCCTTGGTCCATGCTGCTGGCTCCCTCTCTGAAATCAGGACACTCTTCCTCACTGGGCGCTGGCCCTCGGAGCGGAGCCCAGTGTGGTGGGGAGTGCCGTCCCTCCAGCAGGCGTGCCCGCCGGGCTGCTTGCCCTGTGCTGCTCCGGCCGTCAGTTCCCTGGGACTGAGGGCAGATCAGCCGCTGAGAAGAATGAGCTGTGGCGGCATGGACAAGCGCGCTGGGCATGGGTGGGTCTGGGCACCGAGGGGCCCAGCGCTCGGGAAGGAAAAGTCAGTGCTTTGTTCTCTTAAAGGGACCAAGCTAAATTATTGTTGGTTCATGTCATGAGATTGAACTGTTATTCGGAGATGTTTAATGCATATTTAACTTATTTAATGTATTTCATCTCATGTTTTCTTATTGTCACAAGATTATAATTAATGCTGTGGCCTAAACATCACCTGTGCTACCTAATGCCGTGGCTGAAGCTGGCATCGTGGCTGGAAGGCTGTGGGCTCCTGTCTGGAGGTTCTAGATTCTGCATGCGAGTATATGGACGTGTAGTTCATTTGAGTGTTGGAGACAGCAGCCAGGAAGTATTTTCTGTGTAAATAATTAACAACTATCATAGGGAGGGAGATTTTAGTAGCAACAGTCAACTCAGTCGTACCTTTCACTGGAGGAGAGTGGCCGATCCTGTGTCCTTCACTGCGTACCCCTCAGCTGACAGGCACACTTCCCGCACACGTCCCAGCCTGGGGGCAGGGCAAGTGAGTCAGAGCAGACTGCGGCCTCTAGGAGAGGGAGCCGGGGCGGGGCGGGGGCGGGGCACCTGGGGCTCCGCAGACAGTCCCCCTGGTGCGGAGTGACCGCGCTCGGCTGCAGCCGTTTATGCTGTGAAAGACCAATTCGATTCTGTTTGACTGTGTAGCATCTTAAAAAGATAAAAGTAAAATAAAGCCCCAAAATTCAGAGTTCTTTTGTCATTTTGTCACATTTGCTGTATGGGGGTATTGTTATTCTTATCATCATCATCATCATTTTGTCATTGGAAGGTTGATTTTTAAATGCACCCTATCACCTGGCCAGTGTGGCTCAGTGGTTGAGCGTCAACCCCTGCACCAAGAGGTCGCCAGTTTGATTCCTCATCAGGGCACATGCCCAGGTTGTGGGCCAAATCTCCAGTGGGGGGCGTGCAGGAGGCGGCCAGTTGATGTTTTCTCTCGTCAATGTTTCTCTCTCTTTCTCTCCCTCTCCCTTCCTCTCTCTAAAATCAATAAAGAGAAAAATAAATTTTAAATGTGCTTTTTCCATGAGACAATATATAGGTTTAATTATTTAAATATATATATATATGTTTTAGTGGGGTTGACTTCACTGAGAGTATAAAGATCAAATTGCTGAACATCTCAGCAGCCGCTCCCCTGCCCGTCCATCGCGTTGCCCTCAGGGGAAAGAAGCCTTCCTCTGGGCCGCGGAGCCGTGCAGGAGGGACCCGGGAGAGGAGCTGAGCATGGCGCTGGTGTGCAGCCGGGTTTTATTTTTATTTTTATTTTTTTTATTTTTATTTATAGCAGTTTATTATGGGTGGTTAAATCTATAAAATAATTCAATGGATTATCTTTCTTATCTTAAAATTTTTTTTTTTTTTTTTTTTTTTTAATTTTATTTATTTATTTATTTTTTTGTTACAGATATTTTACCTTTTACCCCATTGGCACCCCCCCACCCCACCCCCCCTCCCCCCTGTCCCCGGCTTAGTTGTCCATGTCCATTGGTCATGCATACATGCATATAAGTTCTGTGGTTTATCTCTTCCCACCCCCCCACCCTGCAGCCGGGTTTTAGAAGACACGTTTACCACCAGGGAGATAGTTCTTAGGAGTCATGCACCCTGTGTCCCCTCCGCCCCGAGCCTGGCTGGGGCGGCATGGCCTGAGGTCTGGCTCAGGATCTGGAGAGCGGGAGGTGGCTCTTCGGCTGGTCCGCGGGTGACTTCCTGTCTTCACGAGAAGTCCACTCTGCGTCCTGAGGACTTGCCGCCGTGCCCACACCTGCCGCTCAGATCGCACCGCGCGTGCCGGTGTGGGAGGCTGCCCAGGTGTGCGGGGCTCTCCGGGGGCTTCTCCCTGTGGAGCGAAAGGCCCACATGTCTGCAAGTGGATGGCGTGTCGCAGCGCAGGGACTGCGGCCGAGGTTCCGTAAGTAGCTGCAGTGCCTTGTGGCCTTGGAAGGAAGTGGAGGGATCAGGAGGCCGTTTCTCTGGATCAGGATCTGCAGACTTACTTGGAGGACGTGGTTGTGTGTTCTGATAAAGCTTTATTCACAGAAACAGCTGGTAGGATTCAGCCTGTGAGGCTGGGGTCCACCGGCGCCTCCCTCGAGTGACTGAGTTTTTTTTTTTTAATACTCACCCGAGGACATGTCTGCATTTATCTTCAGATAGAGCGGGAGGGAGGAAGAGAGAGAGAGAGAAACATCGATGTGAGAGACACATCGAGGGGCTGCCACCCACACAACCCCAACCGGGGCCGGAAACAGACTGCAGCTGAGGCATGTGCCCCCAGGGGGAACGGAACCCGCGCCTCTCCGGTCCACGGGCGACCCTCTGACCGCTGAGCCTAAGCGGCCAGGGTGCCAGGGGCTGAGCTCTTCGGGAGAGCCTGGGAGCCTCCGCTTCGCGCCCTGTGGCCGCGGAGGGACAGGCGTCCTCTTCTCCGACGGGGGCATCCCACAGCCAAACATCAAGGTGTGAGGTCCAGCCTCTCCTGACCGAACACTCTGGCATCTCTCCATCTCCTGTCGGCTCGGTGACGAGGCAGCCTGTGGGCTTCCTGGCTGAGGAGGAACTCCCAGGGCGGCAGCAGCGGGAGGGGCTGTCCTCTCGGGTGTCGGGTGTCGCCAGAAAGCCTGCGTGAGGAGCCAGCTCTGCCAGCCTCACCGCTTTAAGAGCCGGATGAGCGGTTTGGCCCCGGAGCGCTCATGGTCGGGGTCTTTTCTAGAAAGAGGAGAAAACGAGAGCGCGGCCGAGGCGCGTTGGGTCCCAGCACGTGGTCTGTTCCGTCGGGGGAGGTGGGTCATCGGAACAAACAGAATGAGGCTGATGCTGGTCGGGGTGCTGGGCGCTGGAGGCGGGTTGGCTACCGCTCTGGCCGCGCGGCTGCGCACCGCGCCCTGTTCTAGAAACGCCCGCCCGCCGCTCGCAAGAACTGAGATGGAAGCAATGGCACAGTCACCTGCATTTTTATTGACTGAAGTTTTAAATGGATAATTTAAGTTCCCTCGGCAGGATACAACAATACCTCTTTAATTCTTTATTTGTTAATTTACTTTTGTTACAGATGTTTCTCATTTTTGCCCCATTGACACCCTTCTCCCCTACTCCTCCCACCCTATCCCCAGCTTTGTTGTCTATGTCCATTGGTCATGCATACATGCATGCAAGTTCTGTGGTGTATCTCTTCCCCCACAAATCCCCCCTCCTCTGAGGCTTGTCAGTCTGTGCCTCTGGGTCAGTTTTGTTCAGCAGTTTGTTTAGTTCATTATATTCCACAAATAAGTGAGATCATGTGATATTTGTCTTTCTCTGCTTGGCTTGTTTCACTTAGCATAATACTCTCCAGGTCCCTCCATGTCGTCTCAAAGGATAAAAGATCTTGCTTTCTTACAGCTGCATAGTACTCCATTGTGTATATGTACCACAGCCTTTTAATCCACTTATCTACTGATGGACACTTGGGCTGTTTCCAGATCTTAGCTATTGTAAATAGTGCTGCTATGAACATGGGGGTACATATATTCTTTCTGATTGGTGTTCCAGGCTTCTTGGGGTATATTCCTAGAAGTGGGATCACTGGGTCAAATGGCAGTTCAATTTTTAACTTTTTGAGGTAACACCATATTGTTTTCCACAGTGGCTGCACCAGTCTGCATTCCCACCAGCAGTGCACTAGAGTCCCCTTTTCTCCACACCCTCGCCAACACTTGTTGTTAATGGCGGCCATTCTGACAGGTGTGAGGTGATGCCTCATAGTTGTTTTAATTTGCATCTCTCTGATGATTAGTGATGTTGAGCATTTCTTCATAAGTGTCTTGGCCATTTGTATGTCCTGTTTGGAGAGGTGTCTATTTAGGTTCTGCCCATTTTTTAATTGGGCTCTTTGTCTTCTTTTTGTTGAGTTGTATGAGCACTCTATATATTTTGGAAATTAACCCCTTATCTGATGCATCATTGGCGATTATGGTCTCCCATCTAGTGGGATCCCTTTTTGTTTTGATGGTTGTTTCTTTTGCTGTGCAGAAGCTTTTTAGTTTGATGTAGTCCCATGTGTTCATTTTTCCCTTTGTTTTTCTTGCCTTGGGTGTTGAACAGTAAGTACCTCTTAAAGAGAATAGGCTGTATTGTTTGAAGTTATGAGGACCCGGCTTTAATTTTTTCTCTTCTGGTTTGCATGTTTTTCCTCGTTAAGTCTTCCTAAACTACTGGCACCAGCCACGATAAATACTGATAAAATCAAAATTGATTTTTAGCAGTGGACAGTTTATGCCCAGAGAGACGGCTTATACGTACATAACACAGAAGGGGGAAGAATGAAGAACCTCCAGTGATCCGTGAAAACCTAAACGCTTTCAAACAAATCCCAGGAACAGAATTGCTGTCAAAAGATACCAGTGCCAGACTTGCAGGCTGTGGCGAGTCCGATGTAACTGGATGTAGTGATAGCTCAGAGCTAAAGAGCCTTTCAAATTAATTTAAAAACAAGTTGTGTGTGTGTGTGTGAGAGAGAGAGAGAGAGAGAGAGAGAGACATATACCATATGTAAGTAGCTTCCCCGTTTCCTGTATTTTTGGCGTACACAAATCTCTATATTTGCAAACTCCGAATCCATGCCAAAATATAATACCATTTGTCATTTTCAGTTCCTTCTCTAGGGAACTGGCCCATTTACAAGTTTTTGGTTCTGGCGTGTTTGTGAAATTCTTGGTTTACAAGAAAAAAGTGAGGAGAGAGACGGGACTTGGGCTGCAGGTCACCTTGAACGCTGCAGTGACATTTGTGCTGGTGGTGGCAGGTCACTGAGGGGCCCTGTTGGGGGCCGTGGGTCCCAGAGCAGCCTCCTTGGCCCCTGTCTTTTGAGCCCATCTGGCTAGAGGAGGAGCAGAAAGAACTCAGCACAACTGGAAGGAAGGGAAAGTTAACCTCTGAAGAGTCCCGTCTGCAGTCAGCCGGGGCCGAGTTCGCCATGGCTGAAATGGAGCAGGGTTCAGCCCTCACCTGAAGGGTGGACGGGTGACTGGGGTTCACTGTGCGCACATCTGATCAGGCCCGAGGGGCCCCGTTGGCTCCCTATGCAGTTGCCTCCTCCCCCCCTCCCGCCGCCCCCGGCCTGATGACATTCTCAGGCAGCCTTTTTTATTTATTATTATTTTTTGAATTTTTTTTTCCTTTATTGATTTGAGAGAGACAGAAAGGCGGAGAGAGAGAGAGAGAGAGAGAGAGAGAAAGAAACATCGATGAGAGAGAACATCGACTGGCCGCCTCCTGCACGCCCCCCACTGGGGATCAGGCCCACAAGCTGGGCATGTGCCCTGACTGGGAATCGAACCGGTGACCTCCTGGTGCAGGCTCGACACTCAGCCACTGAGCCACACCGCCGGGCTGCAGGCAGCCTTTTTTAAAAGCCTTCCTCAGACAGCTGCCACGAGAGGACCTGCGTGTTTCCAGTACATGCGCCCGTTGAACGCCACCCTCCCAGTGACCGTGGCCAAGGGGAGGGGGCTCTGTTTACCGAGGACCTGAAGCCTCTGGGAGGTTGAATTGGTAACTCTAGAACCTCTGCTTTGGAATGAAGTGTGTCTCTGAAGCCTGCCGCGGGGCCCGCGTCCTGAGACACCGACCACCTGGACATCACACAGGTGACCGTGGGACAGGCCGCGGGGGGCCCACCCATCTCGGACCCGCGTACACCTCGGTGCGTTCACCGTCCTCGTGCATCATCACCTGGTCCTCTTAGTGAGGACGTGGCTAGAACCAAGACTCCCTGCAGAGGCCCTTTCTCTTCGTTCTTGAAACTGAACACACATCAGACAGTGAAGACATGCATTCTCCCCTCTCCCTGGCTGCTGTCTCTGCCTCCTGCTCCTGGGAGTGGGTTTGGGGGCTTCAGGCAGCAAATTAGCAGTCTGCCTGGGGAGCGGGAGGAGAGTGCTGCGTAAACGAACCGCTAGCCGAGGCAGCTCGTTAGAAGGGGCGCCCCTGCCAGGGTTAGGGAACAGCGGGCTGCGCTTCTCCGGAAACGGCCGGCAGGAGCCAGCGAAGGCAGACCCCCTTGGGGAGTCGGCCCAGCGGCACGCGTGGGAGGCTGGGAAAGTGACTCTCCAGCCAGATTCCCAAACCCTGTTTCTCCTCCGAGTCCCACGGGCCACCGCCTCAGCCTCTGAGAACATGTGTTGGGGCGCACGAGGCCACCCACCCCCATGCTGAGGGACTGAGGCCTCCCTTTGAGGGGTTTCTTTACACCACTGACAAATACGATTTTGCTTTATCTTCATTACGGAGGTATTCTGAACAATCTAGACGACAGGAACACACGTGCGTGGCCGTGCGCCCTGGTTAAGAGAAACCGGTGGAGGAGAGGTTGCCCTGATTGATCTAATTACTTGGGATTGTTTTCTTAATGGAATTAATTCATTAGAAAATGTCGGCAGCCGATCCGTCGGAAAGGAAGGAAAAGCTAGCAGCAAAAATACAGCTATTATCTCACTTGCCATAAATATTTGCAATTATGATACCTTGGAATGCCGCCACAGTGTGGGTTGCTTTGATTAAAAGATGCCAGTCGAATAAAACAGTCCTGGGGGATAATAGTTTTCTGCTGCTAGAGAGATGCTAATGTTTGTTTTTAAACCCAGAAACGTTGGCCCTGTGACAGTGCCTCGTTACAGTTATTTTACTGTCCCACGGGCTGATGTATATGTAATCATTTGGCTAATGGGTGCGGGTGAGCCCTGAGGTTCGCTGTCCCGCGTACCCCAGTCCGCTGGAACCAAGCGGGTTGCCCCTTGTCTGTTGTTTCGCTCCAGTAAACACCGACCAGGAGAGACAGAGCAGTTATCTTAACGCGGTTCCATTAAGGCCTCGTGCTAACGAGCATGCGGCGGTTTGCGGTCCAAGCCGATGATCAACGAGCGTGCGCGTTTCTCCCCCCGCGCGACGGTTTTCCCGCGTAATACCCGAAGGTCGGTTCTTGTCATGAATGGTTTGCCTGTCTTCCCACCTTTCTGTCCGATTTTAGCAGTGAACTAAATTCATGCCTTGAGTCCAGCCTCCATTTTCTCCCCCATTGACCCTTTTCCTTGGCATCGAAGATCAGAAAGCACCGCCTCGTCCTGGGACCACTCGGACGGGAGCTACTTCTTGCTTTTCCTCCTCTACGTGCTTCGCACACATTTACCAGCTCACCCCCTCCGTTAGTCACTGCAGGAGGTGCCGAGAGGTCAGCCAGCGGGAGCGGCGGCCTCTGTGGTCCTCGCGGTGAGCAGTGAGGTGAGTCACGCGGCTGCGTGGCGGGGAAAACGCACAACGCTCCTGGGCTCGGGTCTGTTGCTCGCGGTTCCTCTTGAAAGACTGCTATCAACTGCTGCCGTTTGGAACTTCCCGTGAAAGTCAGGGTGATCTCTTGGAACAATCCCCTCGCCTCCTCTCTCCTCTTTAAGTCAAGAGTGTCTCAGTACGTCCTGCTGTCCTGCCCCGCCGGACGTGCTTCTGTCTGGAGAAAGGTCTCGGCCGCGAGCTTCCATGATGACGTCCGTGTCTGTTAACATGTTGGGAACGGAGTGTTTTAAGGGATGTGTTAGAATGCTTTAGTCTGCGTGAGTTTTCTTTGATGTATTTTAAGTTGTATTTCCTGTTTGGACGTGGAATTCATTGAAAGAGTTGGCACAGGAAAGGACCCCCCCGTCATACAGTCTGGTTATCTGACGTGTGATCAGTCCGTGGTCTTCTGGCTGCTGTTGCCTGTGCCCGAGGGAGGGAGATGTCTTTCTGTGGCGTCCAGATCGAAAGAGACACAGCAT
This sequence comes from Molossus molossus, assembly GCF_014108415.1. Classification (NCBI taxonomy): domain Eukaryota; kingdom Metazoa; phylum Chordata; class Mammalia; order Chiroptera; family Molossidae; genus Molossus; species Molossus molossus. Next base: position 3,270,281 of record NW_023425399.1, on the reverse strand, counting down.
GTTCTCGCATGTTCCGTAGCAGCCCCGCGAAACCCGCCCACCGAGGCGTGAGCTTCGTGCTGGCAGGCTGCGCACCGTGCTCAGTGACCTCTGTGCTCTGGGTGTGTTTAAAGGACGCTTCAGTGTGAGATTATTCTGAACCGATGGCTTAAAAGCCTTGAGATGTACTTCAGAGAACATTCTAGAGCCCATCACTCCTTCTCCACTGCTGCTTAGGAACAGAAAATTGGTTTAAAGGAAAAATTATAGATATTTTACGCCAGAACAGACTTAAGGGATGGCTGAGGTCAACGTCCTCATTTTTCTGATGAGGAAACTTTTGCCCAGAGAGCTTCAGCCCGGGGCCAGGCCTGCACCCCACATTGTCCTGGGGGGGGGGCGTATGTCATCGGTTTATGCACTGGTGTCACTTGCTTCTGAGTCTGCAAGGTGGGGGGTGGCTCCTGTCCCAGGCAAGGTTGACAGTTTCCAGCCACAGTGTCATCTTGTTAACACCTCAGGGAAAACCTCTGGCTTCTTTTGTCCAAGTACCACCTGCACACGGTAAGACCTCACGCGAGACCAAGGGGTAGACGACGCAGTGAGCCTCCTTCCACGCTCCAACCCCTTCTCTTCCAGAAACTGCTCATTTTCCTGTTTCTTGTCGGACTCTTTCTGGAGACCCCTCCCCCCCCCGTACAAGCGTGTCTGCGTGTGCACAGCATGTGTGTTCTGACCACTGCACTACCTGCCCCGTCACACGTACTGTGTTTTGACTTTGTATGTTGATGATTTCATGTCTGTGTATTTTCTTAATGGCGCCATAATTTTCCTCTGTGTGCTGGGTCCATGTCGCTGAGCCAGCCCTCTTCCGAGGGACACTGACCTAGTTTCTAGTCTGGCTGCTGCAGCTACAGCAGACGCCCCGTAAGTGATCGAGACTATGAGGACAGTTCCTAGAAATGGCTGAGTCACAGGGTCCTGCGTCTGGCTTGTCTTCTGTGGAGGGTGCACCCACTCCTGGTCCCAGCACTGCCTGTGTCCTGACCCCTTTCCGCAGGCCGAGCTGTCTGCCTCTCCGAACAGGGCACGTGGTTTCTCAGCTTTAATTCACGTCTTTGCGTGAGGTTGAGCCGCTTTTCCTATGAGCAAAGACCATTTTAACACTCACGGAGTGAACAGGGTGAAGGGAAACAGGCTCTACCACACCCAGGGCTGATGGCGGAACGGCAGGAATGAAGATTCTAAGGCCACACGCATCTGATGTGGACACGGGGATCTGTATTAGTCTCCTAGGAGGAAATGTCAGCAAAGGGTGAAGTGGTTTGGGCAGAGGGAAATGAGTAAGCCTCTATGGCCAACCCCAGGAGCTCCAATTCTTGCCCTGTACTAGCAAGCTCACTGTTGCATTCTCTTATAAACCGATTGCTTTCTAGACCCTTCATTCACTGTCATCTTGGGAGTTCCCTTCTTTGTTCTCTTCTGAGTTGGATCCCCTGTTTCCTGGATCTCTGGCTTCCTCTGGTTTTACTACCTCATTCTGGTGGAGCACATCCTTTAGCAGGTTTCCGAGAAAGGAATATGTGGGGGGGTAATTTTTTTGAGAACTTGACACATCTGGCCCTCCCACCGGATGGATAGTTGTACTGGGTATACAACTCAAGATTGGAAGTCATTCTGAAGATTTCAAAAGTGTTCACTGACTGCCAGCTTCCAGAGTTGCCCTCAAGAAATCTAATGGCATTTTAATTCCTGATTCTTTTTGTCTGTTTGGTTGGTTGGTTGGTTCTAGGGGAAATTCTTCAACTTTAAAATTATATTTATAATTTTCAAGGATTCTTTCCTTTCCAGTTACTATTATTTGTTTATAACAACCTGCTCTTGGCAGGCATATATTTTCTTTTCACGGAGGAAATTGTAGTTCTTTGTTCTGTAAGAGGGACTGAAAAATGGTGGTGGTCTTTAAAAGGTTGTCATTCTTTTCACTGATGATAGTATAGTTACTGTTGCTTTATCACCTGTATTATTCTCTACCTACTAGTCGCTTTGGATCAGGTTGGTGTCTCTGTCATTTTGGAGGCTTTCTTCCGACGTATGGTGACCTTGAGTGCCCTTGTGTAGTTATGGGGGAAGCACTAACAAGCTGATGGGCAGCTGCACAGGTGTAGGAGGGATATGAATGGTGGGTTTCTAGAAAGCTAACTGGGCCGGGACCTCACACACCTCCTGGGGACTTTCAGTATCTGCAGGTGGTTTACCTGGGGCTCGTTTCTCTGCAGAGGAACCTTGGCCACCACCTCTCAAGGAGTCTGTGCAGGGTTCTCTTCACTGCCTCCACTTTCAGCTCGATCCCTTGTCCTGGAACAGTCTCCAGTCCAGAGACCCCTGATGGAATGTTCAGGTTCTCACAGGGGTTAGAGACAGGATTGGGGGTAAAGCTTCTGTCGTGGACTTGAAACTAGTTCTCCTGTTTCAGCCCCCTGCTGCCCCACCCTTCAGGGCCCCGGGACACCAATCCCTGACCGTGGGGAATGAGCGGCCCCGCCTCAGCTCTGCTCTGCGCCAGCTCCTGCCCTCCTGCCCTGCTGTCCAGGCCGTGTTGTCCAGAAACTTTCCAGATGCCAGGGTTCTGCTGGCCTCTCTTGGCTGCATCTCCGTTTGTGTTTATCCACGGGGTTTGAGCCTCTTTAGTCTTTGCTCGCAATTTATTGAGGCCTCAGAAGGAAGCAGAGGTCACAGTACACGTTCCACCGACCGCCTGAGCCGGAGGTCTGGACGCGTCCTCCCCAGGCACCCAGGCAGCACCTGGCCCGCGCTGGTGTTCCGCGAATGTCGTGGGTCTCATTCAACCAACACGGAGGATCTTAACAGAAATAATGACCCCCTCCAAGTTTTGTGTTAATTTCTTTGCTCCTGAGGGATTAAAAATTACCAAATGGAGGAATAAGAGTAGTAGGTTATTAACGAACTCCCGGGAAATAAATACGACGTCCCTGGAGAAAGACCCAGCCCCCCTGCGAGGTGCTGTGTGAAGCCCTCCTCTGAATAGCACCCATTCCCCTTAAATCTCTTAACCAGCGATGGTCCTTCCAGGTGCGGGGGCCAGATGGCGCCCCAAATCCCGAGTTTCAGCTCATTGTTCTGGGGAGGAAACTGAAGCCAGAGGTGCCAGAGGGAAGAATGGAAGTCTTAGCTGTCTGCTCGAGGCCAGGGGTCTCCTGTCTCCCCCAGAAACCTGAGATGGACCCCTGTGGGACCCCGCGCCAGGACCTTCCTGTTCTAGGACAGAGCTGTCCACGGGGCCCTTTCGAGAGAGCCTGGCCCGCAGGACACAGGATCCTCAAGTTCGTGTTCCAGGGGCTGGTTCCAGCTCAGCGGTTCCTTCGCATGAGCTTCCAGCCTGCTGACCACTCGCTGCGAGGGTGGTTCGAGACCCGCGGGTGCTCTCCAGCCCCTTTAAAACAAAAAGCAGCATCAGAATTCCAAGCCAGTATTTGGAGCGTTGATGCCTGAGTTCGAGCCTCCAGCCAGCGTTATTCCTTCGGCCAGTGTGTACTGAGCTCCTACTGTGCGCCTCGCACACACTGTGGGCACGGCGGGGACCATGGCCGCCGCCAGGGACTCGTTCTAGAGGAGAGAGGCCAATGAGGAATGAGGAAAAGGAACAAAGGGCAGTGGGGGCGAAAATAACAGGGGGGAAGGGGCTGGTAGGGGCGGGGCGGCAGGGCCTTCCCAGAGGGCACAGCCCAGCTAAGGCCAGGGAGGGTCCCGGAGGTGGTTTGCGGACAGCAGGGAAATGCCCGGGCTGGGCGGAGGGTGGAGGTGGAAAGGGGGTTGGAGGAGCGTCTGGAAGCTTAGAAGGTTACTCCTGGAATATCAAGGCAGGTAATCCACTCCCCTCCTCACACATCACCTGTCCCCCTGGACGGAGGCCATGTGTGTGAGAGGAAACCAGACCTGGCCCTTACAGTCACTAGCTGACTACAGGGGGCACCTTGCCCAACTTCAGCCCAGGAGGTGGGCACAGCCCCTTCCCCCTGGGCTGCAGTGATGGTGTGAGGTGGCCCTACCGTGGCCCTCGCTGTGCTGTGCAGAAGCCGCCCCTCCCCTGCAGCCTGGTCCTGTCTGAGTCCCCGAGCCCACGGCACCCGCGCCGTGAGCCGCTCCGCGGGCCAGGGGCGCCGCTGGGAGATTAAACACATTTGCTTAGAAAAAGCAAAGAAATAACTTCTTTTGATAACCAGCATCTGTTAGTTAATGGGCCTCTGAGAGCTGTATACAATTTAAACATTTTATTAAAAAGAAAAAAAAGCTCATTTACTCTCCTGGGAGCTTACGCTGTGAAATTATCAAGTGCTCGGGTTTTTCCCCTGTAAACGTGACTGCACATACAATGGAGAACATTAATTCTGTTTTGTTTTGAACACGAACTGTGGGTTTTACTTTCCTCTCTCTGATTAAAGCCATCTCAGGGTGTAGGGGGGGCAGGCTCACAGCAGGGAGCCAAGAAGGGCCCTGGGCCCCCAGGATCTCGGCCGCTGGTCTTTCTCCAGCCTGATGTGTTCCGTCCGCCTGGGCGGCTCCAGAGCCAGAGGCCCTGCGGGAGGGGCCTCAGTCCAGGGGCTGGGCCAGGGACCTTCCCTCGTCCTCAACACAGCCTCCTCATTAAGGTGGCTCACGCCACGTCCCCCACACCAGCCCGGAATCCAACCAGCGCTCTTCCCAAATACAGTCACGGAATCCCACCCCGTCGGGGGCTCTGAGCCCCCAGCGGCCACCCCAGAGGGGCTCAGCTGCTGGTGACCTGGGGCGCACCCCTTGCCCCCGCTGGGCCTGACTCAGCGTCCTCACGGGCAAGGAGCAGCCACACGCTTCACCCACGCTGTTGGGCCACCTGTGAGGGACGCCTGGCCGGTGCCGGTGTGAGCATTAGCCGGCGTCACTCGGCCGTGTTCACCGAGCAGTGCTGGAACCTCGGGGAAAGGTCGCAGGGATCGACACAGTCCTTCCCTTCCCATCGAGTCTGCGAGGAAATCACTTCAGACTCACCCAACAAAACAGGGATGGGACGGATGGACGACGGGGGAGAGGAGGCTGCTTTTGGGGGTGCTGATGGCGGTGTCACCTGAAGGGGTGGCATGTGGTGCGACATTGGAAGGAAAAGAGAGAGCCAAGCTTCTCAGGATCGGGGAAGAGGTGTTAGGCAGAGCCAATGACATGCAAAGGCCCTGAGGCAGGAAACAGCTTGCTGTGATCAAGGGAGAGTGGGAAGCCTGGGCGGGGCGGCCTGGGGGGACTGCAGACATCTGTGAGCAAGACGCAAGGAAGGCCCCGGAGCGGGCTGGGGTCCATGCCGCCGACTCGAGGTGCGTCACCGAGCGCCGGCGCTGACCCCCACTGGTTTTATTTTCTGTCTGTGAAATACACTTCACTTCCTCTCCTTAGAATCATAATCCCCTCGGTTGACTTTAATAACTGGCAAGAACGTTTTTCAGGCTGTTTAATTTTATTAAAAGATTCAAATTTGATGATAAATGGTGGCATGGTTGCCTCAAGCCGCAGACAGACTCACTCAGCCATGGATGCATGATTGCCACCCACCTCCCTCCCCGCCAGGGACCCCCCTCCGCTCGACGCAGTCTGAGACCGCGAATAATTACTTCTTGTGCTTTCGTAAATACCCTGAGCACTCGCTGCTCTCTGAGACCCACAGACAATATTAACGTGGTGAGGATTTTCTAAAAGAAGGGTGGGTGGGTCAGTCAGAGCAATTTCCACGGCTGATTGAACCCCGCACAGTCTAGCAAAGGACAAGAGTTTCCTCCTGAAAGCGCCGTCAGCCTCCCAGACATTGTTGTTCGAGATCCGTGACAGGAGCCAGAGAGAGGAATCGGGCGGAGGCGGGGGCGCCTTCTGGGCACCGGTTCCCACAAAGTACGGCCGCGGCTCGGGGAACACAGGCAGGGACCCCGGAGAGGCACAGCCTGCCCCCGCCTTGGTGACAGCCCCCTCTGAGCAGAGGAGGACCCCAGCACATCTCCACACCGCCCGGTGACCCCAACCTCTCTCTAGGGGTTCCCCAAAAACATCCGGGGTGTTTTCCTCCCTCCTTGGCAGTAAGGCACGGGGAATCTTGAAAACAGAGGACACCTGTGCGGGCTCATTCCGGGCGCGTTGGGATTCCCGCCGTCCTTAGTGTTCACTGCTTTCCGCAGGCGGGGTCACCGCTTTGCTCCTGAGACTTGCCCAGCGCCTGGCATGCGGTGGGCTGGTCACCCACACGCAGCGTGGGCAGCTCGAGGCCTGTCTCGTGGAAGCCCAGGCAGGTGCGCCCAGGTGCCCGCGGTCAGAGCTCAGGGCAGCTGTGTTTCCGCTGCAGATGAGCCCTGTGCCAGAGAGCTGAGAACACAGCCCCGAGCGGCATCTTTAATTCATGGCCCTGGAGTGAGTGTGTGCTGCTAACTTCGAATTAACGTCCTTTAAACACCCCACCGCGCATGGGCAGACCAGCGGAGGCATCCCCGTGCAGAACCCCACCCCCCTGCACAGTCCCAAGGTGCAGGGGGCAGGGGCTGCCTCTGTGGTCCAGGCCCTGGTGCCGGCCCTTGAACTGCCCACGAGAATTGGGAGTGAGCATTCAAAACTCAAAGCCACTGACATCACCACGGCGCCCAGGCTCACCGATGACGGGCCTTGGCATGAACTCTGCGGGTGCTGGGGAGCTCGGGAGGGCACAGGCTGAGCTGACCGCAGCAGAGCCGCCAGCTGTCTGGGGCAGACGGGGAAGCTGGCCTTCCCCACAGACGGGTGGTGGAGCCTGAGCCGGGCTGGAGTCCCAGTCGGCGGTGCCCCGGCTTCATAGCCTCTGGAGGACGGCCAGCCCGAGAACTAGGAGCCCGGAGGGGAGAAGGGCCACTCGAGGACAGCGCCCCTCACTGGAGAGGCCCCGGGCTGCCCTGGCACAGAGCACCAGGGGCGCTTGGTAAGACGTGGGCCGCTTCTCGGGGGTGTCTGGACTGGACCCATCCGTCGGCCGCTGTCCGATGAAGAGCAGGCTCTGCCCCAGGGGGTCTCGCTCCATCTTGAAAAGCTCGTACTCCACGTGGGGGAGCCTGATGCCCAGAGGCAGGCACCCGTTGGTGGCCGTGACATCCCGCTCGGCCCCCAGGGACCAGGCCCCCGGGCCTCCGCAGCTGCTCGGCTCGGAGAAGTTGAGCATGGCCGTGGTGACCTGGTCCATGGGCGTCACTCGAGCCTCAGTGACCTGGAACACCAGCTCGGTGCCCCCAAGGACCTTGGAGGACGGCGTGCCCCTGGTGTAGCGGCCGGCTGCGTAGACGGTGAAGGTGGGCTGCCGGCAGGCGGGGTCTGAGAAGTGGTGGTAGTATCCCTCCCAGGAGCGGCTGTGCCCGTGGAAGGTGAAGTGCCTGGTGAGGAAGAGCACGGCGGGGCGCACCTCGCACCCGGGGCTGACCCACTGGCCACCCAGGTGCAGGGGCAGCGCCACCTGGGCGGGGAGTACAGGCGGATGGTGCTCGTCAGAGCGGGCGATGAGGCCGCAGGCCGGGCAGGGGTGAGCGTGGTGCTGAAAAAGACAAACAGGAGGCAGAGTTGTCCCAAGTGGAGGAGTCAGGGTGCCCCTGGGAGGGGTGTCGTGGGGGCGTGCCCAGTGGTCCCCGTCACTCTTCACTCCCTGCTTTGCTCTTCTTGGACCTCAGTGAGCTCCCCCCTTCTCTGGGCCTTTGCACCTGCTTCCCTTCTGCCTGGGATCCCCCGGAACGTCGCCTGGCTGGCTCCTGCTCGTCCTCTGGGACTCAGCTCACAGAGCGGCCTTAGGGAGGCCTTTCCTGACCACCCCATGCCTCATCATCTGCAGGGCCTTCCCAATGCTCAGAGACCAGTTGTTCCCCAGCTCACCTTCTTTCTGCCCTCCCCTTCAGGAGATCGTAGGGGCCAGAAAGCTGGGACTGTCTCTCTGGCTACTGTGTCCCCAGGGCCTGGCAGAGTGCCTGGTTCACCACAGGAACAAACTTGCTGAGTGAGGAAGGAGTGGATGGATGGATGGGTGGGTGTATGGAGGATGATTGGATAGATGGATGGATGGATGGATGGATGGATGGATCAGTGGATGGATGGATGGATGGATGGGTGGGTGGGTAGATGGGTGGATGGATGGATGGGTGGATGGGTGGATGGATGGTTGGGTGGATGATTGGATGGATGGATGATTGGATGGATGGATGGATGGATGGATGGATGGATGGATGGATGGATGGTTGGGTGGATGGATGGATGGATGGATGGATGGATGGATGGATGGATGGGTGTATGGAGGATGATTGGATGGATGGATGGACGGATGGGTCAGTGGATGGATGGATGGATGGGTGGATGGATGGATGGATGAATGGATGGATGGATGGATGGATGGTTGGGTGGATGATTGGATGGATGGATGGGTGGATGGGTGGGTGGATGGATGGATGGATGGATGGATGGTTGGGTGGATGGATGGGTGGGTGGATGGATGGGTGGGTGGATGGATGGATGGATGGATGGATGGATGGATGGTTGGGTGGGTGGATGGATGGATGGATGGATGGATGGATGGATGGATGAATGGTGGATGGGTGGATGGATGGTTGGGTGGATGATTGGATGGATGTATGATTGGATGGATGGATGGATGGATGGATGGATGGATGGATGGATGGTTGGGTGGATGGATGATTGGATGGATGGATGATTGGATGGATGGATGGATGGATGGATGGATGGATGGATGGATGGTGGATGGATGGATGGATGGATGGGTGGATGGATGGATGGTTTGGTGGATGGATGGTTAGGTGGATGGATGGATGGATGGATGGGTGGATGGTTGGGTGGATGATTGGATGGATGGATGGTTGGGTGGATGGATGGATGGATGGGTGGGTGGGTGGATGGATGGATGGATGGATGGATGGATGGATGGATGGATGGATGGATGGATGGATGGATAGATGGGTGGGTGGGTGGATGGGTGGATGGGTGGATGGGTGGGTGGATGGATGGATGGGTGGATGGATGGATGGTTTGGTGGATGGATGGTTAGGTGGATGGGTGGATGGTTGGGTGGATGATTGGATGGATGGATGGATGGATGGATGGATGGATGGATGGATGGATGGATGGATGGATGGATGGATGGATGGATGGATGGATGGATGGATGGATGGATGGATGGATGGATGGTTGGGTGGATAAATGGATGGATGGATGGATGGGTGGGTCGGTGGGTGGGTGGATGGATGGATGAGGAATGGAATGCAGCTACCTTATGCATTTGACCGAAGTCCTTTCCCACACCCAGCCGTTTGGTCCTAAAATTCAGCCATTAAGGTTTAGTACTGTGTCCTTGCCCATTAGACTCTGTACCCCTCATGCTTTTAGGTCTTATCTCAGGGCCAGGAACCATGCAAGGTGCATCTCATGCACATGTCACACAGAGCGGCAGAAGCTGAAACCCAGTGGGCCAGGCGGCCAGCCAACGACAGGGCAGAGACGAGCTGAGCCCCAGCCTGTCAGACCGTACCCCCCTCTGTGCAGAAAGCCTCATGCTCCTCACGGGAGTCTGTGTCTCCACTGCCAGGTGGAGAAGAGAAACTGTGTATCTCCAGAAACCTCACCTTGAAAGGTGAGCACCCTTCCTTGCACATCCCTGGAAAGTGAATGGGTACCAAGGATGAGAATGCTCCCGCCCGCCCTCCCGCCCGCGGAGCTCCATCGCGGAGCCTGTGCCAAGGCGAAGGCTGGAACCTTGCAAAGACACGGACTCAGAGATGTCCACTGCGGTGTCATTTACCGTGGGGACAACCGGCCACCTCTGAGGTGTCAGGCGCAGCCACAGCCCTCCGTGGCCTGGGCTGTGATGTGTCCTCTCGTTTGCCTCATTGACACTTGTTGCCTTACAAAGTCTCACGAGCTGGGTTTCCAGTAAAACACATCAGCGGGAACCGGATGCGAAACCAATTGCGTGGGGGCAGTCTGCATTTTGGGGTGAAAAAGCTCCGCAGGGGCCAAAAAGGAACCCGATACAGGCGTCCTCTTGGCGGTGCTTCTGAAGAAAGCGGCTGCCCAGAGTTGCGTCCAGAGCACCCTTCAGAAAGGTGCATGTCCTTGGCACGGCCACCGGTCAGAGCAAGGCCAGCCCGAGGACGGGCACACATCTGTTTCTGCAGGTGGGCCAGGGAGAGGGCTTCTTGGGGACCCAGCTGGGAAATCAGCTCCTAGATTTGTTTTTCTTGCGAAAACAAAAGATTTCTGCAGACTGCTCCTGGTGACTTTCCCGCCCAACAGGTGTGGTTGGGAGCTGCGGTTCAGAAAGAACACTGGTTGATGGAGAACGTGTATGTTTTCTTCTTCCGATGGCCACATTATAAGCTTGTTATTTATGTCTTCAGTGAACCTAGACTTGCCTCGATTTCCATAATGCAGAGGAGTAACTGGTTTTGACGGGGGTGCTGACCTCGAGTACTTTAGGGCACTCTGGAATACACGGGAGCGGTGGCAGAGATGTGTGTGATGGGAAGAGGCCCTGGCAGCAGAGAGCTTGCTCTAGCTTCGGCACTTCACCCCACGTCCCCACCGCTTCACGGAGTGCTCGAGGACAGTGCATTACAGCAGCAGTCCGAGGACTGCCCTTCTCCCCGGAACGGGGACCCTGCGTGCCGGCTGCTAACTCGGGGCGGGCGTTTTTCTGCAGAGTGGAAGACCTCAGCAAGCTTGCAAGGTCAGGGAAGGGGGAGAAAAGGTGCGTCCTTCTTTGATGCCTTCGAAGGGGGAGAAGGAAGGGGCCGCCCGTCTCTATCAAGAGTCTCCCGCGTCACCGCAGAGGTCCAGGGTTGCGTGTGTTCGTAAACAAGGTCTCAGCCCAACTCTTCCTGGCTCGGGCCTGTCACATAAAGTTCTCAAACGGCACATGCCGTCTGCCATCAACCCCCAGGTGACACATGATTCTGCCCCCTGGGCTTACATGATTTTGGTTGAGTGCTGGCTGATTGAGTAGGATTCTATATCCAGGCCATGAAGCTGGGGATCAAATAGGTTTTAAATTAACTTCTAAAAATGTTCATGTTTCCCATCTGGTTTGGGTCACGGGTGTGGCTCGGGCCCCAGAGTGCATAAGTAACACCTGATTTGTTACCTGAGGTTACATGTACTGCGTTTCAGTCTTTGAAATGGTCTTCCTTCCCTCCCCGCCCCGGAGAGGAGACATTTAATGTAGTGTCCATACACCTGACACCGCTCGTCTCTGGGAACGTCCTGTGTTCTGCTTCTCAGTCACACCGCAGGTGCCATTGGCCACGCCGGCTGGTCAGGTGGCAGAGGGGCAGGAGGCCACTGCCCAGAGCCTGGCCTGGGCGTGTCTGTCCTCTCTCTGTTCAGAATTGTTCCTCCTAACGAGGTGGTGGCCCCAGTCCTGACCCCCCGCCAGCACCTTCCCCTGAAGAAAGGGAAGACTTCTGAGGTCACAAAGGAACTCGGGCGGATTTTCTGATTATGAGAATGTCTGGTGCCTTGTCTCTGCTCCCCAGATCCTGCCTTGGGGGAGAGGGGTGGGCTCACCCCCAGCCCCCCACCTTGGGGTGCTTTGATAAGTCTGCTCCCAGTGGTGAGAAGTTGCCTGATCTGGTTTAGTTCCTTGAGTGTCTAGTCCGCAGAAGGCACTCAGTCCATGCGGATGATGTGACCGTCGCCCCAGGGTTCAAAGAGCACCGGACAGGGACTCCTGACCTCATCCATATCTCCATCCATCCATTCATTCTCATTTCCGGAGAATATTTCTGGGGTGCTAAGTACAGACACTCTCCACCTGGAGCCCGAACCTTGACTTCTTTTCACTAACCTCCAACTCAGCGATTTTCAGCCGTGCACCCCGGCGCCCTGGTGCGCCCGCCACAGGGATCTTAACACCGGCGCTCACCCCTTCAAATGCAACAATGACAGCAGCCGATGCAACGATAGCCATCCAGTGTGAATGAATCAAAAGTATACCTTTCTTTTTCTCAGATCAGCAAAAAATATATTTTTCGGTGTGTGGCATAAGTTCAGTAGTTAGTTCATGTGCCCAGAGATGAAAATGTTGGAAATGGCTGCTCTGAGGGAGAAACGTAAACTTTTCCTCTCGCTGAGAATGAAGACAACAAGCCCTGTAGCTTGCAGGCCCTCTGACTTGGTTGCCTGCCTCATTTTAACAGTGTTGCAGGCGCTGGAAACTATTTACACTCACCGCGGCTTTGAACTGAAGGGAGAATAAAGAATCCACGGGCGTAGTATTCCTGTGTCATGTGCTCTAAGACTGGGGTTACTGTTTCAATAGCATTGGTTTCCATTGAACTCCAGTGTATTTTATGTTATGCTTTCAGAAACACTTTTCTTTCTTTTTTTTTTTTAATCCTCACCTGAGGACATTTTTCCATTTTTTGTTCAGATAGAGTGGGAGGGAGAGAGAGGAAGAGAGAAACATCGACATGAAAGGGACACATCGAGTGGCTGCCACCCACACGACCAACCAGGGCCGGGGACAAACTGCAACCGAGGTACGTGCCCTTAGCGGGAACCGAACCCGGGTCTCTCGGGACCGCAGGCCGACGCTCTAACCGCTGAACCAAACTGGCCAGGGCCAGAAACACTTTTCTGCAGAGGGGTCCTCAGTCTTTACCAGCCGCTTGGGAGGTTCCGAGCCTCCACCCCCTGCTGGCCAGCTCTCTGCCATGTGTCGGGCACATGGCACTAATGGAATTCAGTATCTCTCGGCCCGTGTGCTCATCGGCAGGAAGGGGCTACTGGATCTGCCTCAAATCAGGACAGGGAGGTTCTGGTGGCTTCATCTAAGGTCCAGGTGAATCGGCTTCTCTGATACTCACTCTGGAGCCCACAGGGGCATCTCAGAGAGAGGGCGGCTCCCTTTCTTTATACTGTAGCCTCCCGCCCAGAGGGTGGTCTGTGGACCATCTGGGAGCCCATCAGAAATGCCCAATCCCAGACCCGCCGAATCGAACTCTTCGTTCTCCCAGGATGCCCAGGTGGTGGCTTCCTGAGGCCTGGGCGGCGCTGCTCCCCGGCCTTGCTGTGAAGGGGTGCTCCCTGCCTCTGACGCTAGGCCAGCCGAGAGATGTGTGCCTCACCCGGAGCTTTGGGACGGGGGCTTCTGAGGGCTGCGTGGCCGCCAGTAGGGCCCCGGAGGAAGCTGCCCCTCCCTGGTCAGTCACCAGCATCTACTGGCCCTGACTGTGTGCAGACCTTGGGCTAGGTGTGGGGACACAGAGGGGCGGGTCGCCCTGGTGGAGGGTCTAGTCCTAGAGGGACAGGAAGGCAATCAACAAGGAAACAAACAGTCCTGGGCTGCTGAGTGTGGATTGTGGGGGGCACAACCTGCCCAGGTCCACATGCCCAGCAGGGGCAGAAAGGGACCCCTAGAGGCCCATGAGTGTGTCAGGAGGATCAGATGTGGGAATGCTGAATAGTGGCTCCTTCTGGGAAAAGCCAGCTCTGGAAAGACCCAAGAAAAGATGACTCAAGCAGAAGGAACAGCATGTGCAAACGTCCTGTGGCCAGCAGACCAGGGTGGGGAAGCAGAGAAGGCCCTGGGCAGGGAGCAGATCAGGTAGGGCCTGCTGGGCCGGGGCTCAGAGCTCACTCTCCCAGGGCCCCCTCACTCACCAGGGCGCTCTGCAGCGGGCGCTGGTAGCCAGTGGGCCGGTAGTGCCGCCTCTCTGCCCGGTCGGTGTGGATGTCCCCCAGGTACAGCTCCTCCACCAGCCGGGGCCCGGCCCGGGGCTGCGGCTGCAGATGGCGCTGCATGCGGACCAGGCTGAGCTCGTGCATGGTGAAGCCCAGGGCCGCTGCGCAGTCCCGCTCGGCCCTTGCGCTCAGCAGCTCATACAGCGCCCCGGACGCCCAGGCCCGGGCCGGGGGCAGCTGCTGGGCACAGTCGCGGCCAGCCTGGGTCTGGTTGAGGCGCCCGGCGATGTCGAGCAGGGCGTGGCGGCTGTGGAAGACGATGCCCACCTTGTGCAGGTGGTAGTCGGCCTCCGTGGCGCCCCGGGTGACCCAGGAGGCCCGGCGCAGGCGAACCTTGCCCTTGATGACCAGGGAGTGGGCGGGCTCCTGGCAGAGGGGGTCCCTGTAGTAGAACTGGTGGGCTCGGAAGAGGCGGCTGGGGAAGAAGGCGTAGGAGCGAGTGAGGAACTCGGGCCCGGGGCGCACCTCACAGCTGTCGGGTGGGAGAGAGGGGGGCAGAGCAGTGAGAACCTGAGCGTGAGCCCCTCCCCCTGGGTGGGCTCCCACCCCCCGCAGCCCCACTGCGGGCCTCAGCTCCCCTGGACGATCTTAGTGAGCCCGCTCTGGGGCTGGGGCCTTCCCCTCGGAGCCTGTGGTCTCGACAGAAGCCCCCTAGTCCCCCTTCCATTCAGTCCTAGGTGCCTTCTTCCGGCGACACCCTCCCTCGTGGCCCTCGTGGCCCTCGTGGCCCTCGTGGCTCAGTGGGTCCCAAGGAAGTGCACAGGACCTGGGTTCAGCCTACTTCTGTCCCTCACAGGGACTGAGCCAGGGACGTGGAGGTTCAGACCTACAGCCACGGTCTCCAGGCCACGGCCCGCGCAGGGGGGCACCGGGGCGGTACGTAGCCGGGCTGCTGGACCACGGATGACAGCCGCTCAGATTCTGTGTCCCCTCAGCGAGGCTGACCATGTCTGTGTCGGGCTTGTGGATCTAAACGAGCTCAGCAGCTTAAAAGGGGCAGATCATACGTATTTGCGCTTTTAGGGCTTAGGTGGTCTGTGGCAACTACTCCAGGTTGTGGTTGTGGTGCTAAGGAGGCCAGAGGCCTATGCAAATGTGGACACGGCTGTGTGCCAATAAAACTTGATCGACCAAAACAGGCATGGGCTGAACCTGGTGGCCCTCGGGCCCTATTCTGCTGGCGGTGACGATGACGCAGGGTGGGCTTGGACACTAAGAAACCCTAGTGACTGGGATGCATGTCACACTGGGCTGGGACTGTCCCAGCAAGGGCTGAGGGGTGCGTGGTGGATAGGTTTGGGGGGAGAGCAGGCAGGTGCCCCCTGCACAGTGTTCCTCTGACTAGGTGGCCTGTGCCGTTGTTTCTTTCGAGCTTGCCCCCCCGGCCCAGGGTGGCCCGAGCTTGCACCCCCGGCCCAGGGCGGCCCGAGCTTGCCCCCCCGGCCCAGGGCGATCCGAGCTTGCACCCCCGGCCCAGGGCGATCCGAGCTTGCCCCCCCGGCCCAGGGCGATCTGAGCTTGCCCCCCCGGCCCAGGGCGATCTGAGCTTGCCCCCCCGGCCCAGGGCGATCCGAGCTTGCACCCCCGGCCCAGGGCGATCCGAGCTTGCCCCCCCGGCCCAGGGCGATCCGAGCTTGCACCCCCGGCCCAGGGCGATCTGAGCTTGCCCCCCCGGCCCAAAGAGATCCGAGCTTGCTCCCCCGGCCCAGGGCGATCCGAGCTTGCCCCCCCGGCCCAGGGCGATCCGAGCTTGCACCCCCGGCCCAGGGCGATCCGAGCTTGCCCCCCCGGCCCAGGGCGATCCGAGCTTGCACCCCCGGCCCAGGGCGATCTGAGCTTGCCCCCCCGGCCCAAAGAGATCCGAGCTTGCTCCCCCGGCCCAGGGCGATCCGAGCTTGCCCCCCCGGCCCAGGGTGGCCCGAGCTTGCACCCCCGGCCCAAAGAGATCCGAGCTTGCCCCCCCGGCCCAGGGCGATCCGAGCTTGCTCCCCCCGGCCCAGGGCGATCCGAGCTTGCACCCCCGGCCCAGGGCGATCCGAGCTTGCACCCCGGCCCAAAGAGATCTGAGCTTGCACCCCCGGCCCAGGGCGATCCGAGCTTGCACCCCCGGCCCAGGGCGATCCGAGCTTGCACCCCCGGCCCAGGGCGATCCGAGCTTGCACCCCCGGCCCAGGGCGATCCGAGCTTGCACCCCCGGCCCAGGGCGATCCGAGCTTGCTCCCCGGCCCAGGGCGATCCGAGCTTGCACCCCCGGCCCAGGGCGATCCGAGCTTGCACCCCCGGCCCAGGGCGATCCGAGCTTGCTCCCCGGCCCAGAGTGGCCATGGCCTTTCCCTCCACCCCTTTGCTTCCTCTGCTCCAGAGTCTGGGCCCAGAGCCTTTACCACCGGCCCCGCCTCCCAGAGAGAATAACAGGCCACGAACTAGTGAGAATCTAATTATGCTGTTTCGTGTCCGCTGACTTTCTCCTTACAGTTCCCTCCCAGTTATGGCGAGTGCTCTGCTCTCCAGACCCAGGGAAACATCGGCTTCCCTTAGGAGCGATCACTGCGCACTGCGCACGGCGCCGATCGTCCCTCCGTGAGGGGTGAGAGTGAAGGAGCACGTGTACGCGCACAAAGCAGTCGCGGTGAAGGAGAACTGTCGGGGAAGCCAGCACAGGCGGCAGCTAGGACAGAGGGACGGCAGCTCCCCGTCTGCGTGGCCCCAGCTCCCCCTGCCCCGCGTCTGCCTAGGAGGTCGCAGCAGGTCACACCGGACAACTCGGTGGTTCCCAGACTCTGCGTTGTTCCAGGAAGGAGCAAAGCTCGTCTGGAAAGCACGAAGGGGAACTTTCTAGGAAGACGTTTCCAGAAATTTCTAGAAGCACTGCTCTGGAATGCTGTTGTCCCGGGGCAGCAGCAGCCTGCCCCCAGTCCCCACCCGGCCCTCGGCCTCGGCGCCAGGGTCCCACCTGGGTGGTGGAGTCCGTGGGAGCCTGGGGACGCACCCAGAGGCCCTGCAGGGCTCAAGCCCCGCCCTCCACCCAGAGCAACAGCAGATGTTTGGCATCGGCTTCCCCCTGACCTCAGAAGGTGCGTGGAGGACACAGAGTCCGTCCAGGCCCTGATCCCACAGTGGGGCTGGCTGGGAGGGGGCGTGGGAGAGGCAGCAATGTGCTAGGAGAGGGGGACCCCCCAGATGAGGGCAGAGCACAGAGCCATTGCCCCGAGCAGCAACAGCCTCAACTGGCTGGGAAGCCCGTGAGGTTAAAGAAATAAATAGCCCTGGCCGGCTTGGCTCAGCAGCTGGAGCATCGGCCCGCAGACCAGAGAGACCCGGATTCGGTTCCCGCTAAGGGCACGTACCTCAGCCCTGGTTGGGGTCATGTGGGTGGCAGCCAGTCGATGTATCTCTCTCACATTAATGTCTCTCCGTCTCTCTTGCCCCTCTCTCCCTCCTGCTCTATCTGAAGATAAATGCAAGGAAAAATGTCCTTGGGTGAGGATAAAAAAAAGAAAGGCCCTGGCCAGTTTGGCTCAGTGGTTAGAGCGTCGGCCTGCGGTCCAGAGAGACCCGGGTTCGGTTCCCGCTAAGGGCATGTACCTCGGTTGCAGGCAGCCACTCTGTGTCCCTTTCACGTCGATGTTCCTCTCTCTCCCTCCCACTCTATCTGAACAAAAAACAGCAAAATGTCCTCGGTTGAGGATAAAAAAAAAAAAGAAAGAATTAGGTGAGCAGGACACCTGGGCCCTCTCTGCCCATCACTTCCTGCCTCAGGGCCTTTGCTCCAGCTGTTCCCTCTGCCTGACTCTTACCCCGGCTCTCTGGATGGCTGACCCCTCTTCTTTCAGCTCTTGGCAGAATGTCACCACCTCTGAGAAGCCTTCCCTGACCACTCGCACAGAAACCCTCCCAGGCCACTCTCTGTTACATCCTCGCTTTTGTTTGGTTCGCTGCAGAGCTTAGCACCACCCCAGGTTTTTGCGACGTATTTGTGTTCACGGGTCTAGAGCTCTGTGCTTGTGCATCCGAGGCATTCAGTGCATATTTGTACAGCAGGTGCTTGGTGTGTGGATTTTACCCCGTTGCTGCTGGGGCTGGGGCACGATGCCCCTCAGGGTGCCAGGCTCGCTCGGCGAGAAAAGCCTTGTGCGCAGGGAGCAGCCCCTTGGACGACTGGATGTGTTGTGCCTGTTTTATAGACGTGGATACTGGGGGTCAGAGAGGACAGTCTCCCAGCCCAGGGGCCTGAGGTCGCGGTGACCCGAGTCTTACCCAGTGGAGATCCAGGGTCCCTCGAGCCGTGGGGGCAGCAGCGCAGTGACGGGGGCTCTGTCGGGCAGGGGCCTCCGGCAGGGAACTTTCCAGTGTAGGCGGCCACCCCCTGCTGTCCCGGCTGCCTCTGCCGTGTGGGCTGCCAAGCAGACGGACCCAGGGTTAGTGACCCCGGCGTTCGCCAGCGCGCCCCCTGCCCCGGCTGCCCTCCCACCCCAAGCCCACCTCTGCCCCTCTCAGGGCACCCAGCTGTCCCTCAGGCCAGCTGCGGCCCCCGAGACAGTGATGGATTGCCTGGATCAGCCTCTGGAATCATCTCCTGGATTCCCAGACGTGACCCCCACGGAACCCAAGCCTCCTGGAGAGAGACGGTCCCAGATTCCGAAGTTACTGTGCCGGCCCGCGTCCTGGCAGCCTAGAGCCTGCTGAGACCTGGGGCAGCGGGACTTCACCCCTCCACCAAGGGCTCAGTCCCGCCTGACCTCTGCCACGTGGCGCAGCCCTGCCCCTGCCCGGTGAGGGCACCCCCGCCACGCTCCGCGCCCGTCCTCGGAGCCAGGCCCGCGGGCTGTCCCTCTCCACCTCCCTGGGATGCAGGCCAGTGCCTAGCACGTGGTGATGCTCCGTCAGTGTGTGGTGGGTGCTGGGCTGACGCCGAGGCCTGCAGCGGGGCCAGGGGGGACCCCGAGCCTTTGAGGGATGGCGTGAGCAGCAGGGCCGGGTCGCAGGGCCTCCTGCATGACCCCGGATGTGCTCATTTGTGGAGACCAGCCAGGCCGGGCGTGGGACCCGGCCTCCTCTAGGAACGGCTCGGGGCCTCAGCTGCAGGGACCCCGCCAGCAACCACCACGTCCACCCCGGGCCTGGCCCTGACGCAGCCCAGATGGCGGATGTGTGGGACGCCTGGCGGTGAGCAGCGGCCAAATATGGCAGCAGGGGGCTGTGCTCAGGGGCGGCCTCGGCCGCTGGCCCAGCTCCCACGCCAGGCTTTCCAGGCCCTCTTCCCCCCGAGCCCCTGGCTGAGGGGCCCGGGCCTGGTGCAGATGTGGGCCAGCGGGGGAGGAGGCCTGGTGGGAGGCTGGGGCCGAGCGGACGTCCAGCAGGCCCCCTCCCCGTCCCACGCTCACATCCTCCCGTCGGGCTCAGGGCAGGCAGCGGGGCCAGGGAGGCCTGGGGACAGCTGGGGACCGCACTGCCCCTTCGCAGGCACGCGGTCCCGGTGGCCTCTCAGGAAAGTGAGGCAGAGTGGGCTCCTCACATCCTTCGAGGTCGAGGGTCTCATCTGGAGACTCTCAGGGTCCCCGGCGGCTGACCCCCGTGGCGGCTGACCCCCGCGTAAGGACTCCGTGCGTCCGCATACGCTGTCTGACCTTTGCAGCCGTCCTAGGACACCAGTGTCAGCACTGGCTTCCTCCGGCCGCACGGGCTCAGCGTGCATGGGGCACAGGCTGCCTGGACGTGACAACGCCAGGGTTCGAGCCCAGGCCGCCAGACTGTCCTGACGTCCTCACCGCCGCTCATCCTGCATGGTGGGCAGGGGGAAGGGCTGCTCTCCAGACTGGGGGGATGCGGGGTGCTCCCCAGGCAGCTGCTGAATGGATGGATGAATGAGTGATGGGAGAGGGGGGAGGGGAGAGTGCTGGAGCAGCCGTGTCCCAGCCCATCCTGCAGCTGGCGCCGTGGTCTCCATCGGCCAAGTGGAGAAGTGCACAGCGCAGCCGGCAGCCAGGGCCGTGGCGCCCCCACACGGACGCAGGGTTGCGGGCCCCCCACGCGCTTTCGGGGCCCATGTACATGCCAAGGGGAGTCTTGACTGGGAGGAGCCTGTGGTTCTGTATTAACTCGAGAACACTGAGTTTTGCACGGAGCCAGGACGTTGCTGGGTGGGCGACAAAGATGGGCGAGACCCCCCAGCCAGACACACGACCCTCAGTGTCAGCAGCGGGCTCCTCCCCGTCGGGAGTCGGGCCCCTGCCTCCCGTCCTGCGGGTCGGCGGGAGCACCCCCTGTCGCGAAGCCTGTCCCAAGTGTTGATTTGGGGACTGGATTCGAGCGAAGGGCAGCACAGGACCAAGGGAAGGGCATCGGTGTTGGCCCGGTGGGGTCGCAAGCTTGGTGTCCGAGCAGAACCCTGGATGGGCCCCGAGAGGGCCGCGTGGTTCCCACAGACTCGGCGTTTGGAGGACTCGTGTTCTGTCCAAACAAAGCTGCCCCCCCTCCCCCCAGGTGCCAAGTCATGGTCTCAGTGTGTCTTGTTTTTCTGTGAGGAATTAGGACTTAATTAAGTCAGGGGGTGCGGTCTCGCTGTGTGCAGAAATGCACACAAAATAAAACACAACCGGAGGGAAGGGATGGGGGAGGGGGAGGGCACGGGGGGGGGTACATGGTGGTGGGAGGAGACTCGACTTGGGGTGGTGAACACACAATGCAATATACAGGTGATGTGTTCCAGAACTGTACACCTGAAACCTACATAACTGAATTAACCACTGTCACCCCAATAAATTCAATTAAACACGCTCACACACAGCTGGGGAGCTTTGTGGAAATACCAAGCGCACATGACATCACCGTCAACCATGAGCGCCCATGTCAAGGTGGCGAACCCAACGTTAATTCGACTCCAGATGCATACATCACATTTCTCAGCGGCAGTGTTCGAGGGAGTCTTCGTTTTCTTCTCTTTCTTTCTTTTTCCCTCCCCTAGAAAAGTCTTAACCAAGGAGATGGGGCCGGAAGCAGATGGTGCTGAGGGCCGGGCTGGACAACTTTTCACAGGGACCCGATAGACTGAATTAAACGCACAGGCCAAATTGATTTTTATCAACCATGGATTTTTAATTAACAGTGGTGTCCACTTACCACCATCCATTATTTACTGTTTACCCACTAATTAAAAATTGCGCTGCTTTTGCACTCATAAGAACAGGGACGTTTGAAATTAGAGAACATCGTTCAAATTACCTGCAGAATTAAATCCAGGGCACCGACTGCTCGGGCCAGGCTGCCAGGGTTTAAACTCGGATCCCATCGGGCCTGATGTGTTTCTGTGAGTCAGGCTGCCGGGCCCAGCCTCGCCGCAGAACCTGCCGGGCCCTGCGGGGAGTGGACTCGCTCAGCTTCTGCCGAGCGCAGGCACTAGGCTGGGATGGCCCCGGATCAGCTGGCCCTCTGCATGGGGCGGGACACCTCCCAGCCGTCCAGGGGAGGCAGCCCGTGAGCGCCGGGACGGCATGCTGCCTGCCATTCCTAGGGACCAGCAGCTATAATTTGCACGGCCACCCATGTTGGAGATTCAGTCAACGCCCCCACCTTCCAGATGAGGGAACTGAGGCTCAGCGAGATGGAGGGCCTTGGCCAGTGTCCCTGTATCCCAATTCAAAACTAAATCTTGGTAAAATCCGCCCAACATAAAAGTCACCCTCTTTAACCATGTAAAAGTGTCCCAGGGTTACAGTGGCATTCGGACATCCAGGAGGCTGGGCAACCATCGCCACCCCAGATTCATTAGGAGTTACTCTCCAGTCCTCCCTCCTCAAACCCTGGCACCTGTCCGTGCATCTGCCTGTCCCGGACCTGTCATAGAAATGGGGTAACAATGTGTCCCCCACTTTTATCTGGTCTCCACTGCATTTCCACCAGGTGGGGTGGTCGTTCTCATTCCCCAGAGGCAAGTGGGGGCTTCGAGAGGTGTCAGAGCCAGGCCCACGCAGACCATGAAGCGGCAGGTCTGAGGGCAGCGCGGAGGGTGCAGGGGCAGCGCGGAGGGTGCAGGGGCAGCGCGGAGGGTGGAGGGGCAGCGGGGGGGTTCGGAGCCGGAGCAGAGGAGAGCTAGCAGATCCTCACAGCATGCCTTTCTTTGGGGGACAGGAGCGAAGGCGGAGCACTCTCCCCCACTCTCCCCCACTCTTCCCCGGCCCTAATTGGCAGCCCCGGGTGCCTTAGGTGCCGGGCGGTGCTGTTCCGCATTGATTTCAGAGGGTGTGAAAAGCTGAGTTTTGAAAGGGGGTTGGTCTGAACTTGACTTTGAAATGTTGAGTCACCGGTTCCCCAGCAGTGTTCAGTCAGTGGCTGTATGCAGGCCCCGGGCGGGCGGGCAGGTGGCCTGAGGGGTGCTCCTGAGGGGTGCTCCAGGCAGAGGGGCAGGGGAGCATCGCTCCGCCTCAGGGCTGCCTGACCTGAGGTCGCAGGAAAGGCTCACTTGATCACTTGCCTAAGGAGCCGTCTGCTAGTTCTCTCCACTGTTTAGTTACCACTTCGCTCTCTCTCCCTTTTTTTTTTAATCCTCACATGCGGACATGTTTGCATTTATCTTCAGATAGAGTGGGAGAGAGAGAATGGGGAAGAGAGAGGGAGGAACATCGATGTGCGAGAGACACATCGACTGGCTGCCACCCACACGACCCCACTCAGGGCCGGGGACAAACTGCAACGGAGGTACGTGCCCTTAGCGGGAACCAAACCTGGGTCCCTCCGGTTTGCAAGCTGACGCTCCAACTGCTGAGCTAAACCGGCCAGGGCAGCCACTTTTCTCTTTATAAGTAATAGTTATCTCGTGATCTTATGGAGGTGTACTTAGACACAATGTAGCATTCTTGTTCTGGAGTACCCCCCACCCCTGCCCCCAATTCTAGCCTCTATGGATGGCCATTGATGCTTCTTGCCTACAAAAGTTATTACTACAGTGTTTTCCAAAGGGCCGTGCCCTGCGGCCATCACTCTGAACTTATTGGCTGGAAATGGTGCCTTAAGAAAGCCCTGTGCCCACTCCGCACGTTAGTCAACGGTCATTGGTACCAGTACGGTGCTTATTTCACAGAGACTTGGTCTAGTTTACAGGTCACGATCTGTTGCCGTCATTATCATCTTGTGGTTCACATTGTCCCCAACCTGGACATTGGGGGCTCCTGTGTCCTTCGCGCATGCTCTTGTCATTTTCTGGTGTCGATGATCTTCCAGGCTCATTGTGCACTTTCTCTGCCCCAGCCCTGGGGTCTGCCATGTCTCCAAGGAGTCCTGGTTCCCTTCATTGGAGGACGGTGTTTAGAAACCAAGATCTGGGTGCTGGGTGTGCTCACTGCTACTCTGGGGTCTGCCATGTCTCCAAGGAGTCCTGGTTCCCTTCATTGGAGGACGGTGTTTAGAAACCAAGATCTGGGTGCTGGGTGTGCTCACTGCTACTGGGGTGTCACTGTGGGCTGTTCAGCCTTCCTTCCTTCCTTCCTTCCTTCCTTCCTTCCTTCCTTCCTTCCTCCCTCCCTCCCTCCCTCCCTCCCTCCCTCCTTTGCTCCCTTCTGCCCTTTCTTCTGTCCTTCTTTCTCTCCCACGACTTTGCCAGCACCCTGAGGACAGTCCCAGCAGACGGAGGGATGCTCAGTCAATACTCGCCGTAGGTGTGGGCGGACTCAGAACAAGACCCCCGCCGAGTGTGACAGGCTGGTTGTGATTCCAGTCATCACACCCACTTTTAGCTGGGTGGGTGAGCGCATGGATGGCATGCTGGAGGCCCCCGGCGGTTCCCCTCCTGAAGGTTGGCGATGAGATCCAAGGCGAGTGCACTGGCACGGGCAGGGCAGACAGAGACGCTGGCAGCCGTTGGGGTCACTGAGAACGTGGCTGACGGGGACGGTGTCAGCAAGGGAGTTCCCAGCCGGCTGGGGCCAGGCGCACCCCGGCCGGTGGAGAGGAAGAGAAGTCGGCGGAGGGAGAAGGAAGCGTGACTCGAACCCGGCGGAGAGGGGCGGGCACCGGCTGGGTGCAGAGTGAGCCCCGGGCGTCCCTGCCGGATCTAAGGCCTCCGTGGGCCAGGGGACCCGCTGTAGCCGAACCAGGACCCCGCTTGGTTTCACATCTGCAGGGAAAGCTCCGCCTCCGTCCACAGCTCACTGTTCCCGAGGAACCGTGGGCGCCACGGACGTTCAGCCTCCTCCGTGGGTTTACGTTTCCTCGTAGCCACGTTTTAAAAAGGCTAAAAAGGAACGGGTGAAATTAATTTTAAAGCTGTTTTATCCAGCCCCCAGCATCACAGAGGTCGGCATGTATGAAATATGAGCACTTACGCATGAAATACTTTGTTTTCTTTTTCATGTAAGTTCTGGAAATGGGGTGCGTATTCACACTCACCCCCCATCTCCGTCTAGACCGGCGCGTCTCGGGGCGCCAGGCTGTGCGGCGGCGGCAGGGGTGCCGGTGCGTGGCGCTCGCTCCGCGTGGGCGCCCCGTGGTTTCTGAAGACGGCTGGCAGTGTTTGCCGAGAGAAGGGGGGACGCGGGGAGGGGGCTCTGGTCTCGCCCCCAGCTTCGGCCCAAGCAGCCCCCACCCTTCGCTCTGGTTTATATACTAGGCTCCTAACTAAAATCTACTTTGGAGGGGGAAGAGCGTGCTCTTGCTAAAAGGAAAGTCTGAACCCCTCTGGTTTATTTCAAAATCCTCAGCTTGAGGCGGTTCACCTAGAATGTTTGGACTTGGAACCTTGTGCACATTTTAAATAAAAAGCCCCACCCCCAAAGTACCCTCTGGTGATTGGACGCGGAGGCTGCTTACACCCTGCGCTGCAGTGGTCCACTCGGGCCGCGGGGCCGCTGTCACCACGCGGCTCCCGAGGAACATGGGCTTCCCAGCAAATCACGGCCCAGAAGGCACGCAGACTGTCCATCTGCACGCCCCCAAGGAGGCTGCAGAGGAGCAGCGATGGCCGTACCAGCGGGTCCCAGAACTGAGAAGACAAACTGAATTCTAGAGCCTGAACGTCCCCTCCAGGTGACGGCCACTCTTCACAATCCTCCTGTGGCCCTTTGGCCACAACTGCGTCTCCTCATCTGTGTCATCCGAGGGTCTCTGGGTTCCTGGGAAAGTCAGTCATCCTGTGCCCCAGAAAAAGGCCATTTCATACCCAGTCCCCACCGTGTCCCGGGACTTTGAACGTGCCCCGTTTGCCTGGTGAGCTCCAGAGTTAAGAGTTGCCCCGGGAACTTGGGGGGGCGGGGCTGGTGGCCTGGAAAAGCAGATCTGAGCCGGCGAGAAGCAGGGGGCATCAGACACCTACGTCCGTGTGCTGCAGGCTGGTGAAGGGACACCGTTGGCTCTGTCACCAACTCCCCCTTCTGCATGACCTGGCCCAGGCCGGGCTGGACCGAGGGGTGGTGGCCAAGGTGCGCCTTGCTTGGTGCCACCTGGAGAAGGCGATTCTTTTACGTTTGCCTCTCGAAACGGAAAACCTTTTCTTCAAGGGGAACAGCTGGTCACGCAGACATCTCCCCCGGGCCCGTGGGGAGCATTTCTTGCCAAGGGAGGGGAAGCGTTCAGCTCACGGCATGGGAAAGGAATGGGGGGCTTGGGGAGGTGATCTGGCCCACCAGGCTGGCTCCTCCGCCAGGTTTTCTGTGTTTGTTTAGGAATGTTCCAATACAAATCTGCTGGCAGAGGACTCTCCCCGGGCCCCATGATGATGCTAATTACACCTCACTCTGGCTGGGGCTTCCACCCAGATGCAAGCGAGAAATTCCAGCCCCAACCAGCTGTTTCCAAACAGCTGAGGCAGCAGCGTGATTGATGGGAGGTGTTCCCGTTCCACCCAGATGTTCTAGTGTCTTGGAGACAAGGCCTCATTAGCTCGACTTCCGCGCCTGTGTTCCCAGATCTGCATGTTGGCCCTTAGATTTTCTTTTTTTTACCAAACCTGGTCAGTGCTCTCCACGGACACCAATATTCGGTCCTGTGCTTCGAGGAGTGGGGTGGGGGGAGTCGGGCCTGGCCGGATAGACCATGAGCTCCCCCGTGGTTTTGGACGCGCCTGGGTCTCTAGGGGCGCGGCTACATGTCGGTATTTGCTGAACAGAACATGTGTCTGGAATTCTCCCATTGGATTGAATCTCATTCAATCTCTTGGCAGAAAACTGAAGCGTTCGTTGTTCTATAGGACAGGAATTTGGCAAGATAATCCTGAGGTTTTGACACATTCGATAAGAAAGAAGACGCCTGTGTGATTGTGGTGATGACTCCCGGAAAAGGGATCTTTGGAAGGAGCGTAACTCTTCATGGGGTCATGGGAGCTGGTTCTCCACCAGGTCTTCCTCGGAAGGGCCAAGAACCTTCTTGTCTCAAAGAGACATTTAGGTTTTGAGGACGGCTGGAGGCTGGCAGTCGCCGTTGAACGCCTTTGGGTCTGAGAAGTGCCTGGAGATGTTGGGGTTCACGGGGAACAGCGTTGGGGAAGGGCACCACTTACGGGGCTATTCTTGGGAGTCTCCACAAGGGGGACCTCTTGAGCTTTGGTTGGGGCTGTTGGGCACCCAGTGAAACCCAGCACCACCATCTCCAGCCTCAGCCGGCAGCCCAGGGCCACCAGCCTCCTCCTGCTCCCTCTGTGCACCCCGACTTTGGTGAAGAGGGGATCCATGGAAGGCGGGCCCTGGGGCCCACACTCGCTTCCACGCGGGACAGCTCAATTTCCACCCACCCGTACAGAGAACGTCCTTGGAGACTCGAGGGTGAGGGTAATGGAGTCACCTAACCTTGCCTCCTTTCAAAGGAGTTTGCAACATAGAACAAAAACCCCAACTGGAACCACAAGAAAGGGCATCTGGGAAGCTTCATAAACAATGAAACAAGACATCTTGGCTCCTCGGGCATTTCCCCAAAGACGTGTCGAGGGGCCTCCGGGTCAGCCACTACAGGGAGCATGGAGATCTTAAATGCAAGAAAATTATTGTACTCTAACAAATCAATTTTTCCTCCATTGTGCTGAGATTAAGTTTGCGGT
The DNA here is from genome assembly GCF_014108415.1 of Molossus molossus. Classification (NCBI taxonomy): domain Eukaryota; kingdom Metazoa; phylum Chordata; class Mammalia; order Chiroptera; family Molossidae; genus Molossus; species Molossus molossus. Next base: position 3,243,496 of record NW_023425399.1, on the reverse strand, counting down.
CTCGCTCATACATTCAAAATAAGGAATTTCCCTAGAGTGCAATTTTGTGGGAAAACCGACATCATGTTTCGAAAAAACCCATTTTGTTAGGAGTCACCAGATTTTATTTGAAGAGAAATGGTAATATTTAATTATGGCAGTATTTCAGCGTCCAGAAAATGAACGTGCTTCCAGTTTCCGGAGAGAGGCTGGCCGTGGTCCGGAACCTCCTCTCAGTCACCAGAGAGAGAACCCCAAAGACGCACACGGTGGCTTACGCGTTGCAAACAAGGCGCAGGGAAGTGTGCTGGCTCCTAAACGTTACACAACAGGCTTGTGCTGCTGGCGACCCGGACCCCGACCGGACCCCGACCGGACCCCGACCGGCGCGTGCACAGCTGGGGCAGCGCCCTGCAGACTGGGTGGCACAGCCGGTTAGTCACTGGCTTCCTACCACCTTCCCAGAAATCAGCCCCAACCCCTGAGGCTCCCGTCCTCCGGGTCTCCTGACAGGCGTCCGGGGAGGGCGTGGTGACCGTCCCCATATTACAGACGAGGAGACAGGCCCGGAGAAGCGGGGTCTGCCGTGCCCAGCTCCGGCCCTGCAGGTGGGCTGGTGGAGCGGCCCCCGCTCCAGAGCAGGTCTGTGACCTGGAAACTCCAGGCTCTGCACACCCAGCCCCGGCCCTCGCTGGACATGGACTGAGCGCCACTGCGCGCCCGCCCACGGGGTGGCGAAGGTCCCTCCGTGAGGACTGGGTCGCGTACCCGAGCCAGCACAACAGAACCCCGGAAGCGGTGCCTGCCGAGGGACAGGCGGGGAGGGGCCCGCTGCCCGCCGCCTCTCGAGCCTCCCGGACGGACGAGCTGCCTGCGGCTGGAAGAGGCCCTAATGGGCCCTCAGCAGAGGCTCGAAGCTGCCAGGTGTGAAGCGGCAGCAGCCGGGGAGATATAATGAGGCCCCAGCCGGCGGGCACCGAGGGTTGTCATGAGGAGCGATGGAGAGGCTGCAGCCGCAGAACTGGGGGCCACGGTGGGGGTCCCGCGTGTCCTTCTACCAGAGGGAACCGTGGGGGGCGGGGTGGAGGACACAGCCAGGCGGTACCCTGAAAGGTTGCTTTCCAAAGGGCGCCGGGCCTACCACGTTGGGCTGGTCACACGCCTGTTCTGACTCAGTTCGATAATGGACACCCCGGGCCTGGGAGCTTGTTAGCACGCGGCCGACGCACGCAGGGACAGGCTATTTTTAAATAAGTGAAAATGAGTTTGTTGGTTTGGAGAGAAAGGGTGACCCAGGACGGGGGCAATCAGATGTGCCAGGTGGCTGGGTACAAGGCTCTGAGGCCCTGTGGGCTTGTGTTCAGGATGGTCCTGTGGGGTGGGGGCTCGAGGCCACCGTGGGAGTGACCGCAAACCTCCACCCACACGCGCGAGACTGGGAAGGAGGTGCGGGGACGGCAGGGCAGCGCGGCGGGTGCGTTCCTCAGCTGGGCGCCGGGCACGGAGCCCTGGGGGAGCCCTGTTTTGGGGGTGAGCTGTTTGAAGAGCTAACAGGAGGAGCCAGCATGAGGGTCTGGCCTGGGGCCACACATCTGTCCGCACGCACACACCAGGCGAGGACAGAGGGTGGACGTCAGCCAGAGGCAGGACCCCAAGGAAAACAGCCCCCAGGGATCGACCAGGCCGAGCGAGGACCCTCAGGGGAGCCGCGTGTTGGCACAGGTGGTTTTCGAAGGGCTGCACATGAAGAACGGACGCTCACTTACATCTGATTTCCAGATACACAACGTTTTTTCGTATCAGCGTGTCCAAATGTTGCGTGGATATAAGTGTCGGGGTTTGGAGAAGGGAGACAGAGCCAGAGGGATGGACAGTTTGTGTTGTGTGGCTTAATTATTATTTTTGTGTAAGTTCTTTTCTGCCATACATGGGGGGTGAGGGGGAGAGAGAGAGAGAAGCAGGAAGGTGACATGGAGACTCACCCACAGTCAGCTCCCCCCGAGTGAACTGCTAGTAACCTCCTGGTCCACGTTCCCCGTTAGATTCGAGAGTCTGGGACGCTGAGAAGGACAGAACACAGGGACTCTGGTCCCCTTTGAACACCCGTCGACAACACTGCCCGGCCCACGGCAGACACACATTACATTTTTGTTGAATGAATGAAGAAATCGTCAGTTACTTTTTCACACACACACACACACACACGTGCATTTATCTGGATATTTTTAAGTGTGGGATCATCCTGTGTATTTTATTTGAAATCTGTGTTTTGAACTTAATGATAGGTTTTGGAAATCTTTGAGGAGGGTTGGCTTTTGGGGACCAGAGGGACCAGAGTATGCCCACAGCCTTCGAGGGAGGGACCAGAGGACTCGGACGAGGCCCACCCAGGGAGGCGAAGGCCCTCGACATGAAGAGTCCGATAAAAACAAGCTGAACCCGCCCTGGCCGGTTTGGCTCAGCAGTTAGAGCGTCGGCCTGGGGTCCAGAGAGACCCAGGTTCGGTTCCCGCTAAGGGCACGTACCTCGGTTGCAGTTTGTCCCCGGCCCCGGTTGGTCGTGCGGGTGGCAGCCACTCTATGTGTCCCTTTCATGTCGATGTTTCTCTCTCTCTGTCTCCCTCTCTCTCCCTCCCACTCTATCTGAACAAAAAATGGAAAAATGTCCTTGGGTGAGGATAAAAAAAAAACAAAAAACAGCCAAACCCTTCAAACAAAAGCAGTATGTGGCTTGCAGAGGACTTCTCAAAATGTATTAAGAAGGTGTCACACGAAACGTGGAAGTAGCTTCCTCCCCCAAAGCCCTGGTGGCTCCCTTGAAAGTGAATTCTTTTAACAGTTTCTTGTGCACCCTCCCAGAACACAGTGTCATGCCCATCCTGCATATAAATGTATCTGTTTTTTATTCAGCTATTAAAATGCTTTATGAAGCCATCTTTCTGCACACCTTGCTCTGCATTTTTCTTTGTACCCTTACATTATGGGAGCTCTCTCCCCATCTTCGACTTATCTCTTCGGGGAAAAGGCAAAATAGCATTCCACAGTCTAGGTCAGTTTTGATCCGTTAGCCAACCCTCTGTAGATGGTCTTTTAGATTATGGTCAGTTTTTATTTTTATTCGTTTTTATTTTTTGTTTTTATTACATGTAACAATATGTTGGGCGGCTTTTCAGTGTGTCTTGGTGTAAATTTTGCATGTATCCTTTGGAGATATTCCTAAGAAAGGAACTGGGTTTGCATTTAATAGGCTGATAGACTTGATCACACTGTCTTCCCAAAATGCTACTTCTTTTTTTTTTTTTATCCTCCCCCAAGGACATTTTTACATTTATCTTCAGATAGAGTGGGAGGGAGAGAGGGAGGAAGCGAGAGAGAAACATTGATGCGAGAGAGACACATTGAGTGGTTGCCACCCACACAACCCCAACCAGGGCCTGGGACAAACCACAACCGAGGTATGTGCCCTTAGCAGGAACCGAACCCGGGACTCTCTGGTCCGTGGGCTAACGCTCTAACCACTGAGCCATCACCTCCTGCCAACAGCGTACGAAAGCATTGGTGCCTTATACCTTTGGCCACACTGGCTATGATCCCACTTCTCACTTTCTGCAAATCCAACATGGACAGTGGAAGGGAAATGTCACATTAATGAAAGTTTGTGGCAAGTCACATGTTACTGGGCCCCAAAGTGAGCTGAAGTGGGGCCTGTGGCGACCTTCCTGAGGGTAGACACCAACGTCAGCATTGCCGGTGGTAGGAGGCTGGTGGAGAACAGGGGTTTGGGTGGTCCCAGGGTGCTGGGCCCCTTGACTCCTGAGAGAAGCAGATGCGAATGCTCTCTTGAGGGAAGCATGATCGTTTTAGGCTCCAAGATTTTCCATGGATTAAGAACAATCAACATGAGGTCTCAATTAAAGATTGCCAAACACACAAGTAAACATCACACTATGGAGAGTGAGTAGAAAGAAGAAATTTATATCCCAAGAGCATCACATATTGGAATCATTTTCAAGAAAAGTATGTATGAAATGTTTAGTGAAATTTTAAAAAATGAGCCACAAACATAAGCCTATAAAAATGACCAAGCCAGTTGGAAAAGGAATCAAATATCATTTTAAGAAATATAATTGATATAAAAACTTAGTAGTTGGATCACAGGGTAGATTAGATACAGTTGAAAGGGGGAAAGAGTGGACTGGAAAATAAGTGTAAAGAAATTCCCCAGCCCTGGCTGGTTTGGCTCAGCGGTTACAGCATCCGCCCAAGAACCAGAGGGTCTGGGGTTCAATTCCCAGTCAAGGGCCTGTACCTGGGTTGCAGGTCCCCAACCCTGGTCAAGGTCATGCGGAAGGCAGCCAATCGATGTGTCTCTCTCACATCGATGTTTCTCTGTCTCTCTCCATCCCTCCCTTCCACTCTATCTGGAAAAACAAATCAATGGAAAAATATCCTCAACTGAGGATTAACCAAAATAAAGAAAAGAAATCACCCAGAATTCAGGAAAGAGAGGGGGCTGAAAACTAAGAAAAGAGGGTTAAGAGACATAGGCGCCATAATGAGAAAGTCTAATTAATGTCTCTCCAAAGGCAAGAAAAGAAAGGGCGGAGCATAAGCAACAGCTGGAAGAAAGGTCTGATAATGTTGCGGAAGCAATAAGACACCAAACCAATGGTACCAGAAAGGACACTGAGTACCAAGCAGGCTTAATGAAAATCAACACTTGAACCTGAAGAACACCAGAGAGAAAAAAGAAAGACCCATCAACCTAGATTTGTGTACCCAGCCAAACAACCTTTCAAGAACAAGGGTAAAACAAAGACAGTCTCAGATATGACACTAAATGACCTTCTGCACACAGGACTTTATGAAGAAGGAAGGTCTGATTTAAAGAAGCTGTAATGAGCAAAGAATTTGCAATGTTACAAATCTTTTTTTAAAAAAAGAATAAATGGATAATCTCTGATTTTGTGGGGTCAAAAGAAAGGGGCATAACTAAAATACTGGAAACAGTAGCATGTAATTTGGGAGGGGAATGATCAGGTGTGTGTTCTAAGTTCCTTGCAGTATCAGGAAAAGGGTTAAGATATCAAGATGCTATCATTTCAGAGGTAGCCACTAAAATAATAGAAGTATTGTGTAACTTCTAAACTATAAGAAAATAAAAGCTAATAAAAATAAACACAACCCAACCAATCCCTTAAATATTAAAAAACGAGAACAAAAAAAAAAAACAAGGAGGATGAAGCATTAACAACACAATTTGTAGAAACTAAAAAAAATGATCTTAAAAATCTGGTTAAGTAGCCATTAATGAACATTATCAAATAGGATTTTTAAAACACCTGCTACATATTACGTGTTATTTACATACTTAAAGTGTAAGGACACGGAAAGGTTGAAAATAAAGGGATTGAAAAACACGTATTTGTCAAATATGAAATAGAAGGAAACTGATACCTAATGAAATAGGATCTACTACTGAAACCATCATTAGGATATAGGTCAGCCCATAAAAGGTCCAATTTTCTGGGACGATGTGATCATAAAATAGCATCAAAACATGCAAAGGAAAAGTTGCTATTGATATAGGGAGATATTGACAAATTCATCATATAAAGAGAGATGTTAGCACAACTCTTTCGATTATAGGTCAAGCAGACAAAATGTCAGCAATATGCAGAAGACTTAAAAACACAAAGCAAATAGAATTCATTTTATATGTGTGTATATACACACATGTGCACATGTACATATGTATGTGTTGTGTCAATATATCTACTGTACCCAACAATTAGAGAATATACATGCAACATTTGCAAAAATGGACCCTACACTAGCCCGTAGAATAAATTCCAACAAACTCAGGCCTTGGCTGGGTAGCTCAGTTGGTTAGAGCCTTGTCCTGATAGGCTAAGGTTTCAGGTTCATCCCCAGGGAACATACAAGGGTCAACCAATGAATGCAGAAACAAGTGGAACAACAAACATATTTCTCTCTCTCTCTTTCTCCCCCTCTCTCAAAATCCATAAACAGAACAAAACAAATTCGAAGAGTTGGTATCACGCAGGCCACATTTCTGACCACAGGGAAACAAAACTGAAAGTCGGAAATAAACACATTTTTAAAAAGTCTATGTGTTTGGAAATTTAAAAATATTCTAACACATTCAGGCAGCAATGAAGAAATTGAAATAAAAGTTAAAAATATATAGAACTTAGAGCTAAGCCCAAAGTGGAAACAGTACATATCAAACCCGTGGGGTGTGGAGAAAAGCTTATATTTAAAAGAAGAAAGTCTGAAAATTAAAGATGCTTAGTCAGCTTAAAAACTTAGAACAAGAAAAACAGAGTAAGCCCAAAGAAAGCAAACAGAGATGCTAAGGAGGGGAGCAGACATTAATAACATGGAGAGCAGAGCCATGGAAAAAATATAAATGAATGAAGTGATATATTCATGACTAGGAACTATCAAGAGATGTCTGTTCTCTAAAGAACTGACCCATAGACAATGGATTCCAGTCAAAATCCCAACAGGATCTTGACAAGATGGTTATTCAATGTATATGATCTGGCTGGTGTGGTTTAGTGGTTAGAGCGTCACCCCTCGGACTAAAAGGGTCGCAGGTTCGATTTTTGGTCAAGGGCACATACCTGGGCTGCGGGTTCAATCCCCGGCCCTGATCGGGCCTCATGTGGGAGGCAGCCAATTGATGTGTCTCTCTCACATCGATGTCCCTCTCTCTCTTCCCCACCCCCACTCCCTCCCTCTCTTCCACTCTCTCTAAAAATCAGTGGAAAAGCCCTGGCCGGTTTGGCTCAGCGGTTAGAGCGTCGGCCTGCGGTCCGGAGAGACCCGGGTTCGGTTCCCGCTAAGGGCGCGTACCTCGGTTGCAGTTTGTCCCCGGCCCTGGTCGGTTGTGCGGGTGGCAGCCACTCGATGTGTTCCTTTCACGTCGATGTTTCTCTCTCTCTCTCTCTGTTCCTCTCTCTCCCTCCCACTCTACCTGAACAAAAAATGGAAAAATGTCCTCGGGTGTGGATAAAAAAAAAAAAAAAAAAAAAATCAGTGGAAAAAATATCCTCAGGTGAGGCAAATAAATAAATAAATAAATAAATAAATAAATAAATAAATAAATAAATAAAATGTATATGGGAGAGCAAAAGTGTCAGAAATGGAAGAAAAGTAAGAAAGGGGGCATGCTGCGTCAGAGATCAAGCCGTGTTGGGAACTAGAGTCATTGTAGCAGTGTGTACTTCTTGCAGAGGTAAGTAAATTGACCAGCAGAGTAGGGCAGGAGCTCGGATCCTGACTCATGAAGTTCGTGCTCGGTGTCTGCCGGGGCTGCTGGCAGTGGGCAGAGAAGGCCGTTCAGTCACCAGGGCCACACAGTTGGTTATCTGCACGCAGAATGAGAAGGAACTGGACCCCTTCCTCACACCGTACCCCAAATCAGTTTCCAGCAGATGAAAGACTTCAGCGTAAATGGCAAAATGCCAAAGCTTTTAGACAAAATGTAGACTATGATCTCAAAATAGCAAAAAAATTTTTAAAAATTAAGCAAAATGCAAGGAGTGTTAACATTACATTAAAATGAGGAACTTCTAGTACCCAAAAGACACCATAAAGAGACTGAAACGGGAAGCGACAAAGCAGGGGATGGCGTCTCCGGCCCACACCACCAGCAAGGGATTGGCACAGTGTGTGAGGAAGTCCCGAGAGCTTCCAGAAAAGACCGCACAACAAAACGAGGCAAGGACGCAGGCCGGTGTCTCACTGAGCAGGGAGCACAGTGGTAAACAGCGCCGGGGAGAGATGCAAATCCGTTACTAGTCAGGACCACGCGGATTAAGACCCAACGAGGGAACATTCTCACGCTCGCGGTTTTAGCAAAAATTATGCATTCCAAAAATGTGAGTGTGGGGGAAGGGTCGTGGGAACTGCGTTGGTGGGAGTGTGAATGGGGATGGCTACTTTGTAAAACAATCCTTGTAAAGCAACTTGGTAAAAGTTTACAGGAGACCAGGGGCTGGCAAACATTTTCTGTGACTCACAGGTAGAAATACGTTTTGACATCAACACCTGATATGTACACGTGCACACGTGCCCATGCCACACACCACACGTGTGATGTAGTTTTCAGGAAGTAATATAGTCTCTCCCTATGAAACCTCCACTCTGTAGCATTTCTCCTCGTTCATTTAAGAAAACACACTGAGCCTCGCCCATGTGATTTTCTGACCCACGAATAATAGATCCTGGCTCACATTTTGGAACTCTTGCCCATGTGTTCCCGGGGACAGTGAAAGAATGTGGTAATGGCCTTGCTTGTAATGGCCCCAAACTGGAAGCAAATGGAATGTTCACAGACCGAAGATCAGAACAGTGACCCGTAGCTTGTTTACATGTTGGAATATTATACAGCAGTGAAAAATAGATGAGCTGCAGGCACACATCTTGGAAGCATAAGATGGAATGAGTCAGTGCCGGAGAGCGGTAGGCAATGACTTTCCCATCGCTCAAGGAAGCACAGCTGAAAAGTACACCCAGGGCACACATGCTGTGGAACACAGCCAGGACGGACACTCACACACTTTGGGAAGGGAAGCAGATCAGGCAGATCAGAGATGGGTTCACAGCTGTCCAGTTTATGTTCTAGTTCAGAGCATGCATGATCTTGTAGGTATCAAATATGATGTAAGAAGAATGGACATTGAATGAAGTCATCCGTTCAAATCCCAGCCTTCACCTGTGACCCCCTCCTGTGCTTTCCTCCACTGGCTGCCTACCTCACACACCCTGCCCTACCGTTAATTTCTTGCCACACCCATTGTTATAGACTGAACGTGGGGCCCCCCCAGATCCACATGTTGCAGCCTCGCTCCTCCATGTGATGGCATTTGGAGGTGGTGCCTTTGGGGGTGATTAGGCTCAGAGGAGGCCATAGGGTGGAGCCCCCATGATGGGATTAGTGCCTCGTTTTCCTCAACCTGAGCAAGAGGGTCAGGTGTGGGGTGGGGAAAGGGAACAGGCAGAGCCTTCTTCCCATGGTGTCTGATGCGGGAAATGCTCAGCCCTGTCTTCCTGTCATCACAGGGAACAAGGTGGGGACCCTGGCCAACAGTCCAACACTCTCCACACCCTCAGCCACTACCAGGGCCACAGGCTGAGCAGGAGGGCCACCAACCTGCGCTTGTCCGGGGCCCCCAGCTGAAGTCACTGCTTCTGTGACTGTGGGCACCCGGCCCCCGCTCCCCATACACCTCTGTTTTCTCATCCTCAGCCTGAGGCTGATGTGGCCCCATCCCCGGCTCGGGGGGGCTGATGCGGCCCCATCCCCGGCTCGGGGGGCTGATGCGGCCCCATCCCTGGCTCGGGGGGCTGATGCGGCCCCATCTCCGGCTCGGGGGGCTGTTGCGGCCCCATCCCCGGCTCGGGGGGCGCGGGCGGGCCTGCCATGCTGCGGGGCGGCACAGTGCCTGCTCAACCGCTGTTTCCATGGGCGGGCGAGGCGAGGGCATTTCTATTCAGTCCGCTTCCCCCGAGGTTAATGAGTTCAGGTTGGTTTTCTGAACCCTGAATGGCAATTTAAGTGTGTGCAATTTCTGCCTCTAATTAGCAATAACCGCGCCAAGCCCCACCCGATGGTCCCCGCGTGGCGTGGGAGCGGCGGGGCCCCTCACGTGCGGCGTCCCGGCCGCGTGGGGAAGCCCGGCCGGGGCTCCTCCTGAGCTCGGGAGCCTGGCAGAGCCTTGGTTCGGCCACGTGGGGAGTCCCTGCGGCCGCCCAGCTGGGCGCAGCGGAAAGGCAGGCCCTGTGCAGGGGTCGTCAGCTCTTGGGGGTACACAGGAGGCCTGCCCAGCAGGGCCAAGGATTCGGGGCGTCTTTTGGAGCATTGAACGGAGAACGTGGGAAAGGCGCCCGGCGGCCGGAGGGGCCAGTGGCGGTGAGCGCACAGGGTCACGATCCCTCCGGAATCACAGCAGCGGCCGCCTGTTCCCGGGCGGGGCGGGAGGGGAGCCGAGGGCTGCAGGTGGACAGCCACGGCTCAGCCCCGCTGTGTCCACCTCCACCCAGGAGGACACCGCCGCTCTGACTTCCCTGTCAGATCCCAGAACAAGGCCCCCAGGGGTTTGGGGGCTGACCTCCCAGGTGGAGGGCTGGCAGGGCTGGTCCCCCAGAGGCCTCTCTCCGCGGCTCCTACATGGCCGTCCCTGTCTCCAGGTTGGCTTCCTCCGGGCCAGTCTGTCCACGTGTCCCCTTGTTCTGAGGACACCAGCCTAATGGGTGACAACCCACCCAACGATCTCATTTTAACTCCATCCCCCCAGTAAGGACCCCATCTGCCACGAAGGTCCCGTTCCAAGGTGCTGGGCGTTAGGACTTCAACCTCTGCATTTGATTGGGCGGGGGCACAATTCATCCCTAACATTCGCCCAAGCTCACACTGCTGGTGGGAGGCAGGACCCTCCGGCCTGGACTAATGTATTCTCATCATTATGAGAGCGCAGGGCCGGCGAGCAGAAGCCCTCGGTGGCCCCGGCACCCGGGTCCCCTTCCCGGCAGCAACTCTGGTTCTTGCCGTGTCTCTCCAGACGGTTATTTCTACGAAGGCAAATGCATGAATATGTGTGGTGGCGGCGGGGAGGCTGTTTGTAAAATGAAATTTAAATCCCCGTTACGGTGAAAATCCTGCCTAATGAAAATTATGTTTCAAAATAGACTGAGGCATTCTTTGTGCTAAATATGGTGTTCTTTGTCTCGTTTGCAATGGAAAAGTCCCCTGTTTAAAAAAAAAAAAAATACATTATTAAGAGGCCTTACAATACAAACCACATTTTCCAATTCAACAGCATCCAAGGTCAGCCAAGCAAAGACAATGTAAACTAGCTTCAGAAGTGTCTTGCTCAATAATGAGACTGTTTGGAGGGCCAGCGCGGTAATCAGAGCTGGGTGCGAGCTGGTGGCGGAGCAGCTGAGGTGGGAACCCCGAGATGATCCCCTCCAGTAATTGGGGACCTATTAAAGGATGCTTCCGTGCAGCTTCAAGTATTGCATTTCCTGATTAACAAGGATATAATTTCTTGAAGGGGGAAAAAGAAAAGAAAAGGATTCTGTGTGTATCCTTGGTTTCCCTGAACTGGCCCTTGTGCAGAGAAAGGCCGCATGTCACCGGTCTAGGTGGAAGCTGATTGGGACACACTTGACGGGGAACAGGGGCTCGAAGGGCCAGCGGGGCTGAGGGAGGAGGTTAGGGGAGCCTGCCTGTGCCAGCCACCCGAGTTCTGTTTGGACCTGGAGACCAGCCGAACCCACAGCTCCAGTCCCTGACCCCCTGGGTCTCCACCGGTTTGTAGAAATGCCTCCTCCTCCTTCAGGCCCGAGCCCCTTGTCCTTGGAGGCTGCCCGGTGCCGTCACCTCCTGGTGCATGTCATCACCAGCCACCAGCCACTGTTCTTGCCGGGGGGCACCAAGACCCCCGTTCTTGAAGGGTCACCTCCGTCTCGTGTCCATCTGGGTGGCTGGTCCCCACCCTGGCTTCAGAGCCTCCAATTCCTCGTCTTCTACCTGCTCTACTAATTAGGACACAGCGTAGGGCGTGGCCCACCTCTGGAGCGCCCACCACTGCCTTCGGGGTCTGCGGCAGCTGCTGTTGACCGGTCTCTGCAGCCACCGAGTCCTGTGACAGGGCCGTGGCTTCCTTCAGTGGCCAGTGTCTCTGTGAGTCAAGGCGTAGCTCAGAACAGCTCTGCTCCAGGACATCCTAAGCCCAACCCAGCCAAACAGAGTTCTTGACTCTCCTTCCTCCAACCCAACCCTTCTAAGGGGCTACAGCAAGCCCAGGAGCTCGTTAGCATTCAGGAGTGGTCAGAGAAAGGGCACCCCTGGGTAGACACAGCCCCCACCAGGGCCCTTGGCTGGAGCACAGACCCCATTTCCTTCTCGCAGAGTGACCCACCTGCCCAAGCACACGGCGTTTCCTCCCAGCCCCAGCGGCCCCGAGTGTCCGGTGTCTCCCTCCTGTCTCATCCCCGACGTGGGCTGCACTGTGTCCATCAAGATGATTCCTTCACGTCTTAGCTCCCGGCGCCTGTGAGGCTGGTCTCAGAACAGGACGCGGTGGCCCGCCCGCCTCCCTGGTGGTCTCCGTCACTCTCCTGCCCTTCAGTTTCTTCAGTGGGCCACAGGGACACCTGTCTTAGGGCCTGTGCACCTGGCGAGCCCTCCAGGGTCCTTTTGTCCCAGAGTGTCACGTGGCTGCTTCTTTTCACCTCTGGGACGGAGCTCCCCGCTCACCTGGGAGGGGTCTTCCAGGGACCCCTCATCTTGCAGCCCCGCCTGCTGGTCGCTATGGCCCACTCTTTTCTCCAGTCATCTCGTTTATTTATGTTTTTTTATGTATTGCCCATCCCCCCCGCTAGAACACAACACCCACAGGAGCCCCGCCAGCCCCACTGAATTCACTGCTGCGGCCCCAGGGTGAGGGGCAGTGCCTGGCACACAGCGGGCGCCAGCTGGATGCCCGTTTAAGGACTGCAGGCTGGAAGGAAGGAGTATTTGTGCCGTTGGGGTGGAGTTACAGGAAGTCATCTAAGAGCGTCGTGAGTGCGTGCTCGCCCTCTAGTCCCCCCAAATGAGAACGTGGAGCAGGGAGAGAAAGAAGTTTGTCTTTGTACTTAAACAGGATAAAACAAAGAAAAGAATACCCTGGCTGGTGTGGCTCAGTGGTTCGAGCGTCAGCCCGAGGACCAAAGAGTCTCGGGTTCAATTCTAGTCAAGAGCACGTACCTCGGTTGTGGTTTGGTCCCCAGCCCTGGTCAAGGTTGTGCGGGAGGCAGCCAGTTGATGTGTCTTTCTCTCGTCGATGTTTCTCTCTCTCGCCCACTCTATCTGAAGCTAAATGGAAAAATATCCTCAGGTGAGGACTTAAAAGGAAAAGAAAAGAAAAGAACTTTCCTTGCAAATTATCTATGTATACAGGGCCTACGTTTCACCCTCCTAATAATGAACTCCAGTCCTGGCCGGTGTGGCTCAGTTGGCTGGAGCGTCATTCCATGTACCAAAAGGCTGCTGGTTCGATTCCCGCTCAGGGCACCTGGCCGGGTTGCAGGCCCGATCCCTGGTAGGGGGCGTGCGGGAGGCAGCCGACTGATGTTTCTCTCATCGTCAATGTTTCTCTCTTCCTCTCTGTTCCTCTCTCTATAAAAACCAATTTAAAAAAATCTTTAAACAACATAATGAACTCCAGCCGCTCTGGCCTCAGACACTCTGGAGGCTCCCTGGCGATGGGTATGCAAATCCCGGGGGTTCCATGGGTTCCCTGACGCCCTTACAGGATCCTGGGAATGCAGGGTCCTAACCTCTCCTCCCCGACCCCGTCGACAGCAATCATGAAGGGCCTATCTGTGCACCTGGAACCCGCAACTCTCCTTCTCAGGAGTGAGGCTGCCCCTCATCACCATCAGGGGCAACAATGCACGCGCACACACACGCAGGCACACACGTGCGTGTCCACAGTCCCCGGAAGCTTTGGGGTGGCAAGCGCAGCCCGTCACCCAATCACGGGGTTACCACCTTCTCTGAGATTTCAGTAGGTCCTTTATTCTTTTTTTTTTTATCCTCACCCAAGGACATTTTTCGATATTTTGTTCAGATAGAGTGGGAGGGAGAGAGAAACATCGACGTGAAGGGGACACATCGAGTGGCTGCCACCCACACGACCCAACCAGGACCGGGGACAAACTGCAACCGAGGTACGTGCCTTTAGCGGGAACCGAACCCGGGTCTCTCCAGACCGCAGGCCGACGCTCCAACCGCTGAGCCAAACCGGCCAGGGCTCAGTAGGTACTTTAAGTTCACCCTCTGCAAAAGGCAGATGAAAATGCCAAAGTATTGTAAGACCGTAGAGGAAAAACCAAGTCCAAACATCAGTTGTCACGAAAGCCCAGGTATGCTCACCCACGGACAAGTGGGTTCTCATGTCGGCACTGAGGAAATTGTGGCCCATCGGAAGCTGGTTAAAACTCACCGGCCAAACAGTAGACCTAAGTTTCCAACTATCTGGAAACCACACCCAACCACCCAAAACACATGTTAAAACGACTCTAGTTGTGTATTTCAAAGAACAAGTAATTTTGTTTTCCTGTGGTCACTGGTAATTCCAAGCTAAATACTTGCACTTCTTGCTCTCTGTTTCTACGCATATTTTGGGGTGGGGGCGCGAGGGGGGTTGGGTGTGAGCTATTGCCTTTCTCCCCCTTTCCTGTATAATTTAACATTGAGGTTTGAGGAGGGCAGCTCAAGTTTTTCATGCACATTGAGCTCTGAGGTTAGCTAACCTCGGTGAAACACATACAGTTTAGCTGACGGCTCAGAGGCATGGTCTCAGAACGGACGCTGGAGGCACATGGCTTAGGTGCTTTGGTTGCAAGCAACAGAAGCCATGCCGGACTCGTGTGAGCTAAAACAAGATTGCTTAGAAGGCATGGGTGCTCACTGAACTAAGTAAGGGGTGCTCTGGGGCTCCAGCTGGTGGGAAGCACTCTGCAGTTTCTCCAGGACGCCCCTGTGGGCATGATGCATTTTAGCTCCTGGCCATTGATGTAAGAGTCTAGGTCCTGGGGGAAGCATCCTGTTTGCTCAGCCGGAGACTCATGCCCCAGGTGGAGGGGAGGCGCCTTGATCGACAATCCTCCAGGATTAGAGATAATGAGGGAAATTTCACTGCTTGCAGAAGAGGGTACTTAGGCAGGTAAACCCAGCCTTCGTCCACCGCAGATCTGCTCAAGAAGGGGGTCGGGACCAGGGTCTCCTCGGGTCTCCTGCTAATGGAACAGACAAGTAGCACATGGATCTCCCTGGCACTGGTGAAGGACCCGCCTTCCCTGGTTCCTCTCCGTGGTGGGCAGACTAGCCTTTCAGGAGACCACGCAGAGACCGGTAGCACCTCAGGGCCCCGAAGCATGAGTTCTGGGTCTCTGGGTCCAGCATCTCACATGTTCTGGATGGCTCGTGAGCAAGCAAGGGCCCGCCGGGGTGTGGTCTGGTCCGGCCTCTGACCCTCTAGACTCCTCCTCGCCCCGGGGCTCCGTTTCCTCGGGGGCCGGAGGGCGATGAAGCAGTACCCAACCACAGCAGGTGTGATGAAGCAATGCCAGGCCCCACAGTGCTTCACACGAGCGGCTTCCCAGGGGACACTGACTGCTGCTGCTATCAGTCCGTCCATAACTACAGTCTGGCCTCCGTCACACTGTCAGGACTTCAGTTCCCGGTTCTGAAGCCCCATCACCTGACTGGAGACAGGGCGCCTTTGGCACCCCCCAGGGTCCTGGCTAAAGGTCTGGATGGTTGGGACCCTGCTGTTCCCCAGATGAACACCAGGAGCAGAGTTGGCCGAAGACCATCTCTCGGGCCAGGACTCCTGGTGCCGTTTCATGTGACCCCACTTCTGACACCAGAACCCAACCCCACACCCAGGTCAAGTTTCACAAGCCTCGGCCTCCATCACATCTCTAACCTGCCTTTTCTGCTGAGGTTCTAGGAAACCTCGCGGACTGCAAGTCTGGGAGATTATAATTTGGGGGACCACAGACACCCAGCCCCTTTTCTTGGAACCCACATCCCCACTTAGAACTTATCCTGTAGGAAATACAGAAAAACCATAGAAAGACAAAGAGAGAAATCACCCATAATCCCACCTCCCAGAGATAACC
This sequence comes from Molossus molossus, assembly GCF_014108415.1. Lineage (NCBI taxonomy): Eukaryota > Metazoa > Chordata > Mammalia > Chiroptera > Molossidae > Molossus > Molossus molossus. The sequence continues at coordinate 3,227,807 of NW_023425399.1, read as the reverse complement.
ACTCATTTCTTGTTATAGTTTTAAAAAAAATAAGGGTCCCCCCGCCATGAAAACATAATTGAAATCAAATGTACATACACCGTGTTTCTGTGTTAACATTATGCCAAAATGATCTTCCTAGTTCACTCATTATTATTTCGATACATAATTTTTTGTGGGTGCATAATTTCCTTAAAATGTGTTGCTGTCATTGCCTAATGTTGAGTATTTCGGTTCTGGTCTCCTGGTCTCCCTTCCTCCTGAGGCAGAGGATGGCTGGTTCCCGTCCTGTGACCTTTCAACTATAAGCCGAGCACATACGTTCCTGACCCTCCACTTCCCAGAACACCCGCGCCGTCCCGCCCACCAGAGTGGCCCCTTCAGATCTCACGCTCGGCGTTATGAATTGTGTCCCCTCAAAAGATATGTTCACGTCCTAAGCTGGAATATGACCTTATTTAGAGAGAGGGTTGTTGCAATGTAAGCAATTGGGACGGAGCCACCCTGGGGTGGGGGGTCCTCACCCCAGACGACCGGTGTCCTGAGGAGGAGACACACCCAGGAAGAACGCGGCCCCGTGACGCTGGAGCCAGAGACTGGAGGCCGTATAATATTGAATGGCAGTTGTCACTGAAAGAGGGAATAAAGACAAGGACTTCCGGCAGAAGCGATGAGAGGCAGGGAAGGGTTCTCCCCTACGGGTTCCGGAGGGAGTGTGGCCCCGACACGGGACTTGGTGCTTCTAACATGGGGAGGCGGTGCACTTCCAGTCCTAGGACACGAACACAGACATCCCAACACGTGGCACCACCCCCTCGCTAGCTGGGCCCTTTGGGTACATCACCAGGCAAACGCAACCCCCTTGTGCCTTGGAAGCAGAAACGAGGGCTTCCGACTCCCTTTCTTAGATGGCGCCCCCATCCCCCCCGATCCTGTCCAGCCCCCATTTCTGACCCTTCCTCCTGCTGCACTTCTGATGTCCCAGAACGCTGCGCGGCCATCCCTAAGAAGCAGTGTAGCTTGCTCCCAAGATCAGAACACACAGGGCAGGGTCCCACCACCTTGATGATGCTGTGAGGGACATCGACCAAGCACCCGCTCTGTGCCTGGCACTGTGCTAAGCCTTTTACAGGACAGTCTCGCCCGCTGCTCACGGCAGCCCCCGGGGTGGACGTTATTCCGCAAAGGAGGAAACTGAGGCACAGGGGACTAAGTAACTAGGAAGTCAGCGGGGCAGCTGGAATGAGAAGGTGGGAGGTGAAATCCCAGAGCCCAGCCCACGCAGCTGTCTCTGCAGCTGGACAATTAAGAGCCTCCCTCCGCAGCTCCTCCCGGGTTCACATGTAATTGGGGTCTAAGGCTGTCCGTGTTGGCATGCCTGTGGTCTCCGCGCTGTGATCTCCCGCTGAAGTCACGTTGCATACGCGGTCGGCCACATGCCTCCTGCTGCCCAGACTCTGCCCTGAGCCCTGGTTCTTTCCGGCAGACGGGCCGACAGGCCCTTGCCCGCACTCGGAGCCGAACTTACACCGGACGGGGCAGTTGGGACGAGAAGCTCGGTGTCCGCAGATCTCAGTGCCCGTCACACAGGGGGTCCAGAAATCCAATGTCATATGCAGAGTGTGCTGCGCACAGGGCTTGGGCTGGGTCTGTCTCCGAGGAAAGTCCGTCTCTGTCTCACACCCCACAGGCGGTTGCACCGTGAGACTAGCGGCCACCTAACCCTCTGGGGGAAAACGCACACTTAGCTGGTCGCCACGGCGCAGTCCACTGGAGTGAGTGTGGAAGAGACGGGGACAGGAGAGCCTCTCGGGAAGCAAGAGAGAACAAACAGCAGGCTAGGAACCCGAGCGGCACCGCAGACGGGAGACAGCTGCCGTTCTCTATATAAAGAGCAGTGAGGAATCAACAAGAAGACATCCTTTAAAACATCCGCTATACGAGTGGGCAAAGGGTATGGCCAATGGGAAAACCAAAACAAGGGGCCTCGAAAAGTACAGACAGATGTTCCTCTTTGCTCATAATGAAAGGAAGGCAAGTCTAAATAACCGACCATCGCCCCGGCTGGTTTGGCTCAGCGGTTGGAGCGTCAGCCTGCATACCAGAGAGACCCGGGTTCGGTTCCCGCTAAGGGCATGTACCTCGGTTGCAGTTTGTCCCCGGCCCCGGTTGGGGTCGTGTGGGTGGCAGCCACTCGATGTGTCTCTCTCACATTGATGTTTCTCTCTCTCTGTCCCTCCCTCTCTCCCTCCTGCTCTGTATGAAGATAAATGCAAAAATAAATAAATAACCGAGCATCGCCAATTGTACTGATGAGGGGTGGCAAGGAGACAGGGGAGCGGGGCTCTCATGGGCCCCCGTGGGGTGTTGGCTGTGCACCCCATGGGGAAGGAAGGCTACAAAAGACTTGAACACAACTTTTGCCACAGCAATTCCTCTGTTACGAATTTACGCCCGTATTTGCAGGTGAAGGGGAGCTTAGGGGCAGGGAACAGTGTTCTAAGCAGAAGGAACAGCCTGTGTGGAGGCTGTGGTGGAAAGGGGGGAGGCTTGGACAGGCTGACACTCTTCGTGTGACCGTATCATGGCGGTGGTGGCGGGGGTCACCGTCTCTGAAGAGTCTGTGGGGACGCGGGTTGAATGGGGACACAGGCACCGGGAGGGCTGGAGGGTAGGAAGAGCTGAAAGGGAGAGGGCGGGGGAACATGGCTGAGCTGGACGGAGGGTCCGGCTGGGCCTGAGCCCCACAGGTCCCGAGCGACTCCACAGGATGGACTTTCTTACGTTCTACATCATGACAGCAGCATCTTAAATCTCCAAAATGGCCCCTGAAAGTGGTTGACACCCTCGATTAGAAGTGACGAGGACGAGGGGCCACCTCTAGGGAGGTGGCTGGGGAGGGGCCGGGGTCCGCCCTCTCCCCATCCCAGGGACGCTGGAAGGTGGGGCTCCTAGCAGCACCTGGCCACCTGCCGAGCAGGTGCCGTGCGGAGCCTGTGGGACACTGGGGATGCCACTGAGCACAGCCTGTCACCATCACAGCATTGTTACCAGGCGCTGTGTTTGGGGGGCACACTCTGGGGGACGAGAATGACCGTTGAAAGCATGTGTCTTGTCACTAGGAGGTTGTGGGGCTCCTAAGAATCGAACACTTGCAGGGCTGGAAGCAAATCCAGGCGACTGTAGCCAGTGCTACCCACCATAGCATCCAGTTCGTTCTTGGATACCTCCGGTGATGGGGAGTTCATTACTTCTAAAGGCATCCCATTCCTGCCCTGCGGAGCCTCCACTGCCCTCGACAGGAAGTCCAACTCCTTGCTGTGACCCCATGGCCCTCCGAGACGGAGCCCTGCCAACCTCTGACCTCGTCCACCCCTCGCCCCCCTCTCGCCAGCCCCACTGGCCAGGAACACATCGGCCCTTGGCACGTGCAAGCCCCCCTCCCCGGGTGCCTCCTCCGCTCTTCCCCTATGTTCAGGTCTCGGGGTACCTAGCACCTTCCAGGGAGACCTTCCTTACCGCCCAGCCCAGAGCAATCACTGGTAATGAACTGCTCGTTTAAGCTTTAATTGTCCAGTTAGACTCAGACTTCCCTGAGGCCCCGGGGAGGGGGTGGGGGACTCACTTGTTCCTTACACCAGTGAGTGACACGCTCAGCACCACCCCACTCTCGTTCCGGGGCACCTCTGCCAGCCTGCCCGGCCCCCGCCATGGGTGCCACCCTCACCCCATCTCTCTGGTGAGGAAGGTGCTGGCCGGGGAGGGTGGCCTGGCTCACTCGGGGCCAACGACTATTGTCGCTGCCCTCGGTATCATGACAGTAGTCACGATGCTCTCGGGGACACACAGAACACCCGAGGGAAGGAGACGCACATCAGCGACCTGCCCCACGCGACCTGCTCTGGCGGCATCCGAGAGCGGGCTGCCTCCTCCGGTCTGCAGAGTCCAGAGCAGGTGACAGCGCAGGGGCCATGAGGTTCTTGGTGTCCAGTCTGACCACATGGCGTTTCATTGAACCCTCAGCACCCCTTGAGGCCGGAGATGTCACCATTCCCAACTCACTAATGGGGACAACAGGCCTTTCCAGGTGACCGACAGCAGAACGGGAAGGTGACAAAGCCCGAGTGGGACCCGGTCTGCCCAATTCCTGCCACGCGCCCTCCGGCACACACAGCGCGTTAGGTTCAGCCACGCCCAGCCCACCTCTGGGCGCACAGTGGCGGTCCTGCCTCCCCGGCTGTCTCAGCGCCCCCTGGACGGCTGGGAGGTCTGACCTTCTCAGGGACACACTTCCTTCCCCTCCTGCTGTGTACCTCACTTCCTGGGTCCCAGACAGTATGAGGGTCCTTTGGAAACTCTGAATACTCAAGGGGAACAGGAAGCTGGCTTTGCCCAGAGGCACCTGAAGACCATTCTGGTCTAAGGAAGGACCCACCAGCTCCCGCCAACACTCACGACCACCCCGTGCGGACTTGGGAACACAGCTGCTTCCCAGAGGCCCCCCGAAGGCTCGGTTCCCCTGAAATCCGCTCCCCGGCGGGGCCCCTCTCCTTCGCGCTAGGCTGTCCCTCTCCTTCCCAGACTGGCCCTCGTGGTGACGTGCTCTCTGGGAGGTTGTACCGGGGCCCACGCTGGCCTAAAGCTTTCGTGAGCGGAGTCGACGCCCGGTCCATCACAGATTTCTTCATGAGTCACTTCTAACCGGCTCCCCGTCCAGATGGTTTTGAAATCAAGGAAGCTGCTCTGTTTGCCTGGAGCTGGTGATTCTGAATTTGGAGGTTCCAGCCTCGGCCAGCCCGATAAGCGAAACCCGCCCGCCCGGACCCGCCGCACAAGGCAGCCGGAGAAAGTTTCTGCCGAGAACGTCCTGTGTTTTCAGTAATTAATGCAATTCCCGATCTCCGCGCGCTTGTGACTTTCGGACGCGTGTACTCAAGTTCATTTGCTTCCCAGGTTCTGTTCTCGGAGTCAGGCGGAGCCCCACGCTGACAGCTGATTTATTGCGGGCCAGCCTGTGATTCCGCCTGGCGCATCTGTCTCTACACGATAGCTTGCCATGGCGAAATACATGGTTAGAGATGAAAGCAAAACTGAAATTAGACGGAAAGAAACGGAGCCGTGGTTTCTCGTCTTCCCCCTCAGGCATAAATTGTCGAGTAAGGAAATTTTTAAAAGCCAGAAATTGCTGTGGAGTGCACCAAAGTGGGGGGCCAGGGCGCTGGCACCGGCCGCAGCTGGCATCTCGGGGTTCTGAGGAAGGGTTGCTGCCACGGCATCTAACCACACTTACCCACGGCGTGGCTCCAGACACCCAGCCAGAGGACGTTCTCAGAGACAAGGAGGAGCAAGAACAAACGGGAAAAATCGACGTCCAAGTTGGAAACGAGCTGGCCCCGTTGTTTTTCTTGGGGCCCCCCTGGACCTCTGATTTCCTGATGGCTCAGAGCAAGAATAACAAAATCCATCCAACCCGGTGATTTTGACAGATTCTTCGGAAAAGCTACCAGTTGCGTTTGATGCAGCCACACCCGTGGTTCTCCCTCCAGGGGACATCTGGCTGTGTCTAGAGACCTTTATGGTTGTCACGGCTCGGAGGCGTCGACTTGGCACGAAGCAGGTGGAGACCAGGGATGCTGCTAAGCGTCGTGCGATGCGCGGAACAGCCCACGGCAGAGAACCACCTGCACCACAAAAGTCAACAGTGCCGAAGCCGAGAACCCTTGGTGTGTGTGTACTCAGCGTGAACTCACTGGTGGGGCCGGTGGGGCCTCCTCCAGTCTCTGGAACCTGGAGACAGGAAGCTCCGGCAGGCCTCGGCCAGGTACCTACGTTACGTAAGCATCTGAGGATTAACCGGGTTCTGTTTCTTTTCACTAGAGCAGAAGGGCCTGCTTGCCTAGTGATGCAGCCCGTGGTGAAAGGACTTTTGTAGAAAAGTGTTCAGTGGGCAAAGGTGCCCAGCTCAGGGCAGGCAACTGCCAAGGCAGCTCGGCGGGGTCGGCGCCCCTCCTAGCGCCTGTGTCTGAAGGCAGGACAGCGGGTCCCCTCCGCCGCTGGCCCGGGCCCCTCGGGCGCTCCTGGCTTCTCTCCTGGGGAATCTGTCCGACTTGCCCTGGCGGAAGCCGCCAAGGAGCGAGGTAGCAGGAGTCCCTGAGAACAAGCCGCGACGCTGAACGTCTGGGGATCTGGTTGGCATGACGAGAAGTTCGGGGCCTGCCAAGGACAGCAGCTCCGCGCCGTGACCGAGGCGGCAGGTTTCAGGGGTGGTCTGTCCGCCGCTCTGGCTGTCCCATTCCCGTGGGAGGGAACACACAGGGGGTGGGGGAGAGCTTACAGATAACAGTTCCTCCCTCCCCTCGTTCACCTCTTTGCCCAGCCCCCCACCCCCTCTGCTCCGAGTCTCCGTGCCTTCCCGAGCCAGCGGCCAGGGCTGCGCTGGCCCAGCTTGGCGGCGCGGGACGCTCTGCGGTGGGCGGCCAAGTGACCCGCACTGCCGGCCCTGTGACAAAGGCACCCTTTGGGTGCATCTGTGCCCCATCGAACTGCCAACCCACCCCCCTTGACCTTCCTTCAGACCCCTTTCATCCCCTCCAAATACCATGCTTAGGAACTGGGGCAAGAGGACTGATTGGGGGGCTCCTGAAGGCAGACCCGACTTTGCCATTTGACCAGAATGGAGTAGACAGCACCCGGCGGGACCTGGGCATCTCCCTGCGGACCTGACAGCCCCGTGGCACCTGGCCGCATCGGCTGAACGCTTCCTCGGTGCCAGGCGGTATGCCCATGCCTCCCTGCACTCCTGTAAGCCCAGGCAGAGGCGAGGGGTGGCGAGCCCACACGGCAGAGGACACGGACTAGGAGCTGGGGTACACGCCTGACCAAGGCCGCACTGGTTGGCAGAGCTGGTCTGGGTTTCTGGGCCAGGTGTTCTGACTCCAGGGCCAGAATTCGTAACCCTTCCCAATGTGAGGGTGTTTGGGGTGAGCCTGGGGCTAGGCACACTTCCATGCTGGCTGTTACTGTCATCTTGGGCAACGGGGGCACAGCATGGTCTTTGGCATTTGTAGAGTCTGTCCATTTCCCGTCCCCTAAAGAGCAGCCAGGAGAGCAGTTGGTCCTGGAGAAGGCACTGTCTCCACTACCAGGGGGTTTTGGGGTCCTTTGGCCAGCCCCTCTCCCCCTTGTCCCTTCAGGCTTGTGGGACCAGCCTCGGCCCAGCTCACTGCACTCCCCTAACTTCTCCCCCAGCTCTGCTTCAGCACACAAGCCCTGAGCGCCCACAGGCCCAGGATTCTGTGGGCAAGACCGGACCTGCAGCTCTGGTATGAACACCTGGTGTGTGTTTGCACCTTGCCATGGGAGTTTCAGTGGGCCTGAGATCCTCCTGATCATCTTGGGGGTCCCAGCCCCTCGGGAGCCCCGCCCCAGGGGCTACACCCAGGGCCTGGCGGTCAAGCCCCAAGGGGCGAGCAAGGCGTAAGGGTGTGCACTTGGCGCAATGACGCAGCTGCCCCGCGCAGGGCACAGAAAGAGCCCGGAGGTGTGACAGGTGCCGGCCAAGTGAGGCTGGGGAAGGGCGCCCTGACGCAGCGTCGCTGACCCCGCAGCGTCGCTGACCCCGCAGCGTCGCTGACCCCGCAGCCTCGCTGACCCCGCAGCGTCGCTGACCCCGCAGCGTCGCTGACCCCGCAGCGTCGCTGACCCCGCAGCGTCGCTGACCCCGCAGCGTCGCTGACCCCGGTGCACAGACAGCGCAGCAGTCCCCAAGGACCCTCTGGGAGGTCAGCCGGCAAGCTTCCTGGCTTCCGACCTCGGGCAGCAAGCCGGTAGGGCGAAGGTGACACCTACCTCCCAAAAGCACCAGGACGCAAGCGTAGGGGAGCATGGCTGCGGGCATCCCGTCGGCGCCGCCAAGTGCGAAGGGAGGCGTGGGCGCGGGGCTCCCGGGCGGCAGCGACGCTGGCGCCGGCTGGGGTCCTGCGAAGAAGTTGAAAGGGCCCTGCGCCCCTGGCGCTCAGGCGCTCACCCTCCCGGCTGTCGAGAGTTGTAAGAGGAGCTGCGCACTCATAGGTCCAACCGCCAGAAGAGGTGGGGACGCCCCCGGCGTTGCGCGCACCCGCGGCGTGCCCAGCCCTCTGGCGCCCCAGGCGACCCCGCGGGTCCCCTGCCCCTCGCCTCCCCCAGCGTCTTCGCAGTGAGCCGGGAGGCCTCCCTCAGTTCTCGCCCTGGTCACGCCGGAGCGAGCGGTGCGCTTCTGTCGCCAAAGCGCACCCCTAGCCAGGCTGGTCCTGGAAGGACAAGGGCGGGGTCGGTGGGGCGGAAGCTCTTCTGGGTCCCCCTGGGTCTCCAGACCCCAGAAGTTTCTACTCAGATACTCTTGGAAAAGTCCCGTCCACTTGGAGCCTGGCGACCGACTCAGTAAAACTGGCCAACCTGGGGCGCCCAGCAGCCCAGCCAGCAGCCGCTCTGTAATTAGCTCCTCTGGGCTCCAAAGAGCATCCAGGCAGAGTATAGAGCTGACCAGGGCGGGTACCCCCCCTCCCGCGCCCCAACTCCTCCTCCGGCCACTCCCTCCCCAGTTCCCATCTGAGTGAGTCAGTTTAGGGTGATAGCTCAGAGGCGGCTGCGTGGAGGGGGAGGTCAGACAGGATGCCCCAAACCAGTCACCTCCAGCCCCCACCCCAGGCCCTGGGTAGGCAAGCTTGGAGAAAGGTTTGAAGAAGGACCTCCAGAGCTACTGAATTTACGAATGAAGATGAGGAAGAATCATTTGGATTGGGAAAAAAATTAACTGAATTGTTTCTACCTGCAGGGACCATCTAGCTGACTGAAGGGGAGCTGTGGGGGGTGAGGGTGGGGGCTGGGGATGGTAGATCCTGGTGTCTGGTTTCATTGTGTTGCCATTAACGGAGGGGGGGGGGCAGAGAGAGAGAGAGAGGTGGATAGAAAGAGAAAAAAGGAAAGAGAAAGTAAAAAAGCGGAGAGACACGGAAAGTAAGGAAGACAGACAGAAAGAGGAGAGAGAACAGAAAAGAGGAAGTAAGAGAGGGAAGAAGAGAAGAGAGAGAGATGGAGATTGTCCCCTTGCTGAGGGCTTGGAGGTTGGGGACAGGTCTGTGCCCAGGGCACACATCCAAGCTGTCAGCCTGTCTCTGAAGGGTTTATAGATCCATCTGCCCATGTGTAGGGGCTGCTTGCCTCTGGGGGTCGGGAGACAGCACCCCACCTTTTGATTCCTTATGAGAAGCTTGGCTGAGGCTCCCAGGGACCCCAGAAACTCCAACCCAGGGCCACCAAGTGACCTTCCCCAGATGGATGTGAGAGGAAAGATCAGTCCCTTCCTGAAGGTGACTTTCCCTGGTCTGTGGACTGCTGGGGACAGCACGAGGCCGGAGGTGGACACGGAACCGGACCAGCTCCCCTGCCGGAGAGAAAGTGGAGAATGTGCCCTACTCGCTTCTCAGGACAGCGGTGGCTTTCCCGGTGGGGGAGCGTGGCACGGGGTAAATACTTATTTTATTTATTCTCTTAGTCCTCACCTGAGGATGTTTTCCCATTGATTTTCAGAGAGAGAGAGGGAGGGAGGGAGAGAAACATCGATGGGAGAGAGACACACCGGTTGGTTGCCTCCCACATGACCCCTTCGTGCCCCTGACCAGAATCAAACCCTCAGCTCTTTGGTCCGATGCTCTACCTGATGTGCCAAGCCGGCCGGGGCACAAGGTAAATAGTTAGAATCGCATAATTGTGATTGTCCGTGGCAATCGTGTGTTTAAATTCGCACATTTTACAGTTCGGGACGGTTCCAACGACTGCGCGCTGGTCTGTGCGCAGCTGAGGCGCTCTCGGCCCCTGAATGCGGCGCGTGGGGTCCCAGGCCGCCGGCTGCGGGTCTGCGTGTTACCGGGTGCGGGGAGGCCACAGGGACATCTGAGGTGCGCCACAGTTCGGTCCTTTCAGAACTCAGTCCTGCTGGGGAGTGGGAGCGTCGCTACAAAGTATCACGGCCTGTTGTACCCACTTAGAAACCAGAGAAGTTGCTGGGAACTGTGAGACCCTGGTGGGGCCAGAGGTCGGACCCGCTCCTTTACAACCGAGCAGCCTGAGAAGTAGGACTTGCTGGCCCCATGTGACACAGCTGGAAGGTGGCACAGCTCCCCAGGCCCCGCGTGGGACCAAGATGCTCTGCGTCTCCTTGGGGGGGCCCCATCTCACCGTGCTGCCACTCGGTGCTGAATCTGAAGCTGTTGCGGAAAAAGGCAGTTCTGTAGTAACAGCCTCTCCTGGAAGAGGCGTGGGGATGACGGAGAAGCAGAGCCATCCTTTTCGTGGCTAAGCATGAGGCAGAGTCACGGAAGGGGCCACCCGCCCACCGCCACCCTCATGGAGGTGACCCTGGGGAGAGTGGGCAGAGCTGGCTGAGGCGTTGGAGGCCCCCGGTGCAGCCCTTCCTCCTGCAGCGGAGGGAACCCACGTGCGGGCAGGTAAGCAGCAGGTGTTCCGAGGCAACGCCGCCCACTCCGGAGACCATGACAAAGCACAGGGAAGGAACGAAGCTTGAACAAGCCTCTCATCTTGTCATAAGGAAGAAGGGACCTGAGCTCAAATGTGCTTATTGGTTTCACACAGAACTTATTTTTATTTATTTGTTTTGCTCATCTTCACCTGAGGATATTTTTTTTTCATTGATTTTTAGAGAGAGAAGAAAGGAGGGAGAGAGACAGAAAGAGAGAGAGAAACATTGATGTGAGAAAGACACATCGATTGGTGGCCTCCTGCATGTCCCCCACTGGGGCCAGGGATGGAGCCTGCAACCCAGGTACGTGCCCGTGACTGGAATTGAACCCTAGACCCTGCGGTGCAAGGGCCAACACTAACTGCTGAGCCACACCAGGCAGGGCAATGTACATTTATTTTTAACAAACAAACAAACAAAAAATCAAACCAAAACCAGCTCTGCAGCTCCTGACCCCTTTCTTACATTCAGAACGGTCACCCGAGAACGTTGGAAACGGTGGTGATCGTGAGGTGGTTTGGAGGAGAAGCCAGTCCTTTCTGGAGCCCGGTCTGCCATCCGTGACTCAGGTCCATGGGCATCACGGAATCCTGACCCCCAGAGCGGGCGCCCCAGGTGGTCAGAGCTGCAGGGGAGGGGCACACCGGGTGGGCTTTTCTGGGCCGAGCACTGCCTGCGGGGGGAGGTGGCGGGGGCCAGATGTGGGTGATGGGGAGGGGAGGCCAGCCTCCACCTCTGTGTTTACCTCGCACCCCACACTCCCCCACAGTGGGGGGGCAGTATAGGAAATCCTTGCAGAGTAGAGCCTCTTTCTCCCCTCCCCTCCCCTCCCCACTTCCACCTCCTCATTCCTGTCCCTGGTAGGAGCACCAGGGAAGATAAGATCGGCCACGGAATATTGCTATAAAACGGTCTGCTTCCTCTGCTAGTTATCAGGGCTGTCTGATCAAAGAAACGGTGCCCAGGCCTGGTTATCCAATAACCAAATAAACAGCCAGCTGGCTTCGCGGGTGGGAGGGTGGGCTGCTCCGGGTGAAAGATGGACGGGCCGGAGCGGGATGGACCCCCCCACCCCCCCTCACCCCGTGACTAGTCCCACCTGCGAAGCGTCAGGCTGGCCGGGTGGAGTCGACCAGACCCTCTCTCCCGTCCCCGAGACGGGGAAACTGAGGCAGGGAAACTTCCTGCCTTCCAGGAGTAACTGGCGCCCAGGTGTGCCCGCGGTAACAGCCACGGCGCCAGCCTCGCACGGGCCCTGTGTGCCCGGCTCACACATAGTGGCGAACAAAGGAAGGAGCGAGCAGACAGACCACCAGAGCGCACGCACCGGCAAACAGACGCCGCGACTGAATGAACGCGGCCACGCGGGCCGAGCACCGACCCCCTCGGCAGCCTCGACCTTGGATCCTACCGCCACCACTCAGCCACTCGCCGGGGCGGGACGGGCTGCCGCCAGGGCTCACTCACGGGTGCAGGGCGCGTGCCCGACCCCGAGCACCCCTTCCGTTTAGAGCTCTTGGTGCGCCACTTGCCTCACCCTAGTCCTGGCCCTGCAACTACTCCAGTCTGTTTCCTTCTCTGTAAAATGGGGGGATGCCTGGCTACGCGTAGGGTTGAGAAGACAGTGCCCGCGTTGGGTGCAGGAGCAGCCTTCTCAGGCCCTGAGACACACAGCTGGTGTGAGATGGAGCCCGGGTGAGAACCGGTCCGAGGCTCGAAAGTCTGGCTCCTGTGCCTGACTCTAAATGGCCTGGGTCCCGGGTGGCTTCTTCTGCACCTGCCCCTGGGGGAGGCAGGTTGTGAAATGCCCTAGGCTGCCCTGAAACTGCCCCCCACAATCCTCACACCTTCTCAGTCTTCTTGCTCCATCAGGATGTTGTGTGTGTGTGGAGGGGGCAGGTCATTCGAGGGCTTAACCCATCACTGGCATATAGGTGTTCCATGAATGTGCTTTGGGTGGAAGGATGGATGAGGGATCCTACCGCTACCACTCAGCCACTTGCCGGGGCGGGACTGGGGGCCGCACCCAGGGCTCACCTGGGTGGGTAGGTGGATGAATGGTAGGAGGATGGATAGGTGGGTGGGTGGGTGGGTGGGTGGATGGATGGATGGATGGATGGATGGATAGAGGGATGGATAGGTGGATAGAGGGATGGATAGGTGGATAGAGGAATGGATGGACAGATGAATGAGTGGGTGGATGGTTGGATGGGTAGATGGGTGGATGGAGAGGGATGGATGGATGGATGAATGGATAGGTGGATAGAGGGATGGATAGGTGGATAGAGGGATGGATAGGTGGATAGAGGGATGGATGGACAGATGAATGAGTGAGTGGATGGTTAGATGGGTGGATGGAGAGGGATGGATGGATGGATGGATGGATGGGTAGATGGATGGATGAATAGATGTATGTATTTATGTATGTATGGATGGATGTATGGATGGATAGATGGGGGATAGAGGGATGGATGGATGAATGGGTGGGGGGATGGATGAATAGGTGCATGCATGGATGGATGAATGAATAAGTGGATATATAGATGTATGTATGTATGTATGTATGGACAGATGGATGGATAGATGGATGGATGGATGGATGGATGGAGGATAGAGGGGTGGATGGATGAATGGATGGATGGATGGATGGATAGGTGGAATGACTAACATTTCAGTTGTCACGATTGTCATTCTGGGTGGTGTCTAAGCTGAATGGTTTGTTGGATTTATCCTCACATTTATTAATTTATTAGTAAGAATTCATTAATGTATTAACTCACCCTTGGATTACGAGTCCCAAGCTGTGGAAATACATCACTGTTCCTGTACGCAAGGACACCCCACAAAAGTGGGGCCATGTGTTCCCATGTGAATAGCCACAGAGCCCAACATGGGCAGGGGCGTCGACTCGTGGCTGAGTGACGGACAAACACCTATTATTACGTCACCAGGCTCGCTTGTCTGGGAGGTTTTCTTTTGAAATCTCTGGGACCCCAGCCCCGCCTCTCTAACTGATGTCAGGGCTGCTTGTGGTGGGTTGTGGGGTGACTGGATGAGCAGCCGCGTCTGGGCACCCATAGCTCCGTCTGTCCGACACCTAGACAGTGGCCTCTGTCCTGAATCAATGGGGCTGGGAGTGTTCTGGCCAGGCCGGGGCAGGTGGACTGCAGCAACACTGTTGGCTCTGTCCGTTTTACTTGAAAAGTAAGCAAGTGCAGTGTGGGAGAGGGCTTCTGTCGATGCCAGGGGTGCAGGGGCTGCCCGGCCCAGGGGACAAGGCTTTGGGTGTCCGGCCGCAGGGGTCATCTGGGTTCTGTCACTCATGAGGTGTGTAACTTCGGGCCACCTCTCAGCCTTTTTGCTCATCTAGAAAGAGAATTCTCAGAGGGTTTGGGGGAAGACCTTGGGAGGTGATACAAGGATCTGGGGTGGGGGTGTCCCTGGTAAGGCAGCAGCCATTCCCATTCCTGGTGAGCCCCGACATGGGCCTTGGCTCCTATGTGCCCAGGACCCGTGCCGAGCGCAGCTCTGCAGGGGGTTGCAACCTCCTTCACTCATGGGGCTGTGTTCCCTTGGGGCCGGCACACGCAGACCGAATGTTTTCCGATGTGTGTAGCATGCCCATCAGACCCGTGAGTGGATGCCTTTAGGAGGGAAGGGGGCACGTGGGCCCAGGGATTTAGGGGAGGGGACGAAGGGTAAAATACGACAAAGGCGGGTCATGCACTGAGGTGGTTGGCACACATGACCTCGGCAATACTGCAACTTTCTACCTGAGGTCCAAAGAGATGAGCAAAATGAAAGGGAACCTTTGACTCCCCTTCCTGAATGTGGAGAATGTGAGGCTCAGCAAGGGGGAACACGGCCAAGCAGTGGTTGGGCGGCACTGGTGTCGGAATTCCTGCCTCCTGCCCTCCCCTCGGGTCTCTGTGCCTGGACCCATGGCGTGGTCCAGTCCCACCTTCTCCTACCATGTGTCCATGTGTGGCTGGTTCATTTCATCCATAGGGGAGCTTGGTGCACAGTCTGAGGGGCAGGTGAGCTCAGGGCACAACCTGAGCAGAGACCTCACTTATGTTTCTTTCCTACTTCTTCTTCCTCATCTTCTTTTCTTTTCTTTTTTTTTCAGTTTACAATGAACATTCAGGGTTTAGTCTCCACCCTCCCTCTTGAAATGGAGGTTTTATCTCTTGATTCACGCTACCAGATAAAATCCCTGTTTATCCAGTCGCATGAATAATTGATGAGCTCCTTGGGACTTGCGAGGAGCAACTTCGCAGCCTCGCCTTGTGGCCTGGGACCCGGGCGATTTCCGGAGCGCCCGCCAGCGACCTTTGCAATTTTGCTTGGAGTCCACCGGCTTTCTGTCCCGGGTGGAGATTTATCTTCTGATCCAGATTCGGGAGTTACAGGTTAGGCGACCGGTGTTCCCGCATTGGGGGCGCGGCAGTGTCCGCTTGGATTTCCAGATCCCACCTGTGACCTGTGGCTTCTGTTGAGAGCCTTCCGGCTGGGGTTTTGGAGTTCAGGGCATTGATGAACTCTAATCTGTTCCCTGATAGTTTATTTTTATTATTATTTTTTTTTATCCTCACCCGGGGACATTTTTCCATTTTTTGTTCAGGTAGAGTGGGAGGGAGAGAGAGGAACAGAGAGAGAGAGAAACATCGATGTGAAGGGACACATCGAGTGGCTGCCACCCGCACAACCGACCAGGGCCGGGGACAAACTGCAACCGCGGTACATGCCCTTAGCGGGAACCGAACCCGGGTCTCTCAGGACCGCAGGCCGATGCTCTAACCGCTGAGCAAAACCGGCAAGGGCTGTTCCCTGATAGTTTAAACCAGACCCAAGATGGGAAGGCTTTTTCTCTCCTGCATATTTAACGGACTTAAGGAGATAACAATGAGAACCTGTGATGGGCTCTTTCGTTCATTTGGTGCCCCAGCCGAGTACTATGAGATAAAAGCGACGGGGTGTTATTCATGCGCTTAGCTGGGGTTTGTCCTCTTTAAGCAGGTCTGGGCAGCTCGCTGTTATACTTGGCTCATGCTGGCTTAAAAACGGAATTTACAGACTGCACTGCAGAATGTCCCACTCCATCCAGGCCCAGGTGAGCGGGATCGGAGGGCTGCTGCGGCAGACTGCCGAAGAGAAAGGGTTCACGAGCTACTGCAAGCGCTTGGTTCGATGCGGCCGAGCCACGCCCGTGCTCTGTGGCTGGCGGGTGCCGGTCCTGAAACCCGTGCAGAGGAGGGGCTCCAGGTCGTCGCGGGGTGCACAGCTGTGTCCTGGGGAGCGGGCCTTCCAGTGCAGCTGCTCACCTTACCAGCCACGGGACTGGAGAGAAAATGAATCAGGGGCCAGTTTCCCCAAAGCTCCAGGAAATGAAGAAGCATGGCATCAGGCTCCGCCATCGATTCGAAGGAACTCCAGCCCGATGGGCCACCAAAGGCCTGGCATCTGGGCGAGACCCTGGTGGAGGACCACCAGCCAGCGGACGAAGAGGAGCCTCAGGTGGTACAGGTGGGGTGAGTGACCCGCTCTTCCTGAGGAACAGGAAGGGTTTCTGGGGCGACGTGGCCCTGACCTCGGGCCTGGTCGTGGGTGTGCGTGTCATGACTGGCCCCTGCAGACCCTGGGGACCAGCAGGCCTTCCTTGGAAGCTGGTCCCCACAGTGGTGCGGGGTGGCCTGTTTCCTGCAGCCCACCTAAATCCACACATTCCTGCTGTGTCCACACGTTCTGCTGTGAGGTTCGGCTCTGCACCCTACAGAAGCGCCATGGGGGCCAGAGAGGACAAAGTGCACAGTGCCACTGCGGCGAGGACGGCAGGCGCCGTGGCCGGCGATGCCGGGGCTCAGACGCACGCTTGTTGGACCACGGCCCACGGCCCACACTGACCGGAGGGGCAGGATGTGAGGGGTCAGGAGTCCTGGCTCCAGCCCAGACAAACCACTGACCACCCATGTGACCTCGGCAGCCCCTGTCTCCCTCTGGACTCAGACTTCATTATAAACCATCGCAAGTGCATCGGAAGACGTGAGAAGTGCAAAGTGTGTTTGCAGTCTCCAGACACTGACACCCTGTCAACCTCCAGTCTCCGGGGGTGCAGGTGTCCTCCCTCTCTTGCCTGATTCCAACGTAAAATACGTTCCTGGTGCCGACAGCTGTGAGGCGCAGGGAAGCGGACCCAGGAGGACCGGCGGGCGGCAGGGACTCGGCGTTGATCATTCATTCGCTCGGCAGACTCAGGTGGGGAGGGGTGGCGAGGAGCCCGCGGCGGGACTGGAGCGAGGGTTTGGACTTTTCTCCGAGCATCACGGCCATTCAAGTCTGTTCTGGTCCTTTGAGTCTCTGAAGGTGTCTGACTCCAGCGCCCCCAGAGCCAGGGTTCTTCGGTTGTCACGTCTTTGTCTCATTTTGGTGTCGGGGTGATGCTGGCCTCGTCGAACGGGTTGGAAGTGTTCCTTCCTCTTTGCTGTTCCGGGGAATGTGTCTAAAATTGGTATTACTTCTTTGCTAAATATTTGGTAGAATTCACCTTGGAAGCCACCTGGGCCTGGCGTTTTCTCTTCAGGAAGGTTTTAACTGCACATTTAGCATCATTAATAGATTAAAGATCATTCAGGTCTCTTCTCGTGTGTTTCTGGTCAGCTTTCCGGTGGTGTCGACCAAGGAGTTTCTCTATTTCATCTCCGTTGTCAAGTTCGGGGGCGTAGAGTTGATTGTAATATCCCCTCATTATATTTTAAGCTTTGAAATGTGATGTCCAGTCTTTCATTCCTGATATTGATCATTTCTGTTATTTTTATTATTAGAGGTTCATCAGCTTCCCCCCCCCTCGAAGAAGCACCTTTGGGTTCCATTGATCTTTTCTATTATTTTTCTGTCCTCCATTTCAGCCCTTAATTATTTCCATCCTTTTGTTCACGATTCTATTTTATCTTCACTATTGACTCACTACTTATATCGCTTTAAAAATTTTAGTGGGCGCCCTAAGATTTACAGTAGGAATCTTTAACTTAAAACTCTAACTTCGAATAAAACGACATCGCTCTACGCATAGTCTCAAAACTTACCGCGTGCTAGTGGCTCCTCCCACCACGGCTCTGCGCCATTGCTGTGTGTTCATTTTTGCGTACGTGCTGTGAGCACGCAATAGCTTGGCACGGCTTCCTTGAAAGTCGTTTGTCTTTAGAGCAATAATTGGCAAACTCTCTTTGAGAAGAGTCAGATAGAAAATATTTTAGGTTTTCACCTGTCAGAATGGCCGCCATCAACAAATCATCAAACAGCAAGTGCTGGCCAGGGTGTGGAGAAAAGGGGACTCTAGTACACGGCTGGTGGGCATGCAGACTGGTGCAGCCACTGTGGAAAACAATATGGTGTTTTCTCAAAAAATTAAAAATGGAACTGCCATTTGGCCCAGTGATCCCACTTCTAGGAATATACCCTAAGAAGCCTGAAACACCAATCAGAAAGAATATATGCACCCCCATGTTCAAAGCAGCACTATGTACAATAGCTAAGATCTGGAAACAGCCCAAGTGTCCATCAGTAGACAAATGGATAAAAAAGCAGTGGTACATGTACACAATGGAGTACTATGCAGCTGTAAGAAAGAAAGATCTCTTATCCTTTGATGGAGGGACCTGGAGAGTATTATCCTAAGCGAAACAAGCCAAGCAGAGAAAGACAAATATCACATGATCTCACTTATTTGTGGAAAATAATGAACATAAGTCTGAAGAACGGGGTAGTCCCAGAGATGTGGAAGTAAGGTATAGACTGACAACCCTCAGAAGAGGAGGTGGGAGGGAGGGAAGAAAGAAACCACGGAACTTATATGCATGTACACATAACCAATGGACATGGACAACAAAGCCAGGGATGGGGGGAAAATATTTTAGGTTTTACAAATGGTTATTTTTTGCTTCTTGAATCTGCCCTTCTAGTGCGAAAGCAGCCATGGACACTTCATAAATGGGTTTTATAAATTCAATACAATTTTGTTTACAAAAATAGGCAGCAGGCTGTACATGACCAACAGGCTGGGAATAAATTTGGATTGATCGTTTTTTTTCCCCTTTTAGCACTCTAAGATGTCATTTCTGTTGCCTTTTGGCCTGCCTAGCGTCTCTTAAGAAGTCTGATGTAACTGTTATCTTTGTTCCTCTGTATGTAATGCATTTTCCCCCTCCGCCTACCTTTGATTCTCTCCTTGTCTTTAGTTTACAGAAGTTTGGATATGTTTGTGTTTTTGTTCAATTGATCCTGTTTGGTGTTCTCTGAACTTTTTGGATCTGTGGTTTGATATCTGTCATTAGTTTTGGAAAATGCTTTTAGTTTCATTTCAATTATTTTAATTATTTATTTTAAAGTATTAACATTGGTTTCAGGGCCCAGTAGATGATTTGTCTTGGTGAATGTTGCTTCTGTATTTGGGTGGAGTTTTCTATAAATATCAATTAGATCTTATTAAAAAAATATTTTTCTGCCTCATTCACTCTTCTCCTTTTGGAATTCCAGTTACACTTCTGTTAGATTGTTTGTTATCATCCCACAACTCTTGGGACAATAACAAATAGTCTAATAGACTGCTATTTTTTTTAACTCATTTTTAAAAACTCAAACTCATTTTCCTCTTTGGGTTTCAGTTTGAATAATTTCTATTGACCTGCCCTCCAGTTTGTAATTAGCTGTGTTAAGTTTACTAATGAGTCTTTCAGAATCACTCTCTATCTTTGTTACTGTGGTTTTTATTTCCAGCATTTTTATTTGATCTTTTCTTATAGTTTCTACTCCTCTGTTGAAATTACCCATATGATCGTTCATGGTGTCTTCATTTCCACTAGTGTCTTTAGCATATTAATCGTAGTTATTTTACATTCTTGTCTGGTAATTCCAACATCTGTGTCATATCTGAGTCTGATTCTGTTGACTCTTTTGTCTCTTGACAGTATGTTGCTTTTCCCTCTACGTCTTTGAATGCCTCACAATTTTTTAATAAAAGCCAGACATCTTGTATAGGACAAAAGAGACTGAGGTAAGTAGTTTTTTACATCTGGAAATGGGGCCCACCTTTATTTCTTCTAGGCCTTTAGTGTGAGGAGTTGAGTCAACCTACTAAGGAGTGCAGCTGGGGTTAGGTTTTGTTGTTGCTATGGTTGCCCCTAGTGCACCACTAGCTTCAAAGTGCTCTTGGGTTAGTGTTCAGGTTGGGAGCTGGTTTGCTCCAGGTCTTTCCTCACTGTCTGCTGCACACTCAGCTTTAAGTCGTCCTTTGTACTTTGCCCAAAAGAGAGGGGCTCTCTCCACACTCTGGCCTCTCTCCCAGCAGTGGATGCTGTTACTGGTCACTTCATGCTGGCTTTCCTGGTGGTGTGGGGTGAGGCGTGTTGTCTGTCGTTCTGAATAGGCCTCAACCTCAGCCAGGTACTGTGAGATCCTGTTCAACTTCCAGAGCCAAGCATCTTCCTGACCATCCCACGCCACCCCAAGAATAGATGTGTATTTCTGCTATAGTGTCTGAATTTATTTGCACCTGTGCTCTGAGCGTACTAGGTTTTATTGCCCCTCCCCTCAAAGTTTTAGGGAGATGGGGGAGAGGACCCAGGCGGGGCTTTGTGTTATTCCCATGGTGACATCTGGTCCCTCTTCCTGGCCTGCACCGGGAGGGTGCTTTCTCAGGACCCTCACCCCACCCTTTCCTATCATTCTCTGAGTACTAGTTCAGCCACAGAAACACACCTGTGTACACAATGAATTCTCCTTGGAGTGTGGCTCCCAGAAGCCCTACATTGTCTTACTAGCCCACACTCAACCTTGCAATTTGTTAAGTATTTTAGTTTATTTATTTTTTCTATCCCTCCCCAGTAGCACCGACCCCACGTAAGCAAGTCTCCAGTCCTGTCTTCCTTGGAAACACCTCTCTTCTCTCAGGTTTCAGCACCTCTGCGCTCTGCTGGCTTAAAGAAAGTCGCTCACCTTCAAGTTAATCTGTTGTGGTGGTGGTGGTGGTACGGATGGAAGAGATGCTCTTTCCAGCTCTCTACATCTGAGGCTGTCCGAATTCTTTTACAGATAAAAATGTGTCAGTGAAAATGTTTTCTGTAACTAAGAAGTTAATAATGTGAAGCAAAAGCTAGGACAGGGGGCGGGTGAAATGGCAATCATGGGGCGGTGATGGGTGGAGGTGTGATCTGGGGAAACTGAGGGACCAGAGCTTCGAGCCAGTGGTCCACGTCACGTGCGCCGTGTGACCTCAGGAAAGGGACTTGAGTCTCGGTTTCTATTTTCTCTTTGGTACCGTGGAGACCAAATGTGATCTACTCCAGAGGACTGAAAGAATTAATATATAAAAAGTGCTTGGCACAGGGCTCAGCTCATAAGTGCTCAATAGATGGTGGTTATTAATTTTCATAGATCTGAAGACCATCTTTGAATTATGGAGCCAGTTCCAGATGTACATAGATGAGACATGAGTGGGATTTTTTATGTGTGATTTCCAAGTCTCCTGGACCCTGGCTGGGGCGTGTGCACACGTGTGTTCCTGTATGTGACACGTGAGTGTGAAGCTCCAATGCAATTCTTTTTGTTCTTTTATTCTCACCTGAGGATATTTTTCCATTAATTTCTAGATAGAGTAGAAGGAAGGGAGGGGAGAGAAAGAGAAACATTGATGTGAGAAAGATACTTTGATTGGTTGCCTCCTGCACACCTCGAAGGGCCAAGATTAAAACCTGCAACTCAGGTGCGTGCCCTTGACCAGGAATCGAACCTGTGACTCGTTGGTCCATGGGCTGATGCTGTGACCATTGAGCCAAACTGGCCAGGGCTGATGCAATTCTTTGAGGTAGGTTCTTTCTCTTGCCCTAAGACAAGCTTCCACTACCCCCACCATGGAAGCATGTCCTAGGGCAAGAGAAAATGGGTAGATCCGGAAATATTTAAAGAGAGAAGAGAGAGTGGAAGTATCTCTCAGTAAACACCGGCACAAAAATAAGGGAATCTGCAGACGGAGGGAGGGTGAGGCTGGGGATAGACCCCCCACCCCCACCTCATCTCACTTTTGTCAGCCATGTGTCTGTCTGTTGACCTTGGGGAAGACCCTTGACTTCTCTGAGCCTCAATTTCTCATCAGTGAGATGGCAGAGATCTTAGCTGCCCTCACTCACCTGCTGTAATCGTTATGAAGTTGACACAAGACCACGTCTGTGACCATCTGAAAACTCGACGGACAGAGAAGGCGTCAGTGTTAAAAACGATCACTCAGATCCGTTCTGAAAGGTTGAAGGATGTGTGGAAAGTGGACCTCGGGCCTTCTCAGTTATGGCTTCAGAAATAGTTAAGGCAAAGTCAGGCAGCCAGTGGTCAGTTCTTCGGAAGTCTTCTCCCAAGGAGGCACCGGGTTTCTGCGGTTGCCTGACAGGATACAAATTGGTGAAACAATATCTCCAGCCTGTTCTTTGATCTTGGTTCGAAGCAAGTCACCTTCAGCACCCGTGGGGGCCCGAAGGAGATACTCCTTATAAATGCGTCCACAGATCTCCCCGATGCTCAGGGCGAGGCCTCCACGCCTCCTGCAAAGGCCTCGTCCGTCACCATGTGGGAGTAAACACTCGAGTTCCGCTTTATTAATCTCACTGATCGCCACCCTTGACCCACCCCAACCCAGATCCCACCGCGGCAGGGATTTCTAACTCAGTTCTGCGCTGGTAGAACTCGGCGTGTTCTGCCACAGCCCCCTCCCCCCCCCCGCCGCGCCACGGCCCCCCCCGCCCCCCAGCCCCCGCGGCCACACTTCTCAGCCGAGGAGGAGAATGGGTGGGAAGGAAGGTCCCATCGCCAGAGACCGGGCGCAGGCTCTGAGGCCCTCTGCCCGGGTTTGAGTCCCAGGTCCAGCATCGACTAGCAGTCTGACCTTGGGCAAGGTCAGACTGTCCCTGCCTCGGTTTCCCCATTTATAAATGTAATTGGTCCATGGGTCAGGTCATACCAGAGAAACAGATCCAGCGGACCTACAAAGATACATTTTGGGGCGTCGGCGGACGGGCCGGGGGCTCTGGCCAGGGAGCTGGGAATTTGCAGGGCAGGCCGGCGGCTGCCCACCTTGGACAGGAGCCAGGCCGCTATCGCAGACTGGGTCTTCTTCTTGGGGAAACTTCAGTTTGCCTTTCAACTGACTGGATGGGGCCCCTTACATTATTGAGGTTCACCTGTGTTTCAAGTCGCCTGCGGATGCTAACCCAGCTACAGAATGCCTTCCCAGGACACCTGGGTTAGTGTTTGGTAATCGGTGCAGTGGCCCAGCGGGGGACAGAACGGGTGGACAAGTAGAGGAGGTGTTCTGCGTCAGGTGGGTAGGATGGGGCCAGGCCCAGAGTCTGCAGTTCATAAGTGTGCGCAGGTGTGATTGCTGAGAGCGGTAAATGAGAGAATACTCACCACAGCCTGGCACATAGTAAGTGCTCATTAAACGTTAGGTGTGCTGCTGCCTCCAAAATGTCACTCACTGTCTATGTACTGAGCTGCTCCCATGTGCCAGGCATTGTTAGGTCGGGACGCGATGGTGTGTGCACTGATGGGGACCTATGGTAACACGTAATTGTGTAACGCATGTACACACACATACACATGGCTGATGACGGATGGTGACAGGAGAGGACCTACAGAATCCGGGGCTTTGGGGAGGCTCCCTGGGAAATGGGAGTTTGGAGCTGAGGTTTGCAGGGTGAGTGGGGCATGAGGGCACGGTGGTGGGGCGCGGGGGGCGGGGCCATGGAAGCACAGCCCAGGAGAAGGGCGGGCACAGGTGCTGCCTCTGGCTCTCAGTCGCCGCGTGGGTGTGGAGTTCCTCTCTGCGTGTACTTGACTGCTTTGATTCTGCATCTGTGGTTCTCTTCTCTCTCAGGCTGAAAGTAATTAGGATAATTGCTTATTGGCTCTTCCTGTCTATTTCCAAACAGCAGTATTATCACTAACACTATTATTATTCCTAAAAACGATTTACGATGTCTTTGCAGTTCTATTTAACCCACTAGGGGTGTGCATCTTTGTGAGTGGATTTTGAGATCACTTGAAACGATCTTCTCGGATCGGATCCCGGAGCAATGGGCCCCTCCTGAAGGAGGGGGGCATGAGCCAGGGTGTGGGGTGGGGTGCCTCCTCGGGCACCCCGTCCTACTTCCCACAGCAGCCAAAGCGATGTTCTCCTCTAAATCGAAATGTAACATCATCCAGAGAAGGGCGTCAAAGATTAATCAGCCATCGCGCCTCCGTGGGACCTCAGCCGGCCACACAGTAACCTCCCTGCTTGTCCCAGCTCTGCCTCCTCCCACTCCCCAGAGAGAGACACTTCTTTTTTTTTTATCCTCACCCAAGGACATTTTTGCATTTATCTTCAGACAGAGCGGGAGAGAGGGAGGAAGAGAGAGAAACATTGATGTGAGAGAGACACATCGAGTGGCTGCCACCCACAGACCCCAACCAGGGCCAGGGACAAACTGCAACCAAGGTACATGCCCTTAGCGGGAACCGAACCCGGGACTCTCTGGTCTGTGGGCTGATCCTCTAACCACTGAGCAACCGGCCAGGGCGAGAGCCACCTCTTGATGTCCAACACGATTGTTTCACTTTGCCTCCTTCATATTTTCCTTAAACCGAGCCATTTCCTCTGGACTCTCTCGCATCCAACGCCTTTTGCACAACATTGAAGGAAGGCGCGTCCGGCAGCGGTTGTGGGGTGTGTGTCTCCCGTTGCTGTGTGTCCACGTGGTGTCGTCGATGAGTATGCTGTCATTTCTTTATCCATCTTGCTTGATGGGTGTTTGCATGGTCTGTTTGGAGTTACTGCACACGACATACAGACGTTCTTGCGCATATTGGTGTCTGCTGGGTGGGGTGGATTTCCTGGGTACCGGGTGGGTTTAGTTTTCATGCAGTCGCGACCAGCAGCCCTGGGCGAGAGGTCCCACGTGCTCCACCCTCCAAATACTTGCTGCCGCCCTGCGGTGGTGTCTGTTTTAGTCGGCCGTTCTCCGGGTGGGTAGAGGTGCTCATGATGTTTTTAATTTGCATTTTGCTGATGGCTAATTAGGTTGAGTTTCTCTTGTGAGCTTTTAATATGTGCCCAGTGCTTCCTGCGTGCCGGTAGTCGGCTGTCAGGGCTGGAAGCTGGATGGGTGCCCCGTCTGCCCCTCACGGGACGGCTCTATCAGCCAGTGATGATCGTCACCTGGGTTCATTATATCACAAAATGGTGATTCTCGATTTTTAATATTCTTTATGTATTAGCTGGAATTCTTCTATGAAGAACGTTTCCTTATTATTTGGGTACCCTGAAATATAACTGGTATAGGAGAGACAGGATACATCATATGCTTATGTCTTTCCATTTACTTACCAGTTTTCAGAATAATGAGGGAGATCCTTAGCAACCTCCCAAGGTGACCAAGGCCTGTGTGTGTGTGTGTGTCTTATTTAGGAATTATTGTGACCTCCGTTTTAACATAGTTGAAGAGTTTAAGCGAATCACAGTGAGTGTTCTTCTTGATATTTAAAGCATCCCATCCTTGTCCAGGGAGACTCTTCAAATTGTTCCAATGGACATTCTCTCCCTGTCCCCGGGACTCTCTGACGGCCAAGGGAGACTTGCTTTCTAGGGTGACCAGATGCTCCAGGCCCATGTTGGACATTTCTTGTTCCAGACTTGGAAGCAGACATTTCTCTAAGGAGCCCTGGTTGTTTTCCGTGGGCATCAGAAATGCCGGTCTGGGCAGGACATAGGGGAGCTCAGCGGGCAGAGCTGGGAAGCAGACAGGAGAAAGCAGACGTGTGAAATGTGTTTCTTTCAAACTTAGACGACAGGGTGTTTTGACTGGATTACTTTGACTTTCTATTGGTATTGTTCTCTTAGGCTGACAGTCCTGAAAATAGTTGCTTATTGGCTTTCTATATGTGTGTGTTGCAAAATACCAGTCCCATGACTAACACTGTGACTGTTCCTAAAAACAGTTTAACGTTCCCCTGTGGTTCTTTTTGTCCCGCTCGGATGTACATCCAGAGTAAATACTTTCAGCTCCGCGGGCCAGACGGTTTCCGGGGTCCGTTGGAAACACTGAACTCGGACGTCGTGTCCCAGACGCAGCATCACAGACAAGACGTACACGGTGGGCTCGCTGCGCCCCAGCCACGCCGTGTTCACCAAGGCGGGCGGCGGGCCGGAGCTCGCTGGCCCCGGGCTGAAACCACCAGACCTGCCGGACAGCTGACCTCTTTACTTGCGATGGTGGTCCTTTAAGTTGTTTGCTTTTTCATTTACTTTTTCCTTCATTTTATATTTATGGAAACCATTTTGTAGTTTTAAACCAAAACTGTGCACCAAGGTACATCTGAAAACTTGAGCTTTTCTCGGTACCTTTGGACAGCATCTCTGGGCTTTGCTGAGCAAGAGCTACCCCTAGGGTCCCCCTTGGTCAGTCTCATCAGCAGGTGACTCCCCTCCAGAGAGGACGTCCTCTCTCCTCTTTTTATTTTTGAAGGTGGTCCTGGCTTATCACTGATTCTCGTCTCCCTCGTCGGGTGTGCGTGGTCAATACCCAGCTCCCACGGGCTCAAGCCATCGACCGGCAATAAGTTGGCTTATTTCACTAGGGTTACAAGGCTTCAACCATGTAGTCTTCAGGTCAACACGAGCCTATAGGTTCTTTTGTAGGACTTTGAAGAAGGTGTCCCCTCTGAGCAGCCGTAGCCCTGCAGGTACCCCCCACCTCCATCCCAGGGGACCGGCTCGTACCTTTGAGCGAACCGGGAGGAGGTGAGTCTCCAGGCGTGTGTCTAGGCCAGCAGGGTGGGGGCTCGTTCTCAGCCCCCTGGGCCCTTTAGCTGGAAGACCTTGTGCCCAGCACAACCTGCCCGGCGGCCTCAGCGCGTCCCAAGGACCTGGATTCCCCAGAGTGGCTCGTTGTCAGAAGGCTCTGCCAGCGACGGTCAGCGATGCCAGCCCGACATCCTGCTCGCTTTCCAGCCCCTCCGAAGAGCAGCGACCCCCAGTGATGGGGGAGGAGATGGCCTGCGAGGGGATGACCAGGCTGGGGCCGTGCCCTTCCCCGGACGTAGGGAGCCTGGGCGAGGCTGCAGCAAGTGACCTCACGTGAACTTCTTGGACGGAGAACCTTCAAAGTAAAATTGAGGGGCTATTACTAGAAAAGGGGCGAATTTCTTTTTTTTTTTATAAATTTTTTATTTATTTTTTTGTTACAGATATTTTACCTTTTTTACCCCATTGGCACCCCCCACCCCACCCCACCCCACCTCCGCCCCGTCCCCGGCTTAGTTGTCCATGTCCATCGGTTATGCATACATGCATATAAGTTCTGTGGTTTATCTCTTCCCGCCCCCCCCACCCCCTCTTCTGAGGGATGTCAGTCTGTGCCCTACTTCCATGTTTCTGGGTCTACCCTATTCCTCAGACTGTTATGTTCATTATATTCCGTATATAAGTGAGATCATGTGGTATTTGTCTTTTTCTGCTTGGCTTCTTTCACTTAGGATGATACTTTCCAGGTCCCTCCATGTCGTCTCAAAGGATAAGAGATCTTTCTTTCTTACCGCTGCATAGTACTCCATTGTGTATATGTACCACAGCTTTTTTATCCATTCGTCTACTGATGGACACTTGGGCTGCTTCCAGATCTTAGCTATTGTAAATAGTGCTGCTATGAACATGGGGGTACATATATTCTTTCTGATAGGTGTTTCAGGCTTCTTAGGGTATATTCCTAGCAGTGGGATCACTGGGCCAAATGGCAGTTCAATTTTTAATTTTTTGAGGTAGCACCATATTGATTTCCATAGCGGCTGCACCAGTCTGCATGCCCACCAGCAGTGTACTAGAGTCCCCTTTTCTCCACACCCTCGCCAACACTTGTTGTTTGATGATTTGTTGATGGCGGCCATTCTGACAGGTGTGAGGTGATACCTCATTGTTGTTTTAATTTGCATCTCTCTGATGATTAGTGATGTTGACAAATTTCTTTTAGGTGGGAAGAATCACAAGGTGTCCGTGTGCCCCCCACCCATGGCATCCACTCACTTCCCAGGGACCCCACTTCTGTTCCCTTTGTTCTGCTTTCTGACCTGTTATGAACAGCCAGCCACCTCTTGACTCGAGAAGGGACCACCCCGTGACAAGGATTATGGTTTTCTTTTAGAATCCGCACACTTAAAAAAAATTAATTTCACATAGTGAGTGGGGCTCAGTTGGTTGAGCACCGTCCATGCACCAAAAGGTCACTGGTTCAATTGCCAGTCAGGGTACATACCCAGGTTGCAGGTTCAATTCCTGGTTTTGCACATACGGGAGGCAACCGAGTGATGTCTCTCTCTCATTGATGTCTCTCTCTCTCTCTCTTCCTCCCTCTCCCCCTTTCTTCTTCTTTATCTAAAAATCAATTTAAAAATTAAACATAAAAAATTCCAGTTCTACTTTATTTTTTTGTATCCTCACCCGGGGACTTTTTTTCATTTTTTGTTCAGATAGAGCGGGAGGGAGACGGAGGAAGAGAGAGAGAGAGAAACATCGACGTGAAAGGGACACATCGAGTGGCTGCCACCCGCACAACCAACCAGGGCCGGGGACAAACTGCAACCGAGGTACGTGCCCTTAGCGGAAACCGAACCCGGGTCTCTCTGGACCGCAGGCCGACGCTCTAACCGCTGAGCCAAACCGGCCAGGGCCTCAGCTCTACTTTCCAGCAAGGGAAGAGAAAGGCTCATCGTGCAGCATGTCCTGACAAGTTATGAAAGCCAGCCAGGGGTCATTTTGCAGAACTGCCCTCCCCATGGGGATCACCAGTCTCCGTGTGACTCTCGGCAGAGCCGGGAGCCCAGGACGCTTCTCAGATTCTCCCGTTTAGAGGAAGGGGCTTGGAATCGGAGGAAGCGGGTGTGGAGGGTGGGGGATCGCCGGAGGGCTGTCGCCTTCCACCTGCGGGAACCAGGGCCCTTCGGGGGCGCCTGCCCTCTCTGGGCAGCCCGTTCTCCCCCATCCTTATTTTCATTCGAATCCGCGCTTGTGTTGTCTCTGTCTGAACACTGATGCGGGGAGTTTTCACCCTGTAATTTATCATGGGTGAAGGCTTTATCTCCGGCTTGTGCTCACAACATCGGGGTTCTCATTTCCACTCCAAGACCACTTCCCCGTGAAGCAGAGCCAGCCTCGCCCAACCTTTCTCTGGGAGTCTCATCTCCTGGAAAATAGACTTCGTGTCCACTCTGCCCGGTGACGCAGGAATTAGTCACTGTTTTCCAGCGCGCTAACCGCGTACCTTTGCCAACACGAGGCAACTCCACCAGCGGCCCCCAAATTACATCTGATAGAATAGTGGCTGATGAGTGGTATTTATTATCAGCGCCTCCATTGTGAGACTGCAGACTAATACTTATGAGGTCGCCCTTAATTCATAAATCCAAGCTGTCGTAGTCACGGCGACGAGCGGGGTCCGGAGCGGAGGGCCACTCGGGAGAAAGTCCCCACCCACCCCGAGCCTGCCTTCCGCAGGGGCTGGCCAGGCAGTCACAATGGAAATTATAAGGTCACAGTGGGATGCGGCTTCATCCCTTTCAATTTCAGGCTGTGATTAATCTCTTCTGATGTTGTTTTATTTGCAAGGATGATCTAAAACCGGCCCCAAACAGAACCAACTCTCCGGGAAGGGGGGGCGCCGTGACAGAAGACAGAGTCGCTCCCAGTAAAGCAGAGAAGGGGGGCAGGGGTTCGAGGCTACCGGGAGGCCTGGCCCTTTATTTTTGCCTTCGACACGGGGAGCCTGTGTTCTCACGACCTCGTTTGGGGTCCGACTCCGTGAAGCGTGTTCTGTGGCTGGAGCTGCAGGTGGAGGGGGCTTTCTGCAGCCCCCCGACCCCACGCAGGTCCATCTCCAGCGGGAGACTGGGGAGGCCATCTGCACGGAATCTGTGGGGTTTCTCGGCTGGAGTTTTTCTGCCCTTCTGAGCTGTAAGCCGGTCACAAGAGAGGCCTTCGAAAGGCAGGGGGTCCTGGCCGGTTTGGCTCAGCAGTTAGAGTTGGCAGCCTGTGGACCAAAGGGTTGTGGGTTCGATTCCAGTCAAGGTTCCTACCTGGGTCACAGGTTTGATCCCTGACCTGGTCAGGGTCGTGCGGGAGGCAACCAATCAATGTGTGTCTCTCACGTCGATGTTTCTCTCTCTCCCTTCTCCCTCCCTTCCACTCTCTCTAAAATCAGTGGGGGAAGAATATCCCTGGGTGAGTATCAACAACAACAAGAAGAAGGCGGGGACTTGGTCTGGTGGTTGGTTCTGGGGGGCAGGGGTCCTCACCCGCGGGGCTGCCGACGTCTGGGGCCGGGTCCTAGTGTTGTGGGGTTGTCCTACCCCTTGTGACATGTTTAACAACATCCCTGCCATGACCCAGGAGGAGCTGTTAGCAGCCTTTCCCCCCTTGTTGCGACAACCCCAAATGTCTCCGGGCACATGGCTTTGGGCCGAGGTGGAGGCAGCATTGCCCGTGGCAATTCGTGGAGCTGTGCAGCCCCATGAGCCCTTCTAGGGCTGCTCTGTGCTGTCCCTTCAGATGGCCGGGAGGTTAAAAGCTTTGGGACCTCTGTCCCAGGGAGGGTGGAGGTGTTCTGACCGGGGAAGCATCCTTTCTGTCCTGTTCACCTGTCCTCCCGTGCGGATGTGCTCCCGGTCACGGGGCCTGCCTCCCCGCCCCTCGGAACTGGGGCTGCAGACCGGGCGTCTGGTCAGCTGGCCCGCGCGGCAGGAAGTGTCCCGTCCCAAGCGAGCAGCTAACTACCAGCTCTCACCCTGGGCCATGGGTCCTCATTTCAGGACGTGGGAGAAACCGGCCTTCGCGGCATGACCAGAATGTCCAAGGGGGCGGAGGCTGGGGACCCGTGTGGCTGGCCTTTAGTGAGACAGGGCCCCTGGGTCCCTGTAGGAGGCTTTGCTACCTGAGCCCCCAGGTGGGAGGGAACAGCCGGGTCACGTGGGAAGGATGCAAACCCAAACTCCTGGCGAGCCCTTTGCAAGCAGCTCCAGGCAGTCTTTCGTTTGGAGGCCTCGGCCCCCTCCTCTGAAACAAATTAAAACACACCCACACTTTACTTTAACTATAATTTATTTGCAGTAGAAGATATTTGAAAGGAGTTTAATGATTTTGCTTCTTAAATTATCTGGCGGGGGGTAATTCATCAAAGTCGCAATTACCTGTGATTTCCCCCGCAGTCAGTCACATCCTCCGGAGCGCTGGCCGCTGTCGCCTGGACGGTAATGAAGTTTTTATGACTCCTACATCACGGGGACCGCATCCAACAAGCAGCGAGGGGCCCGGCGCCGCACTTGGCAGGCGCTTAATGAGGCATTTATTAATTTGGATTTTGCTGCTTTCCTGTTGAATTTCGAAGCCCATAATTTTCCTGCGTGTTGCGTGTGCTTGCGGAGGGCCCCCCGAAGGGCCTGGCTCGGGGCTCGGGGCAGCAGCCCGGCTCCCCCGAAGGTGAGAAGGCTGCAGCAGGCCGTGGGGTTCTCCGGCAGTGGGAGAACCTCCCGTTTCCCTGCGTGTTCCCGGCAGCGAGCGTGAAGCTGAGACATCTGGAGATCCACAGGTGTGACCGCGGACACCAGACATGGGCCTTTGTTCCCGATTTCTTGATTGATTTCCTGGACGTCAGCTCTCTGCCCGGCCCGAGCTTTAATCACCGGGAACCTGCTGACCAGCTGGCCGCTCTCCTCGCCTCCGCTGCAGCAAACGGAGCCTAATCGCTGGGACGCGGCCCCGTCGGAAAAACAATGAGAAATTAGGCGTAATTGGGCCGCGTTTTCTGACGCGTTGTGACCCCGAGCCCCAAATGGGATTAGCTGATGTTCTGTTTTTTTCACGAAAAGGGAACTCACAATTATTAATAGTGCGACATCACACGCCCCGTCGCTCCGTGGGACGGAGCCCGGAAACAACTTCCTCCCCCCAAGGCGAGGGAGCATGTCTGCTGGGAGCGGAGGGTAATATTTAAAAATATCAAAAGGGGCAGGACAATTAAACATGGGCATGAGCCCTGGCCAGTTTTGCTCAGTGGTTAGAGCGTCGGCCCGCCGACCGGAGAGTCCCGGGTTCAGTTCCCGCTAAGGGCAGGTACCTCGGTTGCAGTTTGTCCCCGGCCCCGGTTGGTGTCGTGTGGGTGGCAGCCACTCGCTGTGTCTCTCACATCGATGTTTTTCCCTCTCTCCTCCCTCCTTTCTCCCTCCCGCTCTATCTGAAGCTACATGCAAAAATGTCCTTGGGTGAGGATTAAAAATAAAAAATTAAACTTGGGCACGAGTCTCGTTAGGGCTGACGTAACTGACGCCCGGTGATCAACAGTGCGACGTGGACGGCGGGGCGAGAAGCCTCGGGAAGCCGGCCGCAGCGAGGAGAGAGGCTTCGGGCGCAAAGCCGCTGTAAGCCCGGCCGGCGGCAGGCTGGTGGAGGCTCTGGGTGATGGAGCGTGCAGGGTGTCAGCAGTGCGTGCCGGCCAGGGGCCACGCTGCCCGCCTCCCGCCGCAGGTGCGGGCAGCCGTTACTAACCCCGCAGCCGCCGCTGAGTGTGCGCCCGGCCCAGACACACAGGAATCCCCCCGATTGCTCTGTCCGGGACTGTTTGTTTAGAAGGCCTTGGAAAGAGAACATTTCTGTTTTTTTGGTACGTGCCCCTAGCGGGAACCAAACCTGGGACTCTCCGGTCTGCAGGCCGATGCTCCAGCCGCTGAGCGAAACTGGCCAGGGCATGAAAGAGAACATTTCATAACTTTCTGGGTGAGCCATTTGGACGTTGGTTTTCCCCAAATAACCACAGCTTGTGTTTCCTGGGGGCCAGTGACGCGCTCGGGCCCCGCTCAGCGCCCCCCTCTGTTTAGGGTAAAACTCTCACAACAAGTCAGACTCACTCCTAGGCCCTTGCGGACCTGCGCCCTCCAGTAAGGTCGCCCGGCGTGGGCGCCCCTGGCTGGGTGCGGCTGGTCCGCAGACTCAGGGCAGAAAACGGAAGTGAATTATTTAATTAATCATTTTCTACGTGGACTACATGCTGGAATGTTACCCTTTGGACATGTTGGGGTTCATAAAATTATTATTAAATCGTCTCATTTTACCTTGTGCTTTGGCTTTTACTGTTTAAGATATCGGCTGCTAGAAAATTAAAAAAAAATTACCGACGTGGCTCATACTACGTTTCCCCGGCGCGGTTCTGGTCTGGAGGGAGAAGAGAGTCACAGAGAGGTTCAGTAACTCGCCCAAGGTCACACAGCATGCTCGTGGCCGGGCCTTTTAGATGCTACCAGGAGGACCCCAAAGTGGGGCCGTGTCTGTGGGTCTGCTCTTGGCCATCAGCCTTCTGTCCCCACAGACCTGGTTGAATGCAGAAGCGCTGTGTTCCGGTCTCCCCAGCTGAGTCTCGGGGCGGGGGGGGTCTATCTTTGTGTTTTTTCCTAGAGAATGACATTCTTCGCTTTGTACTCTAGCAGACAGTGGTGTAACAGGAGGGGAGCATCAGTGTCCCTCTCAATGCTTATTTCATTATATTTCATTAGGAGTCTTGACATATTTCAGTTTGCAATTGGTCTCCTGGGGTCTTCTGCTGCGAAGATTTTTAAAAACCCCAACTTTCATCTTTGCCATTGATCCACGTGGTTAGCGGGCCTGAGACGGAATGATTTCTCCTGTCTTTCTGCCTCGGAGCGAGAGGCTGGGAGAGACCAAGCAGAGACCTTTCCGAGGGTACGGGAGGCCAGACTCCTCCATCCGGTGCTCCTCTGAAAGTCCCTACTGAGTGTCCGCCTTGCTGCGCCCCACGCCAGGATCCCAGGGTCACCTGTGTTCTGGAATCATCTGTCGCCCCTGAGACCCTGAAATGGATGCCCATCCCTGACAGTAAAGTGGGGGCCTGCCGGGGGTCAGCAGCAATGTTTGACGCCCAGTACTCTCGGGCCACCTGCTGCCTGGGCCACCTTCACGGAGACTTGTGTTTTCCTGCTACCTGGGCTCCTCCCAGCAGGCGGGGCGGGGGGGGGGGATCTCCGCACGGGATGGCGCAGAGAAGGCAGTTGCTTTGCAACGCTACCCTAGGCTCCTCAGCGGGAAATCGGCGCAGGAGTCCAAAGCAAGGTCGGCATCAGCCTCCCCTCCCAGACGGAGCTGAGAGCTCACCTCCCGAAGGAGGCCAGCTCCCCGCTGGGCAGCGCAGGAGGGCCGGCACGCCTCCAGCCTGCCGCCGGCCCCCTCTTCGGGCATTTAACCAGTGTGGCCGATTAGTGGAAACATATCACACAATGGCCGAGGACCCTGGCTGGCGGCCCACTGCATCATCTCTGGCTGGGTGACTCAAGGCCGCACCCCCCACCCCGCTGAACCTCGGACCCCTCATTTGCAAAATGAGATTTGTCATATCTGCCCCGCCTCCCCTCCCCGAGCTGTTGAGAGGTTCCAGCGCTGCATGAGCCAGGGATACGAGAATGCGGGTAAACAGGAGAGGAGCGTTTACATGCGTGCTATTATCATAATTGCCTTGTGTTGTCTGTGGGTATCTCATCTCCCCAATTATGGCGCGATCCTTGGTGACAGCCACCATGTCTCACCCCTTGTGATAGTCTCCCCATAGCTGGGACCGTGTTGGACATACAGCTGCCGCTCCATAAATACGTACTGCGTAGAATCGAATTTCAAATCGGTTCCAAATCACCCAAAAAACCTGGCCCGTTGTGGCCCAAAGGTTTTCCCAAGGAGCGGTCAGAGGGCCAGAGCGGGGGAGGCTGCCCTGCAGGCCGGCGGGAGCATCCTGGGGAGGAAGGAATGCCGGGTGGGGTGGCTTCGCTGTCCCGGCCACCTGCCTGCTGCAGGAGCTGTGAAGTCCCCTCAAACAGGACCCCCCTCTGTCCGGGATGCGCCTCCCGCCTCGCCCTCGTGAGGATTTCTATTAAGTAGTCAAACATGATATAAAATCGCCCACAGAAAGATTGTTCCGGGATTAATTAATCTCCCCTTTACGCAGGGAGAGACATAACAGAGCGCGTACGATAAGAAAAGAAAATGAAATTAATCATATACTTTCTGCGGCTGCCTGTTCGTTCCAGGTTTCCTGTGCCCGGGCGTCTAGCTCCGGCTCTGCTTCTCCGTGGCGGGCACTTACATGAAACATCTTATTAATCATCTCCGGGGAGGCTGTGCCGCCAGAGGGGCGGGGGCGGGCATGCGGAGCGGGCGGGTTTCGGTTTGCGGGAACGCGCACCTTATCAGGTGCGGCCAATACATCAACACGATGAGCCGAGTCGATATACCTCGCAGCGCTGTCGAGACATCACGGGAACACGGAGCCGCCGGGTCAACTCTGCCCTGACCCCAACCTCTCCTCGGAGGGGAGGCTTGGGAATACATGCGGGGGTAGCCAGGGGATGAAAACTGTCCGAGAAGTTCCGCAAAAGAAGCTGAACTCGGCTCCTCAAGATGCAGGTGCCTTTTCGGTTCCGAAATGACGGAGCAGCGACTCCAACAGGCAGAGCGGCGCGGCCCCGGGGCTGAAATGGATGGCGGATGTCTCTTTGTCCTGCCAAGCCTTCGTCCTCACAGTTTCCAAAATGTCCATTAACCCCAAGGGACATTCCAGCTGGCCCCTCACCCCGCCGAGACGATGTAAATACGACCATGAACCTGTCCACGCAGGCATCCAGGTTTCTCGAGGCCCCTCGTCACTGAAAATGCATTAGCTCCTGACGGTACTGTCCAGAAATTAATTCACAGACAACTGAGCGTCATTCCCCATGATCCGCCCTGGCTGACAGCTCTCTGTCAGCGAATTTGGGGACGGAAAGAAACTATTTCCACCCACTTTATCATCCAGAGACCTCAGGACAGAGTGTGTCTCTGGTGAGTGCTGTTATTATAACCTGTTTCTAGAATTGCTATTACTCTTCATTCTGCAGAAACAGACTCCTACCCAAAGCTATCAGCTGGGTGCCCTTAAGTCTTAAGATCAGCCTTTAATCTCCACTTTGAAGTTGTTGGCAGGGGCTTCGCGTTTTATTCAGCCCAATGACTGGGTGTTTTAATTCTTTTAAGTACTGATCTATTTCCTCCCGAATGCCGGGGAACGGAGGCCGCCCTGAGTGAGGTCCAGCTTGGGAGGAGGCCATCGCAAGCGGGCCAGGCGCTGTTGCTGGTGTGGGCCCGTGCGGGGTATGGAGACCCACGGGCGCTCCCCAGCGGGAGACGCCAGGGCCAGCTCAAGTCACCTGTCGACATGTGAAATGCGTCAGCGATGAATCAGTGAACGGCAGAAATCCTACAGGAGAGCCCCCTGGTCCTGTGAAAGGGGCCCTCTTTCCAGTCCTACCGTGAAGCCCCGTCTCTGGTATCCGTCTGTAGGCTCTGAACATCCTTCCCGCCCCCGGCTCTGCCCAACACGCCCCGCCCACAATTCCCAGACCGCGGTGCCTCCAGATGCCGACGCCAGCGCTCACCTCCCTCCCGTCCAGACCACCCCCTGGACATCGCGTTGGACATCCCTCCGGCAGCCTTTCCCTCCCTGCCCCCATGACAGGTCCTCTCTGTGTTCTAAGACCTCGTTCTGCTCACTTCTGTGGGCCCCTCCCTCCCGCCTTCCCCCAGGTGTGTGTGTGGACAGCCCACCTCCTGCCGACCTGGGATGTGTCTGGTCACTGTATTTATCACCCAAGTCCAGTTCCGATTCCTCAAGGATGTAGGCACAGCCTGCTGCTGCTCATCTGGATTTGTCCTCAGCGGCTTGACACACAGTAGGTCTCTGCGAATGCACACGCACACACACGCACACACACGCACACACACGCACACACAGACGCACGCACGCACACACGCGCGGGCGCGCACACACACACATCCACAGATGGGAGACAGATCAGGAGGAGGGTTTGATCCACGGAAGGTTAGGACATAGCTTCCAACCTGATCCATTGCCTTGCAAATGATTAAACCCAGGGACGTACCGAAAAAGGATCGAATAGACACGCGACTTGCATGGGTCACCTTGGGAATGTATTAAGAATGAGGATCGTCATCATGGCTGCTGTGGAGGGAGCATCCTTTGCTCTGCCAAGCTCCATGTCAAGGGCTTGGCATGCGGTTGCTTGTTTTGACCTCCTACACACCCCCTGCCTGCCCAGGCAGGTTCTGCCCTGACCCTCGCTGGAGGTGCAAGGGTGGAAGGTCAAAGGTCACACAGCCAAGAGATGCCTGCGTGGGTGATGGTGATCACGCTGGTGGGCTTGAGCCCCTGCCTCCTCCTGCCATGCCTGTCATCTCCGGGCTTCTGAAGGTGATGTAGGAAGGGGCCCGAAGAGGACCCATTATGAAAAGGCACCCTCTTGCCCGCCTAGTGTGGCTCAGTGGACTGAGCGTCGTCTCATGGACTGGGAGGTCCGAGTTTAATTCCAGGTCGGGGCACATGCCCGGGTTGCAGGCTTGATCCCCAGTAGGGGGCGCTGCAGGAGGCAGCCGATCGATGTTCCTCTCTCATATTGATGTTTCTACCTCTCTGTAAAAAAAATCATTAAAAACATATTTAAGCCCTTGGCTGATTTGGCTCAGTGGTTAGAGCATTGGCCCTCAAACCGAAGGTTCACGGGTTTGATTCCCAGTCAAGGGCACATACCTGGGTTGCGGGTTTGATTTCTGGTCAGGGTCACGCAGGAGGCAAGCAATGGATGTTTCTCCCTCCCTCCCTCCCTCTCTCCCTTCCACTCTATCCAAAAAAAAAAAAAATCAATGGAAAAATATCCCTGGGTGAAGATTAACAACAACAAGAAAACATTTAAAAGAGAAAAGGACACGCTTTGTTTTTGCCGCTGTGTAGACTATTTTCCACCCACCAACGTCTCCCATTCAATCTCCAGGATGGTCAGTAACATAAATTAGTCAGAAAGAGGGCGGTGTGGGGGCTGATGCAGAAACTTCACCTCTAAGAGAAGCTAATGGGCCCGCTGGGGGTGGGGGGGCACAGCCCCTGGCCTTGGCTGGCTGAGCCCCAAGCGCTAATGAACATTACCCAGGATGCCCGTGTGAGCTGACAAAGCACAAACGGCTGCTCTCCGTTGAAGGCCTGGGGCCACAGCAGGGAGCCGCAGGAACCGCGTCGTCCCCCGTCCGTGGAGAAGGAGAACACACACGAAACAGCTCTTCGAATCCATTCTTCCCTGTGGACACAGAGACGATGTCCTGATCATTGTGTCTAAAAAAGCAGGAGATGCGAACATTGGATGTGGTCGGAACTGGATTTTAGCCGCAAATGGGTGGTTTTTAATAAAGTGCCTCATGGCCGCGGATCTGCGAAAAGCTGCTACTTAAGAGGAAGTCCGTAGGGGCTCAGGAAATGGCT
The DNA here is from genome assembly GCF_014108415.1 of Molossus molossus. Classification (NCBI taxonomy): domain Eukaryota; kingdom Metazoa; phylum Chordata; class Mammalia; order Chiroptera; family Molossidae; genus Molossus; species Molossus molossus. Next base: position 3,189,890 of record NW_023425399.1, on the reverse strand, counting down.
CGTGCAGACGGGGCGGTCGGTGACTGCTTATTTATGGTCGTCTGCGCCAGATCCGATCAGCTGGGGCTGGTGCGGGTGGGGGCTTCCATAAAGCACTGTCCTCAGGCTACTGATGAGATCGGGAAGTGGAGCATGGACTCTGGGTGGGGGAGACATGGGGTAGGTGGGCTGTGCCCTGAGATGGATGTTGTCGGGTGCTGGGATCTGGGGTGGTTGGTTTAGATGGGGGCTCCGGAAAGAGCGCTGGGGCTCGGATGACGGTCTCCTAGGTAGAGCTGGCTCGGGACCTGTCTTCATGGCGTCCTGGCCGTGTGGCCTTAGCTCGTACCTTTTTTTCCTGATCAGCTTCACGGAGCTGGAATTCACATCCCATACGGTTCCCCCGTTTGAAGTGAAGACCTCGGTGGTCTTCAGTGTCCCCACAGGTGTGTGCAAGGTCAGCGTGGTCCACTTTGGAACATTGTACCCTCTTCCTCCTCCCCCAGCCCCCGCCCTAAGCAGCCTCCCGTCTGCCCTCCGTCTCCACAGACGTGCCCGCTCCGGACATTCAGCCTCATGGATTCTGGGTGCTGGCCCGGCAGCGTCTGCCCGCCCTCGGCGCCAGGAGCTCAAGGTTCATCTCCGTGGTGGGTCGGCGCTCCCTTTCGGATCTTCAGGTCCCGCCACAGCTGCCGCCGCAGGACGGGGTGGGGTGTTGTCATGCTCCCCAGCACCTCACAGGGGTGTCGGTGGGCTCTTTTACCCCTAACGTCCCTCCCCGGCCCCCCGTGAATAGCAGGTGGTGGGTAGCCTAGTGCATTTCATCCACGGACATGAACGATTCCTTGCCTCCCCCCTCCAGGCTCTGGTTTCCCCACGAGACACAGGCAAGTCGATGAGTCTTGTGGGAAAATCACCATTTGCTCCTATTTTTCGAGCCTTTATAGGGGCCGAACCTCACGTGTGAGTTTTACTTAAACACTCACATCAGCCTGAGGGGCCAGGGGACTGTGACTCCACTGAACCGACGAGGAAACTGAGGCTCGGACAGGGTCAATGCTGTGTCCCAGATTCTCCACAGAAACCTCATTCTGTCAAATACTTCAGGGCTCAAGAAACGAGGTTTGCCTGGACTTGGATTTCCCACTACACACGCTGACCCTCACTTGACTGACAAATTCTCGAGCGGGCCAAAGGGACCTGGGGAAGCTCAGAGGCTGGCCGTCAAGCCTGCCCCCCAGCTCGCAGACCCTCCCGGGGATGCAGAGACGTGGACGCACCAGGACAGCAAAGTGGCCTGGCCGCGGGTCTCCGCAGGCGCCCGACAGCAAGGGGCTCCCGAGAGGTCCCCGGGTCGCACCTCAGGGGTGTCTTGAGCGCTGTGAAGTCCCGGGGCGGGCGGGGGGGGGGGCCCGCTGCACACCCTTTGATTAACTGTGCTTCGAGGAGGTGGGTACAGAACGTCGTGGGCGTGGGGTGGAGTGATTCATCCTCCTGTAACCTGCCGCTGCAGCTTCTCTGTGGCGGGAGGTTTTGCTGGGGAGATCAATGGAGCCTGAAGGCAGCCCCTCGGCGACTCTCCCCGCAGAGCCTCGCCCGGAGGCCGGGGTCACTGCTCGGAGCCACGCGGCCGGGCTTTCAGGCTGGTGGGCGAGAGGAAATGTTCTCAAGACCCCCTTTCTGTGATGCAGGAAGCAGAAGGACCAGAGGAGAGGAGAGGAGGGGACAAGGGAGAGATGGCAGGAACAACGATCTCGTTATTGGATCAGTTACTGCCAAGGCGATGGGCCCCCACATCCTGGTTCCACGTCCATCTTTTCCCTCAACCCTCACCACAGTCCGAGGAGGCAGGTTGCTGGTCCTTATTTTATTGGCGAGAAATGGGGGGGGGGGGGGAGGCGAGAAGTGGAGTAATTCGCCTGAAGTCACGTGGATAATCAGTGCCCAAACCAGAACTTAAGCTGAGGCCTTGGAACCCTAGGTGCAGCCCTCGGTCAGGACAGAAGTAGGAACCAGTGGTGCCCACTATGGACCAGGTGCTCCGGGAGCCCTAAGGTGTAGGGTGGTACAAGAATTGGACAAAGGCAGTCTTGCCACACTGCTGGGCTGGAGAGCAATTTGGACTGTGTGTGCCAGGCTACGGAAGCCCAAAGAAAGCCACTCAAATCTGCTGGAGCAGCGGGGGAGGCTCTTTGGAAAGCGGGATATTGAGGCTGGGTTTTGATGGATGCATAGGAGTTCTTGAGTTCAGTAAAGGGGAAATTGTGCTCATCCTGGAATGGAGCAGTGTATACAAAGCCTGGGAGCTAGAATTGGGGATCGGGCATCCAGGAACAATAGGTGTCCAGCGTCGCTGATGTAAAGGGCCTGGGCTAGTGGGGAGACGAGAGAATCACCGTCCCAGCTGCTCGTTCAGCCCTGCTTCGACAGCAGCCAGGCACAGGTAGCATTTCGTGGGGTGGGATCTCACTAGGGTTTAGAGAACTGCAAGTTACTCGGAAGATTTCTGTGCTTGGTGCCCCCTCTCAGAAGTTAAAAATGGATTCTCCAAGGAGTCAAGCCACAGCAGAAAAGGATTTTGCTGATGAAACCGTAACTCCCTCTGTCATTATGCAATTAAGGAAGGGGTGGGGGAGCCCCCCCAGGGCTTTGATGTAGCGAGAGAATTCCGAAAGGGTTCCAGCCACGGTTAATGACAGGGCAGCAGTCTCCAACTATGACGTTCCCCAGTGGGCAGTGGGGGATGGGCGTCTGCAGAAGCTTCACTGTCAAAACCACCAGGGCTGGAATCTGCAGCCACAGACCCAAGGGCCGTGCCCTGACGTGGGGGGACGGCAGTGCATTCTGGAAGGTTCCACCGCGAATCCGTGTGCCCTGCGCCAGCCGCTCGTCTGGAGTCTTGATAGGGGGCATTGTCTGTTTCAGGATAAAAGTGAAGTTCTTTCTGGAATAAATATTCAGATCCACCAGCTCCGTGGTTGGTCAGAAGGATGGAAAGAGAAAAGATAGGTGATCACCACCGACGTCACCCGGCCCCGTGAGGAACCTCGATGCGCAGGTGGTACCATGCACGGGGGGCTTTCGGAGAGGTGATGGGGTAGCACCATCTCGAAGACATCGCCCTTCCGTTATGCCTGGAAATGCCACTTTGGGGGCGTTACTACTTCAACCAATCTTTATTGAACACCTGTTCTGTGCCAAGCACTGCCTCAGGGCAATACAGGGGGTGAGGTCCAACCATTCAGGTCTGGTCCCATGGGAATGTAATCCACCAGGGCAAAGCTACAGACAGACAGATAAAACCACTCCAGATTGGGATGAACTCTGTGAAAGAAGGAAGGAAGCAGATGAGGGTGGTCAGGGTGACCCCGCTTTGGGGGTGGACAGCTGAGATGACCAAAGCGTGTCCAGCGGTCACTCTGCCTGCTGAGTGGAGGGAAGGTGATCCAGGCAGAAAGAGTGGCCTGTGCAAAGGCCTCTGGGACATTTAAGACACTGGCCGAAGGTCCGTGTGGCTGGAGGGGTGGGAGTGGGGTGGGGAGGGGGAGGGGGGAGGACGTCTCTTTTCCACCATGGGCCCCTGAGGACCCTCCCTCCTGACTCCCGCAGGCAGGGTCTGTCCAGACTGCCTCCCTCCCTTTGCGGGGGAGGGGGAGACAGCGCTCTCCTGCAGTGTCTAAGCCTTGGCATCTCAAGTTGTATGCTGTAGCCACTGAAGAGGTTGGAGAGTCTTTAGTTTGAAATGGAAGATGATTTCCTCAGGAAAAATGATCAGATTCCTCACGACCTCTTGTTCCAAGGAGAATAGACAGCATTGTGTCATCACGGCTTTGTAGAATAGCTCCGGCTAAAACCAGCGAGCGTTTGCCAACGGGACAAAGGGGAGATGAAGTGTGATGACTCACTTTTGGGTCGTGAAGGCTCAGGGAAGTGAGACAGCACTCCCCCCCCCCCCCGAAAGGCCCGGGTGCAGGAGGACCAGCAGGACAGAGTGTCTCCCTCGTCCCCAGCCGTGTACTCCATTCGGCAGACATGTGGCCGCCTGGCCCCAGCCCTGGAGCCTGGGTCTTCGCCGTCGCAGTCACCTGCCCTGACACTTGTAGGAGTTAACCAGCTCCAGAGGTGAGGAGGACCTGGGCGCGAGTTCAGCACGGAGGCTTTGAGCCGACGCTTCGCAGGGTGCCCACGGAGCAGGTTCCCCTGCGGGGATGCTCAGGCATCATGACCACGCATCGAGGGCTATAGCATGTAGTGTCTCTCAAACTTAAGTCCGAATACTGGTTTTGAGGTACAGCCAATGGGGATTTCGTGGAAATCAGTTTGAGATGCACGGCTTTCATCTGACAGCATCACCCTGCTACCGCTGCTGTCATCAAGGGTAACTTAAAAAAAAGCTGTGAGCAACTATTCATTGATCCACTTATTCAGCCAACCATCTGTCCATCCATCTACCCATCCACCCACCCATCCACCTGTCTACTCATCCATCCACCCATCCACCCACCCATCCACCCATCCATCCATCCACCACCCATCGAGTCATCCATCCACCCATCATCCATCCATCCCATCATTTATACATTCAAGTAAGCAGCATCCAGGTAACAAACATTAACTGAATGGATCTTTTCATACTCTGGGCGCAATACGAGGACTTCGGGAGGTCTAAGATGTCTTTAGGGACCTCCTAGTCGAATACAAGCTTCCTCCTGTGTACAAATAACCACACTTCTGGCTTGACAGTGATGTTTGTCCTTGGGAAGATGGGGTGCTAGAAGTCCAGGAAGGAAGAAATCTCCCCTCCTCAGGTGAACCCTTGAGGGCTTTGTGGAAGAGGCGGCATTTTTACTTGAAGGAGGGATTTGGACATGGAGACGTAGGAGCTGGGGGCCAGGGATCCTGGCAGGCGAGACCAGTGTGAACAGAGGCCGGAGCTGGGCTGGGGTGGGCTGGGGAACCACCTCCTCTCCTTCCTCGAGTCTCTGCTTGGCTGGGTCGTGACTTCGGCATTGATAAAAAGCCTCTGCCCAGATGCCTCACTACGGACGAGACCGTTTCCAGGGAGGCCGAACTCTGTCACGGGCCTTCCCTTTGGCGGTGGCTCAGAGACCTGTGGGCCCGCTGAGAATCAGAGGCGGATGCGGAGACACTGAGAACCAGCACCCACCCACGAGGCCCCACCCCACTTCAGCCCCACCGGAGGTGGGAAGGAGCCGCTGCCCCGCACTCTGCACCGTGTACCTGGGCCTCAGGTGCTGACTTTCCAGAACATTCTGCCAGATCCTCACACACGCCCAGAAGGTGAGGGACCCTGGTGCTCTGCAGAGAAACTTCACATCTGCCCAAGAAGTCCATCTGGTCAACGTTGAACAGATAGGCAGGAAGAGTGTCGCAGGGCGGGGCCGGGGCCGGGGCCCCCTCGCACCTGTTTTTCGAAGTTTCATGTAACGGGGAACACAGACAAAGTCATCGAATAACTCAAACTCCCACGGGGTGCTACCTACTTGAGGGATAAACTAGAGGGTAATTTCAGATGAGTGGTCAGGGATGGCTTCCCAACGGGGTGACATTTGAGCCGAGACGTGAATGACAAGAAGGAGCCAGCCAAGGGAAGAGCTGGGGACCCAGGGAACAGCCCGTGCAAAGCCCCCGAGGTAGACGGGAGCTGAGGCATTTTGGGAAACAGAATGTCAGTGAAGCAGGGGAGCGGAATGGAGAGTCGTGGGGGGCGGGGGGCATGGGAAGGAGTTTCAATTTTATTTCAAGTGTAGCAAAAAGCTAGAGGGAGGGTTTAGGTGAGTGACTGTTTTTCCTTTTGAAATCCTTGCTCCGGCTGCTGAGTTGAGAGTGAACACTGGGGGCAGGAGCGGAAGCCCAGGGACCAGTGAGGGGCTGGCATAGTCCTGGAGGGACCGTGTGCATCAGACTAGAGTGGGGTGGGGGTGGGTAGTCAGGGAGCTGGAGGGAAGAGGAAGGTTTGGGATTTGCTGGGGAGATGGAGTCAGCAGGACCTACAGAGGGTGGGATGTGTGTGGGAGACACGGAAGAATGAAGGGCCCCTGCAAAACGGCTGGACTAACTGGGTACATGTGGCCCCATTTTCCAGGCTGAGGGAAGGTGGGGCAGAACAGCTTGGGGACAGGAGACTCAGAGGGCTCCGTTGTGGCCATGTCGAATGAGAGATGCATTTTCAATACCTGGAAGGCAGGTGCATATATCAATCTAGACTGAGGGGGGAAGTTTGGGGCAGGAGAAGATGGGAACGAGGGGCAAAGAGAAGCAGCACAAATTGGAGTCAAGAGATGGGAGGGTGGAGGGGAGAGCGCACAGCTCTGTTGAATCTCCTGGATCAAGCCACACCTGAAGCTTGCCCATCCGGTCCCTTTGTTTATCCTGAACCAGTTTGAGTCGGGCTCCGTCACCTGCACGGGGAAGTCTTCAGTGTTTCCGGTTGTCTCAGATGCCCTTCTTCAGCCTTGGGCTGGATGTACATCGCCCCAGGGGGGTGGGCTGAGAGGTCGTAACAGGTGGTAGAAAGGATTGACCTTTCGACACCAGGCAGACCCAGGAACAGGTTCCACGGAGCCGTGTGGCCGTGGACAAGCGGACTGGCTCCTCTGCCCCTCCGCATCCTCGCACAGAAGGGTTGTGTGAGGACGAGAGGGACAACAGGGAGTCTGGCCAGCAACTGGCGCATGGCAGGTGCTTAATACGCGTCAGCATTTTGGCCCTTTCTCCCCCACACACTGATTAAAGGCTCAGGTTGGCAGTTATTTATGTCTTTGATTAATTAAACAATTGGGAAACAAATTAATTATTACTTAACGAAGGCAGTTTGGGAGACACAATCTTTGAAAACACGAGGCCTGGCAGAGAAGCAGAGGCGCCGGCGCAGAAATCACTGAAGTAGAAAATCTTCAAGGTCCTTCTCATCTGGAAAATGCACCTTTTCTCGGCGAGCAGAATGTGGCTCCTACAGATAAATGTTGACTTATGGTTGGAGTAGCTTATTATATATGTCCTGGTGCCTTCAAATGGCGGCCAGGCAATCGCTCGGGTGTTGCCTGCCTGTGTGGGGTTTATCCAAGGCAAGACCTGAGTCACGGCCCTGTGGGTTGTCACTGCCGTCATCCGGTTAAATCTACCGCTCCCTCTGTTCTCTGTGCCCCCCACCCTGCAGACAGCCCCCCCAGCTGTCGGATTTGGACAGCCAGCTGAATCCAACGTCAATAACTCTGGCCATAACGGGTGCCCTTGGCTCAATCCGGGCGAGCAGGGTGGGGAGAGCTGTGCTTGAATTTTAAAATCACCCAAGTTTGCCTGGCCGGCGTGGCCCGTGGTCGAGTGTTGACCCCTGCACCAAGAGGTCGCTGGTTCAATTCCTGGTCAGAACACACGCCCAGGTCGTGGGCCCCGATCCCCAGTGGGGGGCATGCAGGAGGCAGCCAATCGATGTTCTCTCACATCGATGTTTCTATCTCTCTCTGTCCCTTCCTCTCTCTCTAAAATCAATAAAGAAAAAGTATTTAAAAATAAAAAAATAAAAGCGCCCAAGTTTGCTTCAAGGAAAAGTTCCTGGGGTCCGAGTGGCTGTGGTTTTAGCCCCCTGCCCCCACCCCTGGAACTTCCTTGGTGTCCGCATCTCCCTTGGCTGCAGGTTTGCAGCACACGTGGTTCCTTCCGGGGAAACAATGTTTCAGCCATTCATTCCCAGGCCGCCTGAGACCAGCTCCAGTGGGTCATGTGGTTGTGTGAAGGTTCCACAGTGGTTCACAGCTTTCTCTCCTCCAGACCTGTCTGCTCCGAGTGCAGGAGACGCTCTGATGCACCAGGGACCAGTCCAGCATCCAGAACCTCCCCCAGGGCTGGGAAGGTCAGCTCCCACTGAGTCCAGCATCCAGAACCTCCCCCAGGGCTGGGAAGGTCAGCTCCCACTGAGTCCAGCATCCAGAATCTCCCCCCGGGCTGGGAAGGTCAGCTCCCGCTGAGTCCAGCATCCAGAACCTCCCCCAGGGCTGGGAAGGTCAGCTCTCACCGAGTCCAGCATCCAGAACCTCCCCCCGGGCTGGGAAGGTCAGCTCCCGCCGAGTCCACCATCCAGAACCTCCCCCAGGGCTGGGAAGGTCAGCTCCCACCGAGTCCAGCATCCAGAACCTCCCCCCGGGCTGGGAAGGTCAGCTCCCACCGAGTCCAGCATCCAGAACCTCCCCCAGCGCTGGGAAGGTCAGCTCCCGCCATGGGTCACATTGATTTTATTGGATGGCTTTGTCCACAGTGCTCGAACAGCAGGAGGGCCAGGGGGAGGGGCGTCCAGTTCATGCCTTGCTGCCATGTTTTAAATTGGCCTCCCCGCCCCCTAGTATTGCGTCCCCCCTAGATCAGGCCTCCTGCATTATCAGAGGGGGGCTGAGTCAACCCAGTCTCCTTAAGTTGCTGTGAGGGCCCTATTCACGTGTCACCACAAAGAAGACGCTGCCACCCCCCTCCTGGAATGTATGACGCATGTGCACATCGATGCTGCCGACTGCCCGCCCCCAGCAGCGTGACGGGAGGCCCCGCTGACCCCATGAGGAGGAGATGGCAGCAGACACTCACACCACGTGTTCATCCAAAAGCATGAAAACCGAGAAGAAGGGGAGGTGGGCATGGACAAGAAGCCCGCAGGGTCCGGGTTCCACTCTCGCCGCCTTCTAAGGCGGGTTTTCCAGGTGAAGTCTGGGACAACGCTGAGGCCACAGAGTGGGTGGGACCCGAGAGCGGGGCCCAGAAGCCAGTCTGGCCCCAGAGCCCCTGCTCAGAACAGAGAGGATGGTCATCTCTCGCTCGGCACGCATCAGAACCAGGGTGCTGCTCCCGGGCCCTCGCTCCCAATCGGGTGGCAGGATTCTCTGGGTGGCCATGTCGTGGACATGCACTGTCGGGGTCAAGCGAGGGTCCGTGGGTATGTTGCCGACGGAGGGTTATCTCCGGGGATGGGCAAACAGCTCAGGGCCTGTGAGAGCTGGGCTCGGCCCGGGGCTAGTGGGCGTGTCCCCGGCTCCTACATTATAACTTGCAACCCCCATAATTTATCTGATGGCTCCTGACTCAGACTGGCAATGGTCCGGGAAAGGCCCACACACATGCTACCTCCTCGCAGACACACCTGTGTTTTGTCACGCAGCCAGGCCAACCTGGGGACGGGCACGGAGGCCTGCCGTTGCCCTCGTGTCTGCGGGCTGCACATCATTGATGTCGCTGGAGGTCAAGAATGAGATGGGATGGGAAGGGCAGATTAGAGTTTGTGAAGGTCAAAGATCTTAGCTCTTTTCTCCCCGCTAGCGGGGATAGGACGCCCCAGCGGGGTTGTGATCAGGGGAGTGGCACCGTCAGTCTCGCGAGTTTGAAGGCTTACCCGCTGCAGCGTGGGAAGGTGAGGCCGTGGCCAAGGGGAGGGTCTAAACGTGGTTGGGGAATGGCGAGAAGGGCTCCGTGGAGGGGTCTATTAGTACATACCTCTTTCTCCAGCGCAGTCCTCCCTGAGCACCCACCAGGGGACTGTCAGTCCGGCAGGTGCTGGTGAAAGAGAAGTCCGTGCCCTCGCGAGGCTTGCATTCTCGTGGGATAAGCAGTAAGCAGTCACACCGAGTGTACAATGTGTGTTCTTCAGAGGAGCAGTGTTACAAATGGATACGGTGGGGAGATTCATCCAACCAGTCTCTTCTAGGGAAGTGCAGTGGAGTTGGAGAGGTGAAGACCGAGCGGCAGTTACCTAAGAAGCAAGGGCAGGAAGTGTTCTGGGCAGAAGGAACAGCACTTGCAAGGTCCATAAAGGCAAAGTGGAGAGAGGAAAGGGAGTGGGGGGTGGGCAGGGGCCAGTTCCGGCAGGACCATAGGGGAAGTGGTGTGGAGTATGGCCTTTACCCTAAGAATAACGGAGCGTTCTAAGCAAGCGTTTGCAGCATGATGTGATTTAGATGTGTGATGTCCAAGCCTGCCCCTGGTGGGTGACAGGGACGGAATGGGGTAACTAGAAAACTGGACACAGTCTGTGAAGCGACTGTTGTCAAACACTGGACAACAGGCAGTCGCAGTCTGTGGGAGACTGTTTGCATGGCATCCATTTTGCTAAAATCTGCTCTGCCCCAAGGCAGGATACCTCTGTATACAATGTTTCTGCATTCCTTTAAGTAACCACTTACTCAGCCAGTTATGCTCTGTTTATCTTTTGTTCCACCTGTGATATTTACATGATATTTACCTGAAATTGCTTCAGGGTGGTTATCACAAACTTATCACTTGGCAACAAATGTTCTTGTTTTTCTGCTTCTTGCCCTATATATACTGTGGATATCCCCAGAATAAATGAGACTTGATCAGAGCCCTGTCTTGTCTCCATTTCTCGGGTCTCTTGTCCCTCCTCATCCTCACTCCCCCCTCTAGAGTCCTCGTTGCTCGACCTGCGGGACGGGTCAGCAGTCCAAGACTGTGCTCACAGAGAAGGGGACAGACCAGGTGAGCCCTACAGTCACCTGGCTTTCTACCTGATGCCACTTCCTGTCCATGGAGCAGAGAGCGGGAGTCCCAGGTAAACACAACAGTCTTGATAAGCTGAGGAGGCTCAGATGGACTTGGGGAGGCTGAAGAGTTTTAAATGTGTGGGGCAGAATTATCCAGAAAGGGATCTCTACAGTCCAAGGACTCCAGAAATTTTGCATGGTCTTGAATCTTAACTGAATATCAAAATGCATCTATATAGGGTGGAAATCCGTGAAGCCATATGAACAGTGACCCACGAGCTCTGAGCTGAGCAGTCCCCAGGGCCAGCACAGAGATGGAGGGCACTCGAGTTCAGATCAGCCAGAGGGAAGAGTCCCCCTTGACCACTCTGGGCATTCACTAGAGAATCCGGGGGGGCCATCCCTTGGTAGTGGGTCTAGACTAACCCTAAAGTCTACATTAGACCCACCTTAACAAAGATTAAAAACAAGCCCCCAAAGGTCAAACTGAACCACAAGTGCAGTTTGTTTGAAAAATATTTTGTCAAAAAAAAAAAAGTATTTATTTCACCATCTGCCTGCCAAAACAAAGCTCAATACGTTTAGGGAAGATAAAAAAAACCTAGGTACTCAACAGTGGAATAATCATGCTTCCCAGCATCCAATAAAAATTGCTAGATGAGTTAAGGAGGACAAGGTGATCCAAAACTGAGAGAAAGTCAACAGAAACAGTACCCGAAACGACAAGGGTGATGGAATCAGCAAGCAAAGACATTAAAGCAGCGATTAATGTATATTCAATATTTAAGGAAAACATGAACACAGTAAGGAAATAATTTTAAGATATGAAAAGAACTGCAGGGGATTTCTGGAGATTCGGGGAAAAAACCCAAATTTTGAAAAAAAATCAAATTTATTCTATGGCATTAATAGCAGATTAGAAAATGTAGTAAAAAAGAATAGTGAACTTAAAGATAGAAAAGACCCAAAACGAAACAAAAAGGAAAAAAGACTGGGGGAAAAATGGATCAAACTTTCAGCAACCCATGTGACAATACCAAGTATGTGGAATTGGGGGAACGAGAAGGGGGGGAGGTGGAGGGGAGCAGACAAAAATTGGAAGAAATAATGACTGAATATTTTACAAATTTGCTGAATGCTATAAATCCTCAGCTCCAAGCTCAATTAGCCACAAACTGAGTAAACATGCCAAAATACCCTCACCAATGTACACCAAATCAAATTGCTGAAACAGCGATGAAGAGAAAAAATGTACATATCCAGGGAAATAGGACACATTATATATAGAGGAACTAGCAATCTACAAAAATATATATTTAAGCCAGAGAATGATGATGAAGTGACATCTTTGAAGTTCTGAAAGAAAAAAAAAAAGTCTGTCAGATATTAGACAACAATGGTGTCCAATGGAATTTTATACCCAGCAAAATTATTACCAAAATGATGGCAAAATAGAGTCTTCTTGTGGTGGTGGTGGGGAGAGCCCAATAGAATCCATCAGTAGTAGATCTACACCAAAGAAATATTAAAGAAAGTTCTTAGAACCAACTAGAAACTTAACTCTCTGCAAAGAAATGAATGGCAAATACGTGAACAGAATCTAAAAGACATTTATTTTTCATTTAAAAGTTATTTTAAAATATAATTGACTATTTAAAACATAAACAATAACCACGTGTAGTAGGTTCTAGAACATGTACGAGTAAAAACTATATGACCAGAGGCACAGAGGATGAGATGGGGCACTGGCAGTCTATTATTTTCAGGTTGTTATGTCATATGTGAGTGGTGCAATATGATGTGAGTGAAGACTAGAGCCCTGGCTGATTTGTCTCAGTGGTTAGAGCGTCAGCCCGCGGACCAAGGAGTCGCAGGTTTGATTCCGGTCAAGGGCATGTATCTCAGTTGCGGTTCATCCCTGGCCCTGGTCGGGTCATGCAGGCAGCCAGTTGATGTGTCTCTCTCACATTATGTTTCTCTTTCTCCCTCCCTCCCACTCTATCTGAAGGTAAATGGAAAAATATCCTCAGGTGAGAATTGAGAATTTAAAAAAAAAACACAAAAAAAACTAGGATAAGTTAAAGATTCAAATTTATAAAAGTAAAATAAAAAGGCCTAGGTTATGAGCCAACAGTGGAAATAAAATAGAATCATTACATTAACAAGATAGTAGCTGTAAACCCAACCATATCATAATAACATTAAATGCAAATGGCCAAAATATGCTGATTAAAAAACAGAGATAATGAGATTGGCTCTAAAAGCCAGACTCAGCTACATGCTGTCCTCAAGAAAGCCGCCTGGACTCTGAAGACAGACGCATCAATGGAAGACAGAAGTTAGCCGATGTGCTGCATGAAGTCGAATTGCGAACGAGAAATGTGACCGGAGCTAGAAAGAGACCTGCTATAATGAAGAAGTTGATTCACAAGACAGCGTGGCAATCCTAAATAGATACACACGAGTTACTGAGATTTCAAAATCCTTGAAAAAAATACTTGAACTAGAGGAGAAATAATCGAATCCAAAATACTTGGTTGCAGATGTCAACATCCCTGAGTTCATAGAAGTAGAAAGAAAATCAGCGTGGCTCTGGCCAGCTTGGTTCAGTGGTTGGAGTATCGGTTTGCGGTCGGAAGAGTCTTGGGTTCAATCCCCGGACCCAGTCGGGGTGGTGTGGGAGGCAACTAATCGATGTGTCCCTCTCACATCAATGTTTCTCTCTCTCTCCCCCTCCTCCCACTCTATCTGAAAAAAAAATAAGTGGAAAAATATCCTCCGGTGAGGATTTGTTTTTTTATTATTTTTTAATCCTCACCGGAGAATATTTTTACATTTATCATCAGATAGAGTGGGAGGGAGGGAGAGAGAAACATCCATGTGAGAGAGATACATCGACTGGCTGCCTCCAGCATGACCCCAACCAGGGCCAGGGATGAACTGCAACCGAGGTACATGCCCTTGAACAGAATCGAACCCGTGACTCTTTGGTCCACGGGCCAAAGATCTAACTGCTGGACCAAACCGGCCAGGGCTTGGAAGAGGATTTAAAAAAAAGTAAAAAAAAAAAAAAAAAAAAAAAAGGAAAAGCTGTACGGCTGTCGTAGACCTGAACAGTGTGACCAACCAGCTCAGTCCAACTGACATTTTATTTTATTATTTTATTAATTTATTTTTTCCAACTGACATTTTAGACGCACACTCTTGGGAACAGCACCTAACAGCAGGGTGGACTTCCTTTTGAATCCATGTGGAATATTCACCAAGGCGGACCACAGAACTGAGCACGCTGACCCGGTCCCTCCTGGCGGACACGGGGCGAGTGGACTGCGCCGGCGGCCGCTGAGAAGAACAGCCGGGCGGTTCACCCAGCAGCCCCGGCTGCACAGCGAATTCAGCGCGGCCGTGCGGGGCCCCGAGTGCCAGGTCAGGGCATTGCATTTGTCCCCATGGGAGGGCACTGAAAGGCATCATGCCCAGATGCCCCCGCGGGTCTCCCACTCCAGTCAGTGCCCTCGGGAAACAGACAGCCCATGCGAATGAAGGACGGGCTGAGGCCAGCCCTGTCCCCTTGCAGGAGGCCTGGGCGGTGCCCAGAGGTCAGGCGCTGGACAGAGGGAGCCCCCTCAAGCTTACTGCTGCTGTTTGCAGGGCTTTCTGTCTTTCCCGGGACGTGGGGGCTGCTGGAAGCCAGCTGCCCCTTTTCTCTGCCTCCCTGCTCCCTGCCGAGAGGGCCTTCCTGAGTGGGGACAGGTGGCCGCGATTAGAGACGACTTGAGATGGGCAGCGGGAGCCTGGGTACACATACGCTCCTGCTCTCTGGGCGCACTGCGGCCGCGTGGGACCTCGTGTCGCCGTGAGTCCACGCTCCCACAGCGGCACGGGGAGGCGCCCGGCAGGGGCAGGACCCGAGGCATCGCTGGTGAGTCCACGCTCCCACAGCGGCACGGGGAGGTGCCCGGCAGGGGGCAGGACCCGAGGCGTCGCCGTGAGTCCACGCTCCCACAGGGGCACGGGGAGGCGCCCGGCAGGGGCAGGACCCGAGGCATCGCTGGTGAGTCCACGCTCCCACAGCGGCACGGGGAGGTGCCCGGCAGGGGGCAGGACCCGAGGCGTCGCCGGTGAGTCCACGCTCCCACAGCGGCACGGGGAGGTGCCCGGCAGGGGGCAGGACCCGAGGCGTCGCCGGTGAGTCCACGCTCCCACAGCGGCACGGGGAGGCGCCCGGCAGGGGCAGGACCCGAGGCATCGCTGGTGAGTCCACGCTCCCACAGCGGCACGGGGAGGTGCCCGGCAGGGGGCAGGACCCGAGGCGTCGCCGGTGAGTCCACGCTCCCACAGCGGCACGGGGAGGCGCCCGGCAGGGGGCAGGACCCGAGGCGTCGCCGTGAGTCCACGCTCCCACAGGGGCACGGGGAGGCGCCCGGCAGGGGCAGGACCCGAGGCCTCGGAGCACACTGTCGCCCACCCTGGAGGCGCCCTGCTGGTTCTCTGACTCCTGAGAAGGGCCTGCTCCGGAATTTGCAGGGCCCCGAGCAAAACAGAGGTGCAGGGCTGCTCCATGAGACGTCGTCAGCAGTCACACGGAGCGCTGGCCCTCGGAGGGCTCCGGGTGCCCGGGCTGCACAGCCTGCCCCCAGCCCCACCTCCCGGCCTCCAGGGACACGCCCTCCGTCTCCGGGCAGCTGTTTGCAGCCTGGTCTCATTGACATGAGGGGGCACCTGGGCATGGTGCCTCCCAGGTGCCTGGTCACCGGGTCAAACCCAGCCCGCTGGGCTCACTGGGCTCTCGGGAGTGTGGGGGGGGGTGTTCTGGACTCTCCTTCGACCCCTCTTCCTGTTCGCACGCCCACACCCTGCTCACTGTCTTTAGAAGCTGCCTTAGATCCCCTTGCAGCAGTACGAGCCCACCCTGTGCCGGTGGGCTTCAGCCTGTCCTTTCGTATCCCGAGGAGCCGGCCCACGCTCCTTCAAAGGTCCCTGCACCTGCGGGCGTGGTGGCCGGGGGACCTCGCAGCCGGGCGGGCAGCCAGCTGGGACAGACCGCTTCTCCTCCGAAGCTTTGAGCTTCTTCCCCCAGGAGGCCGTCTGCTCTCGGCACAGGGACAGCAGGGCGGTGAACAGGAGCGGCCATCCCCCGAGAAGGGACCCCAGCACGGTCAGGGTGGCGCGTTCGTTAGCCCTGGCACGTTCTCTCCGGGGCGTGTCGTGGGCTCGCTCTGGGGGCCAGGGGCTGGGGTGGGAGGCAGCGCTGGAGTCTCCACGTCTTGGGTTCGAATCCCAGCTCTGCCACTTGCTAGAAATGTCACGGGGCAAGTTTCTGGGTGTCTCCAGTCCTCCGTTTCCCCAGCGCCTACTTCACAGGGTTGTGGAGGGGATGAAGGGGGACAGGGCAGGAGTGGGGCGCACAGCTGCCCGCTGAGGACTCCGTGACAGTGAACTGTGATGATGAGCTGTGATTAATGAGTCCAGCCCTGACGCCGCCCCAAATCCCCTTTCTCAGGGAAGTCTCCCCACCGCTCCCTAAAGCAGGGATCTTCAATGCCCTTCAGTCCCCATACTTTTCTGCACTAGTATTAAACATATATACGGCTTTGCAGTTACAATAGTTGTGTGATTATCTGGTTAGCTTCCGGCTCACCTCGCGGGAAGCTCTGAGGGACAGGGCTATGCCCATGTGCCCCAAGCGTCCGTGGTGTTCAGCCTGAAGCCAGGGAGAAGGGTGATGCTTAGAAATCTTGTTGCATCAACAGATGACTTTCTGGAGGAGAGAGGGGGAGAGACAGAGACAGAGAGACAGACACAGAGACAGAGACAGAGAGAACTCCAAAAGGCCGGCATGCCTGGGCATAGACAGTGGGCGGGGCGGGGCGGGGCGGGGGTGGTGTCCAGATGTGGTTGGGCTGAGGGCTCCGTCTTTCTCCCAGGTGCCTGCGCCCCTGAAGGGCACTGCCTGGCTGCGTGGAGGCTTCCCATTTGCATTTTAGGGAGATGAGCCGGCAGCTGTGCAGAGAGTGGATTTATAGCCTGGCTTCTTTGTTCAAATCCCCAGAGTCATTTTCTGCTTTTTTATAGGATTCTACTTGCTAGGGCCAGAGCCAGGGGCTGATTGTTTCTTCCTAACCCGCGTTGTGACCTTGGGCAAGTCCTGGCTGGTCTGGGGGAAGCCGGTGACAGACCCCTCCCTGGCAGCTCCCCTGTCTCTGGCCACAGGGCTACGGTCCCCAAAGACTTCTTCCGCCCGCCACTGTCCCCTGCCACTGAGATGTCCCCGCCCTGCATTGAGCACGGGGCACTCCTTAGGTTGTGGTGCTTGTGGCTTCTCCAGAGCAGGGTACAGACCAGGACACGTGTACATCTCAGCCAGGTTCTTCCCTTGGGGACCTGCTACTGCTCAGCTGGTGACAAACACATCTGGGGCTGCCCCAGTGGGTCCCAGGGTTGAGAGAAATTGTCCTGACCAATTCTCAGTTTCCATCTGACCCCCATTTCCCCCTCCCCCCTCTCTCCCACACTATGCCCATCGTGCTGGGTGCCCTGGAGAGGTGGCATCTGCCCAGGGAATTGGGGGAACCAGGCTGTACTCCTCAGCTGTCCTTCCCACCCGAGGGCCGCCCACCCACCCACCCACCTGCACATAGGGGCCCCCACTCAGCTCCTCCCCAGCGCCAAAGACAGCGCCCCCCCCCTCAACTTACAGAGTTTGCCTGAGTCTCAGCCTGCGGCTCAGGAGGGACCTTAGTGCACTTGAAGAAAACACCTACAGATTTCTTTGTTTGTTTTGTTCCTCTGAAAAACAGACGAAGGTGTTGGACAGCTGGCCTGGAGGCTCGGGGTGGGGGGAATGTAGCCGTGGTTTATTGCCCTAAGGAAAACATACTTGGGTTATGAAGTATGCCCCCTTGAAATCTCACTTGACATTCTGTAAAGAAAAAGGAACGTTTTGCAGAACCGGGCTGAGCCACCTAATACCTCGCCTGCAAGCGAAGCCTTCCCAGAAGATGGACACTGAGCTGCAGACCGCCGGCCACCAGGATGGCGCTGACCCGCTCGTCCCTCTGCCCGCGGCGCCGGGAGCCACATGGAAGCTGCATCCGGCGTGGCCCGGGGCCGCAGGACCAGCTCGCAGCCCGGCTCTGGGGGGCCCCAGGGGACCCCGGGAGACCTCAGCGGGCAGCCCTCCTGCCCTCTCTCCCCAGCTGAGCTGGATGCCCTTCGGGGTGCTGGGCACTTGTAAATGGGGTTAAGGATGGTTTCTACCGTTCGCACATCTTTCCCGCGCCATCTGCTTAGGAACCATAACCCCCAGCGGGGGTTCCGCGGTCAGCCTCACCCGCCTGTCTGCGTCCCTTTAACCCGAGGAAAGTGACAGGAAAGAGAAGTTGGGGGACCTGGGATCCCCGTCCTTCTCAGACACAAAATACCCCCACAGATGCTCTTTGCTGTGCTGTCTGCTCATTGAAGTGGCCTGAAGTGTGGACCTTGACCCCAGTCCGTGTAGACAAGAGCCCCGTTCCCAGGCCATGCTGTAGCCTCTCAGGACCAGGGTGACCATGGCTCAACCCTGCTGGAGCACAGAAATGTCGCCCCCGGGTGACCCAGTGGGTTTCTTAGCCGCCTTAGCGGAGGGGCCACTGGTCACCTGTTGGTTTTCCGTTTGCCTCTTACGGCCACCTGGGTGCTCATCGAAGCAGGCCCCGAACGGCCATGCGGCCCCCTTGGGACCTCAGCGTTTGATCAGCGGCCGGCTGTGAGGTGTCTGCAGCCCCCTGCCCCAACCTACGGGGAAAAAACTACAAAGCCGCAAGCTACACGATATTTAAAAAGGTGTCACTTTATGGAGAGCGAATCTCCACGATTTCCTCTGGCGGTGGGGACGGGATCAGAACTGTAAATGTTAGGAAAACACGAATTTCTTCATCTGGAGAGGGCCGGGGTGGGGGTGGGGGGAGCAGAAAAGTTGCCCATGGAGACATCAGATCACCACGAGGCCACACTCCCTCCTGGTTCCGTGCTGGCTACTGACCCACTCTGGGCCAGGTGTTGATGAACCTCACCGGCAGTTCCCCTCGGCGTGTTGAGGGCAGCTCCTGACCCGGATGAAGTCCGCGCTAACCGTGTGACCTTTACAGAGAGGCAGGGCTGTGCCCCTCGAGGGTCCCTGGAATAATAAATCACCCAAGGGCCATGCGAGGAGACAGACAAGGCACAGAGAAGGGACAGGAGCTTCCCCAGCCAGGGAGCAGTCATTTTCTTGAGATGTAATTATGATCCAGTAATACAAATATCAACATCTGGAATTCCTCCGTCTGCGTTCCTGTCTGTTTGTTTAGCTATGGAATGCTAATCAGATCCCTTTCTTTCCCGTTCTCGGGCAGATAGCGGGCCTGGTGCCGGGAGAAAGCAGGTCTGTGGGTTGGATTGTCATTTGAGACCATCCGAGGCCACAGGGCCATCCGTCAGGCCTCTGCACTCACCATCAGACCCTACAAAGAAACAAGCATGTAAAACCCAGACGAACAGAGGCCCGGAGAAGATACTCTCGAAACCAACTGGGTTTGAAAAGCACCAAGAAAGAGGGCGGACGTGATCCAAGGTTTGTACGTGTCCTTCGCCTTTCTGTCCTGGGCTAAAAAAGATGAATTCTAGACCAGGAGTTTGAAGATCTCGCCTTTTTCCTTCTGAAATCAAGGTCCAGGGAAGAAGACGCTGTGCCCAGCGAGAGGTGGGGAAAAGCTGTGATGTGCACAGTGTCTCAGTTATTAGCGCTGGTGCCCTGTGGAAATTCTCTTTTTATGTGGATTTGGCATCTTCTTGCCTGGCGGTTATTACTTTTTAGCCCTGGATGGTTTTTATTACCCAAGCTTGTACGTTCTACCTCAAAGGCCCTAAGACAAGGGAGGTTACTCCAAAGGGCTTTGCAAACACAATTAAAAAGGAAGGTGTCAGGCTCATTGTTCTGATGCTCCGTCCCAGTGCTCGGGGTTCAGAAATGCCCAGGGGTCCTGCAGATGCAGAGGAACCAAAAGCCAGGGCTACTGGCCTCAAACCCTGGGACCGCGTACTTGTAACGAGCAGGCGTTTACCTAGCCAGACCCCATTTCGGTGTGCATTTTATAAGCCGCTAGTCAAAGTATCAACGTGCTTTATGTCCTAAAACAGTCACGAAGGTCAGAAATCCAGCCGTTTGTAAATTCACAGAATTTTATGTCTCCGGGGTGGCAGATCTCGGCTTTTCTGTAGATAACGTACGCGAGGCAGAAGTCGTAAGGAGGGAAATAATGACACCGTTGTACTTCCCCCCTCCCCACCGGTGCAGGCAGCCACAGACTGGCCACCTCCAGTCAGTGTGTCCCCGTACAGGCGGGCCAGGGACAGCGCTGGAAGCCAGGTGGCAGGCCCGGGCTGCCCTCCGGGGTCAGGCATTGCGCCCTCACTGCCTTTAATAACATTTTTTTCTCACTTGACATCTTTATTGGAAACCAGCAAGGAGGCCCCAGCTGCCTGCAAACTCACCTCTGGACTCTCGCAGGCCGGCAGGAGCCGTTACATTTTCCGTTTTCCAGCGGGAACGGAATGTTGATACTGTGCGATTGTTTTATTTATTTTATACGTTTTCCTTGGAATGTCTACGTGTGGCCGCGGCCCTGGCTTGGCGGCCTCTTGATTTACGGTAGTTATAAACATTCCAAAGTAGACATGTCAGTTAAATGATACAATAACATTATACAGTTACAATTCTGTTATAAATGTGCCGACAGTTCCAGAAAACCCATTTGCTGCGCCCCTCCCCCGCCCCATTCCTTCCCGCTCCCCACGCGGCGGTGACTTTGGGCGCCGCCCGCCCCGTGGAAAGATCTGAGGGTTAGTCATGGCGCGGCCCCCAGCCCTGCCCTCGGGAAAACATTTCTAAGAAGACTCAGTACTGCTGTCCAGAAGCAACAGCCTCGCTGGAGAACACGTCTGAACTTTCTTTTCTCCGAAAATCACATTTATTCGCATAACCAGCATAATCCCAGGGGAGACACGGGTCCGGAGTGGCTGCCTGTCCTCCTCCCCCGCAGAAAGAGCGGTTTGTCTGTCCTAGAAGATGCTGGGGGGGGGGGGGGAGACAGGCTGTCCATGGACTCAGCAGTCTGCAGCCTTCGCGTTCGATCAGAAAGCCCACCCGGCTGTCCCACAGAGAAGGGCCAGGACAGCGCCGCCCACGCCCTTGCACAGCGCACGGCCGCCACGCAGGCTGCCCGGCCACCCGTTTCTAATTGACGAGGGCACACCTGACAGCAGACAGGAAGTCAGATGAGCACCGGAAGTGCTTCTGCCTCTCTCCTGCAGCACGGGTCGGCAAAGTACGGCACAGTAACTCTCCACACTGCCCACTTTTCTGTATCATCACTTGGATGGTTACAATAGGTTCCTAACTGGTTTCCCTGAAACCCATCCATATATCTATTCTTCCCAACATTTATCCCACCATCTATCCATCCATACAACAATCTATCCCTCTATCACATCATTCATTCTTCTGCCCTTCCATTCTTTCATCCACCCATCCCACCATCTATCCATCAACCCATCCCACCATCTATCCATCCATCAACCCATCCCACCATCTATCCATCTATCCATCAACCCATCCCACCATCTGTCCATCCATGAATCCCACCATCCATCCATCCATCCCACCATCTGTCCATCCATCCATCCCACCATATGTCCATCCATCATCCCACCATCTATCCATCCATCCATCCCACCATCTATACATCCATCAACCCATCCCACCATCTATCCATCCATCCATCCCACCATCTGTCCATCCATCAACCCATCCCACCATCTATCCATCCATCCATCCCACCATCTGTCCATCCATCAACCCATCCCACCATCTGTCCATTCATCAACCCATCCCACCATCTATCCATCCATCCATCCATTCATCCATCCCACCATCTATCCATCAACCCATCCCACCATCTGTCCATCCATCAACCCATCCCACCATGTATCCATCCATCCATCCATCCATCCATCCATCCATCCCACCATCTATCCATCCATCCATCCCACCATCTTTCCATCCATCGATCCATCCCACCATCTGTCCATCCATCTCACTGTCATACTATCCTTCCTTCCTTCCTTCCATCTATCCATCTACCCCACCATCTATCCATCAACCCATCCCACCATCTATCCATCCATCCATCCATCCCACCATCTTTCCATCCATCCATCCATCCATCCATCCCACCATCTATCCATCAACCCATCCACCATCTACCCATCCATCCATTCCACCATCTTTCTTTCCATCAACCCATCCCACCATCTATCCATCCATCCCACCATCCATCCATGCCACCATCCGTCCATGCCACCATCCGTCCATCCCCCCATCTGTCCATCCCCCCATCCATCCATCCCCCATCCGTCCATCCCACCACCCACGCATCCATCACATACATACTCAGTTGTTGCTATGTCCCAAGCCCTGTCTATGTCCTAGTGCAGGTGGGAAACAAAACAAATTCTCTGCTCTCAAGCAAAATAGTAAATTTCAAAGTAAGAGACCCCCCTGAGGGAAAAGAGCACACTCTCTGGACAGAGAGTGACATCAAGGGTTTTACTTAGAGAGGTTTATTGGGGGGGGGGGAGCTTCCCAAAGAGGCAGAAAGACCATACAGTTTGTTGCTCAAACTGGGATACTTTTGAGCATGAGAGGGGAGCTATTAAAAATTACTCTAGCCCTGGCCGGTTTGCTCAGCAGTTAGAGCGCCGGCCCGCGGACTGGAGAGTCCTGAGTTTGGATCCCGCTAAGGGCATGTACCTTGGTAGCAGTTTGTCCCCAGCCCTGGTTGGGGTTGTGTGGGTGGCAACCAGTCGATGTGTCTCTCTCACATCGATGTTTCTCTCTCTTCCCCGCTCTCTCCTTCCCACTTAATCTGAAGATAAATGCAAAAATGTCCTCGGGTGAGGATGAAACAAAAAAAATTACTCTAGAGCAACAGACAGAAACAAGGACTGGCCCGGCCAGCTGAGAGGTATAGTCACCTTCCTACACCAAGGTTCCGAGGAGGGGCTGAGGGGATCGGAGGCCAGGAGGAGAAAAGGACCCCTTCTTTCCCTGGGGAAGAGAGTGCACTCCAAATTAAAACAAACAAACAAAAAATCAAAACGAACTAATGACAGGAGAGAAAGGAAAGAAGACAAAGAAAGGTTATATGGTATTGGGGTCAGAGTGAGTTTTGGGGGGGCCGAGTGGCAGCCTCAGAAGGAAGTGCGGACGGGAGAGGAAATAAGGTGTCAGCGACGGTCCTCGGATTCCGAGGGCCAGCGAGCGCCGGCTGGATGCTGCCGTTTTCCTCTTAGGGTGAGACACGGAGAGAATCTCCACACACGCCCGGCAGACTCGCTCTGAGAGCCAGCCAGCAACGACACCAAGGGCCTCATTTCCAGAGCTCACCGGGGCCCTCGGCGTCCTCGCCGAAGGGGAGAGGTCTCATGTTTTATTCACGTGCGCCCCGTCTGAGTGCGGCCGTCTACAGTTTCTCGTGGGCATGTCAGCTGTTCAGTGTCTCTGTCAGGAATTTCAAACCCAGGTTCCCCATGATCGCCTCCACTTGCTTCGAACTGTCTGAGCACAGGCCTGGGACCAAAACCAGAAAGAAGGTCTCTGTGCTGTGCAGCGAGCCTCTGTCAGCATCGTTTTCCTTATTCTATCAAGCGGTGCAGGTCAGGGAGGGGTTCTTGTTTCATTTCCCGAGTAAGTGGCTGTTTGGAATGCGTGTCTTTGAGTCACTGTCCTGCCGGGGCCTGGATCAGGAGGGACCGGGACCCTGAGGTGCCCTCTCCCTGTGGGTGCCTGGGCATACGGCTGTGCGCCCTCCCCCGATGCGAGCTTTCTGAGGGCAGGGACTATGGCTGCTTACCTCCAGCCCCACACCGAGCCCGGGCTGGCACTGCGTAGGTGCTCAATAAATGTGTCGTGTGGGACCGAGAACTGGACGCTCTCTATGACACCTCAGGGGGACTGTTCTCCGAGCTCATGCTCCGTTTCGCAGCCTGTTCCCACAGAAATGGGGTGATTAATTCAGAGTTTCACCTTCCCACACACCGGGCTGGCCTCATCTCCATGTCCCCCAACTCTCTAAGGCCATCCAGGAGCCTCACGACAGTAGATGACTCATGTGACCCGCGACAGGTGCTGAGCGCCACACCTCACTGCCTGGCGGGTCCAGCAGGGTCTCCAAGCAGTCCCTCGGCCTCCCTGAGGCCAGGCTGGCAGTCACGGGGCTGCCACCCTCTGAGGTCAGGGTTGTCGTGGCCCGTGGCTGTCGTGATGACAGGCTCGGGGGTGTCACCCTTTTCTCCCCCTCCGGCCGGCTCTGCGATTCTGGGAGAGCTGTCATCTCTGAGACCACACGAGGTCCTGTGCGGTAGGTGTCGACACACCACCAAGATGTGCCGTCACTGTGCTGAGGGCAGGCACAGCTCCCAGGAGGGTCCCAGTGCTCTGGAGCAAGGCCCTGTCCGGGTGCCCAGGGCAGGTGCGGCTGCCCTCTGCTCTGTTGCTGTCCTCCCAGGTGTAAGAACGCGCTCAGCTGGGCCTCGCTGCCCTTGAGACAGTGTCCACCTGTCACCCAACCACGCCCGTGGCTGTGATGGCACCTGCCCATCGCTGTCTCTGGCCTTGTTCAAACACCTGGTGGCAGCTGGAACTCCCTCCCAGAGACCTGGAAATGAGCACTGTCCCTGAATCCCGATGTGATTGAAAACACGCCTTGTTTATGCTGTTGCAGAGGAGACCGGACTTGCATTTGAAGTGGCCCAAGGAATTCTGGGAAAAGGAGGCGGTGCAATTTCTGAGTCTCCAAGGTGGGAGGAGGGGAGTGGAGTGGGGAGGAGCTACAGGTGGCCAAGGCCCTGGTGAAGGACACCTGGTCTTAGGGAGAGGCCCAGGGTGCACGGTGGCAACAGTCCACCCCTTCATTGTGCACCTTGAGCATCCAGCATGTACCAAACGCGGGGTTCAGAGTCAGGGGGGAGGGAGACGCTTGAGAGGATTTGGAAGCGGCTCCTGACCAGGTGTGAGGTGGGCAGGGTCCAGGTCACATGTGGCCTGTGGACCCTGCTGTAGGCTGCTGAGTCAGAGTTGTCGATGTCACAGGCACCCTGGTGTCAGAGAAACTGTCGCGTAGAGAAGCTGCTTGTCGGTGCCAAGGAGAGCTGATATTTGTGGAGTGAAGGAATGAGTGATGAAGGAATGATGATGAAGGAATGATGATGAAGGAATGATGATGAAGGAATGATAAAGGAATGGGTGATGAAGGAATGATGATGAAGGAATGAGTGATGAAGGAATGGATGATAAAGGAATGATGATGAAGGAATGATGATGAAGGAATGATGATGAAGGAATGAGTGATGGAGGAATGATGATGAAGGAATGATGATGAAGGAATGATGATGAAGGAATGATGATGAAGGAATGGGTGATGGAGGAATGATGATGAAGGAATGATGATGAAGGAATGAGTGATGAAGGAATGATGATGAAGGAATGGATGATGAGGAAGGATATAAAGGAATGAGTGATGAAGGAATGATGAAGGAATGATAAAGGAATGGGTGATGAATGAATGATGATGAAGGAATGATGATGAAGGAATGATGATGAAGGAATGATGATGAAGGAATGGGTGATGGAGGAATGATGATGAAGGAATGATGATGAAGGAATGAGTGATGAAGGAATGGGTGATGAAGGAATGATGATGAAGGAATGATGATGAAGGAATGATGATGAAGGAATGATGATGAAGGAATGAGTGATGAAGGAATGATGATGAAGGAATGATGATGAAGGAATGGGTGATGAAGGAATGATGATGAAGGAATGATGATGAAGGAATGATGATGAAGGAATGAGTGATGGAGGAATGATGATGGAGGAATGATGATGAAGGAATGATGATGAAGGAATGAGTGATGAAGGAATGATGATGAAGGAATGATGATGAAGGAATGATGATGAAGGAATGATGATGAAGGAATGATGATGAAGGAATGATGATGAAGGAATGATGATGAAGGAATGATGATGAAGGAATGATGATGAAGGAATGATGAAGGAATGAGTGATGAAGGAATGATGATGAAGGAATGATGATGAAGGAATGATGATGAAGGAATGATGATGAAGGAATGATGATGAAGGAATGATGATGAAGGAATGATGATGAAGGAATGAGTGATGAAGGAATGATGATGAAGGAATGGGTGATGAAGGAATGGGTGATGAAGGAATGATGATGAAGGAATGAGTGATGAAGGAATGATGATGAAGGAATGATGATGAAGGAATGAGTGATGAAGGAATGATGATGAAGGAATGGATGATAAAGGAATGAGTGATGAAGGAATGATGAAGGAATGATAAAGGAATGGGTGATGAATGAATGATGATGAAGGAATGATGATGAAGGAATGAGTGATGAAGGAATGATGAAGAAGGAATGATGATGAAGGAATGATGATGAAGGAATGATGATGAAGGAATGATGAAGGAATGATGATGAAGGAATGAGTGATGAAGGAATGGATGATAAAGGAATGATGATGAAGGAATGGGTGATGAAGGAATGATGATGAAGGAATGAGTGATGAAGGAATGATGATGAAGGAATGGGTGATGAAGGAATGATGATGAAGGAATGATAAAGGAATGGGTGATGAAGGAATGATGATGAAGGAATGATGATGAAGGAATGGGTGATGAAGGAATGATGATGAAGGAATGATGAAGGAATGGGTGATGAAGGAATGATGATGAAGGAATGATGATGAAGGTATGATGATGAAGGAATGAGTGATGAAGGAATGATGATGAAGGAATGAGTGATGGAGGAATGATGATGAAGGAATGAGTGATGGAGGAATGATGATGAAGGAATGGGTGATGAAGGAATGATGATGAAGGAATGAAGGAGTGGATAAGGGAGTCGGGCGTGTGCCCATGAGTGTTTGCAGGGGAGACGAGTACCCAGGAGTGTGTTCCATGAATGTCCCGTGAATCTCCTCCCCGCGGCCTTTACTCCTCCTTAGGGGACCACCACCATCCCACCTAAGTGGGACACTGAGACCCACCTTCCTAAGTGGAAGCTAGGACCCAAAGAAATCAGGGATTTGTTCAGGCTGACTGGCCACCGTGGTCCTGGCGGGAGCCAGGCTTCCCAACTCGAGGGCCATCATGGTCAACGGGACACAGATCCTCGTCCGTTGAGGACACCAGCCCAAAAGTCACAGCAGATACACCAAGAATAAGTGTTCGCTACAAGTCCATCCGGATGAATCCAGTCCGTTTATTGTGCCCCTTTTATCACAACTCGGCAGGGAGAGAGGGGCCTACAGAACTCGGCTCCTGCCCTCAGGGTGCTTCAGCACGTCAACCTTATAAGCCACCCAGATGTAAGACCGGTGCGCGCGTCCATGGGCACCAGCCGTCCTGTCCCCCGGAGCCTGCCAAGGTCTGTGACATGGATTTGAGAACTTATCACAGCTTCGCGCGCTCCTTGCTGGACCCCAGTTCATGTCTCCTGTGAAAAACCTTATTCCACCGGAGTGGAGTGTATTCTAGTCTCCACTGCACACTAGCCAGGTGTGCTCCCTCCGTCCCTGGGCCAATAAGTTCGACTCAGATTAGGAGGGGAAGCGAGGCGGCCCGGTGTGGGAACACCTCACGGGCACTATGGACTGTGACGTCTGGATTTAGACAGCTCAGTGGCCTGGGGAAGGGCCAGGAGGGCACCGGCGGGCACATGAAAAGCTCACAACGTCCGCAAGCAGACCATCACCTTGAGCACACAGGCCGGCCAGCAGGGGGCCGGGGTTTCACGCTGATTGACAGCTCCAGTCCACCATCACCCTCATTTCCCGAACCCAGATCACTTCAGCCGCAGGTTTGGCTACCAGCAACGAGCCTGGGCCACCTTTGTCACAGAGGACCCCTCCTTGGCTCAGACATTTCCCAACTTCAGGTGTTAAGAAGGTCACACACCTGTCAGAATGGCCGCCATGAACAAATCATCACACAACAAGTGCTGGCGAGGGTGTGGAGAAAAGGGGACTCTAGTGCACTGCTGGTGGGCATGCAGACTGGTGCAGCCTCTGTGGAAAAGATTATGGTGCTTCCTCAAAAAATTAAAAATGGAACTGCCGTTTGAACCAGTGATCCCACTTCTAGGAATATACCCTAAGAAGCCTGAAACACCAATCAGAAAGAATATATATAGCCCCATGTTCATAGCAGCACTATTTACAATCGCTAAGATCTGGAAACAGCCCACGTGTCCATCAGTAGACGAATGGATAAAATAGCTGTGGTACATATACACAGTGGAGTACTATGCAGCTGTAAGAAAGATCTCTTATCCTTTGAGAAGACATGGAGGGACCTCAAGAGTATTATGCTGAGCGAAACAAGCCAAACAGAGAAAGACAAATACCACATGATCTCACTTATTTGTGGAATATAATGAACAAGGTGAGCTGATGAACAAAATAGACCCAGAGACATAGAAAGGAGTACGGTTCGGACTGACAAACCTCAGCGAGGGCGGCGGGAAAATGGATGAGATGAACCGAAGAACTTATATGCATGTAAGCACAACCAGTGGACACAGACAACAATGCTACGGGGTGGGGGGGGGCGGGATGGGAGGAGGGGACTTGGGGGGGAGGGAGAAACATCTGTAACAAAAATAAATTAATAAAAATTAGAGGAAAAAAAGATTTTCCAAGGGCCTCTGTGGGACCGGAGGCCAGGAGGGCTGGGTGAGGTCCTGGTGGGGCATCTACAGGCCGAGGGTCCTGCCTGGAGCCCAGAAGAGCAAGGAGGGGCCGCACTCCCCAAACCTGCCTGGGTGGAGGAGCCCCCGGCTGGAGATTCTGACTCAGTGTAGCTGGGGCTTCTGCAACAATCCCAGGCAACTGGGGTTCCCACAGCTTTGGTTTCCCAGGGGGCTCTTCCAGAATCTTCTGAATCTTCCAAATCTCTGAATCCAATGGTCCAGAGAGCGGCAGGATGGCTGCTGCCATGGCAACTCACCGTCCTCTGCAGGGCACAGCCTGCCGGGGGCCGGCTCCCTGATGAACTGAGAGTTTCGGGGGCTGGGGCTGGGCACTCCGCCCTGGCTGCCCAGAGCAAGCCTCAGCCAGGTCGGCTGAGTGCACCAAGGACATTCCTGCATTTATCTCCTAAAGGAAGAGAATGTGGAAGGGGCCCTATGACCCCAGAAAACCCCCTTGGGGGAGGCGGAGAGAGCAGAAGAGTCCGTGCAGGGGCGATGCCAGCGTGGCTCCCGTCCCGGGATGTTCAAAGTGGGGTCCCCACTGCCCTCCCTTTCACGCCCCTCCCCAGAGTAGTCCCGCTGGTCACGCGTGAACTCTTGGCCTTTCAAACACCTTGGAACCTCCTCCTTCCATTAACAGGACCATGTCGTGCGGGATCCTCTGTGATTTCCGCGCCACTCTTCCATGTCTTAGAGGTCACCCCATCCACTGGAAGAGACCTCCCACACCTACCTTTGTTTTACAAAGCGCTGTGACTTTTATATCATTTTATAATTGTGATCAAATACACGTAACATGTACCACTGCCACCATTTAAAGTGTGCAATTCCGTGGCATCAAGTCCCTCCACAATACTGTGCACCTGTCAGCACAGTCTGGCTCCAGAGTTTTCGTCACCATGAAGGAAAACCTGCTAAGCAGGCATGCCCCATTCCCCACTCCTGCCCTCCAGCCCCTGGCAGCTACCCACCGACTTTCTCTCTCTGTGGATTTGCCTATTCTGGGCATTTCATATGAATGGAATCATAGAGATGTAGCGTCTTGTGTCTGGCTTCTTTCGCTAAGTGTCTTTTTAAGGTTCACCTGCATTATAGCATGAATCAGCACTTCCTTCCTTTTTATGGCTGCGTAGTATTCCTCTGTATGGATGGACTGCCTCTGTTTATCCGTTCATCTGTTGGGGGATGTTTGGGTTGTTTCTACCTTTTATGAATAGTACTGCTGGAAACATCCGTGGACAAGTCTTTGTGCAAACACCTGTGTTTCATTCCTTTTGGGTATAGTCCTAGGAGCGGCATTGCTGGTCATGTAGTAACTCCATGTTTAACTGACTGAGAGAGCCCGCATGCTTGTATCTGTTGTGTAGTGGTCCAGGCTGTAGCTCCTTTACCAGAAAAGACCAGGAGCGAGCACATCAGCTTCAGGAGAGGCTGGCTCCAGATGCTTGAACCGTGTCACCAGGACTTGGGTGCCCTCTCTGTCTCTTCTCTGTTGGCTAACTCTCAAGCAGGCTGCCCCGAGGGGTGCAGGCCAGCAATCCCAGCAGAAGAGAGGCTCTTTCCTAACGGTCCCAGTGCAAGTCCAGGGCTTGGCTCTGACTGGACCATGCTGGGTCACACGCCCACTCCCCAAGAGTCAGAGATCAGGAGGTGAGTGTGACCTCAAATGTACGCACCGGGAGCCAGTGAGGGTGGTCAATTTGGGGTTTCCACAGAAGAGGGGACTTCTTTCTAAATGACATAGGCTTCTGAGGGGAGGCCAGGGACCCAGCACGATGTCCTCTCCTTGGGGTGACCCAGGGGCTGGGAGGTGGCACCAGGAGGGAGGAGGGGAGGCTGGTGACTGCAGGTCCCTGGCGGCGGGGTCGGTTTGCTGAAGACAATGAAGGAGCAGAGCAGGAAGGGCAGCCAGCCGCACCCCAGGCCGAGAGCCCGCCGCCGCTCGCCGCCAGGGCCCTGCTCGCCGCTCAGCATCAGCGGAGAGTCCCGGGCCCGCCCGGCCGGCTCCTTTCCTGCCTCAGCTGCCGGGGCGCAGGGAGCCAGAGGAGAAGCTGGTCTGTGCCCTCTCCCCCGAGCCTGGGTGTTGGGGAGGCTGCCCGACCCCTCCTCCCGCACAGTGCTCTTGATTCTTCTCGTTCCGGCGAACGGCCTCCATGTTATGTGCATTTATTGTGAGCCACCTCCAATCCTTTTGGAAGTAGGCAGGGTATAAATTATAAATAGATTTAATTAAAAAAACTCAATAGGGCGGTTTCTCTGTAGGGCCCCTAGCAATTGCTTCTGCTGACATTTTCTTCATTACCCCGGGGGAGGGGGGAGGCACGAGCAGCTGGGAAGGGGCCTAACTGTGGGGGTGCTGCGGAGGGGGGCTGGCCTGGGTGCGGGGTAGCACCGGGAAAGGGGCTAGCCATCGCTCCAGAGAGGCCACGCTGGGCCACCCTGGTGGGAAGCAGCCTAAGGACATGGTGTGCCCGGGCTGTGTGCCTTCGAGTGGATCACCAGCCTCTCTGAGCCTTCGCTTCCGCGTCTGTAAAGTGGGTCTAGAAACCGAACCTGTTTCAGAGGGTTGGCGAGGACGGACTGAATTATTAGGACAGAGTTAAAGTGCTCAGAATGGTGAACGCTTAACCCGGTCTTTGCTTTTCGTCTGCACTTTTGCTCTTGTCTCACACACACACACACACACACACACACACACACACACACAGCGATGTAGAGCATTTTTATAAAGTTTCTTTTCCTGTCCCTGGCCTTACTCAAGAAACCCACGTTATTTAACAGAGGCAAAGCTGAATGAGCCATCCATCCACCCGCCCACCCACCCACCCCTCCATCCATCGGCCCTCCTCTCCTCCTCTCCCTCCCTCCCTCCCTCCAGCATCGCGGGCGTTTGTCGAGTGTCTGTTCTGTTTGTAGTACGGAGGAGTGCAGTGGTAAGCAAAGACAATGTGGTTCCTGTTCTCCTGGAGGCCACATTCCAGGCAATACTTAAGAAAACCAACAAAAATCATTTCAGAAGATGGAAGTCCCAGGAAGACACTAAAAGAGCTTGGAGGCTGGATTGGGAAGGGTGGGGCTGCTGGTCAGGACCCCTGAGGAGGGCAGGTTTGAGATGGGGCCTCGGTACCAGAAGAAGCCAGCAAGGGGTGCTCTGGGCAGTGGGACTGGTGAGTGCAAAGGCCCTGAGGCAGGAACGAGATTGGTCATTTCAAGGCACAGAGAGAAGGCTGTTGGGCTGGAGGGGATTGAACCAGGCAGGGGTGAAATGGAGGGAGGGGAAGTGGGAGATACAGGAGGAGCCCACTCCTGTGGGTCTGGTGTGGGATTTATTCTAAGTGCTCAGAGCGGAGAAAGAGGGCCCCAGGGTGTCTGCTCTGGCCACATCCTGTCCCCTGTACCAAGGCTCCCAGGCCGGCTGACCATGATGATGGACATATGGAGGTCAGAGTCAGGAGGGATGGCAGTGTCAGAGGCCCTTGGTGGCCTCCCCTCCACAGCCTGTCGCTGATACTGCTCATGCTGGGGCTGGGGGCCTGGGCTGGGGGCCCTTGTCTCCCAGAGCTCTGGTGCTGGGCTCTGCACAGCGCTGAGGAGAGGCCGGTGGGACTGTCGATGCCCTGGGTTTAGGTCCCCTCTGCACAGAAAGTCTGTGCTTTATTAAATATACACGGCCTCACATTTCCCGGGGGGGGGGGGGGGGTCGCGTTCCTTTCCCACCTGCGCCACGCTAGCCATAAACCTCTCTATCTTAAAGGAACAGTGACTCGATTCATTCACTGCTCAAGATTTGTTTTGCTTCCCCTCGGCATGCCGGGCTGGAGGACCCAGAAAGGAGGAGGAAGTCATCCTCTCTGCCGCAAAGGAGCTGGCAGGGGGGCCGTTGTATTAGCATAAACCGACAAGCTGGAAACTTGAGTGGAGACCGACTCGCTGGCAGAACCTGTGTGTCTGTGGACCGTGGAATATTCCTTCTAGAAGCCGCTTGCTGGTCAAGGCCCAGCAGGAAAGAGGGCTGGTGGCCAGACACGTCTGGATTAAGGAAAGTTACAAAGCTGCCTGTCCTGCAGGACTTGTCAGAGCCTTCACATCCTCAGTGAGCGCCCCAGGTCCCCGGTCCCGCTACCACTTTCTTGTTGCCTCTGGGAGCTTTCATTCCCACACCTGCCTCTCTCTGTGAAGGCTGACCTTTGTCCTGACCTTTGTCCTGACCTTTGTCCTGACCTTGCTGCGCAGGGGATTCACACTCCCATCCTGGGCACAGCCTTAACCAGAGACGGGAGGATGTGGGAGTGAGGGTATAACACCCTGCTCCCCCACTCTGATGGGGGGGACAGCCCCTTGCGTGACCTCCCCACCCTGTACCCCCAGGCTTCATCTGACCCCTCGGGTACCCCCTGTGAATGCTCCCTACCAAGTCTCTCCTACCTCAGGGCATATTTCTGGGGCCTCGCTCGCAGACTGTGACGCCTCAGGGTTAAACGTGGCATTAAGCAAAGTTAGCAGCCTACACTGCAGACCTTGCCAGAGCCTTGATTCTGCCGTGCATGGTGGCACTCTGAGGGGAACTGGGAGGCAGCATGGCACCCACACGTTTTTGCCAAGAGACTGCTGTAAGGAGAGGTGAACTCCCGCCCCGTTCACGAAGTAGGGGGACGGGCTTCACCCCGGGCAGGCTGACTCAGGAGCTGTCTCCCCGACTTGTCCCCAGCGTGTATTCCAGAAAATTTCCAACATACACAAAGGAGAAGCGAGAGTCTATTGAGCCTCTCCACACCCATCACCCATCTCCGTGCACTGTGCTTCTCCCCTCGTGTTATTGGGGGCCCATCCCAGACTTCACACTGCTTCTCTGTGAGGTGTTCAGGTGGCGTCCGAGCCTCCGAGTCTGCTCTCCTGCTCTAGAGATCAGGGAAGTCTGTACCCCACATCCAACTTCCGTCGGATGAGAGCTCGAGTGGGGACTTGGTTTTGTCCATCATTGTAGCCCCAGCACATAGCATAGTGCCTGGTGCATAATAGATGCTCCATAAACGTTTGTTTCTCTCTCTCTCTCTCTCTCTCTCTCTCTCTCTCTCTCAGTTACATCTGTCGTCTATCTATGTACATATTATAAATGAAAACTAGATCCTTCGAAACATCCTGTTTCATGGCTTTCTGTGCTCCCCAACCACTAGCTTAACCATGGCTCTGTTCCACCGTTTTCGCTGCCCGCACAGCACGGCGCTGTCGTCACTGCGTTCATGTGTGACCCATCTTCGTTGGGGCATTTAGGCTGTTTCGAATTTTTCACTGTTGTAGATGATGCTGCAGTGAACACCCCTGTTTATGGGCTTTGGGGGACACCCACAGTGATTTTTTAAAACCCAAGAAGGGCTGGGTCAGTGTGGGCACACCTTAAAAGATGGTTTTGATGGATCTTAATGATGGATGGTCACCTTTATCAGTAAAAAGTGACCCCCACTGGACTATTTGTACCTGGAACTCTGAGAAAATGAAAAGAGGCGCCATCAAGGAGGAGGGGGGCGAGGGTCCGGGGAGCAGGGCAGCACAGAGTGTGCTCAGCAAACGCCGGCCAGTCTTCGGGGAGCAGTGTGTGGTCAGTCCCTGCTGCTCGTGCCCGAGGTAGTTCCCATCTGGCTCCCTTGGAGGGTGTTCACCACCTTTTCCTACCACCTTTCAGAGTCCCTTTGTCTCCAGGCGGCCCCCTGTCCCTTGGCTGCTTCGGCCCTGCTCTGTGGAGGACAGGAATCTTTCCTCTCGGGTCAGCTGCAGTTTGGGGCTGCACATCCTTGCAGTGGAGACCATGAGCTTCAGGAATCAGGTAGCTTGGCTGGAGTCTTGACTTGACCATTTACTAGCTGGGGGGCCTCCTGCAAGTTGCCTAACCTCTCTGAACTCCAGGTAGAATCCTTGTGCACCCCGAGAAGACGGGGAGGGTGCAGGGAGGAGCTCTGAGTGCTGGCGAGCAGGGGGCCCTCACTGCCTCTCAGAGCCAGCAGGAGCCACGCCCATGCGGAGCCACGCCCATGCGGAGCCACGCCCATGCGGAGCCACGCCCATGCGGAGCCACGCCCATGCGGAGCCGCGGCCCTGAGCCCTCTGGCTCCATGTGCCTGTCCTAAGGCTGAGGAAGGCCCCAGGGTGCTCGGGGACAGGTGTCACTGTCTTTGCCCATCTGGCGTTGTAAACTCCAAGGACAGGGAGTCTGTCTGCCTGGTTGCACTGACCCCACTGCCTAGGAGGTACTGGACACAAAGCCAGTGTGCAAGCAATGTCCACTGGACAACTGGGCAGGCGGCAAGTGGCCAGAGGCCCTGGGGACAAACACCTCATTTGACTGGCCTCTCTCAGTAATACTGGGAGAGAAATAGAGGGGCAGGGCCCAAGCCCAGGGCAAGACGGGGTGACTTTTAGCAGAACGCAGGTTAAGATTGGGACAGAGAGAGGACAGGTCTCTGGGGCAGCCAGTGGCTCAGTGCAGCCGAGACAGAACCCGCCCTGCCTACGTTGCTAGGCAAAGGGCCGTGCGCAGAGTCGGGCCTTCCGCAACTGGGGGGTGGCGACAAAGAGCCTGGCAGAACGGGGTTGACATCCCAGCTCTCCCAGCTCGTCCCCTGAGCCTCAGTGTCCGGCGGCTGTGATAACACAGCACACCCCGGCCCCCTGCGCTCCAGCCTGGCAGCAGGTGGCGTCCTGACCCCGGCACCGGGCGGTACTATCTTGATGGCCCCGCCCCTTTCCCCAGCACCCCAGTAGCTCCTGCGCGAACCCAGCCTCCAGAAAAGTGCCGGCTCCCGGGAGGCTGTCAGTGCCCGGGTGGGATGAATGGACGACTGAGTCCTGACCTCCTTCCTCTCCAGCTCCCAGGAAAACAGTGTGTCACTCTCGATTTGGGTCATGCCAACCTGTCCCCACGCCAGACAGCGGCCAGTCGCCACACTGGGCCGAGAGCTAGATGTGTGCGAGGAACAGAGGTTGGGAAGTCCCAACAACTGGGACTCAAGGTGCAGCTGGGGGGCGAAGTGGCACCACCCCCTCCTGTGCCCTCGTGTGTGCAATAGGATGACGCCCCAGGGTGCTGGGGAAACCAGGGTGAGCCCCTGTACTGCGCTTAGCAGAGCGCTGGCGCGGGCGGGGTGCTCGGGTGCTGGCGCTGACCCGTCACTGCGCGGGGCAGATGAGCACGGGCCGCGCGGCTGGTTCGGGACACGAGGCTTCTCACCATCCCACCGTCACCAGTGTCCGCGTGTCTTGCTCAGCAACGCGCTGTTCTGCGCTCTTCCTCACCTCTGCGATGGGGCGGACGGGCCTCCAGCAGCCCTCTGAAGGGGAAGCTGGGGTGAGCGCCCCCATGTCACAGGTGAGGACAGAGAGGCTCACAGGGAAGTGCTCTGCACCAGAGTCCAACCCTCACTGAGCACGGACCAGCTCATTCACTCACCAGCGCTGACCGTGCGTCGGCGTGTCCCGGCCGCGTGCCTGGCCCATGCCGTCCTCCAACGACCCCTCGAGCAGGTGCTGCTGTGAGCCCACCTGCGGTCGAGAAGCCCAGTTCAAGGTGAGAGGAACCGGGTAGCCGGAGTTAACACTATGTGGCCGTGCAGCGTTCCCCACTCCACGCACGGGGAGCTGGGCGGGCAAGGAGCAAATTCTTCTGTGGCTCTCTGGGCATCCAGCCATCTGCCTGCGCTCCCGGGAGGCTGTCGGCCCCCAGGCCCTGGATAGCATCCACAGCGGTGGAACAGAGCTGCCGGACACGTCCGGAGGCCCGAGGTGGGGACTCTGTGGTTGGCTGACAATGGCCCCCGCACAGATGTCCGTGCCCTAGAACTCAGAACCTGTAGAACTCTTCTTACCTCCAAGGTCGAGAGACTTTCCAATGTGACTGAGGGCCGGGGGGTGGGGAGATTACCCTGGATTATCCGGGTGGACCCAAGGTCACGACAAGGGTCCTTATCAGAGGGCGGCAGGAGGGACGGAGTCAGAGAGGGATCAGACGAGGCTCGCTGCTGGCTGACGATGGAGGAAGGGGCCACAAGCCAAGGAAAGCAGGCGGCCCCTGGAGGCCGGAAACGGCAGGACGAGGTCTCTCTCCCCAACCTGCAGAAGGAACCAGCCCCGCCGACACCTTGGGTTCGGGGCTTGTGACCTCCAGAACCGTAGGATGAGGAATCTGTGTTGTTTTAAGTCCCTGAGGGTGTGGAAGCTTGAGACAGCAGCAAGAGGGAACTAGGAAGGACTGTATCTGGGAAGATGATGTCCAAACCATGGCACGGAGGGGGTCCGTTCCAGCAGGCTCCTGGAGATGCCGGAAGAACCTGGGGCACGAGGTGCAGACTGCGGGCAACAGGCCGGAGCTGTCACCTCTGGGGCCACACTGAGAGGCCCCCTGCGCCGCCGCAGATGGCGCACTGCCTGCTGGTTTGGCGGCGCCGTTAGCTGCCAACAGGAA
Source organism: Molossus molossus (assembly GCF_014108415.1). NCBI lineage: Eukaryota > Metazoa > Chordata > Mammalia > Chiroptera > Molossidae > Molossus > Molossus molossus. The sequence continues at coordinate 3,153,105 of NW_023425399.1, read as the reverse complement.
GAGGAGCTCGGCCCTGGCTCCTGGTGCTCCTCCAGGGACCGCGGCTTTCGGGAAAGGGGGAGAGAAATGAGCGGTGTTGCTGGAGCCGCTCAAAGCCCCCCTTTGGAAAGGGGGGAAGGAGGGGGGCTGGCAGTGTGCAAGCTGGTGGTCGGCTTGCTGGGAAGGGGGCGGATGTGATGACATTAGCTGCCCTGGGTGAGAGGTGGTGGTAGAAGCTGCCGGCACGGAGAGCCACATCCCCGGAGTCCACTCGGTCCCTCAACTGCACCTTCTCCGCCTTCGCATCCTTCACGAGCGTCCAGCTTGCCCGCTGCCAACCTCGTGCTCTCTCGGGCACGTCGTTAGTTTTCTGATGGGATTGGTTGTGTCTCAAACGTATTGTCCCTTGGCCCACCGTCCAGTGGGTGGACCTTGGGTTTGGGAGTCTGGGGTCCGGCACTGGGCTCTTGGCTTCGTCTTTTTCCAGCTTCGTGGCAGATCTCAGAGCGTTGCCTTGGCCAGCAGCCCTTGTGGTGACGGCGGCTCTGTCACCGAGCTCACCAGGATGTAAGCGAGGTCGTGGCCCCCACGGCATCCCTGGCACCCAGCTTTGGGAAGCAGCCGCCAGCTGTGTGTTGCGTGGTGTTTGTTGTGTGGCTCTGAGCACAGGGCCGGCACTCGGCGGACTCGTGGCCAGAGCTGGGCTGTGACGGAGCGGCTGACGTCAGGCCCCCAGCCTACCTCCCGCCTCCCCTTCGTCTGCTTCCCGACTGCCTCCTTTTGGAGACTCTTTTTATATATATATATATATTTTTTTATCCTCACCCAAGGACATTTTCCCATTTTTTTGTTCAGGTAGAGTGAGGGGGAGAGAGAGGAACAGAGAGAGAGAGAGAGAGAGAGAGAAACATCAACGTGAAAGGGACACAACAAGTGGCTGCCACCCGCACGACCGACCAGGGCCGGGGACAAACTGCAACCGAGGTACGTGCCCTTAGCGGGAACCGAACCCGGGTGTCTCAGGACCGCAGGCCGACGCTCTAACCGCTGAGCCAAACCGGCCAGGGCTTGGAGACTCTTTGTAGACTCTTAAAATGTCTTTCAGCCTTGGCCGGTTTGGCTCAGCGGTCAGAGCGTCAGCCCGCAGACCAATGGGTCTCGGGTTCGATTCCGGTCAGGGCATGTATCTCGGTTGCGGTTCGTCCCCAGCCCTGGTCAGGTCGGATGGGGAGCAACCAGCCGCTGTGGCTCTATCACATCGATGTTTTAATCTGTGTGTCTCTCTCCCGCCCTCTTACTCTGTCTGATGAATGGAAAAATATCCTCAGGTGAGGAATTAAAAAGAAAAAGCGTCTTTCAAAAAGCAACGTTGGAACTTGGGCCTTTGATGTCGGGAAAGTTCTGGGGGTGCCTTTCTCTTCTGTCCCGTCGCCCGTGGGCATCGCTTCCTCCCTGCCATCCGGGAAGCTTGGCAAAGCAGAGGACAGGCAGGCTGGCGGCGGCTCCGCAGGGGTGCCCGGCCTGGGTGGCCTGGCCGAGGAGCGCGTGCCGGGCCGGTGGAGGAAGGAACGCGTGCGTGCGTGGAGGGAGAGCGTGGTCTCTTCTGCAGCTCGGATGGCCTGGGAGGAGGCATGGCCTGTGGTCTGTGTTCCTAAAACCTGCTCCACGGAGAAGCGGCTCTGCCAGACATTCCTAGGTGTTATCCAAAAACCACCCTAGTTGGTGGGGGGCTGCTTCCTGTGGTCAGACCAGCTTGGAAAATGCTGGTGTTGAACAAAGTTAAACAGGTTCCTTTCTGGCAGGACTTCTCAGAGCCTGTACTGAACTGATAGGCTTTACAGATGCCCCACGGGCGCATAGACTGTCGTTCTCCCCGACGTGTGGACCACGGGGTCCGTGGTCCAAGCTCGGGGTTCGGCTGAGCAGGCGGTGGAAACGCCGTTCCTGGGGGGAGGCTGTTTGGAGGAGGCAGGAGCGGACGGCCAACAGCTCAGGTCCGAGGCAGGGGACTCGGGTGAGGCAGACTCCTGTCTCCCCGGAGCAGGGACGTGGTTACTGCTGTCGGTGAACAATGACCTGCCTCCACTGAGGACGGACAAAGGATTCGGCCAGGTTTTCTGTTTTCTCCCTCTTTTGCACCCACGGTTCCCGGCCACCGGCTACGGTTCCCCCAGAAAGTGCTTATGAAGGGTTGATCCATAAGGTCTCTCGAAAAGGAAGCCATTATTCCCTTCTTAAAGGTTAATGTGTTTTTTCCAGGAGTGTGTGAGTGGAAATTTCAAGTATCCCACATTCTTCACTGAGCTGGGTAGTGTCCTGAGCTGCTGCAGACGAAATGGGCGCGAGGGAGGGGCCGGCGGGAGCCGGGGGCTGGCTCTCCCTGGAGGTGTCGCAGCCTTTCCGCCGCAGCCCAGGGTCACAGGGCACCCCTTGGGGAAGGGGGCCGTGGAGTGGGTGTCATGGGGTCCAGGGGCAAGAGCACCCCGAACGGAAATACCAGCAGGTCTCGCGGGCTCTCAGAACCTCTCCTCTCTGCTCCTTCCCGGTCACTGGCCCCTCCGGCTCCCTCTGCTTCCCCGGCGCCCGAGCCTGGGCATCCTCAGGTTGAGATGGACAGAGCGGCCGTGCCCAGTTCTGCACCCGGGCAGCCAGCCGTGGTCGGGGGCGGCCGTGTACGGTACCACCGCGGTGCTCCGGGCCCTCCCCCGTGGATGGATGGCAGAGGAGGTGGTTCTCAGAGCCTGGAGGACTGAGCCAGGCCAGCACCTCAGACGTGGGTCTACTTCCAGCCTGGACGCCGGGTCTTCCAGCACCTTCTCCCCTCCCAGGCCACCTCATACCCCCATGCCTGCTGCTCTCTACCCACAACCCAGGGCATCCCTTTTTGTCCTGAACAGGGGCTTCGCCAACCACAGCCACCGGCTCCGTCCGCTCGGCGTTTACTTTTGTTAATAAAGTTTTATTGGCACACAGCCATGCTCATTCATTTCCACGGAGTCCACAGCTGCTTTGGAGATGCAATGGGCAAGTCGAGTAGGTGGGACAGAGACTCTCTGGCCCGTGAAGCCCACGGTATTTAGCACCCGGCTCTGCAGGACGCGGTCGCTGGTTCCGGTGTGAGAGGACGGTTGTCCGATGCTCGCGTAGCTCACAGGAGTCCTCGGTGAACGTCAGGCAGGACGATTGTTACCCTGAGGATCCAGGAAGGTCTTCATTCATTCAGCAAGTCGTTCCTGAGGGCCTCTGCCGACCTGGCGCGTGCTGAGCGCTGGGAACTAAGCAGTGAGCAAGACCAGGTTCCTGTCCCCAGCCCTCCAAGGTCCCTGCTCCCACCGAGCTCGGGACGCTGAGACGGCAGAGGGTCCTTTCTTCCATAACACGACCAGAGCACCCAGCCCTGGTGTTTACTGCCTGGGGGTGTGGATGTGGAGCTGGGGTGCTGGGGTGGGTACATACTGAGGAACAATGGGATCCCTGACTCAGGAGACAGTCTGCTAAGACTCAACAGAAATGCCCATGTCCCAAAACAGCCAAGGGCACCTGGCAGAGGGAAGGATGGGCCAGAGATGAGGTTGGCCAGCCAGCCAGCCGCTGGAGTAATTAGTCCCAGAAGCCTGCCTGGAGGAGGTGGATTTTGTATGCTGCCTTGAATGCAGGGAGAAGGGAGACCAGGAGGGGAGTCATCCCTGTAGCCCAAGGTCATAGGCAGAGGCTGGGCCCGGAGGCTCTGATTCTCCCCTACCTCCATCACACTCCTTTGCGGAGCTACTACTGACTTTCCTTCTACATAAAGAATGGAGCTGGGCACCCCGTGATCTCCCAGAATAAAGACCTCATTTCGCAGCCCCCCTCGTAGCTGGAGGATGCCCTGTGGTAGATTTGGCCATTGTAATGTGAGTGGACGTGGTATAAGCCATTTCCAAAACACGCGCTTCATGGGAAAGGGCGGGCCCCCGGCTTGTCCCTTTATTCCGTCCCACTTGCTGGAATGCAGAAGTGATGGCAGGACCTGGGGCAGCCATTTTGTGTCTTCAAATGGGAGCTCCGTGGACGAGACACAGAAAGGAGCCACAATGGACCTGGGTCTCTGAAGACCCTGGAGCTGTGCCCCCGGGCCTTCATGGAGAGAAAAATGAATTTGTGTTGTTGAAGCCACTCCAATTTGGGGTCTCTCTGTTACAGCGGCCAAACCTGTCCGATAAGGCACCCCTAGGCAGTCCACAGAAACATAGCATCTAAATAAACAGGATAGGTTTGCTCTGCAAATGTAGCTCGGGAGCTTCTTCCATTCGGAAATGCTGGGGCCTCACTGCTGCTGCTCTGCTCTCGGCTGCGTGTCTCCAGCCTCCCTCCTCCATCACGCCAGCCGCCAGCTCCCGCCCCGTCCCCAGGTCTCAGCGTACATTTCAGGACGGAGGAGGGATCGAAGGGGAGAGGGGGTGCCCAGCCAGCTAAGGCCCACGGAGACTTCCAGTCCTCAGCAGCCCCTGACCTTCGCCTTGGCCTCCTCCCTCCCTGCGGACGGGGGCAGCTGCCGAGAATCGGGGTCAGCTGTGCTGCGGGGCCGCTGGGAACCGAAGGCTGTCAGGATTGCAAATAGGCTGCCACAGTGTCAGAGCAGAAATTCAAGTCCGGTTCATCTGGCCCCCAGCGGGCGGGGCCGCTTTTCTCGGTGATCTCAGCCGCCCCATTGCAGCCCCGTTCCCATAAAATCACAGAGGTCCTGCCAGTTAGAGGCCCGCCGGCCCGGGCCCCTCTGAATGTAATCGGCCGTAATTACTTAGTAGCCTTAAGTTTGGGAGGCTTCTTACAAAGCCCGGGTCTTCAGCCCAGGAGCCCAGTTCCTCTGGAAATCCTGTGTTGCCCTGACCGTACCCATCTTCGGCGCCTGCTCTTTGGGGCGCCTGGCTGTTTCACTAACAGCATCCTGCATGCTCCAGGTTCCCAGCCTCCATCCCGGCCCCATCCCTGCAGATTCCTGAGAGAAAATGAAGTGCAAAACACAGAAGGCTTGGCTGCTACCACACACATCCACACACACCAAGAGAAATCGAAGACAGCGCCCGCTGGGGGCCAAAGAGCATTCGAGAACGAGAAGGGCTGTGATGGGGGAGAACATTTAATATGCAAGACTTCGTGTTGGATCAAGTGTACCACGCAGCTGGAGAGCGAGGCCGTAGATAGAAAACAAATGTTCCCGCATCTTCGTGGGCGACCTCCAAGTTTCCACGGGTTCCTAACCCTTCGGTCATAATTCAACGCCTTGGCCGGGAGTCGATGGCTTGGCGGGTGGAATTCAGGCTCCGTCAGCAGTTCCTCCAAGGCGGCCAGCGGCTCCCTCCAGGACCCCAGCTCGCTGCCGGGTGCTCCAGCAGGAAGGGAGCCCATGTTTCCATCGAGCTGGGCAGAAAACCACCTCTGAGCTCATCTTCCCAAGAGCCGGTCCAGGGCAGGCGGGGGGAGAGGGGGACAGGGAGGGTCCGCGACGGAGCCAGTGTTCTGAGGCCTGAAAGAGCCAGTCCTTGGCGAGGGGTCTTTTCGGTGATTTTGACATCCCTCCTTCTGTGGGTCCGTGTGCCTATGCTTGCTTGCTTCCTTCCTCCTTTCCTTCCTTCCTCCCTCCCTCCCTCCTTTCCTTCCTCCTTTCCTCCTTCCCTCCCTTCCTCCCTTCCTCCCTCCTTCCCCCTCCTTCCCTTTCCTTCCTTCCTCCCTCCTCCCTGCCTTCCTCCCTCCCTTCCTCTCCTTCCCTCCCTTCCTCCCTTCCTCCCTCCTTCCCCCTCCTTCCCTTTCCTTCCTTCCTCCCTCCTCCCTGCCTTCCTCCCTCCCTTCCTCTCCTTCCTTCCTTCCTTCCTTCCTCCCTTCCACCCTCCCTTCCTCCCTCCCTTCCTTCCTTCCTCCCTTCCTCCCCTTCCTCCCTTCCTCCCTCCCTTCCTCTCCTTCCTTCCTTCCTCCCTTCCACCCTCCCTTCCTCCCTCCCTTCCTTCCTTCCTCCCTTCCTCCCCTTCCTCCCTTCCTCCCTCCCTTCCTCTCCTTCCTTCCTTCCTTCCTTCCTTCCTTCCTTCCTTCCTCCCTCCCTTCCTCCCTCCCTTCCTCTCCTTCCTTCCTTCCTTCCTTCCTTCCTTCCTTCCTTCCTTCCTTCCTTCCTCCCTCCCTCCCTCCCTCCCTCCTTTCTCCTACCTACTAGCCAAGCTCTAATCTTAACATCACGTAGAAGCATCTACGATTTATTCTATTATAAGTAAAACGTCTGGTCCATTCCCCCCACGGGTAGGCAGCTCCTGAAAAGGCTCCCCCCAATCCCGAGTTCACACCCTCATGTAGTCTCTCTCCCGGAGTGTGCAAGGAATCCAGCGACTCTCTGCTAACAAACAGATCGGCAGACATGCCTGAGGTTGTCACAGAGGCTGATGACCACCTGGCCCCAGCTCGGGGGGAGGCCCGGAGGCAGGGCGCTGGTGGGCCTGGCCGCAGCCATGTGAGTGGGTCTGGAGGCTGGTCTGCCCACAGGGGGGCCTCGAGATGGGCGCAGGGCCCGCCCGCAGCCTCTGCTCACAGCCCCACGACAGACCCTGAGCCGGAAGCACCTGGCTCAGCCAGGCGCTGGGAGGGAGTGCACAGGTGTGTGGCATCACGAGGTTTGGGCTTCTTTGTCACGCAGCAGGGTCTCACTGATGCACCCGGGTCCCTGGCTGTGGCTGCATCGCTCCACCTCTGCCTCCAACTTCACCTGCCTTTTCTGTGTCTGCTCCTCTTCTCTCTCTCTCTCTCTCTCTCTTAAATCCTCACCTGAGGATATTTTTTCCTTTTATCTTCAGATAGAGTGGAAGGGGGAGAGCGGGAGGGGGGAGAGAGAGACACATTGACTGGCTGCCTCCCACACAACCCTGACCCGGGCCAGGGACTGACCCACAACCGAGGTACGTGCCCTTGACCGGAATTGAACTCATGCTCTTTGGTCTGTGGGCCGATGCTCTAACCGCTGAGCAAACCAGCCAGGGCTCTTCTGTCTCTTTATAAGGACATGTCATTGGGTGTAGGGCCCGCCTGAACAGTCCTGAATGATCTCATCTCAAGATCCTTCACTTCACTATGTCCATGAAGACCCTTTGACCAAATAAGGTCATAATTGCAGGTTTGGGGGATATGTCCTTTGAGGGAACACCATGTAACCCAGGACCCTTGTTCTCCCATGTATTTGACTCCTGGGCCCCCAGCCATCCCGGTGGATCTGGGCACTGTCGTTAAGTGTTTGCTGAGCGAATGAGTGATCCACCCGTCAGTTCAGTGAGTCTCAGACATGAGCTCGCGTCGGCTTCCCCCGGACCTCGTCTTAAAGCAGATCTTGGGGCCCCAGCTCAGTTCCCGACCCAGCAGCGTCTGGGGGGGAGGCCTGCGCATCTGCACTGCCAGTACGCTTCTAGGTGATGCTGGGGGGCTGTGGACCGCACCTGGAGCACCCCGTTCTTCCACTCAGCCGTCCGCAGGACCTGTCCCTTCCAAGAGCGTAAGGCCTCCGGCATCGTCCAGCTGTCCCGGGCTCTTCCTCGTCAAGGAGAAAAAACTCCCTGACTACTTGGTTCTTCCCCAGAGAGCCTGGCCCCGTGGTTCGGGAACAGTGGCAGCTCAAACATCTCTCCGGAGGAGGCAGCGCAGCAGCCAGGGTGGAGCCTCCGCCGGCGGCCTGGGCTCTGCCGGTGCAGATCGGTCCTGGGGCACACCTGGAGGACATTGCAGAGGCCGGGGCGGGTCCGAGGCTCGCCCCAAGTAGAATTTCTGGGTTCCGGGCCACATGTTCCACAGAGAAGGAAATACAGGAAGGGGTGATCTTGGAAAAAATCCCCACTGAGATGGATTTTCCGCTGGGAAGACACGTGGTACCCCGGGGGGAGGGGTCTCCCCTTGAGCACAGCTGCCTCACCTGGGGTGCTGGCTCGGCGTTGTGGAGATATAATTCGTATGCCTTGCAAGTCGCCCACTTTAACTGTCCAATCTAATGGTTTTCAGTATATTCGCAGATATGTGTGACCATCACTGCCGGCAATTTGAGACCATTTTCACAATCTCCCAAAGAAACCCCATAACCTTTAGCCACCGCATCCTTATCCCCCACCCCCACCCCCCACCCCAGCTCTAAACAACTGTGAATCTACTCTTGGTCCCCGCCGCTCTCCCTGGTCCGGGCTTCCGTGCCTATGGGCTCAGCCCGCTCTGCGTGTTCTGACCCGCTCCCTCACTCGGCAGTGTTTCCGAGGTTCGCTCGTGCTTAGCAGGTGTCCGCACTTCCTTCCCTGCCGTGGCTGAATAATTCACGTTCCATTTTCTGGATAAACTACATGTTGTTTATCCGCTCATCAGCTGGTGGTAATTTCGGCAGTTTCGACTATTATGAATGCTGCTGTAGACATCTGTGGACACGTTGCTTGCGAACCCATGTCTCCAGTTGTCTCGGGGAGGACTGAATTGCTAGGTCACGTGGAACTCACTGTTCAATCGTTTGAGAAACTGCCCTGGTGTTTTCCAAAGCAGCTGAACCGTTTTCAACGCCGACCAGCAGCGTGAGATGCTCCGATTCCTCCTCCTCCTCGCCAACACTAATTATTGGGCGTTTTTATTCCGGCCGTCGTATTGGGTGTGATGTGGGTTTGCACGTCCGTGAGGACTCCTCGTGCTGAGCACCTTCTCGTGTGCCTATTGGCCATCGTGTCTTTCCTCGGAGAAACGTCTGCTCGGATCTTCTGCTTAGTTTAAAATTGGGCTGTTGTTTTCTTATTATTGAGTTGTAAGCGTTCGTTATATATTCTGGATACCAGACTCTTATCAGATATATGTTTGCAAATATGTTCTCCGATTCTGTGTGTTGTCTTTTCCCTCTTTTCCATAGATTTTCTTTTTTAATCCTCACCTGAGGATATGTTTTCATTGATTTGAGAGAGAGAGAGAGAGAGAGAGAGAGAGAGAGAAAAGGGAGAGAGAGAGAGAGAAACATCGATGTGAGAGAGAAACATCAATCGGTGGCCTCCCGTACGCACCCCCAACCAGGGATGGAACCTGCCACCTTTTGGTGTAAGGGATGATGCTCCAACCAGCTGAGCCACCGGCCAGGGCTGTCTTTTCAGTGTCTCGATGATGCCCTTGGAGGCATATGTTTTGAATTGTGAAGAATTCCAATTGATCTATATATTTGTTGCTGCTCATGCCTTTGGTGTTATATGTGAAAATCCTTTGCCAAGCCAAGGTCATGAACATTTGCCCCTCTGTTTCCTCCTAAGGGTTCATGCGTTTTCACCTTGACATTTAGATCTCTGCTCCGTTTGGAATTCGCTTTTGTACGTGGGTGAGGTAGGTCCCTCTCCCTCCTGTGCGTCGGCTCCAGCTGACCCCGCACGTCACTGCAGAGACCGTTCTTCCCCGTTGGAAGGTCTCGGCACTCCTATCAATGGGGGGATCTTTTTAAGGTCAAGGTCACTGAGGTACAGCTAACCTAGAGTGAAGTGCACTCTCTTCAAGTCCCCAGCGCCGTGAATTTTGACAGATAAATACACTCTTGTTACTGCTGCTGTCGTCACGGTTTGGAACCCCAGAAAGTTGTCCCCGCCCCGCCGTGTCGCCCAGCTCTGTCCCAGCCCGCCCCGGACACCTCTGGCTCCTTTGCTGTCCGGGGAGCTCTGCCCTCGCAGTCGTACAGGGCAGAGCCTCGAGGTCTGGTCTCTGTCACTCAGCACAATGCGCTTGACCTCCGTCCATGCTGCCCACGTCTCGGCGTCTCATCCCTCTTGATTGACAAGCAGTACGACATCGCAGGCTACACCGCGAAGGCCCGGCAGTCACAAAGGGAGCTGCCCCGAGCGACCATCCGCGAGCAGGCGCCTCGTGGCCGTGACTTTTCATTCCTCTTGGCTCTGGATCTATAGGCAGGACCGCCAGGCCCTGTGATACGTATATTTTTTGTTTGTTTTTTATCCTCCCCCGAGGACATTTTCCCATTTTTTGTTAAGGTAGAGTGGGAGGGAGAGAGAGAGAGAAACATCGATGTGAAAGGGACACATCGAGTGGCTGCCACCCGCACAACCCAACTGGCCAACCGGGGCCGGGGACACACCGTAACCGAGGTACGTGCCCTTAGTGGGAACCGAACCCGGTCTCTCGGGACCGCAGGCCGACGCTCTAACCGCTGAGCCAAACCGGCCAGGGCGATACGTGTATGTTTAATTCATGAGAAACTGCCCAACCCTTTTCCCTCCTCTCGTTCGTTTGTTTACTGGAAACCCACACCGTGGACAACATAGAGGTCCTGTCTTCATGGAGCTTCTCGGGGGACAGTCAGCCCGCAGGAGGAAACGGACACCGAGAAGCACCAGCAACTCCTCGGGCCCCCCGGGTGAGAGGGCCTGTGTTTCATGTGATTTTACCACGATCCTACAGTGAAACAATGATCAGGCTCCCTTCACAGATTTTACGAAAGCTCCAAAAGCGACTCGCCCAAGGTCATGCAGCTGGTCAGACCCGGTGGCGCCTGGCTCTCAGCCCCTGGGGAATAGATTCCGCTCCTAAAGCTTCCCAAGCGCCCACGGGGGTGTTGGGCATGGAGGGGTGGGTGCTGGACCGAAGAGGAGGGGAGGACCCGCTCACCAGTGCCAGCATCGCCCGAGAGAGGCGAGCCCTGTGCACCCTCAGGCCCCTCGAGGTCCCGGCAGAGCCACTGACCCCTCGGCACCTGGCAGAGATGAGCCGAGTTCATGAGTAATTACACCGCATGCAAAATGAGACCGTGGAGGAGATGCTTAATTAGATTCTGTTTAAGCCTTGGGTTTCTTTGAGATGAAACAGCCAGAGGGCTGTGGGCGTTGAGTGTGCGTCGGTTCCTCCTTCCCAGAAACAGTCTGAGGCTGGAATGAAAACACAGCCACGCTGTGTGCCCTGTGAAGGCATGTGGCTGGCTCCGGTGCGTGGTCTCCACCCCCTCCCGCTGCTCTGCGGGCCATCTGGCCACGGCCGTGAGTGAGAAGCCGTCCCGGGGGGCAGGGAGCCGTTTCTCCACTCAGGAGATTCCAGGTGTTGGAGTCTGAGCCCAGATGGCCCCTGACTACCAGGAAGGCCTGCCTGGGGCATTAGCCCCGATCCGGACAGGCTCTGGGCCTCCTCGGCCAGCCTCTCTCAGCGGGACATCCACAGACGCGCCCTCTTGGCGTTACCTGGGCAAGCTGGGGGTGCCCCTGGCCGGTGCTGGAATGGGAGTTCCTGAGAGCAGGGACCTCGCCTGTGTTCCTCTGGCTGGAGCCATGGTGAGGACACAGCTGGGGACTCCGTACAGACCTGCCCGATTTGAGTTCCTCCAAGGTAGGCGTCACTGGGAGAGGGCTCGGCCCGCGGCACCCATGTCGGCTGGGGACAGGTGGCCAGGAGAAATGCAGGACACCCACCGAATTCAAATTTTAGAGAAGCCATCAATAATCTCTTTGTGTAAGTACGTCTCAGGAGAACACACAGCTCACTTCGCTGTGGTGACACGCGGGGAGCTCCAAACCCGCCTCCCGGGGCTGCTGTGGGTGCTGCTGTGCACGCGGGATCTGGGAGGTCATCGGTCTGCTGCAGAGGTTCAGCCGGGGGCCGGAATGGCACTGATCTCATCCTTCACCTGACGGCCACATGTGCCCCGACCCCTCCAGTCCATTCTCTGATGACCTGGGGACGACTCAGAGACAAGTCACGGTCCCCTCTTTTCCCTTACCACGCTCCCTCCTGCCTCAGGGCCTTTGCACAAGCTGTTTCCTCTGCTTAGAAGAGCCTCCCCTCCACTGAGGTCACGGACTACGCCTGTGTTCTCTGTCTTCACCACCAGCAGCAGCCCGCACCTCGCCTTCGCTGAGCTCGTCAGGGTGTGGCCCGATGCCCGCACGGGGCGGTTCCGACTCCCTCCCTGCTGCCTGTGAGCTCCCAGAGGGCAGGGCCGCACACCACGTGGCCCACGGCAGGCGCAGAATCCCACGCAGAGCCCGACATTCCTCCTCCGCTCCTTTCTTCTGGGCCCTTCCACCGACCGCCACGCGATCCAAGTCAGGGAGGGAGCCAAGGAGGCCGTCCGCTGCCTTGGGTCTGGCAGGTCTGTGGTGAAATGTTCTGTGTGGCTTTTCTGCGGCTGGCTGGTGCCAAAATAGACAGGCTCCCCATCCTGCCTCTCCCTCCCTGGCTGCGGCGGGGCCCTCTGGCCTGCAGGTATGCTGGGGCCCAGCCCTGGTTTCCCTGGGCCCTCGGCACGGACATTCCGGCCACACAGCAGCCAGTTGATTCTGCCAGCTTGCCAGGGTGGGCTGCCCACGTGCCCTGGACCAACGGGGGCCTGGGCAGGACTCTGCCACCTGCCTCCCTGCCACCTCCACTCCAGACACCTGTCTTGGGTCCAGAGGACAGGAGTATATCACTGAAGGCAGCAGGGACAGAGCCCCCCCCCCCCCCCAAGTCTGCAGTAGACGCTCAGAGTCCCCCTCTACCTCCTACATTTGCCCACCCCACTCCACGTTTGGTTCAAACCAGGGCTCAGGAACAAAGGGGAGTTAAAGGAAAACCCAGAACTTGATGCCGGTGGGTTTGATAAGCTCATTTCACATTAAAGTAGATACGTAAGTGAGTGGGTGCAGGGCAGGGCACATGGGCAGCACCAACCCTGCGTTTGTACCAAACTCTAGACTTTGTCTCTTCCTCCCTTCATTCCAGTCCCTTCCAAGACGCCAAGAATCAAAGTGAAAATGTTGGGCCACACACCAGCCAGTCATCTCTCCCATTGTGGGGTGGGGAGCTCCACAGCCTTAACAGGAGGGTGAGGGCCGCTCATGGGGCACCTGGAAAAGGAATCAGGGGTCAGAGACAGGGGTTGTTAATATTTCGGCAACACTAGCCTAGAGAGACCTGCTAAGGCTCAGGCCATGATTTCTGCTAGGTTCTGTTGTGAATGGAGTTGTTCGTCAGACTCCTCCAGGGCTGGTGGATTGTCCTTCGGGCATTTTCATCTTCCGAGTGGCATTTCTCTAACACCCCTCCAGCCTTTTGAGGGCTCATTTGACTTCCCAGCGTCCTTCCCTACCACAATCACAAACTGGGGAGCAGACCGAAGGACCCAATCGGTCCAAGAGTCAGAACTGTCCCTTCAAAGAGATAAGCAGACCTGGGGAAAGGGGTTATACATCAGTCTCTTGGTAGTTTGGTTGATGTGAGTCCATTTAAAAAGAGAGAGGTTAAGTGTTTCATTCAAGGTCACATAGCAGCATCTCCAAGACTCAGCATTTGGGCCCAGGGACTCCGAGGAGGCCGGAGCAGTGCTGGACACTGTTACCATCTGTCCACTTCTGTCTGTGGCCTGCCGCTCCCAGGCCAGGCCACCTTTACCTTCGCTTCTTGTTTCTCCCCAGCTTCCCAGCTGCTCTGGGTCCCTCTGGCTGCACCTCTACTCTGCAGGTGTCCCAGGTCCCACCTCCTTGCTGATGTTCCCTACAGTCAAGCTGCACTGACTTCTCTCCATGATGGCAAGAGCTTGCTCCTCTTTAAAATGACGGCGGTGATAGCGACACAACCCGTACCGACATGCCGCCCACTCATTCAACAAATCCCAGCGGAGCACCTCCTGGCTACCACAGTGATCAAGCCAGCGAAGCCCCTGCCCTCCCAGAGCTGAGGTCTGAGTGGTGGGGGCAAAAATTAAACACCACCATGATACATCCGTGCTGGCATCGTGTGAAGAAGAGAGAGAGAAGCGAGGGCGTAGAGAGAGATGTCCGGGGAAGCCTTTCTGGGAGGTGACATGGAAGCAGAACGTACACACAGCTAGAAGGAGAGCATTCCAGGGCATGGAGCAGCAAGTGCAAAGGCCCTGGGGTGCACACGTGCACAGATTGTTGGAGGAATGGCAAGGGGGCAAGGGCAGCTGGAGCAAGGAGGGGGCAATGAGAGGAAAGGAGTGGAGCTGAAGTGAGGCGGCGTGTGGCCCACTGAGCAAACCTGTGGCAGAGGAGACACTTGCGAACTGTTGGCCTCCAGGATTGGCCATTGTCCCCATCATGATAAGGGCTTCCTGGGGGGACATCCTAGCCAGGGTGCAATGAGAGTTTGGCATGATTCCCTGTCCGTCTGTGTATTCCTTCACTCAGTCACCCTCCAAGCTCTTGCCCTGGGCCCTGCCCTGCTGGGGTTCGATGGCCACTCGGCACTTCCTGCCCTCCCTCTTCACCCCTGCTCCGCTGAAGGAAGTCAGAGCAGCAGGCAGGGTCATGGCAGCCCGTAGGACCCAGCTTGTCTGGGAGGCCCTGGGTGCTCCAAGGAGCTTCCTCGGGAGAGGAGGCCCAGGCCGGAGGAGCCAATGTTTCGGGTGCCGGGTGGACACCTGGACCTGTGTGCTGCGCGCGGCTTCTCGGGAGAAGGGAGTGGCCCAGCCCAGGAGGGAAATCCGCCCACGGCTGGGTATTCCCAGGGCCGCCCGACTTCTGAAGAAGTGAGGACCAGGTGTCTGCAACAGCACGCACTGTGCTTCCTCGCCTCAGCCACTGAGCCTCCTGTTCCTCCAAGCGCCTGGCACCTCTGGGGAGCCTCTGCGATGTCAGGGGTCCCCACTGGGGACCCCAAGAACCCGAGAGCTCCGGGGCTAGGTGCAGTGCCCCAGGGCACCGAGCCTGGTATGGCTTATGGCACCCCAGGTTCAGCCCTGTCTTGGAGACAGGTGCTCTGTCCAAGGCCGGCGCCTGGCCATTGGGCTCCTGCTGCTGTCGGGCTCAGGGACCCCTGAGGTTCACTCCCTCCGGAAAGACGTGGGCAAATGCACCTGGGCATCTGATTCCGGGGAAGTCCGGGCCCAGGTCGAACAGTTCTGGGTCTGAACTCTCATGAACACCTGTAGGACTGACGTCAGCATTGACATTAGGATGGGCACCGGGCGGGACCCTGGCCACACCAGCGGGACCTCGACAAGGTCCTGGGCCTCCGCAGCCCTAGGCTCCTACGAGGGGCTGCACTGCCAGACCCCCGCTGAGCTGCGGGGCCCTGAGGTCCTCGGGGTGTATCCCCCCGGGAGGTGGAATTGGGCTCTTGGAAGGGAGGAGCAAAACTACTCACTTTATGGACAAAGCGTAGCCGCATAGACCAGGCGGGGTGCTGAGCAGGAAGGTGGGGCGTGCCCGTGTTTCTGGGCCGTCTCTGCCCGCATGGGGGTGATGAGCTTGAGCTGGGCAGGTGATTAAACTACTCCGGGCCTCAGTTTACCACTCTCGAAAGGCCACGGGCCCAGGGGCCATGCTCTGGCCCTGCCTGGTGTCACCCCTGAGCAGCAGGTGGGGAGCCTGGGGGCGGCCTCCCGGGTGAAGGACGGTGTACATCTGGGACCCGGACAAGCCTCCTCTGCACCCCAAAGCTCGGGTCCTCCTCCCGCGTCCCACCTGCCAGCCGTGCCCACCTGGGGACCTCTGCGGGACCACCGCGGGCGCCCGCGGGCCTCCCCACGTAGACACAGCCCGTGTAGACACGGGCTGCGCCCTCAGCCTTCCTACAGCCCTTACCCTGGCTCTCGTCTTCCCGGCGTGGAAACTGAGGCCCCGCCGTGGGGAAGAACGCCCACAGGCCCTCCCAGGAGAGGTGGCGGGGTGGGATTCGGACCCTGCTAGACTCCAGACTTTGAGCTCTCCACCCAGACATCCCTTTGCCTGAAACATTCAGGTGGCTAGGGAGGAAGTCGTCGTCCCCCTCCCGCCCCCCTTTTATTCGCCCCTCCCCATGCCCGCCATCCATTCAGGTGTGCTTCCGGAACCCCCCCTTTGTCTGTCTCTCTGTCTCCCCTCTAGGAAATAGATGACTTAGTCAACTAACATTTTGGGCTTGCGGCCCCGTGCCCCACCCCCCGGCTGTGAGCGCAAGGGGCAGAACGCCCAGGTGCGGCGGGTGGACACCTGGCAGAAGGCTCAGCTCTCGCACCTGCGGACTAGACAATGGCGCGGTGACGGCCCCTGCGGACGGGCGCAGGGAGGCGGGGCCGAGGCGTTGCAGGATCCCCGGGGCGGCTCGTTTACCGTGGCACCCCATGAATAGGCTTGGGAAGATGCCATGTTCCCCACTTCCTCGGGGAGGCATCTCGTCTGTTTTAAGTCATTCTGCCCTGTGGATAATGCCTATTCTTTCCACGGGCCACCTGCCAAGGTCAATGTTTGGGTTGTTTTAAGAACTTACATTCTATCACTGTGGGAACCTGAGTGGACAGAAACCTTTATTGACTGTTGTTTTAAGGAGGGGCCTGGGTGGGAGGTGGGGGTAGGAAGGGTTATTATTTTTTTTTAATTTTCCTATATTGCTTTAACACGAGACACAGTGTGGACGGCGCTGGCTCCCCGCAGCTCCAAGTATATGAATTTACGTTTGTTCTATTCAGGGCTTTCTCCCCTTCCTACCCTCAGAGGGTGAGAGAGTCACTGGTCATTTCCTAGAAAAAGGAAGAGGGACCGGGGAGGGTGGCTGGGAGCTCGCTGGGACCCTGATGTTCTCGGGAGGGAGGTTGGAAAGACACCCTGGAAAGGAGATGGCGGGAAAACCCATCTGGAATGAAATCTCCGCGTTGGTCTGATTTCCGTGGCTGCAGACAAAGTTAAATAAGGCCGGGGCTCAGGACCCGGGGTCTGACAGGCCTGTCTCCAGGCAGGCTGGTCCCTGCCACCATCTCATGCCAATCACACAGCTCGCCACCGACATCAGGATCCCCAAACTAGATGCCGTGCCCCTAGGGCCGCTTGGGTCTCGGGCAAACCAGGACGCACAGCTGCCAGCAGCCCCCAGCCCAGGACGCTGGACTTTGTTCTGGGGGGAGGCGGGGCATTGCAGCTCACCCGGGGTTCTGGGACCTGGTAGCCAGAGGCTCTCCCACCACAGCCCCCAGCTGGTTTAGGTAGGTTGGGCAACAGCAGCCAAGAACGGGGGCTCGGCCCCACAGCATCCCGCCAGCCCTCCTCCAGGGAGGACACCGTGATTGGCACTCGCGGGGCCCACAGCACCTGCCTTGGCTGGCACGAGAGAAAAGCTTCCTCGCTGCCTCCTGTCCTTCCCCAGCGACTCCCTGGGTGTTAGGTGTGGGGGTGCAGCCCTCACGAGGACACACGGCCCTTTGTCCTCTGGCAGCTCCCGGTCCGATGGGGAGAGAAGCTGGCCAGGCCCTCCCGGGTGCTCTGAGCTAGCAGGGTGCGACTTGGGGGCAGAGGCCAGGGGCGCCTACGGTGGTCTAGGGGCAGGGAAGCCCCTCTGAGCTAGAGGACAGGCAGTGAGGTGGGCACAGAGCTGAGGAGCATGGGAGACCTGGACCTGCCACTCAGGACCGTGAGCTCACTGCTGGCCAGGCTGACTTGGGGTGCAGCACAGCCCGCTGCCTGCACAGAGAGGCCTCCCCAGGGCCTGGAGGTCGCCCACAAGGCTGCCCTTCCGGCAAAGGCTGGCCACCTGGTCTCCGTGACGCGCGCGGCTGGCCTGTCATCCTGCCCACGCCTGGTTCCCCGTGGACGTCCCTTCTCCTCGAGCTGCACCCACGCCTCCCGAGCTCCCGGCACACATGCCCTCCCGGCCCCTCTTTTGCATACCAGGAGGCTGCGCTCCCTCCCACCTGTGCAGCCTGGCACCTGAGAGCGGCCAAGAGGCTGCCCACGCCCAGGGCAGCGCACCCGCAGCCACCTGGAGGCGCGGTTGGCAGCGGGCAGGCTTCCCTGGGAGGTGGGGGGGTGCGGGAGAGCGAGGACAGTTGGGCTCGAGCCAGCTCCTCGGAGGAAGCAGCGACCTGTGCGGGTAGATGGGTGAGGGCCCCCTCCCCGTGGCAGATCCCCAAAGGCCAGCATTCCCTGACCCCCGTCCAGCCCAGGCCCCGCAGTGCCAGCTGCTCCCCGGCTCTGCACAGGGGTTCGCTCGTCTCCCCACCTTCCTAACCCCACTGATCACTGAGATAACTGAACGGTGCTGGGTGGGTGCTGGGGCCAACGGGAGCCTCTGCCCACCTGCCTCCCTGTGCTGTCGGAGGGAACACATCAAGGAGAGAAAGTGTACAGACAGCTCTCGACTAGTCCTTTCCATACTTCCTGTGACCGTCCTGCTCGAACCCGGCCAGCCTGGTGATCCCACTGACAGGCACTTGGTGAGGGAGTCGTGGCCACAGGTCCACGATGACCAGGGAAGCAGAGCGTGGTCAGTGTGCGGTGGGGCGGCAGTGAGAGGGGACCCCCTGGGCTGCCGGCCAGCTGTGAGGTGCTGGGTCAGTAGCTGGACCACTCTGAACCTCCGTTTCTTCATCTGTGAAAGACAGGCGGTTGTTGTGGGGTCACAAGGAGACAGGGCGTGCTGAGCAGCCTTGCCCAGCGCCCGGCACCCTGAGGACACGTGGCCAAGATGGGCACACCAACTGGGGTGGGGGCGTGTCTGTGTCTCCCGTTTCAAACCCAACATAAGCACACCAAGGGGCCTCGAAGTGGGCGCCGGGGCATCAGGTGACAGGGGTCTCGGAGCTGGAAGGGACATGCAGACAAGCGAGGGGCTCCTGGTGCCAGGCACTGCCCGAAATGCTTCCATCCCCACACCCATCGAGAGTCCACAGGGCAGGGGCCGCCATCCGCCCCATTCGGGTGGAAACTGAGCTCAGAGAGGTTAAGCCACTTTGCCCAAAGAGGCACGGCCAGGAAGTGCAGAGAGTAACGGGCACGGTCCTGGACCGGGAAGCAGTGCCAGACGGGGACTACGTCGGCGAGGGCTGTGCTGGGCCCGGTGGGGAGCTAAGCCCTGCAGGTACAGCCTCTCATCTCATCCCCAACAGCCCACAAGAGAGGTAGCGTGGCTGTGCCACGGACTCCAGGCTCAGAGAGGAGCATCCAGGTCGTGCGACGGGGCGTGGCCCAGTCAAGACGTGGACCCGTGGCTTAATCCATGTAATTCACAAACCACGCCCTTCCCCGCCTCGGAGCGTGCAATTCCAGGGCTTTGGTCTAGTTCCAGAGTTGTGCAACCACCACCACAGTCTACAGGTTAGAGCATTGCATCACCCCAAAAAGCTCATATCCATCAGCAGTCACCCCCCTGCCTCTCCCACCACCCCCAGCCGTGAGCAAACACTAATCCACTTTCCGTCTGTGTAGCTATGCTCATTCTGAACGTCTCCTGCACGTGGGACCTTCTGTGCCTGCTTCTTCCCCTGAGCACCGTGTTGGCAGAGGTTATCTGCGCTGCGGCAGCTCCTGATATGCTGGGAAAGACCCCATTGTGTCGACAGACCCTGTTTATGGACCAGGACGTCCGTCCATGGACATTTGAGTTGCTCCCACAGGGTGGTGACTGTTTATGACAACACCACGGACGTTCGTGCACACGTTTCTGTGTGGCCAGAGACCTCGTTCCTCCTGGGTGTGTCCCTTGGAGAGGAGGTCTTGAGTCGTAGGGCAGCTCTCCATTGAACTCACGGACGAGCTGTCAAAGTTTTCCAAAGCAGCTGCACCGTGTGACATGCCCCCCCAGGAACACACGGGGGTTCAGTCTCTCCGAGTCCTCGCCCACGCTTGTTACCGTCTTTTAGACTCTAGCTGTCCTGGAGGGTGTGACATGGCATCTCCTTGTGGGTTTTATTTGCATCTGTCCATCATCTTTATCACACTGCTTTCCCTCCATCAGATCAACGAGGCGGTCTCCTCCCCCGACCCCTCCAAGTCCTCTCCTCCTGGGTCAGCTCACAAGATGCCCTCAGCGAGAGGCTCTAGCAGTGGCCGAGTGGACTGTGCGAGGGTATCAGACCAGGCCTCCTCTTCCCGTGTGAATGATCGATGGGCAGCCTGGCTGGTTTGCTCAGCGGTTAGAGCGTCGGCCCGCGGACCAGAGAGTCCCGGGTTCCGTTCCCGCTAAGGTACCTCGGTTGCCGTTTGTCCCGGCCCCCGTTGGGGTCGTGTGGGTGGCAGCCACTCGATGTGTCTCTCTCTCTCTTCCTCCCTCTCTCCCTCCCGCTCTATCTGAAGATAGATGCAAAAATGGCCTTGGGTGAGGATGGAAAAAAACAAGATTTTGATGTTCTCCATCTTGGTCATATAAGCTGGGCAGCTGCGAGAGCGGTTCTAAGTGGCGCCCTCCCCGCCAAAGGGTTACATTGTATCCGATGGGGCTCCCGGGTTCCTTACCACAAACACTCTTGCCCTTCTCTCCAGTTCAGGGCTGGGACATAGAGCTTTGCGGAACAGACACTTCCCACCCCGGCGGCTCAGGGGTTCCGGCAAAGCGCACCCGCCTCCGCGGCCACCCCTTGGACTCCTGCCCAGCGCCCGCGCCTCACATCGAGTCTGACTGTAATGACCGCGCACGTACCTCGTCATCTGCTTCCTGTCGCTCAGCGCCCCCCCGTGATTTATAGGTTTTCTGGGTATTCGGCCTACCCGTGGCTGCGAGGGCTTCTCCATACAAAGCAGGGCTGTTGGCTTCGTGCTGGGGATGTGAGGAGCCGTTTCTTACCCCCTTCCCACTTCGGCTACAAGTGCTGTGTTAGGGAGCGGCGGGAACCACTCAGCGAAGGAAGCAGCCCGGCCGTGGGGAGGTGTGGGAACGCGGCCGTCCCAGGGGGTCTGCAGCCGGGGGACTGGGGAGCAGAAGGTGCTGAGCTCGGCGCGCCGATTCTATTTCAAGATCTAGCCCAGCTTCAGCACGTCGACTGTGCCGCTGAGACCGGCGCGGCGTGCCACAGTGACGCACGACCCCCAGCCCACGCCTGGTTGCCGGGTGTTGACTGAGCGGCTGTTCCCCGTTGGCTCTACCTGGGCGTCCGCTCTGGGCGACAAGCTTCCCCTAGTCCGGGCCCCCCTGGGGGCGGGAGATAACCCAAAGCAGCCACAGGGCCCATCTGCTGCCGCCCAGGGTGTCAGTGGGGGTGATGCAGAAGCAGAGGAGACCATGGAGACGTACCCTGAAAGGCATAAAGTCCCAGGGCAGAAACTGGGGTGCATCCCAGACACCAGCAGATCCCAAGGACAGAAGCAGCCATGGAAATCACACGGCCTGACCCTTGGTCCCAGACGGGCTCCACTGCCCTGATCCCTCTTGGAGGCCAGAGAGGAGAGAGGCATGCCCAGAGCCGGGCCCCGTCCTGAACGCCGGAAGCATGTGGTCAGCTCTGGGCAGCTCTGTGGAGGGGCTTCCTGCAGCTCCTGGGGTGCTGGCTACCCCACCTTTCAGCCTGGGGGCTTGCCGGGTAACAGGTGCTCCCTGCTGGGGTCTCTGTCTGAGGGTCAGACACTCAGTGGGTGGCTGGCGGCGGTCACTGTGCTGCGACGCAGAGCTGGCTTGGCACCCTGCCCCTCACCCCCTAAGCTGCACCGGCCATTCGATCACGCGACGGCTATTTTCATTCAATACTGATTGACGCCTGCCACTCCCCGGGGCTGCGCTGGGTCCCTGACATGCATGGAGAGAAACCCAGCCCGCCCCCTCCAGCTGCCAGCCTGGTGCAGGAAATACACGGAATACACCAGCCACGCACGTAAACATGTAATTACATGTAAACACGTAATTACAAATGTCGAAATAAAAGAATCACGCACGTAAACATATAATTACAAATGTTCAACGCGCCATGAAGGAGAAGGAAAAGGATGATGAGCGATTACAGCGAAGCCGACCGCCGAGTGTGCACCGAGCCCCCGAGGATGAACGGCAGGCAGCACGCGTAGTCTTTGCAGTCGCCAAGGTAGCGGGTAAGCCACGCACCCGCTTCGCCCTGGAATCCGCGTGATACAGTGCCACCCTTTTCTCCATCTGCAGACGAGAAAACCGAGGCTTGGGAAGGCCTGGGGACTTGCCCTGGACTCCTGCTGGGTACAAAGAGCTGGAGAGGATTAGAGTTCGGGAAGATGATTAGCATTTTCTTTTCTTTTTTTTTTTTGTGGTATGTACCCCTAGCAGGAACCGAACCTGGGACTCTCTGGTTCGCAGGCTGACACTCAACTGCTGAGCCAAACTGGCCAGGGCTGATGATTAGCATTTTCTTAAACAGGGGCCTGCCCTGAGTTGGGGATGCTTTTCTTTTTTTTCCCTTTATTGATTTTAGAGAGAGAGGAAGGGAGAGGGAGAGAGAGAGAAACATCGATGAGAGAGAACATCGACTGGCTGCCTCCTGTATGCCCCCCACTGGGGATCAGGCCCACAACCTGGGTGTGTACCCTGACTGGGAATCGAACCGGCGACCTCTCGGTGCAGGGTCGATATTCAACCACTGAGCCACACCAGCCAGACTGGGGATGCTTTTCCACTGGGAAATGCGGGTACAGAGGTGCAAACTCTTCCTCAGGGACAGAGAACAAGTCTAGGCCTCTCGAGAGCCTGAGCTTCAGTCCTTTTCAAGCCCACGCTACTGCTTGGGGGGTGAAGCCCAGCTTTCCAGGCCAGGCCCTGGGGAGCCCCCTGCCCTCCTAACTTGATGGTGGAGGGCGGGCTCTCAGGCCTGGCCTCTCTGCCGGGTGCCCCCTGCCAGGCCAGCCAGCGGCACTTGTCCGGCCGGCAGCAGGCAGGCGGCGCGGGCCTTCCCAGCGTCCCCAGGCTCCATACTGAAGCGAGACATTTGCAGGGGACACTAGGACTGTGCTCCCAAACCGCCGTGGATGGCTGTAGAAACTACACTGCCTCTGGCCACGTCCCTCCAGTTGGGGACAGCGAAATATGCCAGGGCTGCTGCCTGCAAGGACATGTGACCACCACACCCCTGGAGCCCAGCACCCACCACACCCCTGGAGGAATCTGGGCCCCGACCAGTCACACAAGCGCTGCGGGGGGCAGGGCTGGGTGGGCAGGTACCCGTGCCAGCTGGGCATGGAGACGGGATGAGCACCGTGGGCACCGTCTGCTCTGTCCGGGGGGAAGAAGGCCGGTTCGGGGTCTGCTTTCTGGACGTGTCCCTGTCCGCAGCGCCCCACTCCGAGGATTAAACAGACTGGAGGAGGCGAGGTGATATCGTCCTGGTGACAGCCCAGTTCCCCCCGGAAAGGCTTCCACGTCCCCTCGCTCCTAGGCCCCCTCCCAGAGCTCCTCTGAGCCTCTCTGCACCCCCTTTCCAGCTCGCTGAGGGCCGGGCTCCGGTCATCCCCCCTACCCTCCCCTGGCTGGCCGGGCAATGTGCTCCTTCAACTGCCCCGGCCAGCGAGGGCCCCTCCTGGGTGGTCCCAGAGGGCTCCCACCCAACCTTCGTATCCATGTGCAAGAACAGTGTCTGCAGACAGGCCCATGGGGGCAAGCCATCTCAGGGGTGCATGTGGGGCTCTGGGACTTTGCCGGGGTCCCCTCCCCCCGGTCCTGGGGCGGTCGGATGGGCAGTGCTTGGAGCAGGGACCCAGGGCCCTGGGAACTCTGCAGGAAGCCTCTGCTCCGCCTCCTGGTTTCGGAGGTGGTCTTGGACCGCTGGCTACACCCCCCAGGTTGGAGCCTGAGAAAATGAGACCTGGGGCCCCTGGAAGGTCTGACCCTCGCGTCGAGTTTCGTCCCGTTGGCTCAGATGTGCTGCGGGAAACACTTTCGGGAACTCTGGGGCTCCTGCCGCGAGCTGGAGCCGAGCACAGCTGGCCGACGCCATTAGACCCACACCCGACACCAGCCTTCCCCCCCCATGGTTCTCTCCGCCCCTCTGGAAGGCGCCCACGATCCAGTCTGGGGTCCCCGCTAGAGAACGCCTTCCCACCCACTGAGGGGCTCTTCCTCCAACCTGCTTGTCACCCCCCAACCCTGCCACCCCTGCCTCTCGGCCAGCCTCACCACCACCCCCTCCCTGGCCATCCAAGTTCACGTCTGTGCCTCGGCCTTCACTCCTCACCCCGGCTGCACAGCTGGCCTGCGCCCTCTCCAGGCCCTGTGCCGTGGGGGGTGGGGTGTGCGCCCCTGGTTCCAAGGCCCTGTTCTTAGCAGGGAGGGAGGGAGGGAGGAGGAGACGGGGAGAGAAGAAAAGGAAGGTGTGCATGTGCGGGTGTGTGTGCGTGTGCAGGTGTGTTTGTGTGCAGGTGTGTGTGTGTGCAGGTGTGTGTGTGCGTGTGCAGGTGTGTGTGTGTGCGTGCAGGTGTGCCTGTGTAGTGAGTTGTATACATGAGTGTGCATGAGTGTGCGGGTATATGTGCATGGGTGTGTGTGAGTGTATGTGAACTGGAGTGTGTATAAGTGTATGTACGAGTGTGTGCATTTGAGTGTGTAAATGTGCATGTGTGTGTGCACGTGTGGCGTCCCCTGTGCTGTCTGCAGCTCCCCCATTATCAAGGTGCATTTTTGATGCCGGGCTCGTGGATATGCCGAGGGCGTCCGCCGAGCTGACTCACACCACTTACAGGGTGAGTCACTCACCGCCTGAGCGCGGGAGCGGGGGCCGCGCTCACACTAAATCCCTGCGGCCTCTGGTTCTCAGCTCAAGCCCCCGCCGGCTCACCCACACCCACTCCTGTGCCCGTGGCT
This sequence comes from Molossus molossus, assembly GCF_014108415.1. Lineage (NCBI taxonomy): Eukaryota > Metazoa > Chordata > Mammalia > Chiroptera > Molossidae > Molossus > Molossus molossus. Next base: position 3,128,679 of record NW_023425399.1, on the reverse strand, counting down.
GTGTTGAAAATGCCACTTCTTGAGCTGGGAAGGGAGAATGACAGGCTCAGAGACAGTGGACGCTCCCCAGCCAGACAGGAGAGGGCAGAGGGCAAGCGGCTGCCTCTCCATCCGCGCCGCTCAAGCCCCCAGGGGTGCCTCCCATGCGCAGGTGGTGGGGACAGGGCCTGTTCCCTGGGAGGGTCCGATGACAGACAGACAGACAGAAGACAGATAAATAACGAGAAACAGACTCGCTGGTGGGAGGTGCTGCCTGATGTTCTTTTACAGCTGTTAGAACCCCTGAAACTGTGGTCCTCGATTGTCTGTTACCCCAATGCAGACCCCTCTGCCCAGGCCCAACCCTGTGCTCGCCCAGTCCTGCACCCTAGTCCTGCCTGGAGGAGGAGGGTGGGCTGGGCGGGCTGTCACCCCACCCCCCTCCTGGAGGTGCCCACCGGCCCTGAACTCAGTCTGTCAACTGTGTCCAAACAGCCAAAATGCAGGGAGCCCTGCAATCCGCCGTTTCCCCGGTGAGCTGGACTTGGGGGGACTGCAGGAGCCATGGGTAGCACTTCTAAGGCCTTTTGCAGATCGGTGTGTTACCACTGCGGACGGGAAAGAACCCGGCTATCCGAGGAGAAGCGTCAGGCGGTTTGGCGTCTTGGGCATTTCCAATCCACGCCGTGCTGGGACCTCGGGCTGCGTGCTCACCGAAGCCGCGTGTGGCCCCGTTCCCCGCACACGCCCTGCCCTCAGTCGGGGCTGCGCTTGCCGGACAACCTGGCGATGCTCTCCTGTCACCAGCGTGTGGCCTCCCTAGCGCCCAGCTCAGAGATGGACCCACTCGGGGGTTCGCTGTGGGTTTCTTGGGTGAACCTGCTAAAGGGTAAGCTCAGCCCTGGCCAGTTTGGCTCAGTGGTTGGAGCATCAGCCTGCGGTCCCGAGAGACCCGGGTTCGGTTCCCGCTAAGGGCACGTACCTCGGTTGCAGTTTGTCCCCGGCCCTGGTTGGTCGTGCGGGTGGCAGCCACTCGATGTGTCCCTTCACGTCGATGTTTCTCTCTCTCTCTCTCCCTCCTACTCTATCTGAACAAAAAGTGTCCTTGAGTGAGGATTAAAAAAAATAATAATAATAAATAAAGGGTAAGCTCAAACTGTTGAGGGTCATTCTCTCCCCTGGGGGTCTGACTTTTCCTGTCTGGTTCTCGCTCTCTCCTTCTGTATCTCTGCCTTCGCTCTCCTCTGGCCCCTTTCTCTTCGTCCTCGTCCTCATTCTGCCCCCCCTCCTGGCTCTCGCTGCTCTTCTCTTCCTCCCTCCCCCCCGTGGAACCCAGGGAGCTCCCAGCACCGGCCAAGCAGGGCCCGCGTGGGCTCCTTGCCCTGAGGCCCTGCCTCGTCCTGAGACGGAGGCTCCTTCCCAAGGCCTGTAGCAGCCACGGACGTCAGTGGGGCAAACGTGGAGGACGGCGCGGCGGCGCCCACCCAACGTCGTGAGCCTCACGCCATCCCAGTTCCTCTTACCACACATGGGTTGGCTGCCAACCACCTGTCGGGGGCTCACTTTCCGGAAGGAAGCCGGACACCGTCCCAGCTGGCCCGGGTGCAAGGCAGACGACAGGGAGGCCCGTGGAGGGACCCAGAGCCAGGTGGGGCCCACGATCGTGCTGAGTGGCAGTCGCACAGGACCTGGTGGGGACCGCGAGTGGGTGAGGTGCAGCCTCGTCACTGGCAGCAAGTGGGCGACGGACCTGGGGGCTGCGGAGCGGCCCCATCGTTTCCGCTTCTGGGAACCTTCCCTCACCAGCCGTCTGGGGTCTCGTCCCTCCTTCCAGCTTGACGTCCTGACGGTGCTTTGCGCCAGGGCTGTGCATGGGTGTTTTCCTCCGACAGCTCAAATAACTAACAAAATATTTAGCGACACGCTTGCCATAGACCTGTCTCCTGGAGAGCCTGCCTTGGAACCACTACCGGGGCCTCCGGGGCCGAAGCCACCTTCCTTGGGGACCAGCGACACGTGGAACTTATTTTTAATTTAAAAGAACAACAGACTGCTTTCCTCCTCTTCCTCCCCCTGCCTCCTGCCACCGCTGGGGCTTGGTTACTGTGTCCAGCTTGGAAAATGCTTCCCGTCTTGGGCCATGCTTTGGGGCCATGCCAAGACCCTGGCCGGACCAGGGAAACCCCACAGACGTGCTTGACCCTTCCCATCTCCCCCTTCTTCGCCCCTCTGACTCTGGCCTAGCGGGTCTCTCCCGAGCACCTCCCCTTCCTGCCCTGGGGGGAGTTCTCTGCAGGGGAACCTTGGGCGGGTTTGGGCGAAAAGCCCAAGGGGACCTGGTCTCATGGTGGTGGCCCTCCATGGAGAGACCACCGCCTCCCCTACTGCAGAAGGCCTGGTGGTTCCCACGGTACCCCCACCACGGCCGCCACACCAGCCTGTGCCCCTGCTCCAACGCCAGGCACGTTCTAGTGGTTCGGATGCACTACTTGATATCATCCTTGTTGAAAGCCATTTTACAGACAAGGAAGCTGAGTCTCAGAGGGCTGAGTGGCCTGCCCAAAATAGAGGGGTACAGTGAGGACTTGACCCCCAATTCTGACCCCAAGCCTGCCCCCCAACTCCCCTGTTGCACTGTCTCCATCACAGTTCCACCATGGCCACCCCTGAGGGCGGTGCGCCACCATCACGTAGCATCGCTGACAGAGATGCGTTTCTCCGGGTACAGTTATTTCATGAGGGAGCCGAGCCAGCGAGGTTGGGGTGGTGAGGGAGGAAGAGAGAGAGGCGGGGCACGGTGGTGAACTCCGTGGCTGCAGAGGCCCCCTCCCCAGCTGTGACGTCAGCGGGATGACAGCCTGGGCTTCATCACCAGCCATCCGCTTTCTCCCTGCTGGGGTCAGCCAGAGCCCCAGCAGGCTCGTGGGGCCAGGAGGCGGCTGTACCCTGACCCGGCGCGGCCCCGGGGTGGGGAGGGCAGGCCTTTCGGGATGGTTAGCATTTTTGGAAATGCTGGGGGCCTCGCCCCAGGCTGCAGACGGCAGCATCTGGCCATTCCGGTTGGAGTTTCGAAACAGTCAGAGAACCCCGCTCCCGGAGAAACAGCCCGGACACCATTTCTAGATAGTGACACAAGCAATGAGATAAAGCCGGGGGCACCCAGGAACCAGGTTGTGGTCCTGGCTGGGATGAAGAGGCTCTTTCTTAAGAGATCCCCAACGGAACACAAGCCGGAGCTCAGAGCTCACGGCAACGTCTGGGCGCTACCCTCTGGACACGCTGGGCAAGATCCAAACCAAGGCTTGCCAGGCTTATCGCTACCACGGAAACGATGTGTTTTTGTAACGTTACATGGCACCTGTCTGCTGAGGAAGCAACGCCCAGCTGTTCTCGGGGCTTTAAGCCGGCGTCTTCACCCCTTTTCCACGTAACGCAAACCCCGAATCCCAACGTCACCTTCCAGAGGGGAGGTGTCTGGTGGATGGTTTGTCCAGATGAAGTTTAAACAGCTGGACGGAGAATACAGGTCAAGTTCTCCCTGGTGCCCCGTTTGCTCGGGGCAGCTGGTTTGCTGACGCCGCCGGCGTGGGTTTACTGTGGCAAGACTGAAAGTTGGACCTCCTCCTTAAAGAAAGAGAAAGGTTGTCCCTCGTCTCCCACCAGCATGGGTCCCCAAGACGATGACCCCCCCAGACCAGAGCCCCACAGGCCCCCTTCGAAGAGGCAGTCATTCCCGGTGGTGTCTGTCTGTCCTGCCTGGCTTGGAGAAATGACTTCCTCCCTGAGTCCCTCAGACATTTATCATCCGGACGATTGGCCAGGCGATTAATCATGTCCTGCCTTGACTATCTCTTCTGTTGTTGTATCGAACGGCTGTTTAATCCTTATCGGCGGAAAAGTTTTCACTATCTTGTCTTTGTAACTAGAGGGAAGCTTCCACCGCGCTGGGCAGACGTCCACCCATCCCGCCCACAGCCCGAATGTACCTGGTCTTGTCACCAGCAGGGGGAAGGGAATAATGTGCTTAGCACAGACGCGTTTCTCCTTGGTTCCCAAGAAGGGCCACCCCTCTTGGCCTTATTCTGAGTAGCGGTGCTGCTGGGCTCACTCGGGTGTCTAGCAAGCACCTTGGTGGTACCAGCTGCTTCGGGCACCCCCTGGAAGTTGTACCCAGGGATCTCCTCGAAGGTTCTGGACCGGCTGGAAACCCCAGGTGCTGTTCCTTGCTGAAAGGCTGCATTTAGCCTCGGGGAGATGTCCTTCCTCAAAGTCCCTCGGCCCATGTCAGGGACCCTTCAGCTCTGGGCAAGGGTGGTGGTTTTGGTCTTGAGAGCTGTGTGTGACTTTCAAAGAACGGAGGGTGTGTAGGCAGAGACCCGTGTCACCTCCCCCGGAGAAGCTGGAGAGGGCAGAAGGGAGGGTGCTGGGCTGGGGAGCTCTCTGTGGCTGAGACCATGGGACGGTGGGGGAGGGGAGAGGGACGGAGCCAAAGGGTGCCCACCTTACCACAGCGGAAAAGAAACACAGAACTGTGTCTTTAAAGTAGCCAGTGTAGTATAACATACTATAGTACATATAGCGTAACATATTCAATGTAGCCTCTGTCGTATGGAATATAGAGATCAGCATACATGAATGTCCTTTCCGGAAGGTGGCGATCATTGGACCAGCTGATAGACCTTCGCCTATGCTAACTCTCTCACCTGATTTTTAAAAGATCCCTCTGGTCCCTGTGTGGAGACTCTGTGGGGGTGTAGGGGGAACCCAGGGTCCCAGTGAGGGGGGGTCATGATTGTCATGCAGCGGGGAGGTGGGGAGGTGGGGGGATGGGGAGCTGCTGGTATATTCCAAAGCCTTCCTTCCGGACCTCCCCCGCCGGGGTTCTCTGCCTCCTTCCTGACCCCCTGTGCCCTTACCCCCCAGCACCCTGTTTTCGTGTTGCTTGTCCCATGCATGGGGGCTCCGCGAGGGCAGGAGTCGGGCTTGACCGCCTCTGCTTCCTCCGGGACGTCACCTGCGGGCTTTGTCACAGCCACCGGCCTGGACGGGGCGGGCTTATCTCCCAGGCTGTGTATCATTCCGTGCAAACCTTTCGTTGTGAACCACGCTCCGTTCCTGCCTGGAGTTTATGACTCTCACGGGGTCCATTCTGCAGCCCACTTCCCCACAAAAGCCAGATTCGGGGACAGCTGAGACCTACATCTCCCCAGAGGGCCCCGGCCCCTTGGACAGTGGCTCCTCTGTCAGCCGTAGTGACCATTACAAGGACATGAAGACTCTTCCTGCCCTGTGTGTCTGTTAAGACACAAAACAAGCCCTGGCCGGTTTTGCTCAGCGGTTAGAGCGTCGGCTCGCAGACCAGAGAGTCCTGGATTCGGTTCCTGCCAAGGACACGTACCTCGGTTGCAGTTTGTCCCCGGCCCCGGTTGGGGTCGTGTGGGTGGTGACCAGTCGATATGTCTCTCTCTCACGTCGATGTTTCTCTCTCTCCCTTTCTCTCCCTCTCTCTCCCTCCACTCTATCTGAAGATAAATGGAAAAATATCCTCCAGTGAGGACAAAAAAAAAAAAGAGAAAGAAACAAAGCAAGTTAAATACACACACACACACACACACACACACACACACAGAGTAAAAATTGATGCTAATGATGGAATCCAAGGTGACCTTACGTCCATCCGGGCAATGCAGCCCCCCCTGGAGCCAGCCAGAAAGCAGGTGTGTGCAGACCCTCCTGAGAAGGAGCTGAGCTCTGAGGAGGGGCAGGATGGTGTGGAGGTGTCACACCCACAGGGGAGCTCTGGCCACTCATGTGCCTTCTCCTCTGCGGCATCCTGACCTGAGGGCAGCCCTGGACACCCAGGATGTCTGCCCGCTGCCAGCCACTGCCCTCAGGACCCCTGTAGTGGATTGAATAGTTTCCCCCCGAAACTTCACATCCAACCCGTGACCTTATTTGGAAATAAGTGCTTTGCAGATGTACTTAATTAAGGATCTTGAGATGACGTTATCCTGGATTGAGGGTGGACCCCAAATCCAATGGCTTGGTGTCCTTGTGAGGAAAAGAGAGAATTCAAAGCTTCCATTTCATCCAAGAGAGATGCCCTGGAAGAGAGGAGCCAGCTGACACTGCCCATCCCCTCCTCCAGGAAGTCTTCCAAGGTGGCCTCGGTGGAGATGAGCAAAAACACTGCAGAAGCCTGGGCCTCTTAGCCACGGCCTCATCTGGCCATCGGCGCCTGGGTGTTGCCTCCTAAGGTTCTTTACATTAGGAAGGGTGGATTTCTGATCCTCCCAAGATCAGTAGAATACAGCAGCCGGTGTCTCTGTTACCCCACTGCGCACCAGGAGTGATGGGGCACAACCGGCTGGTCAAGCAGGTGACCCCTGACCCCCCCAGAGCCACACACCGATGGACATTCCCCAGGAGGAGCAGCCCCAGAGCTCCGTGTCCCGCAGGATCCTGAAGCTACCCGTGCGGTGATTGATTAGCAATGTCTGCCAGGAGCGTGGGAGGGCGGCGTGGGGCGGGCGTGCCCTGGATTGGCCATCCTTCACCCCCGAGAACCTCCTTCTCCCTCCCCAAGCCCATCCATTTTCTAGGTCTTAACCCAGTGGCGTGTACATGATAGATGTTAAAAACACTTGTTATCTGATCGATAGTTTATTCAGTAGTCACTTTATAGCCCGGCGACTGCACGCGGGATCAAGAGAGGGGAGCAGGGAGGGAGGGGGGAAGAATCTGATGCCCGCAGGAGCTGGGAGCTGTGCTGAAGTCAGAGGCCGACCGGCTCGCCCATCTGGGCAGAAGAGGGCATTCTTTCTGTGCCAACCAAGCACCTGCGGCATGCCTGGTGCTGGCTCTGGGCACCTTTCCTGTCTTCGATGTCATGAACCTGATACCAGGAGACCCCTGCTCATGTCCCCAGGTCTTCGGAGCTGAGCCGTCGCCCCGCGGAGGGGAAGGAGGACTCGGGTTCTGCTTGGCAAGCTCTCCAGTGAAAGCCGCCCTCGGCGGGCGGGAGAAGGGCCCCATTTAACGGGGCCTCGTCGGCGAGTCCAGAGCTGAAATTCTCCTCTTGAGGAAGGAAGAACCCCGTGCAGACCCCCGCCCGCGGACGCAGCAGTGTGGGCGCGCTGTGTGAGTCCACATGTCCACCAGTGTTCTCTCTCAGTGACTGTGACACCGTTCCTCCTCTGGGACCGAGACACCCGCAGTATGGTCACTGTGTATGTTTTTCCACTTTTCCCAGAGCCAAGAACCAGGGGAAGAGTTAGAAATGAAAATGTAAGAAAAGTAAAGTGCAGGCCATACCCACCACAGTTTGGGGAGCCACGAAAGACAGTCTCACAGACCGCCAGGCCCGACCCGCAGGGCCTCTCGCTCCCCGTGGCCCCCCGTGTGCTCCCCAGACGCAGGCTCCCGTCTCCCCACGGCCCTGGCGCTCAGCGACACACTTCTGGTGGAAAGGGCTCACCTTCCCGTGCGACTCGGACCAGAGGGACCTGGGGGCTCCCTCAGGCTCCTCTGTCCCCTTCAGAGTGTCCGGAGGAGGCAGCACCCCTCCCAAACACCAGGAGAGTGGCCTGCTGGGTAATACTGCACTGGGATCCGGGTGAGGGGGTGCCTAGCCAGCTTTGGGCGAAAGTCTCCCCCCAACCCCACAATGTGCTCCAGCTCTTCAGTCACCAAGAACTTCTCTGAAGGGCACCAGGCACTCACCAGTCACGGGGACACCATCCAGGGCCTCGGAGGTGAAAAGCAATGGGTCTCAACTGGGGTGACCACCCCCCCAGGGGACATCTGGCAGTGTGTAGGGTCATCTACGGTTGTCACGGTTCTGGGGGTGCTGCTGCTGGCGTCTCACAGGCGCAGACCAGAGATGCTGCTAAACGCCGGACCACGCGCAGGACAGCCCCCCGCAGAGACATCTCCACCCCCGTCAGAGGTGCCCAGGCTGGGACGCAGGCCTGGAGCGAGTCTCTCCTGCACCCTTCTCCTCCGAACTCTTTCTGCCGCGTGACCGCCCCCTCCTGTCTCAGCCCTCCCACGGGTCAAGAATTGATGTGCCCATTTGTAGAGGGGACACACCAAGGAATGGAGTGGGGGGCATGATTCTTCACGGGCCAGGACAGTCCCCTGCCAGCCATAGCCGCCACCTCCATCCTCTTCCTCCTCTGTTCCTTGATGGGTGACCGGTTGCACCTTTTAAAATAAAACAGAGAGAGAGAGAGTGCCAGACGCACACCCTGCCTCCCACGGGGGACAGAGGGGCGCCAACTGCAGGTCAGTGGTTGTTGAGAGGCCAACGAAGAAAAGAGAGAGAGAAAGAAAACGTTCCTCGTGGGGAAGGGCCCTGGAGCGGAGAAGAGAAAGCGCTGGCCGGCCCTCCGTGCACGCCCGTGGGGAGGGTCCGCAGACATTCCCGGAGAGGCCTCTCCATCCTCCCCGTCCCGTGACCACAGGGATGGGAATGAGACCACCCAGCTGGTGGGAGCCCGCCAGACCCGGCACGGAAAGGAAGGGCCGACTCAGAACCTTCTCCGTGGCTGAAGCTTGGAAGGAGATTGACCGCTTCCAGCCCGGAGGACCGGCCGCTCTCCAAACACAGGCCTCAGGGAGCTGAGCGTGGGGACCAGAGAGGGAGCCGCCGAGGGGCCCACGTGCAACTCCACTGACGAGATTAGGTTCCCGCGAGTCCTCGTGGGCTCTGCGTCCTCTGGTCCCAGCCTTCCCTGCTCTCCTGCTGCTCGAACACCCCAGGCCCTTCCTCCCCCAGCCTTGCCCTGCTGTTTCCTGCGACGCTCCTCCCGGACCACCCTTCATGCGAGTCTACTCTGCCGTGAGGCAGGGACCTGTGTCTTGCTGGCCACGCCTGGCACTGAGCAGCTCCCCTGTCAATATGTCACTGACCGGGTGGCGCTCCTGTGCGGGGCTCTGCCAGGCTTTTCCTCCCAGCACGAGCTTACGGGCTCTCAGCTGACTGGCTTAACCAAGATCCGCGTGGACGGTATTCGCAGACCCCCTCCGAACTAACAACATGAGGGAGGGGCTGGGCGTGGGCCCTGGATCCAGCCGGACCTGAGTTCCATCTTGCCGCTGCCTCTCTGTGACCTCAGATCAGCTGCACGCCACTGGTATTGTTTTGTTTTTTTGTCTATAAAACAGAGGGTAGAAGCCTTGGCGCCTGGGGCTGTCTGGAGAGTCAGATGAGCTGATTCGGTTTGGGGTGCCGAACACAGTGGTAGGGACAGCACCCCTTCCCCACAAGGAGAAGCATGGCGAGGCAGAGATTCTTGAAAAACGGGACGGTTTTGCTCCGTGAGCCGAGAGCCTGGGGATGTCTCTTTCCCAGTAAGCCCTCTGGGGACCGGCACGTGGTCCCACCCTCCATGTGCATCTCCTTTGAAAAGACCAAGGAGCTGTGGAAAAGCCGCTCCCTGCGCGTGGGAAACTCAGCCACGGGATTTGCATAGAACGCACCTCAAAGCCGCCTTATTTAGCCTTCAGACATGCGTGGCCCCTTCCCACCGCCCTTGCCAAATATTGGAGATGGCCCGTTGGAGCTTCCTGCACCGAAAACAAAAGAATTATAGATTTGGTCGCTGTCAACGTATGCCCAGCAGGGCTGGCAGGGCCTGGGAGCCCCACACCGGCCAGGCCACCCCCCGCCACCCCCCCCGACTCAAGGGCAATGCCTATCGACACTTCTGCATTCGGGGCTGGTGACGGCTCAGCTTCCGAGGAGCGAGGAAATGACCATGGCCAGGCTCTCCTACCGCTCCAGACGCACCTGTTGCTCCGGCGCTCCTCCAGTACCAGGCCCCAGGCCGAGGCTGGCACGTTTGAGAACAGCGGCCCCGGCCACGCTGGGCTGCACCGAGTCCCAGGACTGGCGCCTGCAGGCCAGCTCCCGCAGCCCCGCTCGGCTTCAAGCCCAGGCGCCGAGGGCAGGGGCGCAGTCCGGCCCGCAGAGCCCCTGCACGCTGTCCCTGGCGGCCACTGGCATTGGGGTCCCTGCTTGCTTCCCACTGGGAGGGGGGCCTTTTGCTCTCAGGAAGTTCACTCATCCGCTCTTCATTGTTCCTTTCCTTCACTCCACAAGTACTTACAAAGCCCTCCCTCGCGTGGCCATGATTCCGAAACGGATTCAGAACGCAGGGCCCCACAGCTCCTTGTAGTTCTGAGAGGCTCTTTTTGGTCTGCCCAGCACCGGCTTTCCCAGCGTGTGGTAGCCACAGCCCGCGTCCACGCGGGAAGTGTTCCCCCGCCTGCCCCAGTCCATGTGGCTGGGGAGCCCGGCCCTACGCTGGTTCTCATGAGCAGGTGAACCGTGAGGGGCCAGACAGAGCCTCACCCCCACCCCTCGAGGCAGCAGCTGATTGGGTGAGGGATGAGGGCCATGTGACCCAAGTCCGGCCAATAAGACTCAGTTCTGGGACCCACATTGGAATGACCAGTGAGTCCCAAAACACTGACCCAGGCCGAAGGATCGATTCCTTCTTCCGTCAACCCAGAAAGGCTTCCCGAAGGTGGAGCTTCAAGCCTTTCAATGATGGGAGGGAGGCGATGACACCCCCCAGCACTGGTGGAAGACCTACTATGCACGAGGTTGTTCCTACAAAAGCCAGATGTGTCCTATGTTTGTTTGTGGCAAAAAGGTTGGAGTCTACTCACCAGTGTGTAAGTGGTTTCTAAACCCCCCAGCTGGCCTGGCGGGTGCTTGGGAACTAGACGGTGATCTAAGTGAGCTCATCTCCAGGGTGAGATGATGCTAATCGCCCGGAGAACCCACACGGGAGGTCCTGGCGTCGTGGTGGGCGTCAGGAGGAGGATGCTTCCTCTCTGAGGGACTCTACCCGTGCTCCAGGGCGGCCTGGGAGTCCAGCTGGGTTCAAGGACAAACCCTGGCACTGGGCAGCTGTGTGACCCTCGACAAATGGCTTCCCTTCTCTGGTCTACATGCTCTCTAGGCACCTATCCAATAAATGTGTTATTTCTAAATCAATCAGATAGCAATGCCGAGGCCAGGAGGCTTGGAACAGGAGCAGAGCCAGTGCGGCTGACCGACGGCTCCTCAGGAAGGTGGCTGCTCGCAGGGGGTCCTCCTCCGCCGGACTCCCTGCCGCCGGAAAGGGCCACCCACTGCTCCCCGCCCAGGTTCCCAACACCGCTTCTCCCCTTCCGGTTCCCTTCTGCCCTGGGCAGAACAGGGGAGGAAATTCTGTCCACCGAAGACAGAAATGCTTGATGATGCTAATGGCATCCCCGGGAAATGAAGCATGAAACCCCAGAAGTTATTCAGCGTCACACGCTGCTTCCCCCAGGGGGCCCTGGAGCACACTCCTTAGCAGGACGGTCTGACTTCCCTGGGGAGGGGCAGTTCTGGGGAGACCCGCTTCCCAGCGCAGAGGCAGAAGAGGAGGGTCTGTAAGCCGACCCAAGGCAAAGACGTGAAATTGCCCTCTCTCTTTGTCCTACACCCACACCCACACGGAGCAAGGCCGTGTTTCATCCCCCTTTTCAAAGGGGAAGCTGTGTGTGGGCTTTCCCTTGGCCAACTGTGGAAGATGCCTCAACTCCGGGATGCTGTTACAATAAAGTCCAAACTCCACCCTCCGGAGGCCAACAAGGCCCTGGGCTCCGACTTCGCCCTGCTCACTCCCCCCCCCCCCCCCCCCCCCCCCCCCCCCCGTGACCCGCCCGCCTGCCTGGCTCCGTCCCATTCCTGGAAGACGCGGGCTGGTCGCACCTTGGAGCCTTCGACCTCCGTGCCCTGTCCCTCTGGATGGCTGGGGTGGGCCATCCCCCTGTCCCCCAGCTCAGATCGATGCCCCTGCTCCGAGAGGCCTCCCTGAAATATCCCCCGTCCAAAGCAAGCCCCCCTTTCTTGTCTTCTCCTAACCCTTCTCACTAAGATTATGTTATTTATCTGTTGTCTATTTTCTGACTCCTGGCAGAGAATGAACCACGGGAAGGCAGGCATGACGCCGGCTGTCCATCACTGTGTCCCGAGTCAGAAACAGTGCCTTCTGGGCCTTGCAAGAACCGCCTGGTGGCTCGCCCTCGCTGGAAACAGTAAGGAGGGGATTCTTGGAGATGGGTACAACCTCGCCAAGTCCCGTGACCTGAAGGTTTGCGCCTCGCCCAAGGGCCTGCGTTGAAATCCTCATCCCTGGTGAGGAGCTGGGGCCCTCGGAAAGTGCTTTGGTCAATGGGATTGGTGCGCTTAGAAAAGAGGTTCCCTTGTCCTTCCCACAGGCGAGGACACAGAGGACACGCTGGCCGGACCTGGCCCGCCCCAGAATGCACCGTGTGGACACCTTGATGTTGGACTCCCGGCCTCCAGAACTGTGAGGAATAAATGTCTGCTGTTCATACGCCACCTGGTCTGACCTTTTGTTATAGCAGCAGCGCCGACTGGCTCCTTCCCGCTCCCCAAGCTGACACCCTGCAAAGCCGTTGCGCTGGGTCCTCGGCCACAAGGACCGATAGAGGGAGCGAGGGGTTTTGAACTGAGCTGTGAACCGTGAACCTGGCACGTTGTTCTCTGGGAGGTCCAGCCTCTGCCTGCCCTCCCGCTGCCCGTCCGAGGTCCTCCCTGCCCTCCTCCAGGGTCCACAACACCCCCGGCTCCTCTGGGATGTCACCGCTGACCCTCACCCCTCTACCTGGGTGTCCCTCCACACCATTTATTTATTTATTTATTTATTTATTTATTTATTTATTTTTTATCCTCACCCAAGGACATTTTTCCATTTTTTGTTCAGGTAGAGTGGGAGGGAGAGAGAGGAACAGAGAGAGAGAGAGAAACATCGATGTGAAAGGGACACATCGAGTGGCTGCCACCCGCACGACCAACCAGGGCCGGGGACAAACTGCAACCGAGGTACGCGCCCTTAGCGGGAACCGAACCCGGGTCTCTCAGGACCGCAGGCCGACGCTCTAACCGCTGAGCCAAACCGGCCAGGGCCCTCCACACCTTTTAATGTTCCAGCTTCAAGTGTCACTTCGGAAGTTGACTCACAGACTCTCTCTGTATCCCTCCCTGCAAACACCATTATTCCATGTTTCTCGTGTCTCTCTCCAGAGGTCATCCACTCATTCACCAACAATGTTTTTTTTTCCTCACATGAAAGGTGGCATACAATATATTTTTCTCTGGGTCTTGCCTGTTTTTTTCGCTCTCTTTTTAAAAAAAATTTTTTTTTAATTGATTTTAGAGAGAGAGGAAGGGAGAGGGAGAGAGAGATAGAAACATTGATGAAAGAGAACATCAATGGGCTGCCTCCTGCATGCCTCTCACTGGGCATCGGGCCCACAACCTGGGCATGTGCCCTGACCGGGAATCGAACCAGCCACCTCTTGGTGCAGGGTCGACGCTCAGCCACTGAGCCCCACCGGCCGGGCTGTATTTTTTCTTAACGCTATTTCTTGGAGACCTTTCCGAATCGATATACACGGGACTGCTTTATCCTTTGTAACTGCTGCATGGATTCCATAGCGAAGGACCATAATCTATTCAACTGGCCGCTTTCTGTTGGAAATTCAGGCTGTTGGCTCTTCTTCACCGTGATCAACAACACTGGTAAACATCTTTGCACATGCCCAGATCCAGCTTCTACCCCTCCGACACCTGGCCGGCTTCTACAGGATCCCCTCCAAAGACCCCCCCTCAATCCTTACTAAGTTGGCTGGCAGCCCTCTGTGTCTTCTGGGCCCCCAGGTGCGCACCTGCCCTGGGACACTCGCTGCAAGGTATTCATGCAGCTCACTTTCTTTGTGATGGTCATCCAGCACAGTGATTGCCTGGCACACAGGAGGCATGCCATAAAGATGTATGGATTGAATGGACATCATTCGGGGTGCCCAATCCCGCTCTGCCCCTAATTGACTTCTGCACCCTACCTCCCTCGGCCCCTCAGGGCCCACCCGGCTCATGGAGCGACCCCGTGTCCCTCGCCAGTCTCCTTTCGAGTCCCAGAGCTTCCGTCTTGCCCCTGCCCGGTCCCCTTTCTGGAGCGCCCTCCCCTTTCCGAAGCCCCCTCCCATCCTTCGAGGAGCGGCTCTTCCTCCTCCTTCACCAGGGACGCTTCCTCTGAAATATCAGTCTCTCCCTTTCTGAACTGCTGAGGCCTTTGTAGTCACGTTGGCATATTTTTTTCAAGCTCCATTGCTCACTAATTGTTTCCCGTCTGTTGGTTTTGTGTCCCCAGACGGACCGTGAGTTCTTCGAGAGCGGAGTGTCTTATACAACCCCAGCGTCTCCCCGCGGCGCCGGGCTCCTGGTGGCTGCTCGGTCCTTCTGTGTTGGTACAGCGATAGGTCTCTTCATTGAGTCACATCTTCACACTGATGGCTGGACATGGTCCTCGGGGCCCAGGGAGCCGCTAAGCATCATGGTCCTCGTGCCCTTTCTGAGTAGGAGACACCAGCCATGTGTGGAAGTCCACAGGAACCCCCACCCCACCCTTCTTAGAGGGGGCTTCCTACAAGAGTGACATTGGGGCGACCACTCTGTGGGCCCCGTGGATCTGAAAACATCCCCACTGGGATGTAACACCCATCCTGCTTCCCTGGGGGACAAACGAAGCCCCGAGAGAGAATCGAAGGACCTTCACCCAGACCCCGTGTCCAGCCGTATTTCCAGAGATAATCAGACGGGACTCGGACTCAATCAGCCTTTATTTCCATCGGGAAGACAGGAAGCAGGCCGTTGACCCCATCGGCGGAGGATAGTCAAGTCACATCTCGTAAAAACAAAAAAAACGCACTACACCCCAAAAACATTTAACTAGGTTTGCACCTGAACTTTGGGAGGAAAAAAGAGGAGGGAGCAGAGACGCGTCCACCACGGACAAACCTGCCTGGAGTCTGCAGCTAAGGGCACACTGACGGGAGGGACCCGGCGGAGTGCAGAGCCCAGATTGCAGGTATGAAAGTCAGCTGAGGTTTTTCTTTGCTCTTGGTTTATGCGGCCTTCTCATTAGCCGCACACCTGTCAAGGCACTCTGGCTTAGGGACAGGTTCTGACGACAGGGAGCGGGTCCTGCAGGCACCTGCCTGGGCGCCCCATGGCCCAGCCCGGCTCACAGATCCCCTGTCTCAAACCCGGGGCCTCCACTGCAAAACAAGGGTCTATCCTCCTACCCCGAGGAGCTCCGAGATGCGGCCCCAGCTCTCTCTGATTCTGCGGGGCTCACCCCACTCTCCACCACACGACAGGGATGCGTCAGTGTCTTCCTTCAGCCATGGGCACTGAGGAACGCCTCCTCCGGCGGCGCTGGAGACTCAGACAGGAGTGGGCCGTGCCCTCGCCATGCTCCCGGTCTAGTGGTAGTGAAAACAGAACAGCACAAGACAGGGCGGTATATCCTGCAGGTCAGAAATGAACAGGCGGCTTCAGTGCTTTGTGCTCTAAAAACTCCGGTGACTGATGTTGCCTGGGGGGTGGGAAGGGCTCAGCTTGCCGTCTGAGCTTGATCTTGAAAGGTGAGCAAGAATTTCCCAGAAGGGGGTGGAGAGGAGGAACATATTCAAGATACAGGACATCAGATGCCAAAGGGGCAGAAATAGAAAGCAGGGAGTGTGCTGAGAAGGTCAAGGATTCCAGGTGGGGGGGGCGCGCCAGGCCACGGACACCTCGGGCTTTCAGAGGCGAGGTTAAGGGGTTCATTTCCCCCCAGTAAGCAGCAAGGGGACAATGCAGGTATCACATCAGAAGAGGAACATGAACAGGTTGATCTTTTTTGAAAAGTGATGGCTTTGAGACCATCTTGCACCAGGAGCCAGCACTGGGGACACGGAGATAAGGTAGACAGGCGGATCTTGCGATTTTTCGGGCAAGAGTCGAGACCAGTGGAATGGCACTGGGGATGGAAAGAAGGAGGGACTGTTGACACTTAGGAGGCAGCATCCTTCACACGGTGGCCGTGAAGGGTGCATTGGCACAGGGGGGCTAGGATGGTGGACAATGCCAAGGGCTGTGTTTGGAGGGATTGACTGACTAGAGATGCCATTGCTCACGGTCAGGAAGAGAGGAGGAAGCTGGTGGTTCGCGGTGGGACATGGAGGGCATCCGGGCAGCTCTGTGCCCTTGGGAGTAGGAAATACACACGGATCGGGGTGCTCAAAATGAGAGGTGACGGCAGAGGGTGGGGTTTGTGGACGGCACCTGAAACTGTTCCCTTGGCGGGTCTGCCTAGGGCCGGGCTGGTAGTATGTGGTTCTTGACTTTGTGCAGGAAGTTTAACAGCATGAGTCCAGGTGAATTTTAGAGGATGTTTATTAAAGCGGGGGACAGTGACACAAGAAAGGGCTGGGACATGAGCCTAGGCTGGCCTGCTGGCTCACTAAAGAGTCAGAGAAAAGGGGGCCTTGGGGACAGGCTCAGGGCTTCCCCTGGGATGAACTGCCGCTGCGCATTGCTGCCCATGGGGTCCCTTAGGGTCTGGAGATGCTGCCTGTGGGGGAAGAAAGGGTGGCGGACGAGGGCGTGCCCCCGGGAAGGAGAGCGAGCACTGGGTCCTTTGTCTTGAGGCTTTTATTTCTCTCTTGCAGGCGGGAATCTTAAGGGAGGTCTCAGGGGAGAGTTTCAACAGAATATTCATCCGTTTTCTGGGTGTGCTCCAAGGTCCGGGTCCTCACTGACTGGTCAGTGTCAGGGCCGGGGGTGCTTGGTCAGTGCAGCTGGTCCTGGTGGTGTCCTCCTGGCTTTGCTGCCCTTCTGGTTCTGAGCTGAAATACAACTAACTGAGGCCTCGATGTTATCTCTGGGGGGACCTTCTGCATCCACTGTAAATCGCTCTGTCAGTCTGTTCATCTCTGTCTCAGTTTCCTCGTTCCACTGTCCTGGCTCACGGGCCTGTCTCAGAACCATGGGTCGATGAAGGGTGAGGCAGAAAAACAAGGACCAAACACTGGGGGCCGATCGACGACGTTTCGGGGCTGGGCCACAGAGAGATTGCGAAGGAGAAGTGTAGAACGAGGCGGTGCAGGGTCCCCAGAAGCGCAGGTGTCCTGGGAATCAGCCTGCCGGACTACCTCTGAGGAGGGCGTAGCAACTGGCTTGTACAGACTAGGGATTTTTAAACTCAGGGCTGGAGAGGGGGGTGGTCGGTCAGCGGAGGAGATGTGGTCGTCTTTGATTGGTTGGCCCAGGGTCTCCCCAGTTCTTGATTGGTCGGGGGCTGGGGTCTCCCGAAACTTGTTTTTCTTGTGGAGCGACATTTGCAGTTTTGGGTGGGTGAGGGTGGTTTCGTCATTCCTTCCTCCTGACTGCAGTGATGGGTTTGGTTTTCTGGAATGAGAGGTTTGGGGCAGTAATATGGAAGTTAAGAGCTAACAAGAAGAACCAGTCACCACCCAAGTTCCAGAAAGTCAGGAGTGCATTTCAAGGAGAGGCAGATGGTGGCGCGTCGGGACTGAAACGGGCCAAGGCAGAAATCTGTGCCTGTGAGCTCCCACCTTCCCTCTTCTCGGGTCCAACACGCGGTTTGAAAAAGAGCCAACCAGCAGGGGGGGTGGGGGGGGAACCGTACTCGAGGTAAAGGGGCATTTGTTTGGGTGGCTCGGACCCTGCCACCCTCCCCTTCCTGAGTCAGGCGTGGTCACGGGGCCCAGGTCTGACCAGCGGATGATGACTACTTTCTGGCCACAGTTTAGGGTTCAGGGATAAAACTGCGACTCGAGGGAGGCCCGTGAGAATTCGCTGTAGGGCTTTGTGTTGAAACCGTTGGGAAAGAGACTTGTCCTTCCCATTGGGGCCACTATGCTGTGAGACATCAGAGCAGAGCTCCCGGATCTCAATTTGTCACCTGCTGGGAGAGCCAGCCTGAACATGAACCGACGACACGGAGAAAGGGCTGAGACACAGGGCCTGTTGCTGACATCATTTACTCTTTGCGTCCAGCAATGCCTAGGTTTTTACATTTTTTTATTGTATTGCAGATGCTCCCCAAACCCTCCCCCCCCCGTACCCCTTCTCCCAGCCCCTGCCCCACCCCAGGCCTCCCCCACACTATTATATGTGTCCATTGGTTATGCATATATGCAAGTTCTTTGGTTCATCCCCCATCCCCTCTCTGGCCCACACATTTGCTTTTAAGCTTAAGCCGATCTCATCTGGGTTCTGTCACTTGCAACCAAAGGGGTCCTGACCCATCCGAGGCTGCTGGTTACGAGAGCGGTGTCTGGAAAAGACTCGCAGCCAGCCCTGCACTGGGCACATCGCACAGACTACCACACACAGGTCAGTGGTTATGGTCACTGGAAAGAAAACAGCAACTAGAAACGGATGAGCTGGCTGCGTCCCAATACCTGTCAGCGTGAAAACACAGAGATTTCCTTTCTATTTGTCAAGGGCTGAGTCACACAGGCCAGCCCTGGCTGGGCACATCGCCGTACTGTTCCTGCCAAGGGAGATGGTTAAGATGGGAAGGTTGATTTATTTGAGTACACATGTGTCAACATCATCCTGAAAAGAAAAAAGAGAGAGAGAGAGCGCAGAAGATACGCTTTGCTGGTATGAGCTATTACCAGAGGTCTCTTTCTTGGCCTCAAAGACCCAAAGCCCATGAGATTAGATGAATTTTGAGTCTTGAAATTGACTGAGCATGGGCACATGTACGATGGGCCCAGGGGCCTGGAAGAGGGCAGTCCTTTGCCAAGGCCAGGGACAAGTAGGGGGACTACTTTATCTGGGGTGGTCTGAGACCTGAGTGGAGAAGGGGTGAGGCACACACAGATGCTGGGTGGGAGGAGTAAGAAGTGCTGAGGGCGAGGAGCAGTAAGAAGGCCCAGGAGTCTGAGACAACTGAATGAGAGGGGGAGAGAGGACACTGTACTCTGTCTGCACTACCCATTTAGGCTCCTGACCATCTGGTCTACTCTTGTACTTAATTTATTTAATCTCATCTTTCCATCTGTCAATCCATCCATCCATCTTTTCCACCAACATTTGTTACACTAGACAGTAGGCGGGACTAAGTCCTGAGGCGGAAGTGGGAAGACCTGAGATGTAGGCAGAGAAAACCTTGGGAGCCAGAGCCTGGGGAGGAACAAGCTCCCCAGGTGGGTGGGGCCTGCTGGGTTAGGGTCTTGAACGCCTGGCTTCCATCTCTACCACGTTGGTACAGAACACCTGCAGGCAGAACACCAGGAAATGTTGATGCATGAAAAAAAGTGAATACATAATTCTGGGATAGCTTTGTTAGTCTTATACTTTAATCTAATGCTCCCAAGTGGTAGCAGGGACCAGAGTCCTAAGGAAAAGTAAGGGGAGGAACACTTACAATGGAGACTATTCCATCAATTAAGTACATTTTCTCCTGCCAACCAAGAAAAAAACAACCTTAGTTACTGTTAGTGACGGCCTGGCTTAGACCGCACCTTGTTTTCTGCGGAATCCCCGCTGGTGGGGCCAAAGGAGCTGTTTCATGGCCTCCATCAGGCGGCGAGGTGATGAGATTGGTGCTTTGGGAAGGTTCCTGCGGCTGCAGGGCAGAGGATGGATGGCGGGGAAGAGCTGGTGTCCGTCAGAAGGCTGTTGGAGAAAAGCACACAGTGAGAACCAGCGTTCGGGCAGAGGTGGCAGAGACTGGTCAGGCTGGGCACAGCATTGCTACATTCTTAGACGTGCCCCCTGAACTGAACTGTGGGGTTAAAAAGAAGAAGAGTCTGGGCGACACAAAACTGTTGCCTCTCTCTGGGGCCCCTCTGCTCAGGAGAGACGTCGTGGCTGGAGGCAGACCGGGCTGGGAGTTTTCTGGTTGGACATACTCAGGGTTTTGAGGAGCTATTTGGGGAGACAGAACCCAGAGCTCCTGTCTCCTCAATCTGGCCAGATTCTGCCTGTCATGTCAGGGCTCTGCAAATGAGACATTCGTCAAGCTCGGGGGCTTTTGCTGCTCATCTTGATAAAAGCATGACCTTTTTTTAAAAAATCCTCACCAGAGGATATTTTTTCATTGATGTTCAGACAGAGTAGGAGGGAGGGAGAGAGAGAAGGAGAGAAAGAGAGAAAAACATTGACGGGTTGCCTCCAGAGCGATCCCAACAAGGGCCGGGGATCACACCGAAACTGAGGTGCTTGCCCTTGACTGGAATTGAACCTGCAACTCTTTGATCCACGGGCCCACACTCTAACCGCTGAGCCAAACCAGCCAGGGCAAAGAATGGCTTTTTATCATGGATCTTACAATAATAGGTGCTAGACAGGGCCAAGTTCAAAGGTGTCCAGTGGCGGCTGTTTAAACCCCTCTTCTACGTGAGGATACATGGCAAACATGTCTGGAGTCTCAAGACACAGAACAAGAATCTCTAAAATGCGCTTGGAGAGAACCCAGTTCCCACCACCATGCCCTGCTCTCTGGAGTTTGTCGTGATGCCTTCCAGGCAGAGTGGGGCCAATGTGAGCTCCGTGTCACCAAGACGGCTCGTGTGATAAACCACGTCGCCCGTTTACGGGCACTTGCTATGTGCTGGGCCCCGGCGAGGGCTTCGTGAGCCCCGTCTCATTGAACCTTCTTCACTCAAGCGGGTGAGTCTTGCCCTGCTGACCCATTTTGTCTAACCACGAACCTGCTAGCACTTGAAACCTTCTTGCACATGCCTCCTCTGGCTTAAGCTGGGAAAGTCTATGTTTATAGTTCCCTTCCACACTGATTAAGATGACAAGAACACAATGAAACACTTGTCTCCAAAAGTGACTTCTTGGATCCATGGCAACATGTTAGAAAGGGGGTCCGAAGCCCGAGAAACAGGACACCCAGGCTCTTTGAGCTTGGGGAGTATTACAGAATCCTAGCCCAGGCCAAGAATGAGTCACAATGAAAGCTTTTAAAATATAAAACCATCAACCTAGATTTCAATTCCAAGGAAACACATACTTGGCCATGAGGGAATGCTTAAAAAAAAAAAAATCAGGCTTAAGCCACTTGACAGGAAAATAGAACAGCCAAGGAACATTCAAATATAATGATTTACATCCTCCCCCTCCCTTCACCTCCCTTCCAATATGGGTCAGGGCGGACACAGACGGATCCCTGCCAGTGTGCATGGCCTCTCTGGGCTCCCTGCTTCTCACTTAACACTATTTCACACATGCGATCCCGTGCTTGGCTAGAGCTGGACGTGCGCCTTGGGGTTGCTATGCCAATCTCATGGGCTCTTCATGATTTCCCCTTGCTTGGGCTCTGGGTTTGCTGGAGGTGGCTGTTAGGGAATACGAGGACTTTTCTCCCGTTATTTATGTGTGCAAGCACTGTTCATTTCTCTCAAAGAAATGGAAGCTTGATTGATTTCCTAAATGTAAGCACGAGAGTGCCCCGCAATAAATACTAAAGACTGACCAGGATGGGTGACCACCATCTGCTAAAACACCAGCCCAGAAATTACTTTCCCGGGGAAGGGAATGAATGAATAATCACCCTATCTAATATTTGCTCAGCACCTGAATGTTTACAAAGATTTTCACTTATCTCATTTGATCATCACAATAGCCCCAGAGAGGGAGACAGGGCACGGATGACAAGGATTATTAAAACCCCCCGCATCTATCTTTCTTTCTTTCTTTCTTTCTTTCTTTCTTTCTTTCTTTCTTTCTTTCTTTCTTTCTTTCTTTTCTTTCTTTCTTGGCAGATAAGGGCTATACAGTCATTTGAGGAAGGTCGGAGAGTTTGGGGACTAAACCGCGGGTCTCTAATTCATTCACACACATATTTTAAAAACGTTTATCCGGAGCCTATTCCGAGCCAGAGGAAATGGCAGTGGGTACACAGAGGAAAAAGCTCGGCCCTTGCTAGGAGGAAGATCACGTTCTAGCCGGGGAAGTAACCTGCCCTGCGAGGTGATGAGTGCTTTAAGAGACAGGAACAGGGTTCGGGCCGCATTTCTAATCTGATGTTCTGACGAAGACCGGCTCAGTTGTTATTTGCAATATCTGTCCTCTGAAGGGGAGCGTGGGGGTGCCAGCTGTGTGCCTGGGGTCATTTGTCCCAGGAGGGATCATAGGTGGTGTGGGAACAGATCTCTCCCTCATTCGGCAAACATGTAAATATTTCCCGGGGTGCCGAGCTAAACCGGGGGTCCACGTACAGGCTCCCTGAATTTCCCTGCACGAGATAACTCAGGGTCTGTGCTTTAGCGCGGCGCCTTCACCTCGCCGCAGCCTGCAGCCCGGGAGAGAGGCGGGCTGCTCGTCGTCTGCAGCTACACGCCTCGGGGACACGCGCTGCGGGGTGCGGTGTCGCCCGCGCAGGGTCCGGGCCCAGGGCCGTGCGAGCCAGCAGCGCCCCGGCTCCGCGAGCCCCGCTCCCACCGCCCCGGCTCGCGGAGCCGCAGCCCCTTCCCCGCCAGGAGCGCGCCAGCCCGGCTCCCGGGCTCTCGGTGTCTTGTTCTTTGATGCGAGGCTCGTGGATGTATCTCCCGAACACATTGTAACAGTTTTAGTGATACAACCGACGCTGAGAACCTTCTCCTTTAGAACAACGTGTGTCTCCGCGGCGTCGCAGCGGTTCGGCCGAGCCGGTTCGCGACCCCGCGTCCCCGCGCCGGGCCCTTTGTGCGCGGCGGCTCCGGCGGGTGCGCTTTGTGCCTCGCTCCTCTGCAAGCCGGGCGTGCTCAGCACACGGGAAACGCTCGCGCACACGTGTGTGTCAAGTTTGGGTCACGCAGAAACAGACACAGGGATCGGGGTCCGACCCCGGATTTCGGGGCGACTTTCCTTTGTTAAGACCTCAGCCCCGAGACCTGCCTGGCGCTGGCGGCCCCGCGGTGGTCTCGGCTCGCCCTGGGCGCCTGGCCCCGGGAGGTGCGGCCGCCGGCTCCGCGACCCCGACCCGCTCGTGGCTGCGGCCCCGGTGGGACTCCGGCCTCCCTCGCGGGATGGTCGCCTGGCCCCTGGTCGCCGTGCTCGGGCTGGGGTGGCTCGTGCCCAACGCGGACCCGCGGAGCCCCTGCCCGAATCCCGGCGGCAGGTCAGGGTCGCTGCCCCCCACACTCCCGCCTGGCCTGGCCTGATCGCAGGAAATCGCGGCGGGAAGTTGGGGGGCACCGGGCCGGGCACGGCGGCGCGCGGGCCCACTCGGCAGGGAAAGTTGGGGGGAGGGGGCTGTCAAAGTTTCTGGGATCTTTTCCACTTGAGATTCCACAACCCTGCAGTGCCCCCTACAGAAAGCGGCCGCCGGGGCGGGCGGGCGCCCCACGACCCCCGACTGCCGCCCGCGGCGCGGCCCAGGCGGCCTGGAGCTCTAGCTATTGCTTTTGCCCTTTTTTATTTTTTTCCCCTCTCTTGTTGTTTTTCAGATACATCTTTTTTTTAGAACTGGAAAAAAACGCCGGCGAGCCCTGCCTGCAGTGGAGCGTGCTCGGCCTCCAGAGGCAGTCGTCTCCAACTTTTCCTCCCGCCCCAACTCCGCGCGCCTCCAACTTCGGCCCTGCGGAGCCCGCACCTGCCTGCCGCGCACCTCCACTCTAATGTGCGCGCCCAGGCCCCGGGCCGCCGCCCGCAGCGCGGGGCCACGGCCCCCGGCTCAGGCCGGCCCGCCCGCCCGCGCCCCGAGTCTGGGCCCTGCGGGGGAGGGGAAACCGGGCGTCCCGGGCGCACCCCGGAGAGGGCGGAGCGCTCCCGCGCCGCGGGGCAAGGGGTAGGGAGCTCCCGCGCCCGGAACGTTGCGAGCAAGGCTTGCGAACGTCGCAGGGGGGCACCCGCGAGAGACGGACAGGAAGAGGGCCAGGGGGGACGCCAGTCCCCGGGACCACAGTACGGAAACGGCCCGGGGCTGAAGTGCACTCCGATCCGGGGATGGAGGGAGCCGGAGAAGAGCAGTGAGGAGGCCGGGAAGCAGCCCCTGCTGCCCCGCGCCCTCCTGGAGGCCCGCAGCCTGCTGTGGCAGTGGACGAGCAGGCAGCCCGAGGGAACGGGGTCAGGAGGTCGGGCCTGGGCCTTGGAGGCCCAGGCGAGGCCCGAGCAGGCAGCCCCGGGCGCCCTGGAGTCCAGGGCCCAGGCCTCGCTCGCTTCTGCACAGAGGGCGCAGGCCAGGCCTCGAGTGGGGAAACTGAGTCAGGCCTAGGCCTCAGGGTGCGGCCCAGACGCGTGTGCCAACCCAGCCAGGCGGACCGGGCCAAGACCCTCGAGGGTCTCCGAGACCAGGAGGGTAGGGGGCTTCAGGGCCTCCTGTTCCAGAGCGGGATTGGCGAGTTAGACGCTTGTAGATCCAGAGTTGGATTGGGGAGGGGTCTCTGGGACGTTGGCTCGCCAGGCAAGGATTGGGGGGATCTAAGTGCTTGGAGATCGAAGGCAGGTCTTGAGGAGGGGGACGCAGACAATTGCAAAGCCTAGGCGGTTATTTGGGGAGGGGTCTCCGCGCTCTGGCGAAGCTCAGAGCTGCTCCTGCCTGGTCTGGGGTCTGAGGCCTGGTCAAGAGGCGCTTCTGCGAAGGGTGGGCCGACGCAGGCCAAGCGAAAGAAAAGTGAACAAGTCAGGACTATACGTGGGCGGGGGGCCCCCCGCCAGGGGTTCACAAAGGGTGAGACATGGCCACCAGGCGCTTAACCGACGCTTTCTTGTTGTTGCGGAATAATTCCATCCAAAACCGGCAGCTGTTAGCCGAGCAAGTGAGTAGTCACACCACCTCCAGCCCTCTGCATTCACGTAGCAAAGCTGCGGTGAGTCCCCGGGCGGCCTCTCCGACACGCCTCGTGTGCACGGGCTCTGCCTGTCTGTCTGTCTGTCTGTCTCTCTGTTCCGAAAAGAAAAGAAAGAATACGAAATGCACGGTCTCTTGGCATCTGTCACCCTGGTTGGGGTCACAAAGAACCCAAACCCAATAGTTTTAGGCCTCTGCTCCCTCTGCCTTGCTCGCTCTCTCTCTCCCCACTTCCGCAACCCTCCCAATTCCTCCCCCGGTCCCCCCTCCCGTCGTCACTGCACGACAATCCGCCTCCAATGTACAGGGGTTTTAGCGCTGAGATTTGGATGCTGGAGGCTTTCTGAAGCCTTTTGGGTTGGTTTGGTTTTCAGCCCCCCCGCCCCTTCCCGCTCCCCGCCTCCCTCCCACTCCCCCCCCCCCCCCCCATCCTGAGCCTCACTTTGGTTCTCCTGGCCGGGATGCGGGATCGCAGACCCAAATCCTTGCAAATGAAAGACACCCTCCCCCACACGAGGAAGGAGTTGTGGTTTTGCTTTTTTTTTTTTTTTCTCTCCTTCCTCTCGCCCCTTTTCTTGTAATGGCCTCACAGCCCTCTCTGTGTGGCCCTGCACCCTAAGAATAATTGCTTTGCTGTTTTTTTTTTCCGGGGGTCTCGTGTGTGAGACTGTAAGGTGCTGGGTTCTTCCTTTTCCATTTCCCAGACAGGAAATTAAGCTGTTCCCTCCATTCGAACTTAAAAAAAAAAAAAAAAAAAAAAAAGTGTGTTTGTAAAAACCAACCCCCAAATAGTACAGATTTTTGTTTGTTTGTTTGTTTGTTCAGTTAATTAACCTGAACCCTTCTTTAGCCCAGCAGCAGAATCTTGCATAGGGACAGATGACTGAGGTTTTTGTGTTTGTTTTTGATGAAGGCTTCTTTCCCCTTTCTGAGCCTGTTTTCTGCTCTGTAAATAAGGGGAGGGGGTCTGGGTGGGGGGGGGGGGGTCTGGGTGATCTAAACAAGACTGTGATTAGCAGCTTTGTAATATCTTAAATGGAAAAGTGAAGTTATGGAACTAATTTGTACAAGGGGCTCCAGGCTGTAGAAAGTCCAGGTTGGGCTAGAAGCAGCATTGAAGGAAGAGGGAATAAAGTCATCCCCACACCAGGTTCTTGGGGATTGTACTGGAAATATACAGCTTTGGGACTCACACACGTATTTCACCTGACCTAGAGACTATATTGCCTTTTAATATTTTTTTTTCTTTATGACTTCATCTAAATTTTTTTTTTAAATTATGCCATATGTCTTAATTATTGACAGGACGTACCTAGATAGACAGTTTTTCCTTTTTGTAAATCACAAGTGGAAACTGTCTTTGGCCGTATTGCTCCTATAGCAAAGCTATTCTAAGCCGTGTGAGCAGTTTTAGGAATAAAATCACGTATACTCAGATCACAGATCATAGGAAACAAGAATGGAGTCTGTTTAGATTTTTATTTACTTAAGAATTTGAAGGCTTTATTTTTGCATTTGTAAACTGAAAGAAATGGTATTATGCTGAACTTAGTATAAAATGGAATCAGGCTAATTTCAGTACTACTTTTGAAAAAAGTATTCTGAAATAAGCCCAGCGTTAGAGAGTAGAAATTGAATGAATGAAATTCCACACTGGAACTTGAGTTTTGTTAAAGCAAATGCAAAAATTGTATGTCCCTTCAATAGCTTGACTGTGCTCCCTCACGGGGGAAAAAACCCAAAACTACAGCTTGGTATTGTTTCTAAGGTATCAGTTTTAATTGATTGAAAAACATGTTGTTGGCTTTTTAAAATTTTGTAAACTTCAAAATATCCTGAAATGTTGGGTAAGGTGAGACTTTTTTATTAGTAATCATAATAATTAGGTCAAACAGTTTAAAAACCTGGTGTCTGAGACTGGCAGCTTTATAAAAGTGCATCTCTAAGTCAAACCAATTTTTAAAATGATTTTCTAAGTTAGGCAATTAAAAAACATATAAGCTAAGTAAAATAATAAAAATTGATGCCCAAAGTACACAATTTGGAAAAATAGTTATGTCAGAAAATGTATACATATATTTAGGTAAGTCAGACAATTTCTTGAAAATAGATTTCTAAATCAAGCTGAAAATACATGTCTAAGTCAGAATATCAAAAAATATTTTCTGTAAATTTTACTATTTAAACTGTTACATTTATCAGTCTATATAAAATCTCAGATCATTGTAAGCAATCAGACCATTTAAAATATTTTTGTAGTCAATTCAGACAATCTAAAAAATAGATTTTGCAATTAAACAAAAATGGTTTGCCTAAGTTAGGATTAAAAAGAAAACACATTTATATATTTTAACTGTGTGCATTAAAAACGTGTGTCAGGAATTTCTGAAGTGTTTTGTGGTGAAGTATTACATCTTCAGTCTGCTTGCAGTTGATTCTACAGAAACTATTTCTGCACACACACACAATCAAATATGGCAAGATTTTAACATCACTAAGTAGAAGGTATAATTTTTCAACTTTTCTGGAAGTTGGAAAAGTGTCACAAAAATTGGGGAAAAAACCCTTGTCTAACACAGTTTTTAAAAACTTTATTGAATAATTCATGCAGTGTTTTTTGCTGTATGTCTAGCTTGAAAAAACTTTAGATCTCATTTCTGACTTGTATATTTCAAAACCATGTAGCAAACCAAACCATAGCTGTCAAATTTGAATATAGGTTGGGTTTTAGGTGATATTAAGAAATTATTAAACTGATTGATTTAATTTTTAATTTTGTTAGGTTTATTGAAATTTTTAGTGGTGAAATGTCAAAATATCACTTATTTTGTGTTCATAACCTCCCCCCCAATGAAGGAAACAAATAAGGCAAAGCGTTACTAATTGTTGAGTGTAGTAATGAACGTGGGGAGATTTTATACCATTTTACATCTTTTCTGTATGCTTGAAAATTATAAATAAAAACTTCAACTATATGTACAACTATCATGTTAAAAATAATGAACAAGACAATGAAAAGGAGACAATTTGTAAATATCTAAAACCAAGTAATTCAAAAGGAAGTAACTAGAGTTTAATTTAATTTAAGAAACCATAACCTGAAATTTCTAGTTCCTAGTTCAAGAACAAGCTGTAGAAGTTGATTCGATGTGTGTGTGTGTTATCTCACCCAACTGAAAATAAATGGCATCTGAAGTAATAGTTTTTATTTTATTTTTTTGGTTTTAAACTTGAATTTCCACATTCTTATTTCAGGAAGAGGCTGTGGAAATTGGTTATAAAGGGGTGTGTGTATCTCACATATCAACACAAAGCACATCTAAAGCCCTAGCACTCAAAAAATTTAAACATGCATTTTTTGCATCCTAGTTTGAGGGGAAAAAACCAGAAGCTGGTTGGTGGTGATGGTGGGATTATCGTGAGGACCTATACGTGAATACTGAAACAGGTTTCACAGCACACAGGCAGATGTATCACAGGAATGTAAGGAGACGTGCAGTGACAGAACAAAACAGAGTCCCGCAGGGTCAGAAGGGACCTAAAGGTCATTTGACCCAGCATCCCGGCTGAGATAAACCCCTGTCTGCCTTTCTTGTCCATGTTCTGTGATGGCGATCAATTCCGGCAGCCACTCAGTCCACCCCTTGTACTTGCAAAAAACTAAAAAATCTTTGCCTCAGTTAACCCCAACTTTGCCTGTATCTTGCATCCTGGGGCCCCAGCCCAGGTTCTGGCCCTTGGGGTCTCTTCATTCTTCTGTGTGACAACCCCGCAGGCTTCGTGTTCCCGGGAGCTTTCTCCAGCTCAGCCGTCCCGGCTCAGACAACAAGCCGGGTTCAGTTTCTTGCCAATGAATGAAGTCTAGTTTTCTTGTTTCTTTTTTAAAGTTCAACACCCAGAACTGAACAAAATTCCACTTAATTGTTTTCTTGATATTAGTGAAACTAATTGTTAAAAGCAAACTGGGGTTTGATTTTAGACTGTCAGCAAAATGCAGTTGTTGGCATTTCTCATTCATTCTGTTTTGGCCTCAGTTTTGGGACCCCCATCATGGTTATGCCTTGGGCAGCATGAAATAAAGGAAGGAGCATTGGACTCGGGGAATTTAGGTCTGAGTCTCACTGCCCTGACAGAGAATGTCTTTAGGCAAGCTTTTCATCTCTTGGACTCTTTTGCCTTATTTGTAAATTGAGGTTTTTGAGTTAGGTGGTTCCTATGGATTCAACAATGCTTTCTCAAGTTCTGTTTTAATTATTTCTTCTGACCAAAGCACACCGCCTTAGCTTTCCATTCGAAAAGGAGAAACCATAGTCAACAATAGTGCTCTGCCGGTTAGCCCAGTGTTACCAGAAAAATCCCTAGAAGTAGCTCCAGTTCTGTGCAAAAGTAGTTTTGACATTGTATCGGCCACATGCAGGTTTTAAGGCAGCACCTCATCCAAACAGTTACAGGCAGCCTGGCTTTAAGAGGCTGACATGAATTTACAGAGTTAAATAATCACTCCAAGAACGTGTAACGTTTTGAATGAATGAATGAATGAATGAATGAATGAATGAATGAATGAAAAGTAGATGTTAAGTTGCCCTTCTGAGGTTGCTGAGGGGCTGTGTGACCTGTGTGATTTCCTCTGATCTCCCAGAATAATCTAGTAGAGGGATTGCAGCTGCTTTGTTAGTGTTTACTGCCTAGTCTACTCTCTGCTTTAAAATAATGCATAATCTATAAATGGAAGCTAGAGTTAATTGGTCTTAGATTAGTTTGAAACTAGCACATTATTTTTAATAAAACGTGGTGTGCTTTAGGGGGAAAAGAAGCAGGATTAACGATGGTTATAAGAAACCTGAGGTCCTTCTTCAGTTTCGACTAAGATATTATTAGCTGAGATTTATTGAGAGTTTACTATGTGCTTGGCACTGGGCTGAGCCCCTTCCATGTGCAGTCCCAGCTTATCCTCACAGAGCCATATCAAAGAGGTGCTGCAGTTTTTCTCTGCATAAGTTTTTCCTTATGATACAGATAAGGAAACAGGTTTAGAGGAGTTGGGAACCTTACCAGTATCACCCACCTAGCAAGTTGGGGAGCTGGGATGGAACTCAGGCGAAGCTGGCTGGAGAGCCCTGTGCTGACCCGGTGGGCCGTTTTCCCTGGGCTTGTGCCTGCGGGCCCTGGAAAATGCAAGGACTCTGTTTAAATTTTTCTTTCTTACAATAGGATATCATCTTTCTTTATCTTGTTTGACAACCATACATCGTCCATTTTAACTTGCACATTGAAGCTTCTAAGTTTCAGCCCAGGCTGCGTCTGTTGGAAAAATTAGTTCTCTGTCTTTAGATTCCAAGTATGAAATCATTGTCTATTTCTCTCTAGATCTATTTGCTTTCTTGCCTCTAATGATTCCATTCGAGCAGGGAGACTTACTCAAGAATAAGGGTACTTTGTTGGATAAAAGTGAAGCAGACTTTTATTTTGGCAGGAATGGAAATAAAGTAAATACCACTATAGCATAGACCTGTATTTCCAACTCATTTTACTCAACTTTTCCAGACTTCCTGAGTAAACACAGATGGGTTTCCACTTATTTTTCAGTTTTATGTAGAAAGTTCTTTAGACTATAAATTCCACATGCTACTTGGAGTTTTCAGTATTTTCTTGACTGCATGCCATCGGCAGGTCAGAAAGCTAGGTTTAGACATTATAAAGATTTAGAAGGTGATGATGTGTAGTAACGTGTTTTCATTTGGCTGTATTTTAGGTTTTCCTGATGGTGATTCTAAATGTTTTAATTCAGATCTTGATAACATTTTCTGGAATTTGGTGGTAGGGGGTATTTTGAAAGACTTCCATAGCAAATTTGGGTGGGAGTGGGGTTCCTTCGAAAAGATGACCTTCTGAATTTTATTTCCAACATGGCGTGGTGGTAGCTGCCTATCACTTGTAATTGCCTGAATTGTTTATAAAATTAGAGCAGTTGGAAGGTGGGCCCGGACACCTGGTCTGTCCCCTTCTCAGCCAGAAGTTACAAGCTCTGTGACTCTGGGGAAATGGATTTATACATCCTGAAGCTTGCTTTTCTTATCGTAAGAATGGAGTTGTATCCAGCCCGTGATTCTGATTCCTCCTCTTCTCAGCTGGTCATTGTAGAAACCAGAAGATCAGGGTGTGTGCGTGGACAGTAGCCAGAGGACAGGCGCACGCGTAGCAGAGACCTCCACCTTGGCCTGCGGTGTAACTGTCCCAGGCGAGGCCAGGAGCCGCTGCACGGTGGCCTGGGTGCGGGAGACCCGGAGTTGGGGCTTGCCTGTGTCTTGTTTTAGTAATAAAAACACTTCAGTGCTTTCTTGCTGAAAATGTTAGGTTTAAAAAATGCTAACATTTTCTTTTTAAAGTAAAAGGTAATTAAATGAGATTTCCATTTGACACTATCCACTCTATTAATGTCTTCTGGACTACAATTATGGCAGGGTGTGTGTATAAATATAGTTCTCTGTGGCTGTCACAACTAATTGTAGCAGGAATGCCTAGGACTTGCGGCTTTCTATAATGTCAGCTAATTGAATTTTTACGTGGAGGAATGTTTAATTACATTTTTATTGCTCTCATTGTTTAATATATTTGGCCCTGATAGACCAGTTTCATTCACACTATTAATTTTTAAATAAGGAAGTTGTGTGTGTGTGTGTGTGTGTTTTATTTCCCCCCTAAATTTACTGCTAAGCATAAAAAAACCAACATAGTTGATTATTGAAATTCAACACTAATTATTTCAGGGATCAATACCGTAAAAGGGGGGGGGGGGGCTGGCTGTTTAAATGATCTGTCATCACCACATGTCTGTTCAGAAGACGGAGTTCCACGCTGATCTCAAAAAGAACCTTGAGTTTGTGATTGAAACTTAATCCTCTGGCTGCCTGGCTTCCTCCCTCCTACTACCCTTAAAAAATGTTCTCCTTCCCTGGTTTGGTTTGGTTTACTTGCTTTTTGTAATAGCTTTATAAATCACCGTGCTTTCTAGACTAATAGTAACATATGCCAAGCAAATGGGGAGTTTTTCTTTGCCGTTACCACCTGTCTCTCTCCGGGGAAGAGTGTTTTCTCGGCTGGCTTATTGCCGCGGAGAAAGCCGTCCGCGGGGTTGCATCGGGGGAGACCTCACATATGTGGTCACTCCGACATTATCTCAGTACAGCCATAGACAGTTTTTGTAGGTTGTTCATTTTCTAGTTTTTGCTGCATTTGCAGGGCTGATTTACACGTTAAAATATACGATGCATTTGACATGGTAAAACCACGTCCCAGCTTAGCTCTCTTCTCTTCCTAAAGGGAATGTAGAACATTGTGTGTGATATTTGATGTTTATGAGACGGGTGAGCATTACATTTCAGTGCAACTGAAGCAAGTGTGTTTTATTTGTTTCTATTGTGTTGTAATTTTTACAACTTTGCATTGTGTGTTTCCTATTTTTTAAAAAATAACAATCACAGTAAATAAAAATTAAAACATATTGATGTGGCTTTTAAAAAAGAAAAGAAGAATCATAATGGGGAGAGTGTTTAAATAAATGCCTTGGTGAGTGGATCTTTATTTTTAGGCAGCTTTAGAGTTATTTAAAATCTCAGTGCTTTCTCAACTGACCACACCTTGTCTGTCTGTCTGTCCCCACCCTGCTTTCTCTCTGCTGTCCCCAACTGGACGGGGTTCTTGGGAACAACATATCTCTTCAGGAGCTGGATGAGGTATTGTGTTTTGAATATTTCTGTGTGTTAGTCCATGAAATTATGCCTGTTTTCCTGCCGTCTCCAATCATATGTAAAATGCTGACACAGCTAACCCACGTCTTAGCATTTGTTTCGATTGTGTGTAATTGCTGTGTTTAACGATGTAACACCTAGGATGTATTGAATACACTGTCACACCAGTGAACTGATAATTTAGAGAAAGGCTGGGAACGGTATTTTACTGCTCTCGGGAAGTGACACCACTTTGGTGGCTACAAGTTGGACACTTCCTTGAACTTGGGTGTTTCTTGGGTCACGTGTGTAACTCCTTGGATTTCTGCACCCGGCTCAGGGGCAGAGCCCAGTTGGCAGCCACCACCTTCCAGGGGTCCTCCCAGTTACTGCTTTGTGGATGGGGGATCACTCACAGTCCCCTTCCCGCCCCCTTTCTAGCAGTGCACTTTGGGCCTTTTCACTCCGGTGGCCAGTCTCCCAGAAGGTGCAGCGAGGATCATTATAGCAGTCCTAGGAGTTAGTAGGGGAGTTGGGGGAGGGGCTGAGCTGTGCTTGGTAACTGTGTTTCCATTGCCTGCGTCAGTGGTGAAGGGGTGAGAAGATTTTCCCTGAGGGTAGACCTTTTAGAACGAGTTATTGGGGGGAGTGTTGTCTGTTGTGGTCCATTTAATTGAGAAGAATGGACGGTGAGGTGGGCTTAGGGTGGCTGGCTTCCAAGCCAAGGAGGTTCCTAATTTGTAGATGAAGATCTACCTGTAAATTCTAAAGCCTTAACTGTACCAGAAAGACAACAGCCTTGGGACCGCCCGGTGTCCTTCCGAGGACGGGGTGAGTTCACTATCTGGTGTCCCTGGTCCCTGGGCCAGGCTGCAGCTCTGAGCGCCCAGACAAATGGTGCGGGCAACGCAAGGTGATGCCCCCCAAGCCTTCTTTAAGAAAAATGACTCTTATTTATGCTTGTGTGTACTTAGAAACTCTCTAAAAGAGACAAGAACTGTGAACTGTGGCTCCCTTCCAGGAGAAGTTGGATGGAAAAGAAACTTCTTTTGTATTGCAAACTTTTTTTTTTAGGTTGGATCTATATTTTTAAGCACGTGCCTGTGTTTTTTCATTAAGAAACAAATAGTATTTAAAAACAGGCCCTCCACTGGTTGCTCACAGAGCCAGGTGCCATGGCCATGCCTGCCGAGCAGCCTCCTTGCCAGCACGGCCTGGGCACTGGGCCTGGAGAGGTAGGTAGAGGTCACTGCAGCTCACACAATGAGCCCCAGCATCTCTGGGGACAGCGGACATGGTAGGTTTGCTGGCCAGGCACTTGGGGCACAGAGCAGGCCTTGTAGAACTGATGTGACCCCTTCCTGAACAGTTTGGAAACGGGGCTCGTGGCCCCAGAAAGGAAGTGTGTGATGGGGGAAATGATAAGCAGCCTTATACTGAAGAAGCACTTGAGTACTTGTCCCATGCTTGGCATACACAGCAGTGGGCACACTCGGGTCTGCCATCGGCCCTGGTCCCCGGGGTCTGTTACCAGAGACCTGAGGGAGCCCTTCGCCACCGCGCACCCAGTGCTGGCCAGTTCTCTGCTCGGAGCCCGGGCTCCTGCTCGGGGCCGGCGCGCCACCTCCGCCCCTCCGGGAGTCCCCTGCCTCTTGTCCTCTGTCCACAACCTTTTGGTCTTTTATGAATTAGCTTTTGGAGTTGTGCATGACATTTTATTTACTTCGTTCACTCCACCCCATGTATTGTTGACTCATTCAGCCAATATAACTGTATATTCATCGCTGCTGAGTGCCAGGCTGAGCTGGGCGCTGGAGAGGTGCTGGGCACGGTGTCCAGAGCCCTGCTTTGCCAAGGCCGCAGGAGGGCTTCGAGTGGAAGCCTTCTGGGAGGGGCGAAGTGCCTCCCGGCGCCCAGCTGGGTGGTGGACGAGCAGCCGGGAGGTGAGGCCGGAGCGAGCTGTCCTGAGCGTCCCGTGAGCCTCCCGAGCACAGCCATCTGGGGCTTCCCGCAGTCTGTCCACGTCCGTCGGTCCTTCTCCTCAGACCGGCTCAGATCTGCGTCCTGGGGATGCCACCTTCATCCTCCAGGACACCAAGGAGGGGTCCCTGGGGGGGGCCCAGCCAGTCTCCTCCAGAGACACGCCCCCCTTCCTGACCCCCGCTCTGCTCTCCTTCCTCCTGTCACGGTCATCTCTCTGGTGGTTACGTTGTTAAAATTCTGAACAGGAATGTGAAAAACTGTAAGAGGTAGCTGTCAAGCTCCAAGCCGCATGGCCTGGGCAGGGCAGGGTGAAAGAGCAGGGACCTGAGGGCTCACTGGTCACCCTGCCGAGGGGGCTCCGCACAAGCCTCTGCACCCAGCGGGGCCTCAGTGTCCCTTTGTCGAACGGAGCGGTGCCCCGTCCCCTCTCAGGCTTGTCGGGACTAACCGGGTCAAGTCCGTGGAAGTGCAGCCCCCCCAGGACAGAGGTCGTCACTGCCCCCTCCTCCTCCTCTTTAAGGGTGTGTGATCGTTGAGCAAAAAGGAAAATCCATTAAAGCAGCAGCATTTATATCTGAGTGCTGTGATTCTCAGGCTCTTTTTTATTTCTATAGTTTTGCACATTTAAAAAGTGTCTATTTTGAACATTGTTTCACAATCTAAAAAGTAAACACTACTTGAAGAGGATCACAGATGAAAACAAACCGTAGGCATGGTAGTGCTGACATGCCGCTGCCTTACCCACGCGCCGCTTCCCGCCCTGGAGGAAGGCGGCCGGGTCCCAGCGAAGCCCGAGCCCCCGAGCCCCGCGCTGCGCTTGTGCTGACCCCACCCCGAGGCCGGTCCTCGCACACGGACCACAGTTGCCAGGCTATTTTGAACGTCCCTCCTGGACTTTTTAAATGTTCATCGCCACAGACGATCCAGACCTGGCGGTGTTGCCGATTGTCAGTGTGTGTGTGGCCGACCCCGGGTCCTTGCTTTAGCCGGGGACTGTGTCTGACCTTAATCTCAGCAGAGGCTGAGCCATTTCCTTAATCTCCAGCTCCCTCAGCCTTCTCGTGCCCTCAGAAGGCTGCACCTTGGGGACAGCGAGAGTGATCAGTGAGTGTGTGCACGTGGGTGTGCGTGGGCCTCCCGCAGATCCGGAACTGTCCCCGCTGCCTGGTGCTTTTCGGGGCACAGGTGTCAACGCCTCAGGTGGATCAAGGCCAAAGAGAACTTTAGGGCAGTGAGTGTGCTGCTGGAGCACCTGCTGGAGTTTCCTGCACTGGCGAGGTTGAGTGAGGTGTGTCTGGGCTCGAGGGTCACCCCCAGAGTTCCCGGAGGACCGAGCTGCAGATGAAGAGACGAGAGTTCTGAGATTCTCAACTCCCGTGAGCACAACTTGTTATTGAACAAGTTTCTTATTTAACAACGATGGGAAGTTTTTGTTTTTCCTTCAGAAGCACAAGTTCATTTAAGAAAAGCTTTAGTCACCAACATCATATATCTGGAGGGGGACTAAGCTGAAATCAGCAAGGATAAGGAAGGAGAATTAAAAACCTGGCCGTGTTTTTATTTTTTTATTTTTTTTATTTTTTTATTTTTTTATCCTCACCCGAGGATATTTTTCCATTTTTTGTACAGATAGAGTGGGAGGGAGAGAGAGGAAGGGAGAGAGAGAGAGACACATCGACGTGAAGGGACACATCGAATGGCTGCCACCCGCACGACCAACCAGGGCCGGGGACAAACTGCAACTGAAGTACGTGCCCTTAGCGGGAACCGAACCTGGGTCTCTCCGGACCGCAGGCCGACGCTCTAACCGCTGAGCCAAACCGGCCAGGGCCCTGGCCGTGTTTTTAAAGGTCTATACTGACTAAGATGGCAACTTGAAAACTGATATGTCCTGAATCTTAAAAAGATAAGAAAATGTGTTTTTAAATTGAAAGGGATTTCTGAAGTTGAAATGCTGATTCTGCGCTTTAAAAATGTGTTTTTTGTGTTTGTATCTTTTCCCATTTTAAAGAATTGACATTTATCTTCTGTTGTGTTCTCCCTTCCCAAAGCATACTCTTAAAAAAAAAAAAAAGTCCAAACCGTGACACAGATCAGAAATGCACACGGATAAAATACCCCAGGCGTCTCCTCCAGTTCCCCCAAGCGGCCTCCGTGGTTTCCCTCTCCAGTTGGCAGTCCCAGACGGTCAGCTCTTCTGTCTTACTGGCAACATTGTAGCCGAGTGGGCGGGCGGCAGACTAGGCCACTACCTGGCTGGCATCTGTCCCCTTCATGTAGGGACAGGACCCTTAACAGAGTATGTTCTTCCAGCTTTGACTTAGGTTCATTTCAGGGGGCACATCTATTGTGTAAAGTCAGTTCTGCTTTAAAGAGTTTAATCCACTTCGACTGACTTTTCATACATGATTTAAAGTTTCTCGTTTCTTT
This sequence comes from Molossus molossus, assembly GCF_014108415.1. Taxonomy (NCBI): domain Eukaryota; kingdom Metazoa; phylum Chordata; class Mammalia; order Chiroptera; family Molossidae; genus Molossus; species Molossus molossus. Next base: position 3,091,913 of record NW_023425399.1, on the reverse strand, counting down.
CGAATAAATTGACACTAATTAACATGCAGATGATTTAGGTAGATAACGTCTCTCTTGTTGTTGTTTTTTTTTAGTTTAATGTGTATTTGTAAACAGTACAAACAGTACATATAAGATCCTGAGTTTAAAAACTCTAAATGCAACAAATTATTATTATTACGCTCTTGAAATACGGCGTAATAAAATATAATAATCGGTTAGATAATAAACCACCATGGTGACAGTACTATGACCCATGACCATCGCATTTTTAGTTTTTTACGTTGTATAAACCGCTGGAGGTTTACGTTCAAGTTCAGCTGCAGTCAGACCACGCTGCCCAGCAGTGGCCGTCGGGCGGGCAGATGCCGGGAGCTGGACGTGTGGTTTGTCCCTGGTGCCTTGGTCAGGGTACGCCCCACAGAGTCACACCTCTTGGTGATTCTGCAGCAGGCTTGAGGAAGAAGCGGCTTTGCCTGTCACTGTGTGCCCTGAATGGGGTGAGGTCTGTACCGTGTCCCTGAGTCCACAGCTGGTCACCGAGAGCGGCTGCTTTCTGTTGACACTATGTGCTCTTGGGGGCCTGTCCTGCGATTCCTGGTGCAGGTGGCCGGGGACTGATACGGATCAGAGGCCTGTTTTGTGTTGTAGTTTTAATCCGAGGGTTTGTTGTCCTGATTCGTTTTCTTAGCAAATTGCAGTTATATTTCATGGGCCTGTCAAAGTGATTGGCAGCTGCTGGAGCGGATGGGGCTTCTGGAGTCAGCCAGCCCAGGTTTTAACCTGTTACTAATAGCTTGGTGACCTTGGGCAAGGTACTTAACTTCTCTGAGTTTCAGTTTCCTTGTTTATAGATTGGAATAATAGGTTCCTAGCTCACCTAGCTTATGTGAGGGTTAAAATCATGAAAGGAATGTAAAATTCCTATTAGTGACCTCTTGCGAACAAGCAAGGTGGCGGGTGAGAAGGACCACTCCTCGGACCCAGCCCCCAGCAGAGGCTGACACACCGTTTTTGTTTAGAACCTGAAACCGTGCTGGGCCTGCAGGTGCTGTGGCGGGGACCCGTGACTTCAGCACTCGGCTCTCTGGGGCAGTGGTGGGCACGCCGTCCCTTCGGTGTGGTGCTCCTATGACACTCGCTCCCTGGGTCCGCAGAGTGCTCTGAGAGATGGGGCTCGGGGGAGCAGTTGTGTACCCCCAGTTGCTTTTAGGGATTTTGCTGTCATTCCTTGTTCTGAATTCAGGGCTCATTACATGAAGAACCCTCTTAATCTCAGGGTTTTTTATATGATATTTCCCCCCTTTCATCTGTGGGTTTAAAACTTTTGTCTTGTTCCTTTATTGTTAGAAAAGCAAACAAGTATTTGCTGATTGGAAGAAAACGTAAATTTAGATAAATTCAGGGAAGGGGAAGAAAGGCAGTATCCATTTCTCACCCAGCTTTGCGGTGCAATTTGGGAAACATACGAAGTGTTTACCTGCAAAGGCCTTTTATACGCTGTTTCCCATTATTTTTTATCATTTGGATCTTTTGAAACGGCAGCTGTAAGTTCTGAGCTCCGGAGGGCCCCTCGGAGCCTTCCCCCTGGTCACTGCCCCAGCCCGGCCCCGCCCATCCCTCAGAGCTTTCCGAGGCAGGGTAGCCTATCGGTGAGGTGAGCGAGGACGATCGATCTCATTTCAAAGTAAGTGGAAATGCTGCCTGTGGACATTTCCCTGAACAAAGGACCTGACAGTGTGGGGCTGCACGGAGGGGTCAGGGCCGCTTGGCCAAGTGGTAGATAATTTGCTAACCGGTTAAGCATTTCTTTCACACATTTTACCACGTGGTTAATGATCTTGTGCAAAGTTAACTGAATCAGCCCTATTTCCAAAATACGCTGAATGTATGGAAATCAATGTTGCTGCTATTGAACTTTGCGTATTGGTTCCATTTACTGCCTAGAATTTTTTTTCCCAGTTACAGTTTACATTTACTATTATTTTGTATTCATGTCAGGTGTGCAGCGTTAGTGATCAGGCAATCATATACTTTACAGAGTGTCCCCTGATATTTCCAGTACCCCCAGTATTACTGGCTATGTTCCCTGTGCTGTAGTTTACCTCCCAGCCTCGCATTTTTTAATTTGTATCTGATCACATTAATTGTTGAGTACTACAGGGTCTTTCTTTTAAGGGACTTTTGTTGACTTTTTTAAAAATTACATTTCTGTAGGCAGATCAAATCAAATTCATGTTCACAGGTATATCCAAGAAAATGAAGAACTGGTACATGGAAAAGATAGGAACCCAGTTCCAGTCTTAGGCATGTCCAAAGGAAGGGTGTCCCCAGGCCAGCGCGTTTACAGCTCCATGTCCTCATTGCTGGGGGGCTGTGTAGAAGGGAGTAAGCATGTGCTCAGCTACACTGCATCTAGATAGCTTTTGTAACCTTCCTTTATTTCCCTGTAGCTTGCCGACGACCGGATGGCTCTGGTTTCCGGCATTAGCTTAGACCCAGAAGCAGCGATTGGTGTGACCAAACGGTTACCTCCTAAATGGGTGGATGGAGTGGACGAAGTAAGTCGAATGTTAGTTTCATACTATCTTATTTATTTAAGCAATTATGACAGTAACATATTTTAAGATATTTGCCATAAAAACTGATTTGGCTACACTTGGATGCATGTCCTGGAAAAACTAGCTTTCAGTTACTTCACGAGAAGTGTGTGTTCGTGATTCGGGTCAGAAGTCACTGCCCGAGCTATGGGAAGAACTGAAGAACTGCGTGACGCGGAGAAGCGGTGTGGCTCCCTGGAGGAACGGTTGCTCCTGCAGCGGGCAGCCTGCCTGAGGCTGGAGACTGCAGTGTGGCCGCCGCGGCGCAGCGGTGCCCTGCAGGCTCAGCGGCTGCCCGTGGTTGCATCCTTCAGATCCAGTACGACGTTGGCCGGATCAAACAGAAGATGAAGGAACTGGCCATCCTGCACGACCAGCATCTGAACAGACCCACCCTGGATGACAGCAGTGAGCAAGAGCACGCCATTGAGATTACCACCCAGGAGATCACGCAGGTGGGGTGGGGTGGGTTCCCAGCCTTGGACTGTCTGGGGAGGTGGGGGCAGCTCTAGGCAGACGAGAGCAGGCCCGCGGCTCCGCTTCCCGCCTGAGGGTCAGGGCCGGGCTTCAGGAGCCCCGAGCTCCTCCATGGGGGCTGCTTTTCTGTCGGTAGATACTACTGTAGGTTGATTTTAAAAATTAAACCCAGAGCATCATTGAGTTCAGTCATTTGAAACGTGTGTAACTCGTATACGAGTGTTGAAACATTTCGTTTGTGTTGGAAACGGTCCTCAAGATTGGAGGTTGGGAGTTTCTGCCCTAGACTGAGTATATTAGTGTCCTAGAAAATAACCTCTTTTAAAATGCTAAATGAGTCATTTTTAAGTGATATAACCAGTGTTTAAACTTTAGTGTTTACATTTGTTATTTGTCTAAGTCTCCGGGGTGCTGGTGATGAGAGGCAGGAGGGGGCGCTGAGCGGAGCCTTCCCGGGCGCTGCTCTGTTTGCACCCTGGGCGCACAGTGGAGCAGCGGCCCGGTTCTCCCCGAACCCCCACCCGGGGTGCTCCCAGGAGGGTGGCGGGGTTGAAGGAGAAGCAGCGAGAGAGGTGGGGCTCGGCGCGGGGGCGCACAGCGCGCAGGGAGGGTCTGGTTCCCTGTCCTGCGCGGGGGCTGCCCTCGCCCCTGCGCAGCCTGGTTGGTGCAGCGGAGCCGCGGGGCTCGCCGGGCCTCGTGCGGGGCGGCTCCAGCGTGCTGGCCCCTTTCAGCTCTTCCACAGGTGCCAGCGCGCGGTGCAAGGGCTGCCCGCCCGGGCCCGCAGGACCTGCTCGGAGCAGGAGGAGCGGCTGCTGCGCAACGTGGTGTCCTCGCTGGCGCAGGCCCTGCAGGACCTGTCCACCGGCTTCCGGCACGCGCAGGCCGGCTACCTGAAACGTGAGTGCAGAGCCGGGCCCGTGTGGCACCGCCCGCGGGACGCCGGGGTGCTGCGCGGGTCACACCTAAGAACTTAGGGGTCAAGCTTAAGGAACGCGAAGCTCAGCCTAGCACATGGGGAACCTGTAGCTCTAGGTGTTGGGATGGGGAGCTGGGAATTCATAGGTGAAACCAGTCGTATTAGCATTGCAGCTCCGCGTTTCCATAGCAACTCAAGCTTTTCGAGTCCCTGGAACCTTCTGGGAGGAGCATCAACACTCCTGTAGGCTGGGCCCCTGGTTCCCAATAGGTCAGGTTTCCCTGCCAACTGTTGTTTCTTTGCCGCCACTGGCGTGGTGACATCCCTCACTCATCCTTCTAGAAGCTGGTTCTCCCTCTACAGATGCATGTTTGTATTTTAATCTTGTTACTTCTGAAATTTGGTTTAGGGCCATTTGGAATTCATACTAGAGATGCTTCTAGAGAAAAATACAGATTTTCTTTTAATGCTTTGTAGCAGCAGTTAGATTAAATATTTCTGCGTCACTTAGAGGTTCTCAGATGGTTGTGTCATTCTGTCATTCACTTGGCATCGAGAGACTTGTACACGCTTACAGTGTCGCTTGGCTTTGACTGACCCAAACTGCTTGCACGCTGTGTCTGTAATCTTTCTGCCCTCACCACCACTTCTGAAGGTGCTAGGAAATCTCCATTTTGACTGTTGAGTTTTAATCCAGATTTCCCCTTATTAACGGTGGAGCAGTGACCAGGATGCTCACATGTCCGAGTAAAGTGAGTTCCTGTCTGTGGCAGGCATGAAGAACCGAGAGGAAAGATCCCAGCATTTCTTTGATGCATCAGTACCACTGATGGATGATGGAGACGACAACACTCTCTATGATCGGGTGCGTGAAGGGTTGATTCTGTTTTCATCTCTTCCAGGCTGTGACTTGTTACACGGCGATGGACCAGTACTGCGTGCCCATAGGTCCATCCTGTGGATTTGACAGCAGGCTGGAGGACAGTCATGCATCCATACTGTTTGTTCCTTTCCAGTGGCGACAGGGAGACCTTGTCACTCCCGTCTAGGACCTTGGGCCAGGCAGCCCTGCAGGAGGTTCTTCCCACGTGCCTGCTTTGACCGGCCTGCTTTGTCCCGCCTGCTACGGGAATTTGGATCTTTCCTGAGAGGGAAAAATGAGTGTTTATATTTATGTGCTGCACAGAAATGTTTTCAGGAATCATTTTCTTTAAACTATGTTTAAAGTGGTACACTGTAGCTTTCTCGAGGGGGGAGTCTAACATGCAGGTCCTGTCCTCCTCTTCGCTAGGGTTTCACGGACGAGCAGCTGGTGCTGGTGGAGCAGAACACGCTGCTGGTGGAGGAGAGGGAGCGGGAGATCCGCCAGATCGTGCAGTCCATCTCCGACCTGAACGAGATCTTTCGGGACCTGGGGGCGATGATTGTGGAGCAGGTGTGCACGTTGACCTTCCTCTGCAGTGGCTTTTCCTGCCATAAAATCCAGCCCTTCTCCGGGCTTTTTTGATTCTGCACTCCTATCAGGGAAAAAAATTGACCCTCCTCCCCAGTGTATGTATGTACACATTACATACATATAGTACTTCCATTCTTTATTTTTAAAAAGAAACCTCTATTGAATAAATAAATGCCAACAGGAGTTCTCGTGTTCTCTGCCCCAGGGGTGCTTGCGTGCGTGCCCACCTAGGGGCCTGGTTGGCTCTGCCCATGCTCAGCGGTGATTCTGGCTGGAGATAAGGCTTCCCTGCTAATTCTGGCAGGTTATTGTGTAACGGCGACTGGAACCACTAGCTTTCAAGTGGAATTAAATTGTTTGTTCAATGTTACAATCTGATTAGGGTATTTTATTATCTTGCCAGTAGGGATTTGGGTCCTGATCCCCCTGAAACCAGCTGAGAATGGAGTATGGAGACTATAGAAGATCTAGTTACGTTAATTACTCCGTGTTCCCGGGGAACGGCTCTCGCTATCTCTTCTAATGCAGCGTGCTTCCGTTAAGAGCCCTGTTCTTCCATATGGCCGGTGTTCCCGGCTCTGTTTGAACCAAGAGATTAAACAATTAAGAACAAAATTCTCCTTGAGGCAGATGTGAAATTTGACATGGTGGATTGGAGCTCACTGTTGTTGCTGTGATCCGTGGAGACCTGTGCTGACGTCTGTAGACATGATAGTCAATTTCCCGACCTAATCATAACAGGTCCAGCTAAGCTGGCTCTGCTTCCTTGACTCCAAGTGTTTAAGCAGCAGGTGGGCACAGAAGCTCGCAACTTCGCCTCTCGGTGCCTATTTCTGCTGACTCGTGTCGTTTTTGTTTTTTATTTTCTATCCTCACCTGAGGACATTTTTGCATTTATCTTCAGATAGAACAGGAGGGTGAGAGGGAGGAAAAGAGAGAGAGAAACATCGATGTGAAAGGGACACATCGAGTGGTCCCCACCCACACGAGCCAACCGGGGCCGGGGACAAACTGCAACTGAGGTAGTGCCCTTAGCGGGAACCGAACCCGGGACTCTCCGGTCCGCAGGCTGATGCTCTAATCGTGAGCCAAACCGGCCAGGGCCCGTGTCGTTTTTAAAGCACCAGTAGTGAGTGTGGCATATCCCACAGTGGCGAAATCCGAGACAGAAATCTCAGTTTGCCCATGTTGCTTCCTCGTGAGCCGGAACCAGCCCTGCACCGTGCCCCTGGGTGCCCGACGCTGCTGGTGCTGCCCAGAGCGTCCACGTGCCCTGTCCTGTCCACGGCCATGTGCCCCCACATGCAGTTGCTGATGGTCTGTCGCTGTCATTTGTCACCAGGGCACAGTCCTTGACAGAATCGACTACAATGTGGAGCAGTCCTGCATCAAGACCGAGGACGGCCTGAAGCAGCTGCACAAGGTAACCCCGGCCCTTCAGCTTCGCGAGGAGCTGTCACCAGACAGAAGGTCCCCGGGCTGCCCCGGCCCAGGTGTCCTCAGCACTGTGGTCCCTCGTCACTCTCGGCAGGACAGTGTCACAGGATGTCGTGGTGTCCAGAGCCGACCACGTGGGCTGCTGCCCTTGGTCGTGGAGTGTTTCCAGGGACGCGTCGCAGTGAGGTTGGCACTGCTGAGAACCCCCTTCCGTGACGGTGAATGCGGGGAGCGGGTTTCCTCCTTCAGGAAACGTCGCGCTCGAGTCTGCTTGTGTTGGGAAGGCAGCTGCGTGTGCACAGACGTGGCCGAGTGGCCCGTGTGCTCGGGGCTGGCGCAGCCTCTGCCGGGCACTCTCCGCTGCCCTGCTGGTGGAGAGTCACCCTGGAGAAGATGAAAATCTGATTTCCCTTTTAACTGCCACAGTACGTCTGTGTACTTACTTTACAAAAGAGTCGTTTGTTGAAGTGAGAGTATGACTAGCTCTCTTACTCTTTGCTAATAAGGTGGCTGTTTCAGGAATATTTTCCGTGATATCTGTTGAAGGTGAGTGGAAAGCATCTTAGAGCCCAGGCAGCTGCCTCTGAGAACATGCCCACGCACTGCCGAGTGGCCCTCGGGGTCCCTGGGCGCAAGCTCTGTCCCTGCTTCCCAGATGAAGTGGATTCTGCCCATCGCCCCGGGTCTTGGAGGCCCACTGGGGTTTTTGCCACATCCTGACCATTTGTCCAGTTTTTTGCTGCACTGTCCATCATTTTTCCGAAAGCAGCCCCTTCCTCTAGCAGCGAGGGCCCTCTGCGAGCAGCAGGGAGGCCCTGCACAGGTCTGTCCAGAAACCCTGCGTGCTCTTGTGCGCCCGTTGCTGCGTGGGGCAGGTGTGGGACCCCCGCCTGTCCCGAGGACGGAAGGGCTTGCCTTGTGTGCGGGGGACTCGTCTAGGGACACGCCTGTGTATCGAGAGGGCAGCTGGCTTCAGGGTCTCACTCACGATGCCGGGTTTGATCTGCTGTGGGATTAGGTGTTGGTTGTGAGGTTTCTTACAGCCTAGTGAAGTGTGTGTGATAGTGTAACACAGAAAAGGGGGGAAGCTTGTCTGCAAGAGTGTACACACCTAGTGGGAACTAAGCTTTGCTTCCGGGTCTCGTGAAGGCTCAGTGCTCAGCACTGGCCCTGGTGCTCGGGCTCCTCCGGGAGAGGCAGCGTGTCGGCCCTCGGCCACTTTGCTGTCGAGCAGGGCTGGCCCCCCCTTGGCAGCAGCCCCGCTGAGGAGTGGGCCCGGGCTCACTCCACACCCCAGCCTCTCGGGGCCTGTGTGCCCTGATGTCTCTGCTGGTTGCTGAGTGCTCCGGGGGGGCAGCCCTGAGCAGACACAACTGCACTCAGGCGGGCGCGGACGGAGGACAGGCTGTCTCCTGTCCTTCACCGTGAGACAGGAATAGCGGTGTCCGGAGAAGGGTGGGTGCGCCCTCCTGGACGTGGTTAGAGACACCCTCACAGCTCTCTCCCGCACCGGCCTGTCCGGTTCTGCACGCAGGCGTGGCGCCTCGGGGCGGCTGAGGTGGGGCGCTCCCGAGCTCCCCTCCGCTGTGTCGCCAGGTGCACAGGGACCTATCTTGGGGATGGGGGCCCTTTCTGCCCTTGACCCCCCTGGGGAGCCCTTTCTCCGTTTTATTTGGAAGGATGAGTTTTCCTTGTTGCTGCATCCAGGGCAGGTAGGAATCACGCTCTTCGAGCCACCAGCCCACCAGCCCCACCGTCGCTGCGCCGCTCCCTCGGCCCGGGCGGTTCCAGAGGGCCGTGTGCACCCAGAGGGCCGTGTGCACCCAGAGAGCCGTGTGCACCCAGAGGGCCGTGTGCACCCAGAGAGCCGTGTGCACCCAGAGGGCCGTGTGCACCCAGAGGGCCGTGTGCACCCAGAGGGCCGTGTGCACCCAGAGAGCCGTGTGCACCCAGAGGGCCGTGTGCACCCAGAGGGCCAGGGCGGGGGCTTTCCCACCGAGAGGCTGCAGGCTGCCCTTGCCTGCCGCCCGCTCTGGGTGGCAGATCCCACACGCGCATTCGTGCCCCTGGGAGGCTGTGCTCCAGGTCGGCCCTTCCACGCGCTGAGTCCGCGTGAGTCCATGGCGGTTGTGAGGAAGGAGCCCGTGGCCGAGATGTCGGCCGCAGAGGAACCGGAAGCCTAGCTGCAAACGAGCGAGCCTGGGTTCGGGATTGGGGAGAATGACGGCCTTTTTCCCTCTTTCTGTAGGCAGAGCAGTATCAAAAGAAGAATCGGAAGATGCTTGTGATTTTAATATTATTTGTCATCATTATTGTCCTCATTGTTGTCCTCGTCGGCGTGAAGTCTCGCTAAGCGGCCTGGGGTCTGTGTGCGCTGCCTGGATCCGGGTGCGAGGGGCTCGGCCGCACCGGCTGCCCGTGTGGGCGCCCGAGCGAGGGGCGCGGGCTCCGTTTCCGGCCTTGTCGAGAACTAAAGACCTTCGGTGCTGCAGACCAGAGATGAGTCCGGTCGCCGGCCACAGTGGTTTCAGAGAGAAACGAGCGGGACGTTTACAGCACCCACAGCTGTTCCACGTTCTTGTGAATGAGCTGTTTTTCTTAGCAATCACATCTGAGCAGCGTGTTAAAATCATTTTGGGGGAAAAAACTTTAAAAACCATCTGGTTTTTAAGGATTTGGTACCAAAAATTTATGGTTAGAGGCAAAAATGCCTCTTCATCTCTCTCTCTATTTTCCAGTTGAAAACAAACTGAGAAGTCCGTTAAGAATTTATAATCCATTCCCCATTACCTTAATTTCGCTTTTCCATCACTGTTAATGATCAGAGTAACAAAGTGTGAAAAATAAGAAACCATCATCGATGTTAATTAACACATTTAGACGGGCCAGTTAAACAGCTGCACAAGTTTAGATTAATTGTAGATGGGTGTTCCTCATCGACAGTGCACACACTGTGTCCTGTCAACCGAAAGGGTCGCTGAGCAAAACACCTCGGCTTCAGAGTCGGCGGTCTGGGCGGACCTCACATTGCGAGGAGCTTGGCAGTGTCGGGAGAAGCCCAGGATTGGCCAGTGTGCCCTGTGCGGGGTCCCCAGCCATCCTGGCTCAATCCATTGCTCATATGCTAACGACATAATGACCTGTTCAAGCCAGCCACCACTTAATGAACTGTGAATTTACACAGAGGCCATTCTAAATGGGTCACCCCATTTGGGTCTCAAATTATTAACCAAACATCACTCCATTTCAAAGTGAAATATTCCACCAGAGGTGTGATTTATTGCTCTCCCAATAGCACTCAACATGCCCAGAAAGGAGGCATATTCCTGCAGGTGGCGGAAATCGGGACCCGCAACCCCTCGCGGCGTGAGTGGGCCGGACCGCCGTGGGCTCGGTGCTGAGCGCCCTGTCCCAGTGCAGTGCGCAGACTCGCCCCTGCCCGAACGGTGGGGACTGAGGACAGCGTGGAGAACGGGGCTGCCCTGTTCCGTTGCTCCCGAGACACGAGGGTCGCCTTGATGGTCTTTGTGTAATTTTTTATGGCTTTTCCGTTGTGTTTACCTCGAATGTGGTACATTTTATTTAGACCAGTCACATAAAATGCTTCTCTAGAATTTGACTTGGAAGTTGTTTCTAGAAATTTGAGCCCACGTCCAGGAGTTCAGGTTGTCCCAGCTGTTTGTTCCCGAGCCGCCGGTGCCAGGGAGCCCTGGCTTCATGGCCAGTGTGGCCACCGGACGCTCCAGGCGGCCCTGGCGCCGCGGGAAGCACGTGGTGCCCCCGGCAGGCCTTGGTCCCAGAGGCTGAGCACAGCTGTGGGTGTCCTTTCGTGCCTGCCCACCCGCCCAGCGGTGAGTGGAGCCCGGTGTCCCGGCAGACCCACCGCTCCTGGGAGTGCGGCTGTCCCTCCCACACGGTCTCGGCGGCGGCACTGGATCACTGTTGAAAGCTTTTGTTTTTAATGTTTTTATTGATTTTTTTTTTTTTTTTGAGAAAGAGAGAAAGGGGGGAAGAGAGAGAGAGAGAAACATCGATGTGAGAGAGAAACCGATGGCCCGCCTCCTGCACGCCCCCTACTTCGGATCAAGCCCACCACTGGGCATGTGCCCTGACCAGGGGCCGAGCAGGGACCTCTCAGTCCACGGGACGGCGCTCCGTCCACTGAGCCGCAGCGGCCGGCGGCGGGGAAAGCTAAAGCCGTCTGAACGGTCCTGGAAGGAAAGTGACCCTTTAAGAAAGGGTTGCATTTGTTTATGCTTCTTTTCAGTGAATAGGGTGATTAGGGTTGGTTTTTGCCCCCAGCCCATTTGGGGGAAATCATGAACCTGGTTAGAAGTGGTGGCAGGATCTGGCTGGGGTGCAGGGCCTGCCCATTCTGACTGGAACCAGGGCCGTGCCTGCGGAGGCCCAGCGGCCCGCTGCCACAGCCGTGACCCAGCGTCTGCGCCAACGGGCTGGGCTCCTCAGAACACTGGGTTCTTCTGTTGAGCCTTTCCCGGGGGACGGTCAGCAGCTTGGGGGCAGTGAGAGGGACAGTCGTGGTGTCCTGGAACCTCAGGGTCATTCTTTCCCTGCCGGAGCCACTGACCGCGGGGAGCCAGGCCCCCAGCCCCGCTGGCCTCTCGTGGCCTGGGGTTGCCCTGGAGCAGTGTTCCCAGGTGGCTCCGGCCTGGCGAGAGGGGACGGGACGTTTCCTGTTGCCTCCAGCTCCTGGTCTCCCCCGGGCTGTGGCTGAAATCTGCTGTCTCTGTTTTTATTAATTGGGGGGGCCGGCTTCGCCTGGGCGCGAAGCAGTGTGTGTCTGACGGTTGACCATCTCTCTGCTAATTGAGAGCATTATTTATTTGTTCTGACACAGTGCTTTCAGTGTTGTGTCCTGGCTAATGGCTAGGAAGGTAATGAGACCCTCCCAGCCTAATTGGTCAGATAAGACTTTTCTCTGTGTGCTTAAATAAAGCAATTAGTGAAGCGCTTCTATCCAACATGCCTTTTTTTGTCCTTTTTAAAAACTAATTTACTGTTATTGGAAACTTTTTGTACAATAAAGCACTCATGCAGATTAAACAGCATCCTGCAATCCTAGTATTAATTTGAACGAGGGGTCTCTGGTTTCTTCGGTGCATCTGGGGGATGGGAGGGGTTGTTGGGCCCATGGCTGTTTTGCACCTGAGGTGTCTGCCTCAGCGTCCGAAGGTGCACCCATCTGTCTGGTGGACACCTGCAGAGGAGCCAGTCTCTTTGCTGTCTAGTAGACAAAAAGGCAGATAGTTATTTTTCTTAGGAAAATGTGTGCTGTACACGCATACCAAGAACGACTTGGTACGTGTGCCTTGCTGAGAAGTCATTCTTACACACAGGCCCTGGGAGACCGGAGCTTCTAAGTTCCAGGCTTGCTCCAGTGTGTGCAGGGACAGCCAGACGCCTGGCCGCTGAGCAGAGAGCTGGGGGCTCGGGCCCGGCTGGCCCTCGGGTGTGGCTGGCAGTGTGGTCTTGGGGTGCTTCCTCCTGAGTGTCCAGGAGACTGGAACAGGCTGGGTGTAGGCTTCCCTCGCTGACCGGTGGGCCTCCTTGGAGAACTCTGATCATCACCCACGGAGTAACCCAGAGCTCTCCCTGTCCGTCCGTCGCAGCTGTGCCCCCGCGGACCACTCACCTGGCCAAGCGCCGTAGTCTCTGCGTTTGGAAGCCTGTCGTGTGTGGGCTTCCACGTGTGGGCTCCCACGTGCGGGCTCCCTTTCGATCGTGGGGTCAGAGCGTGGGGCCACGTGGGGAGACTTGGCGCCTGTGGCGACACAGAAGGGACAGCCATTGGTTCTCGTGGGGAGGTTTCGGACAGCACTTGGTGCGGAGTCTCTGTGAGTTATGCCTCCCTCTCTGCTGAGGCTCAGGCGGACGGGGCCATGGATACGAGCTGCGTGTTGGAACTGAGCGCTGTGCCCGCGTGTCAACGTGGGCCTCGAACTGTCCATTGTGTGCTCACCCTTAGTGACCAGATTTTCTCTCTCCAAGTCCCCTCGACCACCCAGCTGCCACTTCCCTCGTCGCCTGGCGTTTTTGTGTAGTTTTGTTTTGAATTCGAGGGTAAACAACCCCCTTCAAAGGGGTGGGTATCAGAGCAAACCCACAGCGGCTCAGGTCTGGGACTCCGAGCCGCTGGCTGCAGCCGTGGGCTCTGCGAGCTGCGCCCGAGTCCACGCCGCCCGTGATGCCATCCTGCCAGTCTGCGGCGGAGGCTCCTCACAACGCAGAACATCCCAGAGCCAGACGGCGGAGCGCTGTGCCCGTTACCTGGCCAGTGGAGGCCACAGGAAACAGTCACCCGTCCAGTCGTCCTCAGCGCTCCGGACTGTCCCGAACGCCCAGGGCAATTGCGCGGGCAAGCACTTGAGCTGTCGTCCGGGTGAAACGGACTATTTCACGGCGACTCACTGGCACAGCGTGCATCGAAACCAGGCTTCGTTGGAATACGCCACCGGGCTTAGCGTGTTCTGCTTGTCAACTCTTATTCTAGAAACCACCCAAATTCCACCATTATAATCACCATTTCTCTCTTTTCATACAAGATGTCGTGATGGAGGCAGAGGGGCCCCGGTTTGCATCCTGCGGTCTGTTTCTCGGGGAGAGCCAAGGGAATCGGATGTTCTCTTACCGTGGCGTTCTGACCCGGCGCCGTAACGGGCTCCATTTCCATCAACCCTGGGTAAAGAGCACTGCCCCCCGAACCTCCCCCTTTGTCAGATGGGGAGCTGGAGACCCCCAGGAGGGCTGGCCCGGGTCACACGGCCAGGATAACCCCAGGCTGGGGCGAGAATCTTCCCTCCCTCATTTCTAGACCAGGGCTGCTCTCGCCATCTTAATTGTTCATTTCTTTGCAAAAAAATTACTTGTTCAAGAAAGATTCAGTGGTCAAGGCGTGATTTAGTAAAAGCCTCCTCAAGGGTCTCTTTCCCCGTCACAAGGAGGAGACGTGACCGAGGCTGAGAGGTTTGCAGGCGGGCGTGTGATTACGCCCGGCTCAGTGTTTCGTGTCGCCAGCGTGGAGAGGGTGCTGCTGATGACTAAGCTGCCACTGACGGAGGGAAGGAGCCTGCAGTGACGCGGCTGTGTGCCCACGTGGGCTTTTGTGCTGGTTGAGAAAAGGTATATCTTATGCGTAAAACGCCCACCAGGATGGATCGTGTCATTTTAACATTGTAAATATTAAAAAAAAAAAAAAAATAGGCTTGAACAAAACTGAGTTTACAGTTGCCTGAGAACACGGCCCTTCGTTCCCACACTGTGCAACGGCTAGAAATTGATCTTTTTTTTGAATCCAATTAAGCCTCAGGGTTGGTTATCCATTTAAAAGGTCGGCCGAGTTAAACAATGACAGTACCTTCCGTTCATGCTCATAATTAAATGTACAGGGAACGTGAGCACGTACACCAGGCCTCGTGCAGGTGTAGTCATGCGCTTTGCATCACGAGCTGCTGAGAGTCCCCAGCAACAGTGCAGGCACACCAGCTGCTCAGATCGCAGACCCTGATCTGATAAGTCCCCGAGCTGGCTGCCGCCCCCGTCGCTCCGCCCCCTGAGTTTCCCCGGTCCACATTGGGGAGCTCTGTTCCCGACAGACGACTGTACCCCCTTCGCCTTCCATCCTCCATTCCCTGTGACCCCAAGAGTATTGAGAAATGGATAGTAGCTCCTCATTTAAAGAAGAAAGAGGGGAGTCAGGCATACATGCTTCTTGTGCTGCTGAGTTCATAATGTAACAGTCCTGTTCCAATAGAGCCCTTTCTGCGTGCTAAGAAAAAGACTTCAACTTGTCTTTCTGTGGTCCCATAGGTAACATGTAAGTGTCGCCGAATCTAGGAAGATCTTAGGAGAAAGGGGGACCTGGTTGGAGTACCCTTTTTACTCGGTTACATAGGGTTATACTGTCCCTCACGTTGTATAAATCATTGAAAAGGGATAAGTGGTCTTATTTCCAATCTAGCATTTTAACATGCAGCGTAAGATACATAAGCCCCCCCCCCCCCATTTCAGTACCTTCCATTCGTCACTGTGAACCAGCCGTCAATATAGAACCTTCCAGATTTAGTGAGGGGGGAAAATTACATTTCCTTCTCGTGGCTCTTAGAAAAACGAACAAATCTGGTTTGTTTTTCCCTCCCCCACCGGGTTCTCACACTGCTCAGCCACCAAAACCCTTTTAGTTTCTAAAAAGATCCGCATTTAGACACTCTGGATAGAGGTGTTGGTAGATGGAGGTGTTGTTTGACCCAAGGTGCTTCTGGGGAAAATGTGACTCAGGCCTTTGAAGATTGAATCACTGCCACGCACCAGAGAGACATCCAGTTTAAAGGGCCCTGTGCATGAAGAGCTTCCAAAGGAGAGTTCTCTCCGTCAGAACGCACGTTTGCCCTGCGTCTTGCTGTACATCTCCATGTTCCTATGCTGACTCCGTTTCGAGGAATGTGGGCCCATTTGGTCTGTTAATGATTTCTCTTTTCCTTCCTGCAGCTCCCCCATCCCCCCGCCCCCAGCCCCAGGCTCCAGGTCTCCAATATGCCCTTGAAAACTTTTGCAACTACCAAAAGAGTAATTTTTCTGGTGTTCAGAAGTAAATAGAAATTCGGTTTCCGAGACACGGGGGTTACTGCTACCTGACACCGTGCCCTTCCTGGGAGAATAACGTAGCCGCTAGAAGGGCGAGGGGCCCCCGAGAGCGGCTGGTCCGGCCTCCTCGTTCATCAAGATGCCCTGAGACCTGTTGAAAAGGAAGGCCTGGTGGTGGAGCAGTGGCCCCGAGTGCAGCTCTGTTGGCACATCCTCCCCCGTGATGACAGAGGGTAGCAGCCTCGGGCTTTAGATGACGTCACATGATGTGCTTTGGAAGCAAAGTGCAGAGGACTCCACGCAAGATGCTGTCTTTGGTGTCAGATGCGTGAATATATAAGATCTTGGTGTTTCAAACACCAGGGAAGATAAACCAAAAACTGATAAAAATGTGTCCCTGTGGAAGGATGAGCGCGTGGGGAAGGAGTGGGAGGCACGGGAGGCTCCCGTAAGCTCTCGTTACAGTCCTGACCGTGGCAGTGCCGTGTGTATTCAGAAGATGGAAATGTGGAAGAAAGAGACACAAAACCTTACACTGAATCCAGACAGAAGAAATGCAGAATGAGACGTGCCCCAGAGAGAGACCACGCACCCCCCCCCCCATGTGTTTAATATATCAGTGGAATACATCCTAAGGACAGAAGAAGACCAAGAAATCTGGAACTTGATATAATAGGGTTGTTGTCGGGAGTGGAGGCTGTCCGGCAAGCGTAGGAAAGGACCAGTAGTGTCCCTAGGAGGGTGATCAGGAACCAAGGTTCTCACTGTGGGAGATGGAGGCACAGATCCGGGGTGCTGGCAGGTGAGGAGGAGTGTGCTGGGGTGTGAATAGGAGGAATCGGTGTGACCTTGTGAGATTCAAGAAAACAAATGATACTCCTAGCCTCTGCAAGAATCAGAAACAGACACTCGGGCACAGTGAGCACACCTCCAGCCAAACCCGGGTTTCTTAACACCTGTTCCCCCGACTCCCAGGACAGGTTTCTTAGAGGAATGGCTAACTTGAGAGTTGGCGCAAGGAAGGGACACAGTGAGCTTGGGGATGATCTTATTGTTCCAGAAAGGGCGAAAATACTCAGAAAACGGATAGGAATGTGAAGAAGGCAGGAGCCAGCCTGATGGGCTCGCTGGCCTTGGTGGGGACACCAGGAGCGGCCACAGTGCATCACGGGGAAGGGCGGCGGCCCGGCGTGCATCCGTCACGGTCGCCGGGGCCCTTGTCTGCTTCAGCACTCTGCTCTTGGCGCCTTGAAAATCCTTGAAGAGCAGCTGGTGCACCTTCAGCTCTGCACTGAGCCACGTGCATCGCGTAGCCAGTCCGGGGAGAGGGGCGGCGGGGGGTCTTCTGTACTTAGGATACCGGGTGCTGCATGGAGCAGGGAGGCGACGGCTAGGTCACCACTGCAGCCAGGGCTGATTCCGGCAGACACCTCATCGCGCACACGAGCCACCGAGGCAAAGGTTGCTGGGAAACAGAACATCTGCGGGGTCTCAGTGTCACGCGGCACATTGTAAAGAGGAAGCTGATCTCAGTTCTATCAGGAAGGGGGATTTACATCTCTACCATGGAAACCGAGTAACTGGCCTTGGCCAGGGACGGGAGCGGCGGAGGTTATGTGGCTTCTGACTCGGTGCCGTGGGAAACGACGTGTCGCCAAAAACATTCACCCCGAATCTGACCATCAGGAGGCAGCCAGGCGAGTCCAGACTGGGACCTTCAGGGAGACGGGGCAGCATCAAGAAAGACAAAGGCAGGGACTGTTCTGGATTCAAGGGGACGACCGGGCGGAATGCCTGGTTCTTACTTGGATTCTGATTTTAAGAAAAAAAGCCATGAAGGCCATTTTGGGGACAATTAAAGCAATTCCAGTGTGGACTGTATATTAGATAAAAGCATCGCTTCAATGACAAATTTCCATGGACACGATCAGGATGTTAGTGTGACTTGGGGGTTGGGGGGGTGTCCCTTGCTCCTAAGAAAGACACGGAGGTGTTTAGGGTTAAATGTATGCAACCCACTTTAAATGGTACAGAAGAAAAAAATACATGTCTGTGTCTGAATATAGGTAAAGGGTATTGTTTGTACTTGTTTTTCAACTTTTCCATAAGGTAATGCATTTTTCAAAACAGTTTCTAGAGAAATGTGATTTTCATGGCGATCAGTTCATTTTTCAATCCTTCAGGGAACCCCGAGCGCAAATCTAGGTGGCACGTCTCGGAATATTTATTTTTGTTTTTTTATTTGAGAGAGAGGAAGACAGAGAGAGACAGAGACAGTCAAGTGAGAGAGAAACATTAATCGTTGCCTCCTACACGTGCCCTGACCAGGAATCGAACCCGCCACCCTTAGGTGTATGGGGATGACACTCCAGCCAGCTGGGCCAGGGCCACATCAGACGATGTTTACAAAGTGTGACTGAGGCGCTCGCTGATGTCCAGGCCCTGGGGTGTGGCGAGGGGAGGCGGCATTCTGGGAGGTGGGGGTCCCTTCTAGGCCAGCTGCGCAGGGGCGTCGGGCCCATGGCCTCGGGAATCGGCGGGATTCTCAGCCCGGTGGGGTCCTGCCTGGGCTTCACGTCCGTCCTGCTGAGGCACGCCTCTGGCTTCTAGTGACCCACAGGGTCAAGCCCACACGCCGGCCAGCGGACACAGCGAGTCCAGCAACCAGCATGCAGGCTCCGGAGGTGGTGAGCACGCTGGAACGCACCGTGCCCTTTGGTACTCTGGGCTCTGGCTGAATGAGTTCCTTGTCAGGGATCAGCCTGGCTGGCACAGGACTCACCCTCAAGACCCAGCTCCAGTGTCTTCTGCACTCTCTCCTGGTGACTGGATTGCGGGACTTGACTACTGTATGTGCCCCCCACCCTTGTGTGTGTACACACACACACACACACACACACACACACATTGTTGTATCCCCAAAGCCTGACCCAGCCTGGAGCGCTTCAGAATTGATGCTCAATAAATCTATGTTGAACGAATGAATGAAAACACCAGAAAGATAAAGCAAGTGCTCGGGGTGGGGGTGGGGGGGTCCGTGTTTCCGTCTCATACAAGGTGTGATGGAATCTGGGATCGAGCATCGTGGGACGGGTGGGGTCTAAGCAGGAGTTGGGGGGTTTGGTACAGGTGAGCTCAGCATACAAGGAACAGCGCATAGACCCGGGAGCCGCCTCGCATGATGTGGTTTCAGAAATATGTCTAGAATGTGAACTGTACCCCCAAAGCTTCCTAATAAGTCCTGGGAACTCTATTCTGATTTCTTCCAGAAGTTTTTAGTGTTTTCCTCGACTCCTAAATTAAGTCTGAATACCCAGTTGAGTTTGGAAGGAGTCTCAAGTCACCAAAAACCTAAGTTACTTCTTGGATTGCGTTAAAGATCTGGTAAGTTATTTTTCATTTTCATTTCTTAAAGAAAATGTAATCGAGGTGAGTTTTTCACTGATGGTGAAACGCATACAAACCTGAGGGTTAAGAGCTTCACAAACACGTAGCTGAGCGGAGAGCTGCGTCTCACGCAGTGTGGAGTCTGACGCACAGTGGGAAACGCCCTTTCCCGGAGGATCCGTACCTGTCACCGCTGCATCTGCAAGCGGCCAGGCATCTGAAGAGGAGTAATTCCTCACCGTTCTGTTTAGTTTGCATTTCTTCAATTCAGGGGTAGCTTAAACCCAGGCTCGGCAACTCTGCTTCTAACGAGCACATACTGTGTTCTCTGCTTTGTATGGAATAAGCGTTCAATAAATATGGCTGCATCGAATCATCTCGTTTGTCCTGTCTTGGGACCATCACCACCAACCGTTTCTTTCCCCCTCCAGCTCCCTGTACACAGAAAGGCTGGATTTGGCTTTCTGAAAGGCTTCTTGGATCCTTCCAGTTTGCAAAAGTCGATGGAGTGAGTCAGACTCCCCAGCCCACCACCGCCACCCATTCCTCCCGTCTCTGTTCTTACACTGGCTTCAGAGCCCCGTGACACCCTGGGTCTGCGCTTTCTGGCCGCGTCTCTCCTCACCTGGGTGCCTCCCCATCTTGTTTGCCTGTGCACGTCCTGTTTCATCCACCCAGCACGACTTACCTCCCTCACCCTCGGGGCGATCCCCCGCTGCCTCGGCCCCTGCCAGAACGCCCTTCGCTTGTCTGCACTGTTTGCAAACAAGAAAAGGGATAGATCTTCATAGTGCTCTTCATACCCTTTACAAATGTGTGAAAACATTCAGCCGCTGGAAAATCTTTTGAAGAAAATAAGATCCAATTAGCACCGACTTTTATGTGGGGAAAGCTGAGGGTTTCGAAGGAATTCATTGCACTCATTCAAGAACCGTGTCCTGAGCACCTGCTCTGTGCCAGGCGCTGGAGGAGAGCAGACGGACCTGCCTGCAGAAGCTGAAGTCGGGGTTTCCGAGGACTCAGAGACGAGGGGACGGCAGGGGAGGTGAAGTGTGGCCCGCGGCTGGGTTGCAAGTCTCAGAGGGAGATGAGTTAGGACAGGGGCTGAGAGCCCCCGATGCCACCCTAGGGAGTTGGCTTTGCTATTTTAAAGGTTGCTCATGAAGAGGAAACTCGGAAGAGGAGTGATTCTTGGAAGTACCTGGAGGTTAACAGGGATGCGGACCAAAGGCCCTTGAGTATCGGGCCACGGGCAGGATGGGGTAACATTTTTATTTTTAAATGACTCTTGGGTATAGTCTCCACAATGGGGACATCAATCCCCAAACCGTGTATCTGACCCACAGCAGGAGCCAGACCCCCACCAACGGCACACCCACCGTCCACCGGGTGCTGTCTTGTAAACCACCCACTGACTGCCCCCTTCTCCTGTCCCTTCCTCTCCCCCCAAGCCTGGCCAGAGGCTGCAGCTTGCCCAGACCTGCCAGATGACTCTCCCTGCAAAGGGGCGGGCTGGGGGAGGGCGCCCCACTCACCAAGGCAAGGCCTGGATGTATGATTCGCCACCCCAGAAACTGCAATCTGGGTGGACGCCCATGTCCCGGACACCTGTCACTTCCGGGACATGCCTGGCCAACAGCAAGGGGCTGAGCAGTGTCGAGGAACCCATTAAGTGAGGAGAACTGGACTCGACACTGTCCAGCATGCCAGGCAGTGGGCCCTCACACAACTGGGAGCTGGCACGGGTCCAAAAGTTACTGTGCCAAGCTAAACCGGAGTCACAGGCCGGCGTGGGAAGGGCAGGCCTGCCAGCGGGGGTCCCCCAGGCCCCCCACTGGGTCCTCAGAGACCCCTGTGGGCCGGCCTCACGTTGGAGCTGGGCCCGCTCAGGGCTCATGTACCCTGGACGGTGGGAAGTGCTGGGGCGGAGCTGATGTTGCGCCTGAGCCTGCTCGGGCCGCGGAGGTCAAGGCCGCCAGGGTCTGCTGGCTGCCTGCTGGGGCGGAGGCCAGGCCCTTTGCCAGAGGGCTGCCTGCAGAGCCGAGCTTCCGGCTTTTGAGGGCAGGACCGACTTGGGGGCCTGCCCGGGTGTGGGGCCTGCCCGGGCGGGGCCTGCGGGTCGGGCCTGCCTGGAGCTCGGGCCCGGAGTTCGGGGCCTGCTCGCAGTTCGGGGCCCGGAGTCCGGGGCCTGCTCCGTGCGCCCGCCGGCCCGCCCCTCCGCCCCTCGCGCCCCCTCGCGCCCCGGGCGGGCCCTGCACGTCTCGCGAGCGGCCCGGAGCGGGGGAGGCGGGGCCGGGCGGCCGGCAGGGCTGGGGCGGCGCCGAGGCCGGGCCGGAACGGGAGCCCGAGCAGCGGCCCGGCGGCCGGCGATGGCGAACGTGGGGCTGCAGTTCCAGGCGAGCGCCGGGGACTCGGACCCGCAGAGCCGGCCGCTGCTGCTGCTGGGCCAGCTGCACCACCTGCACCGCGTGCCCTGGAGCCACATCCGCGGGAAGCTGCAGCCCCGGGTCACCGAGGAGGTGAGCGGGCCGCGCCGCCGCCATAGGACGGGCGGGGCGGGCGGGCCGCGGAGGCCGCACCTGGGCCGAGCCCGCGCCCCCGCCCGTCCGCCCGCCCGCCCGCCAGGCCCAGGCCCAGGCCCAGGCCCAGGCCCAGGCCGGCCTCCAGGCCCCGCGCCGCCTCGTCGAAGGAACTGCCTCCTTCCCGACCCCCGGGCAGTGCGCGCTCGTCCCCGCTTTCAGCGGCACTGGCTGCGCGCCCAGCGCGGGTTCCCGCTCCAAGCACACCAGCCCCATACGGGCCTCCCCGTCCCGCTGCTTAGCCACCAGGGTGCCGTTGCCGGGCAGACACACGCACAGCCCCCGCACAGCCCCCGCACAGCCCGGTGCCGCCGCGGGGACGCTGCCCGGGCGCCCGCAGTGCACGTGCCACACGCGGTGCGCGCTCCCCGTGCGCGCTGTTTGAAGCCCGTGTCTGTCTCTCTGTCTCCCCTCCCGTCCAGCTGTGGCAGGCCGCTCTCAACACGCTCAACCCCAACCCCACGGACAGCTGTCCCCTCTACCTGAACTATGCCACCGTGGCCGCCCTGCCCTCCCGGGTGAGCCGGCACAACAGCCCCTCGGCGGCCCACTTCCTCACCCGACTTGTGCGGACCTGCCTGCCCCCCGGGACGCATCGGTGCATCGTGGTGAGTGCTCCTGAGAGAGGAGGGCTCCCCCCCGCAGGGAGCCTGCCCCCCAGCTCAGCTCCAGGCTGCACAGACTGGCCCCCAGTAGCTCAGGTGCTGCCCTAACCGGACATGGTAACCCCTGCTCTGCAGAGGGGGAAGCTGAGGTCAGAGATGAAACCATTTCCCCCAGATCAGTTCTGTAGGCACATCTGAGACCGACACCCAGACGGGTCTGCTGTTGGTCCCTGGGTGTCCTGCCTGCCTGTCTTGGAGGGCCCAGCTGGCATCTGCTCACTGAGGTTTTCTTCCTCAGGTAGCGAGACAGTAGTTTGGGGGAAGGCCCCAGGGTGATGGCTTATTTGGGGCACCTGTGTCCAGATCGTATGCACGGTGGCCTCTGACCTGCTGTGAGTCCACAGCCCTGCCTGTGGCAGCTCCCTGAGGGGGCCTGTGTCCTGTCCCCGGCCGCCCCTCATCACAGCTCTCCTCTGTGCTCAGATGGTCTGTGAGCGAGCCGATGCCTTCGCCTCCGCCTGTGCCCTGGCCCGAGCCTTCCCACTGTTCACCCACCGCTCGGGTGCTTCGCGCCGCACGGAGAAGAAGACCGTCGTGGTGGAGTTTTTCCTGGTGGGACAAGACAATGGGCCGGTGGAAGTGTCCACTTTGCAAGTGGGTGTCTGGGTGTTCCGCCCGCATTCCTGGGCTGCTGGGGAGGGTGTCTGGGGAGCACGCTCTTCCTTCTTGGGGAAGACGGGAGGGCTGCTGTAGTTCCTGAGAAGGCCCCACACACCTTTCCAACCCGGCTCCCTCTCCCTGGACGTGGTTCTGCTCAGCCATGTTTATTGAGCACGTAAGCGGTGCCAGGCGCACTCATGTTTCAGTGCTGTCATCGGCACACGCGTACATCATGGCCCTGTGGCAGACCCGCCTATGTTACGACCCTGGGTCCTCAGAATAATCCTGGCGAGCAAGCAGAGCTGCAAGTGATTTCCAGCTCAGAAGTCCTGGTGCGGACTGGGTGTCAGGTCCCCGCCCCTGTGGTGTGGCCATGTCAGACCCCACCACTGTGCTGCTGCCCTCCCCACCTCCAGTCCCCACTCCAGCAGCCACGCCCTGGTGTCCTTTGTCCCATCTCACCCTTCCGTCTCAGGAAACCTGTCGCTGTCTCCTCCGGAGCTCCTGGAGGGCAGGGACCTGGGCTGATGCGTGATTTTCCCAGGCGTGGCCCCGCTGCCTTACAGAGGCAGAGCAGGCCACGGGCTGGCCAGTGTCCTCCGGGTGCTCGACAGGTCTCAGGCCCTGCTTGAGCACACGTGTGCACTCATGGGCCAGGTCCCCACATTCTCACGACGGCCCTGGGAGGCAGGTCCTGCTGTTATTCCCATTCTAGAGTTGAGCAAACTGAGGCTCAGAGTCACGAAGTGACTTTCTGAGGCCACGCCCGTAGGGGTAGAGTCAGGTTGTCCCTGCGGCCGCCGTCTGTCTGGACTCATGAGCCCAGGAGGTTCTGATACCCGGTGTGGCCTTTTCCTCATCGTGGGGACCTCTGCAGCCCCCTGTCCAGGTCCTGGTGCCTCACACCCGCCTCTGGCACTGAATGGAATGGTGTGTCGTGGTCTCTGCCGGAGGTGGGTCTCGGGCACCTCTGGTTCTGTGTGGTGCACAGTAGACTCTGGTGAGGATGGAGTGAGTGAGTGAGTGACCCTGCTTTGGTGGTGAGGAGACCGAGGTGTGGCGAGGCGCACGCTCTTCCCCAGTCCACGCGGCTCAGCATGCTCTGCCCGCAGCCCCGCGCCCGCTGTGTGGGGGAGCTTGCTCCCCGAGGTCTGCGTGGCGGCCACCTGGCCTCCTTCGAGACACCTGCCAGGGCCTTGACGCACTTCCCACACAGCAGCCACGGGCTTCGTCAGAGATGAGCAGTGGGTCTCTGTGCCGCCCACAGGTGGGGACCCTGGGCCTCCGGGGGGAGAGCCTGCCGACAGGCAGCAGGACTCCGCAGCCGTGTGTCATATCTGAGCTGTCAAGTCCTGCGTCTCTGCCTTTGAGGCTTCGGGGTTTAATTACCTAAGAACAGGCAGAGCTCACGTTGCCGCTGGACAGGGCCTGGGAGGTGGGGGGCGGGCGCTGGCGGCGCCTGACCCCCTGATGGTCGTCCTGGGGCTGGAGAAGGTGCGGATGAATGTGATGCTGTCTGCACCCCCGCTAAACCCGCACGACTCCTCCAGTACTGCTGCCCGCCCGGAGCTTGGGGATGGGGGCACGACGGGGGCAGAGGCCACGAGAAGGCAGAGCACTTCCAGGCGGGTCTGAGGCGAAAGTAATGGTAGTTCTTGGCAGAGCGGCGGGGACAGCGTTTCTGGGACATGCGTGTGCCCCTGTCTGAGCCCCTGTGGGGGCCGGTGTCAGCTTCCTGCTTCTGTGCGGGTGCTGGGTGGAGGGTGAGCCGCACAAGGCAGGTCTGTTTCTTCCCTCGCTCCCGTGCCCAGAGCAGTATGGCGTCCGGTGACCAGGAAGACCAGGGTGGGCACTCACGAGGGCTCGTGTCAGAAAAATGCCTCCCGGAGGGCCAGCCGGCTGGAGGCTGGGCCGGCGTGTGCCTTCCCTCCTTTGGGGGGTGCAGGAGAACTGGAGGCTGGGGGCTCAGGAGGCAGGAAGGGAGGGTGTGCTGGTCAGCTCAGGCCACCTAAGAAAACACAGACGCAGCAGACGTTGGAAGCTCCCGGTCAGGGGCTCCCGTGCGGGCTCTCCCTGGCCTTACACGGCCGCCGCCTCTGTCCTTGCGGGGCAGCAAGCGTGCTCTGGTCTCGTCCTCCTGCAGGGACACAAGTCCCATCGGGAGGCCCGATCCCCATGACCTCCCAGAGCCCCCGAAGACCATCCGAGCTGGTTGGGGCTTCAACGTATGGGTCTGGGGGGCTGAGACGTGTGTGGAATAGGGGCGGCACCTCCCCCGAGAGGGCGTGGGGATCGGCAGAGGACGCAGTGGAATGCCCAGGGCACGTTGCCTGCCACAAGGAGGGGGACAGGAGGCCCGGACAGGAAGGTGGGCGCAGTGTGCCAGGCCGGGCTGCCGAGCCCAGGCGTCGCTGTGGTTCTGAAGGCGGGGTGGGGGTCAGGGACACTGAGCGAGAACAGGCTGTGTGACTCTTGCTTCCCCTCCCCCGCCCCCGGCTGCTTTGTCAGCAGCCCCGAAACCTCCCCCAGGTGACCTTCGCCTCTGATGCCTGTAGGTCCCTGGGGGGGGGGGGGATGGACAAGGAGGGCCGGCCCCTTCCACCTCGTCCCAGGGCCCGCGACAGCCTGCGGTTTTCCCCTAGTGCTTGGCAAACGCCACGGACGGCGTGCGGCTGGCCGCCCGCATTGTGGACACGCCCTGCAACGAGATGAACACAGACGACTTCCTCGAGGTGCGTGGCCCTGGGGGTCACTCCAGGGAGTGGGACCAGGGTGGAGTGGGTGTCAGTGGACCAGTGGGTGACAGGAAAGCTGGGGGCCGGAGGGGGACAGTGCTCACTGTCCCTGCACTTTGCCTGGGGACAGAGTCCTGCTGTCCACCCCTCTCCAAGGGGCCGGCAGCCTCGACCGGGGGCGGGAGGGGGACAGAGCCTCCTTCGAAGGCCCCGCTGCAGGACTCCAGCCATGAGCTCCAGGAAATTGCATAGTTTGGAGGGCCAGCCTTCTCTCCTGGGTTTAATCACACTCAGAGCTAGAGACAGAGCCGCTGGCTTCCAAACTGGTTCCTCCCCCACCGCACAGCCCTCAGCTCGTCCTTGGCCTGGAGCCTGGGCCTCGCCTGGAGCTAAGCCGTCTTCACGTGTCTTTGTGTTGTTTTTTCCACCCACGTATCCAGGAGATTAAGAAAGTTGGAAAAGAGCTGGGGATCGCCCCGACCATCATCCGGGACGAGGAGCTGAAGACAAGAGGATTTGGAGGTGGGTGGGAGCTGGCCCTTGCAGGCCCGGGCCTCGGGGCGTCCTCCGGGGCACCTTGGCTGGCGGAGTGGCTGCGGGCCACATGTGGGGCGTCCCATTCTTCATCCTGAAAGAAACCGGCCTGTGTCCAACCCCGGGACCAGGCCCTGGGAAGCAGCCTGTCGCCAGGGGAGGGGGGAAGGAGGCAGTGACCCAGGTTCTGATTCAGACTCTGGGAGCCGTGGGATCCAAGTCCGCCCTGGCCTGCTCCCTCTCCAGCCTCCTCACGTGGCGCCGCCCCGGTCCCTGGGCCAACTCAGCAGGGCCTTTCTGTTCCTCGAACACACACGGTCACGTCCACACCAGGGCTTCGTGCTGCGGCTCCCTCCATCTGGAATACGTTCCCCCGGGGTGCTCCCAGGCCGGACTGTCATCCCCTGCACACCTGGGCGCAAAGCCACCTCCCCAGAGAGCCTTCCCTAATCGCCAGGCCGGTCCTCTCCCACCCCCAGGCCCTGCAGGTTGCGGGACGGCTGGGACAAGGTGTTTTCAGACGGGCTGGGGGAGGGTCACCGTGTTGTTCCCTGTGGCTAAAGAACAAGTTACCCCGGAAGGTAACCCTGAGAGGGACGCAGTCCTGACCTCACCGCTCTGTGGGCGGGGACTCAGGCCGGGGTCTCCCCAGGCTGCCGTCGAGGTGTGGACTGGCTGCCGGCAGTTGAGAGTTGACCGGGCCTGGGATGCGCTCCCAGCAAGGCCCGCTCGTGGCCCTCTCGAGTGGCTCACGAGGAGGTAGCCGCTTCCTCGGGGCAGGGTCTCAGTCAGAGGGAGAAAGAGCGAGCAAGCTTCAGGCCAGGCCTTTTTCTGTAAACATCTCGGAGGTGGTGCCTCGTCACCTCTGCCGTATCTAGAACTGAGACAGCCCTGCCTGTACTGGGGGGAGATCATAAACGCCCTGGGGTGGGGCATGGGGGCCCCCTTAGAGGTGCCAACTACAAGTGGAGGGAGAGGCCACTCCTGTCGGGGACAGCTTCCCACAGGAGGCATCCTATGCAGTGGGTTTTGTAGGGTGAGTAGGAGTTTGTCAGGCAGCCGTTGTTGGCTCTTGTCCTGGCTCTTGTGATTGTTCAGTTCAGTTACAGAGGGACCTGAGGCAGGGACTCTGCCCACGGCAGGCCACAGTTTTCTCGAGAAGATGGGGCATGAACTGAACAGCGAGGCAGAGGCTGGGGGGAGCTGGGGAAGGGTGGGGCCGCGTGCCGAGTGCACGGGGGTTCAGGGAAGGGAGAGCAGGCGTAGGCTGCAGCAACCTTGAAGCCTTGTCCAAAAATCATTTCATTCTGCAATCCTGTTCATTTCTTTCTGGGAACGATACGATATTTTTTTCTCAGCGGGTTTTCTTGCCTAACAATGCTTGCATAGAACTCGTTTGCAGTCCAGAGCTTTGGAACTAATTTGCATTCCTCATCCCCGCTGGCCAGGGGCAGGAAAGGGGGCAGGGAGCTTGGCTTGGACGCACAGCTCTCCAGGAGAAATACCCCAAAGCCAGAGGATACTTCTGGTGGGAGAACTGGTCTTTGGGGGGGGGGGGCTGCTGGGACTCCTCTGCCCAGTTCACCCTGAGCCTAATCACCCCCTCCCTGTGCTTCCCGTAGGAATCTATGGTGTTGGCAAGGCCGCCCTCCACCCCCCAGCTCTGGCCGTCCTTAGCCACACCCCGGACGGAGCCACCCAGACCATTGCATGGGTGGGCAAAGGGATCGTCTATGACACCGGGGGTCTCAGCATCAAAGGGAAGGTGAGGTGCTGGGCCGGCGCTCTGGGGTTCCTGGGATGTGGGGGATCCAGGGGTCAGAGGAAGGTGGCCAGGTTTCTGGGAGCTTGGAGTTGGGTGCACCTCTGGGGCGCTGGGTCTGAGCAGAGAATCGGGGGCTCGATTCCCCTTGTGAGGGACACAGTTACGTGCCACACTTCAAACAAAGGTCTGGAAACAAGAAGTCGGGCTAGGACCCAGAGGAACGCTACCAAAGTGATCGAAGGACAGGAGAGTAGAACCCGGGAGGCGGCTGCAAGCGATCAGGTGTCTCTTCTGTGTGAAGATGAGAAGGATCTGGGTGATGCCCACCATCGTCACCGCCCCAGGTTCCCAGGGCCAGTCCACTCAGCAAGCAGACGCCCTGGGTAACGCCAGGGGGACTGGACCCAGAGACAAGCCGCCTGGGAGCGTGGCTGTGGGGCTCAAGTCTCCGCGGTCAGTCCTGTCCCGTGGACTCTCCCACCGAGCACGCTGGAGGAGCCGGACGCCGTGGGTGCTCACCCCACACGCGTGTGCACCGGGCCTGGGCTCGGCGCTCGGGGACAAGGCCTGCGGAGGGACTGGGAAGGAGCAGACGTGTGAGACGTGTGCAGGAGATCTGGAAGGAGCGCCAGCCATCCCCAAGAGAAAGCTTGAGCGGGGAGAGGCCGAGCTGAGCTCATGCAGAGCAGACGCAGAGCTGGCTGCCGCACGGCGCACAGATGTGTCCAGTTGGCCCACGTGGTGTTCTAACATCCGAGTTCGTTCACCAACTTTTAAAAACAGGAAGAATTCCCCCGAAAGACTGGATTTCTGACCTTTTGTAAACGCAGATGATCTGGCAGCACGGGCTCCACGTCCCCCCGGCAGCATCCTGCGGGCACCTGCCCACGCCCATCCCGTGGGCACAGCCTGCCTCCTGCAGGTTGCCGCAGGCCCCGCCACTCCCTGTTGCCTCTCGGACTTTGAAGCCCAGTCATCACTGAGCCTAGCCGCCCCTCCCTGGTGGGGGCCATCACTCTCGAGGTACCCACCGTGCTACTGTTTTCTGCACTTCTAGCCCGCGGAGTGTATCTGGTACCTCTTGTTTTCTTTTTTTTTGTTTTTAACGTGATTCCTCCTTCTTCAGACAACGAAATTATTTTCAGGACTAATCAGGAAATGAAACTAATAACAGGTTTTAAAAAGCAAACACCAATAGTGAATTAACCGACAGCGAATTCTCTTTATTGAATGTCATACTTATTTTCGTGCCAGTCAAAAAGTTAAAAGAAGTATCACAGTGCAAATGAACACAGCGATGGATTAACGCTTTTAAATGACAATAATGTAATTCTTTAGTTTATCTCTTTATTTATTGATTTGAGAGAGAGGGGAAAGGAGAGAAACATCTGTCTGTTGTTCCGCTTAGTTTTGCGTTTACTGGTTGTTTCTTGTATGTGTCCTGACCGGGGATCGAACCCCAACCTTGGCCTATTGGGACGACACTCTAAGCAACTGAGCTACCTGGCCAGGGCGTAGTTTTTTTAATAGAAAAACCTTTTGCCTCCGTATTGGTGGTGGTCATGGGTATCCACCTGACAGTGTCTGTTCCCGGGCCCTATCGTCTGAAGATCTGTCAGCGACTTGGTCAGCATTGATCTTTACATCTTTCTGTTCACTACATGGACAGAGTCGCCAGATTTGTCAGTCGGTCTTCCCTCATGGCCGGGAAAAACGTGGTTGCTTTCGATTTTGAGGAGTTTCTGTGACGTGAAGCAACCAATGCACAGATGCTCAGGACAACTCTTCAGCGTGAGGATCACTCGGGAGAGAAGCGGAAATTCCACTTCCCAGGGAGTCCAGCAGTTGTGATACCGACCCGTGTGTTCGGTTCCCGAGACCGATGCTCGTGACTTGCAAGTGTCCGTGGAGAAAAAACGTTCGAAACACAGCTGCAGGTGCTCACGCAGACCAGCGAAGGGACGAGACGGAGCCCAGCGCGCCCGGGACCCCTGCGAGTCCGCGCTTTGCAGGCGGGACCGCGGTCGTGGCGGGCGCCGGGCACACCGTGCGCCCGCCCCGTGCCCACCATTAGGGACTGCCCTCGGCGGTGCCACGGGGCCAGCCGTGCGGCTGGCGGTTATTACCATCCATTAGAACAATGTTTCTAAAAGGATAAGTAATTAAAACAGGCAATTTGAAGCTTTTATTTATATGATTAGGACTCACTTCAACCAACAACAGGTTTTTTTTTTTTTTCGAGAGGAATAATTTACCACTGACGAAACAGGTGGACTGACTTTTAGTCAGTTTATTACCGTTTTTAAATTCTCCCCTAGCCCTGGCTGGTGTGCTCAGTGGTTAGGGCATCGGCCCAGGCACTGAAGGGTCACGGGTTCAATTCTCGGCCAAGGGCACATACCTGGGTTGCAGGTTAGATCCCTGGCCCCTGTTGGGGCAAGTAGGACAGGTAACCAATCGATGTATCTGCCTCACGTTGAAGTTTCTCTCTCCCTCTCTCTCCCTTTTCCTCCCCCTCCCCCCTCCCTCCCTTCCACTCTCTCTAACAATCAATGGAAAAAATATCCTCAGGTGAGGATTAAAAGAAATAAATACATGCATTCTCCCCAGACAATGGCCCTCCCACCTCCCCTGGTGCTGAAACCTCCCCACCCCCAATGCCCCGGAGGCAGCTGAGTGTGGCTGGTAGAACTGTGGGCTGGTTTCTCTTGGGATCAGATGCTTCTTTTGGATGTTGGCTTGTTGGAGCGTCAGAATGAGAAGCCAGGCGTCCTGCGAATTAGTCATTTTGCTGGTGGCACCAGCTTCCAGCTCAGCAGGAACCGTCACAGTCCATTTCCAAAGGTTTCAAAGACAAACCCAGTTTGGTGTGAACTAGCAGGGGTCGGATATGTCAGTCTCGGAACCCCTTGCACTCTTGAAAGTATGGATCCAGAGAGGTTTTTTGTGCAAGGGTGATGTCTATTGATATTTTACCCCACTAGAAATTAAAACAGGGAAATCGTAAAGCTATATGGAGTAAGTCACTTAAAAATAACAATATCAGCCCATTGTCAACCTGCATTTGAATGTCAGTGGTATAACTTTGTGAAAGTAGCTCTATTTTCCAAAGCGAGGAACGAAAAGCATCGTGTTGTATTTCTGCGAATCTCTTCAGTGTGCGCCTTAGGAGAAGTCAGCTGTGGTCACATACCGGCTTCTGCATTCAGCATATGGCGATTCGCTGTTTCAGTTGAAATGCAAAAAGAGAACCCGGCCTCCTGCACTTTGTAGTTGGGAAAGAGAGAAGTAGTTTAGTACAATCCACAGAACTGAGGCCATTCTTCTTTGCTATTACACCAAAACTCAGCAAGCGATGGCTCCCAAAAGGTTCGTTCTAATATGGAACCTAAAAAAAAAAAAAAGTCAGTTATGTTCAGTGGAGTAGTCCGGCCTGAACTTTGAATGTATGATTTTGTAATTCTGTGCCTGGGTCATTTTGAAGACGTTGTTTACAGTTATGCAAACTTCTAAAGCTTGACACGTTTCGTTGCATCCTATTATTTTATTTTATTATTTTTAATATTCTTCTTTATTGATTTTAGAGAGAGAGGACAGGAGAGGGAGAGATGGAAACATCGATGAGAGAGAACATCGATTGGCCGCCTCCTGCGTGCCCCCCAACTGGGGATCGGGCCCACAACCTGGGCATGTGCCCTTCCAGGAATTGAACCTACGACCTCTTGGTGCAGGGGTCGGCGCTCAACCACTGAGCCACACCAGCCAGGCGCACCCTATTATTTTAAAAATCACATTTGTTAATGTCACTATCCGTCACATTTATTTATTTTATTTTTTATTTTGTTAATTCTCACCTGAGGATATTTTTCTGATTATCATCAGGTAGAGTGGGAGGGAAGGGTGGAGAGAGAGAGAGAGAGAGAGAAACATTGATATGAGAGGGACACATCGACTGGCTGCCTCCCGCACGACCCCTGAACTACAACCGAGGTACGTGCTCTTGACTGGAATCGAACCCGCGACTCATGTCTGCAGGCCGACGCTCTGACCGCCGAGCCAAACCGGCCAGGGCGCTATCCGTCACATTTAAAACATCATCGAGTATTCAGAAGCTGGAGGCAGATACAAGTTTTCCAAAATTCTGATTTTTTTTTTTTTTGTTTAAAAGCTCAGATTTTCCCATTGGCAACAGATAACGACAGAACTGTTTTCCTGGAAGCGAGAGGCTCACTTGGTTCATTTTTGAGAAAACCTCTGCCAGAGACCCAAGTCTGAATAGTGTGTCAGAAGGGCGCTGGGGAGAACAGAAGCTGGGTGAAGTTGGGGCTCAGGGCTGCGCCCCACCTCCGCCCTCCGGCCCTCCGTCGCCGGGTCCCTGTGGCACTGTCCGAGCGCCTCCCATCCCGTCACACAGGATCTCGAGAGCGGCTGAGCTCTGCGGTTGAGACTTTCCCAGTGAATGACTTTGCTCTGGCAGGAGGCAGGCGGAGTGGGCAGGGCCTCCCTTCCTGGTGGGCTGGGAACACAGCCGGGCGCCTCCGCCTCCCTGGGTGCCGCGCCCCCTCTCTGCTGCTCGCAGCCCACTGTCACCTGCGGTCCACAGGTGCGCCTGTCAGCCCAGTGCAAAAGGCAGATGCCACCTGAGTGTCACTGTGAGCGTCGCTTCTTTTGCAAGGAACAGGGTGCTGCCAAGCGAACACAGTGGGAACACCTGTTGTTGCGCTTTGGCATCTATCTGCCCGTGGTTGGGGGGCTGCACCAGTGACAGGGACACAATCCCAGTGACCATCTCAAGGTGTTTTCTCTTTTTTAAAAAAATTTTTAATTGATTTCAGAGAGGAAGGGAGAAGGAGATAGAAACATCGATGAGAGAGAACATTAGTTGGCCGCCTCCTGCATGCCCTGCACTGGGGATCGGGCCCACAACCTGGGCATGTGCCCTGACCGGGAATCGAACCGGCAACCTCTTGGTGCAGGGTCAACGCTCAACCACTGAGCCACACGGCCGGGCTCGAGCTGTTTTCTGTGGGCCATTTGCGAGGGGTTTGAGTCTAGATCCGAGGCCCTGTCTTTTCCGCTTAGACAGTTCTGTACTTTCTCGCCATTTAGGTCAAAAGAGACAGCTTATTTTCAATGGTGCTAGCTGGGCCATTTTCACTCGATTGAATTGTAAAAGCAGCTCAGTTTTTATCTAAAAATACTTTCCATTAAAACTCAAGGCTCATGTAATCTGATAAAGGTTCGAAACATTGCTCAGGACCTTTCAAACTCGAACCCTTACATGGGATGACCTGCTGTTAATTTAAACCACGAACTTGTCAGTTAGCGTCGGGAGGCTATAAAATGTAGAACTGTGGGACCACTCTCCACCAGTGTGTAGAAAATCCCGTTCACCTCTGTGCCGGAGGGCGCCTCCATGTCTGGCCGCCTCTCGTTAGACCGGTCTGCCCAGGAGATGCCGGCAGAGGTGGGCAGGGTGGGGGGGCCGCCGGCGTCCTTGCCAGTTGGGGGGATTGGCAATGGGAACGTGACATTTGGCAAGAGGTCACATTAACCCTAGCAGATTATTCAAGAAATTGACATGTAGCCCTGGCCAGTTTGGCTCAGCAGTTAGAGCGTCCAAGGACCGAAGGGTTTGGGGTTCGATTCTGGTCAAAGGCACATACCTGATCCATCCCCGGCCCCGATCAGGGTCACATGGGAAGCGACCAATCGATGTCTCTCTCTCTCACATCGATGTTCACTCTCTCTCTCTCCCTCTCCCTTCCATGCTCTCTAGATATCAATGGGAAAATATCCTCAAGTGAGGATTAACAAAAAAATATATATATAAATAAAAATCAGAGGGAAACATCCTCAGGTGAGGATTAAGGGAAAAAAAAAGAAAAAGAAAGTGACCTGGAGCCACAAAGAGAGCAGAGAAAGAAAGTGTCACCCAGGCCCTTGAAATGCCAGTGCCAGGGAGTGGGCCTGTCCTGGGCGGCTGGGGACGGGGTTGCAGCCCAGCCTCCCAGCCCTGGTGGCCGTGTCTACGTAGCAGCGTGGCCACGGCAAATACAGCAGCTGTGGACGGCACACTGTTGTCTTCCTGGGGGGTCTTCATGTGGGCCTCCTCCCCTCCCCCAGCGGGCTCAGTTCCTTTGGACAACCCCCTGGCTCTGCTCGAGTGAGAGTCCCTGGTCTCCGGCCATTACTTCCCCTTGCTCCTGGAGAGTACTGCCGGAGCAGGGGGGGTGTCCTGGCTTCTCTTCTCTAGGTCCTGTGGGTCTGGGGAGCCCCCGGGCCCTGGGGAGCCTGGGCAGAGTGGAGCGGGGCAGGTGGGGCAGTTGCTTACCAGTCAGGGCCAACTCAGCCCTCTCTCCCCCCTGCTGTCCCCAGACCACCATGCCCGGGATGAAGAGAGACTGCGGGGGTGCTGCAGCCATCCTGGGGGCCTTCAGAGCTGCCGTCATGCAGGTCAGTGGGTCCCCCCTCACATGGAGGCCAAAGGTTCTAACCACAGAGGAAGCCAGGTCTCCAGGGCAGCCGCCCCTGCCCCGAGGCCGTGATCACCGGGTAGGTGGGGCGGGGTTTGCGCCATGAGAAGTGTTTGTTCAGCAAAGGTGTGGTGTGTCCTGACCACCTCGGGGTGACTCACTCCTTAGAGCAGCTCCTTCAGACGGCTTCTAAGCGGCCCAGCCCTTCCTGTCACCAGACACAAGGCCTCCCCTCTCCCTCTGCAGGGCCCACCTGCTCGCCATGCTTCTTGGGGTGGATCTAAGTGAGAGCAGGTTTCTAACCGGCAAAGTTTCTAATTCATGCCCGTCAGGAGTCCAGCAGAAATTGCAGGAGGAAGGGGCTCGGTCCACACGGGCGGGCCTCCCGACAGCTCGGGCTTCTCAGCAGCAGAGGGGCCAGGACCTCCCAAGGCAGGCTCGGAGCCAGGCCCTGCCCCACCCGCCGCCTCGGACGGGCCTCCCTAGGGTCTCTGAGGCAGGGCCACGAGCCACAGGCCCTCCGTGAGCCCTGCGGGGGGTGGCGGACGCGCGTGGATCCTCTGCTCTCTGCCCCTCACTGGCCGGAGCTTGTCAGGGCGCCAGGGGTCTGAGCACCACCAGCCTGTAACTGGAGCCTCTGCCACGCCCCCCGCAGGGTTTCAAAGACAGTCTGCACGCCGTGTTCTGCTTGGCCGAGAACTCAGTGGGGCCCAACGCCACGAGGCCCGATGACATCCACCTGCTGTACTCAGGAAAGTAAGGCAGCCCTCCGCGTGCTGCGTGTCAGCCCAGCGCCCTCTGGGTGTGCTGTCCGCTTGAGCCATGCCGGGCTGGGGGACAGCCAGGGGCGAATCCTATTGGAGGACACCCTGTGACAGGCAGCCCTGGGCCGCAGGCTGCTTGCTCCCAGGGGTACCCCTGGCTCAGGAGCTTGAGCTCCACTCTGCTTTAGTGGGATGAACCCTTTCTCCCCCACTCCACGGGGCCCGTCCCAAGGGTTGCTGTAAACAAAGTGCATCCTCTGCATTTACCTGGGGCCAGGAACCGTGTAAATACCGCCCACGCAGCCCTGTTCTCCCGCCTTACAGATGAGGAAACTGAGGCACGGGAGCCGGGTGGCTTGCCCCAGCTCCCAGCTGGAGAGAGACAGGGCGGGATTGACCCGATGACCCTGGCACTGCATGGCTGTAGGGGACAGTGTGGCTCTGCCCCCACCCCCAGTGGGAGTTACAGAAACGAGGGCTGTAGACGGGGTCACCCAGCTCCAAAGGGACTCACTCCCGGTGCCCCAGGGAACGCCACCCTGAGCGGGGTCTCTGCCGCCCCCAGAACTGTGGAAATCAACAACACGGACGCTGAAGGCAGGCTGGTGCTGGCGGACGGTGTGTCCTACGCCTGCAAGGACCTGGGGGCCGACATCATCCTGGACATGGCCACGCTGACCGGAGCACAGGTGGGAGCCTAAGGCCACCTGGCCTCCGGGGGGAGGGGCTCCTGCTACTTCCTCCTCCTCACCTGAGTAGGGGACCGAGGAGCTGGTCCATGGCACCCGGGAGGGTGGGCTGAGGCCTGGGTGCCAGGTCGGGGTGGACAGGACCCCCCCCCCCCACGGCTGTCTGCCTCTCACCCGCCTCTCTCAACTGTGTCCTCTCTGTCCCCGGGGCTCCGTCCGCCTCTCCCTGGTCTCCGGGCCACCTCCCAGGGCATCGCCACGGGCAAGTACCACGCGGCCGTGCTCACCAACAGCGCCGAGTGGGAGGCGGCCTGCGTGGAGTCCGGGAGGAAGTGCGGGGACCTGGTGCACCCGCTCGTCTACTGCCCCGAGCTGCACTTCAGCGAGTTCGCCTCGGCCGTGGCCGACATGAAGAACTCCGTAGCGGTAAGGCGGCCAGCGCGGCGGAGCGGGGCAGGCAGGGCCCTGCTCTCGGGGAGTCAGCCTGGCCCCAGAAAACGGCAGCAGTATAGACGAGGGTCCACCGTGAAGCCCCAGCGCTGTGCAGTGGGGGGGCATCCAAAGGCGGGGTGCACCACTCCCAGGCTCCCTGCCCGCCCATCCCCCCGTCTGCTGCAGCATTCCCCCCATCTGGGGTCCATCTGATGCCCCAGTCAGTTCCTTCACTGGCTGCCCCCCTGCCCTGGGGTGAAGGCAGACCAAGCTTCTTGCAAGGTCCTTGGGGTCCTGGGACCCTCAGGTGCCCCACCTGCACCGCACCCTCCCCACAGGCCCTTTCAGACGCCAGAGGAGGCGGGACTGAGGCTGGGGGGGCGGGCCCAGGCAGCAGCAGCCCTGATGGTGCCCTCGGTGGAGCCCATCCCCCGTGCTGGAGGGGAGGGTCAGTGTCTGTCCTTCTGCGCCCCCAGGACCGGGACAACAGCCCCAGCTCCTGTGCCGGCCTTTTCATTGCCTCACACATTGGCTTCGACTGGCCCGGGGTCTGGGTCCACCTGGACATCGCTGCGCCGGTGCACGCCGTGAGTCCCGGGCCCGTGGGTGTCCCCCCGTTAGGACGCTTCCGTGGCTGGCCCCCAGTCCGCTTCCCCCCCGCCCCCTTGGCCAGGCTCCCACCTCCTGCACATCCAGAGCCCCTCCCTGGCCCCAGGGCTGCAGGCTGAGCTCATGGAAACATGGTGTGTGGAGGGTCACACTGCTCACGGCCCAGCCTCCTGGCCAGCTGTGGTCCCCCGACCTCTGTTCTCGTCCTTTCCCGGCCAGCCCGGCCTCGGCAAGGGGCCCAGGGCCCTTTCACACTCTGATGAGACCTGGGTTGAGGCCAGAGCGCTCCTTGGCCCCGAGTGTGGCAGGACAGCAGAGGGGTCTGCAGGGAAAGTGGGGGTGGGTGTCCTTTCCCTGGCCCAGCGCCCCTCCCCACAGCGGGGCTTGCTGAGCAGGCTCCACCGGCGGGGTGCCCGCCTGCGCTTCGTTCACAGGGCGAGCGCGCCACGGGCTTCGGGGTGGCGCTCCTCCTGGCGCTGTTCGGGCGAGCCTCCGAGGACCCTCTGCTGAACCTGGTGTCCCCGCTCGGCTGTGAGGAAGATGCCCAGGAGGGTGACACGGAGAGGGGCTCCAAGAGGCGCAGGCTTGTGTGACGCCAGCTGCCCACTGGCCCGACGGCAGGGGCTCCGCCTCACTTTGCACTAATGAACAAGGAGCAGTCGGAAGACGATACCTTAAGATGGGTTTCTTTCTGTTTTTAATTGTCATGATGATGGAAATGCCTCCTTATGTCCTAAGAGACAGCTTAGGGGTTGGTGGGACCCTGGAGGAGGGGCGGGAGGCACTGGGGCTGTTTCTGTGTGTGAGATGCCTGCAGGCCCCCCACCGGCTCCTGCAGTTGCGCACACTCCTGGGGCCTCCACACCACCTTGGCCCCAGGACGCATGGGCGGCCCCAACGCCTTTGGCCTGCTGGTCCTCAGGCCTCCTGCATCTACTTGGTGCCCGGCTACGTGCCCGTGGCCGTTTCCAGCCCCAGGCTCCCCACATGACACCCGCATTACAGAGAGCCCAGGCCCCTGCTCCAGCCAGGGCTGCTGCTGTCTCTAGGCAACCTAGCCCTTTGAAAGGATGGAGGTGACTTGCTTCGGGGACTCAATTTCATAGAGCAGGAGGAGTCTCTACTCTGGCCCTTTAGAATTCACTGGTGTTGAATTAAACATGGCTGCACCACATCGCATCTCTGCCTCTGTCTCGCTCTTTCTCCTGCCCTGTTTTAGCAACCCACCCTGAGAACAGGCCTGCCTCTGGGTCTGAGGCCCCGGCCTGCTGGCTCCTCCTCCCAGATGACCATCAGGTTTTGAGAGCCCAGAGCTGCAGAGAAGGCTGTCCCAGCCCCCTAGCACATCCTGGTGCTGAGTGTCATACTGAGTCGGGTATGTTTCCTTGGCACTAAAGGCCCAATCCTAGCGCCAAAGGGCAAGACCTGGCCAGGACTCAGGGAGACCTCCCACTTGGGGCCAGGTGGAGCAGGTGAGGGGGCCCCAGGGCACCCGGGAGCCAGCTTCTCCAGAATTTCGCTGAGTGGAGGCAGGGCCTGTCTCACCTTGTGCTCCGTCCCAGCAGCCACCTGGGCACAGAGATCAGGGACTCAGGCCCCACCTGGCAGAGGTGGCTGCAGGACACATGTCCCCAGGCTGTTTGCCGGCCCACTGACTACCTCACCCCTGCCCAAGTGTCCCCAGACTCCAAGTTCCTTCCCCAGCCTTGGAAATCAAGGTGACTCTTTCTGGGCTTGATTCCAAATAAATATTTATTAACTGCCTGCTGTGTGCAGAGCCATGGCTCAGCCGGAAAAGGCAAGCAGGGCTCCATGACCTGGGTCCTGCCTGGGAAAACTGTGTCCCGACACATTAAGTAACAATAATAGCGGTCACAAGGCTGTCGGTGAGTAGCGGGCTCGAGCCCAGGGGAAGCACGACCAGGGTGGCCGGAAGGGCCAGGAGCCTTCATGGGTCATTAGCCTGCTTAATGGCCTGCGATACGCAGCTCTCACCAGCTTCCCTCCAAGATGCCCCGAAGGAGACAGAGGTCACTGAGGTGGTCTAGTTCCTTCTCCAGGCAGCTGGCACTGTCCGCTCCCCCCCCCACACCAGGGGGCTGCAGGATGCAGGGTCAGGAGCAGGAGACGAACTGAGTCTCCCTTGTGCGGGCACAAAGGCAGCCTTAGGGCCAGGGACCCAGCTGGGGACCAGCTGCAGGCTCAGGGCCTGGCCTGCATGCCTGGCATCATGGAGACTGTGGGCGGGGGAGGGGTCGCCGTGAGCCAAAGGCCTTGCTCTCCCAATGGCCGAAGCGCTTAAAGACAAGACGGCTGCTTCGCCTGGCCTGTGACGTTGAAGGCCAGCCAGTCCATGTCCTGTGGGCTGTGCAAAAGAGGGGTGCAGTCAGCAGCACCTCAGGAGAGTGGCCTAAATTCTGATCCCCAGCACTGAGACAAGAACCCCATCCCCAAAGGTCAGGTCTGTGTCAGCACAGATGGTGACACCAGGGGAGAGCCTGTGTCAGGCTCTGGGGGACCTCTGCAGGCCTGGGAAGACACTGTGTCACTCAAGGTGGCCATGTCAGGGGAGTTGCTTCGGACATGTTACCTGGCTCTCAGGAGAACGAGGCCACTGGACCCTGGGGGGGGGAAGCCACCCTTGTGGTTGAGATTCCAGGCTCACCACCCACCCACCTCAAGA
The DNA here is from genome assembly GCF_014108415.1 of Molossus molossus. NCBI lineage: Eukaryota > Metazoa > Chordata > Mammalia > Chiroptera > Molossidae > Molossus > Molossus molossus. Next base: position 3,052,529 of record NW_023425399.1, on the reverse strand, counting down.
CGAGGATGCTGTTGCTTACCCCTCACCCCCAGCCTGTTCGTGAGAGGAAGGACCTCGCACCATCCCTCTCTGGCCCCTCATGAGCCCATCTGTGACCCCAGCAGCCCCCTCCCCCAATACATGTTTGTTGAATTTGAATTTGCTGCATGATTCTCTGCCCAGAGCCTCCGTTCAGACCATGTTCCCTGGTGAATGGATGTTCAGCATTTTTGTTTATTTGTTTGTTCTTTAACAAAAGGTTGTTTTGGTTTGAGATTCAGCAAAAACATAGGCTGCACTCAGCTTCCTCCCCATTCAGGAGTCAGTAAATGAGTTGTTTTCCAGTCTGCTTCAAGCCCTTGCCTCAAATGAGCCTCCACCAAGATAATGCATTTAAAAGCCCTTGGAAAAGTACCAGGCCCCACGCACATCTGAGATGCTGTCATCATGCGAGCGGTGGCTCAGCCCTGCACCCTGAGCCAGGCTCAGCTCCTGCAGGACGCGGCCCGGGCGGGGGTCCGCGCCCACGGGCGGGGGTCCGCGCCCACGGGCTGGGGCGGGCGGGAGGGGCTGCCAGCCGCCCTGACGGCCCAGGGGCGCCACGTCTTCCCTGGCGGCACCATCGGGGGGCCGGGGGCAGGGGGTGTGAGGGCCGGAGTGTCCAGAAGGCCAGCGCCCCAGGGGTGGCCCGGGCCCTCCCCGACTCCCAGTGTGGGGCTGTTCCCCTCCAGTCCGCACTGCGGCCCGAGAGCTCCGGGGACCAGGCCAGGGAGCGCGCCTCCGTCGAGAAAACAGTGAAAACACAATCCCCCAAACTGAAAACCTCAGGAACCTGGTTTACACCCCTGGTGGAGGGGGAGGGGCTTCCCAGGCGGAAGGGGCGGTGCCCGCGGTGGGCCGGCTTCCGGTTGGCCCGCTGGGACTGCGGGGGAGACACGCGGGTAGGTGCCGGCCTCGCACCGCTGCGGGCGGCAGGGGGGCCCGTGCGACAGGCCTGGGTCCGAGCCCGGCCCCTCGCCCAGCACCCCAGCGGGACGGCGTCGTGACCGGCCGCCCACGACGAAGGCCTGTTGGCGTGGGGACCACAGGAGCTGAGCGTGGGAGCAGCCGGCCGCGCCTGCGCAGACGAGGTCAGTGGCACCTGCTGGCGTCGCGCCCGCCGTCCTGGGCCGCTTGGGAAGGTTCGGAAGCCCGCAGCCCCTGCCGGGCCGCCCTCCCCTGCAAAGGGCTGGTTCTTTGTGGGGGTTTCGGAGAATTTTCAGACACTAGACGAATGCATCCGGCGGGTGATGCGCCTCGGGTCGGGCGGGCCTGGCGAGCACAGCCCTGCCAGCCAGCTGGGCCCAGAAGGGCCCCTTCCCTCCCGGGGCTGCAGAACAACGAAGCCCCCGTCCTTCACAGCTCGGGTAAGAAACTGTGCCCTAAACAAACAGCCCGCAAAGCGCAGCTACGGCAGAGGGGGCCCCGAGGAGAGCTTTCCTCCGCTAGGTGACATCTGAGCTGAGATACAAGGACGAGTGGATAGTAAATGGTGCAGAAGATGCAAGGAGCAACTCCAGGCAGCGGGGACTGCATGTGCAAAGGCCCGAGGGCGGGACAGGTGATGCCAAGCTGGCGGAGCAGAAAGGAAGGGAGAAAGTGGTGTAGAGGGGGCTGAGGTGGGGTGAGAGGGTGGGCAGGGCCGGAGCAGGCCACCGCCTTGCAGGCCACGCCGGGAGTTGAGTTTTTATTCTGAGAGCAATGGGAGCCAGTGAGTTTTGAGCAGATGAGAAGCAGGTTGAATTCACACTAAGAGAGCCCTCTGACTGTAGTTCACCAGATGCCTGCTCCCTCTCTAACGCCCACGAAAAACCCACTCTCATACTCAGTTGTAGCTGGGATCAATTCAAGTTCCGGGCATGGCGCAAGACGCTCAGGGCCAGTGAATGAAAACATCAGGGCTGTGATTCCTAGTTGCCTGACCCCAAAAGCCAAGGTCCACTTCTGTGGGAGCACACCACGTTTCTGCGTTCTGTGGGAGCACACCACGTTTCTGCATTCCACAGCGCACAGGTAAACAGCTTTGCAGTCCTACTTGCACGGCTCTGCTGATTCCTAGCCCGGTGACCTTGACCCAGCCACCTAGCCACCCTGAACTTTAGCCCCTTCATTGGTAAAATAGTTAACATGGCATAAACATCCACCCTGCTGGAGGTTGTAAGAGTCAAACAGGGTCAGTAGTCATGGAAAAACCCATGGACAGCAAGTACACACTCGTAACAAATATGAAGAAGAACCATGTGAAGGTACTGGAGAGTGACAAGCAGTGAGAAATCGAAGGGTACTCAAGCCTTGAAAGCAGGGAAGCAGTGGGAGAGATCCAAGTTTACACGACTTTCCCGAGAGCGCTGTCTAGTCCTTAGCACCAGGTGGCTAAAATGCCAACAAAAAGCCACTGTCTCATTGGCACCAGTGTGAGAGAACAAAGTGCAGGGGCCTGAGCAGATGACAGTCATGGCGATGAGGGTGGCAGGGAATGTTCTGCAGGGATAGAAGCCACGTCTGTGTCGAATACCCCCTCAGTGCTTGGTCTGACCTCCATTTCCAGCCACGATGAAGTAGGGGGCTGGATTTACCCCACTGATTTAAGTAAAAAACAAGACAAATAGAAAGCAGTGGTTTCCAGATGCGGGAAAACAGGCAGTGCGAGAGAGAAGGGAGACAAATGCGGTGCACCCTCAGGTGTCAGAGCCGACGGCCTGGACAGATGTCCAGGCTGCAGTGCAGGGAGGAGGAAGCCACGCGGAGCCCAGTGGTCGTTGATGGGACCGAGCTGAGGATTCGCGTAGCTCCAGACGGCTGGAGTTTGCAGGACAAAGAAAAAAAAAACTAGGAGAGGTGCCTGGAGAGAAAGAAATCAGGCTGTGGGCTCACCAAGCCTTCGGCTGAGTGCCACTGAGCACATGCCAGTGAGGAAGTTACCCACTCTGGGCAAGAACCATCCTCGCGAGCAGAGGCTACAGCGCCAGGCCCTGATCCCATAGCCAGGGCACAGAAAGGCCTTGTGGGCTGGGCTACCTTATTTATACACCACCACGCAGCTCCACACCAACCTCTGAGTGGGGGTGCACCCGGCACGTGGAAACAGCTCAGCCTGGAAGGCTGAACTGACAGAGGAACCACTGCCACAGAAGAAGAGAAAGAACTGTGTGAACCTAACCTGGTAGACTGCCTGCCAAAACGGGGAGGAGGAGAGAAAACGAAGGGGGGAGGAAAGGGGGAAAGGAGAAGAAAATCAACATCCCCAGAGCGTTTTTGAAACAAGATCTAGTCTTCTCACATGACAAAGATGTCCATGACAACAGTCCAGCATCCTCGGCTTACCAGGAACCAGAACTGTCCGACCAAATCTCCAGGGAGAAGGCAGTCAAAAGATGACAACTCGGAGATGACCCCAACGTTGGAATGACCCTCGGCCTAAAGCAGCTGTTCTAATTACCCTTCATGAGGTAAAGCTGAGCAATCTTGAAGACTTTGGCGAAGAAAAACTATAACAAAGAATCCCTAAATGAGTTGTAGAATCCTGGATTGAATCCTAGAACAACAACAACAAAAAAGGACTTTAGTGTATAAATTGGTGAAATCTGAATAAAGTCTGGAGTTTAGTTAATGGTAATGTATCGATGTTGGCATCGCAATTTTGACAAACATACCATGGTACATGATGCTGTAAGATGTTAACATGAGGGATGACTGACTGGGTGAGGGATATTTGAAAACACTGTATTATCTTTGTAACCTTCCTGTAAATGTAAAATTTTATCAAAGAAAATGTGTTTAAAAAAAAAAAAAATGAAAAATTTAGAACTGAGAAGCAAAGTATCTGATATAAAAAATTCACTGGGTAGACTAATCGAATGAAGGGGATAGAGGAAAGTGTCAATAAACTTGAAAATAGATCAGTAGAAGTTACCTGCTCTAAAGAATTTAGAGAATAAAAGGATGTTAGCCTTAGCCAGTTTGGCTCACTCAGTGGTTGGAGCGTCGGCCCACGGACCAGCGAGTCCCGGGTCTGTTCCCACTAAGGGCACGTACCTCAGTTGCAGCTTGTTCCCGGCCCCGGTTGGGGTCATGCGGGTGGCAACCATTCAATGTGTCTCTCTCACGCTGATGTTTCTCTCTCTTCCTCCCTCTCTCCCTCCCGCTCTATCTGAAGATAAATGCAAAAAAAAAAAAAAAAAAAATCCTCGGGTGAGGGTAAAAAAATAAAATAAAAGGATTTTAAAGAATGAGCACTTCAGGGACTTGTTAGACATTATCAAAAGGTCTGACACTCATCATTGAAATCCCTAAGAGAAGAGGAAGAGGTTGGTGCAGGGAAAAAAAAATAATAATCACTCTACTGAGGTATGATTGACATACAAAAAAGCTCTAGATAGTTAGTGCATTAACTTACAGAATTATAGTCTATGAATTAAGTTACAGATAGTGGATGTGTTTGGAGGTAAGTGTACACCTGTGATGCTATCATCATTGTGCCATAACCTCATTCTTCACCTCCAAAAATTTCCACCTGCCCTTTTGTTTTTTGTTTTTCTCTTTTTTTGGTAAGAGCACTTAACTTAAGATCTAGCCTCTCAGCAGGTGTTTTAAAAGTGTACAATACAGTGTTATTCATTATAGACCCTATGTTTTATAGTATATATCCAAGATTTATTTATTTTAATGGCCTAAATATTTGTAATTTCCACCAGAATCCAAACCAAATTTTTTTTTATTTCTTCCCATCCCAAACCCCTTCCCTTTGAGGTTTGTCAGTCTAGCAACCAATTTGTTCTTCCTAATTCCTGCACCTTTTTCCCATTTTCCCAACCCCCCTCCCATCTGGCAACCAACAAAATGTTCTCTGTATCTATGAGAATGTTTCTGTTCTGCCTGTTCATTTTGTTTGTGGATTCAATTGTCAATAGATATGTATTCATTGCCATTTTGTTTCGTATATTTTGTCTTCTTCTTCAAAAAGACCCTTCAACATTTCATATAATAACAGTTTGGTGGTGATGAACTCCTTTAGCTTTTTCATGTCTGGGGAACTATATGGCCATGGGTTCCAAATGACAGCTTTACAAGATAGAGTAATCTTGGTTGTAGGTTCTTGCTTTTCATCACTCTGAATATTTCTTGCCACTCCCTTCTGGCCTGCAGAGTTTCTTCTGAGAAATCAGCTGACAGTCTTATGGGAACTCCTTTATAGGTAACTGCTTTTTTCTTGCTGCTTTTAAGATTCTCTTTGTCTTGAACCTTTTGCATTTTGATGATGATGTGTCTTGATGTGGGCCTCTTGGGGTTCATCTTGTTTGGGACTCTCTGTGCTTCCTGGATTTGTATGTCTATTTCCTTCATCAAATTAGGGAAGTTTTCTGCCATTATTGTTTCAAATAGGTTTTCGATTTCTTGTTCTCTCTCTTCTCCTCCTGGCACCCCCAAGATGCGAATGTTGGCACACTTGAAGTTGTCCCAGAGGCTTCTTACCCTATCCTCATTTTTTTGGATTATTTTTTCTTTTTACTGCTCTGATTGATTGGGTGTTTTTTGCTTCCTTATTCCAAATTGATGGTTTGCTTCTTGTCTTTACCTACTCTGCTAGTGAACCTGTGTAAATTATCCTTTATTTCAGTTAGTGCCTCCTTCATTTCTAACTGTGCATCCTTCATTTCTGACTGGTCCTTTTTTATGCTCTTGAGGCCCTCACTAAGTTCATTTAAGTTCTAAGTTCACTGAGCATCCTTATAAGCAGTGTTTTGAACTCAGCATCTGTTAGGTTGCTTATCTCCATTTCGCTTAGTTCTTTTTCTGGGGTTTTGTTCTATTCTTTCATTTGGGACCTGTTTCTTTGTCTCCTCATTTTGGCTGCCTCCCTGTGTTTGCTTCTATGTATTACTTAATGAGAGGTATGGGGCTAGCTGACACCAGATGCTGCTTGTTTGAAAGAATTTAGGAAAACCTGAAGCAGGATCCAAGACAGGCCAATCCTATGGTTAAGCAAGTGGCAACAGCTTGGGTGGGCCTGAAAGTTGTGTGGGGCGGGCCCTCAGGGAATCACCAGAGCGGGGCTACCAGTGTGGGCCAGGTTGCTGGAGTCCCAGATATGGCTTCTGTCTGCTGCCCCAGGGCAGGGCTCACCAAAGGAACAAAGGCCTCTTACAGCACGTTTGTCCCAGAGAAAGCCCCCTCTCCAGCCCTCGCTCCAGTGCCAAACAGCTCAGTTCTTCCCTGTATGTCTCTGGTGCCCCTCGACCTGCCTCCCCTCCAAGCTCAGAGGGAGAGAGTCCAGTAAGTCTGTGCACAGGCCCTTTAAGGAGCTGCCTGGGGCTCCAGCCGCCTCAGCCTCCCTGAGCCTCAGTTCCTGCTGGTTTTTCTAGCCAGAAGTGATGGGGACTCTCTTCCTGGCACTGGAACCCTGAGCGTGGCACCTGGGGTGGGACAGGGACCCCTCAGTCCTCAGCTAGGACCTTCCAGCTGAGGTGTCCCCCTGATTTTTATCCGCCACACGTGGTTGTGGGACCAGCTCGTCCGCCTCCACCCTCCTACCAGTCTCGATGTGGCTGCTGCTTTAATTCCGTAGTCGTAGGACTTCCATTCAGCTAGATGTCAGGCGGTTCTGAATGATGGTTGTTCTGTAGTTTAGTTGTTACTTTGATGTGATTGTGGGAGGACGCGATACTGCATTTACCTACCTGCCATCCTGACTGGAAGTCCTACACGAAATGCCAAACCAATTTTTTGAAAGAAGTTTGGCTAAGCCTTCCCAAGTGTGTGTGTGTGTGTGTAAAAAGCCATAAATTTACAGGTTCAAGAGATGTAGAGAACTCCAAACAGGATAAAAAGAAAACCACACCCAGATGCAGCGGAATCAAATTACTGAAAACCAAAGATAAAGAAAAATACTAAAAGCAGCCAGAGAAAAATTATGCTTTACTTGAAAGGGAACAATGAAGATTTTTCATCAGAAACAATGGTGGGCAAAAGACAGGATAACAAGACAATGTCTTTAAAAATATGCAATGAACTGTCAACTCAGAATTCTAAATACAGCAGCAATATTTTTCAAGAATTAAGGCAAAATAAAGACATACTCAGAAGAAGAAAAAATTAAAATAATTCATCACCAGCAGAACCGCTCTAAAAGAAATATGAAAGAATGTTCTCCAGGCAAAAGGGAAATGATACCAGAATAAAACTCGAAACATCAGGAATGAAGGAAGAAAACAGAAAAGCTAAATATCTGAGCAAAATTAATAGAATACTGTTTTTAAAGTACTTTAAAATGTGTGTAACTTTAAAAAGCAAACATGACAACATTATCAGAGAGATTTAATCTATATAGATGTAATACAGAACAACAACTAATAGAGTGAAGATGGTAGAGATGATTATAAGGCTTCTGTATTTTACATGCAGTGGTAAAATGTTCATTCTAAATAGACGGTGAAAAGTTTGGTTTGTATATCCTAAATAGATTGTGAAAAGTTTGGTTTGTATATCCCTATAGCAACAACAGAAAAGTAACTCGGAGATACCGCGACAAAGCCAACAGATAAAATCAATGGAATACTTTTATTTATTTATTTATTTATTTTATCCTCACCCGAGGACATTTTTCCATTTTTTTGTTCAGATAGAGTGGGAGGGAGAGAGAGAGAGAGAAACATCGACATGAAAGGGACACATCGAGTGGTTGCCACCCACATGACCAGGGCCGGGGACAAACTGCAACCGAGGTACGTGCCCTTAGCGGGAACTGAACCTGAGTCTCTCTGGACCGCAGGCTGACGCTCTAACCGCTGAGCCCAACTGGCCAGGGCCAATGGAACTTTTAAAAAAATGTTTAAAGAAGGTATAAAAGGGAACAGGAAGAACATGAGAGCAATAGAAAAATAGTAAAATGGTGGACCTAAATTCAACTCTAGCAATAATTTCATTAAATCTGAATGGTCTGAACACAGCAATTAAAAACATATTATCAGCCCTGGCCAGTTTAAAAACATAAATCCAGCCCATTGCCTGTTTAAAAGGATGAGGTGTTTTGTTTTGTTTTTACATTTTCTAAAGGTTATGAAGACAGAAGAAGGCAGAGGAGACAGAGACCATATGTGGCCACAAAGACTATAAGATTTACTTACTAGCCCTTTACAGAAAATGTTTGCTGGCTCCTCATATTGATGGATTAAAATTAAAAGGATGAAAAAAGATGTATCAAGTTAACACTAATCAAAATAAAGCAGAAATGGCTATATTAATATCAGACAAACAAGATTTCAGAACAAAGAAAACAACTAGGTATAAATAAGGACATTACATAATGGTATCAATTCACCAAGAAAATATAATCCTAAATACGGATGTCTACAGTAACAGAGTACCAATAGCCTAAGACAAAAATCAAGGTTATGGAAGACCTGAACAACACTATCAACTTGATCCAGTTGACATTTATAGACCACTCTAGCCAGAGTAACAAGATACTTATTCAAGTGTAAGTAGAACATTCAGCAAAATAAATCATATTCTGTGACATTAAAAATTAAAACCTTAAAGGAATTATCTGACCATAATGAACTTAAAATAGAAATTAATAATGAAGATATCTGAAAACTACAAATATTTAGAAACTAACACACCTCTAACCTATGGAACAAAGAGAAAGTATCAAGTAAATAATCTAAGGTTCTGATTTAGAAACAGGAAAAATAAATAAACCCAAAGAAAGAAAAAAAGACATAATAAAGATAGAGCAGAAATTAGTATAATTGAAAACAGAAATAGAAAATAAGTAAACCAAAAGTTAGTTATTTGAAAAGATCAATACACTTGATAACTCTTTAGGCAGACTGACCAAAATAGAAAGAGAGAAGGCATAGATTATAAAAGTCAGAAATAAAAGATGGGATATCACTACAGATGCTATAGATATTAAAAGGAAAATAAGGTAATGTCTCTGTGCCATGAATTCAACAATTTAGATAAAGTGTACAGATTAACTGAAAGACACACAAACTCAAGAAGAAAGTGATAACCTGAATATACTATAGAAATTGAACTCTTTTTAAAACCTTCCAACAAAGAGAACTTCAGGCCCAGATTATTTCAAATTCAAGTTCTACCAAATATTTAATGAAGTAATGGTGCCAATTCTACCCAAGCTCCTCTAGAAATAGAAAAGAGGAGAACACTTTACAACTCATTTTATGAGGCTAACATTATCCAGATAGCAAAACCAAAGCCATTAGAGAAAAGAAAACTAACAATCAATATAGCTCATGAATATATATACAAAAATCCTCAACTAAATAGTAGATTGAACCCAGTAACATATAAAAAGGTAAGACATCTTTATTAGCGAATGGGGTTTATCATGGGAATATAGGACTGGTTGAACATTACAAAATAAATCAATGTAAGTCGTCGTATTGACAGACTAAGACTAAAGAAGAAAAATCATACTTCAATAAATGAGGGGAAAAGCACTTGACAAATTCAACATCCATTTATGATAAAAAAAAAAAAAAAAAATTTCTCAGCAAACTATGAACAGAGGGTGGGTGCTTCCTTAATCTGGTAAAGGGCATCTATAAAAAAACTAGAGCCCTGGTCAGTTTGTTCAGTGGTTAGAGCATTGGCCTGTGGGCCAAAGAGTCTGAAGTTTGATTTCTGATCAAGGGTATGTACCTAGGTTGCAGGTTTGATCCCCGGCCCTGGTCGGGGTCATGCAGGAGGCAACCAATTGATGTGTCCCTCACATTGATGTTTTTCTCTCCCTCCCTCCCTGCCTTTCACTCTCTCTCTAAAACAAAACAAAACTAGAGCTAAAATCACACTTAATGTTGAAAGACTGAAATTTCCCCCCTAAAATCAGTAACAAGGTAAGAAAATCTACTCACCACTTCCATTCCTAACAAGTGTAATAAGGCAAGAAAAAGAAAGTAGCATTGACAAGGAGGAAGTAAAATTACCTTCATTCACAGATGAAATGGTTGTCTACATAGAAAATTCTAAGATCCACTGGAAACTACAAAAAGTCCCTAGAATATGAAATTATTTTAGTAAGGTAGCAGGATAAAAGGCCAATATTGTATTTCTGTATATTAGCAATGGATATTTGATATGTAAATTTTATTTTTTATTTAATCCTCACCAGAGGATATTTTTACATTTATCATCAGATAGAGTGGGAGGGAGAGAGAGAAACATCGATGTGAGAGACACATTGACTAGCTTCCTCCCACACAATCCGAACAGGGCCGGGGATGAACCACAACCAAGGTATGTGCCCTTGACTAGAATTGAACCCGCAGTTATTTGGTCCATGGGCCGACACTCTAACCACTGAGCAAAACTGGTCAGGGTGATATGTAAATTTTTAAAATCAGTTTCACGCCTGGCTGGTGTTGCTCAGTGGATTGAGCTTCGTCCCATGGACTGAGAGGTCCCAGTTCAATTTCCAGTCAGGGCACATGCCCAGGTTGCGGGCTTGATCCCCAATAGGGGTCGTGCAGGAGGCAGCTGATTAATGTTTTTCTCACATCAATGTTTCTTTCTTCCTCTCTCTAAAAAAAAGTCAATAAAAGCATTTTTTAAAAATCAGTTTCACATCCATGTGTATAAATAGCATTATTCACAATAGCCAAGGGTGAAAGCTACTCAAGTGTTCATCAACAGATGAATGGATAAACAGAATCATATTCAGTGGTAAGAGACTGCAAGATTTTCCCGTCAGGTCAAAAACAAGGCAAGAATGCCAATTTTGCCATTTCTATTCAACATGCTAGCCAGAGTAGGTATTCAAACGAAACAAAAGGCACCCAAATTGGAAAGGAAGAAGTAAGATTATCTCTGTTTACAAATGATACAGAAAATCCTCCTCTGGCCAGTGTTGCTCAGTGGTTAGAGTACTGGCCTGCATACCAAATGGTTGTGGATTTGATTCCTGGTCAAGGGGACATACCTGGGTTGCAGGTTTGATCCCTGGACCTAGTCGGGATGCTTGCAGGAGGCAACCAATTGATGTATTTCTCTTTCTCTCTCTCTCTCTCTCTCTCTCTCTCTCTCTCTCTCTCTCCCCCCCCCTTCCTCTCTCCTTTCCAGGATTAACAACAACAACAAAAATCCTAAATGAGTCCACAAAACAATTTTTAGAACCAATAATAAATGAATTCAGGAAAGTAGCAGGATACAAAGTTGCAAAAACCAGTTGCATTTCTTTACACTAACAATAAACAATCCAAAAAAGAAATTAAGGAAACACTTCATTTATGATAAAATCAAAAAGAATAAAATATTTAGGAATTAACCAAGGACATGAAAGACTATACAGTTAAAACTATAAAACAGTGATGAAAAAAAGATGACATGAATAAATGGAAACACATCCCATGCTCACAGATTAGAAGACAATATTGTTAAGATGTAAGTACTACCCAAAGCAGTCCACATATTCAGTGGATCCCTGTCAAAACCCCATTGGCATTTTTGCAGAAATAGAAAAACCCATGCTAAAATTCATAGAGAATCTCACATGACTCTGAACAGCCAAAACAATCTTGAAAAAGAAGAACATAGCCAAAAGACTCATACTTCTGCCTTCAAAACTTACCATAAAACTACAGTAATCAAAACAGTATAGTACTGGCATAAAGAGGGACATAGTGATCATTGGAATAGAATAGGGAGCCTATGCATAAACTCTTGCACGTATGGTCAAATGATTTTTGACAAGGGTGTCAAGACTGGTCATTGGGGAAAAGATGGTGTTTACAACAAATGATGCTGGGCAAACTGAATACCCATGTGCAGAAAGAATGATGTTGGACTCTTACCTAACACAACATATACAAAAACTTAACTCCAAATGTATCAAAGATCTGCCCTGGCTGGTTTGGCTCAGCAGTTAGAGCGTCCATGGACCAGAGAGTCGCGGGTTCAGTTCTGGTCAAGGGCATGTACCTCAGTTGTGGTTTGCCACACCCTGGTCAAGGTAGTTTGGGAGGTAACCAGTCACTGTGTCTCTCTCACAATGATGTTTCTCTCTCCCTCTCTCTCCTTCCCTCCCACTCTATCTGAAAATAAATAATAAAGAAAAAAATGTATCATAAATGTAAGACCTAAAACTATAAAACTCTCAGAAGAAAACATAGGGCAAAAGTTTTATGACATTGGAGTTGGTATAAATTTCTTGGAGAAGACACGTGTAATGAAAGAAAAAACATTTCATGAAAATTTAAAACATTTTTACAGCAACAGGCACTATCCTTAGAGTAAAAAGGGAACTCACAGAATGCAGAAAATATTTGCAAATCATCTATCTGATCATTAAGATCCATAATATATAGAGAACTCCTAAAACTCAATGACAAAACAACCTGATTCAAAAATAGGCAAAGAAGATGTACAAATGGCCAATAACCACATAAAAAGATTCTCAACATCACTAATTTGGGAAATGATTTGGCAAACCAAAGCTACAAAGATACTACTTAACACCCATGAAGATGGACACTATAAAAAACAACAGCAGCAACAACAACCAAAAAAGTGAAGGAATTAAAATGTTTGGTGTGACTGTGGAGGAGTTGGAACTCCTGCATATTGTTGGTGGGGTGTAAAGTGGTGCAGCCCCCGCAGGAAACAGTATGGCCGTTTCCAAAGTAATTAAAAAGAATTACCGTATGATCCAGCAGCTCCCCTTCTATGTGTAGACTCAAAGAGTTAAAAATGGGTCTCAGAGATATCTGTATATCCATGTTCATAGCAGCATTATTCACAAAATGCCCATGTGTCTCTCAATAGATAACAGATAAGCAAAATATGGTATATTTATACAATGGAATGTGACTCATTTTTAAATAGGAAGGGAATTCTGACACATGCTGCAACATGGGTGAATCTAGAGGACATCATGCTAAATTAAAGAAGCTAGTCATAAAGAGATAAATACCACTGGCCGGTTTTGCTCAGCGGTTAGAGCATCAGCCCACAGACCAGAGAGTCCTGGGCTCGATTCCAGTCAAGGGCACATACATCTGTTGTGGTTTGGCCCCGGCCCTGATTGGGGTCATGGGGGTGGCAACCAATTGACTTGTCTCTCACATCGATGTTTCCCTCTCTCTCCTCCCACTGTGCCTGAAGATAAATGTAAAAATATCCTTGAGTGAGGATTAAAAAAAGAGAGAGACAAATACCATATGATTCCACTTACAGATGAGATAGTCAAACTCCTAGAGACAGAAAGTAGAATGGTGGCTGCCAAGTCCCAGGGAAAAGGGAGAAGTGGGGGTTAGTGTTTAATGGGGACTGAGTTTCAATTTTACATAATGAAAAAATTCTGGCGATGGATGGTGGTGAAGGTAGCATATTATGTATGTGTTTAATACCACTGAATTGTACAGTTAAAAATCATTACATGGCCCGGCTAGCATGGCTCATTGGACTGAGCATCCTCCCATGGACTAAGAGGTCCCAGTTCAATTCCCAGTCAGGGCACATGCCCAGGTTGTGGGCTTGATCCCCAGTGGGGGAGGGGAGGGCATGCAGGAGGCAGCCAGTCTATGTTTCTCTCTCACATAGATATTGCTATCTCTCCCTTCGTCTCTCTCTAAAAAAAATTTAATAAAAACATTTTTTAAAAAACTATTATATGGTAAATTTTATGTTTGTATATTTTACCACAATAAAAAGTTTTGGGGAAAAAGAATGCACATTATAATCCCTGGAACAAACCTTAAAAACAAATGTAAAGATGCATGTTTTAAGAAACAACAAGGAATTAAAATGGGATTTAAAAAATACTAATATGTTCCTGTTAATTGAAGAGAATGCAAAAAAAAAAAAAAACCTTAAAAATAAATAGCAAATGGTAGGCTTAAAGTTGACCTTATCAATCACTGTATTAAAGCACAAATGGACTAAACACTAATTAAAAGGTAAATATGTTCAATTAGATTTTAAAATGCAGGATACAACTACATGTAATTTACAACAGTCAAAATATAAAGACACTGGATAAAAGTAAAAGGGTAGAAAATATATACTATGCAAACAGAAAGCACAATTAGGTTGATATGGTTACAGTAATACACTACAAGAAAACAAGTATTAAAAAAATTTTTTTAAAGCAAAAAATCAGTATTACCTGAGATTAGAAGGAATATGTCATCATGATGAAACACTTCATGATAATGGTAAAAACGTTTCACAATCTGTCAGGAAGACATAACAACCATAAGTGTCTTTGCATCTAATACCAAAGTTTCAAATGCATGAAGTCAAAATTTGACAACCAAAAGTATAAAAAGATCCCTAGATGGATTTTAACACTTCTCTCTGAAACTGGTGGCAGAACTAGACAAAAAGATAAACATATAAAAGATTCCAACATTTAACCACCTTCCATTATTGACATTTATAGAACATCATACCCAGCAACTACAGAATATACATTCTTTCACATAAATATGGAATGTGCATCAAGATAGAACATACACTAGGCCATGAAACATCTGTAAATTTCAAAAGGTTGAAAACAGATTTTATTTTTCCTTCTATGAAAACAGTGGAATTAAATGAGAAACCAAAGATATATAGCAAGAGTTCCCAAATATCTGGAAATTAAGCAACACCTGTTCAAATAACACATGGATCAAAGATGAAATCACAAAGAAAATTTTAAACTACTTCCAACTGAATGAACATTTGACATGAAAATTGTCAGATGTCATCGAAGCAGTGCTTAGAGAATTTATATTGGAAAAGAGAGAAAGGTTGAAAAATCAATGATATAAATTACCATTTAAGAAGCTAGACAAAGAAGAGCAAATTAAGCCCAAGTAAGAGAATAAAGGAAATAATAAAGATAAAAGCAGAAACCAATGAAATAAAGAACAAGCAACAGATAAGACAGTGATCCCTGAAGCCATGCTCTGTGCCCCATGCACTATCAGGTCTTTCCACTATGAATCATGGGAATACAGATTATTCCTGGCCTAGTTTGAGCTTCAGAAATTATTCTTTCTGTTGCTTTCCAGTGGTTTTTTCCCCTACCATCTTGACAGTTTTCTCACACGTCGTGATCAACACTCAGCTACAGACTCAAGGGATCCTCTGCAGATGTTTAATGTTTTCTCTGTGTTCAGCTTTCTCTTCTCTCCTACTCTGACTTGCAAATTCTCACCACCTTGGCCTCCCTGAACCCCAAACTCTGCTCAACTCATGGAGACCACTGGACTGTGTTTGCATTCCCACTCCCTGTGCTGTGGCCCTGAAACTCTCTCCAGACACACACACACACACGAAAAAGAAAAATGCAAAACAAATGGACTTATAATACATGCAACAAATAATTAAAACTCAGCTGTATCAATTATCTCATAAAGTGCATAGTTTAGATGTACCAGTTAAAAGGAAGAGACTGGAAATAAAAATAATACCCAACTCTATGCTGTCTAATAAGAAACTCACTTTGAAACTTATAAGTAAAGATACAATACTCTCATTAACCAAAAGAAAACTGGAGCTACTATATTAAACAGGACAAGGTGTATTTAAGAGCAAGGACTATTACCCGAATAAAGAGGACCATTTCATATGATTAAAGAGATGATTCATCAAGAAGACCTAATCATCTGAAATATTTATGCCCCAAGTAATAGAGCTTCAAAATACATGAAGCAAAAACTGACAGATTTCAAAGGAGAAATAGACAAATCCAGAATTAATTGCAGTTTTCAACACCCTTCTCTTAAGAGTTGATAAAACAGGTAGACAGGAAGTCAGTAAAGATGTAGAAGACATGAGCACTACTGTCAGCGATGGTAGAACACGTCTTTTCAGGGGCACACGAAACATTTAACAAGATAGATTATATTGTGGGCCCTAAAACACTTCTCCATACATTTAAACGCACTGAAAATACACAAATAATACTCTCTGACCACAGTGGAATTAAATTAGCATCAAAATATCTGGAAAATCACAAATCTTTGAAACTAAAAGGTCATGCTTTTAAATAATTTGTGGATTAAAGAAATCACAATAGAAATGATAAAATATTTGAACTGAATAAAAATTAAAACATTACTTAAAATTTATGAGATGCAGCCAGTGCTTAGGGGGAAATTTTAAGCATTAAGTACTTGTATTAGGAAAGTAGGGAAACAGCGCTGGCTGGTTTTGCTCAGTGGTTAGAGCACTGGCCTGCAAACCAGAGAGTCCTGGGTTCGGTTCCCAGTAAGGGCATGTGCCTCAGTTGCAGTTTGTCCCTGGCCCCGGTTAGGGTTGTGTGGGTGGCAGCCAGTTGATGTGTCTGTCTCACATCGATGTTTTTCTTTCTTCCTCCCCCTCTCTATCTGAAGATGAATGCAAAAATGTCCTCTGGTGAGGATTAAAAAAAAAAAAAGTAGGAAAACATTTGAAAGACCTAAACTTCCACCTTAAAAAAAAAACACAAAAAACCACTAAAAAATACAAAGGTAAGTTAAACCCAAAGTACAAGAGAAAACTGAAGAACAATATAGAAAACAAAGCAAAAGTTCATTTCAAGAGAATTTCAATAAAATGTATAAACTTATGGTCAGATTGGTCAGGGGGAAGGAAGAAGACATAATTACTAATAGAGCATTAGAGATCATCAGTAAAGATCCTGTGGAAAGGATATTAAGTGAATATCGTGAACAACATTTTGTCAGTAAATTCAGCAGCTGAGATAAAATTCCTTAAAAGACACAATCTACAACTCACCCAAGATGAAATATATAACCCAGATAGCCATATGACTATTAAATAAATTGAATTTGAAGTTTAAAAACTCACAGAGACAACTCCAGGCCCAAATGGCTTTACTCATGACATTTAAGGAAGAGATAATATCAATTCTATGTAAATTCTTCCAGAAAATAGAAGAGGAGAGTGTACTTCCAAAGTCATTTTATGAAGCCAGCATTACTGAGACCAAAATCAGACAAACGCATCAACAAGAACGAAACTACAGAACAATAACCCTCATAAGCATAGATGCATAATTCCTCAACAAAATACTCTCATATTGAATCCAATATATATTTTCTATATATTTATATATATTCATTACATATTTATATAAATGTATATGTAATGCCTCATGATGAAGTGGGGTTTATCCTGGGAACCCAGGCTGTTTTAATGTTTAAAAAAATAAATGAATGTAATTAATATCTACAGACCATGTGAGAAAAGCACATGATCATCTCAACAGGTACAGACAGGAAAGGCCTCTGACAAAATTCAGTATCCATTCACAATAAAGCCCTCAGCAATCTAGGAATAGAAGGAACTTTCTTAACCCAATAGCAAGCAACTACAAAAATTTTCAGCTAACGTATTTCTGAAAAAGGATGGAATGCTTGCTCTTAAGATTTAGAACAAGACAAAGATGTCTAATCTCATCATTCTTATTCAGCATAGTGCTGGAAATTCTAGCTACTGTAATAAGGCAAGAAAAAGAAACAAAAGTCATACACATTGGAGAGAATTAAATAAAACTCTCTATTTGTAGAAGACATGATTGTCTATGTATAAGATTCCAAGGCATCTACAAAAAACAAAACCTCCTAGTAGTAGTAAATGAGTTCAGCGATGTTGCAAGATACAAGAATGACATGCAAAAATCAATCACACATGTATACACTAACAATGAACCTGTGGAAACCAAAATTTAAAACACAATGCTGGGCTTCTGGTTTTCAGTCTGGCACGGAAAAAGCTGGAAGTTGCCACTCTGTCCTACAAACAAATACAAAGATGAACAAATGAAAAATCAACAAGTCGTCTTAAATCTATCAGAAAAGTGAGATTGCAGGGCAAACCACAAGCCTCCAAATTGAAGAACCCAACAGACAAGTACAGAGAATCACAACTTACTGGAGCAGAAACCCGTAAGCACAAACCTCCCTGGGAACCAGTGTCAAGATAGGGAAAAACAACGGTAACTGACAAATTTTCTGAGGCTCACAGTGAACAAGACTTAAAAATAAAGTTGTCCGTGAGATCCCCCATATTTTTGTGAATTTTACCTTTGGGAGGTGGGTCAGGTGCTCACAATGAATATTGGAGAAAAATCCCCTCATCCTCCTGGCAGGGGAGGGGGGAAGGAATAATTTTGAAATAAGACAGAGCCTTCTCTTCTTAACAAGGCATGCCCTCTGGAGAAAGTGTTTAACTGGGTCCTGATCTACTGGGGGTTGTTTCAGAGCCTGATTGACCTAGAGCAGCAGTTCTCAACCTGTGGGTCACGACCCCTTTGGGGGTCACACGACCCTTTCACAGGGGTCGCTTAAGACCATCGGAAAACACGTATTCTGGACGGCGATTCATAACAGTAGCAAAATTACAGTTATGAGTAGCAACAAAAATAATTATACCTAATTCCAGCCAGTTCTAGCCTTCCACATGGAGGAGGAGGGAAAATACCCAACTCTAGCCCACAATAGCTGTCCTGTCCCATCTAAGGAGTGCAGGGAAATGAGAAGCATGTGTGAAGTTCACTCAAGACATGACCCATGAAAAGGAGGAACTGACAAGCTGTATTTCATTAAAATTAAAAATTTCTTCTCTGTGAAAAACACTGCGAGAGAGTGAAAAGACAAGCCACAGACTGGAGAAAATACATGCAAAAGGCATGTCTGATAAAGAACCATTCTCCAAAATATACAAGGAACTCTTAAAACTCAATAAGAAAATAACCCAATTAAAAATGGGCCTAAGACCTCAACAGATACTTCACCAGAGACATACAGATTGCAAATAAGCATATGAAAAGATGTTCCACATCATATGTCATCAGGGAAATGCAAATTAAAACAATGAGATGCCACTGTACACCTATTAAAATGGCCAAAATTCAGAACACTGATAATACCAAATGCTGACGAAGATGTGGAGCAACAGAAACACTCATTCATTGCTGGTGAAAATGCAAAACAGTACAGCCACTTTGGAATATAGTGTGGCAGTTTCTTACAAAACTAAAGATACTCTTACCATAAAACCCAACTAGATCACTCGTACATTGATAGTGGGGATGTAAAAAGGTATAGGCATTGTGGCCAACAGTTTGGCAATTTCTTAGGAAATGGAACATGCAGTGTGACTCAGCAGTTGCATTCTTGGGCATTCACGCAGAGAAATGGAAACGCATTTCACACAAAAACCTATACACCAATGTTCAGAGCAGCTTTTTCTGTAGTAGACAAAAAGGAGATAACTCACATGAACTTCGCTGGGTGAATAGTTAAATGAACTGTGGTACATCCATACCATGAAATACCGCTCAGCAGTCTAAGAAGGAACAGTTATTGATATGTGCAACAACTTGGATGGACTGCAAGAGAATTATGCTGAATGGACTTCATCAAAATTAAAAAGCTTTGTTTTTCAAAAGACACTGTTAAGAAAAGACAAAAGCAAGCCACAGCCTGGGAGAAAATATTTGCAAAACACATAATTGACAAAGGACTTTTATCCAAAATATATAAAAACCTCCTATAACTCTTTAACAAGAAGACAAACAACCAATTTTAAAATGGCCTAAAGATTTGAACAGACACTTCACTGAATAAGATATATAGATGGCAAATAAACACATGAAAGGATGTTTAAAATCATTTGTCAGTCACTGCAAATTAAAACAATATGATAAAATTAAAACTATAATTTTAAAAAACTATCATATTAAAGGTTTTTTAGCCATTAGAATGTCTAAAATTTTTTAACTGACCACAGAATGTTGGAGAGGACATAGAACAACTGGAATTCTCATACACTGCTGATGAGAACATAAAATTGTACAATTACTTTGGAAACCATTTTGATAGTTTCTTTTAAAGTTAAAGAGAAACCTCTACTTCTAGGTAGAGAAAGGCAGGCATACAAAGTCTTACACATGGATGTTCATGTTAGTTTTATTAATTATGGGCAAAAGCTGGGAACAACTCCAATGTTGATCACCAGGAGAACAAAGAAATAAATACTGGTATTTCTTTAGAATATAATACTATTCAACCATAAAACAGAACAGACTTTTGATACATGAAATAGTATGGATGAATGAATCTCAAAATCCTTATGCTGAACGAAAGAAGCCAGCTCAAATAATATCATATATACTATATATTTTTCTATATAAACTTCTAGAAAATGCAAACTAATTTGTAGTTACAGAGAGCATGGAAATGGAGGTGGAGGGAGAGGAATTACAGTGAGCCAGGAGTGAACTTTTGGATGGTGGAAATATTTATTATCTTGATTATGGTGATGGTTTCATGGATATATGTATATGTCAGCACTCATTAAATTGTATACCTTAAATATGTACAGTTTATTATGTCAGTTATACCTTAATAAATCTCTCTTAAAATCCCTAGCAGAACTGATCAAGGTAAAAGGGGGTAAGGACTAACAAATTACCAGTATCAGAAATTAAAGAGAAGATATTATCAATCCAACAGACATAAAGTAAAATAAAGGAATATTTTGAAAGACTCTATGCCAGTGAGTTCAACTACTTATATGAGGTGGGCCAATTCCTTGACAAGAGCACCAGTTACCAAAACTGATACAATGTGAAACAGATACTCTAAATGGTCCAATATCTATGAACAGAGTTGAATTTGTTATTGAATTCTTCCCACAAGGAAGTTTCAGACCCAGAGTGCTTCACTGGTGAGCACTATCAAACAGAGAGAAAGAAATAATACAACTCTTACACAAACTCTTTCATTTAGGAAGTCGGCCTGATCCTGATACCAAAACCTGACAGAGACATTCTAACAAAACTACAGACCAAAATTCCTCCTGGAACAGGTGCAAAAAATCCCTAACATAATATTAGCAAATTGAACCCAGTGATATGTATGATGATAATACATCATAATTAAGTAGAGTTTTCCCAAGGAATGCAAAGATATATATATTTTTTTATCCTCATCCAAGGACATTTTTCCATTTTTTATTCAGATAGAGTGGGAGGGAGAGAGGGAGAGAGAAACATTGATGTGAAAGGGACACATCGAGTGGCTGCCTCCTGCACAACCCAACCAAGGCCGGGGACAAACTGCAACCGAGGTACATGCCCTCAGTGGGAACCGAACCTGGGTCTCTCTGGACCGCAGGCTGACGCTCTAACCGCTGAGTCAAACCAGCCAAGGCTGCAAAGATATTTTTAAATGATCTGATATAATTCACGACATTAACAAAACAAATGGGTGAAACCATATGATCATTTCAAAAGATACAGAAAAAAACGTCAATTTAGTGCCCATTGATGACCAAAATTGTCAGCAAACTAGGACAAGAAGAAAACTTTTTCAACCTGACAGGACACATATAAAAATTCTAGTTAACGTCATATTTATTGCTGAGACATTTTTGAAAGCTTTTCTGCTAAGATTGGGTACAAGGCAAGAATGTTTGCTCTCATCATCCCTATTCAACATTATACTGAAATTCCTAGCTAGTGTAATAAGGCAAGAAAAATAAAGGTTGTAGAGACTGGAAATAAAGAACAAGCCTCCCTGTACTTATAGATGCCATGACTATGTATGTTAAAAAATTTAAAGAGTAGCCCTGAGCAGTTTGGCTCAGCGGTTAAAGCATTGGCCCACAGACCAAAAAGTCAAGGGTTTAATTCCAGTCAAGCACATGTACCTTGGTTGCAGTTCGGTCCCCAGCCCCGGTGGGGACCCTGGAGGAGGCAGCCAATCGATGTATCTCTCTCACATCGATGTTTTTCTCTCTCCTTCCCTCTGAAGATGGATGGAAAAATATCCTCAGGTGAGGATTAAAAAAAATTGTTAAAGAGTATATAAAATACTACTAGGACAAATAAGTACTTTTAATAAGGTCATGGGATACAAACTAATATGTAAACTCAATATTTTCCAGCAGCAAATAATTAGAAACAAAAAATTTTTAAAGATTTCATTGGTAATAGCATCAAAAAACATAAAATACTTAATAATAACTTTAACTAAAGGTATGCAAGACCTGTATATAGAAAAGTAGAAAACAGTGCTAAGAGAAATTACAGATCTAAGTGGACAGATAAACCCTGTGCATATCTTTGAGACTCAGTAGTGTTACCACGAGCATTCTCTCCCCATTGAACTATGGTTGTTTATAGTTTCAGCACAATCCCTATACAAATATCAACAAGATTCTTCTGTAAAATTGGCAAGTTGTTTCTAAAACTTCAATGAAAAGGCAAAGGACCTAGAATAGCCAAAACAGTCTTGAAAATAAACAACCAAGTTGGAGAACTCCTGATTTCAAAACATATTAATGTGACAGTAATCAAGATGGTGTGGTATCAATGAAATCATAGAGAAATAGACCAGTAAATTATAATGGAGAATCCCAGAGGTAGATTTATATATATTCAGTTCATTGTTTTTGTGGTGGTGTTTTTTACAACAGTGTCAAGGCAATGGTACCTTTGATGAGAGATTTTTTTCAGCTAATATTTTCTAGAAGAGTAGGAAAATGTGTCCAACAAAGTCTTATCCTCTACTTTACATCACACATAAAAAATAGAGATAGATCATAGACCTAAACATAAAAGCTAGAACTATAAAGATTCTAGCAGAATACATACAAGAAAACTTCATGAATTTGAGGTGGGTAAAGATTTCTTAAAGAGGACAGAGAAAATACAACAAAAAGAAATATTAATGAATAGGACTTCAAGATTTAAAATCTCTGCTCATCAAAAGTCAACATTGAAGATATGAAAAGGCAAGTCACAGATGAGGAGAAATATAAATATATAAATATATATTTATATATCTGACAAAGGACTTATAGCCAGAATATTTAAAGAATTCTTACACTTCAATAACAAAACAAAAAACAGAATACGACTTAATAGGCATTTCACGAAAGAAGACATAAGAATGGACAATAAGTAGACATAAAGTTACTCAGTATCATCAGTCATGGGGAAACACAATAAAAGCACAGTGAGATACCACTCACATCCATCAAAATGGTCAGAATTCCAAAGATTGATATCTGTTGTTGGTAAGGATGTGGAGTAGCTAGAACTCTCCTACATTGCTGGTGCGAATGTAAGATGGTATGCCTGCTTTTGGAAACTTTCTAAGTTTCTTAAAGTTAAGCATACAACTCCCCCATCAGGAAACAATTCCAATGCTAGGTGTTGACTCAAGAAACTCATGTGTCCATAACAATGGGCACAACACAAAAGTCTATTAATTGAGGAGTGAATAAATGAATTGTTTCCATTCATACAATGAGATACTGCTTGGTCTAAATAGAGAACAACCCACCAACACCTGCAATAATATAGATGAGTCTCAAAAGCAGCATGTTGTACGAATGAGTACGCATTCCATGATTACATGTATGTGAAGCTCAAGAGCAGGGAGGACTGAGCTGTAGTGATTGAAATCAGAACAGTGGTTGCAGTGAGTATGAACTAGAAGGGCCAAGAGGGAACCTTCTGGAACAATAGAAATAGCTGTCTTGATTGGAGTGGTGGTTACATGGGTATTTGCATTACTCGAAACTCATCAAATCGTACACTTCTCTGTGAATTTACTATATGTAAATTTAGCCTCAATAACAATGTTATAACAAATACATACTATTCAACCTTCAGCTGAAATCACTATGCTTCCATATACCCCATTGAATGTCCCAAAGTTGTTCCTCAAAAAATCTGCAATATAAAAAATAGACCATAAAGGAGAAAGATAATAAATTGCAAGTCTATTAACATAATGCCAAAATATTTGGAGGTAAGTAACATATTGTTTGTCCCCCAGAAAGTCCACTTTTAAAACATTCTTTCTAATCATACTAAAAATAAAAGAAATGGTATTTGTTTTATTCTGGTATTGTGTCTCACAAAATAAAACAAAGCCAATCACAGTGACTAATTTTTAAAACAAATGGATTAAAAATAAAGCCCAATCTACATGGTCAGAAGTGAGGGTAGCGGCTTCCCGTGAGAACAGGGTGGAGACCATGGGAGCCGAGGCCGGTTCTCGGGTGATGGTGAAGTTGTTTCTCGGGCTGGGTGCTGGTCACACGTGTTCTCTGTTTGTGCAAATCTACGAAACTTTGTCCTTATTTTATATATACATATATGTACACACCCATACACTCAATGTTTCTCAATTATACTTTTATAAAATTGAGATGAAAATCAAATTAATCCTAAACCGTTAACCCATGGTGAAAGATTGGCCAGCGATGGAGAAACTCAACACAGAAGATGTTTTTTGAAAGAGAGAAGAGAGCAAGGAGGAGGAGGAAGCAAGGACGTGCAGACACGGCGCCTGACAGCTACGTGGCCCTCGTGTAAGGTCTGTCTTTATGATTATCCCTGGAAAGTGGCCCGGCTGCCCCGGACGCAGGGCACAGACCCGCCGCACCATGCTCAGGGCCTCCTTCCCTCTGGGTGGCGCACAGCTGGGGTGAGCGGAGGTGCTGAGAGGCCAGACTTGGAGAAGAGACTTCAGATCTCTTGTTTTGCAACTGGCAGTGGGGAGAAGATGGAAAGGGTGTGTCTGGGGGAAGGAACAGCAAAAACAAAGGCTCAGAGGCTGATCTGAGTTCTGAATCCACGTGTAGGGCTCCAGCTTGGGGAACAAAGGTTTCAGTCAGGGAAACAGGTGCCGGCAAAGCCCCTCCCAAAGCACGTGCCCCCGCCTCCCCCACTGCAGCTGCCTCGTCCCGTCGATGCTGATTTCGGCGGACGTGGGCAGAGGCCAGCCGGTCATGCTGCCCACCATCTGTGGCAGGAGTGTGGAAACCAGGGGAACCGTGTGCCCCAGCTTCGCACTTCGCACCTGCTGCTGCCCGGGAGGAGACGTCCAGGGTTTCGGTCTGGGGAGCGCGCTCGATCCGAAGGCAGGCCGGCCGAAACAGGCGCATCGCACCAGGCACCGTGTCTGAGCCGCGGCTGCTGGCGGACGCCGGGGCACAGCTGAGGGTAATGCTCCTGCAATGCCCGGCGATGCTGATGAGCCTGGCGTGGCTGGGCCCCCACATGCCACGGAGGACAGGAGGGGCCTCCCTGCGCAGCCGGCTTGGACCCTCAGGAACCCACACAGCTCAGTGGGTTCACCAAAACCCAGAGGAACACTGAGGTTATTATTTCAAGAATAATTGTGATTTGGGGGAGAAAGGAAGAAAAAATAAATAAAGTTGCCTTTTCCCAAATGATTTGGTTTGCAGGGGGCCTCGGGGGCCACCTGGACACCCTTTGTTTTCCTGAAAAGGGCGAGTTTTTATTCTCCCATCTGTTCTCGACGCCGAGACCTCGCCCGCCACGCTGCCTCTGCGCGGCCGCTGACTTACGAGACGACCTCAGTCTTCCTCACTGGGCAGGGCCTCGGGAAGCTCCTGACACCCCTCGTGGCAGAATGGGGAGAAATGAGCCCCAGCAAGCTTCCCAGAGAGAAGTTAGGGTGAAGTCCCGGGGAGTCTCGCAGGAGGAAGTTTACGAGGCCGATGACTATTTCTCAAGCTGTGTGCAGAGCTGCTTAGGGGCCGCCCAGAACCTCAGCGGCTGAGCCTCCCGCTTGTCACTCTTCCGGAACTGCGGATGCTCCCCTGGCAGGTGGATCTTTCTTTTCATTTTGGGGACAGGGAGAAAGGAGGCCAACAAGGCAGCAAAGGTCCCTCTCGACGATGCCCCCCAGTGAGACGAGGAGCCGAACGAGTGCCCAGAACCAGGAGGGCCAGGCTTTCGGCAGACAGAGCCCCGGGCCCGCCACCGTGCCCGCCACCGTGCCCGCCACTATGCCCAGCCGCGTGAGTACCGGGCCCGCCACCGTGCCCGCCACCGTGCCCAGCCGCGTGAGCACCGGGCCCTCGGGGCAGCTCAGCGGGCCGGGCCCAGTGCCTCCAGCAGGGCCAGAGCGCAGCGCAGGCCGCGGGCCAGGCCTCAGGAGACACTGCCTTCTCAGCCCGGACTCCCGGGGCCGGCACCTCAACCTGAGCTCAGGCTCGCCTCCAGGTCCTGCCAGCCTCGTCCCGCTCATCCCCCTCGCCGGGGTCCCTCCTCCTGTGCCCCAGGAGACTGCAGGGGATCCCCTGCTCATCTTTCTTGTTGACCTTTCACTTGCCCTCGAAGCCCTGGTCTAATGTCTCCTGACTCCAGAAAACCCCGCTGACCTTTCCTCTCCTGTCCCCAAGCAAACTGGTTATGCGTCACACACCCCAGGACGCTGACTGGCCTCATGGCCCTGGGACATCTGTCCCAGACGCATGTCCCGTTTCCCCAGTCAAATGCTCCGTTCCCTGAGGGCTGGGGCTGCCTCGCACTTCTGTAAGCCCCAAGGCACAGCGAAGGACACCCCTGAGCTCCAAAGCTGGTGGGGCCGCGCCCTCTGCACACAGGCCCGAGCTGGGAGTGCGGGCCGTCTGGGCTCTCCCTCCAGGCCCTCTGCCTGGCAATCATCCCCAGAACTTGGGCGGAAGGTGGGGCCGTGGGCAAAGAGGAGGTGGCAGCTGCAGGGCCCCTTAGGCCAGCCGTCAGCTCAGGGAAGGGCCTGCAGCCCCAGCCCATCTGCGTCTGGCCTTCGCCTTAACTAGTAGGAAGTTTTCAGAGAATAAAACATAGTGACTTGGGCAGGGCGTGGAAGGCAAGAGCCGTTCCGGTAATGGAGTCGGTGGGATTGCTGTTCTAAAGAGAGGGAGGGGACCTCTCTGTTCTTAAGAGCTGAGGGCAAAGCTGTCCCGTCGTCTGCCTGGTTATTAAGGGTAACTGATGGCCCCCCGCCCCCAACAACCCAGGGAAACTGCAGCTCCACGAACCCAGAGTTCTGGGCAGTGGTTCCCAGAGAGCCTGCGTCTCAGCTCGGGAGAGATGCGGGGCCCAGGCTGTGGGCTCATCCCAAGGGCCAGCCGCCAGGGGACGCCGAGCATGCTGAGCGCCTCCACCAGGAATGTGCGGGCAGACAGGTCACACACCGGGCTCGCCTGGGGCCGGATCTGGGGGACAGTGACTCTGTCCTTGGCCAACCCACCTCTCACTTTAATTCCTAGCAAATGGCGGCTCGTGGAGTGGAGCTGAATGTCACAGCGCCTTCTCTGCGGCCGAGGCACCTGCAGGTCCCAGGACACGGCCACCCTTCTCTTCAGCCCCAGTTCTATTTGGCAGAGAAACGGCTTTCCCACTGGTGCCGGCATATCTTTTGTGGTCCACAGAAAAAATTCAAACGGTGCAAATACTTGACCACGACAGTGGCCTAAAAGAGGACGGAGAGAGAGGTCAAGTCCTTGCAAGTGGTCTGATGGACACGTGCGTGGACACACCTGGCGACGGCGAGAGCCCGGGCCAGCGCTCGGGCCACCCTAGCGGGCTTCGCACACAGGAGGGGCTGTTCTGGTCACCAGCGGAGGCTAGAGAGCCAAGAAACACAGAGCCAGGAACCACCGAGCGTGCGTGGGCCGGCCCCGGCGACACTGCGGGAGGCTGGCCAGCCTGTCCCCGCGTCTCGGAGCTGTCACTGCCTGCTTCTCCTGGCGTGTCCCTGCGAGACGGGCTGTGCGCGCGCAGGCTGACTCAGACGGCCGCCGGCCCGGCCCTCGCAGGCGACCAGGGGCAGTGGTCTCACCACACTGCTCCTCGCGCTGGAAATGCTCAACGAGGCTTAGTTTCTCTGGGCGAGAGGGAAAGATCTTCCACGTTCCCATCCTGGGAGCGCAGCTGGATGGCCCAGCAGAGGGGAGCCACTCTCCAAGCCGGGGAGGTGAGGCCACACGCCTGACGGCCTGCAGACTTGGTGTGATGTGTCCAGTCACAAGCTTCTCCACGGACAGGTTCTTTAGCCAGGGGAGCAGCCTCACGCCTAGCGGGGACCCCTCGGGTTGGCTGGTGATAGTTCTGTCTGGAGGCAGGAGGAAATGGAGGGGCGCCTCCAGTCCCCTAGGAGTACACGGAGGCGGCCACCCGTATCTGTCCTCCCTAATCCTCAGCTGGGGGCAGAGCTGCGGACGGAGAACCCGTTTACTGTGCAAGAGGCAGTCAGGAGTTAGGCTGTTAAATGCTGCTTGGACCCAACGCCCTCTTGCTTCTTGTCTGTAAAATTAGCGGGTCGGCCTGGACGGGCTTCGGGGCACTTCCCGAGGTGCCGCCCCGTCATTCTTCCAGCAGGCCATCTGGTGCAGGGGCCACCTCGCGCTCGGGCGCTCTGGAAGGGCCGCGGCCGTCCGCCCCGCCCCGCGCGGCTCGCTGAGGACCAGTTCACACGCTGGGTCTGCCGTCTGCTCTCCGTAGAGAACCCTGCGGAAAGCTGTGCTCCAACCCTGACCCTAACCCGCCGCACCACCGACTTGATTCTAGCACTTGATACGTTGCCTTGAAGTCATGCCACAGGTGTGCAGAGCGGTGGGGATGGTGTGGGGGTGCCGTGCCTATCTGCGGGCAGGGGCTAGGTCTGTGAGGGCCCCCCTGAGCACCTACCTCTGCGTGTGGGTCGCTGGCACCCCAGACAGCCTGGAGGGCCCGGCACTGAAAGCGCGGCCCCCACAGAAGACAGGGTGGAGACCAGGGGGGTGGGGGTGTGGAAGCTAAGAGCGTGCGGGTCAGAGCGACTGCAGAGCGGCAAAGCACCTCAGACCTGGGCACAGCCATCTGGTGCGGGGCGGAGGTTGGCTTCAGCAGGCGGGAGGCTTCTGCGGAACCGACCTGACCAGTCCAGCTCATCATCTGGGGCGTCCTGCAGGGGGGGAGAGAGCCTGCCGTCGTCCAGGCAAGACAGGAGCCCAGCCTGGGGCGGGGCGGGCGGGGCGCTGCCTTGGGGACATCCAGGAGGTCAAAACAGTGCACTTTTCCAAAGCCCACCCCTGCAGGGAGCAGTTCTTCACTCCCTGGAGCACTCAGCCACAAAGCTCCCTGCATGACAGGCACTCCCCGGGTGCATTAAAAAATACACGTGATTCGCAAAAACTCGATCGCTCACCATTACTCTGCTGAGGAAGGTATTTTCAAACAAGTAATCGGGTTCAAAGAAGCCCCCCTTTGCCCCTGGAGCGTCTGCCGTAACACCTGGCAGCGTCGCTGCTCACTCAGGGACAGCAGTGGGCTTCTGCACTGACCAAGAAAAATGTGCTGGGTCCTGGCTTGAGTTACGGACAATTCTTGCCTTTTAGGGGACAGATCGCTGGCTGGCAACATCCTGAATGGTTTTCTGCCGGAGCTTCTGGTCTTTTTGATTCTGAGTGGGTGGGTTATGACAGGAAGGTTGGTGGCCACCAGGGAGCCTCTCGGACTTGGGAGCCGGCTGTCGGCAAGGGACACCCTGCCCAGGGCAGGGCCTCCGCGTCTTCCTGGGGGCGCCTTGCCCCTTTCTGGCCCCAGGAACTGTTCATGACCATCTCTGTAACTTCACTCAACCCCAGACGTCATTTTTCAAAACCTTTGGAGACCCGGAGCCTCAGGGATGAGGATTCCAGGCTCCTCTCGTCTGGACGCTGCGTCACAGGTGTCAGAGGCCGCACGTCCGCGGGACCGCACTGCTTCGTCTCACTGTCAGCGAACTCGGAAAGTCCCAGACCTTGAACTGAGCTGCAGAGCCGCAAGCATGGACACAGCAGGGCCCTGTGCGCGTGGGGCTCACAGCAGGGGCCAGAGGACCCGCCGATGGGGCCCGGGTCTGGGTGCGAGAGCGAGGAGGAGGGGAGGGACCCTACGGGGCAGGTGGAGGCCCTCCGGCAGAGGCTGGGGGAGGGGACGTCCCACGCACGGCGTATGTCATTGCAGTCGAAGAGCACGGAACACGAGCAGTAGAGAGCCCAGGTCCTGAAGGGCCCGTAGGTGAGGCCAAGGGTTAGGGCTTCAGTCCGTAGCGGCCAGGAAAGCCCTGCAGGGTTAACGAGGGGTGGCAAGGGCAGCCGGGAGGAGAGGGAGGGGTGGGGTCATGCGTCAATGCGTCAACGCGTCCATGCAGGGGGCACCGCAGGCGCAGGGGCCGGTGGCTGGGGGACTGGCTGGTGTGGTGGCAGCGTGGCCGTGGCACGTAGGTGCGCCGTGCGCCTTCCTCAGGGTTCTTGTTGCCCAGAGGAGTTAAACCCACGGAACGGCTTAGGGCCAGTCCGGCAGGAAAGGCCACGGCTCCTGCTCTGGTCGGTGACCGAGGGCCTCGCAGTGTCACCCAGAACTGCCCACGGTGACCGGCCTCCAGCCCGCGTCCTCTGTGGGAGGTGGCGTCACGGTGGCTCAGCGTTCCGCCATCGGACACAGAACCCACCGGTCCAGGTCGGCTACTCACAGTCTCTGAGCGAGTGTGTCCCATGTCGTTTCTTCTGTGTGGGGACGGGGCGGGGGGGGGGGCGGCCAGGTGCACCCGAGCCCTCTGCTCCGGCCTCCGGTCAGCCTCTCGCACCTCCTGAATCACCCCAGAGGAGAACAGCAGGCGGCCGCTGGAAGTCCCGTGGGTCTGCAGTGCGTGTTCATGACTCCCCAGCAGGGGGTCTGTGTGCCCGAGGCCGGCGTGCTGCTGGGGCGTGGACATTACGGTCCACCTTAAACATACATAACGGTGTGGGCACTTTTCTGGGGTGGCTGGCACACTACAGATAGTAATGTCGGTCACCTGATCTTTGCAGGCGCGAGGGAAACCAGGTCTGTCTAAGAGGAAAGCTTTCAAGTTTGTATTGGCTCCGGATACTACTTGTTCGGCTCGGGGCCTAGCTCCAGCGGTGCCTCGGGTAGGAAAGACGGGACACTCGACAGACCACGTATTTCTCTCTCTGGGTCTGGTCAGTGCGTTCCAAAGCTACAGCCACTATGGAAAAAAGACTGGGAGAAGGGCATATCCCCCCAATATCTCAGACTAACAAGATGGCCCTTCTGCAAACATCCCATTGACAAGCCTTGTCGACACCTCCATAATGGCCCCCCGTCATCGGCGCGCATAAAAGATCCCCTGTGCTTCCTGTACGCGCCGGGACCTCACCTTCCCTGCACAGCCCACCTGTCGTCAATGGGCCCAGTCACAGGCCAGAGCCGTTGGACGCCAGTGTGTCCTCGCTGACCATCAAAGCCACCACACCAGCCCGGCTTTGCTGGGACAGCACCTCCAGGGCCCCGCGGGGGCCCCTCTGCCCCCCACGGGCTCTGCCTGCCGCTCCGCCTCCTGCCGCCGCGTCCTGAGAGCACACGGGTGCCCTGGCGCAGGTGCCCTCTGCGAGCCGCAGGGATGCGGGCACAGGCCCAGCTCTGCTCGGGCAGCTCCAGCATGGCCGGGCCCAGGACTCTCTCCCGCAAAGGTCGCGTTAGAGCCACTGCCAACCGCATACTCTCGTTTTCGGGAAGCCTTAAATAAAACAATTCAGACCCAGTGAGACTAATCGAGAGAGATGGAGAATCGATGTCATATTTGTTCCAAGTAATTTCCTTTTCGAGGAGGAGAGGCTCCTCGGAGTGGTGTGTGAGTTTAAAAGACGTTTAACGTTGCATCTAGACACTGGAACATCAGCGTCAACCCCAAACCGAACCTCGGCGGAGACCTCGCTCCCTGTCCCTGGAAAGGCGGCGCTGCTGGGCACGGAGGCCACGCGGGTGGCGACCTCGCGTCTGCCGTAGGAGCTGGGGCTGGGCCAGAAAATGGATCCCTGCAGATCTGAGCACAGAGGAAGGGACAGATGGGCTGCTTTTTCCTGCCTCCGGCATTCTTCCGGGCAACTGCTTTCAACCAGAATGCACACTTAGGGAAAACCCTGTGCGACTGCGACACACACGGGGACACAGAGCTACCCCCGAGAGGCTGACGGGCAGCGCCCTGCTCTCTCCCGGGCTTTGCAGGCGCCCGCGGCGGTGGGAGACTTTGTACCAAGAAGACGCCATGGTCAGCTTTGGTGCCCCCAGGCCCCCGCCTGGCTCCGAGGGCCAGAGGGTGTTCTCACCCTCGCCCGTCACAGGCACAGGCACCGAGCACCAGGCCGCAGGCCTGCAAAGCAACAGCTGCTGTTCAGAATTAGAAGTTCCCCAGAGGAACCCAATGAACCGGGGCCAGAGCTCCGTCCCGAGCCCTTGTTCTGCAGTCTGGCCTGTGTGCGGACCAGGGCACGCCCGTGGCACACGGCCGCTGAGCGTGTCCTTTGGGCATCCCCCCTGCCCGCCCACCGCTGCCGCATGACACTGGGGGGTGGGCATCCCCCCGGCCCGTCCACTCCTGCCTCATGACACTGGAGGGTGACCATCCCCCCTGCCTGCCCACCGCTGCCGCATGACACTGGAGGGTGGGCATCCCCCCTGCCCGTCCACCGCTGCCGCATGACACTGGGGGGTGGGCATCCCCCCTGCCCGTCCACCGCTGCCACATGACACTGGGGGGTGGGCATCCCCCCTGCCCGTCCACTCCTGCCGCATGGCACCGGCGCCCGCAGCGAAGGCACCCGGGAAGCTCTCCGGCGCTCTGGGGGTGGTCAGTTACTTCTGCCTCACTTCCTTCTCCGGGCTCCTCCTCCTCGCCGTCAGACTGTGGCCGCCCTCCTGGGTCACCTGGAAACACACCCACAGAAAGAGCCTGGGACACATGCCCTCCTGCCCCTTTGCCCGCGGACCTCCTCACGACAAGTGCGACGCCGTCCAAGGTGCGTTTGACATCTCCATGACCCAGTGGGGCGGGCGTGTGCTTTTATGCGTGAGGGTCCCCCCTTCTGGCACGTTCTACAGCAGAAATAAACACTGTCAGACAGGCTGACCTTTCTCCCTGACTGGATTTAAGTGATGTGTTAGTACTGGTTCTTCACACTGGACCCCTGTGGACCCCGTTCCCTTGGCGCTCGGTCCAGCTTGTTAGCCGTGCACTTCCGACCTGTCTTCCCAGCTGCAGGTTCTCTGTCGCGTGCACATGTGGCCCCTGGATGCCAGCGTGCTGCCCCCCAGGGATGGAGGGGACCCGCTCCCCCACTGTCACAGGGCGCTCGCCTGGCAGCTCTGGCCAGCCCTCTGCCTGCCTCCTTGGCCACGTGCCCTGGTGGGAAATGATGGGCATTCCCTAAGTGGGCCCATTTCAGGGCCACCTGGCCCAGCTGGCCCCCGGGACTCAGCTCTGAAGGGCTTCCTGGCACCAGGCCCGTCCTCCCGTTGGCGCAGGCGCGGCCCGAGCTGTCAGGTGCCAGGTGGGTGCCAGGTGAGGGATGTGTCACTCGGGGGCTGTCAGGCGCGCTGGGCACGCAGACTTTTAACCAGGTCCGAAGTCTAAGGCCCAGAGAGGTTCCCAGGTCTCGGGCAAACCGCCAACAGGGCGCTGTTCGAGGGGAGCAGGAGAGGCAGCCCTCCAGCTGCACAGCCCCTCCCTGGAGCCTCCCTTCCCTTTGGGGTAAACAGTAGGGCTGGGGCGGGACAGGTAATCCCGGCTCAGAGCCTTTCATCTCGGCTCCGCTGGGGGACCTGCCCCGCGGGCCCCAGCTCTGAGCCGGATCCGGCTCGGCGGCGAAAGGGGAGAGGTGTCCTCCCAGACTTTCTGGACAAACAGAGAGAGCGTGAGAGTCTAACCCAGCTGTCAGTCAGAGGCGAGAATTAAAATAAACACACTGCTCCTGTCTCACGCGTAGAAGGAAGCCAGCGCCAGCTCCCGTCCGGTGGAACCCGGGCCCGCCCTCCCTGACAGGTGCAGGTCGCGATGGACGCCTGGCCCCTCCCTGACAGGTGCAGGTCGCGATGGATGCCCGGCCCCTCTCTGACAGGTGCAGGTCGCGATGGACGCCCGGCCCCTCCCTGACAGGTGCGGGTCGCGATGGACGCCCGGCCCCTCCCTGACAGGCGCGGGTCGCGATGGACGCCCGGCTCCTCCCTGACAGGTGCGGGTCGCGATGGACGCCCGGCCCCTCCCTGACAGGCGCGGGTCGCGATGGATGCCCGGCCCCTCCCTGACAGGCGCAGGTCGCGATGGACGCCGGCCCCTCCCTGACAGGTGCGGGTTGCGATGGACGCCCGGCCCCTCCCTGACAGGTGCGGGTTGCGATGGACGCCCGGCCCCTCCCTGACAGGCGCAGGTCGCGATGGCTGGCTGCAGTTTCCAGAGCTCTGTGGAAGGCCTCGGCACAGAGTGGGGGTGTCCTCAACCTGAGGCATTGGCCTCTGAGGTCTCCGCCTCTCTCCTTTTCCTTGGTCCTGGGTTTTCCTCAGAGAGAACGGATGTCACCCTGTCTCTCCTGGGGTTTCCACAACGTCCCTCCGAAGAGAAGTCTGCAAGACAACCAAGCACGGTGCATGAACTTCCGCTGTACCCTGCGCCCAAGAAGTAGTAACGACAACAGCTCTGCTTTACCTGGAGGCACGCGTGGGGGCTCTGGGCAAAGACAAGGACTGCAGGATTTGGGGGAGTCAGAGAGGATGAGCTGTGGTAACGTGCTGATGTAGGCGAGGTCCCGGTGTCTGCATCTCCCAGTGGTTTCACACTCATACACACAAACGTGGATACAGTGAAGACGGCGAAAACATAGCTGTCAATCTAGGGATGAGGGGTACCCCTTTTACTGTGCAGTGCATGCCAAAGCTGGGGAGCGGCCAGCAGTGGGGAAGAGCATGCCCGCAGGTGCACACACCGCCCCAGGGGAGAGGAGGGGAAAAGCCTCCTGCCCCTCTGTGCCGTCCCCTTAGCCTTGCTAACCAGTGTCTCGTGGTGACTGAGCACGACAGTCGCCCAGGAGAGTGGCAATCGGCTGGTCCACGGAAGAGATCTGCTCATGCTCCCCCGGAACACAGTGGGTGAATGTGGGGCCACGGGAGAAGCTGCTGTGTGGATAAGGGACGGCGTAGGAGCGGGGCGCCATGAGCAGCCAGGTGGCCAGGCCTGGGCATCGCCCTCCTCTGCTCGCACCCCAGTGTCCCAGCTGCGCCGCGTCCTCCCTGGAGACTGCTCCCGGGCTCCCCGTCTGACTTATCAAAGAAGACCTGCTGGCCACTGGGAGGACGAATGGCTGAGAGGTATCACACCAACAGGCACCGTGTCCCCGCCCACGCAGGCGCAGTGAGGTAGTCGGCAACAGGACTGTCACCACCCCAGTAAAAGCCCCTTTATCTGACAGGCAGTCACTGAGAAGTTTTAGGCAGCGAGGGCCCGAGGCTTCGGGACCCCCGAGAAGGACTCCCGGTGCTGGGTGCGCCCCGCTGCGCGGCCGAACTGGAAGGTGTGCACAGGGCAGGCAGACCAGGAGCCGGCACTGGGGTCTGGAGTTGGGGGTCCTGTGTTTCCTAGACAAGCTGCTGGTCCTGGGCTGGGCTCTTACTCTCTGTCTCCAGCTCTCAAGTGGAAAGAAATCTTACATCTCGCCGTCCCGCGATGGGGCAGGCAGGAGCGCACCAGATCGTCTTGGGAGGCCCCTTCTAGTTTTCCGACCCGTGACTTCTCTGGCCTTCGGGCTGCTGGGTGATTCACTTTGCTCTGCGTTCCCTCAAGTGCAGCTACACTCGAAATGCACCAGGCCCGCAGGGCACATCCTGACGAGAACGGACTCCAGGTTCTTAGCCGGGTCACAAGCTGCTCTTCCTCCGTCCGCCTCCGGACTCCCTGTCCGGTCACAGCGCTTCGACAGCCGAAGCTCTCCGAACGCACAGCTGCAGCGTCACGAGCGGTGAGGACCCTCTCCGTATTTCCTCCGGTAAACACGGCCTCGGAAAAGGCCCCTCACGACGCTGTCGGCTTGGGCAGTGCCTCTCGCGGGGGGAGGGGTCCAGCTAGGAGACCAGAGCAGCCTGGAAAGGACGGACGGGAACGTCCCCAGCAACCGCGCACCTGAGCAGGTGACCAGGCGGCCGAGGGGCCAGACGGTGGGCCTCGGGCGGAGGTGGCATCCGTGCAGCATGACGCATCTGAGGGCTGCCAGGTGCCTACCACCCAGGACACTGACTGTGTCGTTCCCACAGAAACACCAGGCAAAGCGCGCACTGGAAATGACACCAGGAAACAGCCGTCTTCTCCTGTCCGGATAGGGCCAGGAAGATGGAGGGGGCACGTAGAAGCAAAGATGATGCCACTTGGCAGACAGACACAAACATGGCTCCTGCAGATCATCCTAAAATAGGACACAAAACCGAGGAGGGGCGAGCAGCCCAGAGGGCGGGAGGCCCTTGGAGACTGACGGTGCCGGACATGGGAAGCTCCGGGGCCAGGGTCTCCTGTCAAGTCGGGTGTGGAGTTCTGAGTTCGGACACACGCAGACAGTCCTAGCCACCACCACAGTCAAGCTCGATCATTTCCCATCATCCTCCACATTTCCTGTGTCATTTGCAGCCAGTCCCCTCCCCCACCTCCAGGGAGCCATCCACGTTTTCTGACCCCACAGCTGGGCCAAAACATGTAAAGGGCAGCAGACACCATGCCACCTTTGCGCCTGGTATAATGCTTTGGAGAGCGGTCCATGTTATCCCACCCTCCGGTAGCTCACAGTGAGTGACGCTGTTGTATGGACGTACCACAATGTACCCGCTCACCGTGAATGGACGTTTAGGCTTCCAGCTCCGTGGTTATCCATGAGATGCTGTGAACATCCACGCACAGAACTTTTGTGATTTCACGTAGGTCAGCGCCTAGGACGGGCTGGCTTGGCCTTGGACATCATAAGAAACCGTCTTCCGAAACGTCCGCACCATTTTGCATTCCCGCCTGCGGTGTGTTCTTTCCAGCATTTGGTCTCGTCAGGTTTGTGGTGTTGTTTGTTTTTGTTTCATCTTCGTCATTCTACTAAGTGCATAATGGCATCTCGTTTTAATTTAATTTCTCTAATGACTAATGTTGAGCATATTTTCAAAATATGCTTATTATCTTTTTTGATTAAGTGTCTGTTCAAATCTTCTGCCCATTTAAACATGTGTGTTGTTTTCTTCTTGTTGGGCGCTGAACGCTTTTTATGTGGAGACAAGTCCTCTAGCAGAAATGTGTTTGCAAATCTGCCCATCCAGTTGGGAGCTTATGTGTCCGTGGTCTTAATGATGCCTTTGGAGGAGCAGAAGTTTTTATATTTTGATGAAATCTAATTTATCAACTTTTTTTTATTATGGCTTATGCTTTCTGTGTCTTATTTAAGAAATCTTTTTCCACCCTGGCTGGTTTGGCTCAGCGGTTAGAGCGTCAGCCTGCGGTCCAGAGAGACCCGGGTTTGGTTCCTGCTAAGGGCACGTAACTCGGTTGCAGTTTGTCTCCGGCCCTGATTGGTCATGTGGGTGGCAGCCACTGGATGTGTCCCTTTCACGTTGATGTTTCTCTCTCTTCCTCTCTCTCCCTCCCACTCTATCTGAACAAAAAAAATGGAAAAATGTCCTAGGGTGAGGATAAAAAAATTTTAAAAATTAAAAAAAAAAAAAAAGAAATCTTTTTCCAACCCAAGGTCACAAAGAGTTTCTCCTATTTTTTTTTTTTAATAGAAGTTTAATAGTTTGGGGTTTGACATTTAGGTCTATAATCCATTTCAAAATCATTTTTGCATATGATCTGAAGTATGAAGAAAGGTTTTTTCGTGCTTTAGAGTTTAAGGTTTTGTTGTTGTTTTTAAAAATATGAACATATCCACAAATGTCCCAGCACCATTTGTTGGAAAGACTATTCTTTCTGCTGAGTGAAATAAGCCAGAGAAAGACAAGTGCCACCCGATCTCACTTACGTGTGGAATCTAACGGACAAAATAAACTAGAAGCAGACGCAGAGATGCAGGAAACAGACTGACGGCTGTCAGAAGCAGGGTTGGGGCTGGGTGAGAACGGGGAAGAGACCGAGCAAAAGAAAACAAACCAACAAACTCAGACAACAGCCAAAGCCCGTCCTTCCCGAAGCGCCTGCCCCAGGCCCGGCGCCTGCCCTTCGCCGGGCACAGTCCCCGTGCTCACGGCGAATCTCGGAATCCGCTGCTATTAGCCCTTCCGCGCTGTTCGTATTTTTCCAAGATCGTTTCGGGCGTTCTCGGTCTTTTGCTTGTCTGTATACATTTATCAGTTCCTTTTTCAAAGAGCCGACCGAATCAGGTCGGGTCTTCTCTCCCGTTGATTTCCTGGAGCCTTGAACTGCGTCTGGCACAACAGGTGCCCGGTAAATAGTTCTTAAAATTTTTTTCTTTATTGATTTTAGAGACGGGGTTGGGGGGAGGAGAGAGAGAACCATTGATGAGAGAGAACACCGACTGGCCGCCTCCTGCATGCCCCCCACTGGGGACCTGGCCCAACAACCTGGGCATGGGCCCCGACCAGAAATCGAACCAGCAACCTCTTGGTGCAGGGTCGATGCTTCACCACCGAGCCACACTGGCCAGGCTCAGTCCTCCTGATGCAAGAATGAGAGGGCACACACAGCAGGGACCCGGTCAGAACACGGCCATGACCTGGGGGAGGCTTTGAGAAAGTCACCGAAGGTGGTCTGGCTGCTGGGCAGCTGTCAGCTTCTTAGAACACTAGATGCTCACTGACCCCTGACCTCACAATCCCACTCCTCGGCATTTGTCCAGACAGACGAGAGCGCACGTCCAGATCAACCCTGTGCAAAAGCCGCGCATGGAAACTTCATTCACATTCGCTGCAAGCAGCCCCGATGTTCACCAGCTCGTGGTCATAGCAGACGGGGGCTGTTCCTATAGCAACGACAAGGACCGGCCTAGTGAAACACGCGGCAAACCGGACGGACCGCGAAGGTACCACGGCGAGCGAAGGACACCAGACACAGAGCAGTGCACACCACACGGTGCATTTGGATGGACTCTGGAGCAGGTGACAGGGCTCCGATGCAGACCTCCCATCAGCTCGCTGGGGGAAGAACTGACTGGGAAGAGGACAGGGAGCGTTTCCGATGACGGGCGTGCGCCCACCCAGGCGGATTGAGTGTGATAACTGAGATCCGCACATCCCACTGTATGGAAATGATCTGCCAACTCAATGTTTTTTTGTTAAAAAAAGGAAGTCACAGTAATCTCTTCTTCAAAGGAAGCTATTATCGGGCGTGACTGCTGAGAGGGATTGAAGACTCCCACCCACAGTGCGAGAACCAGGTCTCGCTCTTCCTGAAGAAGACGAAGTCGGGCCGAAGTCGGGCCCGGGGCTGCGCTGGGCGACAGCGTCCGGCTCAGCGGTGTCTGAGCTCCACGTGGTCCCCGCCGCAGACGCTCGCCATTCAGGGAGGCCGCGAGGAGAAGCAGGAAGCCAACTGTGAAGACAAGGAAAAGGTCACGGAGCTCGGCGGTGACGCCCCTGCAGTGGCGCTGGGCGCCCAAGGTCACCTCACGAGCGTCCACACCATCAGAAGCCACTGTGCAGGCGGTGCGTTCGGGCCGACTCCCCCTCTCCCTCGGTGGGAGCGGCCTTGTCACCATCTCCTGGGCAGGGGCGCCGGACAAGAACACGGGGTGGCCTTCCAGGAGTCCCTGGGGACCCTGAAAGACCACAAAGCATGCCATGCCTCCTCGAACCCCTCACTCTGCTCAGAGTGGGACCCCGGAGCCGCAGGCAGAGAGGGAGCTGTGTTTCCACGCGGGGCACACAGGGTGGACGGGTGGATAAACACATGAAAACGGATTTCTCTTGGGGCAGAACTCAGGGGATGGTCAGAGGCAGACACAGAACCTCGACGGTGACGAGGAGGAGGTCTGCCGGGCCTGGTGTGTGCACCGGGGGCTCAGCCACCTTCTGCTCCCTGTACTCTCGGGGCACAGTTGGCTCCAGAAACGGAGCTGGGAGCAGGCGTTTCCTTCCCGACAAATTCTCAGCTCTTCCGAGGTCCCAGGGTGAAGCGTGAATCCTGAAAGGGGGGAGGGCGGGTCTCCTCTGCTCATAACAGTGTCCCTTTCCCGTCGGATGTCTTTCCAGGAGACTTTATTTTTTCTTTTTCTTTTTTTTATTTTCATCTGAGGACATTTTCCCATTTTTTATTCAGACAGAGCAGGAGGGAGAGAGGGGGAGAGAGAGAAACATCGATGTGAGAGATACACATCGAGTGGCTGCCACCTGCACAACCCAAACAGGGCCAGGGACAAACTGCAACCGAGGTACGTGCCCTTAGTGGGGACCGAACCCGGGTCTCTCTGGACTGCAGGCCGATGCTCTAACCGCTGAGCCAAACCGGCCAGGGCTCCAGGAGACTTTAATTGCGCCTTTGCTGGCTCTGTGGACTGGACAGTGGATGTGCACAGTCGAAAGTCATTCGAAAGGTACCAGAGCACACAGTGACGAGCGATGGCCCTTCTCACCTCGTCACCCCCCAGGGCGAGCGCCAGTCCAGGCCTCTCCTGCGTTCTCCCGCCACTACGCTGTGCGTGTGTAAACACGTGTGTGTGTCCCGTGCGGAAGGGCAGCACGCTCTGTGTGCAGTGCTGTGACCCCCTGCCTTCACTCGGCCTGCGCCGTGCCGTCTGCAGGGTGGCCTCCTCCCTCGCCCCGCTGAGCACGGCGCGGCCCAGACACGGCGTCTGCTCAGCCAGGCCCAGCACCGGGCACCCCTCCTCTGCAGGTAACAGGGTGAGGACCAGGGTGACCGAGCGAGGGGTGGCCTGACTGGCAACCCCATGCAGAGCACGGCCCTCAGGAGAGAACCCTGCCCCCCACGAAGGATTTTAAAGAAGAGAGACGCACGGGTCTGCTAGGAGATGTGAGTCAGTTTCCTTCGTGTTGCTGGGGATACAGATCACAGAGCACTTACGTTGGAAATACAGTGGGGGCCGGCGCTCCTGTCACGTTGCCATGGCAACCCAGTCCCCAAACATGGTCAGCTGTCTCTGCAGATCTTCCCCCTTCGCATCCCTCCATGGGTTGACCCACTGGGGCCCAGGAGGCCTCAAAAGAGACTGCTTCTCCCCAACTCTTGTCCTGCTGCTCCAGCAGGCATGCGGTCAGTCTGGATGGTCCCTGCGCTCACAGGCCCCGGTGTGGCCCCCGCCCCCGAGGGGCACTGCGCTCACAGGCCCCGGTGTGGTCCCCGCCCCCGAGGGGCACTGCGCTCACAGGCCCCGGTGTGGCCCCCACCCCCGAGGGGCACTGCGCTCACAGGCCCCGGTGTGGCCCCCGAGGGACACTGCGCTCACAGGCCCCGGTGTGGTCCCCGCCCCCGAGGGGCACTGCGCTCACAGGCCCCGGTGCGGCCCCCCGCCCCCGAGGGACACTGAGCTCACAGGCCCCGGTGTGGTCCCCACCCCCGAGGGACACTGCGCTCACAGGCCCCGGTGTGGTCCCCGCCCCCGAGGGACACTGCGCTCACAGGCCCCGGTGTGGCCCCCGAGGGACACTGCGCTCACAGGCCCCGGTGTGGCCCCGCCCCCGAGGGACACTGCGCTCACAGGCCCCGGTGTGGCCCCGCCCCCGAGGGACACTGCGCTCACAGGCCCCGGTGTGGTCCCCGCCCCCGAGGGACACTGCGCTCACAGGCCCCGGTGTGGCCCCGCCCCCGAGGGACACTGCGCTCACAGGCCCCGGTGTGGCCCCCCAGGTCCTGAGGGGCACTGCGCTCACAGGCCCCGGTGCGGCCCCCCCCGCCCCCGAGGGACACTGCGCTCACAGGCCCCGGTGTGGCCCCCCCCGCCCCCCGAGGGACACTGCGCTCACAGGCCCCGGTGTGGCCCCCCCCCGCCCCCGAGGGACAATGTGCTCACAGGCCCCGGTGTGGCCCCCGCCCCCGAGGGACAATGTGCTCACAGGCCCCGGTGTGGCCCCGCCCCCGAGGGACACTGCGCTCACAGGCCCCGGTGTGGCCCCCCCCGCCCCCGAGGGGACACTGCGCTCACAGGCCCCGGCTGTGGCCCACCCCGCCCCCGAGGGACACTGCGCTCACAGGCCCCGGTGCGGCCCCCCCCCGCCCCCGAGGGACACTGCGCTCACAGGCCCCGGTGTGGCCCCCCCCGCCCCCGAGGGACACTGCGCTCACAGGCCCCGGTGTGGCCCCCCAGGTCCTGAGGGGCACCTGCGCTCACAGGCCCCGGTGCGGCCCCCACCCCCCGCCCCCGAGGACACTTGCGCTTTCACAGGCCCCCGGTGTGGCCCCCCAGGTCCTGAGGGGCACTGCGCTCTCACAGGCCCCGTGTGCGGGCCCCCCCCCCGCCCCCGAGGGACACTGCGCTCACAGGCCCCGGTGTGGCCCCCCAGGTCCTGAGGGGCACTGCGCTCACAGGCCCCGGTGCGGCCCCCCCCGC
The DNA here is from genome assembly GCF_014108415.1 of Molossus molossus. Lineage (NCBI taxonomy): Eukaryota > Metazoa > Chordata > Mammalia > Chiroptera > Molossidae > Molossus > Molossus molossus. Next base: position 3,010,406 of record NW_023425399.1, on the reverse strand, counting down.
CCCCGAGGGACAATGTGCTCACAGGCCCCGGTGTGGCCCCCCCCGCCCCCGAGGGACACTGCGCTCACAGGCCCCGTGTGGGCCCCGCCCACCCCCCCGAGGGACACTGCGCTCACAGGCCCCGGTGTGGCCCCGCCCACCCCCCGAGGGACACTGCGCTCACAGGCCCCGGTGTGGCCCCCGCCCCCGAGGGGCACTGCGCTCACAGGCCCCGGTGTGGCCCCCGCCCCCGAGGGGCACTGCGCTCACAGGCCCCGGTGTGGCCCCCGCCCCCGAGGGGCACTGCGCTCACAGGCCCCGGTGTGGCCCCGCCCACCCCCGAGGGACACTGCGCTCACAGGCCCCGGTGTGGCCCCCCGCCCCCGAGGGGCACTGCGCTCACAGGCCCCGGTGTGGCCCCCCGCCCCCGAGGGACACTGCGCTCACAGGCCCCGGTGTGGCCCCCCCACCCCCGAGGGACACTGAGCTCACAGGCCCCGGTGTGGCCCCGCCCCCGAGGGACACTGCGCTCACAGGCCCCGGTGTGGCCCCCGAGGGACACTGTGCTCACAGGCCCCGGTGTGGCCCCCGAGGGACACTGCGCTCACAGGCCCCGGTGTGGCCCCCGAGGGACACTGAGCTCACAGGCCCCGGTGTGGCCCCCGAGGGACACTGCGCTCACAGGCCCCGGTGTGGCCCCCGCCCCCGAGGGACACTGCGCTCACAGGCCCCGGTGTGGCCCCCGCCCCCGAGGGACACTGCGCTCACAGGCCCCGGTGTGGCCCCCGCCCCCGAGGGACAATGTGCTCACAGGCCCCTTCTCTGTGCCTTTTCAGTTCCACCGTGGACCCGAACAAAGCCGAGTAAAAGCCAAAAACAAACTCTATATGTTGACAATAAAGAGTCTTCTACATCCCCGGGAGCAGGAGAATCAGCGTCGCCGCGCCTCTCTGCACGAGCGTCCGCAGGGCTGCTCGGCCTGAGCTGGAACTGGACTTGGGCCTGGAGACTTCCTTTTCCGTCCTAAGAACATGAGTCGGTTTGGCAACGGACCACCTTGTATTTAACTAGTTATTTTGTTGTTGTTGTCGTCGTTAATCCTCACCTGAAGATATTTTCCCATTGATTTTTTTAGATAGAGTGGATGGAGGCAGGGAGAGAGAGAGAAACATTGATGTGAGAGAGACACACCGACTGGTTGCCTCCCGCACGACCCGACTGGGGCGGAGCGAACCTGCAACCCAGGTACGTGCCTCTGACTGGGACTTGAGCCCGAGACCCTTCGGTCTGAGGGCTGCTGCTCTAACTGCTGAGCACACCGGCCAGGGCAACTCACCACCTTTACCAATATGAATTCTGTGGAATATTCTAATGCATGAGTGACTCAGTCTAAAACCTAGGAAACTTTTAAAAGCCAAGTTTCACAGCCAGCGTCTTGATTCCGTCAGAATACAGAACGGTACCAACGAGCATGAAATATCTTTGCGCAGAGAACGGAGGGAGCAGCCGCTCCGTCCGCAGCCGCCCTGGACTGTCCTCCACGTGCTGGCTCTCTGGCTGCCTGCGCCGCCCCGCCCCCACCCTGCAGAGGGAGCATTTGAAGCCCAGAGGGAAGAAGGATGAACAGAGGGTCCCCGGAGCCCCGGCCCCCCAGGCCTCCCTCACTGGCCCGTACCCCATGCGCCTGGCATCTGCTGGGGGGCCGACCCCGGTGGCACTCCCAGGACGCCGTCAGGGAGGGCTGCTACCGGTGAGGTTTCTGGTGACGACTGGAGCAAAAGCCAGGTGAAGCTCCAAGGGACGGGGGGCCCTGCCCCGGCAGAGCCGTGGGATCTAAAAGGCTTGTCCCAGGCCCCGCGCGCCTCTGCCTCGGTCGTGGACCTGGTCTCACCACGCGTGCCGCAGCGGTCCCTCCGCTGCCCCCCCTCCTCGCGGTGCTTCCGAAGACGTGCCGCGCCCGCCCCACCGCCACGTGCAGTCCAGCACCGCCAACACCAACACTGCGCGTCGGGCCCTTCTGCGGTCTCTACGGCGGCGCTTAGACCCTCTGGCCCCTCAGGGTCTCACGGTCCATCCACCCAGGATTCCGGGACGTGCCACGCAAACAACAGTGACCCAAGACCAGCTGCTCCCACACTCCGTCTGCACCAGGCTGGCAGCAGGGACCACGAACCACACACGAAGCCACGGCGGGTTCGAGGTCAGAGGCCAGGGCAGCGCCTGGAGGAGGTGAGGACTGAGCAAAGGGAGGCACAGTGAGGGCTCACGGAGTCAAGAGGGGAGCAAAAAATGAGCCCGAACAACCCTCTGTGAAGGGGGGTTCAGGACGGAGGCTGAGGCCCCAGCAGCCAAGAGGAATGAGGTCCGCAGGGTCCTGCAGGCCGAGGGGAGCACATTGTTCTGTATCCCAAGAGCAATGGGGAGCAGCTGAAGGCTTTATGGGGGTTAGTTTCTGAAAAGAATGTCTGTAGCCGCTCCGATCGAAGGGACTAGGGAAGACCCGGGCTCGCGGGCAGGCCAGTGGGAGCAGCGCGGGGGCCCCGGGGAGCGGGCGGTCAGGAGGGCGACTGGACCACGCGAGAGCATCTCCGGGTGTGTTAGATACGGGGCGAGGGCGAGGGACAGAACCTGCAGCATTTGGCTGGACAGAGATGCCATCCACTGAGGCAGGACATTCAGGAAGGAGACCAGACCGGGGGCGGGGATGAGACATGAGTCTGGTCTGGGGCAATCGAGGTCAGAGGGCCTTGGGGGCATCTAGTTTCAGGCCCACTGGAGCCGACGCTCCTTCTCAGCCCAGAGCTGCAGATTTCACACCAGATACCTGTGCTTCGCCCAGATATGTCTGCAGCCAGGAGTGGACTCGCCGCACCTCCACCCTGTAGAAACCCAACGCGTCCTTCGAGCTCTCTCTTCCTACAGGAAGTCTTGCCGGGTGAACTGGCTTTCCCCGCATCCCTCACTGAGGCGTGGAGTGAGACCCAGACACACCCAGCTACCATCGCCCAAGACCAAAGCCAGCGAGAAGCACCTCCCTCACCAGACGGGGCTCCAACTCCGCTTCCCCTCACCCTACACTTGACTTATTCGCACGCACACCCCAGTGCCCTGCCCGGATGCTAAGTCCTGGAGGACAGACCCCCGCCCTGTGGGCTTAGCCACCCCCACAGCTCCGCATCCCTCGCATCCCTCGTCCGGCTGGAGCTGTCCCTCAGCCCAAGTGTTCAGGACAGCCTCCCCTCGGAGCCCGGTGGCCCAGAGCCAGAGCAGCTCCGCACAGGCATTCGGGACAGGCTGCGGAGCACAGGCGGAGGCACAGAGGCACAGAGGCACAGGTGGAGGCACAGAGGCACAGGCTGCAGAGGCACAGGTGGAGGCAGGGAGGCACAGGTGGAGGCACAGAGGCACAGGCTGCAGAGGCACAGGTGGAGGCACAGGCTGCAGAGGCACAGGCGGAGGCACAGAGGCACAGGAGGAGGCACAGAGGCACAGGTGGAGGCACAGGCTGCAGAGGCACAGGCGGAGGCACAGAGGCACAGGTGGAGGCACAGAGGCACAGGTGGAGGCACAGAGGCACAGGCGGAGGCACAGAGGCACAGGTGGAGGCACAGGCTGCGGAGGCAGAGGCGGAGGCACAGAGGCACAGGTGGAGGCACAGAGGCACAGGCGGAGGCACAGAGGCACAGGCGGAGGCACAGAGGCACAGGTGGAGGCACAGAGGCACAGGCGGAGGCACAGAGGCACAGGTGGAGGCACAGAGGCACAGGTGGAGGCACAGGCTGCGGAGGCAGAGGCGGAGGCACAGAGGCACAGGTGGAGGCACAGAGGCACAGGCGGAGGCACAGAGGCACAGGCGGAGGCACAGAGGCACAGGTGGAGGCACGCCGGTCCTGGGTGCCCAGGTCAAGCAGAGCAGTTGAGCATTAACGCGCATCACGTGCAGGCGCGAACCCAGCCCGCTGCTCAGCGAATTTCAAAGAGGAGCACGCCGGTGACGCCCACCCCGGTTGTTCGTGGGCCTAGAACGAGGGCTGTGTCTGCTGCGGTAAATACCGCGTGGACGACCTCACCTGCAGGGCCGCGCGGGGAGGGCCAACCTGCTGGACAGGAAGGCAGTGAGGTGCTTATTTGGTTGGAATGTGAGTCCCGGGGCCAGGGGTCCCATTCCATCAGCGGGTAGGGCTCAGGTCCCTGGTTCTCACCGACAGAGGAACGTCTAGGCCACCTCAAGGCATAGACAGGCAGGTGCGATTGGTTTCGGTTTTTTTTTTAAACTAAGCAGCAGATTCTGGTTTTGCATTCCGATGTCCTAAGCGGCACTACGGGACAGGTGCGGGGTTTTCCCGGCCTGCCTGAGTGGGGCAGAAGTGAGCCGAGTGTCGCACTGACGCCGTCCTGTTTCCTCTCCTCCGGGAGCTGTCCCCGAAATGAAAGCCAGGAGGAGCTCTTGGCGAGCCAATATCCATACGCCCAGTGTCCAGAGCACTGTGGTGGGCGCTGCCGGGGGAGATCAGAGAGCCCCAGAGCCAACCTGCGCCCCAAAGCTGTCAGGGAGACATGCATGGCTCCGTCCCGAGTGGGGACTCCCAGACGAGGTCAGGGAGGCGCTGGGGTCGAGCAGGGCTGGATCAGTGGGGTGTTTGTGGAGCCAGCCACCCCCGCGGCCTCTCTCCCTTCAGGGAACAGAGTCGGCTGTGGGCGGGTTTCCCTTCCGTGTACCACAGATCCATGCTGGGGGCCTGGGCCTGGGTCCCGGGTCTTGTCACCAGGGTATGCACAGAAGCAGATACAAACCGAAGGATGGCCCGTCCCGCCGAGGTGAGCGGCCGTGATCACCCTGGAACGTGTGGCCTGGGCAACGATGCATCCAGGCGACTTCTCCCAAGGCGGACGGCTTCTCATCGGGCCTCGCGAAGCTGGGTTTGTGACCTTGGGCAAGCTCTTTGCTTCTGGGGCCCCCAACCCCGCCTTGTGAAGACGAGCAGCCCCTGCCCACCGGCCGCCATGTGAGCCCTGGTCACGCCCGGCTATTCCACCGCAGGAAACGCTGCGCCCTGCCGAGCTGTGCAGGGCCGAGCGGCAGCCACAGGGCAGCTCAAGGGGCGCGCTGCCCGCTGGCGCCATCGGTGTGCTGAGCGCGGCTTCCCAGGGGTTTGAACTCTGTTCGGGCACATTTTCCCACGTGCTCCTGTGGAGGCAACGGCAGAGAACACGGTGTGACAGCCCTGGGGCCGCGGCCTGGGTTGGAGTTCCAGGGTACCACCGGTGCAGCTGTGACCGAGGGTGGCACCCCCTCTGGCCCAGGCTCCTTGTCAGCAGAACAAGGGTGATGACCCTGTGAAGCAGTTGATTCTTCCTGTTGCAATTACTATCATCATGAGGACGTTTCGATAAGAAAGTGGGTGGTTGCTTGGCACGTACCCCACCCCGTTTTACTTGGTCTTCCACGCTGCCCGAGGTCCAGAGCACAGCGCGGAGCCCCAGGCCCTCCCTCTTGCTGGCTGACCTCATGGGGATCACCTCCAGCCTGTGGCTCTTCTGGTTTCTGCAGAAAAAACACGGCTCCCCGAGCCCCAGCCACCTGCGAACCCACCTACCAGACTGCTCAGCACCCAAGAAGCCCTGCATGGAAGGAGACACGGGCTGCAGAGCTCACAACTGAGGCTGCTTGCCCCAGGGGGTCCTGCCTCTGGGATCTCCGGACCACTGAGCAGGAATCCCTTCCTCGAGGGCACAGCTCTGCTCGGCCCTCCAGGGCAGGGGCTGCGGTCTGTTTAGGGGTGGGACCCTGAGCCATGAGTGAGGATTTACAATCACTAAACGTGACTGTTTGAACAGGCAAGCAACGTGAGAACTATTGCTATTACCTTATACTCTTAGGGCCCCAGCGAAATTTCAAAATGCAGCGTGTGCTTTGCTCTCACAGCATGGCCAGGCGAACGCTAACTTCATCGGAAGCACTTGGCCTGGATTCTGATCATTCAGTAAAATGAAACACCTGTTTCTCGTTGGCATGAGCCATACTTCAAGTGCTCAAAAGCCACCTGTGGATGGTGGCTGCCGCCCTGGGTGGTGCTGACAGGACATCTCCTCTGCTGTCCCCGAAGGCGCTGCTCACTGGGCCACTCTGAAATAGAGCCCTGGGCCCAGGAAGGCGCTGACCCGGACTGGCGGGCGAAGGGGCAGGGTGGGAGCCCAGAGGACCTTTGTCTCTTCTCCCGAGCATTCAGAACTGTCTTGTCAATGATGCGCATGCCCCACTTCCAGAAAAAAAGAGAAAGTCAGAGCAAGCCCAGGCTTCTCGATTCCTACGGTCAGAGTGGGAGTGAGACGCCGTAACACAGGACCGGAGCGCGGCAGGCTCACCTGCAGTCGTGACCTAAGTGATGCGCGGCCAGCTACAGAACCGCGCGCAGCTGGCAGAAGAACGCGGTGAACCCAGGCGCGGTGGTGGGAAGACGCCCGCAGGCATCGACTCCGCGAAGACAGCAGGGATGCCCCCGGGACAGCCTCGCGCCTTGGCCCAGGCTCGGGGAAACGCAGGAGCTCTGCCCCACAGCCCAGGGAGGCCAGTGGCACCCCACGGCGCATGGCGGGCACTTCCCTCTGTTATCCAGGGTTTGCTCTTCTTGCAGTAAGCGCGGATTTCTCTGCATCGTCAGAGCTTATGCTAAAAGTATATATATAAATCAATTTAGAGGAAATAAATGTAACTTGACGTTTACTAGATTACCACATGGCTCAGAAACTGGAGAGAGGGACTTGCAGGAGTCAGAGGAGGGCTGGGGAGGGCCCATCGCCCCCTTGAGAGGGGTCAGCCGGGGGGGGGGGGGGGGAGGAAGGGTGTGGTCGTGAAGGGACACATGGGAGCTGGTCTGTCTCACTTGCAGGTAGACTACAGCCAGCCGATGACACTGGAATTTCAGATACACGATGGGTGGCTTTTAGTACAAGTCTGTCCTGTGAAATATTTGGGACAGACTTATGCTAAAAGAGTATTTTTTGTTATGTGAAATTTGTCTTGACTTGGTACCTCTAGCAGCCCTGTGTTCTGGGGACCTGGGCCTTTTGGGAGCTTAGTGAGAAAAACTGTGGGCCCCCTTCTGGAAAAGGACCCGGCCCACACTGCAAACAGTTCCAGGCGTCGGGGCCTCTGAGAGCCCACCGGTGGTTAGCCCGGGGCTCAGGGCTCAGCCGTACCCGAACGCGCAGGTGGGTGTGGCCGGGTGCCAGCCACATGGCAGGAAATGCAGATTTCGGTCCCCATAAGTAATTTCTGTGTGTCAAGAAAAATCTTGTTTTGATGTTTTTATCCGACCATTTTAACATGTAAACACTGTTCTTTGCTGGCAGCCGGTCGGGAGCCGAGCAGAATGCCCAGCTGGCTCCCTGACCCGAGGTGCCTCCTTCAGGGGGGCGGCGCCTGGTCTGAGCGCCTCAGGTGCTGCTGGGCTGCTTTTCAAGAAGACCGCTCGCTGTCATGGGAGGGGTTGGGCTGCCGGGGCGGCCTTTCTGCAGTCACAAGCGGGCCCTCATTCCGGGGCTCCCCACATCCGGCTGCTGGGGAGGGGTGTCGAGGGGCCTTTAGCCTTGGGTGGCCCCCAGAGAAACCTGACCTCTGGGCCCCTGGCAGCGGGAGGAGGAGGACGCTGTTGCCCCGCTTGGCGGGGAAGTGCGGGTGCCTCCGGGTGGGCGCAGGGGTCCACATGCGGGGGGCACCGGCAGCTCCTTCTCTGAGGCTAGGCCTTGTCCTCCAAACTCGTGGGCCCCTGGGGTGTGTCCCCTACTGAGGACAGCCTCGCGGGGTGATGAGGAGAAGCGAAGTGAGCCCCTCTTCTGCCTGTTCCCGCTCCCTCGCCTCCCTCGCCCCACCTGCGGCCTTCGGCCTTCCAGGAGCTCACCGGCCGCGCTCACCAGCCACCAGCGT